>NW_027271244.1:0-1310000 GCF_040938485.1 Diadema antillarum | reverse complement strand
TACATATTTCTCCTAACATTTTTGAATTTCTTGGGAGATCTTCGTACCTCTGTCAGCAATGACCTGGCTAATGTCACGTCGGCAAGAGTATAATCCAGTTATTCCAGTGGACTCAGAACTTCCCAGGGTAAACGAGGTGCTTAGGAAACATTTATCGCAAATAAATAATCAGGATGAGACCATGCAGATTTATGGTTCCACACAATATTACCACGGAGTCACAACGTGACACGGTTGAGTACCGCAACAAGTCCCATTCAAAGAGCCAAATAGCCTACCTTCAGTACAACAGTCGAATGCACACCAATTGGCCGTTGATAATCACCACAAACATATGTTATTTTCTCCCCTGTGATACGTTTGGTCCTGTGCCGATACTTTCAAAGATCTTTACAAACGGTAGACGCCTTACTAGCTAATTGGTGGACACCCACGCAACGCCAGCAGTACTCTAAAATGAAGCAACTGGGGTTGGTTAACACAAACACAAGCGCACACGTACTTCGTGCGATGTTACATTCGGAAATAGCCCAGCCTGAGCCAAGTACAACAGAAACTTTGCACTATCATTGCAAAGTGGCATGCGAAACCAAAAGCCTCTGGTGTATTCCATCGACTTGGCGCATAAACGAGTTCAATACAATTCATAATCGATGAACGTCACGTGGTCGCGATGATAAAGTGAGATAATAAATTTTTGTCGAGTGTATAGAGTCTGATGGAGTAGAAACATACTGTGATGATATGGGCAGTTACAATACATTATTGTTCCTGTTGTTGTTGTTATTATTGTTGATAATGATGATACTGATATCAAATGACAGGAACGTAGGCAAGAATAACAATATCAATAACAGTCGATAGAAGATCATATAATTATATTACAGTAATTAACAGAAATTTCGATATAGGCCCAGTCATACATACATATATGTACGTATATTCAATGCATTACAATATTCTCTCAATATTTTCTTTTGATAAAGGCTTGCTAAATGAGATCTGTTAAGCTAGGCCCATTACGTCAGTTTCAATGTACAGCAATATTCACATGAATACGACAGCAACAAATTAATTCGATACAGCCGATTAGACTTTGGACAGCTGTTGCCATGGTAATGGCGAATGTATAACAAAATGGAAATCAATATTTGCGATAACTTGTGTCGTGGAACCCTCGTCTCTCACCAGACTTCAAACTACCATCAAAGTGAAACAAACTGATAGAGTTTTCGCCTTGACAGACGGAAGCATTTATTACGTTAGATCAACATAATAGAACTGTCGTGATAAAATAAAAATCACCAAACGTTGTTAAAAAAAGAAGTATGTTTGTATAAATATTATACGCAATTGCGCGTTATGTACCAATAATGGTGAAGTGACGATTAAAGTGGTTACTACAGTAATGATGCCAAGATGCTGGTATAATGACAATAATAACGATAATGACAATAAAAGTAACAATCGTATATATAGTAACACACATTGGTTCGACAAATCAATATTCTGATGGTTTGATGTACTATACATTCTTCAGCACCTAGGTATAAGATTCGAATTCAGGATGTTTGCTTGAAAGTGGTGATATCCACACACACACACACACACACACACACACACATATATATATATATATATATATATATATATCATCAAAAACAAAACTGAAACAAAGTTAAAGCTGTATTCGCCAACAGTTTATTTCGACACACAAATTTTCGAACGATTTCCTCTTTCTCAAGTGTTGAGAAAGAGCGAGTCGCTCGAAAATTTGTGTGCCGAAATAAACTGTTGGTGAATACAGGAAGTATAGGTATAAGTATGAATGGAAGTATAGGTGACGTTAAATAAGAAGTTACAGTGAATTGTATCCAATAATATGATAGTATAACGTGACTCTCTGCTCCATGAAAATCATATTAGTGTGCCTGCATTACAGATTCTATACGAAGAAAGACGAAAGCAGGGCAAACGACGATAACAAATGATGCCGGTTGAAATTTACAGATGAAGTTATCTGGTTGTAGGTGAATTACATATCAGAACCATCATTTGATATCAATGAACAGATATAATCGCAAAATTCCATAATCGCTGTCTCTTCCCTTCCCTATCTAACCACCCCTCTCTCCTTTAACTCTACCCGCCATTTCGTGGTTCGTCTACCGCAGCTGACCGCAGGAGGCATATAAGCATTCTTCTCTCTACTCCCGATCTGCCAGGAAATTACTCAATAGTTGTTTTCATTTTCTCTTATCACAGTCACGATGATTACCACGTGTCATTTCTCCCACCGACTGGTGATACATGATCTTAATCAAATATGCATATACAGTCACGAGCACCTTCGAATATAGAATGCAAATACGGTACACGAGAATATTATTGCGCAAAAAAATAGACTGCAATATTGCACGATTGTGCTCCTACGTAGCAGGGAGGAGGGCAAGCTCCCACCTCCCCAGTTGGAGTTGGGTTCGCCGCGATAATTCGCATTCATATCTATTTTGAAGGGAAAAAATACATCTATCATTCCAACACCTGTTTGCTCAAACATTCAATAAGAGCTTATCGCTTACCTTTACTCAGTGGTTGGAAAACAGAAGCTGTTTTGATGTAGTAAACAGACACCACGCTCGCACCAATGTCTTGATAAACCCAACAAGATGAAGAAGACATGCATATCAGGCAGTCTATATGACGGATTATCAAACTCCCAGCCCAGTTTGATTCAAAACTTATGGCTTTGAAAGAGAACCTATAGTGCGTGTCGGATGTGAAAAAAAAAAATCCATAACTTTGCTTTTAAAGATGAAAATATGCAACTGACAATACGAAACCGAAAATTGACCCTAAACCCAATGCCCGTTTCCTCGCAACAGCCAGACTATCAGACTTTGCTGACGATATACACCGAAAAAATGTCAAGTGAATAACTGACATGCATACACTTTTTTCCGGGTGATTATTATGCTGTACTATACTTGTGTAACTCGAGTGGAATTATCTCGTAACAAGTTACCAGTAGTAGTTTTTTTTTTTCACACCATTTGTGTATGCATTACATTTCAGGGGCATTTTGAGGTTGCATTGGCGATATACTGTTCAGTTGTGCAAAGTCAAATTGCACTGTAAGTAGAGAAGGTCTCCCTGAACAAAATTCAAGATTCTCGCTGCATGTAGAGACGACTTTGAACAAATACGGTTCGTTGAACAATCAAAGTGTATACTCATTAAGATTTGCAAAGCGCGCGGCTTCCAGATAGCTATTCTTGTGCTATGGTTACAGTTGTATTTACTGTCCCCTCATCAGAAATCTTATCTCCGAAAGGTTATATGGTGGGATTTGGACGGCCATAAAAGCAACAGACTGCCTTCATGGGTCATACACCCTGTTTTCTTTCCTCGTGTATTCGATGTAAGACGTTCTCCATTTGATACACTATTTGTATGAACTATCATAAACTGTGGTCACTGTTCATGCTCTCTTGTTTGGAGAATCAAACCACAGCTTAACTGCGAACATCACAAATTGTGCATGTGAAGCTCACGAACAAATCACAACCTATATAGGATTAGGATTGCCCCCTACAATACATTGTTTGTTACTGGCGATTAAATGAAGGAATCAATTTTAACTCCTTCGGCCTACTCACAGCCACTGGATGCGTCATGAATGAAATATACGAAGACCTTTCACAACTCATCAGCAGCAGGTCAATGAGTTGTTCGGCTTCTGGGGCCTATGTTTCTAAAAACTCCGACATGTTGATTTTTCGTAATTGCACCTTTCTGGCTGCTTGTTAAAAGAAGCCTTCCATCTTGTAAAGCAGAACGTTAATGCATGCAGTTCACAGAGTCATTCTATTAATCTCCCTTGCCACCCATTGTTTATCACAATTCTTATTTTCACCCTGCAAAGTTAAGTACAGATACTCAAGTACGGTTTTCTTCCCTGATGTAAATGAATCAGTCCTTTTAGAAGGCTAACAAGCAAGTACCATTTCCATTGATATCGCCAGACTAATGTGAACTGAACTGATTAAAAGAGAATCAGAAAGCGATGACAAGGAAAGTATTGAGGGGCACCATGTTGCTAGGGCAACGGAGTCCATAGCAGCCTGGAATCCTGAATTTATTCGCCACACTTGTGTTTACGCTTGGCGCCCCCTACGTTTTGTCATCACAAAAATCCATGACAACACAACAGCTGTGTCGATGTAGTTCTCATGCTCGCCAACAATTGAAATAGCTACGTCCCGTATGTACAATCCACACGGCAACTAGAAAAAAAAAATGAACAAACGTGAGAAATCATGCAAAATGAACCATGGAGGTTTGGACTTTTTCATCCGACAAGGACAATGAACTGCACTGCTTGAATTGAAACTTATAAAGCCTTTGAAAATCTCCGAATAATTTTGCCACGAACACAAAGGACTATCCAGGTACAGATTGACAAACACTGACACATTGACAAATAAAACGAAAACAACGTCTTTCTGCATTTTCCGGCATGCTCCTGTAATTCACCATCATGCCATGGGACGGTCGTATAGTTACAGCTAGCGGAAATGTATTCCTGCTTACTTCGAAGGCAAACAAAATCACAAATAAACTTAGCTCAAGACATGTCATTCATTTCTATCAAATACCAAACATACATCACGCACACACCCTGGATCTTTATGGATTTCATTCTCAAATCATACATGTTTAATAAACAATCCGTTCTGGATTCAAAGTCAAACATACAACTACAGTTGAAGACAAAATCAATGTCATTTTGCAGTATTTACTGCCATTTTTCTCACTTTAACATCAATAATGTAATAAATCAATTAAAATCCCACTAACTTTAACACCGACAATGGTGATAAATTAGGTCCAACCAACTGAACAATACTATAAAAAAACTTCGCTAATATGCATTATATTCAACTTGAATATTTGTATATTCCATTTGAATATTTTGACTTGAAAAAACGATATTTCTCTTGAATATGTAAACATAATATTATTACTTATATTTCACCTTTAAATGTGCAAAAAAATACGATGTAACTGAGAGTGAAATCTTTTATAAAAGCCCTGTCACCCCCCCCCCCCCAAAAAAAAACACCCAAATCATTATCTAGCACATCCTGACTAATTATTCCAATTCAAATTCCACCTTCCACACACACACACAAAACAAGCAAAATGCACAAACACACACACACACACATACACACACTCACCTAATACCGCTTTCTGTTTAGGCCCATGTTCCAAAAATTACCTTTTCCTATTTCATCAAATGCAATCCTAACTCATTTCTCTCATAAACACACATACCCACACATACATACATACATTTGCACAGACATGGAAAATCATTTAAGTTAAGTTACGGGAATCTAAGACTGCTAGGAAAAACTTGTTAGTATTATTCCTTAGAATTAAAACAGCATCACTTTGTCCGGGGCATAGTAATATTATGTCGACTATCTACAGAGGCAACTTTTACTTCTGTATTCGTGGGCCAAAAATTTGATGAACTTCATGCGAAGATGATGTGCTCGCGGCCACTTTGCACGTTTTACTGAATTGGTGGCAACACCAAGCTTTGAATACTTTGATCACATAGACAAAGCAGGACCAATCTATACAACTCTGACCATCTCATAAACTAGATCATTCCGACTGCAAAGTTGCAATTCAAAATCAAACCAGAGCAGCAATGTGCGCAAACATGTATTTACGACACACACATACAAACACATCGTGAAGAGGAAAAATCATACGATCTTTCGCACTTAATTCCCATCGACTCATTCCTAACAGTCAGCAAATGGTCTCAGTCACCCACTCCCATGGCACCACACGGAGGTAAAATATCAGTCTAACCATGCAGACTCGCCAAAATACTGTCAAGTCGAGTGTGGTATCAACAAGTTTCAGAATTTTATTGTTACAAAATGGTTAAGCATCTTTCGTACATTTTTCTCTGCTCGATACACCCCATAGCAACGTATGTACACTAGTGTGAGTTTAAAATCGAATAAAATTGATGGCAACAGAGAGAGTAATATTACATTGCATAATGTATTTCACCTACCAGTAAGTAAAACAGAAAAATGAAGAAGAAACATCCTAGAATAGTACAAAAACATATTTATACTGTAGGATAAGTGCTGAGTGTAAGATTAGGTATGCTTTTTCCTTCTTTTTTTTTTTTTTTTTGCAAAGGAAATAAGACTCATCTCATGTATGAAATTATACAAACAAAATTGACGATGACATAAAACATGCCTTGGTAGCTAAGGCAACAAGTTGCAAAAACCAAATTAAAGGGAAAAATCCTCTACAAAAGCATGAACAATTCCTTAATGTCTCTTCTACCGTGCCGTGCGACTCTTTCATTAAAAAAAGAAAAAAGTATTTCACTTTATAGAGACATAGAAATAATAGCGTAAATTTACAATAGCTATACAAAAATAACACAAGATTGAAATCAAACACCCTCCATGTATGTTAGCATAAAAAGATTATCAATTAGCCATTGATCGAGAGGTCATAATATGTCCATGGAAGTGGACTGCACACTTGGTCACTGTGCTGTTTACTAGACATGGGTGTTTTGAAATGCATCGGATTCTGCTTGCAAATAAAGTCATGTCCAATGAAAAATGCACCGACAACAATAATACAGTGTAATTGTCAGTGACTTTAGCAACTTTGTTTGTTTGTTCTTGGACCATCCCCAGCTTTTTCAAAATGTGCCATTTGCAAAGCTGTGGTTGCCCTGGTAATAATTAAAATACGCACAGGTGATTGGCTGCTGCGTGGCTGTTGTCAGAATAAGCTGCAACCATTGTGCGTTGCTCTCACTCTAAGTGCCGGTTTTAAGGGAAGAGCACCAGTAATTTTACTCTTCATTCCAAGCAATTACTGTAAAACATGATATTTCAGCGGCATGAAATTTTCACAAACTGGAGCCGACAGCCTTTTTCACGGCATGAATTTTTCGCGAAGTGCCTCTGGCATTCAATGCGTATAGTGTAGACAAGAGCCTTCGCGTGCATTTTAATTTCGCAAATCTTGGCTCTCGCGAAATTCGCATGCACGTGAACATTCCTTGTTTTACAGTAATAACCATGAATACAAATACAACTCAATCTTTAAATATCCTTACAAACAATATTTGAAAATAAAGTTTTAAAATAGAGAGGCATTATACTTTGCAACTGCATAGCATACCACAAAAAAAATATACCAAGGCTTCCATAACTACAGAAATCTAAATGAATTCTTTGGTAAAAGTGAGCAATATTTCTCCTACTGTTTTTCAAAAAAAGACTAAGCAAACCTTTCAGTTTAATCACAATGCCTTCTGCGTTTAAATAGGAGAAAGATGAAGAGAAGCAAAGAAACAGAGAAGACAACCTCCATATCACCAATCTAATACTGCTCAAGTTTTCATCTGTAGCCATATCATTATTATTAATGTCTCTACTATGAGATAAACTGCCTCTTCCTATTACAATGTGCACATAAACATATATGCTGGAGGTAGGAGTACATGGCAACAACCTCTGCCTGCCCTTGAAACCTTAGGGAAGAGTATATAGGCTGCACACATATGTTTGCCATCGGCAGTAGATACTGATGCAGTCATGATCTGTGCATAGCTTTATCACTTCTGATCTTGTATCACAAAATCAACAGTCATCACATAAAATTATTATTTTTTTTGTCCTAAAGGTCAGATTGTGACAAAAGAAGCCTCAGTTTTGATAATTAATATATTAATTAATGAAATTATCTTACAGTCTCATAACAAGATAACAGGTAAAAACAGAGTGACTAGCACCATATGGTATTTGACGAGAGCAAAAAAGAGACAAACACTACCACTTTATAAACACCAGCATCAGCACGCTGTGTGACACCAAGCTTCAAATCACATATCATTGCAATATGATGTGTGTGTGTACTGGTATAATATAAGGGGGGGGGGGGGAACAAAGCAAGAATGTCAAGGTGCGCCAAATCAAGTCTGCTAACTACTGTTCAAGGAAAACATAATCAAATCAATTGCCTAAAAGTAGCATTCACAACAGAGGTATGGCATAAGGTGGTGATGGCATGTGTACAAAAAACAATAAAATCAAGGCTGCCACATGATGAAAACACGTTTACACAGTGCTGACTTCTAGCTACTAACTTAGCACTTATTACGAAACATCTATATGACTACCGGTACACAGTGACATATGTGCTACAAACTCAAAAAGATATGCCACTGAGAGCGTAACAAAAAAAAAAATGCAGTCTTCTTTGAACATCATGTTTATTATCACATGACCTTCACAGGACCTATACCTTACATCCACTTAAAGTTGTAATGGCCCCAAAAATATGCAAACTTATTAATCATGTTTGTCTTTTCTCCACATGATTGCTAGGAAACATTTTAACACATTATATAACACGTAACAGAACCCCACAAAATAAAAGCAAATAATCCTCAACCCTTTGTGGTTGAATTTGAATATAGGGAATTGGATGCTTTGTAACTACAGGCAAGCAGCAACAAATTTTTAAAATCAACCCAACCAATTACGAATGTGTGAAGTTTAAAAGAAGTCATAAGTGAATGGTTGTTAACTTACACTTGAACTTGGGGAATATGAGTACAGAATGTGCAAACTCATCTAAGCCTATTTTGTCTGTGTGTGTGTGTGTGTGTGTGTGTATCATCATCACACATGACGAATGGGTGCCCCCCCCCCCCCCCCCCCCCCCCCCCGCCTCTTTGAATGGCATTTAACTTTTCAAACTCCAGAAATACCACACCAAATTCCACATAGAGCTTGATATGATAAATTACCGGTAACACATCTGAAATTTTTAAGAACCCAGTTAAGGTGGATATGGCACTGGACAAATTTTCATTGTTATTTTTTTTTTTTCACTGATACAACATGTATTTGCTGACTACAGTTTAATGAAAAGAATGTCATACGGAGCAAAAATGGGGTAAAAAAAAAACCCCAAATACACGCCTTAGCTGTAAAGTGAATAACTTGAATAATGCCTACTGAATACAGAACTGCGGTGCCTCGTTTCCTGGCAACAAGACACATTACTGTCAGAGAAATTGAATGTATTCCTGCCTACTGGCATTTTGCACTAAGCTGAAATGAAATGAACTAAACATATATTTCAAATGTACTAAACTGTTATTTCAAGGTGTCTTACATCTGCATACAAGTACTGAAAATGTATAATGATAAAACTATCAGGAGAGTGCATAAAACTTGGCATTCAGCAAATCAAAAGACAAAGAAACACAAACACTAAATACTAATTATAATCACCATTACTACTGCATAACAACTTGCCTCTATTTCAAAGGCTTATATGTACTTTCTCATGATGGATACAGACTACAAACTTGTATGACAAGGAATGCAAATGACAAAACTGCAGGAATTTCAATGAGAAATTTCGGTTAGTAACCGGTTTGTTTAGATTAGTAAGGTGTGATTCTGAGTTTGATTTTACATGGACCTAGCCACAAGGCACAAGTACTATTTCATTTGTGATGAACCTCAAAATTTCATTTTTATGGCTTAAATGAAAAAATGCCTAATCGGTATTTTAAATACTGGTCAGCTCTATCTCATCAACTGCCTCAAATGTGCTCAGTGTCTTTTAGAAGATGCATTAAGAATATCAAGAAAAGGATCACAGAGAATTACAAGGAATATATTCAACCCCCATTTCAATACAGTGAGGCTTGAACAGTATGGTAAAACAGTTTCATGGATCCTGGGTAGCATCATTAGTATTAACACTACTTTCATCACCATTATCCCTAACACTACTTTCATCACCATTATCCCAACATTACCAGACATTCATTTATACATCTGGGTCCAGAATGAACCATGAGTAGAGAACCACACCCAAAGATGCAGGCCTACAAACAGTCACAAATCCAACCAGAGAGGTTTTAAAGAGCAAAGCAATTTAAGAATTGGAACTGATTGACAAACGACCCTACATCGATGTAAATGTACATCAATATAGGGCAATTTGCAAATCAGTTGCAATAAAAAACATCTTGACGGAAGAATTTCATAAATTTGAATCAAAGAATTGTATGTTTGAGGTGCATCTCGTAAGCGGAAACATAATTCCAAAGTCAGAGAAGCTTCTACAATCTCTCTGTAAGGACATGAAGAGGTATCAAAGCATTTGGGGCGCCTCATGCAATATCGCGAAGATTTTGCGGCTGAGGCAAGATGTTCGCACCAACGTGGGACTTGAACTCAGGACCTCCTGCTTCAAAATTCCACGCCTTATACCCATCTGACAAGTATTGAGGAATAGAATAATGAACTGCCTGTAGATATTTTGACAGTACATAAGCATACAGTCGAGCATGTACAAAGCAATATCATAGATCTTTATCAAAAACTAATAATTGCTTCTAGATATCTACAAACTTTTTTTTTCCAAATATAGCTCTACGGAAGACAAAACTTATTCTCTAGTTCAGAGGCATTTACATTCCACAAAGATCATGAAAATACAATACATTTTGTAAGCATGACAAAGCTCATTTGAACATGAAAAGCATAATACTTCTATGCCACACTGGAAGCCCATTATACTATTATAGCATGACCATACATACACGCATCCACTTGCAGCTAATGCATTTTTCTCAGCATATCTGATTTTTACAGATAATTCACATTTGACTATGGGACCACCAATTTGTATATAAAATATAGTTTTCTGTTTTTTTAATCAGAAAATTATAAAAAGAAAGCAAGTGACACAGCCTCTGCGATGTAAAATCCACCATATTTTACTGACTACATGACCTACTGGCAAAGAAATAATAGATTATACAGAGCATGTCTGTAAATTTCTAAGAAATTATGATACCAAACACATGCAGGTTCTGGCACGCCCTGGCTGTAGTGGAAATCTACAGCTGAGATACCAACATGCAGATGTTACCCAATCCATGCTTAAGTCATCAGGGTTTTGCACTGCTGCTAGATGAGACTAATTTTGGTATTGGAAATAAAAACCAAACAAGCAAACAAAAACCCTTAACCCCAAAAAGGCCGGGGGGGGTGAATCAACCCAACCCCCCCTTGACATTTTTCGCGACTACTCCGCCACGCGAAATTTTTTGATCACAACGTTTGCTGACTTTTTACTTTCAGGTCTCGCACATTTTTTGACACCATTTTCGCAAAAAATCCCGCATACCGTTACGACGCTGCATGACGTTTTATACGTGCCTGTCAGACCGAAAATGGCTCAAAAACGTGATTTTGTGTATAAAGTCTATGCAAATGGAGTTTTCTCTTCTTATTCATAAAGATATGATTATTTTCACTTTCATAGGCTGAAACTAATTAATTTTAGCATAATTACGCTTGAAATGGGTTCTGTCATAAATTTTGCAGAAAAAAATGATAAAACAAAAGGTCGAAAAACAAAGAAATACATAAGAAATTCATAAAACAATAAAATACATAGGAAATTGATTTTGATATCAATTTTTTTTTCAAGTACATTGTTAGGAATGCTACAAAGAATGTTTTCACCACAAATTAGGATTCTAGGACCTTTAATTTCTGATTTAGAGCAAAATGTATGATTTTATGCATATATTAGCATAATTAATTATTATGACGAAAATTTTCATTTCTTTTTGTATAGCTTGGTAGAATACGCCACAGGTAATGCATGTGCCAAATTTCATGGCGATTGCGCGATCGATGGCCGAGATCTCGGGGGGGGGGGGGGGGGGGGGGGGGGGGGTTTGAATCAACCCCTCCCCGGCCACAGAACACCCAAAAAAGCCCGGCCTGGTTAGGGTTAAGCAAACTTCTTTGAAAGGAAATGTCACATGTCCATATAAAACTACTTCAGTCCAGGTGCTGCTAATGCATGTAACTACCCTCTGTTGTTTTGTTTTGTTTTGTTTTGTGTTTTTGTTTTGTGTGTTTTTTTTTTTGTTTTTTTTTTAGATGCATGTTGACAATTACAGCACTACGGCACTATAGCACTACAGCATGACGGCCTCTACTTTCAACAAATTACGAAGTTCTATACATGCATTAGGGAAGTGTGAATTTGTCATCTCCTTTGAGACCTGGCATGTTATCTAATCTCTCACCTTTTTTTTTTTCACTCACATGGATGCTGACAAAATAAACCCAAAAATACAAAATTCTAAAATTTCCTTTCAAATTTGTCCTCCTTTACACTTTCTTGTGCAAGAATGCCCCCCCCCCCCCAAAAAAAAAAAAAAAAAAAAATCCAGTATACTCATATTCATACTTGTTCCATCATCTATACCTGAGCTTATCAATCACCTTGCAACTGTGGGCATGGCACACTACAATTCAGTTCTCGGTTCTACATATATCTCCAAATACCATGGTAATTACCACAAATATTGCATATCAATACTAGCATTTTGAAAAGTAGAAAATTGACACAAATCAGCTTTTTAAAATGAAAGCAGAAAAAAAGGAAGGTGGTAAAAATTAATTTAAAGAAAAAAAAAAATCAAACAAGCATCAAGGACAATTAAACCATGAGTGTGTGTGAGCCAGTCTTTCAATTTCTGAAGTACCATATGAAAGTCTAAACAAGCAGCCACCACATGCATGTGACTGCACGTTTGGTAAGCACACCACTCCTGTATTTTATCATTGATGAATAGCAAATAATTTAACTCCTTTGGTATTTCAAATAATTTTCTCAATTTGCTTTGTGGTAGACTTTGTGTCCTCAACCCTTCATAATAAATCTTAGATTTTTCAAGACAAGGAAAGTGCACTTTCATGCAAATCCACAAACAAAGATATTTCCAATTATCGCTGTAATTGTTTACATATCTTTTTTTTTTTGTGGGGGCAGGGGATTATAATTGAAATTTGCCAAATTTCAAGCACAGACAGAATGATAATTACTACGCAGGTGTGATGTCATAATTTTGTGATAATACACCGTAGGAGCTTTATTTATATACCTGCCCTAGTTAGCCTGCCCATCTCAGTCCACCTATCCATTTTCTTCTGGTCATATTTTTTCGATACAAAATATGGTATAAATACATATATATATGGGCCGTGACGTGAGAAAAGGGCCCTTAGCACCGCTGCGCGCAACACCAGGAAACGGCGCGGAAGTTTAACCCTAACTAGGCCGGGCTATTTAGGTAGATGATAGAGCCGGGGGGGGGGGGGGGGGCTCCCAGGCCCCCCCTCCAGATCTCCGCCGAAACGTCGAGGGGGGGGGGGGGGGCCTCAGAGGCCCCCCCCCCCGGCCTAGTTAGGGTTAACAAAGCAATACGCACAAAAAGATCAACTAGCTAACTACGCGGAAATGCATAGACGCATCAAAATGTGACAGGATTTGGACAAAACATGCTGTTTTGAATGTCATAATTGGGGCGTTTAGGAGTGGAATTTCAGACAAAGGTTTGCATATCCAAATACGTAAGAGTTTCTTCTACAATATGGAGGTGAAAACTCATTTTCGGTACATAATGCCCTAAGGGCCCTTTTCTCACGTCACGGCCCATATATATATATATATATATATATATATCATATTTTGTGTTTGCTCTTATCTTCAGAGAGCATTTGCTTACTGCAGTCATGACAAAAGAAACATAATCATCAACATAGCATAATGTCTCATCCGAGGCTTGAGTTTAAATAAATTTCTATGTACAGAATAATGGAAGAGAGACACAGGGGGAAAATACAAAATTCTGTCTCTATTCTATGGATTCTCTACACCACTGCATTGTCCAATACTGGTGGGCTAAAAACTGAGCCACCATCAATATGTACATATCTGAATGATATGATAATACTTTTAAGAACCAAACAGTAGTCTGGAACTAGGGTAAGAGTCACCCTTCTGATATTTTCAGTGTCACAAGAGACTCATCCTCGACCAGGATGGAAGGATGTCAACTTCATTGCTTTGTCACAAGTCGGTCACCATGTATCCACCCAGAGAATTATCCTCTATGGTCTCAGGTTGCCTCGTAGGGTTGCCATAGTGACTGCTTCCATTGGTGGATCGTCCTGACGATAAACTAGACCTGCTGCCGTAGCGGTAAGAAGCATGGTCAGCGGTCGGGGAGGACCGTTTGGCCTTGAGAGGATCATGCGGGGAGTAGGGAGGGGGATCTGAGGGGGGAGGGGAGGACCGGTAGGTGGGCTGCCCACCACCAAAGGGCGGGGCTGGGGTGTACTGAGGCGGTTCCGGAGGTAGCGATGCTGATTTCACAGAGGGGTCGTACGTGGCCCGGCCGGAGAATGAAGCTTCTCTGCCGTGGTGTGGGGAGCCAGACTGCGGCGAGATGGGTGGGCTGGCAACGGGATAGGTGGTGCTGGGGGATATCTGAGGCGAGTAGGTGGCGGCGTCTTCTTCAGACAGGGGGCCGGATCCTGTGAAGGGGAGGCTCGAGTTGGACGCCACTCTTGAGCTGGGGGCAATTCTGGCTATGTGACAGTTGTAGCAGAGGAGCTTATCACCGAGAGGGTAGCAACGGCGGCTGTCATCATCAGACAGCTGCAAATTACAGTCCTGTTAAAAGAGAAAAGAGCATGGCACATGTATATCATTGGGGCGCCGTCGTCTAAATTTTGTACCACATATGCATCTGGGAAATGATATAATATAATGCTGTTTTGTTAAGACCCTAGCCTGCCAAACAGTTTTTTTTTTCCTCTGAATGTCTGCATGGCAAGAATCAAAAGTTCTCTATCATTGATGCAGTGGACAAGATAATGTAGAAGCAATAAGCACTAAATATATGAGTATCATTAAAATGTACAAACAGAAGACAGTCATACACTTAATAAGTTCTGTAAAACATCATTCCCTATTTCTTGATTTTTCTCTTCACAAAAAAAAAAAAAATCATAGCCGTGCTATACATATTACAATGGCATGTGTTTTTAGATCACAAACTGATAAATCAGTCATCCTTATCCTGGCATTCCCCTTTTCACAAAATCACCTTCCTTCCAGGAAGCTGATCAAGAAACGGAGACTAGCTCTCTAAAGGTACGGGGGCCTTGAACAGTGAAGAAGGCGAGGGAGGGAGGCCCCTAACTCTGGCACAACGCAGAGCAGCACCCCTACAAGGTACTTACTATACAACGGTAGCATTCAACGTGGAAGTCTTTGTCCATTGAAACCACTCTCACGGTTTCCATTGTGCCCTGTGGGTGAGAGAAAGAGATGGAGAGAATAGATAGAGAGACACGGAGAATTAGAGGGAGAGAGAGAGAGAGAGAGAGAGACATTGAATGAGTGCCAATGTACAATATGGACCACTTTTATCGGTAGGGAAGGAATCATACAAAAGGAAGGGGGCTAGAAGGTACAGAGGTTGAGGAGCTGAATAGGGGTGGGAGGGGTGAAGGGCTGTACTGGGAGAGGTGTTGTTTTGGTGTTGGCCTGACAGATAGGGGGGTGACTGGAGTGGGTTTGTAGAGATGTGCTGAGAGTGCCTTACTGTGGCACTGAATGTACCTTTAAATATTGTGTGTATGTGTGTATGTGTGTGTGTGGGTGTCTGTCTCTGTCTGTCTGTCTGTGATGCTGTGTCGGTGCACACAGAGACAAATATGCACTGCTAAAATGAGACTGAAGAACACTGACTGCATGAGGAGAAGAAGAAAATAAAAACATATTGTATGGGTGGAGAACACGAGAAGGCTATGAGCGTAATGGCGTGAAAGTTGTGTAGGGCAATGAGGAAGTCACAGCCGTAAAATGTAGGATGGCATTGGCTGATAAAGGACTGTGGAAGCATGGCAACATGTGACACCCATCACAAAAATTAAACAAAAAAATGGTATTGGTGGTGAAGGGGGAAAAATATATTCAGGCCCAACACAGATCAGTCTGTAAGCCATCAATTAAGTTTTTTATTGTACATAACAAATGCACATTTGAAATATAATGACGTCCAAGAGGAGTCAACCAAGGAGTGCCAAAATATCAATTCTAGAAATGGGAGTAAAAATATTGTTGTTTAGTTGAAACTGGAATACCTTTTGCCACAAGATCAAGAATGATATACATATATTCACAATAAACCCAAACGCTGATCATCTCTTTATTACATTCTCTGCAAGAGCCCACTGCACAGACGTATGAATTTTTAGTAGAGTTGGCACATTTTTCTTGTGGGTGAACTGGTATTGCTTAGAGGGAAAGTGATTAATGCCAATCGGGAGAAATTTGACACACCGATGGAAATTGACTACAGAGCACTTAATTGCCACCTGCTGCTGTTTTTGATATTCAAACCACTCCACTACACTCTATTTCCCCTCTTCTCCTCAGTTAGCACTAAAAAAAACAACAACAATAACATGTGATACAGGGCTCTAAACTTCAGCGGAAGGAGACCCGTGGACAGCGGTACGAGAACCCGATCACGTACGCATGTGGGAGTCTCGTATTTCCATTTAATTATGGCTGGTATTCGTAAGTACCAATTGTCATCTTTTGAAAAAACAAAAAATGAAGTCACTCAAAATATAACAGGGGAATGTTCACTCTATTCTCAGTCTAAATAGCCACACACATACACACACACACACACACACACACACACACACACACACACACACACACACACACACATACACACACACACACAGAAACAAAAAAAAAAAACTTCTTGTAAAAATGTTACCATTCAGAAAAAGAGAGCACATACAAAACATTTCATGACATCAGGAATGTGGCTTACGTGACAGCAGTATGGTATGTGTAGAGGCAACTTTTAACATTGTTCATAGTTGAGGCATGTGGTCTGGGCGAAATGCAAAGCATTCTGGTCTGCCAACTCTTTTACAAACTCAACACTTCTAAATATGAAGATGAATATCTTTATGATAGAACTATGCCCAACACCAGCAATGTCTAAGAACTCGCTTTCTACTTTTTTCAAAATTTGGTTATTTGATTTTTTCAAAGCTGTAGAAGGAAAAAAAAAATAGGCGAGAAATAGAATCACAAAGAAAGAAGATGCAGTATGAATCTGCTGAAGAATTTGAGTCATAGCACCACGATGAGAGAAATTCTTACCGGTGTTATTGGCTCATTACAGGCAGCACACTTTGGAGCGTAAGTCCTGGAGCAGCAGATACAGACAGGAAAAGAAGAACAAAAAAAGAAGGCAATTTGCTTGAAAATGCTATTTGAAAATACAGTAAGAAGAAAGAGAAAAAAAAATGTGTATTTCAAATGCAGCAAACTAAAACTAGTATTCATGCAGGAAGCAAAAAAATGAACAAATTGCTTGTTGAGATCATACTAACATACTTTCAAACATTGGAGAGCAACACTGGGAATCACATGAAAAAAAAAGAAAGAATTTTTTAAGAGTCTGCAGCTTTGATTTCACAATGTTAGAAAAACTTGATTTCACAATGATAAGAAAACATCATATTAAATGTCAAAATGCTCCCAAAACATGAATCTTTTTTCAACAAAAAGCATGACAATGATATCCCACACAATTAACACAAAAAGATGATTTCTGTGGATTTGTGTTTTATGTACATTATCATCAGCAAATTTGGGCATTCTTTCCTCTTTCTTTAAAAAAAAAAAAAAATTCCAAACCGTCACCTTAAGCCATGGTATTCTCATGGGAAGTTACACAGGAATTTGTACAGAATCAACAAAATGAAACAATCTGGTCAATTTCACTCTTAGTACTAACCCTAATTATCGATGACTTCGGATAAAAAGCTTTAGGTATTCTCAAGAATTCGACATCTGCTTGCATGATAAAGCCATACACTGACACATGTGCAACATAATGCCTGCTGTACCTGTTTGAGAAAGAAATGTGTCCATGTACCTTTTCAATAATAAATGGATTTCCATCAATATACCACTCTCTTACAGCTACATGTACCATTGCAAATCATGGTGTATGAAAACTTGCAAATGCTGTGACATAGAGGACAGGCAATGGGAGGGTTGACTGCCGTGTTGCCAGAAATGCAGTAATGAGGTGTCTGTGAGTCAAAACTAACCGAAAATGCCACCACAACAAAAATGCAGAGAAAAAGCCTTCAAAATTGTTGATGATTGTGCAACGGATAAAGAAGGTACCAGAAGATGCATTGTTCTGAAAAAAAAAAGAATCAGGGTATATACCACTACCAGGGTTGAGTGAGCAAACTATGAAATGTTGATGATAAGACTGCAAGAATGCTACCTTTGGCAAATGTGTCTCTTCTGCAGATCACTTTCAAAATGAACAAGAAAGTAAGCACAATGTACATGTATCTATAAAGCCCAGATAAAAGAAGAATTACAAAGAATGATTGATATAAGCACATGAACACACTCTTACACACGTACAAACACACACACACACACACACACACACACACACACACAGATACACACATGTGTACATTGAAAATCTCCTTCATTAGCATACTTCATGTAGGCTGGATTCATTTCAATCAATCTATTCGGTCAGAAAATCTCACGTATTGTTGTTGGTGAGACTTCCTATTCTCGAAAGATACAAATGAAATCTATCTTACTGCCATGAGATATGAATGAAGAGACAACTTTCTTTAACCAGTCTCTAGGCAGTCTGGATATGTCTTACTGCAACCTGAGGCTAGTTTCTTTTCACAACCCGAGGTAGTCTAGATTTCTTATAACACAGAGAGGAGGTACAACTCTGCATACATGTAGCTTTTCAATGCAATCTTGACAAGACAATGACTTCTGAAAAAGATATAGTGTTACATTGGAAGAGAGAAACTAGCATATAAATAGCAATATTAAACAATCTTTGCACAAGACTTTATAGAATGGCACTTGGGTATTCTTGAAAGTACCCATCTGTAAAGAAGAAATCACTATTTTTAAGTGCACAAACCAAACCATACATTGCTGGACAAGTTGACAAAGGTTTCAGTAAATGGTTTTAACTGTAAAGACAGCAATACTGAAGCAAAGAGGGCTACAACTGAAAAACGTAAATCACACATTATGAAGAACATGAAAATATATATATGAGGATGAAAACAAAAATTTGGTCCATCTAAAGGCTCATGCAGTTTGCAAGTAATCGCACAGCTACATAAACTGCACAAATAACATTCCAGCACAGCTTTAACACACACTTGGGTGTCATTACAGTAAAAAAAAAAAAAAAAAAAAAAAAAAAAAGGGGGGGGGGGGTTGATGAGACAGCCAGACGGGGGCGCTTTCAGTTCTGACTCCTTCCTGTTCACTTCAGTCACTCCCATCCCCACCCCCCCCCCCCAGAAAAAACCCTTAAAAAAACAAGAAAATCAGAGAAAAACAAACAGAAACAAAAACAAAAACAGACTATAAAGCTTGCCAATCCAGATATTCTCTTTTCATACTATATTTTTGGCAAGGTTTTATATCTAGACTAATCTGTACACTTCCCACTCTGCATCCAATTTAAGTCTGTGGATTCACAAACAATTCATCAATCATAGAAAAAAAAATGGGTGAACAGCTGTGCTTAATAACATCTGTGAACAGTCCAGTATAAACAAATGCAGCACTTCAATATCATTTAGGTTGAATCACACTGCGTAGAAATATATAATATCCTGAATTTCACAAATGACTGCTTTCTGCAAAATAAATCTTCCCATTTGATTAAATACCATAGCTATGCAATCAGCCTATTTACCTTTTTTTTTAATGAGTGTGTGTGATCTTAAAGTGGGCACTTTGGGCAATTGCTAGTGTCAAAATTTTACGGAGTTCAACTCTAATTTATTGTCTTCACTACAGCTTCACAACATTAAACTCATTCATGTACACATGTATCTTGTAGTGACTGAAGCGTTAGATGAAGTATGTCAGTATTTTGTTACATTAAACCCAGCTCAACAACTTTGCTTGCTCCCATGCCAAAAGAAATAACTAGTGGCGAGTAAAAGGGTCATCTCAACTTGCCCCAAGCGACAAGATTTTCTTCTTCTTTTTTTTTTGTGTGTCATTTTTAGGCAGTCCACAATCCTAGTAGGCCGATCATTGCAAAGCGTGTTTGTTTTCAGGGCTCTGGTGAATATTCAGTATGTTTTAATATGCAAGGCACACAAGTATGAAAAGATTACAATAATACTTTACCTTACATACCAAACTAAGAAACATATCAATCGTTGATTGTTTGTTTGTTTGTTTCTGCTTTTTTGTTTGTTTTTTTGCAATTGTTATTAAACCCTGTACTACAGAATATAATGCTAACATCGAATTGGACTCTACTAAACTTTCTGTACAGGTACTTGCCAATCTTATTCATATTACTTGCCCAGAAAATAGTATACCGGCCATATAACCCAAGACAAGCTTGATGAGCCACAACACTAAGGTGTCCAAGTAACATAAAAGGTGTATTTAATGATATCATGAAAAGTATATTAAAGCTGCTGTAAGGCAATGGATGTCTTGATCCTGTGAGGTCATAAACATCTTAAAAAACAATTACAGAGACTCCAACCCCAAGCACCTTCTGATCTGGAGATTCTCCCGCCTGAAACCCCTAGCAAACGGGAGATCGATCATGATCCAACTTCGATGTGCGCAAGGCGTCCATCATGAGCACAAAGACGAAGTTTCTCGGCGGCTGGAGTCCCGCTCTAGGGTTTTATGTGCTCTCTCGTGTCATCTCATGCTTATTTTTCAACGTACGATGACACTCAGTAAGAAATCATTTCAAGCGGGAGACACAGAGCCAGGGCGGGAGAAATTAAATCTCAAGCAGGAGAACGGGAGATTTTGTAAAAATGGGCTTTCGGCGGGAGATCTCCTGTCGAAAGCGGGAGAGTTGGAGTCTCTACAATTACTGTTATGTTCAACACTTCAATATTGTTAGTAGCTTCTTTAACAATGCATACATGGTACATGTACTTTAGATCACATGTCTGGACTGGATTTCCCCCTTTGCCAATGCAGCCAGCTGGCCGACAGCAAAAACCTGATCATGTACTGTGCACCCATACCATAATATCCATATACATGTATACAACAGCCACCATGGACTCACACAAGCATAAAAACATTGTGATGAATAATACAGGAATTTGTATAAATCTACTATGTTAAACCACCATGGAATGCTGAATTTTTGGATGAGCAGGTTTCTCTCAGGAAGTGCCACAAAACCACAAACAAATACCAAATCCAACACCCAACATCATGCAGTCTATGTAAAGTGTCAACAAGAGAAAAAAAAGGAAAAAAAAAACAACAACAAGAGGCTTGGTGTACAACCCACAATGGCATTCATTAACAGATATAACAAAGGTAAAACAACTGACTACAAATTTAAATAATGCCTCCAGCACACTTCAGGCGGAGGCATAAAAAACTGGTGATACTTTGGCCCCCTAAAAGGCAATTCTTTGCCATGTTCAAGTTCGGTTTGATAAACGGGGTACTACAACCTCATGAAGAACATTGGAGGTTTCATCAACATTTGGATCTAATTATCAGAAAATTATAAGATTGTAAAGCTTTCACATATTTTCCCACATAAACATTACGAAAAAAGACAGAAATTGGAGGTGATGATGTCATCGCCTTAGAAACTTGCCTGACTTGTATGTAAGAATTCTGCAACTTTTCTTCTCTGACATGAAATCAGTCATGATAAATTGTATAATTCCCATCAAATCCTAGTTCTTTTTCAATAGCAAGTACTACTTTTACGAGGAAAAGAACCATAGTTGCTTAATTGTGACAGTTGCTGAAATAATTGTCACTGACCACGCTATTATGATAAGTAATACAATTGCATTAAAATTACTCTATATCATCATCTTTATTTTTCAAATTTGTTTCACCTCATTTTATCAGACTATCTCCCAAGGTGCATGTACCTTTCTAATACAATCATAGCAATTTCAGAACACTGCTGATGAGAGAAGCGATTTTCACGCAATGCTGATGAATCCGCAAATAAAAACAAAGCTCCACAGTTCAGCGGCAAGACACACATTTCCAGCGGGATGAATTACGTGCGGCAAGAAAAAGTGTGAGGAAGGAAACCACGCATATGGAACAGGATGGAATGAGTGTATGGTTGCTTGCTCTGCTCATCAAACAACATTCATTCATCTCGATAAAGTAGATCAAGAGAGCAACAGTAGGTGTTCAATAGCCAGTGAGCTGGAAAAGAGGCGCATTTGTGGGAGTAACACAAACGAATGCGGAAGACCTTCCATATGGATGGAAACAGCAAGAACCCAACATGGTGTACGTGGCATGCACACATTTACCTTTGCATTCTTCAAACATGACAGGCACAAAGAGGAAAACAAAAAATCGTATTTACGTTTTCCCAAACTCGAGGTAATTCAACCATTTCAGTACACCATTTTGCAAACATGTTTACTCAAAGTTTACCAAGCATGAAATCCGTAACAAAAATCCGATCATGATGACTTTCCTTCTTTTTGCTGATTCTGCTTCTTTTAGTCGAATGTCATATATATATATATATATGTATATATATATATATATATATCCCTAAGGTGCCAACTAGGGATATATATATATATATATATATATATATATATATACATATATATTTATATATTAATACACATGTATAATACATACACATCATATACTTCCTCAAGGATTACTTCTATATATTCGCTGAGTGTAAAATGATTATTCACTTCCACTCCCTTTGTCAATCCATACACTGCACCTGTCTGATATAAAAGTCAAACCTAATATTACACCTACAAGGGCTTGTGCACAAATGGCAACAGACTTTTATTCCCTCTGCACCAATTTGAATAAAAACGGGCTTGCTTGTAATTCAAATATCAGTGAATGTCATATATAGACATATACATTTATATATGAATACACATGTATAATGCATATACTTCTACAAGAATTACTACTATATGTTTGCTGAGTGTAACATGATCATGTACTTCCACTCCCTTTGTCAATCCATACACTGCACCTGTCTGATATAAAAGTCAAACCTAATATTACACCTACAAGGGCTTGTGCACAAATGGCAACAGACTTTTATTCCCTCTGCACCAATTTGAATAAAAACGGGCTTGCTTGTAATTCAAATATCAGTGAATGTCATATATAGACATATACATTTATATATGAATACACATGTATAATGCATATACTTCTACAAGAATTACTACTATATGTTCGCTGAGTGTAACATGATTGTTTACTTCCACTCCCTTTGTCAATCCATACACTGCACCTGTCTGATATAAAAGTCAAACCTGATATTACACCTACAAGAGCTTGTGCACAAATGGCAACAGAATTTGATTCCCTCAGCACCAATTTAAATGAAAATTTAAATGGGCTTGCCTACAATTCACATTATCTACTCTCAATATTCACTCTCAAGACCCCCTTCTTATTTCCCTACAGTACATGTGGTGATATGTGCAGACACAATGAAAGTCCATCATACACATACACTGCATTCTGCTTTTCACAGATTGGAGGGAAAAATATGATCCAAATTGTACAGCAAATGATCACAAATTCATGCACATGTTTTCTACACAAGTGACATGCTGCTACTGTATATGCTGTTATTTTTGCGTACAGATATTTTCGCGAATGAGGAGTCCACGGACATTTTCGCGACATGTTGTGTTTGCGAATTGACACAGAAGCCGTCATAAGTGCATTATTACCTGAGCGCATGGTGACATTTATGCATGTTGTTAGATTCGCGGTCCAACTGTGATTCGCGAAATTCGCAAAAATAACAGCTTATATAGTATTCTACTCTTTCTCAAGAAACATTCAGAGTGATGAGCACCCTTTATATGCTAGGTCTATGACCTGTAAAAACTGGCACAAAATCACACAAACACACAATGGCACCAACTGGCACTAAACGGCACCAAATACTTCACACAGCCACACCTTTGATTGATATGTTACCACATAGCTTTGTCATCTCCACAAGAAATGTTTCTGACAATCCATTAATTACATAAAATCCATTATTGAGTCATCAGTCTCTGAAACTGTCAGATCTTTCATCAGTTTTACTGAGCTGACTAAACTAAATAGTCTTAAAAAAAAATAAAAATAATAATGATAATAACTACTATTATCTGTTTAAATGTTCGATTCATCAACCACGAGTTACCCCCTGCCATGAAACATATGCATATCAGCAACAACACATCTCACTTCAACCCTTCCATGGTCACTTTACAAAAGGCTATTGATTATGGTACAAGCCACTTTGCGTGTGGCAAGGAAGGGGTTAACACGCATGCTGCACCCTTACTTGTGGTAATCCTTGACACAGTAGATCTTCTGATCCACATCGATAGTAAAGGGGACTCCATCCAGACACTGGTTACACACAACGCATCGGAAGCAGCCCGGGTGGTAGGACTTTCCCATGGCTTGCAGGATCTAGAAAGATACAAGTAAGGCGTAGATCGAGACTACAGCAAATCATGTTGATCCCTGGTATAATACAGACTACAACTTTTTGACATTTTTATTCATGGCAAATCTAAACAAGATCCGTGGTTTAGACTACAGCACCTCATAATTTGATCCAAAATTTAGATACAGATTAAAGCATCTACATTGATCCAAGATTTAGATACAGACTACAGAATATCATAAATTGATCCATGATGTACATAGATAAACAGTGTACTATCATTTGATTCATGGTGTACATACAGACCACAGCACTTTACAATTTGATCCATGGTTTAAATCAGACGCCAGTACAGTATCTCATCATTTGATTCATGGTTTACATAGACTACAGCACCTCAAAATTTGATCCAAAATTTAGATACACAGTAAAGCATCTACGGTGATCCATGGTTTAGATAGAGTACAGAATATCATAAATTGATCCACATGATGTACAAAGATAAACAGTGTATTATCATTTGATTCATGGTGTACATAACAGACTACAGCACTTCACAATTTGATCCATGGTTTAAATATAAACCCCAGTACAGTACCAGGTACCTCATCATTTGATTCATGGATCAGATATAGACTACAGCACTTCATAATTTGATCCATGGTTTAGATACAGACTGCATGCAGCACCTCATAACCACTGGACAGCACATCATAGTGTTAACACTGTGCATTTTATGGATAAATTTTAATCACTTTTAGACTATATTTTTTGGTTGCCATCCTGCAAGTAAAAAAAAGATATGTTCCTCAGTGCTGTATCCTTAGTATCATAATTAGTGAAAAGCTGGCTAAAGCTGCTCACCGTGTCCATAATGAGGTGACCACAAACGGCACACTTTTCAGCTGTCTGCTGGAAGCCAGAGTACTGAAATGAAGGAAGGGACAAATGAAAAAACACACAAAACACATATTAATTTATACTGACTTTCAAGAAGAAAATACAGCACTGATGTAATAAAAAAGCGCAAACATATGCACCCTATTATTGGTGCATTACAATTTACATATGAGAAGCAATGATCATTAACCAGTAATTTCATTAAGAAAGCACAACTGATATCTTTCTTCACAAGTCATCCCCACAACTATCACTTCAAATCACAATTTTTTTTTTTTCCAATTCATACTACTTTCTCCAGAAGTGAGGAAGGCAAAGTCAAAATGCAGAATGATAACATTCTGGCCTGAATAAGGGTTCACAAATTTTAGGACTGTTGTAGATATTTCTTGTTGGGGTTTTGTGCTATGAATTCACACCTCTTTTAGGGTGTGTTTATGCCCAATTTGCGAAGGCAGAATCAACCTTTTGAAATGCTAATTCAAAACGCTGATTCAAAACGCTGATTCAATACGCCATTCACGGGAGCACTGTTTATGCTCACTTTCTTTGACCTTGGAAAGAGCGTTTGCGATTTCTTCGCTAATCTCAGTGAGGCAGGTCAAATTGCGGCGTGCACTTTTTTGGAAGTTCTGGCCTGAGTGTGTGTATTGTTCATGTTCCGCAGCATGTCTACCGTAATATAATTTTGATTGCTTTAAATACTACTACACACGTACATAAACTGTAGACAATGATAGGAAATACGAGAATTTATTTCATCGACAAATTGTTGACAAAATCGGAATGTATGGTGTAGTGAGTTCTTCATGCATCAATATGTCTGTCACCATGTACAGTAAAGTAATGTACAAACAGGGAGCTCCAGGGATCAGCACCTGCAAATTGTGTTTCGCAGCACAGTAATCGAAAGGTCGGCTGGCCTAGCACGCGCATTTTCAAGTGTTAACCAGAAAGGCGATGGAGATGACGTCATTTAAACACGTATGTGATGTGAGTTGCGTTTATACTTCCCCGTCAAACGTGATTAGTCAGAAACGCCGATCGTAAACGCACTTATTTGTGCGTTTTGAAAAGACGTTTTGAAACAGCGTTTATAATTATATCAAAATGAGCAAGGACGCAACCCCGTTCTGAACTAAACGCGTATCAAAACGCTGATTCTGGCCCGAAAAGGGGAAGCATAAACACGGCCTTAGAATGCACTCATCTTGACTTGTGGTATTCACAGATCTGAAGAGAGATACTATCAGAATACATTGTAAGTTCTACACACTTCTGAAAAGTTTGCTGTTGTTAGAATAAAGAAACCAGCTTCCTGTTTACATCAGATCACAAATGCATTCTACCCCTA
Organism: Diadema antillarum; assembly: GCF_040938485.1. Lineage (NCBI taxonomy): Eukaryota > Metazoa > Echinodermata > Echinoidea > Diadematoida > Diadematidae > Diadema > Diadema antillarum. The sequence goes on along the minus strand of NW_027271244.1, from coordinate 1,283,244 downwards.
AATACAAACTCAGAATTCAAGTAAGGAAGATTGGTACCATCTGGAAAAAAAAAAAGATAATAACCTTTGGTCGACAAAGGTTGCAGAAATATGTTTGGCTGGCCACAGACGCAAGAACTGGGATTTACAATAATTCAATAGATCCTGTATGCTACTGGTTGCTGGATTGCAGGAAATTAACTCTTGAAGAAGTCTCTGGATTTGCCGGTACAAAGTGCAAAATATCTTATTTTCCCCCTCCTACGACAACAAGGAATAAGTCAAAGGTCATATTGGGCCAATTTCACAAGAGCAATACATTTTTGTATGCCTCACATATAATCTTTGAACCTGGCAATAAATCACAACTCTTCAAATTCAGTCTGACAACAACCAGACGTATAGGGAAGTATTTGCGGACTGCTTGGGTCACAGTCTCACATATATGCAGTCACACAAACTCACACACACACACACACACACACACACACACACACATGTAAATTGTATCCAAAGGCACTTGGCAAGAACACATTGCTTTCGATCTGACAAATTGACTTCTCCATCAACAGTGAACCCAAATTTCCAATGGTACAATATGGAAAAACAGAAGGAATGGGAGATCTTTATAGGAAGAGAGATAAGAAAGAAAGGGGGATAGAAAGATATGAAGGTTCTGCTCCTGTATATTTTTGCGTACTGGTACTGTAACATTTCATTTAGAATAAGAATATTAACCCGTTCAGGATGGGCAGATTTTGCTACAATATGCATTTCCCATAGACATTTGCCCGAATATACCCGGAACTCGTCTTCAACAGGTAAAGATATTACAGTACTACAATAACTGTAATGTAACACCAAAAGACATGATGAAACCTCCTTACTGTTACAATGCAGCACCCTATCACAATTAAACACGCAAGATAAAATGTAGGTTGGAGGAAGTGTAGAGGAGAAGGGTACAAGCACGAAAAAATTCCCCAAAGTGAAGCAAACACAGCCTCAGGTACATTCATGTTTGTTTATTTTTTTAATTTCTTTTCATAAAGTATGGTGTGCAATGTAGTACAGGCTTTTCCACCATTTCATCTTGTGCTCAAAATCATTTCATGAGAAATATTCAAAATATTAATGTTGGGAACTTTAACCACCATCTTCTGCATTGAAAAAAAAAAAAAAATCTGACATAGGCCCTACCATGAGTACGGTAAACACAAAACAATTTTATCAATCTCTGAGTTTATCTAAAATTGTAAATTATGATATTTGTAGACGTCTATAATGTCTCTAAAAAATAATACACATTATCTGGTGGGCCTATGTGGTTAAATACTGTAATAACAAATATATACACACACATGCATTAGATACAGCCAGGCATACATACAAAACTAAGTAAACAAAGCATATGAATCAATATCTACAATTTACTGAATATCAATTTATACATATACTGTTAAAGAGGATCCCATCTGATAGATCTTCAACCAGCATCATTTACAATTATTAAATTGTCATGGTAAAGACATTTTTAAAATGCTCAAACTTACTGTTTTTGAAAAATTTACTGTCTTGACTTTACAATTATGGTATACCGCATTAAAACAAATGCAAAACTCTCTGTCAACAGGCCCAAGTAGACTGTAAATAGCCAAAGGTTCAAGTACCTTGGCATGTGAACTGTATGTATAGTAATAATATGCCTTCAAGGAAGAAAGCAAACACAACCCTACATGGTATATATGAGCAGTTACAAAAAAAAAAAAAAAAATACAGTACGGTGGTAATTGTAATAAAAATGTTGATACTTTTACAACAGAGAGGCATAAATACACTTGCACAAAAGCATACAATGTACAATATGCACTTATGGAACACACATATTGCCTGAGAGCATGTCTCCTATACAACTACAATGTATTCCAACATGTACAAGTGTGTGTGTGCTGTACATCATCTTGTGCTAATGATCACCAAATTCTTGCCGTATACAGGCAATATTTTTCTCATCCAGTAAATATGAATTCACAGTTTACTCCAGGCAGCATGCCCACTGAACCACCAGTAACAACTAACAATCTGAAGTAGTTGTCCATTCCTACCACTTGCCTACAAAAAATATAAGTTTATATTTTTCATGTCTCCTACCGCATTAAACATTTCAACATCAATGTTGGGTCTTGAAGGTGACCATGCTTCAAAAGGTACATGCCTCTGCCTAAACTACACTGTAGGCATACCAAGAAGGTGCTTCATTAGGCCATACAGTACTATAGTTTCCAACCCCAGGGTGCTATAAACCTATGCACTTGCCCACTGGCCCAGGGCCCCTAGAACTCACTGTTGGGCAAATTAAACTGAATGGTGTTGTCCCCTCACCATAATTCCTATTTGGGCAAGTAAAATGTAATTTTGTAATTCCAAAAATCTTAGTTGTATAGTGTGTGTGTGTGTGTGTGTGTGTGTAAATAAATGTGCATGCTTTTTTGGAACGCTGCAATCAATTGATTTATATTCAAATACATAATTATTATACCAATTTCTTTCTGCACATTGTGAACCCTCACGGACCAAGGTCAGGTAATTTACAAGTCTTGTATTCTATTAAAAGATTACTGTAAAACATGATATATTCACAGCACAAAATTTTTGCGAATTGGAGCCGACGGCCTTTTTCGTGGCAAGAAATTTTCGCGAATTGTCACTTGCGTTCAATGCATATAGTGTAGAAAAGTAATTTTGCGTGCATTTTAATTTCGCGAATCTTGGCGCTCGCGAAATTAAAATGCACAAAAACATTCCTCGTTTTACAGTATACTTGTACAATGTGCACAAAGTTGTAAAACATCCCTCATTCTGAACTACCTGCTATCTTGTTTGCTCTCCAAAGAGTAAGCATCTTGCTAACTTTGCTCTCCATGATAAAAACCCACACAGTCAACCTCTCACTGTAATCAGCCCTGAAAACGCAACATTCCAATGTATCTTTGTTTTCCACGCTACTGCTGGGAAAATATGAGGAAGAGGGCTTGCCTAAGACTCTTTTTCCTTTCCTTTTTGTAGCCTATTGGTGACAATAACTAGTCTTTTATGCTTCCCTGTACCTTGGGGAAGTACAGAGTAAACACATATAATCACTGGTCAAACAGGGCCGTATATTGGGCGATGAGTGCAAAGAAATTAAACAATGGGTTCTGAAGAACCGGTACAGTATATGCTACACCCTGAAAACACAGGTCTAGTCTTTAATGGTACACACAAACCACAGACCTCATGAGATATATGTCGTAAGGTGTTTGAAATTTTTTTTTCTGTGTCTGTACATTCTGGCAATGGTTCTTGATTTTTGTTCTCCATTACTGTGACAAGTGTTATGAGATCATGACTTTGATTAGAACGGGAGATTCAGATAATTATGAAGTTAATTCAAGCACACTTATTCCAGAGAGGTAGCAAGTAACAATCCCCCCCCCCCCCTCAAAAAAAGAAAGAAAAAAAAGAAAGAAAGATAACATACAGTTGCACAAAACAGAAGCCTTTCATGCAATGGGAACAGCTACATCTTTGAAACTTGGTAAAATTATCCTTTCACATGCTGGACCGAATTGTAGACTTTGGAATAAACAACCTGGAACTGCCAACTTTTGAAATCAGACAAATCTAAGACCATTTGTTCAAATTTACAAACATGATCACATAATGAATTTTTTTGAGCTTTTTCATTTTTTTTGGTTCCACAGTATCTACTTGTGTAATCATGCCGCACTGTTGTCAAGTACGGTACCTATGTGAGGTGACTTTAAAACTGAAATAAATCACTGATATTACCGTTGTTATCATCATCATTGTAATTACTATTACCATTACTATAATTCAATGGTCTATTTATCTATCTATCTACTTATTTATTCATTTCAATATAATACTGACAGGATAGCAAGATCAACAAGAGAATGCGGTGTCATACCAAGGCTATGGTAATGTCATTTACAATCTACTGTATAGCAGATGCCTTGATGGTATATGAAGACTTTTGTCATGCATCTTATGCATATTCTTACTTTACACTAAACAGAGGAATACCATACGGGCCTATGTCTACACTAATTCCTTTGTCAGTAAACATACCAAATACTGTTATACGCCTAATATTTCATGAGGTTTTTATTTTTACGAATCTTGCGAGTCAGTCAATTAAAGACACCCGAAATAATGACTCTGATCCCGATATGAATGTGACGCACACGAATATTTCTCCGTTCAATACATAGTCCATGATCGCGAATCTAACCACTCGTAAAATCGTCAGGAAATCACTATTCGCAAAAATTTAGATACAGTATACAGTAATCAGGGCTCCACACTAACTTTTATTTTTGGTGGCCCAAAGGCAAACATCCGACCTTTTTTGGTGGCCCGATCAGGCCACCAAATTTTTTATTTCTGTAATTTTGGTGGCCCGACGTGCATTTTTGGTGGCCCCAGGCCACCGTTAGTGTCGAGCCCTGCAGTAATCATACATATTACACGTAGTACATTGTATGTTTTGACGTGTTTTGAGGGAGTAAAATTTGTAGTCCAATATGTGACAATTCTGGCAGTGTTGTCTAAAGTCATCTCGCTATCAAAAAAGTATGAATTTCCTTATACATGCTATGAACTGTCTATATGCCATGCAAGTCAGCAATTTTGCCATAAATAGGCTACTGTATTATAGCTTTTTCCAATCCCTTTTAATAGTCCATTGTAACTCTACCAATACATGCTTGTCCATCATTACTGTATAACTAATAATGGTACTACAGATTTGTACAGTGCATCTGAGATTACACTCCAAATACAAAATGTGTGTATAAAAACCTTCATGCCATCTCAGCAAATTATTGTTCTCAAACGAGGCATGACTTTAATATATCCCCGAGACAGTTTCATGGGTCCTGTCACACCTACTCACACACTCAACGATCCAAGCAATCCTCAATTTTCCAAACTTTTGTTTCCCATGTGTGCATGCCATATATTGGGACTGCGTGGCAAATAATGATGGATTTTGCATATTCTGAAAAAGACACTATCTCCTCTTTTCTCTTTCTCTCTTTTTTTTAAACAGTTGTTATTAACCAATTGAAGACTAGTCCCGAGTATAATCCGGCAGGTGTCTATGGGAAATGTATGTTATGAGATCGCAGCAACCAGCCCGTCCTCAACGGGTTAAAGAAAGGGAGAGAGAGAGCCAGTTCATCCCTCAACATGATCTGTACTCACCAGCTAAATGCTATTACCACTCTCTTATAAAAGAGAAGCACTCCACTCTTGTAATTAATCCCCTACCCTCCCACTACCCCCCTCCCCCTCCCCCCCCCCCCCAGGTAATATAAGGAATATGAGAAACTAACAAAGAGATGCATGCAGAAGAGGTTTCCTCTCATTTCACATTTCTTCATTCTTGAATAAGGCATTTTATCTGAAACAGATTTGATGTTATGTTTGCGTCATTTAAGATGCTTTTGAAAGGTATAAGATTTATTGATACAATGTAATAAAGCATGTATAAACAATGTCATCCTTCAGGGAGACGTTAACGTTCTGATTAAGAGGACTTATGCTCACTCCACTGATCAAATGTGATCTGATCCTGATCATAATCTGACACAGGAATTAATGTCTATAAACATATGTTGGCCTCTGTCTGTTGTTTCAAATGCTACTGTGATTCAGTATACACATAGTGAATGGTCACGAGTGCAATGGTACATATTTTTAAAGATTTTGCGCTAACTAGAAGACAGAGGTGTAGTGCTCCATTCAATAAGGTGACGCTAAGCTGAAAAACGCGCCTCACCTTTCAGTGAGTGCAAAGTCTGTTTTCTTGCACGAGTAAAGACCATACACTTTTCATTTTATACAAAGGCTGTGGTCCCCACTGATACTCAAATTTAGTCCAGAAACAGTAATCATTTTTTTCATGAAAGGTGAATAAAAGCCACAGCACAGTACCATGTGCAACACAGTACATGTGCAGATCATACAAGGTGATGATTCCATCATCTCATGAATATATGAAGAGTTTGTTTGCAATAACCGATAAGTCCATATTTGTCAAATGGAGATATTTGCGATTAAAGGTCAAGAAAAATAGAGAGAATAATAAGAAAATTTCTGCTTCTTTTGACCATAACTTCAAAAATATATCTTTATATGTAGTGACCAATATATCATTTGAAAGTTATTATTTTGTACTTTATGACAGAGACCGTACTTCAAAATCTTCAAAAATGGACTTATCGGTTTTTGCAAACAAACTCTTCATATGTACAATACATCGTGTAAGTCTCACAGTGACCTACACATAAGTCTATATTTCCTATTTGTGATAAGAAAACCCCTAAAAGCTTGGATCGGTTAGATCAAATTATTGTGACATTGTAATAACATCATGGTATTACCTTTAAGGGAGATTGTTGTGTGTGTGTGCCTCTGTGTGTGTTATATTTGGACAAAAAACATGATTTTACAAAACTTTGTTTGCAAGCCGATAAGAGTTGTAAAGGTATGCGGCTGTGATTAATATGTTTCATAGAACACTTAAGGGTAAGTCCAAATTAAATAACTTCATGATTTTACATCTGACATACACATCTGACTAGACGAAACCACTGCCATTAACTTATACTTTCATCTTAAATCAACATGGACTGGAATTGCACTTCAAAGTGCATCTATGGAAACTCACCAAATAGTCTTCCTCGCAGTAAACTTTCCCGTGAACATTGTAAAATGCCTTCCCGCGTAACGTCCGACCTGAGGAGATAAAAAGCATGTTCAATGCCATCACAAGGTATAGTACATACTACATTCCCATAATAACTTGATTGTACATCATATTACAAATAATATCAACAACATGATTACGTTAAACATATATTGCAAACAACATACGAATACTTGTGTTGTTGTTGTTGTTGTAGTTTTGTGTTGGGTGGCATTTCCCATTTTCCTTTAGAATATTTACGCCAAACACAGCTCTGTACATTTTCTTTTTTTGTGTGTGTGTGTGTGTTTTCATTCAGTCAGATCTAGCCTTTGTCCGTGCACTCTTAGAATTAAATATTGTTTCTTCATCTGTGAATACAGTGGCAACATTGAGATTGTTAATGTGCATGCCACCAAGCAATCATTTTTTCTGCGCAGCTGTCGCATCCACAAAACACAGTAATACGAGAAGTGCTATTTGCCCATGAGAACAAGTAATTAGTCACGATTCAAAGCTGTTTACACCTGACCAAAAATGCACAGCTGAGACCTCCACTATTAATCTTGAGCTCCAAAGAGTAAAAAAAAAAAAAAAAAAACCCACCCAGCAAACTAACTGAAGAATTCCACTATCTATTTAAAGACTCCTTGAGAGCATGCTCTTTTCTCTGTCTATTCTGGTGTCTCTTGTATACTAATAGGCACAACAAATGCAAGTTACAATCAAAGCTACAGACTGAAAGTACTATGTATCTGTATGTGGCCTTGAGAAGAAACTAAGGTACATTCCAACAGACAAGAGGAAATGTGGTCTCCCCATTTCACAACTCGTGCATATTTCCAATTTGAAACTTAGGGGTGGAGTATTACTATTCACTCGTTAGTATCGATATCATAAATCAAACCACATCTTACGGCCAGGAGAAAGGGAGCTTCTGGGTGAATATTTACAGCCCAAGTTTGTCTGCTTAAAAATCATTATGAGCTGGAACCAAGCTTTTTTTCTTCTTCTTTTTCTTTTTTTAATGATACTTCTGCCCTAGGATGTCTATAGATATTAAAATGCACTCTTGTATGTAAATGGGCAATTCCGCGGTAACGGAATTACAAATCAGAGAATTTTGGCTCATATTCTTTCACCCTGTATACTGGATTGGTTACTTTGCCTTCTCTTGATACATTTAAAAGATGCAGAGGTACTCAAACTGTCACCCCAAATACAAATTTGTTAAATGTTCTCACTTGGTTGGTTACAAAGGAGGTCTATGTCCGATGGTAACGGAATTACCAGAGAATTGAGTCACAACTTCAACTCTGACTTTGGGAGTTGTTTCTCTGAAATCTATAACACATACACTATAGGTTGTTATTTGATGTCATCTTTGATTGTGTCAACTTCAATTTAGTTGTATTGTTTTTTAAATATTTCATCACATTTTCACAGCAGCAGGCTTTTTCCCTGGAAAGTCAGTGGTAACGGAATTACACAAATGGTAACGGAATTACGCCTTCTGAAATACATTGGAAAAAATACACATTCTTGGTACTCATGTATTCTGAAATGTCTTGATAAAGATTGTTTATGCCTTTAGCTATAATATAACCACTAAATAAGTACTCTCTAGCCTTTGACCTTGAACTGCTACAGGTGCATAGGTGACAAATTAGCTTTTATTGTCAAAAAATATAAAATTTTCATGCTAACAACTGTGATTTGAAGTTGTAACTATGTCAATCAAGATCTCGTAACTTGTAAGGACCACATCCATCAAAATTTGTCTACTTTCAAGTTAAGAATTTCACACTCTGCAGGTAAATGACATCTATGACACATGGTAACGGAATTACGCTAGAATAGCCCTACACAAGTACAATTCTATAAATCCAGTCAACAATACTCAAATTTTCTTGTATTTCTTTTGTTGATATCATGCAAGACAGATTTCTCTGTTTTCTTCTTCCTAAATATGCCAATAATTGATAATATGTGTTAATTTCATACAAGTATTGACACAAACATTATGTGCACACGCACAAGAAAATAATGAAAAACTGTCCGAATTGACACTGAATTTAAATCTAAATCATAAAGTGCCAATTTACAGTGCAAGATCACAGTGTGCATACCCATCATTGAACACAATGTTTGATACAAAGGATGCTTGAAACTTTTAATTTGCTAAGTGAAAAGATGCAATTATGGTTCAATGACAAATATAACAAATTACAATTCAATCATAAATTGAAAAGAAAATTTTCTTATATGATTATGGTACTGCACCAGTGCTCAATCATTATTATTTATATGTTGTGGCTTATATTAATCACTAAAAACTTGTGACATTTTACTAATAGCTGAAGTTGCCCCCTGGTATATAATGTAGTGCATAATTTGATAATTCTTTTACAGTGTAAGTCCTACTTAAAATGAACTAAACTAAAATGAAATAGAATACAGCAAAATAACTTTGACAAACTACAACTTTTTGAACCATTATAGTGAGTCCACCAAATTATGTTAATTCATAGAAAGGTAAGAGGGCCTCTCTTATCCATCTGCAAACTCACTGAGTTAGAGTCAGATTAATCAACCTGTGAATAATGTTAGTATTTACTTCTGACCACACAAAATTTCCAAATGATGTCTTCAGAAACACCACAGTGATTTGATCATCGACTGTAATCATGACTTGGCCTATGAATTTCCTACAAGTTTCCTGTCTCTGTCTTTCTTCTTTGACTTTGTCTATTTTCTCATCCTGAGTGTTGCCATTTAATCACAAGAAGTGTGCATCTTCTCTTTTGCAGTAAGTTGTATTTTGACTGCCTGACAGCAAATGATAAAATACACTGTAATGGCACTTGTATGAAAGGAAACTGGATTGTACAGCAAATGGTAACATGAAGAGTAAAGGTAGAAGCAGAAGCCCATTGACTTTAATATTTAAAATCTTCTTAGGATGGGAAAGTATAGGCCTAAATGTTTTATTTTAGAGCTGTATCACAATTACTGACTGGGGAAATGTTCATCATAAATGGTGTTTTTGTCTTTATTCCTTTTAAAAAGAAAGGATTAAATTAAAGAACAAATTTCAAAGGGTAGCAGATGCTCTGTATCAAATGGGCATGAAAATAAAAATACATAGTCTCTGTGGAGGAAAGATCTAAGAAACAGATGAAAGAAGGTCATAGTCATACACTTACCATTAAAGATAAAGGACTTGAGGATGAAAACAGGACATGTTCAATAAAAGGTCAGACTATCGACTTGGTGATGATAAAGCCTTTAGCATACAAAAAGATCAAAGGTGTCACATTCAGTGGGCATCCCATGTCAAATAATGACTTCTAATTGGTTCTATCACAATGTGTATGATCCTTCTCTTAAATTCTTGATCTTTCCTCACAAAATTATCCTGTTCATTTCTCCCTGTCAGTAGCACTAGCAGTGCTCTCTTTTCATTTTAAAGAAATTTTATGTCCTTCCTCTTCTTTCTAACCTTTGTTCAATTTATGCTGCATCACACCCATTCAATAGTCCCTCATCACTATACTTAGATTTTGTATGAAACCATGAGACTTTTTAGCAAGACAATACATTGATATCTCAGAATTCAGTATGATTTTTAATATTTGAGAGTGGGTATCTGTAGCAAACCTTATAAAGTTATCAGTTAGCACAGTCTCCATGTAGTTCTTGTGCATGAGAAAAGGTGAAAGAAGGGAGGAGACTTTCAGCACAAGAAGTCTTGTCAAGCGTGTACCCTGATGTTAGGACTCACTGTCAGAGGCATCCAGCTAGATGCCGAGTCATGTCAGTGTACCATACCATACATATATTTCAACTTTCACTCCTTTACTGCCAATCACTAACACTGTTAAGCTCAATGATAATGCCCTGAAGCTATTTCATGAACAGTTCACGTGCATATTGGCACAAAAGTAGGTTATGTCATTCTCTTCCATATTAGATGTGCGTGTAATTCCGTTACCATGTAATTCCGTTACCACAATTACAGAAGAACTGAAGGAGATATTTCACAAAATGTTTTGTGAGTTTTCAGGGAGTCACATGTAGAGAAAAAATTTACAAGGGGAGAAAAAATCAGTGATTAGTTTGTTCAGGAGAAAACTTTTTTCATTTTTATGGTAACGGAATTACATTAATTTGTCAGTAGATTTTGAAAGTTTCTCAAAAAAATATCATAATGAGAGCGACTGAATGCTTCATTGAATGTGATTGTTGAAGCATAGGAAGAAAGATGTGGAAGTATGGTTAAAGCAGAGAGATATTTAAGTTGTTTCATTTTGAATTTTCATTTAATATCGCAAAATTTTAGATGAATACAATAAATAGTCTCCCAACTTTAAAAGTGTGTACAACAAAAACGAGGAAAGTTATTGGAAAAGGGTTTTTTGTTTCCGTAAATACAACAATCCGTCTGTACGGGAAACTTAAATTTCTGAGCATTTACTTAACTTTGAATTTTGCTGTTTTTGCCCTTCCCATACGGAATTGCCCAAATATAATGAAAGTTACATATCAAATTGACAGGTCTTGAAATTTGTGACTCTGCTACTACATGAACTGTCGATAGCAGTTGGCAGCAGCGAAGAGACCAATCGTCATCCATGAGTGTCTAAATATGATCAGAAATGCAACTAGACACAACAAATTTCTCTCTTGTCTGAAAACCTTCCTATGTCTCGTCTCTATCCCCGGGGTCTTCAGTGGAGCTAAAAATAGTAATCAGGGATCGCCATTCCAGAACTTGAGCATTAAATGTCAGGGAGGATGTCTAACAGGCGTGGGGGATGCCCATTCCAGATGTATAGCAATTAGTCCATTTGTTCCCCAGCAATATGAATTCCACTGCCACTGGACCGACAGTCCTGAGCCGAAAATGAGCTATCCCCTCTGCGCCGGCTGGCAGGGCGGAATGCAAGCAATGTGCAGTCCATCATCCCACAAGGGAATGAAAAATTTACATGGTACCTTTCCACCAGAATGGGTCTCAACCCAACTGGGAAGCTGGCCATGGAGATGATTTTTCCATAGCGATGAGTATGACATTGAAGTGATATCAATGAAATCTCGCTACTTGCAGTTAATAAACAGCATGAAGGAAGTATGCTTGGGTGCATAAAAGCTCAATAAAGGTTTGCCAAATTTCTGACAGTGTATAACTGTTTTTAATTCCAATATCATATCATCATTATCAATGTCAGTGTTATTTTCCATAGCATGTTCTTGAGTCATAGTTTGCTCATGAACTAGGAGACTAATACATGTACAATTTGTGATGTCGCATATGGAAAATTGATTCCACAGAATTTTTTAGTTTTTTGAAGTTTTTATGAAAAGTACACACTTTGACTTGTTACTGACATGTAAGGGTAATATCATTCCCTTGTTTTCTGAAAGAGGCAATTGCCCTTTCATTGCATGCTAGAACAGTGAATATCATGTTGAATTTAGTACTGGACATGTACCTGTGAATGAATATGGTATTTCTCTCTTCTCTAAATGGACAATTGTAATCATATTTCTTTCTTTCTTGAAAGACGTAATCAAATATGGTCTACACTAATTAAACTCAAACTGAGGTGAGCCCTTACCAAGTAAAGTACAGTAATGAATGATTGGAAATAATGTTCACTAATGCGAAAGTTTGGATGCCATTTCATTTTTTTTTTTTTTTGGGGGGGGGGGGGGGGTTTGCCTCGGTGCCCTTTCACATTTTTGCGTTTTGCCTTGGTGCCCCTCTGACTTGCCTTGCTGCCCTTAAAAAAAAAATATTGGGAGAGAGTGCCCCAAAAACCAAAAATTGCCTGCCCCTAAAACTGGTGAAATTCGAGGCCTGTGAATTTTCTTTATATTTCTTGATATTGTTGTCCAAACGAGATGTCACAAAACGTTGTCTTTTCATCCAGCATGGTAGCACAAAAACTTTAAAACTTGTGATAACCTTTGAAGTGATTGTCTGATTTTCCTCAAACTGTCACTGATGTGTTCTACATTCTGTACTATTTCAAATGTTGCTGCATTCATTCATTCCATGTGATATGCCTATATATTTGGGTTTTATTCTCCTGTTATGCCACAATAAAAGGAAACTTTGCATGTTGATGAAAAGCAGCTAATGTTGATGACTGGAAACCCCCCCCCCCCCCCCCCCCCAAGCACAAACTTATACAGACAACAAAAAACATACAACGTTGTACATGTAGGAACGATGCATTACAAGGACAAACAAGAAAGAAAAAAAAAACCTTTAGAAAAGTGCAAGGGAATTTGTCACACCTTGGTGTTTTTAAAAGCAAGTACATGTACCAGGAAAATTGAGAGTGGAAATGCTCTTAGTGTATAATCCACAATCATGTATACATTTCATTTTGTGATACCGATGAGAATCAAAATGAATTTAGTTTATTGTACTTACCACAGGAGCAGCACGTAAAGCAGGCAGTATGGTACAGATTACCCATGGCTTGACATGCCTGACCTGCACCTGTCACTTTCTCTCCACATTTCACACAATAACCTGTAGTCATGGACAAAGAAATCAATTACAACTGATTAATAGAATATCATTCAAAGTACCATTATTCCAGGCATTTGTTGTTGTTTCACTGTGATGAATGCATTTTGCAGAGGATCTGTTTTCATGTTTTCCTCATATTACACTAGTGTAGTGTGTGCCCAGAAAAGATTTCATACTTCCAAAATCTCTGAGCTTGAAAAGAATAGTTGAAGATTTGTGCATTAAAAATGATGCGATTAAAGGTGTTAATACATGTAGCATATATCTTCACTTTGTCAAATTCCATATTCTTATCAAAGGACAAGTTCACCTTCATGAACATAAGGATTGAGAAAATGTAGCAACATTAGTAGAACACATCATTGAAAGTTTGAGGAACATCGGACAATCCGTTCAAAAGTTATGAATTTTTGTAGTTTTTGTGCAGTAACCGCTGGATGAGAAGACTACTGCAGTGTACGATGTCACATGCGTACAACAATATAAGGAAAATATAAAGAGAATTTCACAAAATTTCATCTATTGAAAAAAGTACACATTCCCTTGTCTCGTTACCGACATATGTTATGGGTAATATCATTCCCCCTGCCTTTATAAAGAGGCAAGTCAAATGCTCTTTTATTGTGCGAAAAAAGTGAAAATATGTTGAATTTTCTTAACATTTTCTTTATACTGTTGTACTCATATGACATCACAAGCTGTAGTAGTCTCCTCGTCCAGCAGTTCCAACACAAAAATTTCAAAAATTCATAACTTTTGCATCGATTGTCCAATTTTCCTCAAACTTTCACTGATGTGTTCTACTAATATTGCTGCATTCTCTCAATCCTTATGTTTATGAAGGTGAACTTGTCCTTTAATTGAAATGCAATGCCTTTCAATCCTCATGCTGACTCCAAGCAAAATCAGTATGTAATGGTAGCATTTTCATCAAATTGATCATAAAATACCAAAGTTATGGAACTAAATAAGGTTTGCGTGTCTTGGTAGCAGTGATATTGGTTTTAACTGTGAGCAAAAATTAGATGAGGCTTGAAAGAAAGATGTTATTCAGAGGTGTGAAGGCTCAGGTTTGAGTTTCTTCAGTTTGTCTCCCTCTACAAATGATGAATTTGTTAAGATCGCAACTGATGATCTGTAAATTAACAAACATGTCGGAAAAAAGGAAAGGGAAAAAAAGGAAAAAAGGTTCCTTTTTTCCGACATGTTTATTAATTTACAGATCAGGGGGGCGTTTCATCAACGAGTTCGTCGGAGTTTTCACCGACGAATTTGCTATCAGCCAATCAGACCAAGGATTTCATTAGCTTTTAACAGTTGTCAGTGTAAATCCTTGCGTCTGATTGGCTGATAGCAAATTCGTCGGTGAAAACCCCCGACGAACTCGTTGATGAAACGCCCCCCAGCAGTTGCGATCTTAACAAATTTTCATTTGTAGAGAAAGACAAACTGAAGAAACTCAAACCTTTAGATGAGGCTTGTCATTGCCAGATAAAACACCTAGCGACCTACTTGGTTTTAAAAATCTGTAACTTTTGTTGGTCATAATTGGGGGCTTCTAAAATAAGAAAAAAAAAAAAGATAACCCATTGGATTATGCAATTAGCCAGGGTCATTGCTATGTCAGTGCCAGAGCTACCAAGTCTCACGCATTCTGCGTGAGACTCAAGCATTTAGGGGCCGTCTCACGATCTCACGCATGGCACCCATTTTTCTCACGCATCGGGCGAAGTCTGCAACTTGGGCCTATAATAATGAGCATAGCTCAAAATATTAAAGTGATAGTTGCAATTGAAGGTATATTTTCCTTTTGTCTTTCAAAATAAGTAAAAATAGTCACTTAAGTATGCACCTGATCGCACCATTAAGATCTAAAAATTGAAAAAAGCTCCCTACCGTGGGAGGCCACAGGGGAGAAGACCCCTCCCACACCCTCGCTCGCGCGCATATTCGCCAGCTGAGATGCTGAGTCATGAAAATCTCACTCATAAAATTTTTTTGAACTTGACATCCCTGCAGTGCATATATCAACTGTTGGCAGGCATAATAAAGCCTACCCCCAAATATCACCTAAACTGAACAGGTGTATAGTTTATTCACAACAATATTATTCAAGTCAATGATTACAGCTACTGCATCCCTCTGCCAATAAAATTGATCATTACTCTATTATCATAACAAAACAAACTTTTCTCTACATGAATTTTGTAATTATTGTTCAAAGGAAATTCAGTAAACACTAATGTGCAGGTAAATGTGAGATTTGCATCAATTGATATGACATTATGACAGAATGCACATACATTGTAAGTTGCATATCATGGATGAAATTGAAAATACAGTACTCTCCGCATAATCAGGTAGGCTCGGGCAGAGCGTTTCTTACCCAATTAAGCGGAGTACCCGATTAACAGAAGAACACGTCTCATTCACATTGGACACACACAATGTGTATGTACATGCATTGTACACTGCACCAGGCACCTACACTGTATGCTGAATAACATGCGTGCTTGTAAGGCACATTCGGAGCGCAAGTGAAGTGTGTTGAACTCCTGTCTGTCTGTGCAATTGTGAGTGCCAGTTACATGTGTAGTATTCGTTTACGTGTGGCAAGTCAGTACTGGTACTTGTGTTTTCATTTTTAATCACTCCCCAAGTGATCGTCTTCTTTGCTTAAGCAGAGAATGCCATTAGCCGTGGACAATTTGACATTCATGATTTCTTAAAGTGTCATATCTGCGATAAAATGTGGGTAGAAATTAGATTAGAAGAAAATTATCTACCCATTTATGCGGAGAGGCAACCCGATTATCAGGTAATTTTAATGTGCATTGGAAGTGATTTTGACATTACTACCCAATTAAACGGAGTACCCGTTTAAGCGATACCCGATTACGCGGAGAGTACTGTAATAATATCCTAGTTCCACAGAGAAAGACCCCCTCCCCCCCCCCCAAAAAAAAGTTACCATATAGAACAAAATAAAATGCAACATATAACAAGAACCCCATGTTCTTACTAGACTCAAACACACACATACAGTGTATAGACATTATAAAATATCGACCATACTTGTATTTCTAGCAAGGTTGTAACACCTTGCTGTGGTTTTGGTGGTTTCTAGAGTGTTTTTGTATACAGACTCACACAGAGAGCCTCAAAAGGGAAAATCAGGAAGCTTGCTGTTCACTACTGCGACAATTCTGACCTACGAGTATGGGGCCATTTCAATGATTGTTGTTTCCCAAATCTCAACACAATTTCTGCGTATATCCAAGGTGATTCTACTGTAATCTGTACAGTTTGCGAGGAGAACAACCCCCTCCACCCTGAGAAAAGCTCCACTGAGGTGACACAAAACAAAATTGATTAACTGCTTGACTGCCCACTAACAGATTCTTGTACAATAGTTATGTGGGGAATGAATGGTCTGATTGTTTGGCCCTGGAGTCAGCTCAAAAAAGGGTCTATTTTCAATACACTGCAAGAGCCAGCCCAACTCACAAAGAGTGTGAGTGCAGGGAGTAATGAGCAGTGTTGCAAATGAGTACAGCATACACCCACCCCATTGAGGATACATCATGGTGTGTATTACTGTTCCCACACATCTACCCCCTGCCTCTCCATGGCAATAACACAACTGCAAATGGAGAATGTACTCTTTTAGCATACTAGTACATGTATTTCTAGTATACCTCAGCGAAGGCATGAACAAGTTTTAACTATATTTTAATGTGCCATCTCCTTTTCATGTGCATGGTGTCTATGGCTTCTATGAAATAAAAGAGACAGGAAATTATATTGATCTCATTAGTTTACCAGGTAAAAAATGCTACAGAAGAGATATTTTGTACAATTATAGCATGTATATCACATTGATAAAAAAATATATTATTTGCAAACCTAAGAAATTTCTGTTGTTCATATGTGATATACATGTATATTCACATATTTAACACATGGATACATTTGCTTTCATCTATTCATTAGAATATAATGTACTATTATAAACCTTAAGTTGCTGTTGTTGTTATTTTCATTTGAAGGCAATACTAGTTGCCTAACTTTTGATCTAAGTTTGAGGAGTTCTCTCTTACAAGTCACATTGTATCTCCGAGGAAAACTCATTTTGTGTCCACAAAACTACTGACTGCTGAATCACAGAATCCAGATATCCTAACTAATCAACTACCTTGATAACTTCAATCACTTTTCTGCTAGGACTTGCAGTGCCTGAAAATATGGGTATTAAAAGGTTTGTGGGCAAAAATGATAGTCATGTTTGATATAGAGAATCTTAATGCGCATTGTTACTACAGAGATAACATTGCCATCAACATAGTTCACAGTTTTGTACCACTTTCATCTATATATCGTCATCGGTCATCCGAACCATCATATGCAATTTTCGCGTAGGAATGACATTTCGAGATAATCGCGTTTGAAGTTAACCCATTTTTTCGATCATGATTGCTATACCTTTATGTCTGCCATTTGCAATTATTTTTGTAATACGTAAGAGTTTAATTCTTACTCTAAAGTGTGATGTATTCATCTAACTGTATTGCTAGGAATTATATGAAAAATCGCAAGAGATCTACATACTGTATGTTTTTTCGGTTTGCAAAGACCATTGCCGTTTACCATTTATACAACAGTTTTGCTGACTGCGTGCACTGTACTTGTAGCTAACGAACCGTCGTACTTGTATATCAAAAGATTACACGCAAAGTCAATGCGCCTGATATACGATGGTTCGTTGACCGCACGCACTGTGTTTGCGGTCATCCGAACTGTCGTATATACGAGGACTGTGTATTGCTGTGTTTTAACACGCACGCCTATGGGGAAATGAACAAAATGAAATGACATTACTCTATAAAAGTGGTAATTACACCAAAATTACATCAAGTTACAAACTGAAAATTTCAGAGTATACATTGTACATTGTATATAACGGAATGTCCACATCGAAATGACTGAAAATCTGAAAATCAAAAATTTGACCGAAAATCAGGGTATACAACAGTTCTGATGACCGTCGACAATATAATACCTGTTATTCCTTGAGAAATCCCCCCCCCCTTCAAATATACCTATTGATACGCAATCTTATGAACTGCAGGATCTCAACATTTCCCAGTATTACCTGATCACTAAAAGGCAAACATCAAAACACTGAATGTTTGCTATTTCTTGGTAACTGTTGCTTCCCTTGTTTGCCATTGCTCATTTATCCCTCTAGTTTTATACTCCTTTCAGTTGCAGTTTTACACCAAGCAAAATTTGGTATCTCCAAATGTCACAATGTTCTGCAGTCATGACAATGCTTGATTATAACAAGATATGAATACCAAACATGAGGTTAATGCATTTGTAAATATTCTCAGTAGTTTCTAGCATATAGGCCTTATAATTTTTGGGCTCTTCATGTTCATCTGTAAATTAGTAGAGTAAGATCTATGTGAAGGAAGTATTATCTTTCATTTCTGGTCTAGACCTACTTACACTTTTTCTTTTCCACTTACTGGTATACAGTCAACCTTGCTTAAGATGACCTCGCTTAAGTCAAATAATCACCTAAGTTAAAGGTCTTTTCAAGTCCCCTTCTCTGTATATTTTATGATTTTAATCTCCCATAAGTCAAATTTTCTCTATAAAAGTTGAAGCTATTTCTGACTTAGGCAAGGCTGACTGTATCTGAGTCTTATCTGATCTAATTAAGGAAGTGTTTCAGAGCAGGAGATGGTACAATGTAGGTGATGAGCTTAGGAGATGCCTTGTGTACAAACTGTAAAAATAAAGTTCACTTTCAACGGATCTTTCACAATCTATAACCATCCACAGCCTAGACATACGGAGAGCGATTTTCCTTCCTGAATGACTTGATTGAATATTACTCCACTGGTTGTTGTTGTTGTTGTTGCTTGAAGGCACATCATTCTAGGCTGGATATTTACACCTTCATCTATTTTATGTCAATTAATTCACTTTCAAGCAGTAATCTTTAAGAAAACGAAATGCAATTAAGCAATTACACATTCTGGCACAGGGAGCAGTCTGCTCACATACAGTGTATGGGGGTAGCTTGGCATCCTTTATACATTCGCATACACCTACTGGTGGCTGTGTTAGGTAGTAGTTTTGTAGTGGTACGGTAGTGTTGTATAAGGTGGTATTAAATGTGGCATCCTTTTTTATACAAATGTTCTACTTGACATCTTCAACATTTATTTCTGTAACTGCTTAAATGAAATATTGTGTACAGTAAGTGTGATAAATGTGTCTAAATGTCACAATTGCCATGGCACAATATTTCATTCCAGCAGTTACAGAAATAAATTGCTGAAGATGTCAAAAATAAAGGGAGCTGAACATTAGCCTTATCCTTATCTTTCTCTGTAATCTACCTAATGTCATAAAATATCTTAACATTTGTACAGTAACTTGCACAATCTCATTTGATATCAACAAAAACATTAAAAGAGACAATGACACATGACTTGGCTGCTGCAGTATTGCTTCCATACCAAATTCTTCTCCTTCGGGATGCTCCTCCAGTTCTTTTTCTAGCTGCTGCGTCAATTCTTCCAGTTTCTTCTCCGCTTCCGATGGTCCCTTGGCTTTGGGTGGAACCACTTCGTAGCGCAGGAGGGGGTTTCGTAATCGTTCACTGCTGGGATTCGACAGAGCACTGTGTCCGGAGCTCGTCTTGGGCCTGACACTGGCCTGTGGCTGTGACTGTTTGTTGTAGCCAGAACTGACGACAATTGAGTTTTGTACAATGGGAGTTGCAGGAGTAGCAAGGGAAGGCGTCCTGGCTGCAACTCCGGCATCATACCCTCCCTCTGGCCGCGGCATGCTGTAACTGCTGGACTTGACACTCTGCGGCTGTGGACGTGCGCTTTGTGACATGTCACCCTGCTCCGTGGCATGTGACTGGGCAGCCCATAGATCCTGGTAGTCTGTGGCAACACGAGATGGTGGAAAATTCTGCTCGCTCGAGCTTGAGTTTGAGCGGATTTTTGGGGCAGGGAGATAATTCTCAACGTGGTGATGTGCAGAGTATATGTCAGGTGACACAGCTTGGTCTCTACTTACAGAAGCAGAATGATAATGTTGCTGTCGAGAAGATCTTTGTGACAATTTCCGCTCTGACCCGTGACCCCCCTGATTTCTACTTCCATGTGAAGAAGCAGTGTCTCCAGAACTGTTACTTGATATAGACGATCGCTTTGAACCGGCGGGTGAACCTCTTGGTCCAGAAGAAGACAAGCTGGAAGAGCGATACTGGTTATAACCAGGTGGGTATGGAACTTCTCGATGGCTCGTCAAAGACGGATCTCTCCTCTTGTCGTCGACAATATCGCCTCCCAAACTTAGCTCATGATTAGACAGGGACGTTCCCGTTGTGTGCGTCGCCTGCAGTCCCGCGACGCCGCTGTAACCACCGCTGCTGGCACTAGCACTGATATGGTCTCGCGCTTCTTGTTGTACAGGCCTATGCGATGGAGAAACCAAATCATCGGTGATCCATGTAGATCGCGCTTCTAGTCTCGTCTGTGAGGAATTTCTCGAAATCAGCGACCTGTCATGCAAGTCTTTGCCACTAAACTTTGACTCCAAGGGTGAAGGATCATACACAGATGTCGACGTTTTCCCTTCGTTCGCTCCAAAATTACGACTTTTCGGCTGATGATCGGTGACTAATGTCGGAGGTATTTCGGTGCTAGTGACAGAAAGTCTTTCGTTCGCTTGCGGATTGGCCGCCGCATTTGACCTCACAATCCCATATTTGGATTCTTGGCTGTATGGCGGGTAACTAGACTTGACATTGGAAGGCGACTGCCCTGCATTAAAACTGTTCCTACTCTCCACTTTGGAACCAGGTGGTGGGCTATCCCAGTTATGGCGATCGAATTGTCCGAGCGACGAATGTCCGTTGTGATTGCGGTCATTCATTTCATTGGCGAAACCCTTCGATCCCGCTGTGTGTTTGCCTAATGCTACACTGCTCATACTCCGTCTTTCCTCCTCAAGATCCAAAAATCCAGCATTGCCATCCATGATTTCATAATCTCCAGCCCCAAAACCAATATTCTCAGCTCCAACTGGTTGTCCAATCCTTCCTCGATATTGATGGTTTCCATAAAATCCATCACTTGCTAACATCACATTAGTAGATGAGGGAAGATGCCCATGTCGGAGGTCCACTCCTCTGTTATTGGCTGCATATTTTTCAGATGGATATCCGTGTAATTTTTCCTTATGAGCTGGATTGACAGTTCCCATTTGACCGTTTGAATTGTGGAGTTTAAGGTTTTGCATCAGATGGGTTGTTTCGTCGCGAAAATGCTTGTCATTCCCGTCGTAATTTAACCACGATTCCATGATCCTAAAACTTTGTTTCTCTCCCAAGCATTCCCACTGCGGGAGATATACCACCTATCTCCCACGCTTTTTCCGCAACATCAGGCACTGCAGCGCTACTGCAATAGTCGACTGATACCACCACGCCGTCGTGCGACCAGTGTGTGTGAAAACCGTCTTGTTTCCTCCTCCGAAATACACCTGTTCGCATGGCATGTCAGTCGCTGCGCCCGTCCTCCTCCACTTTGTCATGGCGCGTGGGCGGATGAATACGGATAAACAACAACACGGACTCAGTGATATGGAATTTCAACCAAGCTGAGGGAGGACATTTTACTGAATAGCTAAACATAATTTATTCAAGTTTGGAAACAATCTTATTGTAACCGAGAGCGTCACAGTCAAAAATGGAGAAAAAAATCTTTCCCATTTCGGTGCTATGTTTTCTCCTGATTCCAGTGCGTATTGATACCAATCTCCTGTTTGGTTCAGTGCACTTTGGTCAGGGTGCTTGCGGGAAAAACCTCAATCAATGACTGGACAGAGAGGAAAACAGTAAACAAAGCGCGATACATGAAAACCCTTTTATCGGCGAGTTGTTTACCGCTGAAGTTTACATGGGCGGCAATGCACTAATGTAAAGTTACTGCGAAGAGGAAAGAGGGAGGGGGTCCTTGATTCATTCAGATACCAAAATTGAGGAGGTAAAAGACATGCAGATAATTTGATTATCATGTGGAATACACTATTCTTGTAGGTATATACAGTAGTCCCCAGCGAATACTACATCTTGTCGCATGCGAAGTCACAGTTCAAACTTTCCAAACTCATTGCTCTATCATCTGAGAGGCGTGGGACTAAGCCTCATACACACAAAAATGTATGCCCTTTTGGTCAACGGATCGATACTTGGTCAGTCGCTGGGTTCACAGTGTGTCACCGACCCAAACAGCCTCACTAATGACCGTGTTTAGATCTTAAGTTGCTATTTGTACAACAACAACAAATCTATTATCTATTTCAACCTTGTTATTCGCTTAATCTGGCGTTGTTCTATACGCAAGGTTGGAAAAACAGAATACAAGTGTTCGACAATTAAAACAATATTGGAAAAAGCAGAAATTGCGTCCACAAAAATAACACACGCATTATAAAAAGTAAGATCAGGGAGGTACCACCTCCCTGGTAAGATATAGCTTAACAACACTAATCATGCCAGGTGTTTTTTTTTTTTTCAACTGATTGTCCTACTTTAACGTGTTAATTTCTATAGTGAACAAAAACAATAGCATTGCATCGCTTGATGAGGATAATCCATGTATTGAGTGGATAGATAGATAGATATAGATATAGATAGATAGATAGATAGATAGATAAAGAACAGATAGATAGATAGATAAAGAACAGATAGATAGATAGATAGATAGATAGATAGATATATAGATATGAGTCTATTTTGTAGCTGGATATTGACGGATAAGAAGTTCATATAGGGACTCTCTTAGAGAGTTATAGTTACAAAACTGACCATAGATAGATAAGTTGGTAGGCAAGCAAGCTGGTATAAGATTAAAGAAGAAATTTACTCCAAATGTCTAGCAATTTCATAACATATAAATTCCCTGCAGAAGAGCGAAAAATGAGTAAAATTGGATAAGAAATAAGGAAGTTATGACATTTTGAAACACTTATTGACCAGTCGATATCCAGTTGATAATGTCATGCTCTCGCAATTTCTTATACATTTCATATTAAGAAATGACAAAGTTCTCATAGTTCAGCTATATGAATATACAAATTGCCTGAAAACCTAACACAAAATAAAAAAGAACAAAATGCTAACTCTGATAAATTTTGGTATGGAATTATGCTATTACCTGTATTAGCTACCTGCAACAATATTTTTCGAATTTCATATACATAACATACATGAAAAATTGTGAGGGCATGACATCATTAACTCGCTCATTTGAATATTCATGACTGGTCAGTATAGAAATTATAAAATGTCACATCTTCCTTATTTCTTATCCGTTGTTTTGTTTTGTTTTGGGGGGTCATTTTCGGACCACTATGTAGTTTTTTCCCCTCTTTCTTTTCAGCTTAATTCATTTTGGGGTGGGTTTCCTCTTTCAGAAATTATAGTGGTTTGAAAACACTCAGAGACACACTCAAAGAAACACACATACACACACGTATATACACTGAACCACACAAGTTAATTATATAAAAACTCGTCTTGTCTGTCCTCGTGTGGCATGAAATTACACGCATTTGTAACTGCCGCGATAATCTATTCGTGTGGCATGAAATTACACGCATTTCTAACTGCCGCGATAATCTATTTAGTTCGAGTCCGGGGTGAAGTGATGTCTGTTCTTTCCACTTCCCGTCTCAATAGCTCACCTTTATTGTGCGTCAGAGCCAATTGTGCTCCTGTCGCTTTTCTGGAATAATGTATATTTGTGTCGCTGACATCAAAGGCATTCACGCACTATTCCA
The DNA here is from genome assembly GCF_040938485.1 of Diadema antillarum. NCBI lineage: Eukaryota > Metazoa > Echinodermata > Echinoidea > Diadematoida > Diadematidae > Diadema > Diadema antillarum. The sequence goes on along the minus strand of NW_027271244.1, from coordinate 1,259,089 downwards.
AGTTTAGGTTGGAGTTGACAAAAAGTGGAAAGCATTTAACAAATATATATATATAAAATGCCCCCAACCCTCCCTCCATAAAAAAGCGATATGCTAAATATCACATATTCTATATTACCGAACAGTGATCTTGGGCAAAGTCATACAAGCTATAATTGGAATAGGTGTTATAGGAATGGTATGGTTGAGATGGGGATTCAGATTAAAATTTTTGCGAGATAGTCAGAAACCTGTAAGACAACATCTATGAGGAACTAAAAGTTTATTTGATGAAAATCGGTTTTGAAATGGCCGAGATCTCCAAAAAACAAAGTAAAACTAAGTGGTCCTGATGTAAGGTCGGTTTCTATATATCTCTCAAAAAGTTAAAACCTGAATCCCAATCTCAACCAAAACTATACCATCCCTTTGATACAGGGGAATAAAAGGGCCATATTGCATGGTAACTTACATGGTAACTTTACAAAACTGTAATTCTGGAGTAAATGGTTTAAGTACCACACAATAGCAACACTACTCCATGTCAATCAAAGCCCAAACATCTCTGTAATGACGGCTATCGTCGATTGCAGAGTTACCATTAATTGTAAAGTTACAAGAGTTAATCATGTTTATGCAGCGGGGACAAGATTTGTTAACAAGCTATAGCCATCTGGAGATTAGCGATTCACTATAAATCACATTTCACTTTGATGTAATATTTTGACCGATATTGCTCCTCCGTGAAAGGATGTGAGTTTTTGCCATTCCAAAACTTTCTTTGTTTCTCTGAAAACGTTCACCCATTCGTCTCTTTTAATATGTTACTATTACTGATGGTTATAGTAAATGCCATATGACTATATAAAGCAGATTCCCCCCTCTCAGGCTATAACTGCACGGAAAGTGGTAACGCTTCCACGTCCAATATTGGAATATAAATGACATATTTCAATCGTTATTAAGTCAGCGCAACGTTCTCTATTAATTGTGTATACATATCCATTGACTGAGAATTGTGTTTGATACTTGGTTTGTATGTGTGTTGCTTCTAGTGTGTGTTTTATTTTCTTTGTTTTGTTTTGTTTTCCTTTTACACGAAACGTTCATTCTCTGTTAATTGCAAGACTTCTTAACCGAATTATATAAAGCGTTTTAGTGGTGATACTTTGACAAAAGTATAATTGTTATCAAAGGTTTGACGGGTAGCACTAGAGAAAAAAATGAAAAAGAAAGAAAAATCCCCAAATATTTCCCCAAACTGGACGGCAATAACGAGTGTGAGACATACGCTTTTCCAGACTATAGCTTTGGGGAGAAAAACAAACAAACAAACAAAGCAGATGTATGGCCGAATATACAAATTATGACCAGCAATTATGAGAAATGAGAGAATTTAACTCGTTTTCCCACATGATAAACATGTTCTACACCACGTCACGACACGTGAGCAACGTGTAACTCAGTTGATATATATAATGAAAGAGAAGCACAAAATAGCCACAGGTGAACATATATATATATGTATATATATATATATATATTCAGTACACATTTAGTAAATCAATAAAGTCTAACATTATTGGTACAACTCATTACCTGAATATCTAAAGGGCACCAAGTCTTCATTCATTTTTAGGTCGTTTATGAAATGAAATTTCAATGTCAATTTCAAGATTTGATCATTCTCATCTTGCTCGTTATTTCATGTTCTATGTGATGTAAGCATTGCCGGAAACTTATACCATTCGCTACTATTCTCTTTGGAGTGTTTCTCTCCGCCCCTTCCCCCCCCCCTTCTTTCTCTCTGGCAAGTATACTGGGTATTTCTGTTTATTCCCACAACCCGTTCTCCGCCACTCGTAAATGATCTTATAGGGTCATCCAGTCACACCAACATACCACCGCACAATTCAACAAAACCAGCAAATTGTAGTGGTCTGAATTTGCAAAATATCTGGTTGCTTACAAGCTATTTGCCAACCAGATACGTTTTGCCAGATCTTTTTACATGGTTGCATAATATGTGCACATGTACATCGAGTGAATGCAGCAATATCATAGAAGGACGCATGCATCACCGGAGAAAGTTTAACGAAACTGGACCGTCCGTTCAAAAAATTAGGCATTCTCAACCCTTCAGCAACTGAAGATTCTTTACATAATATTGCATATGGTACAGCAATATTGCTCTCATTTCGACAACTTTCTAAGTGATGTAAACTAGCTCACTGCCGTGCTTATTTTTGTCTATCGCAGTGTATAAGTTATGCTCATTTGAAAGCCCATTACGATTTTACCAAGAGAATGGTGTGTTCTGATATACACTGGTTTTGCTGACATTTGACCTCTTTCAAATTACATAATTATTATACATTCTATATATGAAAACAAAAAAGAAATGGTAAAGCATAAACTATAGAAAAAACGGACGGACGTAATAAGACGGGCGGTTTCAGGCGTTTCAGTTACTAATGGGTAAAAGTTTAAGAAAATTCCTCAAAGTTTCATTTTCTTTAGAAATTATTCATTCCCTTGACTTGTCGCTGATATTATGTTCTAAGTACGACTTATTAGTCCGCTGATTTCTGAAAGATGTAAGTCAAGTACTCTTTCATTGTGTCAGAAAAGTTAAAACATGTTAAATTCTCTTTATATTATACCTTTAAATCGTTTTCCATATGACGTCAAAGAGTGTTGTAGTCTTCTAATCCAGTGACGGTTGCATAAAAAAACTTTAGTAAAAATTCATAACTTTTGGATGGAACTGTCCATTTTTCTTAAAGAAAAATCCACTCCAAAATGTTATCAATTTCATAAGAAAGAGTAAAAATTCCCTGCATAACTGCAAAAATGATCAAAATTGAACAAGAAATAAGGAAGTTGTGACATTCTCACATTTCTTTTTTTTTTTCCTTCGGAAAACACTTTTTGATCAGTCGTTATGAATATTCAAATCAGCAAGTTGATGGTGTCATGCTCTCACAATTTCTTACTCATTTCATATGCAAAAATGACAAGTCTTTCATTTCAGCTGTATGAATAAAAAACTTGGCTTTAAATCACCCAAAATATTTTTGGTATGTATACCTGTATTAGCTTAAAATAATTTTTTTTTCTCCAAATTTCATATAATTATACAACATAATATATGGAAAATTGGGAGGGCATGACATCATCAACTCGCTCATTTGAATGTTCATATAAGAACTGATCAAGAAATGTTTTCCGGAAAAATATATGAAATTTTAAAATGTCAATCGTCCTTATTTCTTATCCAATCTTTGTCACTTTGGAACGTTCTATGAGGAAATTTATCTCTTTCTTGTCGAGTCTTTCTATTTAGGGGGCTGGATTTCATCTTCAAACTTTCACTGATATACATTGTATTCTACTAATGTTGCTGCATTCACCGAATCCACCATGTATCTTATGGCTGGGGTAGACACAAATTATTAAATAAGATGGTGATTGCTCCACCTTTTCCTGAACATAGCTTCTCCACACATAGATAAACTGAAGTGTGATAAAAGAAGAAACACCGACATGTATCCAATGGCCCAAATTCACAAAGGTGGTACAATATTGAAACTATGGTTTAAACCATGGACAATTTGTATGGAGTGCCAGGTGTTGCATGGCCTATTTCGTTACAATATCAGCTATATCGTCGAGGAAATAATCATTTTGTAACAAAATGACAACATTTTGTCAACGAAATGATCACTTCATTAACGAAACGACCATTTCATCGACAAAATGACCGACTAAATGACTGATTTTGTAACGAAATAGGCCATATGACGCTTGGCGCTCCATACAAATTGTCCATGGTTTATTCGGTTTATTTGTGAATTCGAGCTAATATGTTTACATTGGTCTGTCTGACATAGAATACTGTAATGTAGCAGTTCTGTAATGTAACATTTATCTACACAACCAACACACCACAATAACCACATGAAAATCCAGTGCGTCATTTGTTATTCAAAGCATTTTAATAATGCTCGCCGAGTTATTCCACCTGCAGCATGATCTGCAAGTACATATACAAGGTAAAAATCAAGATACAGTACATTCTTTGAACTTCAATACACACCAAACTTCTTCGCTTGGCTGATTACAAGTATGGGATAAAAGACATTTGGGGTTGATGGCACCTTGTTTTACTGACATGTGAACAGACTTTGGTTTCATGTTAAAACAAACAAATGAATTAAAAGATAAGAAGAAGAAAAGTGCTATGGAATGTAAGAAATATGAAAACTAGACTATCCTAAAATTCATCCTAATATATTCAGGCAATTAATATTAAAAATATCATTTTTACCATTTGTCAACAAGACATAATGCTTGTCAATTAATACTTCTACATCTACATTTAGTATAATTCTGAGTCTTAAAAATGTCTGCATTGCTGAACCACTATATTCTCTTCTAGAAAAATATGTATATAACATGTATATAGAATATTTAAAATAAAACGAATAAAACTTGATAATCACCAGCTGCTAGTGAGTTCATACACCATGGCTCTTTACCAGAAAGTTAAATAATTCTTAAGAAAGAAGTTAAGAAAGCAGCAAGTGCCACGTTGCATAATCTCATAACACAATCTCATGGGGACTGTAAAATAGTAGTTAAGACTCAAAGCATCCTCATATACAACTGATCACACTGTTTTTACTGGAAATCACTACATAGAACATTGGCCAACCTCTTCTGATTTCAAAATGCATTTGCATGTTAAACAATTAAATACACATATACACACATGTGTATGGCTGCACAGAAATCATTGATACAGTGTATTTAATTACAGTACTGCATGATGAATAAAACACATGACTTACTAAATGGATGTTGCTCTGGTCTCGAGATCATTAAAAATCTGAACAGTTTCTCATATCTTCCCAGAACAATTTGAGTTCCCTTTGAAGATCGAGTAATTGATTTTGTATTGTGTTAATTTTGACTTGAGCCACTAACAACAAAATTTTGTCCAAAGTGTGCAGTCATTCCCAACTGTGCCATCCCTCTATCTCCTCTTCCCACTTCCTCCAAAGACAATGCACATGTCAGTCATTATTCCTTTCTCTCTTTTATGCTGTGTGTGAGATTTTTCATGCCCTTTGAGCACTCGGACTGAGTGGTACAGGACATTATGAATACTCTCATTATTATTTTTATTATTACTAAATCATACTAATATAATAAGTGCACTGACATTCCGTGGAATGCGTGAATAAGAGAGTGAAGGAGCACTGCCAGTGATGTTTGACTGGTCTGTTGACAGCCTCCAACCCTACTTGAAGAGCATCATGAGTAAGCAAGCTAAAAAAGGCCAAAAAAACTCTTGGCTTTGATTCTACAGCGGCAAGACAGTAGCAAAGTATTGGCCATACTCAATCAATGCTCAAGCATTGAAGTGCAAGCATACTGTTAAAAGCCATGGCATGCATAGTTCCTAAAGTGAGCGAGTCAGCCCTCTTCTAAATACACTGAGGAAAAAACAGAAAGAACAAAAAAGGAAGAACAAATTGAAAGTAAACTGAAATAAAGTGCCTTGCTTATGAGAACTACCCCTTCTCCCAGACGACTGTTGGACCTTGGACCTTGAGAGTGAAAGTCCTCAGTTATATCCACTGAGACATAGCAGCTTCCTTATATTCTAAAACAAAAGATCCAAGACTAAACTATATAACTCTTCGTCAATGATATCTCCTGTGATTATAATAGTTGGCGTCCATGACTGCATCACTTTAAAGCGCAAAGGTGCAAACTGCCTGTTTTTCTTACGTAGGACCTGCCAACTGACATTGTCTTGTTATGAAGTGATACAAAATATGGGAAGTGAACCACTTCCTAAATATTGTCAATACAGTAAACCTCGTTTAAGTTGAATCCAAAGGGAATGCAAAAATCTTTCGACTTACAGTAAAAGTGGGTATTTTTGCGTGAGTAATTTTTCCCGCTTGACCAGGTGAGATGAATTTTTGTGTTTTTGATTCTGCGGAATCAGGACATTAACTACTGGAACATATGGCATGCAAAAATATTTGCATGCTTTTATCCACATTGTGAAAATTTCCACTTTTACAGTACATGAATTTGACTTCCGCAATTGAATGAATGCAGTTGATATCCTTTTGGGTAGAATTTTTCCTCCCCAATTTCTAGAGTAGTGGGAGGTGGCCCTAGGTGAGGTTTACTGTATTACCAATTTTGTCTACTTAGTATTCATCATCATGATATGCCTCAGCAACATGTTCGCACCTACATAATATCTGAATTCAGACACTAAATGTAACAGAGAACATCATATGTCATCGTTCACTGTACCCTTCAAAACAATATACACAAATTATAAAGCATCATGCAGAACTTCTAAAAAACGACGCTGATCAATGCATTCCCAATGCATTTGAGTGCATGAAAATACCTCTCGCTGTCACAAGCCTGCAAAGTCCATAGACAATATGTAAATGAGCTTACATATACAACAAAAGTCATGTCTTATGATAATCTCTTAGAATCATAACAGTATACGCTCTTTGTGATAAAATGATTTTTTTTTTTTTTTTGCAATGAAAACGAACAAACATAGTACAGAAAAAAAGGAACACTACTGAATTTTAGAAATGTATTCTTGTGAGGTCTGTGCTGTTCAAGGACTCTTGAAACAAAATGGCAGCATGGATGAAAAAACATCTGACCCGTCATGGCAGACACCAAGAACAACAAAACTTTTCTCTTTTTCATGTCCTCCGCGCAAGTCCATTCCATTCCAATTTTTGTGCTATTCCATGATTAAAGTGACACAACACCTTTTGGGCTTGGAACTCATTTTGAAAGACTTTAGACTTTACCTTAAGTGTGTTTCTTAATGACCTAAGATAATGAAAAGACGACGACATAGATACCAATAACATACAGAAATTGTTACGCAATCATTCATTAAGCAAAAATAACCATAAAAACTGGCAAACAACCATGCATGTTACGGAGATGGATATGTGTGACTTAGGGCCACCACACAATACACGATCAGACTGTCTGGGTCTTAAGACCAGTCGTACGACCGGACACCGCACACTATACGACCGAACCTTACGAGTAGGCTTATGACTGTAAAGCGCGCGCAGTGCGCACTGCGTGCGCTTGCATTATACTGCATTGTGAATGGCTGAAAGCCTACGACCGGTCGTAGAAATTCAACATGTCAAATCTCTATGACTGGCGCTAAGACCCAGTCGTACGACTGGAAACTGGCAAGACTGTGACGTCACACTTCTAGTCTTAAGGTCTTAAGACTGGTGAATCGGGGCAAAATTGCGTAGTGTGCGGCGGGCTTTACACCACGAAGCAATCAAGGTAATAAGATATAGCCCTTTGAGTGTTATTGTTAAAACGTCAGCCTTGCATCTATTCTATAGGAACAATGTAAAAGATTAAAATGGTACAGATGCTATAGTTTAACAGTATCACATGAACAAATATAAACTACATGTATCACATTTATCTACTACAGACACCAACTGGTCTAAAAAAAATGAGAACCAGAAGTAACACCATTCCCTCTTTCGCACATCTGAGTTAATTCACCAGAAACTTTTTTCTTTATTTAGTTTTGACCTTGTTTTGTTTGTTTGCGTGCTTGTCACTTTTTTTTTTTGGCTGAAGATGAAAATTGATGATTGAGAAAGACTTGCATACCCTTTCTGATACGTCGTATCCCAAATTGGTGATGTAAAGTGAGATCATGCAAGCGCTACACTAAATACTGTCTATTTTGGGGAGAAGCTCTACATGGCTAGGGCAGCTGTAAATTTTTTGTTCAAGACCAGCCATGATATTTTGAAAGCTAGAGATGCTACCTATACAGGGAAACACGGTTATAACAAGGTGGCCAGGACCACTGGTTTTTATCTAGTGGTAACTGTAACCTTGTCATCAACATAAAAAAGAGACCAGCAAAAATGAACAGTAATGCAAAATAGAGACCGCTAAATTTCCCTTATTCAATGCAGAGCCTCATTGTACGTGAGGTCATTAAACAGGGTTTGATGTTTAATTTAATGGCACTGGTTAAAAGGCAATTGTTTAGCTTAATGGAATTTTCCTGTTCACTACTTCAAACATACATTTAGGATCCATCTATCAAGCATAATTCTTTTTGTACATAAATTACAAGTCTCTGGAGGCAAGCATAAAGTTGCATACTGTAAACGTGGAAATTTTCGCGGTACATTAATTTTCGCTGATTTCGCGCTACGTTCGGCTAGCGCGAATTCAAAAACGCGTGAATTCAAAAACGCGCGAATACATCTTCGCAATTTTCTATGCACATTTTGAACGGCCTGAATTGTGTGCGCTTCGTCGATGATACAGCTACGTAGTACAGACATATTTATGCATATAGCAGTATCATCGCACGCACCGCACGCACCGAGCCCATGGCCGATTGCTACATCCCCGCGACTACAGTACTAGTACTAGTACTACAGTACATGTATCGAGTAAAATACACATGTACTACGTAGTTGAGCGCTTGTACTCGCACTCGCGCCGCTCGCTACGTCGCTTATCGTACGCTGGCATCGCTGGATGAAAATAGAGACTGTGTATTAACCCGCTGCGGAGCGCGAATTTAAGAACCCACGAATATGTTTTCGAGCCGCTCAGCGCGAAAAATTAATCGCGCGAAAATATTGACGTTTACAGTATTTGAATCTAAACCACTGTCCAATGTAACAGTGTCATCCTTGCTCATATCAAAATCAATAGTTGCTCTATAGGTCTATATGATATTTGCCTGTATGACATGATTGTTACATGACTCAAGCTCTAATCCATCTGTTCACTTGGCAGTTCCAAAAATTCCAGACATATGATCTATTTGTGCATTTGAAATGGACAATCTGATGTGCACTGGCATGGCACATAGATCCTGAGGTACACTACTATGAGGTAAGCGGTTACATATTCTAGCACGTTCTAACACTAACGCAAGACATTTTCTCCTCCTCCCTCACTTGCAACAGAGTTTTCAGGATCACATCTGTAGAAAGCCTTTGAAATGTACAACTAAGGCTTATCCTTTGTCACAACAAGAGCCTGCTAATTATTTTCCTTTCTTGCTGTCATAGAGAGGTGATTCTAACACCACTATAATGCCGGTGCATGTTGCTGAAACATGCCACCATGTACATGCAGTGGAAGAAAAGAAACCAGAATAACCATCACTACAACAAAAGCAGAACAGAACTTAATCTAAGTTTGATGGCAACAGAAGTAGCACCATACTAATTGAAACTTTGAAAAGGAAAAAAAAAAAAGGTGAATGAACAGGAAGACACAAATTACAGGAGGAGGAACAAAAAACACTGGGATAAAACAACACAGCTAGAATCTGTCCACAAGGTTCGTCTTTGACTTCTTTGTAGGAGGTGGATCATCTTCGCCGTTTTTCTCTCCCTCTTGCTTGAAGGGTGTCATCGCTGGATCCAACATATTTCCAGGCTGGAAGATTTGAGATAGACAGAGAAAAATGCAACATTTTTAAAATCAGAAAATGTTATGAGATTGAACACAATTTGCTTCACAAGCTGGTACCTTGTAACGTTAGGCGCACAATAATACCCACTGCATGGTATGTATAAGTGGTATGAAGCTCATTCTAGTTGATTTGTGGAGAAGTAAACTCCAGTTCAAAAAAAAAGTTGATTGGACAAAATCAGTGAAATATAAGAGCCCCTGGGTGTGTGATAATCATTTAAGTTTCAAGACAACTTTAATCCTGACACAACCTTCTTAGAGCACCATGTGATGATATGTCATTAACTGAATTCAAAGTACTTATTCAGGGGCTGCACATATACAAATACCTAGAAGTATTTTTCTCCCAAATGGTGTGTCTGCACACAATAATATTCACTTGTTCCAACCCTGCTGCTGTCACAAACAACATATATTCCCCCTGTATACATATATTTGTATATCAGTGGAGTGGAAGACATTAATCCAAGTGCAGTTGAGGAATGGTACCTTTGGCTTTCCGAAGCCTTGGTCTTCACACCACTTGTAAAAGCACCTTTCCGCCTTTTGTAGGCTCTTGGCATCACGGTGCTTGCAGTAGAGGCGGATGTAGCGGTCTACAAAGTTCTCTGGCAACATCTGAGACACCTGCAACAAACATAGAAACAAACGTAAAACGAGATGTGAGACAGACGCACAGATGGACACACAACCGGATGGACAACCAGGATAAAAGCCTGCAGCATCGTTCAGTGCTGAGGCATTACAATGAGGTAGTGTGGTGTGAAGGTTTAGTTTCTTTTTTCTCCATTATTCCTAAATTCATTGCTAACTAGAAAAGCACTCTGAGAGCGCAGACCTCCGCCAAGCAGCTACTTTCCACCGATGATCTTGCTCTTCCCAAAGAGATTTTTCTCCTCTCCACCACTGAGGAAAAGCTCTTTGGGCTCTTCCATAGAGATTGATTTCCACCCATAGGTATACATGCTGAAAATCGCCTGATTTCCCAATTTAGAAGCCTTTGTTACGTCATAAACCCTCAGCTGCGCGGCATGCCTCGCCCTAGCAGAAAGTGGAGCACGCACGCACTTTAGTGCGCGTATGTTTACCTCAATAATTCGCAGCTTAGACTCCCAAGTTCATTGACCCCACCTGCCAAAATATCGAAAATCCTTCATAAATTCCCCCAAAATTGTCGGATCACTACCAAAATTTAATCATCTGTTACCTATGTCATTCTCAACCTTTCCTGTAAGTTTCATCCAAATCCGTTATCTACTTTTTGAGTTATTTTGCACACGGACAAACAAACTAACTAACAAACCAACGGTAGCGAAAACATAACCTCCTCCCTTGGCGGAGGTAACAAACTCTGTGGTCAATGGTACAGTGGATTTTTAATTCTTTCTAGTAATAATATTGTCACTGAAATACATGTACCCTTTGACCACTTGCTGGTGGTTTACAAAACTTCTTTACAAGATGTGTTGATATCAAACCCAAATTCCTGTAGTCTCCATTCTGAAATGTCTTTACATTTTTTTTTTCATTTTTTACAATATTTCTTTATTGTTGAATTTATGCCCCTGATTTCAACCAATCAGAATCAAGGATAAATCAAATGAGGTATATAATACTGTAAAAGTATACATTTTTTGAGCTGTTTTTTTTTTTTTTTTTTTTTTTTTTTGAATTTTGCATATTTTTAACTCCATGGAATCAGGACATTAACTACTGGAACATGTCATGCAAAAATGTTCGCATGCATTTATTTTTGCACTAGCTTCTGGTTGCGCGAAATGCGGCAAAAATTTCCACTTTTACAGAAGTGTCTGGCTCAAGGGGACAAGCACTGTGGCAGTATGCATTCAAGACATTAATTCCCTACTTTGAACCTGCCACAGGAGGCCAAATGCAGCACACACTAGCTGCTCTGGGCCCCCTTTTATTAAAAGATATCGATTTTAAATTTCCTTAACACACAGGCTGCCATAGACTTATGATAGAAATAAACTATATAATCAATTACAACTGTTCATAAAACAGGGCCCTGCACTAATTTTAGGTTTCTCTCTTTGCTCTCTTGTTGTTGCAGTTGTTGCTGTTTTCAAAATCAGCCACACTGGATTCCTATCACCGACCCCACAAATGCACACACAAGTTCATTCGCGGCAAGAGTTTCCCCCTACCTGGCCTTTGCGGATCATGATTGCCTTGGAGGGATCCTCCTTGGAATAGAATCGAACATAGTCCACTGGGTTCTGGTTCCCCATGCCATAGTCCAGTTTGACCACCTGTGAAAGGCCGATGGAGATTTCAGTAATGTGGTCATAAGACTCAATTGCTTATAGAAAGAGACATATTACAATATTATGATAATCTAAATTACATGTGTAGGACTTATAATGATGAATGTTAGCTATTAGAAATACTATACTACTATGCATACACAAACACACACAAATATGGGCACTAAACTAATACCTTCAAATACATGCATGTACATATTGATACAGTAGTTTGAACCTGTGATATTTGGAATATGTTTCATTTTCATGCAACTACTGTAAAACACAATATTTTCGCGGCATGAAATTTTCGTGAACTGGAGCCGATGGCCTTTTTTCCTGACATGTATTTTTTGCGAGTTGCCTCTAACATTCAATGCGTATAGTGTAGACAAGAACTTTCAAATGCATTTTGATTTCGCAAATCTTAGCTCGAAATTCGTGAGATTAAAATGCACACGAAAATTTTTCGTTTTAGAACATTTTCTCCTGATAGCATCTTACACACAGACAACATGACCAAAAACTTGTAGAATCCCATTTCTTGGATTTCTAGACTGCTCTAAACACATTATGCTTTTCTTCTGCAAAATTACAGGAGATTTAAATCATAAAAACAAACTGCCCATTAACATGAAGCAGTTGGATGAGAAGTTAAGTGACTTCTGGATACAACATGTGAACAAAAGAAGTATATGAACAGCTGACTTCCAGGAGCAACAGAAAGCATGGTCTCAAATCCTCAACTTCTCTCTACTCTGTTCTACCCACTACTCATGCCTCCTGCCCTGACACTTACATGAACAATCAAGTCATCAAGGTCTAACTGGGGTCCACCAAGCTCTTCATCAGACAGCGCAGTGCAGATCTGCTTGCAGATTTCAAATTCACTCTGACAGAGAGAGGTACAAGAAATTAAATTGTTGGTCATTCGTTGTTTGCAAAGGAGGAAAAAATAAGTAAATGGGGAGTACTAACAGATGCACAGACAAAATGCATCTAATCTTGGAAGTCACTGCGGACAACTGGCTACTACAGATGGTGGGCACTTCACAAACAGGCAAACTACACAAGGGGGTTAGCAAAAAGTAATAGAGAAAATAAGATAAACTTCAAAATGTCGAAGTATCTGGAAACAGTGAAATATTCTTATGACATCATAACAATATGACCACACCTTTATCTACAATTAGGAGACTTCCTAGTCATTCTTCATTGTGACAATAAGGTTTAGAAAATGTAATCAAAGTCTCTGACTTTAAACAATACAGAAATAATTTTCAAAACTAGATCTGAACATATGTGTCATACCATGTCACTAACAACCCCCCCTCCCCCCCAAAAAAAAAAAATCCATTGGGTGACTTAATCACTTTCTTTTACCCTCTAACCCCTCCAGATGTGAGGGATCAGCAATGCCTCTGCAATCTTCACTAAAGGTGACCAGAACAGATTTGATAATGATAGCTAATTTGGGGTATAGTCCTGCATGTACTTCATGGCGGCCCTTTCACATTGCTTTTGCACGCAACTGTGTTCATATCTCTCTCCACTAGCTAAACATTACTGTAAAGAGACAGAATATATACATACAATAGAACATGAATCTGATGTAGGTAATATAGCCATTACACCATGGGGGTTCACAAAAAGTTTGTTGAAGCAGAAAAGGACTAGAGGATATTTTTTCCCTAAACATCTGTGGCTGCAAGATATGTCAAGGGGTAAAGTTCAAGTGCAGGAGGTCTACAGCGTAATGGCATGGAGTTGATTATGCATTGCAAAGACAAGTTTAACTCCAAAGACAAATCTGCAACCATGTAGGACGGAAGGGTTAGCAAGCTAGCAATGGCAAAGCAGTGTGATACTTGAAGTGGGTATCCCGACCAGTGATATGAACTGGTTGCAAATCATGTAGCATTTCAGCCAACTTCCTCTTCATATGGCACAATGTGCCTGGTTGATATTGTTTGCTGACTATTGGCAGTCACCTGGGGTGAACCATGAGGGGTTGGCATCATTCCCCCATTTTTCTTGTGAGGGTAGGTACAGGTGGACCACTTCATTGGGTTAACACCCTGCTCTTTATGATGAATGAATGAAGTGGGATCTTTTATGCCCATGAGTTGTGACTAACTCACACAAAGGACCTTCATTAAATGTCCTATCTGAGGGACAGAGTGCTTTGCCTCCTACAAGATGGGATGGTATGATTACACACAACATTGCTCTGCTAGACTTTGGGAATCAAACCCGGGTCATTTGGATTGGGAGGCAGAAGCATTTCCGACTGAGCTAAATCACCACAGACACCTGCTATGAGCTAAGCAGTTTCATTAGTCCTCAATCCATTGCATGGTGGCACAGTTTGTTTAAGATTGACACACCCATTCCATGCTAGCCTAACCTCCAGTTTGGTGGTCCCAGGGGGCTGTGACTGGCCCACACACTTGTACAGCTGTCTGGTGAGGACTTTCTGGATGATGGCGCGGGATTCCTCCAGCTCGGGGGAGCGAGAGAAGATGATGTGTTCGAGGACGCTGTCCGTCACCTGGGTGTACGCGTGCATGTCGTCCAGGGACTCCGACATCGTCAGCGGCTTCCTGTTACATGGCAGAGTGCAGGTAAATATAGTAATAGTACGACCTTGAACATGTCACTTACAGTCAAACCTGTCTATAGTGGCCACCCAAGGGAGACGAAAAAAGTGGCCGTTATAGACAGGTTATCCAACTTTGTGTGCATTGCCTACATGTACATGTATCATCGCTGTATACATCTAATGTACCTACATGTACATGCACACGCGTGTTTCATGCATTGACCAATGCCGGTGTTTATGAAATTGTCGCACAGTAGCATGTGTACAGTCGTGAAGAAAGCTTAACTCTAGTTAGTGCATTTACTGAACAAGTGATGAATGCAGCGGTTGCGATAACTGAACGTTGCCCATGAATGACTGGCTTGGCTACAAAGCAGAAAAACACGCTGAATTACCAGCTCTGTGGCCGCTATAGACAGGTTAAAATCTACCACAAGGAACAAAATTTGTGGCCGCTGGCCATGTTAGAGGTGGCCGCTATACACAGGGTCTTTAACAGGGCTTTTCTCTCGGGGGGATTTTTAAGTGGCTGTTATAGACAGGTGTCCCCTAAGGCAGGTTTGACTGTATTAATATTTACATATTACGTGATAATGATAAACATACATGTAGTGATAATCATAAATAAAAAATGATTACAATGCTAGTAGTGTAGTACTAGACATTCCTTTGATAAAATCCATACAACTGCATTTTGAGACACTTTCAATAAATGAAACCCCCCCCCCCCCCATTGTAATCAATCACATGTTCATTTGACTTGGCTTTGCTGTAAATCAAATGAATGTAAATATCATTATCTTGACAATCATTTTATTGTTAGTTAATAAGAAATTTAGGGTCAAGTTGATGAGTGGATAATTTTGCTGTTGCAGATATTGCTTAGAAACAAAGAGCAGGATGGCATGATGATATCAAATCTCTGCAACAAGTTTCAACATGTTGAACTATCAACTGCACTATTCAAAGTGTGATGTCACAACATGCTCATTCCAACTGGAAAAGTTTGGTTTGAAGGTTTTATGTGGGCATATCCACGTAATCTGAAGAAAAATAGTCGAATTTTTAATAGAATATATGGCATGTATCTAAACATTCATTCAGCCCCACTATTGTTGAGGGTATCATAAATTAAGACGAGTCAATATGCATTTGCACTGCATAGGTCCTTTAAAGTCAACATTAGCATGGAAGGGTATTCCACTCTGAACACATGCAAGGACATCCTGCCGGCAAACCTACGATGTAACTCATTCTTTGTGCCAAGAATATTGCCCACATCTGTGCCACACTTGCACATCTTGGGATGAAATCAAAATTAATAGGAGCCTTGAGAACGTACCCATCTTTTCCTGGAAACAACCTCAGGTGTGAATCAGCCTTGACTAGAGCCTCTACTATCCTGAACACATACAAAAACCACACACAAATGAGAAGAAAAAATAAATATCAAACCTCTTACAGGATACACTGGGGGAAATGATAGTGTAGGGAGTTTAGCATGCTTACCACACAGATATCTGTCACTGCATTTTTTGGCCTCCATCAGAATTTGTTCTGCAATAACCAGTTTTCTATTAATGTTTTGCTCATTTACAAAGTTCAAAGAAACCAAACTCTAATTGCTGAATTCCATGAAAAAAAAAGCCTGTTACCTCATCTTCTGTTCAAGCTCCCAAGCTAGATGCTATTGCAAAATGAATAGTGAATAGCCTTAGTATACTGCAACAATGGTCCATGCTTTAAGAAAATACATCAGAAATATTTACATGTGCATATCAATTCTAATTATTTGAACTTGATTTTTTCAATTCAATTCAGTTCAATTCAAATGAGATTTTATTTCCATAACATGTTTGTTATCGATACAGATTAAAAAACCACCTAATTCACACCTAATTTCATCAGATTTTTACCTCACGATAAAATAATATAGAGCCATGACCATGTAATGACGTTTTTCTTATCTATTTTCCAAGTTTCCGAAATTGGGTAGTCAAAGGCATGTGCTTGGAAGGCACTGTATACCTGTCAGGAAATTAGATTGGAATGATCATATGATAGTGGACCATAATTAATTGTCAAGTTCTCAAAAAAACTCTCACTCGTGAGGAAAAATCTTTCCAAACAGTGCATGATTCACTCATAACAAGGTCTGGCAGGAGACATATTTACTCACATGGTCTCTATGATTTTGTTGACTTTGTGCTGGTACGCCCTCCGGTGTAAGGTGTTCCTTGTGTGGAACATGTCATACAGATTGCCAACTTCCTGAATGGAGTTAAACCAAAATCGGCAAAACAAATATTAAGCACACACTGATGCATTACTATGTCAGGTCTTTCATTTAAATTTCATAATCACAGATATACTGAAAGAGTGTGTAGTTTTATCTCTCACATTAATGTTCCGTTTGATTTGAGTCATATATCAATACAAAGCTCTAGAGACACTTAGAATCACAGTGGACAATAATTTTCTGAGCTTAATCTTCCTTCAAAATCACATGCCCCAAGCAAACAGCAATGAGTATTCTTCCGTCCTGAACAGTGTATTTTTGGTGGAAAACAGCATTTTGCCTTTCCTGCAACAGACATGTCTAGTGACACAAGTTGGCATCTCTCTGCGCATCACTCTCTCTAAGATAGTGTGAAAGTAATAACTGTCAAAGGTTATAGGGTAGGTGCAGCAGTGGTTCAGACTTTTAAATTGTCACCAAAAACCACAAAGGTGGCTGATATTCTTAATGAGACAACACAGAGTAATAAATAGTTTTCTGACTTTACTTTAAATGGATTTTCAGGGTAAAAAAGACTGAAAATGACCTTGTCCCTGCTGCATATCTGCATCTCTCCGTCCACTTCAAGTACCCTGGCAAAGGTCATGAACCGCCAGTGATCAAAGCTGTTGGCAATCCCCAGGTTGTGACAGTCACGGGCAAAGTAGTCCCACTTGTCCACGTCGATCCCGTTGCGTTTGTTGGCCACGATCTCGTAGAGGTAGCACTTCATCTTGCCCCGCCCCTTGTATGCCCAATTCTCTGCACCCTATCAATGCATGGAACAATGGAGTGAAGAATTACTATGGCACACACTAAGGTCACAGTATTTCTGAAGTTTCTGACGTTCTTCATGTTTCCATGTTACTAATTTGACTAACAAAAGACACTGCAGGGAAACATGCAAGGTATGCTCAGTCTAGGGGAAGATGCATTCCAATGGGCCGAATGCATAAAACAAGCAATTGCTTGTAAGCAATTGCTTCAAGCAAAAGCACAAGCTCTTCTAGCAAAAGGTCTAGCTCAAGCAATTGCTTAAATCCATATGCATAACCTTTTGCTTGTGCCCATACCTTTTGCTTGTCCCGCACAAGCAACTGCTTGCGTTTTCAACAAAAGGAACATCACGCCTGTGCGAACACAAGAACAAAGGCGAGTGTGACAGCATGTATTTGAAAGGGGTGTGTGTGCGAAACATTTCCTGACATAGCAATAGAGCTATGAAATGGCACTCATAAATGCGCACACAGACGCACACACGTACTGGCTGATTCCCATCACTGCTTATAGAGATAGCCCGGATCTACCAGATCTCACGTGGAGAGAGGTCTCCTTGCTCTCCACCGAAGTCAGACATATACCTGTTTTTCGTGCTGACCACTGGACATTCCCGTTGTTGAAATGAAAAAGTTTCTAACACTGCTAGAGAGTAATTTCTTGTAGATTTATACCACTCCTGCACAAGTGTGGTCTTTCTTGTATGAATGTGAAAATGATACTTAAAAGAGAACGTCCAAGTTAAGCAAAAGCTCAAGTTCATTTTACAGAGCTTGGAAAATCGTAAGCAATTGCTAGCAAGAACAAGCAAAAGGTATGTTTTATGCATACGTTTTTAAGCAAACGCTTGGTCTCTAAGCAATTGCTTGTGGGCAGCAAGTAATTGCTTGTTCTTGCCAGCAAAAGCTTCTGCTCGCTTGTTTTTATGCATACGGATTCGAGTAAAAGGCTAGCACAAGCAATTGCTAGCGTTTATGCATTCGGCCCATTGTCTTTTTTGAAAAAAAAAATCATATCAGTACTTTGGCAATGATTGAAAGATGATGTCACGAGCAGAATCTTTGGGTGGAAGATTTTTTTATTTTTTATCTTTTTATTTATTTTTCATTTTCTGGTGAGCACACCCAAGTAATCTGAAGAAAAATAGTAGACAAATCATCATGGAAGGCATGTATGTATATATTCCTTTTGCTACATATGAATATTGTTGAGGGTATCATGAATCAACAAACATCAACATGCACTGCACTGCAGAGGTCATTTAATACGAGAACTGGTTCCCTTTGTACCTGTAAACATGTGGGTTTGCAGCAACCAAATCACTGGGCATTCAGACGTAATGACACGCGCAAGATAATTTGGCCACAGTTGCAGGCAGACTTGGCCAAAAAACATGTTTGTTTTTTAATCAATTTCACTGAAGTATTCTATTAAAATGCTACCTGCAAGGAATCACATAATCATGCCTGTGATAATTAACAATAATAATAACAATAATAATTGATATGATTTATATAGCGCCAATCCACTCTGCAGAGTGCTCTAGGCGCGGAAGGAAGAGAAAGTGAAGGAGATAAAGGACATACAAATATCAAGTACATGTAATGAGTAGTCAAATTGAGGCTTTAAACAAGTGAGTTTTTAGACTGCTTTTAAAGGAGTCTTCAGAATACAGTTGCCTCTACTTAGTCGGGATGTCATGGAAGCAAAACCTTTGTCCCAATTGTCCCAATAACAAGATCAGAAATTGATGAGCCAACTGTACTTTGCATGAAGTTCAAAACATAAGCTTACACAACATAACATCACTTGCACACCCTCTGATATTACTAACGCACTTTGACTACTTGCTTAATTTTACACACCCTTTGAAGACATGTTTTCCCGTCACTCTTGATGACGAATTTTGTTTGATGAAGTCATAATGGGAGGTTGAGATGCAGGGATGCCAGTTAGAATGAAAGAGAAGGCCTGAAATACATCTTAATGAAGCTCCTTTGTACACGAAAAAGCCTGAACTTTGAAAATGCCAGGGCCTGAATTCAGGCTTTTGCCTGAAAACTGGCATCCTTGGAGATGCACAAATGTGAATGACAGCATAGTGTGCGGCATTACAGAATTAGGCCCAATTCCACATGGCAGGTAGCTTTTCAATGCATTTTCCAGGCAAATAAATCTTCAGTCACTGTTTAATACTCCTTCATGGACATCCTTGCAATGACTGCTAGGATATTCAATGATCATGGCTACATTTCTTAGTCAAAAACATATTCAACTTTCTTCCTCCAGGAAGATGAATCTATTACAAAGAAACTATTTTGAGTGTATATCTGATAAGAAATGTGTCTCATTTCAGCATTGAGAAATATATGTTTCAGGATTCTTTTTTAAAATCATTATTCTTTTAAGTGTGATATCATGTAGTTAAAGGGATTTTCTGAGTCCCTACCACATATCAGCAGCTTTACACAGCCCTTTCACACACCTGTTTACCGCCTTCTTTTTGTGGTCCCTCTATCTGCTCTCTGATGAAAACAAGGTCAGTTTCATCCAGTCCATTCTCCTTGAACACGGCTTCAAGTCCATTCTCTTTGATGAGGTGGTCAAACATTCGAACTGACAAGTGCTCATGCTGTGGTTGGGTAATGAAGAGACAAACGTAACAAATTTTTTTCATTTTTGGTGTGTGTGTGTGATTAAATTGTTTGAATCTCTGGAAATAAGTCAATTTCGACCACACTGTAAGAGTAATACATGAATATATGAATACAGAGGACTCCCATTATAACAAAGTCCTCGGGACCGGCAGATTTCTTTTTGTTACAACCAAATAAACAAACAATACAAAAACATAGAGCTGATAATTTTGCGACCTGGATATTTATTTCATTGTAACAGGAATTTCGTTATAACCATGTTCTTAATAATGGGAGTACACTGTGCACAAAATAAATGTTTGAGCAAAATCAACCACATTATTACTGATTTCTTGATTATCATACATTATCTCTACACTATTCATGACTGTTAATACGGAAAGGGAAAAGAAGTAATATACCTTATGCTGTCCTGCTATGGTTTAATTCATTCTATTTCAAGCTGTGCAAAGCTTTCTCATTTCACAAGTTGCAATATCAGTTCAAGGTCATGGACTGTTTGAGATACACCATGAATTACAGATATTGAAACCCATTCACTCAAATTCTTATATCATTCATCAGGGGAAAAAAAATCACGAGTAAAAATGAACACAACATGTAAACAGCCTAACACCAGGTTACACCACAAGATACTTTTTCGCGGAAAAGAGCAAAGTTGAAATAGGAATAAGGACTCAGGAGGGAAGACTACACAATTGTGGTACAGTAAGTAGTTAAACTCTCAACGAGATAAAGTCTCCACCACTTACTTTCAGTAGCCATTTTGTAAAATAGTAGTCACATTAAATACAGACTATCCTATTGTGACAAAATCCCAATAACCTGTGAAACGGTCCTTTCAGTTTATATAGTGTCATTTGAAGAGTGAGAGAAAAACATTATGACACAAACCTAGGCAGTGCAAGCAATACCATACTTTCAGAAATAGAAATCATTCACTTTGGTTGTTTTGCTGGGGTAGGTATGTTGAGAAAACATCAGCAAGTGCAAATTCTCCTTGTAACAAAGGGGGAAAAAAAGACACATTTGCAGTTATACCAAGCAATGATTACAAGCACTCAAGAATAATCTTCGACATCTGCATAAGCTCTCAACTCCCCTCAAACAAAATAACATTTCAGTGCTCTCCACAAAGACAGCACACAAAATTTGGCTTTCTATGAAATTACCTCCACTAAAGAAGGAGGTTATGTTTTCATCAGCATTTAGTTTGTTTGTCGTGTGCAAAATACCTCAGAAAGTTATGAACACATTTAAATGAAACTTCCCCTCCCCCCCCCCCAAAAAAAAATATATATATATATAGAGAGAGAGAGAGAGAGAGACACACACACAAGGAACAGATGAATAAATTTTGGTAGTGATCAAAGAATTTTTATGAATTTTTGGAGGATTTCTTATCTTTTGGCAGATAGGGTCAATGAACTTGGGATTCAAGCTTCGCATAATGGAGGTTTACAAACGCCCACCAAAGCAGATGCTCTGCTTGGGTGAGAAGCCACATGGCTGGAAGTTGATGACGTAAACAAAAGGCTTCTAAATTGGGAAACTGGGCAATTTTCAGCATGCGTACATGGGTGGAAATGAGCTGCTGGCTTGGTGGAGGTCAGTGCTCTCTGAGTGCTTTTATAGTGATACTTTTGCAACAACTGGCAGGCTCCTCAGGGGAAAAAAAAATGAAACAAACTGTTAGATGTGGCTTACCTTCCATTTGATGTCTGGTCTGACTTGGGGGATAAAGAAGTTATCAAACATGTGGGAAAAGGGTCCATGACCTGCAAAATACAAAGAGAAAATTGTTTTAGTAGCATTAAACAATCAATACGAATTAACCATGAAGACAACTTGTTGACATCTAAGATCTTTAAAAATATGTACTTAATATTGATAATACATCATTAATTTTTTATTGTAAAATTTATATATGTCCTGGAGAAGGGGTTACACTCATGTCATCCTAACCAAGCCAACTGGTATTTCGTTGACAAATATTTAAAACAGTAACGATAATAAGTTTATAACAATACCAACAACGAAATAAATAATTATAACAGAAATAGAGCAATAATAATAACAACTTTGACTTGTGATAATGATTTTATATTGCAATTTAAATGATTAGATTCATGCCAAAGTGTTTTCACTCTTTACTCTTGTTAATTAAAAAAAAAAAGTGACATTGGACATAATCACATGTAACTTTGCACAACAATATCACTAATGGCTCACTATTGCAATTTCAATATAAACAGACCCAGAATGTAACTGGACTGAGAAATCTGTTTATATTCTGTCATAATGGCGACGGACGGTCAGTTTGCTCTGAAACAACAACCACTAAGCAGCTGTTCAGTTCCTAAAATTTTGCCAAGCTTGCTCAACCTCTTGTTAAAGCTACCCAGAGTAAATTCAAACAGTCCTTCTTAGCACTCTCGTATGGTGACACCGCAGACTCTTCACACGTACACATACCTCACATGGAAACCTTCAAATTCAAACAACATGACAACATTGTTACAGGATCCCCGGTAGGCAATGCCATACAGCTAATTGTGAGCCTTCCTGAACTGCATCAATGCACTTAAACTCACCCAAGTCATGGCATAAGCCGGCTATTTGCACGCACAACAGGTCTTTCGCCGTAATGCCCAGCTCTGGTTGTTTTCGCTTCAGAGTACGAATCAGCTCACCAGCTAGGAAAGCAACCCTGCATATCATGATTGATACCAAGACAGAATAAGATTTATAGAAGTGAAAAATGGCATATTACACAGATCACGATTACACTGACTCATTGTATTAACTTAGCTCAAACACTTCTGGTTCTAGAGAAAATCTTTAAAGATTACTAACTGGGGGTGAGCTGGGTCCCCCTGGGGCCCCCAAGGTGGGGCATGGTGCCCATTTGATGGAATTGAGATTCTATTCCCCTAGGGATGCTACCTGCCAAGTTTGTTGAAAATTCATCACAAGGTTTTCAAGAAGATGAAAATGTACAATTTAGGCCCCATTAAGACCCTTCTCCACCCCTTCCCCTGGGTCCCAAGGGGGGAGCCATTAATGCCACCATGAATAAACTTGAAACTACAGTCATCAATGTACTAACTCATAGTAATAACTTAGCTCCATCACTGCTGGTTCTAGAGAAGACAATTTTTTAAGATTCCTTAATTTTGGGGGGTTTGGGTCCCCCCTGGGGGCCCCCCAGGCGGGGCATGGTGCCCATTTGAAGAAATTGAGAACCTTTTCCCCTAGGGATGCTATCTGCCAAGTTTGGTCAAATGAAAATGTCAAAAGTTTATGCACGACACACGCCGGACAAAGAGCAATCGCAATAGCTCACTTGAGTGTGTGGTGTGTGTGTATATATACACATTTTACAACAACAAACTCAGTGAAATTCAATGCCATTGCCACATTCAAACCCATGATGTATTCATATCTCAGTTATACTGTGCTTACTACTACACAACAGTAATACATTAACACTAAACTGGACTTCATTTTTGCACACTTTTTTTTTCTTGAGTTTCTCACCACAACTAGTTTCATTCCAGAATCTATCTCATAACTATTCATATTTTGTTTTGTTTTGTTTTTGTTTTTGTTTTTTGCTTTGAGCTTTCACAAGATATGGTCTCAAATCAAATCAATTAATTAATATCTATGACCTACTATGGGCTATCCACCTCTGATGAACTGCTGTAGTTCAATGGGAAGAGAGGAGACAATACTATTAAACCACTTGCTCGAGCAAAATAAATACTAATGTGCAGTTAAAACAAATATCACTTGTATTTGTAATAGTGCTTCCACTCATATTCTTAATCTATGTCTTCCTCAATGTGTGTTCAATGAAGGTTATAATAACACACTGACATTTATCTAAATTTCTCTTCCCTCCCCCCCCCCCCCCCCGCCCCATTTCCATTTCCCCCTTCCTTACTCCATCAATCCCCATCACTGATAAAGAACAGTTACAAAGGTCATATTACTGCAAAATGTGCCAAAACATGACACTCAAGTTTCTTTCAAACACAGGAAGGAAACAAAACAGTAGAGAAAACACGCGCTGCCTCGACCTATAACTTCCGCCAGCCTAGATTCATACCAGGACAGCTGCTTATTTAAGTGAACATACTGGCAACGGTAGCATCCTTCCATAATTGAAGTTGGAAATGACATGAGTCATATCACTCCTGCTTGGATTTGATTAATGCTAACCAGATGCAAACATACCCTCAGTTAGAAGATTTTTTTTTTTTTTTTTTTTTGGGGGGGGGGGGGGGAGGTAACAAGATGAAATGTCATCTTTGGTTACATCAATTCTTCTGCTCTAGTTTGACAGAGCAAAAGTGTAAAATTCTAAGAGAAAAGTGCATTCACTTGTACAGTCAAAATTGCTTTATGTGCCACCTGTTCTGGGGGCATCTGACCTTACACAGTCATGACAAACACAACAAAACTACAGGAGAATCTAAAGTTTTAAATCAAAGATGATGTTTTATCTTGTTACCCCTATTGTCTATTACGTATGCTCGCTCTTGGAGTGCAAAACAGCACACCACATTACCCCAGTGAGTGTTCAAATCTGTTGTGAGCCGCCCCGGGAAAGACAAAGTAGCTGCAGCCCAGTTGCTTGATGAAGCGCAGCCGTTGGAACTGGGGGGTGTCAATGATCCTGATCAGCAGGGGATGCAAATCAATGTGTCCATGCACAGGATCATTGAATACCTGATTAGTGACAAGACAGGTACCATCAGTCAGTCTAGGGTCTCATGTAGGGAATGTACTTTGGCATATTTTGACATACTTTGACAAATGACATTGTCGAGTTATATACAATTCCAGAACACATACAAAAAGAAAACAGTTTCAAAATGATGACATATGTAGCATGTTGCCTTATACGCAGACAACTTTCACACACAAATCCCCTTCTACAGGTAAAAAATGAACATATATATGTGACCCGCCGCAACAAAAAGATCCGAAAGTCGCTAACGCTGAGCTGAGAAAATCGAGTTTGAAGTCAGGTCATCAAAATCGGTCAATAGCATCGAATTTCTGTTTTTGACATAATTTTTGCAGTCTGATGTTTTGTCTATCATCTGCTGAAATTTCACATCTAAATGATCAAAGAAAAGGCAAGAAATTAGCATTTTTCTGGGCCATGATTTTCTGACTTTCAATGGAACAAAACCATGTAAGAAGATTTGGATTTAGCGCCGCAGATAGACTCCACCCCTAGCAACGAGTGAGTGATCTTATTGGTCAGTACATGGCATCCTTGTTACTGATTGGTCGTGTGTAGACCGCTGGGGCTAAGCTTGAATGAACATCGCAGAGGTTGCTATGAGCAAACCTTCTATTGTCAAGAGGTGAAAACTGTCTTACCTCGTTTTGATCATGATTGCGTCGGAGGGAAAAACTTTCAAAGGCGGTTTTCTCGAAATGCTGATTTCCTAGACCATTCTACATGCTAAGGCTGGGTCCCACCTTTTACAATTTTGTATTAGGATTACTCTGTTTTGGGTATCTCAGCCATTTCAAAACCAAGTTTCATCAAATTAACATTCAATGTCTCTTGGAATTACATGATCTTTCATATCTTATAGGAGGTTTCTCATTGTCTCATCCAAAAATGTTAGAAACCTGAAAGTAGGTCTCAACCAAAACTGTATGATTAGGGGCAGTGATTTTCCGTTTCAAAAAATTGCCTTTTCCGTTTCACAAAATCATGAATTCCGTTTCAAAATGGTGAAAAAACGGAAATTCCGTTTTCCCATATGAATTGTACATACAAAAAATGCAAATTCCGTTTACATGTATTTGCATGCAAAAATGAACAAAAATTAAAAGATTGCTATTTGAAGTTTGTGTGCCTGTGTAATCGTGTATACATTCATACATGTTATGCATAGTGTATACCTGATGATTTCCAACCTCTGTACATACCACACACCCATGAAGACAAATGAAATGAAACATCAGTACGACAATTTATTTATTTCGACTGTCAAAACATGCACAGGGCTGTCACTTAACTTTTTTCCTTGGTTGCCAGCCGGGCAACCTATAGAGTTTTTTAGGTTGCCAAATGGCGGTTTAACAAATAGGTTGCCACAGTGATAATGTTCGAAGAGTATTGCATAATGTGTAAATCTGCAAGGTTAATTATGGCGATGATAAAGAGGGCTGTTTACACTGCTGTTTACACGACTGTTTACACTGCTGTCTACAAATTAGAAAAAAAAATATACAAAGTAAAATATGTCTCTGAGTCTCAGCTAGTGACTTTATGCTAGTCAAGTGTTTTTATTCCTTTGATTAGAAGCTGCAAACAGAATACATGATAATCAGTTTAATAAGCAGTGTTGATAAAAACTTCAGCACTAAAAGAACGATCAATCTACCTGAATCTTTCTTCAGTCAATACATTGTAATCCAGTTAATCATGCCGTGGGACAGTACATATTTGTGTATCACTATCAAAGCCTGGCCTGCAGTATCAACAACTATCATTATGAATGTCCTCTTTCTTGACTTGCTAGTCAAGTGACTTACAGTGTACTACTGTCTAGTCAAGTCTTTATATTCCTTCAGAAGGTCTAAACAGATGAAAAATTTCAGCACTAAAGGAACAATCAATTTATCTTTCTTCAGTCAATAATCCAGACAAGAAACTAGCACTCATCTCACTCTGATCTTTCCCCATTCTGGCCTCGGTCCCCCCCCCCCCCCCCCCCCAAAAAAAAAAAAAAAAAAAAAAAAAAACGAGGAAAACACACACACATTGCAACACAACAAAAACCTCTCCCCTACACCTTCCCGATTTCCGTGTTTCTGTCAGGTGAAACGACATGTTCAAATACAAAAATAAAACAGCAGTAGATATTGATTGAAACTCAACACCCATTCATGCCAGCCAGGCCAGGCTGCCATAAACTTCAAAGCACATTCCGACAGCTGGCTGGTTGGCAGAAGAATTTGCGCGCGCGTGTCAATTTCTTGACTGGAGAGAGGGCCTGGGAACAGCCCCTTTCCCTGTTCATCTCCAACACCCCAGACAGTTCATGACCTCCAAGAATGCGCCAGTACGCGCGGTTTCTTCTGTTGATTGGTCTCTCTCTCTCTCCACCCCACCCATGCCAGTCTGGCATGGCACGTCGCACCTTGGCATCGTGGGATTTTTCTTTTTTCTGCGTGAACTTGGAGTTTGATCACTCTTCTCTCCTGAAATTGTGCGCTGTGCTCTACACACGACATAGCAGGCTAGGCTAGGCAGGCATAGCTACATAGCAAGTCACCACTCCACTCACCTGCTGACAGCTTACCGCGAGCAGATAACAGTTAGACAGTTCTAAAGACAGTTTCTTCTGTTGCCGCTACTTTTACTGCCAAAATACTGGCTTTATCATCACACATTATTCGGCGAGACACACGTTGTGTTTTGGAATATAAATGGACTTTCTTCTATGGTTATGATTGTTGGTGTTGGATCAAACTGAGTAAGTGTTCAACAGTTATTGAAATCGTGACATCGCTAGATCTAACGCCGTTAGACATCGCTAGAACTTGCAACTAACACAACTTGGCTTAGAAACTCAGTTTCCGCAGTCTGTGAATATCGTGGACATGTAATAATGATTAATTCACAGCTTCTGTTGGATTTATTTTTACTTTTATGTGTTTTATTTTGTTAAAAAGTGATTTTCCGTGATTTTCCGTGTGGAATATTTTTTCCGTTTCAAAAGGCCGTTTCCGCGTTTTCCGTCCGTTTTCCGCGATCGCGGAAAATCACTGTCCCTATATGATCCCTTTAAGAGGGGGGGAGGGGGTAATTAAAGTAAAGTCTCACCTTTATTTTCAGTTCCTGGTCTTTTTTCTTGGTGAGTGCGTTTATTGCTTTTATGATCTTAATCCGATCTCCACAGGCACTGTGGCACAAAAACAAAAAGAAAACAAACACAGAGCACTAGATGTTAACAGGTCAAAGGCAAGATATTCATATGCCATACAGTCGAAACCCTAACTGTGAAGATCTGCTAACCTTCTTCTTGATTCCAATAGAAATGAAATCATTACACACAATGGTCTGGCTCCTGACCACAAAATTTCTAGTGTTATGATGATCCTTGCCCTGAGTAACAGAACTTCTACTTGCCTGAGTCATCTGGTAAATTCAGCGCCTTCAGTTACTGCTCAAATCCTCCTGGACCTTTGCTAAGAATAAAAGCCTGAATGACTTTAATACTTTCCGGCATCATCTTCCCTCACGCAAGGAAGAAATCAACAGATGATAAATCTGAAGTGTGTCAGATCTTACCTGATTCCCATACTTTTCAGTCTCTCATCTGTGATATCAAGTAGTAGGCTCCCCTCAATTTTTTCTCCTGGAGGAAGGGTGGATTGGGGGGGGGGGGGGGGGGATTAAAGAAGAGTACAGGTATTCAACTAACCTCAGAGATGGGTATAGTATACAAATAATACACATCAGTGAAGGCATTAACAAGAATTAACCACACAAAGTGTCTTTAGAACAACTACTTAACATGCTTCAAAGGTACAAAATATTTACTGTTATTATAATTAAGCACATCTCCGTCGTCAAAAGAATTTCAGAATGTACGCTTTATAAATTCCGCGGCATCCATTTTGGAGAATAAATAAAACGATTAATTCTTGCCTGGTCACCCTTACGACTTATAAAGTGCTAATGACCAGTCACTATACCTTACCAATGACTGGCCGTATGCAAAAATTAGCGTTGGGGAAAATAAATGCCTGGTCCCATGCTCGCTCTCGACCAATTGGTTGATTAGGATCTGCTTCATCATCTCATAATGACTTTCATTTTGAACTAGTACGATACATGATAGAACTAGAAATTCAGATGTCAAAGTTTTAGAGTATTTCTAGAATATTAGTGTACACATAGCTATGCAATACTATGCAGCAAGGATTATGCCAATAGGAACAACACAGTGCAATGAAAATGTTTATTCACATCAATATCTACCCTCTTCAAATTGAGGTAAACTCACTTTAATGTGACTCAACCAGTTGCGCTTTTTGTATGAGGGAACAACATTTTGATGTTGTTGGGCTTTTTCTATTTTTCA
This sequence comes from Diadema antillarum, assembly GCF_040938485.1. Taxonomy (NCBI): domain Eukaryota; kingdom Metazoa; phylum Echinodermata; class Echinoidea; order Diadematoida; family Diadematidae; genus Diadema; species Diadema antillarum. Next base: position 1,229,843 of record NW_027271244.1, on the reverse strand, counting down.
ATTTGTAATTCACAATGCTTTGTCTTCTTGTTTGAGACTGTATTTGGTGAAAGTTAATTTGCTTTGCTGCATAGTTAGTGTCCTTTTCCTTTACAATCCCTGTTTGAATTTAGAGCTTTGGCAGTGATGCACAAAGTTCGACGAGTGAAAATCAGCAAAGGGCCATTACAACCGGTCACTGTGGACGTACAGTTTGATGGTGACTCGTAATACCTACTTTTCATAACTGCTCCCTCATCATTCAACCCCCGTGACTGGAAGAACTCCTGCACTTGATCTGGACTCCACGCTCTCCAGTTGTTTGAACATAAAGATGTGCCATCATTTGACTCACTGTCCTCCAGCTCTGGACCATGGCTCCTTCGTGATGTCTTCATGGCTAAGAGGTTTCTGTTAAATGAAAACAGAAATAACAAAGAACAGGTTCATAATCATTCTACGCTCCTACTCGCAGTGGGTGGAATATCAAACCAGTACACCCTACTAAATGTTAGACATACCCACTGACATCCATGTTGGTTGATGTACATGGTATTGAGCAGAAATTCATAATTTTGTTACATTCCTGCCTGCAATCTCCATGGCTCAGAATATTCCATATTGCTGGTAGAAACAAACCGCTTCTCTTGACAAACCACCTGAAACAGTAGAAACTAAGGACACACACACAATACATTGTATCCTCAGCTTCTGCAGTGATGTAATGCAAGGCAGGCAGAATGGTTGAACTAGGAAATGACAGCATGGCCCAGAAAACAATGTGGGGGTGGTTATTTAGAGTACTTTCCCTATGTGTCATCTAATTTAGGGTCTGCAGAACACTTTCCACAAGTCCCAGGAACCACATTTTTGTGCTTTGCTGTTGCATTTCTTTTTTAATCAGACTATTTATGGTTACCATTTCATAAGGTAGAATAAAAACATCTTTCATTTGAGTCATGCATTTTTATTTTCTTCCTTTCTTTTTTGTGTTGGGGGGGGGGGATAGTGTCTAAAGTGGGGTCAAAGGGGATTTCTGAACGGTTCAAATATCCAACCCTGATCTGGATACAGGTAGCATTGTCTAGCGCTTCATGAACAGATCCCTTAGTCGCACACACATATCAATTTTGTGTGTGTGTGTGTGTGTGTGTGTGTGTGCATGTGCACAATACCTTTACAGCGCCACTCTCATTTAGCATCAAATGATGTACTGCACTACATTTTTCCTTTGTTTTACAATTGGTTTGTAATACAATGTACACTGAATATCAACACGATTGTGACTTCCATTAGATGCAAGAAGTGTTTTGTGATAGCAACAGAACCCAAGTCTTACAATTGTCAGAAGAAACATCCAATCTAAAGCTGAAGTAGTGATTTCAGCCATTATGTTTTCTTTCTAACTACTTTAGCGGGCCTTTAATTCACGATGGTCCACAAAGATGTAAATACAAAGTTAATATAAAATTCTACGGAAATCGAATGAAATATGAGCAATTCAACAACTCAAGTCACTTAGTAAATGTCTGAACTACTCTGGACAATACATTCAATTTGGTCTATTTGCTGCCCTCTCAAGTTCATAACCAGTATAGTTGATGAAAAAAACAAGCTGTCATTTTGTGTGATTCCCTTGCAGATGGCTTCTCTGGGAATCTTCTACTTGATGAATACAAATTTGTAATCATCTTCTTTTAACTGCCAGGAATCAGTTCATCTTCTCAAAGATGTCATCTGGAACATGTCATGGAAGGTTCAGGTTTACATGTAGCATCAGGAAAAAGAGACTTTAAAATACAAGAAAGCTTTAAAAAACCAAGTCCCTTAACATTTGGGAAAAATTCATGGAGCACCATAGATCTGGTACTGGTGGAATAGTGATCAAACCACAATATATCAAAGACTTCCAATACGATTAAGTGCTACTCCATAGCAATCACCTACGAGTAAAAACCCATTTTTATGAAAATTTTTCTCTTGAAGCAACAAAGCATCACCCGTATCTTGGTACTGAAATTTCAATGATCTACATACTGTATGTTGGTCCAGAATATTGATTCAATTTCCATCAAAGCACAACAAACAAACAAAACCACCACCATCAACAACAACAAACAAACAAATTTTTTTAAAAAATTGGTCTGCTAAAGGTAACATATTAAGTAGTTAGATATGTTGATAGGCTGAATGTTTGAGTATTGATGTTGATATACTGTAACTATAAGATATGTTATATTTTTTAATGTCTAAAATGTTGGCAAAAAGATACTTTTATGTTTTATATGTCATTTAAAAGTTGTTCATGAAGTTGTACTGTATATATTTCTGTAAATAGCATGTGAACAAAAAAATATCCATGATATGGATAATAAATGATTGAAATGAATTTTTTTTTGAAAAAAAAAAAAATATATATATATTTATGCCAATGCATCATTTGCACCAAGTCAATTGCCAACAAACCTCACTTTAGAACTAAGCTACTGATACTGCTCTGATAGTTGGGACCCCCTACCACAGAACCGATCAAGTGAAATAGGCCAGGATATAAGTTATGACAGAGAGTTGTCATCAATAAATCCCCTTCCTATTCACAAAATATTTATACACCATACACACCTACACAATGTAAGAGAAACTGCCCCTCTTCTGCTTTGAAGCATAATTTGCTTACTAAACCAGTTTCATCCACTTGTTTCTAACCCCAGGGTTAGGGTTGCGACAGTATAATTTTACTGCGGGTAACCCCGGGTGCTCATTGCACACAGTTATACCGTAACGCTTCGCGTTCGGGATGCATTTCGCAGTTTATACTGCATGCCAGCTGCCAGTACTCCTATTCTACTCCAGAGAATCTAGTGTCACGAACTTGATGAAGATCACGTCTGACCCTGAGTGGGAAAGCTTCACAAGATTGTTAACTATGCTATACACCTTACACAGCCCAGCCAGCTGCGTCTGGTCGGGTTACAAGATCATAGGACTTAAATCCCAAACTCACTTTCATGTACAATACAAAGAATCTAGTCATCACAGTCATGGTCTCGTACTAAACAATTAATAACTTCCTGTATTTTCAAGACCTATTTGACAATGTCAGCCTAAAGCAAAGAGGTATGGTAGGTGTGCAACCCACCGACCGGGTGCATAATGACCGACCGCGCATTATAATGGCATTGCGCGTACAGAAAGAAAATGTACGCATGGGACTACGCGCAACGGTGTTCGATCCTTCACTGGGCTACGCTACCGAGTAAAATGAGACGAAAACAAATAAGTATTCCCTCTAAATTAACGAAATTTAGCAAAATCGAATAAGATTTATCGTGTAACTACATATAACTAGGCCGGCAGTGGCCTACCTTTGCTGACTCGTTGTTAGATGTAAGAGTATCCTTCCGTAATAAATTTAACGATTTTGACCGCAAAATTGTCACCGCCGCTTGTACGATCGTGCACACACGTTACACATACACATTGACATAATTATTTTGTCGCCCGCTACGACCGTACGAGTTGAAGCAGAAACGAGAAATGAATGTGAAAAAAACAAACCGACTCATCTAATGTATTTCAATTACGATGAACAGTTTCCTAATGAAAATCAATTCAAATTCATCAAACAGTCCTTCAAAAGTAATATCGAAGGATTCAAAATATATTCAAACATTATTGGGGAAAAAATGATGGCTAGAAAAAAGCAGCGGCCTGTCGAAAAAATGCATTTAAGTGCCCTTTATACGTATTGTCAGGGTGGTCGGTTGAAATGAGCAGGGCAACTGATAACTGCGACAGCCGCCACACTGCGTGTGGCGGCTGCGCCGTGCTCCCATAAAAGATCTTCATGTTGAACAAACGGGTGCCTTTGCGGCGCTATATTTCCTTAATTTTTCAACAGAAACTACTAGGAATACTTACATGGGTCGATGAAACCTAAATGACTATCATCGGCGACTGTTTGATGCATTTCATTGCTTGTGATGCACAAAATGATGTCTTATAAGCAGCTCACCGATGTTCACAGAATTCACAATCACTTGCACAAGCGCACAGAATACTTGAACTATAACATAAGCGAAACTGCGGGGAAGCCGCCAGGACCGCGCCTGGCGGCGCGGTCTCCGGGGCTAGGCAACTGAGTGCGGAAAAAATGAGACCCCACGCGTTCGAAGCCGCCATCTAGAGCGCGTACCTCAGCTCAGATCGCATTTTCAGTGCACGCTTGTGAATCCGGAGTATTTTCTCCACACGTGAGTAAAATTTCAGGCAAATTGTGAGATTTTTCACGTTTCTATTGATAGAAAAACGTTAGGTGGCCGGTATTATGAACACCCAACCATACAATAAAATTTAAATTTAATTAGGCCTAATGTAATGTCAGACCTACACCCTTCTTTTGGTGGAGGTCTAAATTTACAAGGTACAAGCATGACAAGGTAGGTGCCTATACCTCAGTTCGGGAAACCCACTCACAAGGGGGGCCCCTCCTTATAAGTAACCCGTCCCCCTTATAAGTAACCCCGTCCCCCTTATAAGTAACCCCCGGGGCACCCCTTATAAGGAGTCTCCACGCTTTTTTGCAATGCAACGCGAAAATGAAAGGACTGCGGCAATTCGCTTGATTATGTCCATAAAGCTTCACAAGTTTCCTAGTTACTCACGAAATTTGAGCAAAATCGGTTTGAGGCATCATATCTAAAATCATGGATTTAAATGCGATGTCAAACGACTCATGCGAATGCTGAAATGCGAGCGATTACTGGCGTGAGTGTCGCCAGGCGCGGCGGCGCGGCAATGCTTGAGTGCAGACGTGGCGACTGAGTACGTACTCAGTCGCCACGTCTGCACTCAACCATCGCTCGCATTTCAGCATTCGCACGGGTCGTTTGACATCGCATTTAAATCCATGATTTTAGATATGATGCCTCTAACCGATTTTGCTCAAATTTCGTGAGTAACTAGGAAACTTGTGAAGCTTCTTATGGACATAATCAAGCGAATTGCCGCAGTCCTTTCATTTTCGCGTTGCATTGCAAAAAAGCGTGGAGACTCCTTATAAGGGGTGCGCCGGGGGTTACTTATAAGGGGGACGGGGTTACTTATAGGGGGGACGGGTTACTTATAAGGAGGGGCCCCCCTTGTGAGTGGGTTTCCCGAACTGACCTAGTGTTTACACTACATCATTATGACAAATGTTAGTTGTGAGTAACTCCCGATTTTGGTCTAAAGTGGGACTAACCTAAGCTCACTTTAGCGTTACATGTAAACTTTACAACAATCTGACAATGACAATGTGTAAGCTCTTCACTAACCACACTTGCTCAATGCTGCCAGTGCCACACTTTGCTTGCCACACTGCACTGCCACTGATGTCTCGCAACCGTGAAGAAAGCCTGCGCTGCTGAGGGAAATCTGCCGAAGTAGCCACAAAAGGTCGCACCGCCTCCTTGTAGAACGCAAATTTTCCCCAAATTGTTGTTTCTGTCCTATCTTCTGTAATACATGATCATGGCAGATCCCCTATGATGATAGTATACAGATCAAGTGAGGTATGAATGGGCCCGTATATTGCGTATAATGCATGACTTTGCAGCTAGCGTTTCCCCCGTAGTAGCTGGCTGTGGTTGTGGACGTGGTGGGTGGCTGCAGTGCAGTGCGTGCATTGTTTGTGTACAGTTTGTTCTTCACACGTAACGTTACATATACGTATGACTGATTTTGAATGGTGGCGGGCAGCGTGCTGGCTTGGTCGAGTGCGTGTGGCGGAAAGTAGTAGAGGGCGATGTTTCAAAAGGGTAACTGAGAGTACCAAAGATCCACTCCACACTTTGTACTTGTATATTAAACATTATCTCTTTGGAATTTGGCACTGATCTCTAATAGAGATTAGTGGGTATTGGTAAAAAAAAATAATATAACGAATGTAATAGATTGTGTGATTTTTTTTTTCAATAGGAACATTATAGTATATCTAATTCTAGAAAAATATGGAAGATTAGAAATGAAGATTATATCCAGGAAGGAAATTGGGGTGCACATACGAAAATGGGAACGGATTAGCAGGGGTGGATCCAGGGAGGACCGCAACCGGCGCACGCCCCGCACGCCCCCCACGCCCCCCCCCCCTTTATTTTTTGTTGAAACAAAAGAAATAAAAAGAAATAAATGGGGGAGGGGTGCGTGCGCCCCCTTTAATTTTGTAAACGCGCCCCCTCTTTACGAAATTCCTGGATGGCGCCCCTGATTAGTGTGGTGTGTGTGTGTGTGTGTGTGTGTGTGCGTTTTAAATTCTAACTTTTTTTCTATTTTGTGCCCACAGATTAAAAGGGTGTGTACAGTTCTGGTTGAGGTGAGGATAGCTTTTAACATTTTGCAAGATATTCAGAAACCACACTATTATGAGATGTCCAAAAAAGAGCATGCAATTCTAAGAGGTACTAAAAGTTTATTTGATGTAAATTGAATTTGAAATGGCTGAGATATCCAAAAACAAGGTGAAACAAAGAGATTCTACTAAAAGGCATGGCATGTCGCCTTTTATCATTATCACTTTTCAATGGATATCTCAACCGTTTGAAAAACAATCATCATCAATTAAAGGACAAGTTCACCTTCATAAACATAAGGATTGAGAGAATGTAGCAATATTAGTAGAACACATCAGTGAAAGTTTGAGGAAAATCAGACAATCCGTTCAAAAGTTATGAATTTTTGAAGTTTTTGTGCAGTAACCGCTGGATGAGAAGACTACTGCAGTGTATGAATAACTTAGATGTCACATGCGTACAACAATATAAGGAAAATATAAAGAGAATTTCACAAAATTCCATCTTTTGAAAAAAGTACACATTCCCCTGACTCGTTACCGACAAATTATTTATGGGTAATATTATTCCCCCTGCCTTTAGAAAGAGGCAAGTCAAGTGCTCTTTTATTATGCGAAAAAAGTGAAAATATGTTGAATTTTCTTTTACATTTTCTTTATACTGTTGTACGCATATGACTCACCAGCTGTAGTAGTCTCCTCATCCAGCGGTTCCAACACAAAAATTTTAAAAATTCATAACTTTTGCATCGATTGTCCAATTTTCCTCAAACTTTCACTGATGTGTTCTGCTATTATTGTTGCATTCTCTCAATCTTTATGTTTATGAAGGTGAACTTGTCCTTTAATAAACATTGAATCCTTCTTAGAATTACATGTTCTTTCATATTCCATAAGAGGTTTCTCATTATCTCACTTAGGAATGTTCAAAAAAATGAAACCCCGCCTAAATGAGTACTGTACAGTCCCTTTAACAGGAATTGGATACATACAGGGTGTTTAAGCAGGGAGGTTTCCTTTCACCTCCCTGGTTTAAGGTGTGTAGGATGTGCCATTATGCGTGTGTGTAGGAATGTGAAGTCTAGATCTTATGTCCATGTGTACCGGGATCATAAACATGTGTGTGTGTGTGTGTGTGTGTGTGTGTGTGTGTGTGTGTGTGTGTGTGTGTGTGTGTGTGTGTGTGTGTGTGTTTGCTTTTATGTTTTTCATGTCTTTGTTTAATTTTTCAAGGTGCAACCAATGTGTGTGCGTATGGGTGTTTTGTTGTAACCTCTGTGAGTGTAGGTGGTAGGGGTCTTATGAGTTTGTTTTGAGTGTTGCTGAAAGGTGTTTGTGATCAGTTAGGGAAGTGTAAAAGTCGTAGGGCCTATGAATATAATTATATCTCCCTTGGTTGGGTACTATTATTGGGTGAAGAAATAAGCCTAGTTATGATTCCACATCCTCCTCGACTTCGATTATAAGATTATGTATAAATTTGAATTGCTGAACCATTGTGTACTATTCTTTATTAAAGTATTTTGTGGTTTTTTTTTACTTCAATAGTTGAACTAGACAATGAATTCAATAAAACAATTAATGGAGTGTTTTTCCAGTATATTTGGTATCTATGATCATTTTTTTTAATATACATTGCACAATTTTGTGTTGAAAATTGTGTGTATTGTGAAATTATAATCATTTTGTGTATGGCGAATGAATATATATGGCAAGAGGAAGAAAATAAAATACGATTAAAAATTAATTCATAGTAACTGGGTGTTGATGTTGTTGTTGTTGTTGTTTTCCTTTAGCTAATAAATGGAACATGTGGTCAGCCGAACCAAATCAAATGTTGAAACATACATGGCACAGATAATAATATCTGACTGAATTGAGAAAAGCACCAATACACGCTATAACAATACCAACAAAAACAATAGCAACAACAACAACAACAACATCGATGACTTTCCCACACACACGCACCATTACATATACAGGTTTCCCAGTCAATTTCGTAAAATTATAATTCATTGTCGTTTTATGTGCAATCAAATCCGTGTGCTTGAAGTGATGAAATGACTATCTTGCGTTCAAACGATTTCATGTTTTATGCTTTCAAATTCCTTTTTAGCCACCCAAATTGATGGCAATAAAGTTCAAAGTCAGATGTTGGCATTCAATCTCGTGTTAGTGGCATGAATTTCCAACTTTTATGTCTAGTCTAAGTGCAACAAGGCACTTTCAATTTTGTTTTATATTTCAAAATCTACAAAGAATTCCACAAAAACGTTCATGAAAATTACATTTTTTCATCAGCGATATTCTTGATACTGACATATGGTATGTTAAAGGTATAGTTAACGTAGTATATCACAATATAATTCCCCTGCTTTCTGAAAGCGGTTCGTCAAGTGCTCTTTCATTACGCTATAGAAAAGTGAAAGCATGTTGAATTTTCTTTATATATTTTTTTTTATATTGTTGTCCACACAATGTGTCATGATGTCATGAACTCTAATAGTCTTCTGATCCATTGCAGTGGCCCGGTTCCAACACCAAAACTTTTAAAATTCTAGTAACTTTTGCATCGATTGTCCGATTTTCTTCAAATTTTCACTGATGTGTTCACGTTGCAGCTTTAACTCAATCAATTTTGGATTGGGTTTCCTTTACGGGGGGGGGGGGGTAGGGTTAGGGTTAGGGTTAGGGTTTTCACGATAAATCCGTATAACGTAAAAATCTTGGGCCGTTTAGTCTTGCGCAACTTTTGAGACTAAATTCGCGACGCCGGGGTACGCGGTTCCGATGTTAAAATACGCAAAATTTTGTAAGTGCATGACAGACCCAAAATTGCTCAAAACGCGTGATTTCATGTACAAATCCAAAGTAAATTCTGTTTCCTGCCCAAATTAATAAATGTGATTACTTTTACTTTTACTGAGTAAAATCCATTAATTTCATGTTTTTTATGATCGGAATTGTGTCGTCGATGATTAATTAAACAGAAACAGTTAAAAACAGTAAAATACATAAGAAAAAAAAATCGACACCGCCATTTTTCAATGTACATTCAAAAAGAACCCTATTAAAAGAATACCTACATCCGACCAAAATGTAGCAGTTTTAATTGGACCTTTATTTGACTTTTAAATTTCATGCAGTTCTGGTGTTGTAACCACTGGACTATATAGAGACTAATAGAGAGTGTGATGTCATTTGTGGACAACAATACAAAGAAAATATAAAGGGAATTCCACAAAATTCATTTTTTCATGAAAATTACACATTCCAGCAAATTGATACTGACATATACAAAGGTATAATTCCCCCTGTTTTCTGAAAAGGGTTAGTCAAGTGTTCTTTCATTATACGTTAGAAAAGTGAGAGCATGTTGAATTTTCTTTATATTTTCTTTATATTGTTGTCCACACATGACGTCATAAACTCTAGTAGTCTTCTTACAAGTTCCAACACTTGCAAAACTCTAAATATTCAAAACTTTTGCATCGATTGTCCGATTTTCCTCAAACTTTTACTGATTTGTTTTTGCTTTCACTCAATCCACATTGCTCTTAATTGTGTTTATTGGTTTCTTTAAAAAAATAATGGTAAATCAACATTTCAAAGATTGTCACTCTTCCAACCTTTTTATGTTAGATTTAGCGCTTAGAATGTTGGATTTATCATTCTACAATGCAGTTCAATATTTTGAGTGCTATGTTAATTTTGATATTTTGAGTATAGTTTCAGGTTTAAACAAAACTTTGGAGGAGTGACAGTGTTCAAAATGTCAATTTACCACTTGATTTTGAGTGTTGTTGACGTTCTCTTTTTGTGAGAACTTATACTCACACACACACACACACACACACATACACACACAAATATATATATATATATATATATATATATATATATATATATTTATTTATTTATTTATTTATTCAGTTTTATTTAAAAAAAACAGGGTAGTCACGTTCAGGGCCCAAGGGCCTGCTTTTCAAGTGAGCCCTGTTACAAATAGTACATATTGCGAGTAAAAATCACATAATACAACAGCAACAAAAAAGAAAGCAAACGAACACATAGAAACAAGCAAGATGTGATATCTACATAAGTAAAAAAGATACAAAATTAACAAATTAAAAGTAAAAACAGCAGGAGATTACCATATGCAAAAACAAAATAAATTATGTTACCAGAATGTACAAAAATGATGGCCAAAAAGTGATATGGCAACGAGTAAAAAGTACACTTTCACACTTTGTTCAGAATATTGAAATATTGCAGGTAGGTTTAAACAGTGTAACGCAAACAAAAAGAAAAGAGAAGAAAAAAGTAGTCGAAACAAACATATGAAAGGTAAAAGAAAAATGTGAGAAAAAAAATATATATGCATGTTTATCTGCATTGGATCATTTATGTATTATCAGGTAAATAAAGGTAGCCTCTAGATGTGTTTTGATCGATTAAGAATACTGAATTTTATCCTTATACCCTATATGAGACAAAAATATTCTTTTCATCTCTCGAATCTCCTATAGCTGTATATGGACTACAATACATGTTCTCCATCAGCGCTTTACACTGTCAGGACGAATAACGCCAGGGAATAATTAATGACTTTTTGATTTCTTTCTTTCTTCCATTTTTGATTCGTCGAGAGTGTCACACGAATTTGAATGCTCATTGTGCACTTTATTTCGTCTCCTTTTCTCCGTCCTTCTCTCTGCCTTTCTCTCACCTTCAACCCAGAGCTTGACGGCAGGCACCAAATGACTTAAAAGCTGTAAACATGTCTTTGTCATTTTTTGTTTTGTTTCGCTAAACATAACTTTATGATGATTAGTGTATAACAAAGTAGGCCCTATATGTAAATCATGTCCTACCACTTTGGAAAGAAATAAAAGCTCGGTCACAATTACGATTCACATTTTACTACAGTGTTCTTTTTCTTTTCCTTTTTCAATAATCACAATAGAGACACCTCGCTTCCCTTTGGTTGTGTTCAGTAAAATGGACTTGGGCTGTTCAAAGCCCCATTGTGCAACACGCACGTGGAGTGCAATGTGTGTTGCGCCTGCTGAGTGTGTGTGTGGTCGATCGTACAATGCATTGATCGTATGCCATCGCCATTCGCGTAGTTTTACTACATTATACATGGATACATGGTGACTGTGTGCGAAAAGCATAGCTACTTTGTGTTGGACAGACGCTGGCGAACAAAAGTGAAGGATTGTTTCTTCATCCGTGGTAATTATCAACAGTTGATGTAATTTTGTAATTATGTAGTTTTGTATTTTATTCGAGGCCACACGCGCACGCATCAACGACAAACTTTCCGGCTCGGCTACCTAAGCTTAAGAAGAGTTTGAGACAGTCCCATCCGTTGGGACTCGTGTGTGTGGAGTGACACGGTGAGACGATGTTCGTCGCGCGTCGCGTCGTAGACGTAGCCTGACGTAGGTGTAGCAGTTTGCATTGTGTTGTGGGTGTGAAGAACTTTTGTATGGAGCGTAGAGAATATTATCCTTCTACTCACCATTCGTTGTTTCTATACACACAATATCTGCCGAACTGCGCCTAGAATTGATGGTTGTTGCAGGAAATTGTCCTCCAATCCCTATGAAAGTTCAGTTATTGCACGTTGCACTTCCCTTTCAGTAAAACTGTAAGCACGTATGTATAAAGAACATTAATGCAACAAAATATGATTCCCTTACTTAGTTTAATAGTAGCACAGTGCAGTGTTGAATGGCACAATGTGGAATGCTCCTCGAGATGGTGAAATTGGAGATTGAAAGAGAGATAGAAGATATATTGAGAGAGAGAAGTTTGCGAGTCCGATGTTTGATGATGAAGTTTGGCGAGTTAACAACTTGACATTTCCTAGCTTTCACGTCGAAAGCTGGTCAAGAAGTGGTGTGCCTGAAAAATTGATTTTTGTGAATGAAGAGTTGTAACATGTGTGCGAAACTTCTTTGAGGCATGGAGCGAAGAAAGAAGGAGATTGGTTAGAAACGATGCCATGCCCATGGTGACCGGAGGAGTGACCAGGGGTGACGTGAAGTTACGTTGTTCACAAGGAATTTCAGATAGATGAAGTATTGATATATGAGTGTTCATGATACAGTGGGTCAGAGCATTCGTACAATTGTGCTTATGTTGCGTTGTAGTGTGACAATGAGCGGATATGGTCAGCGAGTGGACAAAAACAATTCTTAGTAGGTAATAGAGTGAGAAAATGAAAGCATGACTCATTGTGCAGCTACAGCTGGATGCTGCCCCGTGCCATGCTGATTGGCATGCATACATCAATGTCTTATGATGCATGCTGCTTCTTACCTTACTACATATGTAGCCACTTGAATTGCACTCTTCTCTACTGGGCAATCCAGGGGTTTGGGGGCCACATATGGAACTCCTGCCAATGACTCTAAATCTAAACAGAGCTCTTAACTTAGCGACTAGGTTACAGAATTATCAGTGATTATGGTCAGTGATTATGATATTCTCACATGTTGTTATCACTGTTTCACGACTTCTCGCCAGCTCAGCAGATAAAGTAAACAGAGAAAGATCCGTCTGTCCGGAGGAGTCTTTTATTATTATTATTTTTTTTTTGGGGGGGGGGGAGGGGACATTATTTGGCTCTCTTCTGTAGCAAGGAGGGGATCCATGAAGCAATTTGGGCCACTCACATTTTTTTTTTTTGAGTTGCATTTAAATGTGCAGATTCCAACAACAGAAGCAGTACAAAGTAGATGCTGGATTGCTGCAGTCTGGGCCTATCTTTCATGATATAGATTCTAGGTATGCTCTAAGCCGGACCAACTTCGCTGCTGTACACTTGTCGTTTCACTAGAGATTTATTCCATGAATATGTTCATCAAATTGATGCAGATGTGGTCTGAGAGTAATCAGGTTTATTGATGAGATTGGTTATTTGAATACTTCACACACGTTTTACATCTGCCCTGATTTCTTTTAATTTATGGGACACCAGCACAATGTCATTACAACTTTTTTGTCCTCTGTTGTATGGTAGTACAGCATCATCATAATATACCAGACAATCAAACATGATTGTGTGAATAGTTGCATAAATGTGGAATAAAAATGTACTGAAATATGGATTCATTTAACCAAGCTCGAGGCCACGGTAAAGATTCCTCTCACCAAGGAATACATACGTGGACATCTTAATGTGAAATACAGTTATCAAATATACACAGGATTTAATTGACACTGTCTTTGGAAAGGTTCCACCTGCATCAAATGTACAATCACCACAGAATAATTTTCCAACCTGAATTTGATTAGCAATTTCAGCTGATGAACAATATTTCAAATGGTATTCTGCTGTACACTTCTATGGAGGAAAACTGCTACACATGAAAGTTAGTTGAAGTGTAGCATTGGTGTAAAAATGTGTAGCAAATTGCAATGCAAGACCAGGAAAATAATTCCCTGATCACCTTTTCCAATTTTTAACAAGGAAGCTAAAGCCCAAATATAAATGTGGATTGAGTAGAAGCAGCAATGCATAATTAATGTATTAGTATATTACACATCAGTGAAATTTAGAGAAAAATTGAATGGTCCATTCATAAGTTATTAATTTTTAAAGTTTCAGTGCCATCATTTCTTGACAAGAAGACTACCACAGTTCATTATGTCATTTTGGACAACAAAATCCCCAAAATTGTGTTTTTCATGAAAAACACAAATCCCATCAACTTGTCATTGACATATTTTTTTTTTTTTTATGTGATGTCAATCCCCCTGCTTTCTGAAAGAGGTACACCATGTAAGTCATGTGCTCTCTCATTACACTAGAAAAGTGACAATATGTTGATTTTTAAAAAAAGATATTTACATGATTGTCCATTTGGGCTTTGGTTTCCTTTAAATGTAGACAGTGAGCTATGGGCAATCTTATTAAGCATAATACTAGGCCTACAGAGTATGTTTGACAGCATACAATTGTACTTACCGGGTATATTACTTTTGCAACTGTTGTAAACTATAAAGCAAGATATTTTCACGGCATGAAATTTTCATGAATTGGAGCCAACAGCCCTTTTTCACGGAATGACATTTTTGCGACTTGCCATTGGCATACAGTGCATACTTACAAGAACTTCACATCATGAAATTTGGAAAATGTGTTGTTAGTAAAGATATGTAGGGGAGTTTAGTGGTTCCCTAATTTGCAAAGAGCTGACCTTAAAGCAGGAATCTTGTGTGATGCACACTGAGGCAGACTTCACCTCAGCTACATAAAGTAAAGGGACTGTACAGTACTGGTTGAGGTGAGGATTCAACTTGTAACATTTTTTGAGATATTTAGAAAGCAGTTATGAAATGTTAAAGGCCATACAATTCTATGGGGAATCAAAAGTTTATTTGATGAAAATCAGTTTTGAAATGACTGAGATATCTAAAGACAACATAAAACAAAGAGATCCTAATAAAAGACATGGCCTGTCAATTTTTATTAGGATCACTTTTTGGATATCTCAGTCATTTCAAGGCCAATTTTCATCAAATAAATGTTAAAGGGGATGGCTAATTAATTTTTTTTTTTTAATTGATATGATTTATATAGCGCCAAATCCACTCTGCAGAGTGCTCTAGGCGCGGAAGGAAGAGAAAGTGACGAAGTAAAAGACATACAAATATCAAGTACATGTAATGAGTAATCAAATTGAGGCTTTAAACAAGTGAGTTTTTAGACTGCTTTTAAAGGAGTCTGATGAAGAACAATTTTTAACGGCTGAAGGTAAGTTATTCCATAAGGTGGGAGCAGCATGGCCAAAGGCACGTGTGCCCCATATTGTAGTGAATCTTGGAATTATTAGAGAACCGGAGTTGGATGAGCGTAAAGATCTAGCAGGGATGTAATTATGGAGTAAGTCAATGTTATACTGAGGAGCAGCGCCCTGAATGCAATGAAAAGTCAAAGGCTAGTAACTGATCCCTGGAAATCAGTGGGAATACTGGGGGATGATTGTTCCAATCCTTGCTTGATTCATTTAAGAATACATTACATACAATCTATTGTTGTGTGAAAATTATTTGCTTCAGAATGGTCTCATATTCAAGTAATGTGCAGTTTAATTGCCCCGTCACTGTACAGGCATGCTAACCTGGAAACATTAAACTGCACATTACTTGAATATGAGACCATTCTGAAGCAAATAATTTTCATACAACAATAAATACATAATGTACCGGTACTCTTAAATGAATCTCACAAGGATTGGAACAATCATCACCCAGTATTCCCACTGATTTCCAGGGATCAGTTACTAGCCATCCCCTTTAAATCCTTATTGAAATTATTGTATGCTCTTTCATATTTCGTAAGAGGTTTCTCATTATATCACACACAAAAAAAAAGTTATAGGCCCTATTCCTGAATCCTCACTTTCACCAGTACTGTGCAGTCCCTGTAAGCTTTGGTTTTGTATGGAGTTTGACTCAGGGTCAGGAAATATTGAGAACTCAGAGGAGACATGATATTTTTTTTTTTTTTTTCAGATATTATTATATGGTTGTAAACTGCAGGAATGCTATTGTCAGACATTGCAAATGGCAAGTTCTTTCTTTTTCCTAAATGGAACTCCCTCATTGGTCTGAATGGAAATAATCTTACATACAAGTATTGGAACCATTGGATGAAGCAGCCTGTCTCTACAGTGATGGAAATCAGATGTTTACAGTTTATGCATGATATATTTAAGAAGGACGCTACGGCCCCAGATGTTTAACACTGTCTGATAAGCTCAAATGTAAAAAGTCACTTAAAGGGGATGGCTAGTAACTGATCAGTGGGAATCAGTGGGAATGCTTGAGGATGATTGTTCTAATTCTTGTGGGATTCATTTAAGAGTACATTATATATATATTGTTGTGTGAAAATTATTTTCCTCAGAATGGTCTCATATTCAAGTAATGTGCAGTTTAATGTTTCGAGGTTAGCGTACCTGGTCAGTGACGGGACATTAATCTGCACATTACTTGAATATGAGACCGTTCTGAAGCAAATAATTTTCACACAACTGTAGATATATAATGTACTCTTAAATGAATCCCACAAGGATTGGAACAATCATCCCTCAGCATTCCCACTGATTCCCACTGATCGGTTACTAGCCATCCCCTTTAAAGGACAAGTTCACCTTCATAAACATAAGGATTGAGAGAATGTAGCAATATTAGTAGAACACATCATTGAAAGTTTGAGGAAAATCAGACAATCCGTTCAAAAGTTATAAATTTTTGAAGTTTTTGTGCAGTACCCGCTGGATGAGAAGACTACTGCAGTGTATGAATAACTTAGATGTCACATGCGTACAACAATATAAGGAAAATATAAAGAGAATTTCACAAAATTCCATCTTTTGAAAAAAGTACACATTCCCCTGACTCGTTACCGACAAATGTTATGGGTAATATTATTCCCCCTGCCTTTAGAAAGAGGCAAGTCAAGTGCTCTTTTATTATGCGAAAAAAGTGAAAATATGTTGAATTTTCTTTTACATTTTCTTTATACTGTTGTACGCATATGACTCACAAGCTGTAGTAGTCTCCTCATCCAGCTGTTCCAACACAAAAATTAGAAAAATTCATAACTTTTGCATCGATTGTCCAATTTTCCTCAAACTTTCACTGATGTGTTCTACTAATATTGTTGCATTTTCTCAATCCTTATGTTTATGAAGGTGAACTTGTCCTTAAAGCTTCGACTGATAGAAATATACATGGCAATTTACTGGATTTTTGTTTGTTTGTTTGTTTGTTTGTTTGTTTGTTTGTTTGTTTTGTTTTGTTTTATTTTGAACAGCAGTGTAATGGCAAATGAAAATAGCTGGTACCCTGATAGGACCATCTGAACTAAATGAACAAATTTTAGCACTCAGAATGATGCCTGGGTTTAATACCAGTAATTTCCGGGTTGCACCAGCCACAAAGAAATGCAGCCACAAAGAAATGCAGGCAGAGATCGAGGCATGTGAACGGGTAGAGGATTTTATGTCTGTTTCAGTTTATGTGTGGGTATGTGTGTCTGTGTCTGTGTTTGTGTGTTTCTTCAAGGCATCTTTATCCCCATTGAAAGGCATGCAGGCAGCCTTTTGTAACTGTATTCAGGTGTTACATCACACAGCCCTTGTGCGGGGTTTTGTCTGTGAGGGCAGCAGAGCGTGGAAAAGCCCTACATTGAAGGAGAGGCGTACAGACTTGATTTGGCTGCAGTGAAGTGTGGTCACATGTGCTTCCACACGTGCCTCCTCCAAGAACTCTTCCTTGTTTTGAGGATACATTGTAGCTTTGGGTTTACAAATACTTGTCTACTAGAAATTTTGTCGGATGATCCCTTTCTTTCGTGGCTGAATTCACTCAGAGATGGTAAGAATTTCCTCCTTGCCTCCTTTATTTTTCTTTGCTGAACCAATTTATATGTTGAGTGTTTGTGCCTTCTTGTTGATGTGAGCATTTGTTTGATATTAGGGTTTTTTTGTGTGTGCGTGTGTGTGTATGTGTGTGTGTGTGTGGGGGGGGGGGGGGCTGGTTCTATCAAAGGCTCTTGTGTTTGGAAGCCCTGGCCTACTCACTTACAGATGACCAATACATGTATTCAATTTTCATGCTTTATTTACAAAGAGTGGCATTTCATTGGGTTGTGGAATGTTTGATCTGGCCAAGAGGGGCATTTCAATAGGTTGTGGAATGTTTGATCTATATAGCAGCACAAAATGAATGGAGCTTTGCTGTAGGTAAAGCATCATGATCTAAAAAAGCAGGAACTAAAGACTAAAGTGCAGTGTAGACACCATTAAAAAACAACAGGTATGAACTAGTAACCATGTACGTGTATACAACTGCAGCTACATGTTCGATGAGAATATTGAGATTGAAGATATTTGTTTAACTGTTAAAAAGGGTTTTTCTGATTGTGGCATGTTGACATTTCTTAAAGAGAAAAAGTCTTCTCAATAATTTTCTGTGAATAACGATGGAGTTATTCTGATAAGAATGGTACTAGGATTTGTAATGTATGTTTGACCTACTATAGATGTCAACATGTTTGCATACATCTACATAAATATATACCATTAGAGTAAAATTGAAATGGGACTAATTTCTGTTTGGAAAAAAAAATAGATAACCTTCCATATTTGATAATGCCATTTCTTTATTTTGGGCTCCAGCCATCAAATAGTAAGCAGGGCTCAACATTAGCCCGTGGCCCAGGGCCACTAGAAATTGATATTGGGCCACCAATTGCCAAAAAGGCTATCTTTTGGTGGCCTGATAGGGCACCTAAGATCTAAATGGTAGGGCCTATGCATGTTATGTCTCTGTTTAATTCAGGCAACTCAATTTCCTTTTGGGCCGCTACATTTCTTTTTTGGAACAGATTTCAGATTTCAAAATTGTAGTGGCCCAAATGGGCACCCAAGGAAGAGTTACTGTTGTGTCAAGCTCTGAGCAAGTGCTCACTTTTAGGAAAACAGAACAACTTTACAATACAAATAGAAGGCTTGACACAAACAGAGATGTATGACAAAAGAGATAAGCTATATCAAAGAAGTCACTAGAATCTATAAACATGATGGAAGTTGTCGAACAGTACATTCCCCTTTCCTGGCTTTTGACTGTTGATGTTCCTTTGTCATCACCACTATGATGGTGTACTACATGTTGTGAAGTTCATACTGAACCGCATCATCAAGTGATTTTGTGGTGGGCTTATATATAACAGATAGTGGAACTCCTGGGGTAATTTTGCTGCCAAAATTGTCATCTTGCCCTCATAAAGTTAGGCAGTGCTGAATTTGACTGTGAGAGCCATTATACGATTGGTTAGATTTGCTAAATCTGCACAAATTAAAAAAGCGAAAGAAAACAAAAAAATTGTCAATTTCTTCAAGATGGTCATAGTATAATTGATTTTCTAATATGATATAAGTGCTGCCAATTTAAGCATTAGATACAGATTTAACAAATTTTAGGATTTTGATTATATCTGAACAAAAACAAGCTATGGTGTATGACCAAATTATGCTGCCAATGAAAGAGAGGTTCTTCATCTACTTCATGGAATATTAGCAATAAATTATTTAAAAAAACAGAAGAAAAAAACATATAAAAAGAGACAGTGCTCAAACCAACAAACTGTGATTTCTGGGACTTGCTGGGTTGACTTGTAGTGCTAGGATCCATGTTTAGGTTAGAATCAGTGAGATGAGCTACTGTATGTGTGTGATCTCGTGGCAGAAGGAGCTATGTGCCCCATTACTGATGATTGCTGTCACTAATAAGGTTATGTGTATTATTTGTATTATTACAGTGTCAGGGTTTTGAGAGTGATAAAGGTATGGTGTGAAAATAATTTTACCATTTCTCCTCCCCCAGTGCACTTGCTGCATGGTGGCACCAGAGGAATGCAAAGAGTGATAGATGTGAAAGGGAAAAATCAGTTTGCAAAGGTTAAAAAAAAAAAAAGAGTTTATAATCCCATACAGTTGTAGCTGTCACTTCTGCTTGACCTGTTTCCACCCACAGTCCATTTGTCCCAGAACAATTGGGATGAAAACTGCCTGATTTTATGCAGCCGAGATGCTGTAAACGACAAATATTTTGCAAAGTTTTTACGTAACTTACGAATTTCGCAAATCTGCTGCTATTTGCCGATTTAAAAACCATGCGAAAATATTAACTCTGATCTGACATAAATGTGACGGGCACGCATACATTTCTCCTTTCAGCACTGTACTCCACAATTGCAAATTTATTTAACCACTCAAGAAATTGTAGGGAATTTCCAATTCGCGAAAATTTTGACTTGCTAGATATATGGCATACAGTAGTTAGCCATGGTAGAAAGTGAGTATTAAGTTCTTGTAAAAAAGTATCAAAATCATGTGTCATTGGAATGAAATTTTCAGGAGTTATAGTGAAAGACAATGCAAACTCATTGTGTCATTCATGCTCATCAGACAGCGAGCACATATTAAAGCTATTGGACAAAGCAATGGAGATACATGTGTAGATGGTACAGCTCAGTACAGTAGAGTACATTAATCACGTTTTGAACCTAACTAGGGTATACACAGCAGTGTCACTGTACAGAAGTCTGTGCTTCGCATGGGTTCTGGACTTCTGGTAGGGCTACATCTGTAATTGTGAACCTAGCATAAGTTGACCTTTTGGAAAAGGGTAATGAAATTTACTGAGGAAGGAGACTTGAAAGAAGTAAGGAGCATTCTCAGCAAGGGGTGAATTTCACACATTCCATTGGCATACGATGTACAGAGTTCATATTTCTCATGACATAAAGAGTGTTTCAGGAGATCTTGTGTCTCTGTTAGTCTCTCTCTGTCGCTGTCAATGCCGTTACTTTTCTGTCCCTCTAATTGTGTGACTTGGGTTGATTTGCTGACCAGGGTCCACTCCGAATATCCAGGGTTCATCAGGTTGTGAAATCCAGAAGGTTGAGACCTGCCGATAGATGAGTAATTTCCAACCAAAGGAAATATCCTCTGTGGAAGTTTGCATAAGCCAAATGATCCAAATGTTTCCAAAGAGTGGCTAATCTGACTCTTGCAATATTCTTTTAGAGGAAACGTCATCCTTGAAATGAGACTTGGCAGACAGATGGCTCGCCTTTAATTTTTCCTGACTCCTATATCCCCCTGGTCCTTCCTATGTGCTTCTATAAGCACCATTCACTCAGACAGTAAAAAGACACAATGTCTGAAAGTTCATTACTTAACATAAAATGCAAGAAGTATTATATCAGGAAACTAGTATGTAGCTGTACTTGCAACATGTAAACCCTGTTTCCCAAAATACTGTAAAATGAGGAATGTTCGCGTGCATTTTAATTTCGCGAATTTCGCGAGCGCCAAGATTCTTGAAATTAAAATGCACATGAAAGTTCTTGTCTACACTATGCATTAAACGCTAGTGGTGAGTCGTGAAAATTTCATGCCTCGAAAAAGGCTGCTGGCTCCTATTCACGATAATTTCATGCCGCCAAGATATTATGTTTTACAGTACATTGAAGAAGACTACCTGACAAGTTACTAATGTGGTGAACATTTGCTGTGAAGGATTTTCTTGTCAACACTTCTGTGTTTTTAATGTGTTATTCCCCAATATCATGTGATAGATAGTACATTTCCCCAAAAGCATGCTTGTTGACACTTACCACCCTTGGCTACACTGTTTGCAGGGGGCAACAACTATTTTTTTTTTTTGCCAGTAATTTTGATGTTATATGACAAGTTAGCATATTTTGAAGATAAAAACTGAGCCTGTTCCTTATTATACTGTACAATCAACTGTGAGAAAGGATGCACAGTGACAGACTTTTTTATTCTCAAAGTCAATTGTGCACTTTGAACTGAAGCCAAAGTCAGGTCATATATCACTGTCATATATAAATGCGGGTAGTCAACAAGGTGTGCTTGTCTCCCTCCCCCTTTCTCCCTCTCTCTCTCTCTCTCTCTCTCTCTGTGCTCTAGTTTGACAATGACCTGTGAGAAAATGCTGAAAACTATTTATTAAAAAAAGAAGATAAGCATTGTCAAGGACAAGAGTGCCAAGGTAGATTAACAATCAGTGCATGCATGATAAGGAGAAATATGTGCTCTTTGTGTAGCAGGGACAATGAGTGTGTGGTTTAATAGATATTCATCAACTACAGTTGAAAGAACAGAAGAATCTTTTATGGGAGATAAGCTTCCGCACTTCTTTTGATGTCATGTGATGTTTTGCAAATTTGTCATAGTGAACAGGCTTTGCAGTATTCATTGTGCATGATATAAGACTTTAGTATACATGTATGAAGATTGTTTGCTCTTTGTGCTTAGCGCAAATATATAGGTGTGATTCTACTTTTTCTTTGCAGATTTTGACAACCAGTGGAGGATCCTTGCCCAGTGCATCGCTATTCTCTTCTTTGGTAGTCTGTATGTCAGAGAGGTGTTCTTAAAAGGGATCAACAGTAGGTGCCAGCTATCTGCTTAGACCTTGATAGTGATAGACAACTGAAGCAAGTGTATCGTGGACACCAGAGAGAACATAATCTGTAGGGTTTACGTGGTGAATGTTTGTGTGCATGCCAGCCTAGACTGAGAATTGTGGAGGACCTTATCAAAAGATTCAGTGAACAGACTAAGGAACCCAGATCATACATTACTCACAGACAGCACAACATCCAAGATGGGTCTGACAGAAAACTTGCACAAAGTGCCAGTGATTCTTCTGGTGGTCCTCTTTGGTACGGGATCCTGGGTTGCCATCAATGGTCTCTGGGTGGAGCTACCGCTTCTGGTCTCCCTCGGCATTCCAGAAGGGTACAACTTGGCCTCTTACCTTGTCATTATCATCCAGATTGCCAATGTCGGGCCCCTACTCTTCACCTTGGCAAGCTATTTTGCCAAAGATCGGCACCTGGAAGTGCCAACCATTTACATCATCCTGCCCATTGGCGTGGCAGCCTGTCTCCTCTTGGTGTTCTTCTGGGATGTAACCACATACTGGAAGACGATAGATGCCACTCGCAGCACGGCACTGCTCTGTCTTGCGTTCTTCGTGTCCATTGTGGACTGCAGCTCCTCTGTCACCTTCACGCCATTTATGGCACGATTCAAGAGCTCCTACTTGACGTGGTATTTCATAGGTGAGGGTTTCAGTGCCTTGCTGCCCAGCCTTGTGGCCATTGGACAGGGAGTGGACAATACCGTGTGTGTCGCTAACCAAACCTACATCAACGCCACCTCTGGTCAAAACTGCACGCAGTGGGTATCCAAGACACTGCCCGCCAAGTTTCCCCCGGAAGATTTCTTCTGGTTTCTCTTTGCCATGATGCTGACGTCGTTTGTCTCGTTTGTCCTGCTCAACTTTCTGCCAATTGCCCGGAGGGAGTACTCGGCAGAAGCTCTCACCCAGTCCGTCTCATCGGCTTCATCGAAGTCAAGTGCGCTCAGTGAGTCCCACTCCATGACGGAGAGTGGAAAGTACATGGTGGAAGATGATACCAAGACTGAGGAGGCCACAAGTCAATCTTCAAAGGACCCAATGATTCCTAAACAACCAAAGGCACTTTCACATTTTGTCTACCTCTTCCTCCTCCTTGGCTTTGTCAATGCCCTCAGCAATGGTGTGCTTCCGTCCATCCAGAGTTTCTCCTGTGGGGCGTATAGCTTCAATGCCTACCTCCTGGCAGCAACGTTGGGTAATGTGGCCAACCCTGTGGCATGCTTCATAGTCATGCTGTTCCCACAGCGCAGCCTCCTGCTGGTGGGTGTGACAGCCTTCTGTGGAACCATCATGGGAGGCTACTGCCTGGCCACAGCAGCTCTCAGCCCCACACCACCTCTGCAGGATCAACTCTCAGGAACCGTCCTGGTGGTGAGTATGAAGTACTTACTAAACCAAAAGTTGACCTCTGCCATTTCGGAGGCATCAGATGCAAGATTTATTGCATTGATTAGCCAGATTAAAGTACATTTCCCTGCAGTAAATGTTTTTGCTGTCATGTTTGTCATGTGATGTTTTGATAGTCAGTCATATGCTGTATGATTCATAGACTGTATGAGAAATCCAGTGCTTAGATATGATCTGGAGCTAATGACAGTGAGAATTCATTCACAGAACTGAGTAATTAGGCATACCTCAAAATCAGGATGTGTGCAAGAAATGACTTTGGCATCATAACTGTAATGTCAAAACATGATCTAACAGACAGATCTTTTATGACAATGTGTGTTGTCTCCCATTAGTGGCCTGACAGAAGGGGTGGAAGCTAGCTCTGATTTTGTTCAAAATGGCATGCTTCACAATAGCATGCACAGGAAATGATATGAGTGATAAATGACATTTTTGCAAACACCAATTTTAAGGAGGAGAGTCACATCTATGGTTCCTCCATCTTTTCCCTTCTCTTTCCCTCTCTTTTCTTCTGCTTGCACTTCTCTGTTTCTCTTCTCTCTCTTTATCAATTGTTCCTTTTCTCCTTCTTTCTCTCTGTATTTGTCTCCTTTATACACTTTTGATATATTTCCTTATATTAATATGCATCAAATTTTCTCCCCCCCCCCTCCTGCATGTCTTGCTACCATGTCTCTACCCCTCCCTCCCCCACCCCCCTCCCCACAGGTTCTGGCCTGGATTCTGGTGACGGGCCTATTCTCCTACACCAAGGCAACGATAGGCTGGATCCTGCGCAACGAGGCCAACAACCGCAAGCTGCTCATCTGGTTTGGGGCCGTCACCCAGATTGGCTCCCTCATCGGGGCGTGCATCATGTTCCCCATGGTGAACGTCCTCAACCTGTTTGTCGGTTACTACGGCTCGCCGTGTGATGGCTACGAGCCCTGCCCAACGCTGACTTGAGGGCATGGAAGCCCCAGCCCTCCCACCGTATGTGCAAAGAAAGGGCAGTCACTTAACCTGGAGCCTTTCCCTGAACACACCTTGGAGTGAACTTCCATCAGCATACTGTTTGTCACAACCTGGGCTCTGAAATCTTTTCCTGTGACAGTTGATGAAATGGCATGTGTGTGGGCTTATGAGAACTTACTCATCTCTTCGCACATACCCCATATATTTTCTTTTTTTCTTTTTGTTTCTTTTTTTACCACTGATAGAAATTTGTACTATTTCTGGTCAGTCGAACATCTGAATTTCTGTACTATCAAATGTCCTGCTTGTAAATGAATATTGTTACTACAAAGTTTTGTCCAAGAGCTAACAAAACTATAAATTATGTGCATTTACATTTTTTTCTGCTTGTGAAATCCTACAAAATGTATCCTTTTCCATACCATGCATGACAGTGATAATATCGTAAGACATTTCAAGTAGTTCTTGGTAATCAGTTCTGGGCAGTGAAAGTTCTCCTGTCTTTCATGGAAGTCCTGATATTCGAGACGTCAGGCACATAAACTCACAGTATGCTATAACAAGAACATCATGTCATGAGGACTGGTTGTATTTCATAGCATTATTCCCCTTTATTTCTTTTTCTTATTTTGCTGCTTGACAGCAAGACTTTCAATTGTACTCTGTAGGAGAAGGTGTTAAAGGGCAAAAATGGAGTGATGTGAGCAACTTGATGGTATCAGACATGTAGTAGCAATTGTCCATTTCAATCCTCGACCATCCTCACCCAAGCTGTACAGCCTTGTAGCTATGACACTGGTGAACAGTGATGTTCAGGTTCGAGTTGTTTTGAAGAGTTCCTATTGCAACCACTGATGGCTGAAACAGAACTCTATGCATTGCAAATATTGAAGAGAGATTTATTTTATATATGAAAGAGAGATGCATTCTATTATGAATTTTATGGTGGTAGTGATATGCCTTTGCATGCTGTCTCGAATTTAGACACATTTCTCCTGAATGTGTCAGGATACTAGGAGTCTGAGATTTCCTCAAACATTGACTGAATTCAGTGCTTCTTGAATGTATTTTCTATTTTCCTTTGGTCTTCTTGGAATTATCCAGTGCATCGTTCATTATCTGTTGTGTGAGATAAAAAGATAAAATCTGTTGTGTAGATATACATATACTGTAGAATATGTTTCTTACATGTATATGATCTGTTCCATTTATTCCAACTACACAGAAAAGCAATAAAATCTTATTGTATATTTGCTTTTGCAGTAAAATAACCCGAAATATAAGGGAGTACAAATGACAGGGTAATGAAGTCTACTGTTGGCCACCACCTTCTTGAAACTGCATGACTGTTTGATATTTCTCACTGAAGAACTCAGTTACTGTGCACATTATTTGGAGGCACCAGTTTTGTACAGATAGATATCATCTGATTTTCACCATACTGTCTAGCCTTATGCATGGATTTTATCATGGAGGATGGAATCCGGATTTCCCTTGTTTCTTATTTTCCAACTGTCATAGTATACTCTTGACATGTAAAGTAAACATATTTTTCTATGTCGAGATTACCAGCTAGATCTACGGTTTCAAAAGATCTGTTATTTGTAAAATTATATTCAAGTGCAGTAAAGTGGTATGGGGCATGTGATTGTAGTCCTTTCACCTACTTTAGTCATTAATAGTTAATTTGATGTGTACCATTGTCAAATGGCTGTTTTGTACCATCGTGTAAATTCTGTAGAGAAAAAAAAACAACTAAGAAACAACAAATAGACATGACAGTACAGTGGCCCTCTTTGCTCAGGTTGACTTTTAACTCAGAGAATATAAGTCCAAATAAATAATCAAAGGAGTTCTGTCAATTATCGGACTTAGAAGGAGAAAGTTACAGAGTTCTACAGTTTCACATGTATTCACAGAATAGTAATATTTGTTGCTGCCATGTGTGCAGGACCAGCAGATTGAAAGGTCGATGTCATCACCTCACAGTGCTGCCGCTACTTTGCACACAAAAATATCATTAAAATCCAACATTTTCCCCCTAAAAACCATCATAGCATGCTGACGATGCTCCAGCAATAATTGACATGAAAGAAACAAGTCCCAAACTGGTTTCATCTTGAATAAAAAAGAAATCGTTTTTTAAGGTGATGACGTCGTAATCTCAAATTTGCATGTGTATGGTTGAGGCTCTCTGTGAAACATGCCAAAACTTTAAATTCGGTAACTTTGTTATTCTACAGTATGTCCCCAAAAAAATTACAACGGTGCCCTCCGCAATGATATCTTTAAAAATAGTGAATCAATCTAAATACAAATTCAGGGTATGAAACTATAACTCATTGCCCGCATCTTACAGAAAACCCCACTCGATTTGCTTCAGTGGTCAAAGAGAAATACGGAATTTTGTAGAGGATGTCGGGAATCTCTTCTGTCCAAGTTCTGTCTATTATTCACACACAAGATCATTGAAATGCTAAACTCGGAAGAATCCGATTCATGACATGCTTTACAACAATCCACATTCCTCTGTGACCGCTTAACCAAATCGAATGGGGATTTCTGCAAAATAGAGCTAAAATGTTATTTTTTAAGACTATGAAGTAGCATTTAAAAAATGTAATCATAAGAATATTGGGCGTTATCAATGCGAAAATCTGATTGTAATTTTTGGGGGGACATACTGCAGTAAGTCGCCCAAAAAATTACAATCAGATTTTCGAATTGATAACACCCAATATGATCAACCTGTCTAAGTGCTACTTCAGGGTCTTAAAACATAACATCTTACCTCTATTTTGCAGAAAACCCCATTCAATTTGGTAAAGCGGTCACAGAGAAATGTGGATTGTTGTAAAGCATGTCATGAGTCTGATTCTTCCAATTTTAGCAATTCAATGCTCTTGTGTGTGAATTTAGACATAATTTGGACAGAAGAGATTCCCGACATCCTCTACAAAATTCCTCATTTCTCTTTGACCACTGAAGCAAATCGAATGGGGTTTTCTGTAAGATGTGGGCAATGAGTTATAGTTTCATACCCTGAGTTTGTATTTAGATTGATTCACTATTTTTAAAGATATCATTGCGGAGGGCCCCGTTGTAATTTTTTTGGGACATACTGTATACCTGATAGCAAGGTAACTTATTCATTTCATTTTTTTTTCTATCTTACTTTTTATGTATATTGAAAGTCAACTTGATCATGGAGTGAATTTGCACTCTTTAGATCTATTCAGGGAAACATAGTGCTTCAGACTCTAGCAGTACTCAAAAGCAAGGCGATGAATTAAATTTTGTTGCATCCTGTCTGATGTGAATGTCACCTCAAGGTGAAACATTTCTGTATAAAGCAGAATCCTTATTTCTTGCTGGCAGGGAGCCAGCCACCATACCAGCAGTTTTGGTGGCTGGATTTAGTGTATGAGTCTTGCTTACTTACTCATGCCAAAAGATGTGCTGGCAGGATTGTGATGTCATAACCACGGCAATGTCAATTAAACCATGGCATGACCAGTGCATCTTACACCATCCCTTGTGCAACCTCTCTTGTGCTGTTCATTATATGCGAGCAGTTGTCAAAATATGTTTGATTTTTTACTGTGATATATGAGATAAGCTGGAAAAGCTTTCAGCAGAGCTTCTCTGTTTTGATAATAGATATATTTTGAAATTAACCTGTTTCCTCACACATTAGAGCATCCGTATTAACACACTCATTCCTGCCCTGTAGCAATTTATTAAACATTATAAACACTGTTTTAGTGTGTTATTTATGATTTGTTATGAACAGATTTATTACTAGTATTCAACATTATTTGATGAATAGCTCAGAATATACATCATGTCTAGCTTGCAAAAATACAAATAAAAATCTTTATCTAAGTCTGATAAAAAAAAAAAAAAACAATCAACATGGTTAAATAATATTTCACACGTATCCAAAAAGGTGGCAGCAATCATATCTTTGATTTTCTGGAAGTGACATGCATGGATATGGACTGGATATTCAGGATATCCAGTGTGCTTATTAATGCCCCCCCTTTTTTTTTTCATATTGACAGAAGGCTTCTCTCCAGCAATAACACACTACAGTCTAAAATATATGTATGCTTGTGATGGTATTTCATGGTCATGTTTAAAAGGTAAAAGAGGAATTGAAAATGTGTATTATCTGTATACAGACTGCTGTGAAATATGTGTTTGATACATGACAAGTATATCTACTGTAACAATGAAATGCTGTAAACTGGAACATTGTTATTGTGGTTCTTTTTTTTTTGGGGGGGGTGGGGGTGGGGACTACAGCTGTAATCCAACAAATAGTGATTGTCTAATTCCTTTACAAGTAGAAGAAAAAAAAAAGAAAAAAGGGGGATGCATGCTATTTTACACAGCTTCTTAACCACTTACTATCCACACAAGTGTTGAAGCGACAAGACTGGTGTGATGTAAGACATGTTATTTCCTACATTCTGTAATCTCAAGATCATCAATGCAAATTCAAAGATGCGCAAGTCTACTGCTGGGTGTAACGGTAACACTTGTCCAGAGGCAGTATTGACTTAGTCAGCAAATTCTTAATTAAACAGATCACCTTGTGTGCTGAGCCGGCACAGAGAATATTAGATCATTACTAGATAACGTGTAGGCTTATCTAAGATGGCCTGATTTTGTAACTAGGTCATAGCACTATTTGTGACTATTATAACAGCACTGAACCAAGTATGGTGCATTTCACATAAACATGGTGTGATGAAGATTTCACATATTGTGATAACAAATTTGGTATTTTTATATGAAACATAGAATACAAAAGCACAATGAATGCCAGGAATTATATGTTTTACAACTTGTGTTGAAACCATCATTGCCAGACTGTGGACCATGTCACATTGTTAGCTGACAAGGCTGAAACTTGAATGAAATGATTTCCAAGTGTGATCAGATTTCTCCCCTCAAGCACTGTTGCAGCAGTAGTTCAAATTTAATGTGGATTTTTAAAATTATATTTTTAAATTCATATGGATTTTGATAGTATTTTATCATTGTCCAAGTGCCTTATGTTGTTGAAGAGTGAAATTACCCCTAAAGAGTGACCTTTTTGAATCTGTATGCTCATACAAAGTCTCTTCTGATCCCTTTTAATTTTTATTTAATGCTCTCGCGTTAACATTATGACATAGTCGAAATTGATATCTGATCCTGCTCTTTCACATTGGATATCATTTCATCAGCCATTTTGTTCTGTTGAATTGACAACATGGAGACATATGAAAAGGGACAAAATAACTCTATGGCCCGAATTCACGAAGGTGGTACAAATGAAACCATGGTTTAAACCATGGACAAAAACCATGGAGCGCCAAGTGTTGCATGGAATATTTCATTACGAAATTGGTCATTTCGTCGACAAAATGACCGTTTCGTTAACGAAATTATCATTTTGTGGACAAAATGTTCATTTAGTTACAAAATGTCATTTCGTTGCAAAATAATCATTTCATCGACGAACTGACTAATTTCGTAACGAAATATTCCATGCGACACTTGGCGCTCCATGGTTTTTGTCCATGGTTTAAACCATGGTTTCATTTGTACCACCTTCGTTAATTTGGGCCTATGTGTGTACATGGGAAAAGTACACAAGAGCAGATTTTTGAAGGCAGGTTTTGTTTGTGTTTTTTTCTTTCTGATGTAACACAACACATGTAGTCCATTATCCTCCAACCAATCCCCCCCCCCCCCAAAAAAAAAAAGGAAAAAAAAAAAGAAAAAAAAAGTAGAAGTTTGAAATTTCCCATAAGGGTTTATGGGAAATGAAATTCCAGATTGCATTGACCAATTTTTTTTTTTTTTTTGAATGACCAAGACAAAGTCAGATGTTGGCAAGAGAATGTGCCCAAGATGTCTGGAATGAACTGTGCTTCAGATGTGGAATGGTTTTGGTTATCACCATAAAGAGGTTTTTAGTGTACAGTGCAGTGTACATACGAGGGTACCAAGGTTCCACTGTTCCAAAGTTCTAATTCACAGTCATATATCAAGATTGCAACGAGTAATCATTTGATGTTGTTTGCATTGTTGGCTGAAGGGGGAGGGATGTGAAACCTCGCCTCAAGGTGAAAAAAAAATGGCAAAAGAAAATTACCTTTGCATTTATATAGTGCACTGTGTGTCCATTACCACTTAAACTGATTGAAGATATAGGCTTGTAGATTAGTTTTGTACCTTTTTTATGGCAGAAGATTTAGCTCAAATGTGTGTACATCTAAGCTGCTTCTTTTGAAACAAAATGACTTTGAATTGAATATGAATGAATGTAGCACTTGTTGATTACTGGAAGAGATCTGTGTTCAGTCAGGGTCATTTTCATTTCCTTCTGTAACAACACGAGTCTGGTTTTAATGTGAGGGTGTTGTGTTTGTGTTGACCTATCATGTAACCAACCACCCATGAGCTATCCAGAAAAGTTTTGCACATGAAATATCATGAAACCTTGGCATTTCTTGTCTCATAGTTCTCAAAAGCAATAAACTATTTGATGTAAATGCTGTGTAAAAAAAATCTAGGTTAGGGTTACTAAAATACATTAAATGTTACCAGACTTTCCACTGTAAATACAAGTAGTATTTTTTTTTTTACAAGAAAAATGAAAATTAATTTAAAAAAAAAGGTTGTATTGTAAAAGCACAAATGTGTTAATGATACGGGCCCCATTTCATGGAGGGACTTGCAATCCATGATAAGTTGCAAAAAAAACCTGTGGTACTTCCATAGCAACAATGCTCACATCTGATTGGTTAGTGCATGGTTGTTGCTGTTGTATTTGCAATGTTTATAACATGCTCTTGTTAAGAGATGCTTCATGAATCCCGGGCCATGTCAGGTGTGGGAACTTGATTCGGGAGAGTAATCTCTCAAAAAAGCTGTTAATGTGGAGGAGAAAATTCTCACACATATTGAGCAACATAAAACTAGCACGAAAGTAAAAGCACACAAAGTTGTAATGCGGACTAGTAACCCTTTACTGTAGGATGTGCTGCGCAAGCCTGTAATAGCCATGGCGGTGGTGAGCTGTTTGAACTGCCCACTCAATTGTCGCGACTGGCGGTGAAATTCATCTTACCAGGCCAAGCGCGAAAAATCAACCGCACAAAAATTTCTACTTGTACAGTACTTACCTGACACAGTTATTTCAAATGATTGTGAATATGCCTGTGTTGAATTATATGTGTATATTTGTTAAAACAACTCAAATCACAATGAATTTAGTTTGTGGCATGTTTATTTTGGTTCGTGATATATATTTATGGAGTATTAGTCTCGTTGTAAGCACTGATATACATGTATATTTGGATTACGTGACTATGTTACTCAAACACTCATGCACTCAGAGTTTGCTGTGATGGTAGTAGCACTGTGTAAGTGGCCTATACTGCTGCTACCCCTTTGTATGGTGTATGGTAAATTGTAGATCACAAGTCTGTATAATTATTATGATGGTGTTGTAAATGCCAATGATCAGTGGCGGATCCAGAGGGGGGCGTTCTGGGCGTGTGCCCCCTCTTTTTTTTTAAAACAAAAGAAATGAAAACAAAAAAGGGGGCGCATACGTGCCCCCTTTTAATATTGTAAAGGCACCTCCCCTTTACAGAATTCCTGGATCCGCCCCTGAATAATGATTCCATGCCATTAAGTGAAAACTCTGTCTGCCTTGGGAGGCATGCACTGAAAACAGACAAATAAAATTGTGACTAAACGAATTGGTCGACTCCAGTTTTTCAACTTATTTGTGTGTTATATATGTGTGTAGGAGTTTGCATGATGTTGTTTGTTGTAATGAATGAAACAATAAGGAATTGAAATTGTAATTACTGCAATCATGGGGGGTACATGTATGTGTTATTATGTTCATAATTTAATAGACACATAGGGAATATATATATATATATATATATATATATATATAATGATTATATATATAAAACATGTGTATATATATATGTATATATATATATATATATATATATATATATGTATATATATATATATATATATATATATATATATATATATATAAGATTGGCACTGGAGCTAGATCATCTTGAAATACAACAAACTTTTGTTTCAGTGATTTTTTTTTTCTTCATCAATGGAACAAAGTGAACAAAGCAATACACTGATACAATATTTTCACATTCATTTCATAGTTATTATACTCACAAACAGGAAACAAAGTATGTAATCTTGTGTCAGCATTATCAGAAACCAGGTACCTCATTATTATTGTTATTCTTTTATTACATGTACCAGTATGAGTTTTTTGTTTTTTTAATATACTGTACAAACTTTTTTTTTTTCTGTTTTAAAGAATATTTTATCCTTCATCAATGGGAAACATATATATACAAACAAATTTATACAAAACTCTTTCCATCAATTTTATAATCATTTTCATCAATGGAAACAAAATTCATACCGAAACTTAACATCAATATGATACATTTTCATACACTCTGATACATTTTTTCACAATCCATATACACACCTCTTTTTATTTTTTTACTCTTTTTACACTACTAACCCCTCATTCTCTTTTTAATTTTATTCCTTCATTACATTAAGAATTTCATTATCTAAATCACAAACCCTAAAATACTTTCTTTTCAACATTCATTCAAACCAACTTTTCATATCAATATCCATTGTAGCTTATTTTTGTAAAAAGAACAAGCAAAAAACAAACGGGGGAATAATCGATAGACTACAGTTGTCAAACTTACCTAAATCGATTGTGCACTGTGGAGATGGGGTGTTTGCCCTGACCGAACTACAATAACAACGTATTTTCAAGTTGGATTTGTGCTGTTTTAAGCCGTCATATAAACATAGAATAGCTGCATGAACTTACCATGAAGTGACGTTGGAATTTTGCGAGGAAATATCGTAGGTATGCATCTTTACATGCTTAAATTACTTGCATTTGTTGATGTTGTTGGTTGTGCCTGCGAATCTCTAGAGATGGTCCCACACGTGCAAAATAATGTTTGTATACCTGTCCCTCAGAGTAGGACGCGTACCAACGTAATGTTATACCAAATAATACACAGGTGAGAGTGCATCTCCACTAACGTCACGAACTCAAACCTGTGTATTTGCCCATTTGATTTATAAAAAGGGTCGAAAACTAACAGCATTTTTCATGTACCTTTGACTTTGTGGGTCAATACCAGTCAGCTACATGTAGCACTCGTTCAAAAGTCAAGTAGATGATGATGATGATGATGATGATCCACAGCATTTGTATGGCGCCATATATCTGTCACAGAAACATTCAAAGGCGCAGACTCCTCCAAGACAGTTAGCAATTAAATGTCTGGTGAAAAATGTTAGTCTTGAGTGAGGCTTTGAAGTGATCCAGTTTGTCAATTTCACAGAGGAAAGATGGGAGGAAAGATGTCTGAAGATGTTCGTCCCAAACATTTACGCACGTCGCACTCGGAAATCCCGCACATAAGAGTATACGTACGTGGTATACGCCACATGTTATGCACAAGAAAGGCCGTCTGGCAGCCCGAACTAGAAGTTGTTTACAGGATTGACAGTGCGTATAGTTAGTGCGTGACGCACTTGTAACAACTGATTGAGTGTGCACTGCTAGTAGTGCTAGTGTAAACATTGATGTGACGTCAGTGACTTTACGCTTTTTTGCACGGCCGTGCATGTTAGTAAGAAAATAATGCACGCACACGTGACTCATTTCAGCGCTTCCCATTGGCTACATTCTTGAACCCATTTTATAATAGGCACTAACGTTAGGCCATAGGTTCTAACCGAACCCTGCATGCTGGGGGCTGTAACTTACTGGTCGCCGGTGGGGTTATAGATAGGTTTTAAACTCAAGACAAGAGATTGCGAACTCGAGTAGGATCTAGGCTAGACAGAAAGATCCGTCTGTCCGGAGGAGGAGTGTTTTATTTTTTTGACGTTATCGCTCGAGCTCTCCGACGAGGGGATCCGTGAAGCCAGACGCAGTCTCCGCGGAACATTTCCCCGACGACCAGATACAGACCGATCTTTCGGTCAAGATCTAGGCCTACTTTCTAAGTTGATATTTGGTTCTAGGTGTCTACTACTACTAGCCACACGCAGCAGACACGAGACAGTAGAAAATTAGAATGGAATAGAATACTGTCTTAGTCCACATGTAAATTTAAATGAAATCAAAAGCAAGTCTTACTTTAACCCCGGCACGGGGCGCTGTGAGTATATACGGTACATGTTTTGGTCGCTGCTGCTCAACTTACCCCCTCTCCTCTCAGACACCCACAACTTCGACTACCCAAGCTGGAGAAGGCTGTGTCGTCGAGCTGTCCACAATCACCACATTGCACAGATTCGTTTTGCCATAGAATACTAGGCACTCCCTTGCTCTGTGGAAACAATGTAGAACTAGAAGCCTGCCATCCCCTACTACTCAGCTTCCCTGCCTCCACACCTCAATAATGCCCCAAGACTCCTCTCCCAGCTCGCAACTGGCATCTACCCGACACAGTACCGCCTGATGACCATAGGCAAGTCTTCCACCCCTATCTGTAGACTCTGTGGAACAGAGGAGGAGAACACAACCCACTTTGCTGCCTCCTGTCCAACCCTTCAAACCCATGGAGCTGCTATGATCCAGCACATCAGTGCACTCAACCCTCCAGACCAGGTCATCCAGGATTTCACAGCAAATGACATCTTCATCTTTACCACTAGCATTCTGTTCCCCTTTCTCTCATTACCTACCTCTCTCTCTGCTGATATTACGACCCACTGCATGCATCCGATACATTCTTAAAATTCACCTTGTACGCTTAAACCTTACATCACAGCTTGACACGGATAACCGCTGATCTCCAAATACCGGAGAAAGAACAACCAAGAAGAAGAAGAAGCTGCGGCTAGTCTTACTTTAGAACTCTGTATGTAAAACTTGCTTATGGACTAATGGAGCAGTCTATGTCCTGAGACTGAGTAAATTACCCATGTAGGGTTATCATCGTCGGCCTTCAAGTGCGTTATTGTTATGTTATTGATTTCCGTGTAACGTTGTAGTGTAATAAATTGTAAAAAAATTTTTCTTCCAAAAATTTCTAAATTTATTATTCTCCTATTAAAACTGTGACAAGCCTGAACGCGAAGCGTTCATAAACATGTGTCGGGGATGTGAATGAGCGCCCTGGGCCTGGGATTATTCACCATGAGTCTTCTAGCAAATTTACTATGCTGTCTAACCCCGTTGTGGGGTGCTGAACGACACGTACGTGTATCGAAGCGTGTTGGGGTCGCTGTTGCGGTTAGACAACCTAGACTGTATGATTTACTGTCTAGACATCTCTGCAGCTTGGCAGTGCTAGCTAGGCCCGGCACTAGAGCCCTGTTGCATTAGTGTCAGTCAGAAAGTCAAACATAGAACCCATATTCTAGTCTAGATTTAGAATCTAAGTCTCTAGAAACTCAATTCTGATTGCTTGATTAGTAATAAAGTTACCTGACGGAATGTGATTTTCTGATGTAAGTTTGATTACTTTTTATAATGCAACAGGGCCAGGGCCCAACTGGACTTTTCTAGAGGATCTAGTTGTAGTAATCTAGAGGATAGAGATTGATGTAAGTTTGATTACTTTTTTTATAATGCAACAGGACCAGGGCCCAACTGGACTTTTCTAGAGGGTCTAGTTGTAGTAATCTAGAGAATCTGGTGCTCTACACACTAGATTTAATTTGTACTTAAATTCTAGGCTCTACATGTGCCAGGTAATATATGATACATATATTTTATTTTTACGATTATTTCAGTGACGTGGCTCACTTTCCTTCATATTCCTGGAGGATGCAGAGAAGCTGATTCAGGTGTTATTTCCAATGACCATCTGGAGGACAAACTATACCAGTATGCATCATATTTACAGATTCAAGAGGTAAGACCAATTGGAAACTCAAAGTGTATTTAAAGAGAAACAATGCAGAGTATGCATAGCTTTGCTTGCAATTATTTATCATTTATCATAAATATTGACCAAGTCATTTGGTCGAAGTTATTCATTGCCATGAACTTTCTTAAAAACTTACCCTGCCACTGGTTTAAGACCAATTTGTTTTTACATTTGTTTGTTTGTTTGTTTGTTTTTGGCTGCTTGATTTTCTATATCTGATTTGACTAATGACAATAAAACAGAAACCACGAGCACAAGTAAATGAATAATCCAATGACCACTGTTTCCTGTGGAAAAGCACAAAACCTCAGTCTTCACTGTAATACACATTCTGTGTGTTTTTATTGACATAGAATCTCCAGGATGATGCACTCTCCCAATGGGAGTGTCCTCCTACGATGCTTGACATCAGCACAAACCACCGAAGCTCTCCGTCCTTTTCTCTTTGCCGTCCACCCGGATTTCTTTGGGCAGCACCCACGAGAGAGGGCAAGTAGCACAAAAAGGAACTCAATGAGTCCACCATGTTACTGTCAATTTTTTTTTACACAGAAATTTCCTTCCTACAGTTTCAATTGATACATTCCACAGTTTTTTTATTGAAACTAGACAACATACCCTTCCAGTAAGGCTTTGTTTTAGGAATGCACAAGGCAGATTTGGGCTGGACACAATAATTGACACCATAGAGAACTATCAAATTATGTGTTTCGTTAAAAAATCTCTCTTTTTTTTTATGCCTCCGCCAACGAAGTGGCCGGAGGCATTATGTTTTCGGGTCGTCCGTCCGTCCGTCCGTCCCGTTTTGTTTTTGTCGATATCTCAAGAACCGTGTGGTGGTTTTACATCAAACTTGGTATGAGAGTATATCCTGGGGGGATAATACTTTATTTGGATTTTAGGGTCACGGGGTCAAAGGTCAAAGGTCACTGGTTATTTTGTGAAAAAAAAGGTTGAAAATTCATGTTTTTCTCCATATCTCGCAAATGGTTCAAGGTATCTTCATGGAACTTAGTATATATGTTTGTTCCAATGGGCAGTGATTATCTAGGGAAGTTGGGGGTCATGGTTCAAAGGTCAGGGGTCAAAGGTCAAGGTCAACTCCTCAAAATATCACTACTTTCCTTATATTTATGCAATGCCTGAAGGTTTTTTTTTTAACTTGATGTATGCATGTATTACCCGATATATATTCTGTGGGAAGTTTCTTGCCAAAAAGTCAAAGGTCAAAGGTCAAGTGAAAGTGTTGAATTGCACTTTTCCCTCCATATCTCAAAAGTAACTCAAGGTATCATCATGAAACTTACATATTTATGCATGTTCAACCTAACAGTGATTCTCTTTGGAACTGTGAGGTCAAAGGTCAAAGGCCAGGTTTAGATAATGCTATTTTCCCATTTGATACTGAAATTATACTTTTTCTCAATACCTTGAAAATTACTCAATGCATAAACTTATAAAAGGGTCAAAAGTCAAGTAAAAATCATCAGTTCCCCAAATACCTGCACTCTGACATTTTAATCATTCATCCAATTGAACCTAGTTCTAGGAAAGTGAACATTCAGCACATTTGTGGCAAACCTGTCATTTTAATATTTTGCCAATTGTGTGAAACTGTCATCACACATTGTCAAGACATTGTACTATAGACCTATTAGGAGAACCATGCATTATGGCGGAGGCATATCAGTCGCCGTAGCGATATATCTAGTTTCCTATTAAACAGAGAAGAGCAGCTTAGTTTTCATAGTCATGGATATTATGCAAGCCATCCCCACATTTGAAAAAGTGAAGAAAAAAAAACAGTAACTATGCTCTAAAACAAGTTTTCTAGATGCTGAAATATGATTTAGAGATAGAAATATCCTGTGAAAGTGTCATTGATAATGTGATTGAAAATCAACCTTAACTTATGCCAGTTATATTTCTAATCGTTTGGTATCATGTAAAAGTCATTTTGCAGAGTCTTGCTGCTCTGGTTTGTATACCAGGGCTCATGCCAGATTTATGGCCAAGTGATATTCCTGGTAACTGGAATTAGCACTGTGCAAGCTCTCATTGCAAGTCTAATCCAAAGTGTATCCACTTTGCAGTGTTGTCATTAGGATTCTGAATACCTCCTCTATCTGTGATTTCATTATAGCTCGTGTGATTGTTTATAGGGATGTAGTTATGCTGTAGAAAATGATACAGTGTCAGGAACCAGCTTGTTCTTATGGCTCTTCTTGTCTCTATCCCTGCAGGAAACAAATGAACGTTCTCTCCAACAGCTCTTTGCATACATAGACGACCTCCAGACAGATAAGAGAGTTGCGGCCACTGAACTCACATTTTATCTCAGAAATGGCAGCAAAGGTGCAAAGGACATGCTTCATTACAAAGGTACATGATTAGTTTGTGTGCCTACACAAGCTTGGTGAAACTTGACTAGAAAAGTTCCATCACAGTTGTTGAATGTTCCACTGAAGTTTAAGAACATCTCTCCTACAGACAAATATGTTCACAAAATAGCAGTGTCTTAAAATCCCTGAGAGCTTTAATGTAGTGCTTTGTAAAAATAATAATAATAT
Source organism: Diadema antillarum (assembly GCF_040938485.1). Classification (NCBI taxonomy): domain Eukaryota; kingdom Metazoa; phylum Echinodermata; class Echinoidea; order Diadematoida; family Diadematidae; genus Diadema; species Diadema antillarum. The sequence continues at coordinate 1,190,571 of NW_027271244.1, read as the reverse complement.
TAATAATGATAATAATAATGATAAAAAAATAAATTGAAATAATGTACAATATATAGTGGAAACAGTGGTAGATCTCTAAAATATATTTGATACAGGAGTTCTTGTTTCATGAAAATTGTAATTGCATTGCCAGGACTGTGACTACATCAAATGTAAGGTCTTTTCTAGCTCAGCATGGCCTGAATGAAATTCATGTAATAGGAGCAATGATTGTCACAATGATGAGAATGACAATGATACTCTGTTCACAGAGAGAGAGATAGAGTAGAAAACAAAGAACCATGTTAGCATTGCATATGAACAGAGAAAAATAGAGACAGCTCTGAAAATGAAAATACAGCATAGAGAATAGAATTCATCCCATATGGAATTTACCATATTATAGTAACGTAAGTAATGTTTTGATTCATATTGCCTCAAACACATACATTATTTGAAGGTCATTAATGAATCAGAATCAACATTAGACCTCTTTTTTCCTTCTTAGAGGTAATACATGCATTTCAGTCTCTGTAAAGTGTGTGTTTATTTTTTCTTCTTCTTTTTAAGGAGAAGCAGGAGTTAATGACACTGGTCAAGATTTTAATCTTGCTATGTGCTCCTCACTTATTGGTAAAACGACATTTTATATCTCTCTTGTAATGTCCAACACCTGATTAATGGAGAACAAGTAGCCAGACTTTGCATGCATAGTTGTTACCTGCATATTGTCAAACTCTGTGATGATGCAAATATTATCATTTCTAATTATCGTTTCACTTTTAATGGACTCAATTAGGGAGCACTGCTCTGAAGAGTATCAACATTAACCTGACTTCATCGGACGTCTACGCCACAGTCAGAGGTGTTCTTGAGAGCAGCATGCTGTCTACTGCCCTCGTTGACCGGTACAAGCAGGAGAATGACGCTGCAGGAGGAGTGTTCCCACGACCAGTGGAGTGGCACAATTCCTACTATGAGTATACTGGGAAGAAAAATCCAAACACCAAAGTTCATCAAAGACAGCGCAAACCTGAAATTACTCTGAGGTATCAATGCAAAATTATTGTTAAATCTTGAAACTGGATCTTTATCAAGTTATTCCTCAGATTTGTAGCCCTGTTAATTCGTTTACTTTTACAGATTTACCCATTTTTTTTAAAAGTCTAATTTCTTCAGTTTTAGACATAATACAAAAGATGAGCAGCTCACTCATGTACATGTTGCACGCAGAGTTTGGTCAGTGAAGTGGGATGTTGTGTCCACAGACATAATTGTTGGTGTTGTGTGTTTTCAATCTACTGTAGTATACCAGTATTTTTTCATGAGAGGACTTTGCTGATCTATGCATAACAATGAAGGTTTACGCAATGTAATACTTTTCTTTTCCTCTGCACAAAATTTGCTTATCTTATCACCATGCCATATCACTTTGCTATATCTTATCACTATCATGTTAATATGCCATTAGCAGGGATGTTCTCCTGTGAGCTCTCCTGTGACTCAACTTCCAAATTCACATTTTACCCTGCTTCTTGTGGCAGCTACTGGTTGAAGACCAACATCAAAGAGGCCAGGAGGAAGCTTGCTAGCAGCCAGCCAATCAGAGACGACATTGAGTCCCTGCGCCTAGACGTGATCAGACGATTGGACCTGGTGGACGTGAGGTGGGACAGCATGTGGGATGTTGTCAACTTTCGAGCCTGCCTCAGAACTGTCCTTGACCTGTGCCAGCAGCATGCGACCATCATGCAGAATCTTAGAGGTACATGTAAATAAGGGGGGGGGGGGCGATTTGTGTTGGGCAGAAATTATATGTGGAGCTGCAAACACCTACTAAGCCTTTTTTTTTTTTGCATCCTACAGTGCCAGCTGTGTTTTTCTTTTTCCTTTTTTTAAGGTGAATGTTTGATTTTCATTTTCTTTTCACATTCTTCTTATGAAGCTGATCTTTGCCCCAATGTAAATGTCACTGTCAGACTCAATAAAATATGTTTGGACATGAAATTGTGCTCCTAAATATCCTACAAGTCTTATTAAAATTTTGAATATAAGGCCTTCAATGAATCCTGAAGTGGAATCCACTGTGAACTGCTGTAATACATGCTAAACAAGCACCTTCTTTGATATTTGGTTCCTTGTTAGCAATGGAATTTTTGGTGTAGTTTTCATATTTTCTGCCTATTTTGTTATTTCTACGTAACAGGTTGCACAATTGTGCTGGGGGATGTTACAAGGCTGATGCCATCAGGTACAATTTCCTTAGGAAGCCAAGAAGTGCCCCATCAGTGGCTGTCGGTAGGTTTTGCTAAATGTACATGATGGTAGAGATTTTGCAATGTCTTGTTCGTGCACCAAGCTTTGATGGCAGTTGGACATTTCCTGGTATCCGACTCATTACTGGCACATCTAGATATCCATTTAAACCTGAATTTGTCCATGGAGGTGCAATAACAGCTTTTTGTTTCCTTTATCGAGATGTGCCAGTCAAGATAAGGAGTAGCCAAGAGAACAGTACTATGCCAATGAGTACTCCCCGCAATGTGAAATACTGCCACATAGCGGTAATTCATGTATGGTGGTGTTGTTATAAATTCTCCCTATCGCATATAGCCGATATCAAGTGATATTACCTCGTGATACCAGTATCTGATCGATCGCTTTTGGGATGTATACTTCTGGTTTTACGGTTCTGGAAAATCATACCAAAGATCGTTTGTAGTGTAGGATCTTTGATCGTACATTCAAAACGCACAGAACTCGTCATGCACAAGTAAATATGATTCGACCTGATGACCAATTTTGGAGAATGTCTGTGTCGCGATTAAACTTTGTCTGTTGGGAACTTCACCCATGTCACGTCCTTCATCCATGGATATTTTCCATAATTTTGTCGTTTGATGCTGGGCCGCTTCGCAGAAGAATTCCATTTATCAAATGTAAAGTTAGAGAATCGAAAATAACTATTATTTGAGAGATTGTAAGACAGATTTTGATACGATCTATGAATACTAGGTAGTACTTCTTCGTTCAATGTGGATAAAAGTGTACATTTTACACATCGCTTGTTCATAACTGAAAGTTTATATCCCAAGAATTAATGGTAAAAAGAAAAGAGGGCGCCACACGTGTTCTGGTTCATAGAGCTATATGCGATAGGGAGAATTGTCATGAGTTGGCAAAGATTTTAGAGTGCATTCCCTAAGTATGGATGCAGAAAGATCAGGAAATGAATACACATACAGACAAGAAGAACTGAATTGGTACATATAGAAACAATGTTTAGAAAGTCCAACTAATTTACTTACTGTTTGCAGAGTGGGAACTTTTTGTGGCGGCTTTATGTGTATTCTTTTTTTCTTTTTTGTCTTTCAGACTTAATTTTTAAGATAGAGTAATAGTGATTGAGATGAATAGATTTACTTTATTCAGGACAGTAAGTGATTTGGCAACATCAGTTATAGTCACTCACTTGAATGACTGTTTGAAACACATTCCATTTCAGACCTCTGGCCCTTTCCAAATGCCTTGCAAATAAAGGATAAAGGGCTGCTACCATTACCAAAGCTGTTTGACATCTTTGCTAGAGATCACTCACCAGTATCCCTTGTGACAATTCCATTCCAGCTCGTGGCCAGCCTCCCCAGGGAGAGGGCGGTTCTGCTACTTATCCCGCCCATGGAGCGCCACCTGTCATCCCTCCTCGGCGGATGCAGCATCGGTGCCGCGGACATTGTGACGACGACGGCCCGCTCCCATCACAGCACTCTCGCGAGGATGGTAGAGACGATCGAAAATGGATCCAGTACTGCCGAGGCAACGGGGGAGGGTGGATGCAAGGAAGCGATCATGCCTCAGGGAAGCCTGGAGGGTGTTCATGTCATTGTCGAAGGGTAAACTCCTGTCTCCAAAGTTTGTTCATGGTATTAACCCATGGAGGACGAGTCCCCAAGTATACTCGGGCAGGTGTCTATGGGAAAGGTGTATTGTACCAAGATCAGCTTGTCCTTTAACGGGTTAAATACCCAGTAGCGCTAGGAAACATTGGTGGTCCAATATGATCAATCTTCATTCACTTTCCACCTGGGCACATTCAAAATGCACGAATAGTGCCCATCAGGGAATATGAGCATTGATACCTATGCTCATTGGTAATGGTCGACACTCCCGTCGAGATTCTTCAGTTGTGTGTGCACTCACATGGAGATCATTGGTAGAGCTGGACAAAGTTTGTTACAGGGATTCTCAAATATATCTGAGGCTGGCCAGCCTTCCAACCCCATGGTATTCCCACGCTACCACATCTTTAAGAAGTGTAAGGTGCGGCCAGGGATGTATGAATTATTTGTAGGCAGGGGCTGTGATGCGTGTATCCATCCAGTAATGTCTGAATGACAAAGTTTCCTTCATATCATATGTTTGACTGATGGGAATCCGCTGACAAAGACAATAGTGGGTTCAAAGTGCAATTCCATTTCATATCTCAGTTGACTTTAGTAGAGTAATAATCAAACAGATGTGACAGATAACATCAAAACATCTGTGTATACTGAATTGACAAAGATATACAAAACCAATGTATTGTGATTATCACTGCCACTACAAATCCGAGATGATTTTAATGAATTAAGTACAGTGGACTCCTGCTATAATGAAGTCCTCAGGACCAGCAGTTTTCTGTCATTATATCAAACTTGCGTTATAACCGAACAAATAACTAATAAAAAACAAAGGGTGAATAATGTTGGGGCCTGAATTTTTACTTTGTTGTAACCGTAATCTTTTTTAAACCTTGTTTTTTATAATGGGAGTGCACTGTATTGTAAAACCAGAAATTTCCGCGTGCATGAAACTTTGGGGGACTTTGCCAGGAGCCAAGATTTGCAATTTGAATGCATGCGAAAGTGTTTTGTCTGCGCAATAAATATAGAGTGCCAGTGGCAATTTGCGAAAGTTTCACGCCATGAAAAAGGCCATGGCCTCCAACGAAGAAATGATCTGTAATTATGAATGCATTGTAGTTGTTAAACTACTCACCCAAAGCATAATTTTTACGATATTTTAGTGTACAAACCAATGAGAGAGTTTTGAGGTGACACCATCATGGCTTTGGCTTATTTTACAGCTGTTAGTCACAGAATTGTGCATTTGATGGTATTTCTGCTGATTGCCTGTCTTTTAAATGAACATTTTGCAGGACTTCAGGTCAACAATATATGGACTACAAGGGTAACCTCCATGTCATGTGCAATAGCTCTGTCCAGAGCATTACCAGTTTTCTCCGGTCCAACTCTCACCAAGCGAGGGAGCTCCGTGCTCAGCACAAAAGGTACTGACAGTCATGAGATAAATCGAGTTTCACCACATCATAAGAAAAACAAAGAAATGCCTGTGTTTCTCATGACTAATTCATAATGGCAGTTGAAGTGAAATCCATGGTTTAAATATTGTCCATGAACTAAAACGAGCACAAAGTAGACGCAACATTCACATTTGCACGCATATCGTCTAAATTTGTGTAATCTATGGACTAGATATAAACTATGTGTGTGCATTTGGGCCAATGAGTTTGCTCTAGTCCTAGGCTGCGTTTATCAACTTTCCCCTGTTTAAACGGCTTTTGAAAGCCCTTTCGATAGCCCTTTTGAAAGCCCTTTCCATAGCCCTTTCCAAAGCCCTTTCCAAAGTCCTGTACTCTTAATGTGCCTCTTGTTTTCTAAGAAGGGACGGCGATTACCATCATAAAGACATATCTTCCTTTGAGAGTGAGGAGTCATGATGCAATGCCACATGAATCAATTGTCTTCCTATCTGTGAGGCAGCTCCAGTTTAGCACATACTTCAAATATTTCTGAGTGGCGACATGAGACTTTGGCTGCGTTTATCAACTTTCCCCTGTTTAAACGGCTTTCAAAAGCCCTTTCCAAAGCCCTTTAGAAACGGCTTCCAAAATAGTTGCATTTATCAACTCTCTTCGTGAACACGATAACTGGCCTGTCACTGCACAGCTGCATTGCGCAATTCGACCCGAGGAGAAGAGGTCATATAAGGCGTCCATTGTTCGTAACTGCAGTACAATACTACAAAGCCATTTCAAAACAGCTTTGCATTTATCAACTTCAAAAGGCTTTTACAAACAGGTTTCTGAAAACCTGTTTAGGAAACCTGTTTGGAAAGCCACAAATTTGCGGCTTTCGAAAAGGCTTTCCGAAAGGGCTTTCAAAACAGCTTTGCGTTTATCAACTCGTAAAAATTCCTTGAAAGCTGTTTGGAAAACCTGTTTCTGCCGAGAAAAGGAGAGTTGATAAACACACCCTTTCGAAAAGGCTTTCTGAAAGGGCTTTCAAAACAGCTTTGCGTTTATCAACTCGTAAAAATTCCTTGAAAGCTGTTTGGAAAACCTCTTTCTGCCGAGAAAAGAGTTGATAAATGCACCCCTAGTTGTAAGCCCAAAATATTTCTCACATGTATGGCAGTATGATGTGTTGTTGGTCTAGCAAGCAAGAAATGCAACTCTGAGCACAAAGTTTTGAGCCTTTTAGCGCAAGACTATTGATTCTTCTTCTTGTATGATTTCAGAATGATTTACGCCAACTGGCATGCAGATAAGGGCCTATTGCCCACAAATTGTATCCATTATAACACTTTTAACTCTGTGACATTGTTACTTTGCATTAATTGTATGAAGATTTTGTTTTCTGAGTTTTTCCTTTGTTCTAGTAACAATGGGTAATTCTTTATAAACACGTTGTGATTGACACTGATGAACATAACATTAGTTTTACAAGGCAGTTTTCCCTGTCCCTCACATCCAAAATTATTCAGTGATATCAACCTTCACAGCACACAGTTTCTGTTTGTTTGTTTGTTTGTTTGTTTGTTTTCAGAGCAGTTGTGTTGATTCCACTGTTTGTCAATACCAGAGTTGAATGAAGTACAATATTATTCTGTCATGACATCCCAAAAGTTTAAAGAGATTGTATAGTTTTGGTTGAGACTGGGCTTCAGATTTCTAACTTTTTAAGAAAGATAATGAGAAACCACTTTTGAAATATTAAAGAGCATGTATCTCCAAGAGAAATTCAACATTTATTTGATGAAAATTGGTCTTGAAATGGCTGAGATATCCAAAACAAAAGATACAAATAAAAGGTGGGACCATGGACTTTTATAAGGATCACTTTGTTTTACTTTATTTTGGGGATATTTCAGCCATTTCAAAACTGATTTTCATCGAATAAACTTTGAATTCCTCCTAGAATGGCATGCTCTGTAACATTTCATAAGTGGTTTCTTGATATCTCGCAAAAAAGTTGAAAGCTCATTTCTCATCTTCACCGATACTATACCATACCTTTAAAAACATTCGCCGGTGCCAGAAAACAAACAAAACAAAAAGTCTTATGTAATCTCCCACAGTAACACCAAGGAGGAGGCCTGCCTCATTGCTGGTTGCCTTGAGGAGATGGACCTGGCTACCTTGACACGAGACCTCACCGTGACCCCGCTGCAGATGATAACTTGCTGCCGGCAGCTGCGGCAGAATCCATTCAAGTTGGGTGTGACCACGCATGGCCTCCACCTGCAAGTCACACACCGCTATGCCCTCATGCGTGGAGGGGAAATTTGTATCCCGTGGAACTGGAAATAGTTGTTGTTGTTGTTGTTGTTGTTCTTGCTTGTCTGATTTTCTTGCCCTGGGCATTACCCACTGACTGATGGAACCTTGTGTGAGGCAGTGATTTGGTTAAATGTGATCATGTGATGATGCCCCATCGAAGCTGAAGGATTTGAAACATACATTGTGCAAAGAAAAAGTTGCAGTTGCCTTCCTGATTGTACTATGCATTAACTGTGAAGGGAAATTTTTTTTTTTTTTTTTTTTAGATGCACATCCTTCTCAGACAGACAGACATAAAGACACACATACACACACACAATGCATATCTATTCCAAACATGTGGATCATTGACAAACAGCCTTTATGTGCAAACATTTGTTGTTGACCATTAGTGTGCAATGACATTGATGTGTTTACCAGAGGCCTATGTCCATGAATATGATTGGAAAACATGATGACAGAATATGTGTTATGTGCAAACATTATTTTTGTTGTTGACCATCAGTGTGCGATGACATTGATGTGTTTACCAGAGGCCTATGTCCATGAATATGATTGGAAACATGATGACAGAATCTGTGTTAATCATTGTATTAGAGGAACAAGAGTTTATGTCCATGAATATGATAGAGTAAACAGGATGACAATTTTTGTTAAACATAACGTTGCTGGGGCGACAAGACCTTGTATCTACAAAATGTCAAATGTTCAGGAGAGCAAAAAAACATGGCAGCCAAAGCACTGTATCCAATGGGATAGACATTCCTTTGACATGCCATGGTGGCTTCATTTTGGGGGTAAGACAGCTAGGATTTGGACAGGACATCACTTAACTGATTATCTGACCATTAATCCAAAAAGGTCATTTTCATTAAAATTGCAGATACAAGGTCTTGTCATCCCAGCGACGATAAACTTTTTAACACCTGGCTGAGACTTACTCATGAAGGTCAATCACTTTTTTAATGAACACGTCACACTAAGTCTTTAAATTGCAATGTTAAGATAGACTAGAACTTTTTGTTCCCATTGTTAGTAGCCAGGCAATATTTTGTTCTGGTGGGATATAGGTCCTATGGCTTTTTTGTTTAGAACCCTTGCTAGCCATATTCAGATGTGATACCAGTTAACTTGGTTATACTCTCAGGAAGTCTGCTAAATTTAGTGTCCTGTACGATGTAACATTGTGCCTCGAGACGCTGGTTTCACTACTGCTTGTACTTCAGTCCTGGCTTGTCTACAGATTAGAATACAAGCCATGCCTAGTTGGCAAATCAATATTTTTTGTGTGTGTGTGTTCAGTCTTGTTATGAAGCAATCCAGTAACCTTTTGCGTAAATTTCAGAGGATTTCATTCAAGACCCTACCTTTCTCAGCTTCATGTCCAGCAACAAGTCTCATTAGAGAGTTAGCATTTTGGGAGTGTGGAATAAATTGTAAATGACCACAATGACTCAAGAGCTGTCTGGGCATTCTTAATAGCAAGCCTTAGATCTGTGATGCGAATGTTAAAGATGCTATAAAGCTAAGAATGGTGTTCTGCACATGCGCCCAAGGCAGCTGTTTCCACTGTTCAACCTGGACGGCTGCGTTGTCTTAGAGTTTGCGTCACAGATCTATAGCTCGTTAATGTAAACGGTGATGCGACATTTGCTCCTGCAACAATTACTCTGGTCTCATTTTCTCCAAGGACTTAAGGTTAGGGTTAGAGTTGTGAAAAGGTTTCAGATTAAGTTTGATGTGATGATTAGGATTAGGGTTAAGTTTTATGTTTGTGGGTACAATTTATGTTTGGTTTAGTGTGCAGATATCTCTCGGGAGCAATTGTTACAGGAGCAAATGTCATGGAACCAATGTGAATGCAAGGTCTATAAACCTTTTAGATGCTTGCACCAATTTTTTTTTTTTCACTATGCATGCAAAAACTTATTGTGAGTTTGTGAAACTTTTTCCTGTCTCTCTTTCAATCAAGCACTCCTGAATTTTGCAGTGTCCATATTTGGTGTGGTGAAATCTATCAAGTTTGTGTTCTTTCTTATATATCTGACACTTGATTTGCTTATATTGCACCAAGAGGCATGCGTAAGACGCCCACTCATTTTTATTGTGGCCTGCACAAGTTTCACACAGGATGGGCACAGTGAGTTCCAGACACATGCGCAGTTCACACCAGTGATATTGTGCTACATGTATTTTCAGGCAAGCATAATATTTCTGAAATTATGAAATGTAGTAGTGTGAGCAGAAGTGTGAGCCTTGCAAATCTATTTCTCACAATATTTTCTAGTGAAGAATGAACCTGAAAAAAAAAGATTGATTTATCCCCAGATGCAGAAGATTCAAGGTTCATGAAGATTCAAAATTATTTGTTGTCATGTAAAAGTATACACAAACTTTTTTCGGACATTTAACAAGTGTAAAGTGTAGTTGTGTTACTGAAAAACTGAGGAGATCCCAAGAGTATGCTTTATGACACAATGTTAGCATTTTATTGTTCCCTTTTGACTATCATTCTGTGATCATGTGATGTTTAAATGTCATTTTTGATACAGTGCACTCCTGTTGTAACAAACATGGTTAAAGCGAAACTCTTGTTACTATGAAGTAAAAATTCAACTTCCAAAATATCTATAAATGTTTATATACTTTACTGTTAAGCCGTAACAAAATTTTGATATAACAAAAGAAAAGTGCCGTTCCCAAGGATTTCGTTATATTGGGAGTTTTGAGGCTATACTTATCTTTACTTAATGGATATGATTATGACACTGATTGGCATGAGAATGAAAAAAATCAAATGAAGTACAGTGTACCACTGTCTCAGGAAAAGGCAGTTTTTTAATCATTGTGACTTATCAACGATAAAATATTTGCTCCATTAATGTTCCAGTATGTTGACCGTACCTGTAAACAAACATCATTCATGTCAGAGGCATTTTCTAAATGTTGCTTCAATATGTCAGTATTTTTTAATACCGTACTACAGTATTGACCTAATTCTACACAATATAGAGAGAATGTATGATCAAATAGCTAATATATTGACCAATGGATGCCTGGTCTGGCAATATAGTTACACTTTCATTGAAAGTAAAACAAAAGAGAAAAATTTGCCATCTGCCAAAGTCGCCTTTACATTATGTATGTTGTAAGATAATGGTTTACAGATTATTTGTACTGATGATCTACGTATTAATCAGTGGAGAATTTTTTTTCTCAACCTCTTTGTAGTTTGCTGTTGTGCAATACTAAAACAAAGTGAAGACACATGGTTGCAAATCTAAAGGTACTATAATAAACCATAGTCATTTATTGATCATTTATGTTGTTTTGAATGAGAGACTTGTGTTTATATACTCACTTAAAGTTATTTACTCACTTAGAATTAAGATTGGTTATGACTACTAGTGCTATAGCATGGCCGGCGTCACGCTTTCAAGAGTGGGGGGCCCACTTCAGACTTCTGGTGCCATTTCTTGGTTTCATCAGCTGACAAGCAAAAAAAAAAAAATTGTCTTCAGCGCTGCAAAAAAAGAAAGCCATACCGCGCTCACACTTCACAGTCAGACCGCGACATTGCTTATAATGAGCTCAAATAAAGATATTTATTGCACGCGGAGGTTTTTTGCGCATGTCCTTCTCAGTACCCAAGATTCTGCGAGATATTCAGAGACGAAGTACATGGTCAACGAGATTTACTTGTTGACGACATGAAGATCTACTATCCGTGACTAATTGACATAGTTTGCGAATATTGGAAATAAATCACACCTTTTAATGCTTACATCATGTAAAATGAACTTATGATACCATTATTCTTATCACTGCATTCTGTTGATATTTTTAAAATGATCCTAAGACAAATTATGACAAGGCTTTCATTTTATTGTGCACCCGACCCATTCCAAAGTTAAATCACCTCATTTAATGATATTCAAAATTTTAGAGATTGTTGTTATAATAGCACAGTAAGAACTGAATTGGTCCCTCACTTGGAAAACAATAGAAATTTACTAGAGTAGAGTATATGGATTTGTTGTTGTTGTTTACATGGAGATCTTTGTTGCAGTTGCCTGAGCGCGTATATTCATTGTGTGCGTGCACACACACACACACACGCCATAGGGTGCTACACATCTACACACAGAGAAATACTGTATGTACAGTACACGTGTCCTGTCCTTCCTAAGTTTGTTCAACTCTCCACTTGGAGGGAATAAACCAATCAGGTACGTGTATTCGCGGCAAACTGAAATCTCATCAAAAATTAATTGTACAACGCAATGATTCATTCGACAACCTGACCCGTTCCAAGAATCAGTCCACATGAAGTCATTATATTTTCATAGAATGATATTTCATCTTTCATTTTATACCTCTTCCAAAGAAAAGTGAAAAATATGCAAATTTAATGTTTTATAATTTTCTTGTTCAGTATATTTTATATGTCATAACCTTTCAAGTGGTCGAATTTCATCAAAGTACAACTCTTCAGCTTTTTATCAATGTATAAATCATGCAGATTGCTAAAGTCGTTTAGATTTACAGGGATTCTAAAAATGTGGTCTCCCAGCTCATTACGTATTCATGTCCATGAGGTACATGCATACGCGTACGATTAATGCGAAGGCTTTTCAGGGAGTTGCGGTCTGACTGTTCAAGGTTTCTATCTCTTTCTTTCTATTGCCACTTACATACTTTCGGGGTAAAAAAAAAAAGTGGGAGGGCCCAAAGTGGTGACACTTTATGTGTTCCTTTGTATGGTGCAAACAAACAAAACAAAACAAAACAAAACAAAACTCTTGTCTTGGTATAAGCTTTTGATGTTACCTCAATGAAATGAGCCTTCAGGATGTCCAGCAGTGAGACTGGAGAGACAAGCTCTGCTCTCTCTAGAAACTGTGTATGGCTCTATTTACACTCGCATTCAGCAATATCACTGGTTGTAACAGTCTATGTTTTCCAGGGAGTTGCATAAGTATTTCAACTATCAATATACCCAATTCATTATCAGATGGGCAAACCGTATGTGTTTGACAACAAACAAAATCATAAATGGGAATCTGAACAAGAGTTACGTATGTATAATGACATACATTGTATGTGTCTAATCATCTGAATATTGCATAAATGGACATCAATAGATCATAATTCATACAGATATACAGAATTCATAAATTATACTGAGTAGTGTATGCCTAATAGGCCTACACTGTACAATGTAATCCAAAAGTGAGGAATGGTGAGCATAGTAATCTGCGTGTGGCTGTAGTATGAATTTATCCCAGTGTGCCCGTTTTCTTTCTTTCTTTCTTTCTTTCTTTCTTTCTTTCTTTCTTTCTTTCTTTCTTTCTTTCTTTCTTTCTTTCTTTCTTTCTTTCTTTCTTTCTTTCTTTCTTTATTTATTTATTTATTTATTTATTTATTTATTTATTCAGTCTTATTTCAACAGGGTGGCCCCATCAGTAGGCAGGTACTGTTCTTCCTGGGGGCCCTGCACATACAAGCATAACAGATGACAAAACATTGACATTTACACTAAATACAACATACTGTACGTGGACGAATACAGTTCTTCCACTGAATCCCGTACATACAATCACATTAACTTTACACTAATATTGATACACATACTAATCAGACAAACAATAATATCATGGTGGACCTACATATCTATTGAAACCAAAAAGTTAACCATACATTTCATCAAAAACTAAAACTGTCATTCAATGTGATTAATACCCCCACCTAACAACTGTCATTCAATGTGATTAATACCCCCACCTAACAGAGGAGTTAGTTCGACCAGCAATTATTGCTTTTTATTTAAAAAAGCAATTATTGCTTTTTATTTTTATTTCTTTAAATTTACCATGGCAATGTATTGTTCAACGTTAAATAGATATATATTTTGCTCACTGATAATCACACACACGCGTATGTTGCATCTCAAGTCAAGTGCTTAAAACCCAAGTAAGATAAATAGGTAGGTAGTGTAGGTTGTGTAGGTCATGTATAATTCTTTAATACAGGTGTACATGCACACAGAGGTTGAAAGTTGGAGTCTCTATCTTCCGTGTAGTGTCTGTTTTGTTTTGGGGCTTGCAATAGGCCTAATAACAAGTGTTTGCCTGCAAGGGACGCACATGTACTTTTTTATGCACTTGCTGTTTTAAAAATGTGTATAAAACTCCTTCAATTCAACATCTTGATTGGGAAAATTCATTTCTTGATGAAAAGGACACACTATACAATGTACTTGATGTCCAGAAGACTGTGTTCTTATTTTTATGATTGATTCACAGCCGGTGAAAGCATGTGATAATTTACGGCAAAAAAGATATAAAATGATAATTGAAACTGTGTATAAACACCTTCAATTCCACAATTTGATTGAGAAAATTCATTTCTTGGTGAAAGTGACACATACTTGATGTCCAGAAGACTATGTTCTTGTTTTATGATTGATGTCACAGCTGGCGATAGTTTACGGCAAAAATGATATACCTGGTACAATAATGATTAAAAATGTGTATAAAACTCCTTAGTTCCACAATCTGATTGAGAAAATTCATTTCTTGATGAAAGTGACACATACTTGGTGTCCAGAAGACTGTGTTCTTGTTTTATGGTTGATGTCACAGCTGGTGAAAGCGTGTGATAATTTACGCCAAAAAAGATATACAATAAAACTATTCACTTACAGTTTGGCTGTCACCCAACTTCATCTCATCGCCTCAAGCCATTACCAGCAGACACTAGCAGTCTAGCTGTTATAACTGCTCAAGACCCTAAAATAACAGTCTTGCCTCTCCAAAATCTAGGTTTCAAGTGACAAAATTTTCCTCCTACTACCGTTACGCCCTTCTCAAAGATCCTAGGCTACCGCTGGCAAACAAAAAGGAAGTTATCTTCACCTGGATAGGAGCATGCCTGTGCATGGAAATCTGGGCTAACAGCAATTAACAACGCTCTGCTGAAACACAAAAATGCCAGGCGGCCAGTGAAGAGCAGCATTGTGACGGGGGAGCCAAGTATTGACATAAAATAATGCTAATCATTCACCTCTCTGTGGTCTACACAGGGACAATATACAACAACATATTCTGACTTCATCGCAATAACCTCAGTGGTGATACGCATTATGAATTTGAACTAAGACCAGGGGAGATATGACTTGTAACAATTGATATCCAAACCATCAATGATTATAATGGACATTAGATTTCATCCACTTTCTGAATGCCTCGATCCTTTTTTCACAAATTAGTTCAAGGTATCAGATCTCAGACTTGGGTCCTGTTTCATACAGATTGCATTTTTTAAATTGAACCTAGAAAATCAACCAATTGTGGACCATTTGGGCAGGAGTTCATTTTTGCTTTGATGTTTGATATAATAAACACTTTCCCCTAAAGAAACAAAGTCGGGGTACGAGAAAGCTTAATCCCTGGATGACTGACAATATTTTACGTTCTATCAAATATTAAAAAATTGTTATATAAGAAATATATGCGTAAACCAAGCAACTTTAATTAGTTAAAATATAAACGCTTTAGGAATACTCTGAATGCTACAATAAGAAATGTGAAGAAACAATACTTTGAAAGGAAATTTGCTGTATATAGAAGTAATAGTAGTATTAAAGCAACTTGGAATCTCATAAATACACTCTTGAATAGAGGTGGTAAATGTGTTACTGACATGCAAATGAAATGTAATGGTGAACTAACTACTGACTCTCACAAAATTGCAAATGCTTTTAATTCATATTTTACTCAGGTTGGTCCAAATCTTGATAAGTTGATACCACAAAATAATTATAACTTTATGAGTTATCTAGTTAACCCTTAATTGTTTGAATATCATTTATTTTCATGCTACATTTGAAGCAGAAATATGTAGCATTGTCAACTCTTTTCGGAATAATACAGCCTCTGGAATTGATGATTTCAGTCCTCGTATAATCAAACATACAATAAAAGAAATTAGTAAACCATTATGTCATATATTCAATTTATCTTTATCATCAGGAGTCTTTCCGGATAACTTGAAAATTGCTCGTGTAACCCCTGTGTTTAAAAATGGTGACAAATATGAATTGTCAAATTACAGACCAATTTCAGTGCTTCCTTGTTTTTCGAAAATTTTGTAAAGGATTGTCTACAACCATACTGTTAAGTTTCTTGATCAAAATGATATTGTGGGTAGTTATCAGTACGGCTTTTGCAGCAATTATTCAACTTCCATGGCCCTAACTGACATTGTGAATAACATTGTTGATACGTTTGAGGAAAATTCCTTTCTTATTGGTGTTTTTGTTGACTTGTCAAAGGCCTTTGACACAATTAATCATAATATTATGTTAGCTAAATTAAAGCACTATGGTTTTAGAGGTGTAGCATACAGTTGGTTTAAAAGCTACCTCTCCAATCGATATCAATGTACAAAATATAACAGTTGTATATCAGACTTGAAGAAAATATTATGTGGAGTTCCACAAGGGTCTTTATTAGGACCACTGTTGTTTATATTATACATAAATGATATTGTAAATGTTTCTAATTCCGATACCTCATCGTACATATTATATGCTGACCACACAAATATATTGTTCGGTGGTAAGGATCTTCCTTCTTTGCAAGATCAAGTAAATGGTAACCTCTCAAAATTGTGTACACGGTTTCAGGCAAATCGATTATCTGTTAACCCCCGCTAATGTAATTTTATTGTTTTTAGTAATCGTAACAAATCATATGACACTGATTTTGTTAAAGTGGAATTGAACGATGTTCAAATTCCCAGGGTAGAGAAAACAAAATTTCTTGGTGTTATTTTAGATTCTGGAAGCCTCATATACAAGAGACAGAGAAAAAAGTATCAAAGAACATTGGTATTATATCCAGACTAAGCTACATGTTACCAACTGATGTATTATACGGATGTTATACTCTACTCTTGTTTTGCCCTATTTGTCTTATTGCAACATGGTGTTGGGAAGTACTTTTCAGTCCAGTGTAAAGAAATTGACTTCAAAGCAAAATAAAATAGTAAGAGTCATACATGAAGCGAACCCGAAATCTAAAGCAGGCCTGTTATACTCAAAACTAAAATTGCTTACTTTGAAAAATATCACCACCTATCAGCAATGTATTTTTGTATATCAGTGTGTCAACAAACTTTTGCCTGACCATTTTGTTCAATTGTTTGATATCAATCAGAATGTGCGTAATTACAATACACGCTCCTCGTCATTAATGCATTTGCCCAGACACAGAACCTTGTCTTACCAACATAATATTCGTTTTATGGGCCCCAAGAAATGGAACAATTTATCTAAAGACATAAGAAATGCACCATCTCAAAATTGTTTTAAGATAAGACTCAAGAAAAAGTTGTATTCATCCATATAAGGTAGTTTATATTGAGGGCTGCTAAATTTCTCTTGATTCACTAAAATGCATATATACATGTACATGTATGTACAATGTTGCCTTGGTTTGTTTTAGTATTATATATTTTTGGGTTCTCTTAACCTCTCCTTAATGTTATTTTTTTCTTCTCTTTTTTCTTCTCTTTTCTTTTCTCTCTCTCTCTCTCTCTCTTTCCTTCTTCCTATCTGTTTTCCTCCTGCATCCTTAGATTTAGTCTCTTGTGTATCTGTATTTCATCTTGTAAATGTATGTTAATGTCTTTTTAGCTATGTTTCAATCAGATTCAACTACGTTTTCAAATGTTAAAGGTGCACTCACTTCAAGCTGTGTTTACTGAGTTGTCACCTCCAGTTTATCATTAGGCCTACTGAATTGTTACTGTTTTCACACGAATTGATCTGGAAATAAATGTTCTATTGAATTGAATTGAATGCTAAACATCACTTCAGCATGTTGTGTGTGTGTTGAGAGTGTATACACATGTACTCAAGCACTCCAAAGCAAAGGATTACATACTGTAATATCCAAAATCTCATATATTCACTGAAAGATAAACCACAAATTACACTAGGCAAGAAAACCAACTTTTCCCTTTCCGCTTTTAAGTTCTATGATTTTTCATTGTACCATACAGACCATGCTTACAACAATTGTTTCACAGCATGACTTGTTTACTTGTTCCAAATAATGGTACTTATAGTATATCGGAATATCTTGTCCTAAATCTATGACATTCCATGGTAAAAGGAATCACCTCCCTTGACATTCCAAGAAATACTCCAGGTAGATAGGATTCTCAACAAAACAACTATCGGCCAATCACAATGCCAGCTCAGTAAATGTGCCGGAAAAAAAGAACCATTGGATGGGAGATGTTAGCAGGGTGCCAGTAATGAGGGCTGACGTTTTGTCCACAAGTTACGTAATCTCTGTTGTTGAAATTTCGGGGTAAGGAGGGGGTGTGTCGATGACGTCATCGGATCGAGTAAAGGGACTTGTGCACACTGCACTCTTTGCCTCCTCGGGGATGAGCGCAATATTCCCGAGCTCCTATTGGCCTCTCAAGATCTTTGCACACGGTGTTGTCACTGTGCAATGCGGATGTTTCTGCTGCGTGTGCGATCGACGGGAACACGAACACCACCGACACGACCGACCAACCGGCCGGTTCCCCGCACTCTACTGCCCAACAACACAGAGTAAGTAGCAACTCATCTCAGTCATAGACAGTTGGACAAGTTGCATTCGGCAAAGATTCGTCGTGCCTGTGAGCTCAGAACAGATGGTACAGTCATTATGCTGAAATCACCATATTATACCACAGGTGAGATGAACAAATCGCACCATGTCTTCTTTATTTCATCAAAAGTTTGTTAATTGTAGTGACAGAAAGAACTAAAGTAAAACATAGCGTCGTGTAAACGGTTGAGTGTTGAAATGCCAAATACCGGTAAGGAGAGTCCAAGATTTGCCCTGAGTGATTGATTTAATAACAGTTATACTCTACTTTAAGTTATAGGTCTAGACCTCTATACTGACTTTTAAAAGACTTTTAATATTGCCCTTTGTTTATTGACGTAGAATTCAATTCTACGTCAATTAAAATTCTAAATCGGCAAATCTATGCAGGCATCCTGTGGTTAGCATCATTGCTGTTTGTTTGAAACCGCATGGGCATGGCATTGCATTGGTGCATAGCCCAACCAGAGCAGAACCAGAAGCTGTGCATTTTGTACAGCAACAGGACTGTGTGCATGGTGTGTATCTGACTAGTCTAGAACTATATGTTTAGTTTTAGTAGTTTTAAGGTTAGACAGTCAAACCTAAAATTGATGAAGTGATGTCACATTCACATACATGTAACTCAGTTCTTTCCAGAACCTACTTTCGAGTGGTCATCGGCTGCGTTTATCTAACTTGAGCTAAGAGAGAGAATCGTGTTTCAAAAACGTTTGGAGTGGTGGCTGTGAACGTGGTTTGAGAGGCTATTCTGGGATTGCTGTGTTTATTTAACCATCATACAATCGTGATTTAAGTCCTGTCATGTCACTGCGCAGCTACTTTGCACCGTTCAACCCGGGAAGTTAAGGTCAACTGCGTACCAGCGAACATGCCTCATTAGTCACAAACAAATAATGGGTAGAGAGCACAACCGGAAACGGCTGGGATTTGACCTTGAGATATAAATATGTTTCAAAATGGCATTGTGTTTATCTCACAGAACAGCAATCATGGTCTCAAACGCATTTCAAAATGCCGTTTCTAAACACGTTTGAAAACACGGTCGCGTTTATCTAATTTAACCCCTAAAAATGCCTCAAACGCATTGGAATAGGATCGTGATTCTGCCTCAGAAAATTTTTAGATAAACGCAACCTAAATCATGATTCTTCAGTTCAGTGGTCGTATAGATTCACCTCTGAATCACAAGAGCATAGATATTAGTATGATATGGGTTTGAGCTAGGGTTTAAGCCCGACACATTTGGCCTTCGGCAAATCACTTTGTCCACATTGCTAGTCTCTACCTAACCCCGTCGCGGGGCGCTGTGGTACGTATTTGTCCGTATGGGGTCGCTGCTGCGGTAAGTCTCTACCTAACCGCACCAGCGACCCCATCACGTACCAAGTCGGGCTGTCACTAGTTACAGCGCCCTGCGCCAGGGTTAGTCTCTACCCAGATGTATACTATAAATGGCTACCCAGTAGGATGAGAATGTGCATTATTGGTTGATCAGCATGTACATGCACCTATGAAATGGCGATTGGCTGGAATACTTCTCAGCAGGGAGTGGATAGTTAGCACTGTTGGTGCTGGTTGGCCATAGTGAATATCTCCATTGACCAGTGTAATGATAGTGAAAAAGCACACTGAAAAAATCATTATAAGTCTTAAATGAGCTGTATAGAAATTAGCTGTTATTTTTTTTGTTATCATTATTACGATGTGTGTCTGCTATAATTATGGTACATATTATAAAGTAGATTTGAGTCATTTGACATTGTATATCAGGTACTAACTTGAGACTTTACTACTGTATGTACACAAATACGGCTATCAGATCAAAGGGGTCCCAGTAATTATTATGAAATGATGAAAGTGTATGACTTCAGAAA
Source organism: Diadema antillarum (assembly GCF_040938485.1). Taxonomy (NCBI): domain Eukaryota; kingdom Metazoa; phylum Echinodermata; class Echinoidea; order Diadematoida; family Diadematidae; genus Diadema; species Diadema antillarum. Next base: position 1,170,421 of record NW_027271244.1, on the reverse strand, counting down.
GAGTTTTTCTTTTCTTTTCTTTTCTTTTTTTTTTTTTGGGGGGGGGGGGGGGGGACAGCCACCCCAAATTTAATGCTACACTTCCCTACTCTTGTTAGCTTTTAGCATGGATGCACATATTCGACAAGTGAATGGTGGAGTATTTAGTTTTGGGTGGCCGTCCCAGAGGAACTCTTGCTGCAACTTTTGGTCTATATAGAGAAATCCAAAGTGACCAATGAGTAGATCAAATCAAGTAGAACTCTATACTGTATGTCAAAGAAATTGCAGACATGTCATAAAGGTGGCTGACAAGAGTGAAGGTTCCAATCCATGACATTTGCTCCTGGGAAAAACTGCCCCATGAAATATCTGCACACTAAACCAAACATACATTTTACCCACGAACGTGACGCTGACCCTTATTGTAATCCTCACATCAAACTAAACCTGAAACCCTATTACAATCCTCGCCCTATTCCCAAAGTCCTTGGAGAAAATAAGAGCAATTATCGAAGTGAGCAAATTTGTGTTGCGGAAGTGAAAGCCAAGTAGAATGTCATGCTGTAGTGTATGGCTCAATTGTATTCAAAGGGTCGTTCTGATTACTTATGATTCCAGGTGTCTCTGAACCTATACCTTTTAATTCATTTTTTTAAAGATTCTCTTCATTTTGTATACAATTTTGGAATCATTCGCATTGGATAGGCATTTACCATCATATGTACACACCTGTAATAAATATCATACAGCTCTACATATAATATTTGTTTGGATAAAATATGAACAATGCAACAGTAGAAGCTTGACTTCTGATGTGATTAACCACAAGAATTTGAGCATATGAACTGCTTCAATTAATATGCATTGCAATACATTACTATAATTTGAAAAGGGAATATCAGCCCTTCATTGCAACAGTGTATGTACGATAATACGCATAGATTGATCTGAAATAAAAGTCAAAATTTGCTTGACAGAGCATATCCAGGCACTGATTTGACATATTGTTTTGCAAAAATTTGTACTTGAAGATTATGTTGTACCGTATGCCCTCCCCCCAAAAAAAACAAAACAAAACCAAAACAAAACAAAAACAAAATCACAATGAGACCCTCCGCAATGATAACTTCAAAAATAGTGAATCAATATGAATACAATTTCAGGGTATTAAACTAGTGTATAACTCATTACCCACATCTAACAGAAAACCCCATCCGATTTGCTTCAGTGGTCAAAGAGAAATTAGGAGTTTTGTAGAACATGTCAGGAATCCCTTCCTTTGTGTTCACACATTATGCAGTTCCAAGAGCATCCAAGTGCTAAATGTGGAAGAATTAGACCCATGATATGATTTACAACAATCCACATTTCTCTGTGACCACTTGACCAAATTGAATGGGGTTTTCTGCAAAATATAGCTAAGATGTTATATGTTATGACCCTGAAGTAGCATTTAGACAGTTTGATCATATTGGTACTTATCAACGTGAAAATCTGATTGTAATTTTTTTGGGGGGACATACTGTATGAATATTCGTTTTTATTTACACCATTACACATAGTTTTATTTACACTATTACACGTATATTGATCACCTCGAGGATGTTCAAGAGCTGGATTACCAACTGGCTATAATTATTCAAATAGTTGTCATTTTTCCAGGGATGCACAAAAGAATTCCGCAGGTGCATTTGTGCCTTTAATGATTAGATTTTGATGCCGCCATCCTTCTAAGTAATTTTGAGTTCTAACATTATGTCACGTATACATATATTTTGCCTGTTTATTCATGAAATGAAATAGTATGAGCTTTCACCTAATGATAGACGTATAAAACATAAAGTTAATCCTGTCAAGAAATGTGCGAAAGTGTAAATCAGAGCTGTATGTTGTGAAAGTGTTTTCAACTACAGTAAAAGTGGATATTTTTCGCGCAACTTATTTTTGGAGCTTGGCCAGGTTAGAAGAGTTTCGCGTGTTTTTAATTCCGTGGAATCAAGACATCAACTACTGAAACATATCATGGCAAGCAAAAGTAATGGCATGCTTTTATTTTTTGTGCTAGTTTCTGGTTGTGCGAAATGCGCGCATATTTCCACTTTTACTATACCTTTACAATATCTTAGCAGATTTTTATCAATTTTTAAAAGTAATTCCTACATTATGAAATGTTCAATGTATAGTATAATCTTCAAGTTTCAGTTGAATATGTGGATGTCCCTGTACCCTCTCCTCCCCCTTCTTGTTCTAGAAGTTTATCTTCTTCATGACAGCCAGGTAAAGCAAAGCAGATACAGGTTGTAGTAGATAAACTCTGCAAAGACCCCTGGGAAGACAGCTTGGTGGCAATGACAAGTCTGAGTAACATCCGCAGTGTTTAGTTTGCGCAGTAATCTTGTTAATGATTCATCCCCTTAACACGATATCCTGGGTTTCTCAAGATTTTCTGTGCATCCTTCAGTCCAGTATTCCAAAGAGAGTTTTAAGTGATGTGCAGTCGAGGAATAGCAATACTGAATGCCCATTTAAATTGACTCAGAAAAAAAACAAACAAAGGAAAGAGTGAAAAAGGAAATAAATCTCATAAATGAATACATTAGGTGAATCATATAGAAGTACATAAATTATTTGCATTATGACTTCTATTATTTATCATGGTTTCAACAAGCGGTTGCATTCCCTTCCATTTTTTCCCTTTTCAGAGTAAGAATTGAAGGTGCATTTAACGTGTGGCTTTAAATTGTGACCAGGAATTGTGCTTGTAAATGCAGGAGGCATTGAATTGAACTTGCTTCGAACCCCATTATGTAGATTAGGAGGTGGTGCTGAATCATACATCAAGGCTTAGCTATAGCATGCAGGCTAGGCCCTGGCTATGCAGTGTAGATGTAGGACAAAGGTCGAATCTGCCAGAGCTACTTTGGACCAAACCATTTTGCAGGAGGGAGAAATAGGATCTGGACATTATGGACAACGTAGGCACTTAGTCTGCGTGAACAGACCAGACTCAATGATCAAGCTCAAAGTCATTGAAATGTCTCATGCAAGTATCCTGTAATGCAAATTAATATTAGTTGTAGCTATCATTTACATTTATTCTTACAAGGCATCAATATTTGGCAGCAGTGTTTACATGCTGTAGTATACATGTAAATCTGATTTATGAATTGTAGTAAAAACAAGGGCATTGTTTCATTAGATCTTTTTTTTTTGCTGCAGTTGAAAATTGCAATGATTACAGAGCCTACTAGAAATCAGCTGTGCAGGGACCAAATAGCTGCGAGCAGTTCAGTTGTTTCCCACATGTTGGCCTATATACAGTGTAGCTGTCATGATTGTATTGTAACCTCCAACCAGTGTGGGAAAGAAAGCAGAGAGCTGTGAAACAGGGTCTGGGATATGACAACCATCCATTCAGCTCATAAACACACAGACTTGTTATGACAATGACATGGGTGTTTGTTTTTGCTTTTACATCTGAAATAACAGTTATATGACAGGAGGTCTACATTATCATGGTTTGGGTGTTTACTTAAAATGTTTACAATAGAAAAGCATTGTCATATTATAAAATGTAACTTTGCATCAAATCTGCATACTACCTGTACATTGTATGTGTGCCACCAGTCACTCCTGTAGTATACAACTTGCATTTATTTACTCTCTCCTTTTTTCCCCCACAGGAATGTTAATATTGTATATCCCATCTTTTCTCTTCTCAAATATCCATGGTTGAGAATGCAGGTATATAACTGTACACTTATTACCATAAACCCTATTATTCGAGCATGCCCACTGGCCTGGATACAGGTACACACATACCGTAGTTCAGCCTACTGAACCACACACTAGGCTTCGATAACAATAGCAGGAAGGAGTGGTAGGCACAAACCCATAATAGTGGCCAGGGCATTGCCATTGTCATTGCCTGCAGTAGCATACACACAGTATAAACACACACACACACAGAAGCTTTCACTTATAAATATTGAATGTTGTATTCCACATACTAAGAATCTTGCTATAGGATTGGTCAAGAGCTGATCACGTCACCTGAGAAGAACTAGGTCACTTGATAGTACGCAGTGCAACGCACTTTCCCTTCAGTGTCGTGTGGTGCGCGCAGCAAATTCATTGTTTTGTCATCTATAAAGACAGCTGTTTGTTTTGCTGATCTCTGGCAGTCCATACAGTCTTAACGCGAGATGAGTACGCGCGAAATAAAAGTGCGTTGCACTGTGGACTATCATTTAACTAGGTCACTTGATAGTGCACAGTGCAACGCACTTTCACTTCAGTGTCGCGCGGTGCGCGCAGCAAATCCATTGTTTTGTCATCTACGCGCACACGTAGCCTAAGCCCTAAGGATACCTAAAGACAGCTAAAACGGTTTCAGATGTGGAATAAAATGGGAATTTCTAGGACCCTAGATGTGGAATATAAAGTAAATAATCAACTTTTAGTTTCAGGCAATGAGACAAACTATCACTTCCTCGGCGATCTGAATGTGTACGCTGTCTTTCCTCAGCTGCACTTCGGAAAGATAGCTACATCCAGATCACCTCGGAAGTGATAGTTTGTCCCATCACCTTCACCAACATTGATTATTTGCTACTACATGACTGAACTTCTGACTACTTTGTTTCATTTCACTAACTACCGGTACATACTGTGTGTACCACAGTACCTGTCATGTGCTCTAAATCTTGAACAGATTTTGAAGGGCAAGACAAGCTTTGACGAAATTGTAATGTTGAACGTGCGATGAACTCAGCTTATGAAAGCTGTTCAAAAAGAAAGGTTTCAGTTATTGCTCAATCTGCTTAGCAGCAGCAGTGTTATCATGTGTTTTTGTTTGTGTGTGGTTAGGTCAACAAATACACCTGTGTTTATTTATTCAGCTGGAATCAGTCTATGAATGGAATATAATGGCACACACAGTGTTGTGCAGTGATTATATTGCTTGATGAATGATGAAGATCCATACATATATAGGATAACATTGTACACCCGTATATCAATAACATGCATTTTGTAATCCACCTCAAATGTGGGCAACCCATGCTATGTGATCTTTTGTTTGTATGCAGGATACACATAACAGAATGTTTTAGGTGTAACCCCATGACTTTGTGTCTCATTTGACATTGCCATGTGGCACAATAAGCAACTTATGCAGTTTCTATGCTCCTGTCATCAGGAATGTAAATGGATAAACGATCAGAGCTGTGCACAGGATGAATCGCTTAGGAGTTGCCCCTACATCATGGCAATTTTTCTTGAATTAATGCTGTGTATAATACATTTGATATATCTGCCAACTGCTTCTATTTGATAGACATGCTTTTTCCTTGTTTTTCTTTTTCTTCTTTTTTTTCTTTTCCTTTGTTTTGTTTTTAGCTTTGTTTTACCCCGGGAAGAAGAAGTTTTAGCTTTCCCATTTCATATAATAGTATTCCATGAGAGACTGACAAAAACTTTAATATATTTTTAGTGTTTACTTTTTAGCTACCATTTGTTCTAATTTGTTGAGCACCAGGCTGGCAAGTTACACATTCAGATTTCTGTAGGGTGTAACATAAGTGGTTAATGTGCAACTGTTCCAACTCTGCACTGAGTGGTTAATGTATCGTACAGGGAGTGGTTGAAAGGGAATACTGGGTGGACATTGTGCCCGTCAAGTGCGCCATCGATTGTTGAGTGCAGTCCCCACTTAAAGGATCTAAAAAGTTCTCCGGAACATTGTAAGAATTTGTAGCACAGTTCATGGAAACTGGCACCTTTTGTTGTGGGTTGGCCTATATATCATTATCACAGCAATCACATTTTTTTTTTTTAAATTGCTGTTAACGTGCTGTGTACCCATAGTTGTCGTTGCTGGTGACAGCTCAAAATCATTATCCTCATTGAATCCTTGGATGTGGTTTGAATGCAGTACTGCTGAAATGTAATGATAATGATTATGAGAAATAATGATTACTGAAATGCTAATTGGAGTGACTGTAGAAGATGATGAAGATCTTCCAAATGGAACCTTCTCCTACTTTTCATATTCCCAGAGCTCCAGACACCTGCACCCCAGACCTGACTCAGTAAACCTACCCCTGTGACCTCAGGATGACCCCAAACTACCTCCGAACCCAGCGTGCCTGGCCAACAATAACCTGGCCTACATCTACCTCTCGCTCGCCGCTGCAGATTTCAAGAACTCAGTCTCGGGCACATCAGCTCAGAGGAGGAGAAATGGCTCTTAACCATCACTGCGAGTCCCTTTGTCATTGTCGTACTTGCTCTCAGGTAAGGGCCATTTTTACCCTTTGTACCCTCTCATGATCAAGAATTATTCCTGTAAGAGGAGAGAAGTGCACAAGAGAGAGACATACAACTACATACAGAGAAGGAGATGGAAAGAGATACGGAGGGAAGGGGGGGGGAATTTTCTTTGTGATTTGTAGTGGTAATGAAATATAAAGTAGTCAGTGGAAAATTAATGGTATTTTTGTGCTTGATAGTACCTTGCAGAAGTATTAAAGTGGTTGGAAAAAGGTTCTATGATTTGCTACATAGGAGTGGTAGAAGAGTTAGGAAATCTGTCATGTTGTTAGATGTTGTCATTTCTGTGTTTAAGTCCCAGTACAAAACTTACTGACACGCTATTACGCATTTGGTCCAGCCTCTACAGCTGTTATTGAGTGTGTTTTGTTTGCCATTTTGCAGTTGTTGTTGCTGTTTTTTGTCCTCGCAGTTCACAATTTCTTGGACACACCAGATCATGCTCTCAATTGAGAATGAAATCTGTCAATGTCAACAGTACTGGGCAGTCAATCATTTGTTTCCTGTATCCTGTGCATGACATTTAATATGTATGGATTGTATCGGTATTTCATTATCCTGTACCTGTTGCCCTTCGCATTGACTTGACTGCACCAAAAGTATCCATTACTCCATTTCAAGAAATAAAAATTAGGACACTTTGTTTCACCTCTACCTCTCTTATGGTGGTGTTATCACTACTGGGGAAACTTTTGAACACATGTTGCAGAGTTTATTAGCACAAGTGGTCAGAAGTTACATTTACGGTTCCTGGGCATTTCTTTTTTTTTTAAATCTACACTGTACCCTTCTTGTGTGTGGTTGTACATTGTACCACCCACTATTTTTATGAGTGTATATACACAGTGTATGTGCTTGGAGGCAGTTGTTCGAAACAGTGTTCCTTGTAAAGGATGATGAAACATCTTTGAGCTTTGCTATGATAGATGCAGCAAACACCTGGCACAACTGATTGGGTATGTTTTTAAAGACATACTCATGCTTATACTTACACACACATGTATATTGTGCATTTTAACTCAGCCAGAGCCTGTTATAGGCACCCACCCCACCCCACAGGACAGTACTGGTATTACAGATACATGTACAGTGGAGTGTTTACACGACCCCACAAATAAATTGCAGGGAGGGGAATTGCAGAGATTCAATGTGTGATCTTCTTCCAATTGGCTTTGTGGACATCTAAATGTTTCAAGGGATTTGTTTCAGTATAGCCATCCTGCATACTATGTGTATTAGAAAAAATTGTAAGTTTGCACAGGTCTTTCCAATATTTGCAGAATATTCCTGATCATTTGCATAATTATATCAGTGGCGGATCCAGGTGGGGGCGCATCGGGCGCCCCTTTATTTTGTGTCGAAACAAAGGATATGAAAAGAAAAAAATGGGGGGGGGGGTTTGCACCCCCTTTAATTTTGTAAAGGTGCCCCCCTCCCCCCTTTACGGAATTCCTGGATACGCCCCTGTATGGGTACTATTGTTATGCTGAATGCATGATAGATGTTGCAGCTGGTGTGAGCCGGTCGCCGCTTACGGTTTACCATCATGTTTTCAGTATTGTATGCATGCATGCTTGGGACATTGTGGTGAAAAATTCCGATTTCACATACAGTCTATACATGAATGGAAAAGTATACAGCATAAAAATAAATTTACATATACCGTACTTGAGAGGCACATTAAGGGAAGCTCAAAACATGGTATCACATACAATTCTATTTGAAGAAATTGCTACACAAATGACAATATATAATGGCAGTCATATCCAAAATGCATAGCAAATTGCTATGCAACACAAGGTATATTATTCTTTGTTATTTGGTTGTCTCTTACCAGATGTGCAGGGGCAACTCTGCTGTACCTGACATCGAGTGCGGCAAAGTGACAGCACATCACATGGTATGGCTGGACCCGACATAGACCATTCCCATCTTGCGTTGTCTATGCACAACGAATCCCAGGTAAGGCTTTGTAAAGGTCCACATGCAGTGGTAGCAAAGTTACCAGGGTCCTGTTTTATCAAGAGATGTAATCGATTATCAATTTCCTTACCACACAGGCTGCCATACCATAGAAATCAACTATATAATCGATTATATCTCTTCATAAAACAGGGCCTAGGGCTACCAACAAGTCTCCATGATATCTAAAATGTGTAATACTGTTTTAGGATATGTTTATACAATATTTATATTTATGGTTTGTCATGCTGAAGTTATGTTGATGTTACTGCACAATATGGTCGTATGTTATGAAACATTCCTTTTTGTTGTACTCTATCACATTATGTTTTTGAATATTCAAGCAGAGCTGTCAATGAAAACAGCTCTTGACCATTGATGAGACCACAACTGGATTGTCAAATTTCATCAGCAGTTCTATAAATAAAATTATGTCTAGCTTTTATGTTAAGCTATCATCTAGCTTGAACTTGAAGTTTTCCACATGTGTGAAGACATGCACATTTATATGAGGATGTACTAGTATTCTGTGAAGAGTGAAGCGAAGAAGGATATCATAAAACAAATGTTACTTATCGTGGAAACCAGTGTGACATTAAAGTGACACGGCTTTGATTGACAGTAACAACAATTATGTTTTATTAGACTGGTAATATGATTAAAGTTTTTCTAGACTGGTAATATATTATAAAGTTTGAAGACTACATGTATCTTTAATCCTTAGACTGATCATTGGGCTAAAGCGATGGCTATTTTCTCTTTTTGTTCATCAATTGAATCTATTGATTAAAGACTGCATCCCACACATACACTCTTCTATCCCTTTGAAATATCTAGAGTAAGCCACTACTACTTGTAGAATGAATGGCATGTAGTGGTTAGAAACATTTTCCCCCCTTTGGAATATTATGATACAGTACAGAGAAAACATTTCAATAAAATCAAGCAGCAAATGTCTTTGATCATGCTTCTATGGGCACCATTCATTTGTCGGCCATCGAAGAAGTTCCTGTGATTGTTTGGGTCACTCACTGTCTGGACTGAGCTGTAATCTGTAATCTCTCACCGCATCCGTCCAGACCAAAAATAAAACATTTAATCTTGCCGACCAGTCCTTGCTAGCTTGCGGCATCAGTCATTCTTAAATCACCTTTCCTTTGTAACTGCTTGTGTCTTATTTCGATGGATGCCTTTATAGCGGGTCTGGGGCAATTACCCCCTGGGCAATTACCCTAGACTCTTCCCCTGACTCTACCCCTAATCGTAATCCTGAACCTAATCCTAACCCTAACCTAAACTCTAACCCTAACTCTAACCTTAAACCTACAATGTAACCCTAACCCTAATCTTTACTTTAACTTAACCATTAAGCAGTATTTAGCCAGGGGGTAATTGCCCTAATACACTTGATATCATGTCCTGTTGATGAATATCTGGATGTGCAGTATAAAGATTATTGCCAACTCACAGAGAAACCTGGTTATAACAGAGACGCTTCCACTGCCCATATTACCATGTTGTAAATGATCTAAAAATGAGACCAATCAAATACATTTGTGGAAAATCGGGGACAAGCTGAATTTGGTACTTTGCTGTAATTGAAGTTGTTGTAACAGGGTTTCCCAATATATTATGGTTTGATGTATCAGAGTATTGATTTAATGATTGTCCTTTTGAATATTACATCTGCAGTTGACTCCTTTTCCCACAATGTATAAATATAACAAACCCTGTAGTAGTAGTAGTGAGGTTTACGATTTATGAAACTTATAAGGAAATATGAACTATTCAAGATTTCATAAAGTGAGATATTTGTAATCTAATCTAGTACAAGGGAATATACCTTCTTTTTTTATGCCTCCGCAACGAAGTGGCCGGAGGCATTATGTTTTCGGGTCGTCCGTCCGTCCGTCCGTCCGTCCGTACGTACGTCCGTACGTCCGTCCGTCCCGTTTTGTTTTTGTCGATATCTCAAGAACCGTGTGGTGGTTTTACATCAAACTTGGTATGAGGGTATATCCTTGGGGGATAATACTTTGTGTGGATTTTAGGGTCACAGGGTCAAAGGTCAAAGGTCACAGGTTATTTTGTGAAAAAAAAAATTGAAATTTCATGTTTTTCTCCATATCTCGCAAATGGTTCAAGGTATCTTCATGGAACTTAGTATATATGCTTGTACCGATGGGCAGTGATTATCTAGGGAAGTTGGGGGTCATGGGTCAAAGGTCAGGGGTCAAAGGTCAAGGTCAACTCCTCAAAATATCACTACTTTCCTTATATTTATGCAATGAATGAAGGTTTTTTGTTTTTTTTTTAATTTGATGTATACATGTATTACCCAATATATATTCTATGGGAAGTTTCTTGCCAAAAGGTCAAAGGTCAAAAGGTCAAAGGTCAAGTGAAAGTGCTGAATTGCACTTTTCCTCCATATCTCAAAAGTAACTCACTTATAGGTATCATCATGAAACTTACATATTTATGCATGTTCAACCTAACAGTGATTCTCTTTGGAACTGTGAGGTCAAAGGTCAAAGGCCAGGTTTAGATAATGCTATTTTCCCATTTGATACTGAAATTATACTTTTTCTCAATACCTTGAAAACTTACTCAATGCATAAACTTATAAAAGGGTCAAAAGTCAAGTAAAAATCATCAGTTCCCCAAATACCTGCACTCTGACATTTTAATCATTCATCCAATTGAACCTAGTTCTAGGAAAGTGAACATTCAGCACATTTGTGTCAAACCTGTCATTTTAATATTTTGCCAATTGTTTGAAACTGTCATCACACATTGTCAAGACATTGTACTATAGACCTATTAGGAGAACCATGCATTATGGCGGAGGCATATCAGTCGCCGTAGCGATATATCTAGTTTTTAGAATATTGCACTTGATTGCTTGTTTAAGACTGTGGTTTGCTGCTTAAAAGGTGTGGTAGGTTTACTTTCTTTTCATGTCCAGTGATGATAAAAGTATAGAATTCACACACATGTTTCATCAAGTGAAATCAACCATGAATAAGTGACAAGTTATTCACTATTTAAAACTGGTGATGGTTCATTGATTGATTGATAGAAAAGAAATTGTAGAGATATTTGTATTTGTCTAATGCAGAGTCTGTTTTTAATGTAGGACCTTTATTGTGTTGACATATTTTTGATTCATTGTTTATGCACAGGTCTCTGTGGAGGGTGGATCTGGTCAGGTGATAGCATGCCATGACTGCCAAACCATAGCAGCAGCAGGGACAGGCTTCCTGCCAACACGCCCCTTGGCCTACTGCAAAAAACAAACAGAGCAGCTGAGTTTTGTGGAAGTAAAACCTCATGCAGCTGATGGAACGGGTGTTCGACTCAGAGAAAGGACCCCCTCCGGCGCCCCAAGGTGCCAGCCGAAGATGGGTCCTTTGGTCATACCAAGTGCGTTGAATGTAATCGTGATGGGCAGATGGTAAAATGGAGTAAGGTGCGGAACGCGACTCCATGGGGGGCTTCGTGAAGGAGAATCCCGCTTCTAATTTTAACATGAAACATAAATAGGGAGATCATTTTCTACATTAATGGCCGCACATGAAAGACTACATCATGAAGGGCAGAAAGTGTAAAGAAGTAATTGCCCTGCCCTGCCAGACAATTGGCTTTGCTGAAGAAGAAAGAAAAACATATAAAAATAATAAAAACAACAACCTTGGTTACAGTTGTCGTGGCAGTGGCAGAGAACCTTGGAGGCTGTTATAGCATTGTGCCATGTCACAATACTCTTGGAAAGAGCAAATGTACACATTTAACACGAAGAGGGCATTTGAGAAACCTTTTGTGCATATATGTATGAGTGTGTGTGTGTGTGTGTGTGTGTGTGTGTGTGTGTGCATATGCATGCCTGTGATGAGATTAAATGCACTTAAGGTCAGTTTGAATGATTTTTTGTGGTACGACACCTACTGTGGTACACCCACAGCCAGAGCCCTGAACACTACTGAGTGAGAATGCAAAGATTGACAGCAATGAAGCAAGTTGGCAACTACAGTTAACAACATTTTTTAATCCCCTTCAAAATACATAATTATTCTATTGTGTTATCTGTCATGGTTTCTTGTTTCGTGAATGATTTTCACAATATTGTTGTTCCCACTGCTTCTTAGAGTCTTGCCAGTGAGGGACATACCAGTATAACAACACTACCATGTCTAGGGGCAGTGATTTTCCGTTTCAAAAAATTGCGTTTTCCGTTTCAGAAAATCATGAATTCCGTTTCAACATGGTGAAAAAACGGAAATTCCGTTTTCCCATATGAATTGTACATACAAAAAATGCAAATTCCGTTTACATGTATTTGCATGCAAAAATGAACAAAAATTAAATGATTGCTATTCGAAGTTTGTGTACCTGTGTAATCGTGTACACATTCATACATGTTATGCATAGTGTATACCTGATGATTTCCAACCTCTGTACCACACACCCATGAAGACAAATGAAATGAAACATCAGTACCGGTATTACAATTTATTTATTTCGACTGTCAAAACATGCACAGGGCTCTCACTTAACTTTTTTCCTTGGTTGCCAGCCGGGCAACCTATAGAGTTTTTTAGGTTGCCAAATGGCGGTTTAGGTTGCCACAGTGATAATGTTCGAAGAGTATTGCATAATGTGTAAATCTGCAAGGTTAATTATGGCGATGATAAAGTGGGCTGTTTACATTGCTGTTTACACGACCGTTTACACTGCTGTCTACAAATAAGAAAAAAATATACAAAGTGAAATAAGTCTCTGAGTCTCAACTAGTGACTTTATGCTAGTCAAGTGTTTTTATTCCTTTAGAAGCTGCAAACAGAATACATGATAATCAGTTTAATAAGCAGTGTTGATAAAAACTTCAGCACTAAAAGAACGATCAATCTACCTGAATCTTTCTTCAGTCAATACATTTTAATCCAGTTAATCATGCCGTGGGACAGTACATATTTGTGTATCTCTATCAAAGCCTGGCCTGCAGTAACAGTATCAACAACTATCATTATGTCCTCTTTCTTGACTTGCTAGTCAAGTGACTTATAGTGTACTACTGTCTAGTCAAGTCTTTTTATTCCTTCAGAAGGTCTAAACAGATAAAAAATTTCAGCACTAAAGGAACAATCAATTTATCTTTCTTCAGTCAATAATCCAGACAAGAAACTAGCACTCATTTCACTCTGATCTTTCCCCATTCTGGCCTCGCCCCCCCCCCCCCCAACCCAACCCAACCCCCCCCCCCCAAAAAAAAAAAAAAAACCCGAGGAAAACACACACACATTGCAACACAACAAAAACCTCTCCCCTACACCTTCCCGATTTCCGTGTTTCTGTCAGGTGAAACGACATGTTCAAATACAAGAATAAAACAACAGTAGGTATTGATTGAAACTCAACACCCATTCATGCCAGCCAGGCCAGGCTGCCATGTAACTTCAAAGCACATTCCGACAGCTGGCTGGTTGGCAGAAGAATTTGCGCGCGCGTGTCAATTTCTCGACTGGAGAGAGGGCCTGGGAACAGCCCCTTTCCCTGTTCATCTCCAACACCCCAGACAGTTCACGACCTCCAAGAATGCGCCAGTACGCGCGGTTTCTTCTGTTGATTGGTCTCTCTCTCTCTCTCCACCCCACCCAGTCTGGCATGGCACCTTGGCATCGTGGGATTTTTCTTTTTTCTGCGTGAACTTGGAGTTCACTCTTACTCTCCTGAATCATGCATTGTGCGCTGTGCTCTACACACGACACATACATGTGTGGAGCAGGCAGGCATAGCAAATCACCACTCCACTCACCTGCTGACAGCTTACCGCGAGCAGAAAACAGACAGTTAGACAGTTTCTTCTGTTGCCGCTACTTTTACTGCCAAATACTGGCTTTATCATCACACATTATTCGGCGAGACACACATTGTGTTTTGGAATATAAATGGACTTTCTTCTATGGTTATGATTGTTGGTGTTGGATTGAGTAAGTGTTCGACAGTTATTGAAATCGTGACATCGCTAGATCTATGAACGCCGTTAGACATCGCTAGAACTTGCAACTAACACAACTTGGCTTAGAAACTCAGTTTCCGCAGTCTGTGAATATCGTGGACATGTAATAATGATTAATTCACAGCTTCTGTTGGATTTATTTTTACTTTTATGTGTTTTATTTTGTTGAAAAGTGATTTTCTGTGATTTTCCGTGTGGAATATTTTTTCCGTTTCAAAAGGCCGCTTCCGCGTTTTCCGTCCGTTTTCCGCGATCGCGGAAAATCACTGTCCCTACATGTCACAGGAGACTTAGGGTAGAAAGTTATAAATAGTATTAAACAACAAAACGACCATAAAAATTGCCCCCAATGGTGACACAGTGAAGACCAACCCCTTACCCCTCTGTCCAAGGTTAGAGCAAGCCTGTGAATATGAAGGACCCGTGCAAGTAAGAATGCAACCAGTCAATGCAATTCTAGAGCAGCAATTGAAGGGAGAACTAAAAACAATGCAACACTTGTCATGAAGTGGGATGATTATTTAATGTCTGTGAACGTCTTCTTTTTTTCTTTTTCTTTAATTTACCACAGATTTAAGAATTATACTCAATTAATGAAACACTTCCTCTAATAATTACGAACTGTAATAACAGTCATGCAAGCAGCAGAAATCTTTCTGTTATGAATTCAGTCATTTATATTGCACATATGATGAATCATCTATATCCCTTTTCAAAGCCTGTCTACCCCAACATGATTTGATAGATTAATAAATAAGGGCATGCATGTGGAAAAAACATAGTGTGAACAAAAAGCAATTGATCAAAGTGGGGGCATTATCGTAGTTTCTATCACCACTCATTTCTTACTCCATTCATCACCATTCATTTCGTCACTGCTGATGACAACTTCCCACCTCCATAGACTTTGCACACAGTGAAGATCTATGTGCAAGTTAGTGGTGATATAAGCTTTGGCCCAAATTGTTTTTTTGTAGATTGAATGAAACTTTTTTCCCCCAACTGTCTGGCTTACAGACAATGATTTAGGTGGGGGAGGGGGGGGGGGGTATTAAAAAGTATCCTTCCAAAGACAGAACAAATCACCAATCTTCATCCCTTGTTGGGGAATTGATTTGTCCTATCTTTATTCAGATATGAGTATGAGGTTCAACACGATCTCTTAACACGGTCAAATTCATGGAATTTTTAGCATTTTATTATAAAGGTTGATGGTTTCAGACAATCTGGAGTTGGATCCCAGATAAGGTGTGATCTGTATTATTGAGTGTGTGTGCACACTGCACATGTATTACAGTATTTAGACTTGGGCCCTACACTAACTGTGTTTGACACAGTTAATGGGTATGCAGGTTCACTTTTTCATTTTTATAATTGTTATTTTTTTTTGGGGGGGGGGGGATGTGTACTACATTTTCATGTGAATTTTTGTCTTATTTCAGGGAATTCTTGTCCATTTATTTTGAATTTTTTGTTTAGTTTTTTTCATTAGTAGTATTAATATCACATTGTTTTGATTATTATTGTTTTCACCATTATTCTTATTAGTGTAATCATTGTTATCATTTATAATTCTGTCATTGTCATTTTTTTTTCTGTCAGTCACACTCCTGTGACTTCTTGGAATTTTAGTGTTATCATTGTTATATGTCTTGTCAGTGTGTGTGTGTGTATATATATATATATATATATATATATATATATATATATACATACATACATACATACATACATACATACATACATATCCACCTGGAAGATGTAGACTTTGTCCAAGGTGACTAAAGCTCATTTTAGGAAACCAGGCAAAATGCAATGCAAACTCAATGCAGATCCTTTGTAGGTTGTTCCAACCCCAAAGGCATAACAGACAGTAGTTGTACATAATAATAGATTGTTATATAGGAAATGCGTTTGTTTGTATATAGAATGTATAAATATGATTGTGAGAAGTGTTTAAACTTGTCTCTTCACCAATATGAATGTAGGACTGATCGTTCTAGTTGAGGAAACTCCTAGGTTACAAGCAAAATGCAAAGTGTTGTTCTTCATGGAAGGCTTGTGAAATAGACACAACACAATCTTTAAAAAAAGAAATCAAACGAATTGATTCAAAGAATCTTTGTAAACAGGAAAGCAGTTTGATGCATTTATCAGTGGTAGGCATTTCATATCAATCACTGGTCTGTAAATTTTCTGTTCATAGTAATATGTTTGAAGGTCACTTTTCATCAAAGAGCGGAAAGCGCCCCAAACAAAGTGCAGTGCAAACTCAATGCAGTAATTTACTAACAAGTAATAACTATTTGAAGTTACAATCACTTACATGTTGTTTTTTCCACATTATCCCTTTAGAGTGTCTTCCTAAAGTCATACTGGGAGAGTTATGTTACGACTGGAAATTTTACAGTTTACATAGCACCCTAAACAAAATGCAGTGCAAACTCAATGCAGTTATTTACTAATAAGTAATAACTTGTCATGCTGGGAAAATTATGTTAAGACTGGAAATTTTACAGTTTTCTCTCTTTTTCTTACGAGAATGCTTTGTAGATTCATAAGCTTCTCACCATGCAATGTAAACTCAATGCAAAAATACTGAGTAGTATACATGTAGTAAACATCAGCTTTGTAAAAGAATAATGTACATAATTATGCTTCTGGAAATTCAGAAATCATTTGTGCTCATTATCAAGTCAAGCATTCAGCACTGTCATAACTAAGCCACTTTGCGAGTAATCTCATGGTAAAGCAGCTTTTGGGGTTCTTTGTTTCATTGTCATTCCCCCCCCCCCCCTTTTTTTTTGGGGGGGGGGGGGTTTACAGAGTACATCAATGGGGTAAATGGAACACAACTGCACATAACTTTCAGTGATGTTGATAAATGAGGCTTGCTGTTTCATATTGAATAATTTCATGCAAATTCAGTGTGTCTTGTTTCATGCTGACTTTTTTTTTCTGTTCAAGTCATTAGAAACAGTCTGCCCTCACAATATTTGCAATATTGTAGAGTAACTTTAAATAATGTTGTACATATTCCATTGTGAGAGGGATTGCTAGAACAAATATCACATTATCTGTCAAATCTCTCAGTAGTTTATGGATTTAGGCTGCCCAAGGACTTGATTTCACAGTTAGTAAGCTTTGTATGATAGAAATGGCAGTGAGTGAAGGCGGGAACAAAACCTTGCATCGGTGTAAGAATTTGTCATCCTAACTCACACAGTGCAATGCAATAACAGTCAATGCAAATTACATGATAAAACTATGTTCATTCTCAAGGTGCAAGAGTGGAAAGGTGAATGTGAAGGCCATGTACTCTAGCTAATGTTTGGTGTTACTTCAATTGTACTTGTATGATGGAGATGCTCAGGGCTGTTAATTTGAAAAAAAAAAAAAAAAAAAAAAAAAGGCTGAGGGTACTCTTGTCCTTAAAGGGGGAATTCCAGGCCAGATTCAATTCAATCAGATAAGAAAGAAAAAATCTTACAACCACAAATTTGATCAAAATTTTAGAAAAATTAGGGAAATTATGATATTTTGACATTTCTATAATTCCGCAAAAGAGTTCTCATACAGTTGATATAAAAATGCGAATGAGTGATCTGATGATGTCACCACATCACAATTTTCCACTGATTGTGTTTTAAAAAATGGACCAAAAAATCAAATTTTCTGCAATTTAAGTGCAAAAAATAATGTTATTCCTGGTGGATTACCTTCAAAATGATAATCAGTCAGATACACAAGGATTTGAGACTGGAACATAATTACATGTGATCAAAAACTGAAAATTTTGGGACTTAATGTACATACTGAATGGCACATTGTGAGGGGATGACATGAATTCACTATTTGCATATTCATATTGACAGTTCAAGAGCTGTGTTGTGAAAATAATCGAAACTTCACAATTTCATAACCTACGTAAATTTCAGCTGATATTGGTCGAACTTTTATGGTTGTGCTTGTAAGATTTTACTCTTCCTTTTTAGACTAACTTTTATTTGTCCTTGATATCCCTTTAGTGAAATATGAACAAACGATTTAGCTCATTTGCCTGGTTTTTTTTTTTGGGGGGGGGGGTGTGAGGGAAGGTCGAGGAGGTGATTATTTTATTTTTTGATGGCTTTAACCTCCCCTTTCTTTAGTTACGAAGATTTTTAGAAAAAAAAGTGTGTAAATATCTTTTGGTTTAAGGTGACTGATCACTGAAAAGTTAGGCAAGTTTAATTTTAAAAAAGACAGTCTGTTGTCAGATATATTGTAAAGAGGTAATGTCACAAAACTACTATAAGACATGATTCTGCTGAGATTCAGTGTGACCAATTTATGACTAAATTTGGGAAACTTAATCTCTAGTATGAATTATTCTTTTGTGACAGTTGGCTGACTTTTTTTCTTTCTTTTTTTTTGCCCAGTGTACATGTAGACTTTAGTGGAGGATAATGCACATGCATCATGAAATCTCTGTAGTCATCTAGAATATATGTTTGCACTGTATCAAATACTCCAACTTTGTAAAGATTTTAGCAAACGTTTTGTACCTCATCCTTAGTGTAGCTAAATATTACCATTTGTATCTTTCCCTTGAAAAAAATATTTAAAAAAAACAGAGAAAAAAAATGCAACGTCAGTATGTAATTGGAGCAGTGTTGCTATATCAAATTTATTTGAATTGTGTGTTGTGCAAGTTTGTACAAATGTACACGTGTGTGAATACTGGACTTAAGAAGGAGAGGAAAGATTAGCTACACTATGGTTTATAGTTTGGGCTCTTGAAATGTCGGGTTATTTTCCACTCGGTGATTTAATGAGTGGTGTAGTGATAAAACAGCTTGGCTTTGTAACTTTAGCAACTGCAACTTTTGCAAGGGATTAATCTTTTGTGTGTGCAAACAGTGTAATTGGTCTTCAGTAGTCCCAGTTGGTATAAATGTAGGCCTACAAGTCTGTAAGAACCATCTTGAATTTGTTTGGGTTTTTTTTTTTTCTTTGTAATGGTTTGATAGGTGATTCTTGTTTCAGGGAAGCTACATTTCGGCTGAAGTAGTAAGCTTTGATAATGTGGTGTTTTTCTAGGCAGTGTATTGTGGTATGTGTTGTGAATTGATTCTTGAATATAAAAAAAAAAAAGATCTACTTCTCTCCCAAGATTTATTCAATGGACAGTCTTTGCAATAATACCCTAATTACATTTCGGTCCCTTCCAACAAGACAGTGTGTGATCTGGTATTTGGGTATAATATTCGTGAATGTGTTATATGGTATGAGGAAGATAATGATGTATGTTAGTAGACTTATGTACCCCCAAATTTTCTACCTTACTAATAGGATTTTTTTTAAATAAGTTTTATGTGGAACATCGGTAGATTAAAGTCCATACACTTAGGTCTTGTATCATTTGTATGTCAGTGGTGTGTACTATCCTGCTTGTACTGTGCCTGTTGAGTAGGTTGATAGAACAGGCAACAGTTGTAGGCCATGATACTTCTGTTTCGAGTGGTACACCATTCCAGTGTGCTACAATTTGTCCTCATGTGTAATGAATGCTTAAGCATTTTTTTTTTCACTGTATATCTCCTAAAATTTCAAATGACATCTCTAGTGTTCATTCATTTTTTTTTTTAATGATATAGCAACGAGGAGTTAATATTTCTGAAGTTGGCATGTGTGTGTTATTTTTAAAATATTGGTAGTGGAGTTTAGGTTTCTTCTTTCTTTTTTTTCTAAAGAAAAAATATGTGGCATGGTGTTATCCTTATTTTTTTCTTTTAAAAAAGAAATTTGTATTTTGTTCAATTAATCTGCCCTTGTCAGCTGAGTTCCCATCACAGGCATCCCCACTGTAATTTGCATCTTTGTGCATTTTGCATGGATTGCCGTGCGGACTACACTTCCCATGCAGTTTAAAGCGAGTGTGAGATTGTTTGACAAGGCACTGATTCCGAAGAACCGTACTATGTCCGTGTGGAGTCCACATGAGCATAGCTCAGAGTACGGAGCGAGGAGTCTTTGCCACCCAGGTCCAAAGAGGATGAGTAAATTGGTCATTCCACTTTCTTTTTGTAATTTTTTTTGGAGCAAAGAAAGAAAAAGGAAAAAAAAAATTGTGACACACCACAGCAGCTTTCAAGCAGAATGCAACTGAATGATTATCTTGAAACTGAATTGTTTTGAGGGAGATGTGTGTGAGCTTCACTAACCTTAAAGCATTTTTCTCTTTTTCCAGGGTGATAATTTCATGTGTGATAGCTTCATTGTAATGCACTTTCTATGTTCAAGTTAAATGTATTTTGAATGTATTCACAGAAGCATAAATTGAGGTAATCCATCATTATGTGTTTTAGTTTCTTTCTATATAAATCCACTAGAACAGGGCAGTTATGCATTTGTATTTTTTTTTGCATGTTATCCGTTGTCTCTAAGACTTAGTGTGTTTTTATCTTCTTCTTTGCAACCAGTTTTAAACCCAAACTTGGCACGATTCATTCGTAGGGGCAGAGGAAGGGCACTTATATTAGTTTGAAGAGATACTACCTTTTCACGCAATTATTTATGTTCACAGGAGTGAATGGTGTTTCACTCTACAGTGTAGAATTTTAACACAGAGTTCGTAGAAATTTCTACGTATGTACCTTTTGAGAGTTTGTATTTAAGTCCATCATATTGGAAGGAAAAAAAAGAGAGAGAAAGGAAGGAGAGTACAAAAAAAAAATTGTAAAAACGAAACAGAAAAAAAAGAAGAAAAAGGACAGAAAAAGGGAAAAATGTTCAAGTATATTTATGTATGATACAAAGTGTGTAACCACCTTCAATTCAGAAGTAGTACATGTAGACTCCAGTAGAAGAGATGAAGATACATTGTAGTTTTTAAAGTTTTAGCGTAGGTTTGGCAAGGGACATGGATTTCCTTTAAAAAACAACAACAACAGAGAGAAAAAAAAATTACAACTTGCCATCCAGTGTATGCTAACCAAAGAAATGATGAAGATTTTATGGTTGTATGGGACTCTCATTACAGGCATAGCTGTTCTGGTTCTCTGCAGGGAGATGAGACGACCTCCCCATTCTCTGGTTTCAAAGGATATTCAAGCTGGCAATTGCCAAACTGTCCATGAGTTTAAGCAAGTTTTGTGTAAATCCTATTTGCACTGTCATGTTTCATGTCATGTGTTTGTGGGATACAAATTAAGCTTAGCCACTTATTTGGTTATTTTGTTTTTTAGAAACAATGCATGCTAAAGCCTGCTACTGAGGGAGCTCAAGATTTGAGTAAAATTCGTATGACACTTGTGAATATAATGTTTGTAGTGATCAATCAACTACAATGTACATTTAAATTGAAGTACAGTGTGATATGATCTGCATATGTACTTTTTGCTCATTGAATGCAATGTCTGCTTAAAATTGCATACAGTATCAACTCCTGGGATATGACTCCTGTGTCATGTATATCACAGCATGCAAAAACCTGTAAATAATTGTAAATATGGAGCCTCTGTTTAGTGTAGCATCTGTGTGGAATGATGACAGCATTGTACAGTCACTCATGAAATAGTTCATGTTCTAGATTGTTTACATGGTGTAAAGGGGTTAGCCTTTTGTTTATATTTTGGAAAGAAAGTACAGTGCACATTATCATTATACATGTACATGTACATGTATTTTTATTGCAAATAGACACTATTTCCCCTATAAAAAAAGAAAAAGAAAAAGACCAAACAAACATGACAAAGAAGTGAAATACTGGTGACTCCGGGAAGTTTGGTCACACAAAATCAGTGTACACTAAATACAGTGTTCTAGATTGGCAGTGCCGGTATGGCAGCAACTTTTGGTCACTACAACTACAGTCTGGTAACATCCACTCAGTAGCAAGCTTTCCAGTCTTTGGTGCAGTACCTGCAGTATTACTAAAACTAGTTATTATTGCAGGTTGCTTTTCTGGAATTGGGGCCCATAGATCTGCTACGTTATGGGGCATAGATTGCATTTTTGTACTCAAAGGAGCGGCTATACTTGAACAAAGTCGAAAGGTAGAGAAGATATTTTCAACCACTTCATTGTGAAATCAGACTTACCCTTAATGTCGGTAGATAAGCATCTTTATTTTAGTATGCATTTGTTGTGTCATGATGAAAACAATTATGTACAGATGGTCTGTATTTGTTAAGAGTTGCTTTTAAGAAAAAACAAACAAAACCAAACTCTTGACATGAAAGTGTATGGGAAATCAAAACCATTTCATATATATCTATGTTGAGAGTTTCATTGGAAAGAAAAAACTAGGCAAAATTTGGTCAATGGACATCAAAAACTACAGATATTCCCCTTTTTTTTCTCTCTTGATTGTTGATCAAAGCAGCAGTGTTTAAAAAAAAAAAAAAGAATGTTATTCTGATATGAGTGATTGCAGGGTTATGGTGTTAGTATTATTAAAAAGCTGTAAATTTTCTTATTCCTGTTTTTTTTTTTTTTTGTAGTATTGGTATGCATGTGATTTACAAAATTGTGATGACAGAAAATAATTGTCTTTGTAACTTAGAGTGTGTAGTGTCGCCATGTAAAAATGCAACAAACTGTAGAACTTGCTTGCTTCAACTTGTCATATTTGCTGCTTGTAGACTGAATAAAATATGAAAAAAAAAATTGCAGTCTTTTTCCACAGTGTCTTCTATCAGCGATTTTCACATTATTCCTTGTGGGGACATCAAAAATGTAAGAAATACAACAATGCCATCGAACTGTAAGTCCAGATCATATTTATTAGGTTTCCAGGATATTGGAGGTATCTTTATGCAGGATTCTCCAGCAGATATCTTGGCAAAGCTGAATGTCAACAATTATATACCGAATGGTCACATTGTTACTTACAGTATACTCCTGGCTTTATTGCCCAGGCTAAATAATTTGACACTCCAAATCAGTCTTGGAATTACATTTCAAATATTATGTCAAGCTGAATACTGCCAAGTAAAAGCTTTCTTAGTGATGTATCTTACATGTATATTCATGAAGCTGACTGCACACACAAACAAAGAGACAACAGTACATACAATTTGCATTTTAGCATTTCATAATTTCATAAACTAAAACAAAAAGTATGATTGATGTTGCTATTTGTTCAAGTGGTTGTGGGGGAGGAGGAGAGGTTTGGGAGGAGTGGTGTAGGATGGGTAGTTGTTTTAGGAGGAAGAGTGGTTTGGAAGGAGGAGTGGTTTCAGGAGAAGAGTGATGAGGGAGGAGTGGTTTAAGAGAGAGTGGTTTCGGAGGAAGAGTACTCAGTAGTTTAGGAGGAAGAGTGGTTCAGGAGAAGGGTAGGTTCAGGATGAAGAGTGGTTTGGGAGGAGGAGTGGTTTCAGGAGAAGAGTGGTGAGGGAGGAGTGGTTTAGGAGAGAGTGGTTTAGGAGGAAGAGTAGTTTAGGAGGAAGAGTGGTTCAGGAGAAGGGTAGGTTCAGGATGAAGAGTGGTTTGGGAGGAGGAGTGGTTTAGGAGGAAGAGTGGTTTAGGAGGACAGTGGTTTAAAAGAAAGAAGTTTAGGAGGAAGAGTGGTTCAGGAGAAGGGTAGGTTCAGGATGAAGAGTGGTTTGGGAGGAGGAGTGGTTTAGGAGGAAGAGTGGTTTAGGAGGACAGTGGTTTAAAAGAAAGAGAAGTTTAGGAGGAAGAGTGCTTTGGGAGCAGGAGTGGTTTCATGAGGAAGAGTGATTTAGGAGGAGGAGGAGTGATTTATGAGGAAGAGTGGTTTGGGAGGAGGAGTTGTTTGAGGAGGGAGAGTAGTTTAGGAGGAAAAACAGTTTTGGGGATGAGTGATTTAGGAGGAAGAGTGGTTTAGGAGGAAGAGTGGTTTGGGAGAAAGAGTGGTTTGGGAGGATGAGTTGTTTAGGAGGAAGAGTGGTTTAGGAGGACAGTGGTTTAGGAGAAAGAGTAGTTTAGGAGGAAGAGTGGTTTGGGAGCAGGAACGGTTTCATGAGGAAGAGTGATTTAGGAGGAGGATGAGTGATTTATGAGGAAGAGTGGTTTGGGAGGATGAGTTGTTTAGGAGGAAGAGTAGTTTAGGAGGAAGAATGGTTTGGGAGGATGAGTGGTTTAGGAGGAAGAGTAGTTTAGGGGGAAGAGTGGCTTAGGAGGAAGAGTGATTTAGGAGGAAGAGTGGTTTAGGAGGAAGAGTGGTTTGGGAGGAAGAGTGGTTTGGGAGGAAGAGTGGTTTGGGAGGAGGAGTGATAAATGAGGAAGAGTGGTTTGGGAGGAGTGGTTTAGGAGGAAGAGTGGTTTGGGAGGAGGAGTGGTTTAGGGGGAAGAGTGGTTTAGGAGGAAGAATGGTTTGGGAGGATGAGTGGTTTAGGAGGAAGAGTGGTTTAGGGGGAAGAGTGGTTTAGGAGGAAGAGTGGTTTAGGAGGAAGAGTGGTTTGGGAGGAGGAGTGGTTTGGGAGGAGGGGAGGGATAGGAGGAAGAGTGGTTCAGGATTGGGGAGTTGTGAGGCAGTGGGTTGAGAAGGGGAGTGGTTAAAAAGAGGGTATGTCTTGGGAAGGGGAAATGGCATACCACTGATTCTTTGATATAACTGATTCCAGTTCTTCTCTGCCATACTCATTACCCCACTCTCTGCACTTGATTTAAAAAAAAATAGATTTATGCCATCAAATCAACACAGCACAAAATCAAAACAGCTTTTAGAAAATGTATTCGTGGTGTGCAATTGCATGTAATTTTATTCAACAATCTGCATTTAACATCTATTTGATGGACAGCATCTCATACGTTCTACTTCTCACTGGATTCATCGACTGCCTATGGTTTGAAAGAGCCAAGGAAAAGGAAGGAAAGGATACACGATTTAACACATATGAGGAGACAGCTGGAATCTGAAAAAACAAACAAAAAAAGCTTTCATACAGATATGAAGGCCAGAACACACATAGATAGCTTAAATCTAAGCTATGGATTATGCAAATTTTGACAGTAAATGCACCTGCATACATCCAATACTGAAACACATACCGAGGCGTGTATGTGCAAGGTACGCCTATCTTTGTTTTGGTCCATGGATAAAACTGAAATTAAGGATTTGATTGAAACTATCTATGTGAATGTTGACCAAAACACCATTTACATTTAAAAAGAAGAAAAAAAAAAAGAAGACAAATCTAATTTGAACAAGAGACCCGCGGGTCTAGCGCTCACCTGAGTATCGCAAGTTCACCTTTCACGCAGTCACTAATCTAAATCATTCACAGCTCTACCAAAATTTGACCAGGCATTCTCAAGTAGAAGATGAAAATGTACAATATCAAGGGCCCATTTTTTTAAGATTCCTTAATTTGGGGGGATTGGGGCCCCCTGGGGCCCTCTGGGTGGGGCATGGTGCCCATTTTGATAAATTGAGATATTGACCCCTAGGGATGCTACCTGCCAAGTTTGACAAAAATCCATCATGAGGTTTTCAGGAAGAAGATGAAAATGTACAATTCAGGCCCCCATTTGGACCCTTCCAACCACCCCCCCCTCCCCCCCCCCCCCTACCCAAGAGGGGCACCCCTGGATCTCCTATGAACAAACTTGTAGTATTATCTCAGCTCTATAACTTTTGATTCTAGAGAAGATTTATAAAGATTCCTTCATTTGGGGGGTTTGGGACCCCTGGGGGCCCCCTGGGTGTGGCATGGTGCCCATTTTAACAAATTGAGATCCTAACCCCCTAGGGATGCTACCTGCCAAGTTTGGTGAAAATGGGTCATGGGGTTCTCAAGAAGAAGATAAAAATGTACAATTTAGGCCCCATTAGGACCCCTCCTCACCCCCTCCCCTGGGTCCCAAGGGGGCACCCCTGATTCTGCCATGAACAAACTTGAAACTACAGTCATCAATGTACTAACTCATAGTATTAACTTAGCTCTATCACTTCTGGTTCTAGAGAAGAAGATTTTTGTGGATTCCTTCATTTTGGGGGGTTTGGGCCCCCCTGGGGCCCCCTGGGTGGGGCATGGTGCCCATTTTAACAAATTGAGTTCTTAACCCCCTAGGGATGCTACCTGCCAAGTTTGGTGAAAATGGGTCATGGGGTTCTCAAGAAGAAGATGAAAATGTACAATTTAGGCCCCATTAGAACCCTTCCCCACCCCCCTCCCCTGGGTCCCAAAGGGGGACACCCCTGATTCTGCCATGAACAAACTTGAAACTACAGTCATCAATGTACTAACTCATAGTATTAACTTAGCTTTATCACTTCTGGTTCTAGAGAAGAAGATTTTTACAGATTCCTTAATTTTGGGGGGTTTGGGCCCCCCTGGGGGCCCCCTGGGTGGGGCATGGTGCCCATTTTAACAAATTGAGTTCCTAACCCCCTAGGGATGCTACCTGCCAAGTTTGATGAAAATCGGTCCTGGGGTTTTCAAGAAGAAGATGAAAATGTAAAAAGTTTACGCACGACGCACGACGGACGACGCACGACGGACGACGCACGACGGACGCCGGACGAAGGGCGATGGCAATAGCTCACTTGAGCCTTTGGCTCAGGTGAGCTAAAAATGGACCAGGGTTTCTGGATGTGCCATCTACACTGTCAGGAAAAATGAGCAGATAAAACTTGGGGTTTACATGTCATTGATACTTCAATGTTTTGTTTGTTTGTTTACCAAAGTTTAAGTTTGTTTGGTTACCCACATTTGCATTTGCTTGGTTTTTCTTTACCCCTGGTGGTGGGATGTATAGGATGCCTGAAATTGATGGAAAGTATATCTTTCCAATAAACTTACATGCTGGATTTGGGATTAGTTACCTTTTGCGGGAGCTGTTGTAAGAAAAAGAAAAACTGAAAAAAAAAAACACCAACAAGTTCATACTCCAAAACTGAGGCATTACAGTTGGCTCTACACGAGGGTCTAGTCTGTTGTTACTAAAGAATAAGCTCAAACTTATAAGGCACCTCATCTCACAAAGAGTAACACACATACCCAAGCATACTTGCTATATTTTGGTCTGACAAGTTGCTATAACGACCCTGTAGCATGCGGACTCGTGGAGTGGGAAAGCCGACCCAGTTCGGATACCGCAACGAATTTGCTTACAGCTTTATCACTGACCTCTATGTAAGTACACACACAGCTGCAGAATCTTGACTGGAGTCGACCATTACTGATGTGTACCCTTGAATGTACATATTCACTGACCGTTGCTATTTGTGGTTTTAATATGTACCCAAGTGGATGGCGAATAACTTGGACCACCCATGAATCCCCCCACTACCGGGTTTTTGATCCTTGGCACAAAAATAAACTTTGTGACTTTGAATTGTGTACACTTAATTGTAGTTTTTCATGCCCTATCTCTGAATAAAATTTATTTGCAAATTTTGTGGGCATTCAAGGAAATTACAAACTTATCTTCGAGTGTCATTTAGATATCTGCACTGGTCACATCATATCCACATATCAGAATTATTTCCATTAATCCCTGGGGAAAAGTTTGTTACAAGCCGAGATTCTCCTGGTGTGCGACATTTCTCAGCCCATGGTAGTTTAGAAACAGAGGTAGCGCAATCCTGGAGCACATATCAACCTTTTCCTTGTCATCTGAACACATAAAAATAGAAGAATGGATAGAAGCACACTTTGTAACAAAATCACAGAAGTTGAGACCTTTCTACTGAAATCCACACTTGCAACAGACATTTAAAAATATGTGCTCCAATGGTACTTAGTAATCAAAATTCCAAAGGTCTTAACAAGAAACTTTATTAAAATACTACTGAAATTTTCGAGTTTATGCTGAAGCAAATATTTAGTGATCAGTTCTTAAATCTGTTATCTAGTAAACATTTGATTTGATTTTTCAGTTCAGAGTAGATTCTGAAAGAGCAGACTATAACCTTTACATTAGCATATAACTCAACACAAATGGACTCTACTAACCTACTTATAATGACTGAAAGAAAGTAAACCTTCTCTAAAGGTATTCACTGAGAAAATACCAGTTACAAAAAAGTGAAAAATCAGGCCTCAACACTATCCGCTTCCTGTTTTTTATTGTTTTTTTGTTCGGTTATGACAAAATTTCGATATAACGAAATAAAACTACCGACTGCATGTTTAGGGTCTATTCAAATGTTTAAAAAAAAGGTTTAAAACTCTGTAGCAAACAGCGATGAAGAGATTATGAGATTAATTTCACCAATTTAGAGTCTTCACAGAAAATTTTTTGTCAGTTTTGAGATGCATGGTCACATATATGACTGACAGCACCTTTACACACACCACTGAATTGTGTTGTGTTTCACTCAAGGACACATACCTCTCTATTTCAAACAAACAGAAAAACAGAAAAATTACAATAGTAATGCTCCCCAAATGTTCAAAAACTTTACTTTTTTTTCATCACATACGTATTAAACTTTTAATGATTATCAAAATCATTTTGACGATGGTGATCAATCATCACCATTACCATTGCTATTATTATCATTATGACTGTTAGCATTTTATCCATCTATTTCTTCTTTCATAAGTACTATTTCTATTGCTATGATAATTATCAGTATTACTATCACAATCATTTATCATCATCTTCATAAACATCCCAATTATATGTTACAATCATTCATGATATAAATTCAAAACAAACAACAAACACAAATTTTAATTCTCACCTCCTCTTTCCCTTTTGCTTTCCTTTTCCTTTTGATTTCTGCTTTGCCAGAGACTTCATCTTCTTGGCTTCATTAGCCCTGGAAGGGAGATGCAATACCAAATGCATTTAGGACTAGAACAGTGATGACTGCTCAACAAAACAGCAAAAGATTATGTCCTTCACAAATCACATAACTTCAAGAACAAGAAACAAGCAAGCAAACAGACACACATGAAAAAAAAACTAACAAAACAAAAAAAAATACAAAACTAGAAAAGCACTCTGAGAGTTCAGACCTCTGCCAAGCAGCTACTTTCCACCGATGATCTTGCTCTTCCATAGAGATCGGTGATTTCCACCCATACATATGCATGTTGAAAAACCACCCAATTTCCAAATATAGAAGCCTTTGTCACATCATAAACCTTGGCAGAAACTAGAGCACGCACTTTAGTGCACGTATGAAAACCTAAAAAATGGGCAGCTTGAATTTCCAAGTTCATTGGCCCTGCCTGCAAACATAATGAAAATCCTTCACAAAATCCATAAAAATTTCTGGATCACTAACAAGATTTAATCATCTGTTCCTTGTGTCATTCTCAACCTTTCCTGCGAATTTCATCCACATCCATGCACAACTTTTTAAGTTATTTTGCACACGGACAAACCAACAACCCAACACCGATGAAAACATAATCTCCTCCCTTGGCAGAGGTAATAAACATCACTATGACTCAGACTTTGAGGTTGATACTGTACTAGTGTCATGCCATAGTTGCTTACATTTTACATGGGTATGAATTTGAAGTATTCTCATGGTCGACATCAGGGTATTTAGCAATGGCTGGAGTGAAAGCAAACCCACAATCAGTGCAAAATTTGCATATTTTAGACAAAATCATCTACTTTTCCTCCACAATTGGCTTTGAAATTTCATGAAATTTGTGGTCCATCTTGACATTTCTGATTGCCACAAGAGATTTTATGGATAAATCATGTAAAAGAATGATTGATCGAGGATTTTGAACACTGACGCCATGTTGTCTGAATCACTACCTAGATTCATACACTGTATGCTTGTATACACAACATTCATGCCGACTCACACTCAAGCTCTGCACATGTACTGTACAGGTGAGCTGTATGTTTTCACTCCAGCTTTACAGGAAGTGGCATATACCTGACCATGAAAATAAACATTAGACGAGGAGTATCAAATATGTATTCACACACATACACCCATATCATACCACAAATACATATTGTGCATGTAAAAATATCATTCACATGATCAGGTTTCTATAGGATAGGATGTGTAATGCTTTCACACTAAATGCTTACTCAATGAGACCACAGCAAGACTATCAAGATCATTATTAACACCAAACAATCGACTTTAGTCAGAAACTTATCAAGGGACTATATGTTAGTGTGGCTGACGGCTATTTTAGACAAACGGCCATTTAGTCCAGTCAAAATATGAAATGACCCACAACTAATTGCAACAGAAACGATTCCACTTGCATTTGACCCGGAAGAGCTATTAAAATAACATATTAAAAGTTCCCTAAAATTCGAGTGGTGGATCAGTGTCTAATTTGCATAAAATCAAAATGGCCGCCATACAACCTGTTTATGCCTATATCTCAGGATATATAACCCACAGAAAGTAAATTCCGGTGTCTAATCCTAAGTTTTTTAGGTCAAGGAATACAGTTATGTTATGTATAGCAACTTTCAAGCATCCTTTTATATAGTTTTTGCATATATTTGCACATAATTACATGTAAAATGGCCGCCATATTGCCTGCGCAAGCCCGTATCTTCGTATATCATTAATGTAGTACACTCAGGAATAAGTTGCTATATATGTGGACATAAAACCCACAGAAAATAGATTCTGGTGTCTAAACCTATGTGGTTTTTTTTTAGGTCAGGGAATACAATTATGATATAAGCGGTAACTTTCAAACTTCCCTTTATACATTTTTTACATACATTTGCATTCAACTAAATGCAAAATGGCTGCCATAATGCCACTACAGGCTTATATTTCTATCTGTAAAGGTACCTAGTGATGGTGTCTGTGGTCTTAATTTTACTGCTGAGAATCACTGATGTAGAATACGTTCCACTCAGGAATACTTACCTATATTTCACTAAAAGTGTGCATATATTTATACATAAATCTATATTCAAATTACTATCGTGAATATAATTTCAGATATATACGAATACGAGCTGCAGAACGTTAATTGTACTTTAATGTCTACATCCAAGATTTCAAGGGAAAATTGTGTTGATACCATTCACAACCTTGATGATTATCCTACACCTAGTTTGTATATTCTTGCATTTATTAAAAGTATTGTATTACATTCTACTCACATTTTCTTGAGATAACGCCTCAAAACAGAAAACAACTGTAAATAGCATCGAATAGAGCATATCTTTATTTAACTGTAATCTCAACTTATCTTCCAAAGTGTGCTCAATAGGTACACAAATATCAAAGTCTAAAATTATGTAGTGGGAATCGTTAAAACATCATGATTGCATGATATTTAATGTATTATATTTTGTAATTTGCCCTCATGTTTACTGCTTATTACTTGTGTCTATGTGGCAATTCTGTATTTCTTCTTCTTCTTTTTTTTCTGCCAAAGGGGGGGGGGGGGCATGTCATCAAGTTCATGATTATCCATAAGCTACTCTACAAAAGTTTCATGAGATTGGACATATCTCATATAGCTTTCAAAGTGTGCGTACGGTACACAAAAATTGGTCTTAAATCATTCAGCAGCATCTTTTTTCTTACCTGCGATGATTTACATCCATGTTTAGTCGATACTTGTGTCCTTTGTTGCAAAACTTTTGGTAAAGGCATGTTTATCAATGAGCAACATATTACCGTGATAATTTGTATGGAAGTGGATTTTGTCATATTTTTGCGCAGATTCACCCAGTGACTTACTGAAAATGTAAAACATTGTGATTTACAGCCAGATACAAAGAAAAAGGAAAAAAAAGGAAATGCCTTGACATTTCTATTACTAGTACTCTGGATTCATCAGTCGATCAATACAAACAGCATCCTTCTCATTGGCTTCAAGCTCGTACAAC
Organism: Diadema antillarum; assembly: GCF_040938485.1. Lineage (NCBI taxonomy): Eukaryota > Metazoa > Echinodermata > Echinoidea > Diadematoida > Diadematidae > Diadema > Diadema antillarum. The sequence continues at coordinate 1,138,377 of NW_027271244.1, read as the reverse complement.
ACATGTAAATTCTTATAAGTCTTACTTTTACCATTTTTTCGTGTTGTATCTGCAGCTTTATTAAAAGAAATGTTTCCTATTGCATTGAGGCTTCGCACTAATAACATCTTCATCAACACACAGGTTTTTTTTTTCAGAAATGCGAGCAGCATGAAGGCTGAATTCAATTTTGCTGGCGAAAAAGCAGTCCTAAGTCAGATAAAAAACAAAATACACAACATCATTTTCTGTCCCTAACCCTTCAAAAAGGTCCCTTCCCTCTACCTCAGTAGCAGCTTTTCTTCAAGTTGAACAGTGGAAGGGAAATGACGTACAATCATTGGAATTGAGACGATTTGAGAAAGATGTTTAATCAAAAATATGGTCTGATCACTACAGACAAAGCTGCAGCTATTAAGGAACTCCTGAAGAAAGTCTGGTGCAACTGCAAGACAGGATGTTAGCAACTGGCAGTGTATAGTTGCAGGGCAAACAGATTTGATTGCTCACAACCCATACCAGTGTCAGATGCGGGCCATTATATAGCAGACATTTGTAATGTTGTATTTCTGAAATATGTGAGGAGTGAGATAATGCTGTTCTAATTGGTAATCCGCGTGTTGGTACTAGTACAGAAAAGATGACGAATTAGGGTGGTAATGCATTTCAGTCCAACAGTGCCATTAAGTCAGACCAAATTTTCGTCGAAAACATTCGTCTTTCTTCACAATTGTCATTGTCGATCCTGAGTAAGACGAAATTATCCGTCGAATATTTGGTCTGAATAAATGGCACTGTTGAACTGAAATGCATTACCACCCTACTTAGTCATCTTTTATACATAATATATATATATATATATATATATATATATATATATATATATATATATATATATATATATATATATATACATACATATATATTACGGGTACCATCTACCCTAACCCCCCCCCCCCCCCCCCCACCCCAGGCCACAGGATGCCCAAAGGCACCTAAAATCTTATCTAGGTGCGGACGCCTTGGGGCTGGGACCAAATCATGGGGGGCCACTTTTGATTTTTGATCCTCTTTTTGAAAACATATGGCCAAATTTTGAACAAACTTAGTACTGTAGGTGCATTTATCGCTAGTGTCATGAATATATGAACATCATGCCTCCCTGGGTCATGGAGGTCCCTAAAGGCTTCTAGATATGGCCCAAGAGGTTCCCAAAGTCTTCCAATTTCCTCTCTCCCAAGTAATAGTCTGTAAGAATGCATGGAAGGTGAACTTGAGATACTCGAGTGAGGGCTGGACCCCTGGGTCTTTTATTCAGAAAGTGAGTGAGTGACATCGTACCCTGATATGACAAGAACATTCTCTAAACAAATGTCCAAACTCATGAAACTTTTGTAGAGTAGCTTACGGATATAAGCTACTCTGAATTTGAATAGATTTATGTATAGATATATGCAAATTTTTAGTGAAATATAGGTAATTATTCCTCATTGCAACGTATTCTACAACAGTGATTTTCAGCAGTAACATTAAGACCATAGACACCATCACTAGGTACCTTTTACAGATAGAGATAGTATAAGCCTGTAGAGGCATTATGGCAGCCATTTTGCATTTATTGAATGCAAATATATGCAAAAAAAGTATAGAGAGAAGCTTAAAAGTTACTGCACATATCATAATTGTATTCCCTGGCCGAAAAAAACCATAGGTTTAGACACCAGAATATTTTTTCTGCGGGTTTTGTGTCCAGATATAGAGCGACATATTCCTGAGTGCACTACATTAATGGTATACGAAGATACGGGCTTGCACAGGCAATATGGCGGCCATTTTGCATGTAATTATATGTAAATATATATATGCAAAAACTATGTAAAGGGATGCTTGAAAGTTGCTACAGATAGCATGATTGTATTCCTTGACCTAAAAAACATAGGTTTAGACACCGGAACTTACTTTCTGTGGGTTACATATCCCGAGATATAGGCATAAACAGGTTGTATGGCGGCCATTTTGAATTTATGCAAATTAGACACTGATCCACCACTCGAATTTTAGGGAACTTTTAATATGTTATTTTAATAGCTCTTCCGGGTCAAATGCAAGTGGAATCGTTTCTGTTGCAATTAGTTGTGGGTTAACCCACTTTTTGTCATATTTTGACTGTACTAATTGAGTGTGATGACTACAGCTTGGTTCAATGCAGTGCAGGGGAGATAATTGTGGATGTTGATATTCAGTGTTGTCTTCCAAACAGGAACCCGAAACAACAACAACTGTCTTGGTTTTTCTCTGCATGTCAGAACTAGACTCCCAAGAAAGCAGCTCTTATTCATATCAATGCTATCAAGGATGTAGGACTGACACACGAAAATATGAAGCACGGAAACTAAGATTAAGTATCCTTTTTCAGCAAAAATTCACGGAAATGCTACCCAATTCCATTAATGAAATGCCCAAGATAGCTTAAGCTGCAAGTTACTAATAAAGCTTTGAGGACCTTTTTTCTCTCTCTCTACAATCTTTTTTTAAAAAAAAATCTAGATCATTAGGCATTACAAATAGACATTATATAGATATCACATACTATATTTGGTGTGCAAAAACTATACCCTTCAACAGAAAAAAAAAGAGAAATAAAGGAGACTCATCGTGTAAATGGCATTGTCTGAGATTAACTGCGTTCAGTACAATGTACTTCATTTTGGAGGTCTTAATCTCTTATTTAAGCCGATAGATGGTCCAATAATATGAAATGTTTTTTTAATTTGTTTTTTTTTTTATTAATGGCATAGGAGATAAAAGCCCACGCCTTTGGGTATGAAACAAACAAGACTGGACATGTATACTTAATGAGTAATACAGCATGAAGGATAAAATCCTTCATATAAAATGTCATCAACAACTCATCTAACTTGCCCATGGACTATTAATAGCCAATGTCATGTTTTCCGGAAAACGTGACACTTTGCAATCCATAAATCCATTACTTTGTTTCGCATTCTTGTTACGTTTGTACGGTTTTCCCTGTTTGCGTTTACTTGATCATGGGGTGTTTTTTTTTTTTAACTTTCATTATCTTGATTACTATTTGAATGGTAAAACAATAGACATCATCCCGTGGCATGAAAGCATAAGTGACCCGCCACAACAAAAGGACCCGAAAGTCGCTGACGGCTGAGCCGAGAAAATTGAGTTTGAAGTCACATCATTAAAATCGGTCAAAACCATCAAATTTCTGTATTGGGCATTATTTTGTAGTCTAATGTATCATATATCATCTGCCAAAATTTCGAAGCTAAATGATCAAAGGAAAGGCAAGAAATTAGCATTTTTCCGGGCCATGATTTTCTGACTTTCAACGGAACAGAAACATGTCCAAAGATTTGGATTTAGTGCCAAGATAGACTCTGCCCCTAGCAACGAGGAAGTGATCTTGTTGGTCAGTGCACGGCACCCTGGTTACTGATTGGTCGTGCGTAGACCACTGGCGCTATGCTTGAATGAACATCGCCGAGGTTGCTATGAGCAGACCTTCTATTGTCACAAGGTGAAATCTGTCTTACCTCCCCTTGATCCCCTTGATTGCGCTGGAAAGAAACCTTTGAAGATGGTTTTCTCGAAACGCTGATTTCTTAGACCACTCCACATGGTCTCATAAAATCATCAATATCTCCACAACCGAGTACTTTTATGAGTCGTGTTATATATCAAATTAAAGCAGAAGAGTAAGAAAATAATGTCATGTCATTTTCAGAAAATCGTCATCCCAAGACTTTCGGATCTTTTTGTAGTATGGGGGGTCATAATATGGACAAAGCACCTGAACGAGTGGAAATGCAAGTGTCACATCAACAGCTTTTCCGATTCTTGGCACTTACTTGCTTCGGAACTGCTTGATGGAAGACCTGCTGGTGTTTGTCAGCTCCTTCTCGAAGGAGGAGCCCGCCCTCTGTTGAGACTTCTGCTTCTTCTGCTTCTTGCTGGGCGGAGGACCTATGTGTGGAATGGAGAGTGATGGCATATTACTGACCTGCAGTTGTCTGCAGAGACAAACTTTTCTCTGCAGATTGTTAACTATTAGCTCACATTTTTTAAATGACAACTCAGAGAGTGCAGGAGTAACTATTAATACTCCCGATAAAAAGATTTTCAAATAAAATTTAATAATCACAAAATTTCCTCTACTTTTGTTCCAAGCTTTGGGTCTCGTCTTTGCCATGGCTTTTTAAGGCTGAGAATCTACAAATTCAGAGTTATATATAAATTCATACAAAAATCTTAGGAAAAGGTTGCTTAAGGTTTGAGATCCATGAGTTGTCTCGCGCTTCATCCTCACCTCCCCTCTCCAGCGGGGCATCGCTGCTGAAAGCGGTAATCCGTTTCGGCTTCCTGCTCCTCTTGGCAGCTCGTATCGCAAACTGCTGGGCCTTCATTAGGTCGTAATTCACTCTGTCCTCAGCCTGGGTTTGCGGCGAACCCCAAACAAACAAAACACACATCTGTCAAAATCACAACTAGGAAGCATTCAAAACATGTGTCTTGTAATAAGTAATATTCATGAATGGCGGGCATAGAACTCTAAATATTCACAAACAAATCTGAGCAGGAACAACACTCATGTCTGAAATTTATCCTTTTAACGATAATAAAAAGTTTTGGTACCTCAAAAGTGTCCTTAAATTTCCTTGTCTTAGTTTGTGTTTCAGGTTAAAGTACCTTTCATATAACTAACACTGTGAGACTTACTCGCCCCAAAGTGTTCTCATGTCTTAGTAATCATGCAATTAACTGCGACCAGCAGTCCCATACGCATAGCGTAATCGGGCTTCGCATTGTAGCATTCAGGATCATGACAGATTTAGTATCGCAGGGTAAATGTCAACTTAAAATCCCATAAATTCTTCAATTTGAAGACTTACCAATTAAGTTGAAGTATTGAAAACAGGCTTCGGGCAACGTTTGGTTCTGCCTATAGTCCCTTTCTGTTCGAATTGATGACTGAATGTGACTCGGTCGACAGGACCTTAGGAGAGCTACATACAGTACACTGAATACTACAGCCAGTGCATGCAAACACATCACATGCACACAAATTTCAAATCCATGAACGGATAAGATGTTTGTGTGCGCATGCGCTGGCCGTGGTATCCAGTGTATGTACTAGTAGCTCTCCCAATGTCCTCTCGACCGAGTCACATTCAGTCATCAATTCGAACACAAAGGGGCTATTGGCAGAACCAAACGTTATTCGAATCCTGTTTTCAATACTTCAACTTAATTAATAAGTCTTCAAATCGAAGAAATTTTTGGATTTTAAGTTGACATTTACCCGCGATACTAATTCTGTCATGATCCTGAATGCTTCAATGCGAAGCCCCATTACGCTATGCGTATGGGGCTGCTGGTCGCAGTTAGCTATGCGTACAATGGGCTGCACGCTGCTGGTCGCAGTCAGTGGTTTCGTACAATATTTATCGACGCTGTACAGCGTTGGCTCTGGTACGAAACCATTATTGCATGATTACTAAGACATGAGAGCACTTTGGGGCGAGTAATTCTCACAGACAACGTACTTTAACCTGAAACACAAACCAAGACAAGGAAATTCAGGGAAGCTTTTGAGGTACCAAAACTTTTTATTATCTTTAAGTATTTGCATGTGCTTTAGTTTGTTTTGTCCTTCAATCTTTGCTCATGATTTGGTAATTCTTGCTGTTTTTGCCCCTTTGGCCTCCCATACACTCTTGGGAATCCCAAAGTAATCCTCTCAAGCCGTTCACAAAGTACAAATTGGTAAATATAAGGTTTATGGACGTACCTAGATCAATTTAAAACTAAAATATTTCAGAGGTCAATTTGATTTGATGTGCAAGAGTAAGAATTGCCTTCTACTCCCAATACCTGCAAATACCTAAATGAACAATTAAATGAGGTTTTTCAGGGGAGGCTGCAAACAGGGCTACGATAGAAGGCACATGTTCCCATTTGCATCAGATGGCATATTGACATCAGACATGCATTCACTGCATGCGTTCAATCTGCTGGTACTGTTATGACTTTGCCTTATCGTGTGTACCGCCTTATTGCCTTGTGCCGCAAACTGGAGCACCCCCTGCAGCAAAATCAGACACACTGCCGCAAACCGGCACACCCTGCCGCAAACCGGCACACCCTGCCGCAAAGAAGGACATGCCAGCCAAACACCAAGTGGTCACTCTTAATCATGCAAATCACTAATGAGCTTTATGGGCGTCTCTGCGAGTTGAGTAAAGTTGTGTTTGTCGAAATCGTACCATCAGTGGTCGTACCATTTCTTCTGACTCTTCAACAGAGGCCAGCGATTTTCTAAGGTCACAAAAGCCTATGTAATGTGTTTTATGCCACAAACAGGGATAATTGGTCTTGTGTAAGAATACAAAAATATACTACTGAATATAACATGTGATATACAGCCAAGAGACAGACAAACAATTATTTCCTTGAATCAGTTTTCCTTTCTAGTCACATAAAATATGAGACGGTTTGTGTCTAACGGCTGCCATTCCTAACTACTTGGAGACCTGCTTATTTGATCCAAAACTTGGGGCACACAATGACGCACAAACCAGTCACTATCAAGACTGCTATTGATTTTGATATATTGAGAGCTTTCATGCAATAATAAAAGGCATCAGTTGCAAAATGGTTCTGCAGAAGCCATACAGAACCTACAACTTGAGGACATTGTTCAATTCTTCAACCACATGTCATCTTTTGATTAATGTGGCATACAGGAGCTCTTCAATGAGACACCTGCACAGCTTTGCTGTATTAAGATTCAAACACTAGAATTTTTGCTATTTTAAAATCCAAACACCAGAACTTTGCTATTTCAAGATTCAAACACTAGAACTTTGCTATTTTAAGATTCAAACACTATAACTCACACTCAAGGCTTTCTTCTTCTCCTTCTTTTTCTTCTTGGGGTCCTTGATAGGTTGGGTTGGGGCTTCCAGTCGGAGAGATGCTGGGCAAATGAGAAAAACACACAAATTTCTATGAAACCTAGGCATATACTAAATATATGAATCAAGAACTTTAAGTTGATCAGAACAACTACAACACCAACAAAAAATGATCAGTAAATGCAGCTAGTAAGTGACAGACCAGGTCATTTTAGAAATTTATGTCGGTCAGACTGTGATGAAAAGAAAAATGACAAACACTACAGGCCATTTTGCCACACCTCACATGTCTCGGTGCTTTCCATTGCTTTAATAATGATAATAATAATAATTAATATCATCATCATCATAATCATAGTCATAATTATGATAATAAATTACATTTGTATACAATGTTTCTAGGTGGAGGAAGAAAAGAAAGGAAGGGAAAAATAATATTAGAATACCTACATGTTAAAAATATTGAATTACGCTGAAGTAAAGAAGAAAATAGTATGCATCAGTACGCCCTATGCATCAGTAAATCACCAGGTGTAATAATAAAACCTACAATCAAGGCATTAACTGTGGGGGGCTAGGGGTAAGTAATGATGGGAAAAAAAAAGGATTTTCACAAGTGACTTTAAATGATTCTAATGATGGGGCTTCTCGTGCACGAATGGGGAGATCATTTCATAACTTTGGTGCAATAACTGTGAATGAGCTTTACAGAAACAGTGTGATTTTTAAGCTAGCAGCACCCTTTTGTGAAATGCTGCCCTCACGCAAGGCAGATGGTACTAAACGTTGGAAGCCATAGAAGTAACCACCCACACAGATCAATGGCTTCACTCCCTCCCCCTCCCCCCATCATGTATCATTGTCTTTTTGAGGGAAGCCATACATGGGCATGTTTTCAAAGTCAATGGACAACAGCAAAAATAGTCAAATTATAATGAGAAGGAACCAAAGATAGCTAATTTACTGCCCGATTCCTCAAACTCACTATTAGTGAGTTTGAGGAAACAGGCAGTAAACAAGCATCATTATCATTTACTGATGACGCACAAACAGGAAAGCAACCTATCAAACTTTATCTGTAGTCACTCTTCACACACAGGTAACTGCATGAAGACCTTTTAGTTTTTGGTTTTCATTGTTTGTTTGTCTCTTTTTTTTTTTTAGTCTTGCATGAACACTTGTAGATGGCTAAGAATTGCATGTCTGTTCTATCAAGAAAGGGACGGACATGGAAGAGGGAAGTAAAGTACAGGCCAGAATGTGGATTCACCAAAATCAAGTTTCTGTGAGCAGACAATGGCTTCCCACCCTGACACAAGGATGCACATCAGCTCTAAGATTCTGAGTACAAACACCCACGAAGCCTCATCTGCCCAGAAATGCTTGTGACTACAAAGAAATGATCATTCACGCTCACGTTGTGCCACTTGGGACCCACATGCCAATCCAGGCATACATCTCCCACTCACGTCTGTAGAGCCACGTGCTGTTAACTCATAATATGATATGTTTACTTTTCGACCAGAAAGTCACTCTGGATATTGTTGATCTCTCTCTCAATCATCATCATCATCATCATCATCATCATCATCATCATCATCATCATCATCATCATCATCATTATTATTATTATTATTATTATTATCATTATTATTATTATCATCATCATTTTGGTTGTGGGAGCATTAAAGGACAAGTTCACCTTCATAAACATAAGGATTGAGAAAATGCAACAATATTACTAGAACACATCAGTGAAAGTTTGAGGAAAATTGGACAATCGATGCAAAAGTTATGAATTTTTTACATTTTTGTGTTGGAACCGCTGGATGAGGAGACTACTACAGCTTGTGAGTCATATGCGTACAACAGTATAAAGAAAATATAAAAGAAAATTCGACATATTTTCACTTTTTTCGCAAAATAAAAGAGCAATTGACTCGCCTCTTTCTCGAGGCAGGGGGAATAATATTACCCATAACATTTATCGGTAACGAGTCAGGGGAATGTGTACTTTTTTCAAAAGATGGAATTTTGTGAAATTCTCTTTATATTTTCCTTATATTGTTGTACGCATGTGACATCTAAGTTATTCATACACTGCAGTAGTCTTCTCATCCAGCGAGTACTGCACAAAAACTTCAAAAATTCATAACTTTTGAACGGATTGTCTGATTTTCCTCAAACTTTCACTGCTGTGTTCTACTAATATTGCTACATTCTCTCAATCCTTATGTTTATGAAGGTGAACTTGTCCTTTAAACTTGTAGTGCAATCATGAGACATTATGTTTGTTTGTGCAATCTTATGAGCTCTTGTTTGTGAAGACATACACATTAATAGTAACACAGTTGTGATGAGTATTGACGTGAAGTGGCATGAAACCTGTATTTTGTCTTGATGGGGCTTTCACGCAGAAAAAATTCAACCTACTGCAGCAGGGGTTACCCGGCTAGACACTAGATGTAGGGGAGGGCAACCCTTGACTTCCTGTCGTGTCTCATTGCTCAAACTTTACACCTCGACTAGAGCCACGTTCAAAACTAATGTTTAAAGAATATCCCAATAAGAAATAGTATTCACAACAAACAAAAATAATTTCTTAAACATTTGTTGTAACATTTTTTGAATCAAATCTCGAACTTTATCCTAAATCACCTCCTCACAGAAAGACAATGGACTGAGGCCATGATTGGGCAGACATTGGTCATTTAGGCGGCTGTATATAACTAAAGCTGCATTAAGTTGACATTTGGACAAGATACAACTGTACTATAGATTCTTATTTGCATACATGTATAAATCGCTGACTGCTTCTCCATAACATAATTCTGCATGTGTCGCATTGACTCGTTCTTCTTCGATCTGTTTATTGAAAACAAGTCCCATCTGAATCTGCGGTCCTCCTAAATCATAGATGGCTTCCTTGATTTGTGAAGTCATACCCAACTCCTGTGTTCACTCCACTTTGTTTATGCAATTCGTCAGCATTCAAGTGAATGCTTTCTACTTGGATGTCAACTTGAGCAATGGACATGTTCATCAATAATACTTAAGGATGAGAAACAGGTTCTCACTCACCCGACTGGATAAAATAACGGAAAAAATCCTTAGCTCAAAAACAAAATGTGCAGTGATACGCACTGCAGCACACTACACAGCACCAATCCACACTTCCCATACCACTCCACACTGCATCACAAAACTCCACACCACTGCACACCCCACCATTTCACACTACTTCACACCACTCTACGACACAACACCACAACACTCCACACCACACCACTCAACACCACCACACCACTCCACACCACTCAGCACCACCACCACACCACACCATACCACTCCACACCACACCACTACAGCATATCACACCACACCATACCACTCCACACCACACCATACCACTACATACCACACCACACAACTCCACTCCACATCACACCACACCACTCCACATCACACCACACCACTCCAAACCACACCACTCCACACCACTCCGCATCACACCCCTCCACATCACACCACACCACACCATGCCATACTACTCCACAGCACTCCACTAAACACCACACTAATCCACACCACACCACCACACCACCACTCCACTCTACACCACACCATACCACACCACACCACTCAAAACCACACCACTCAAAACCACACCACACCATGCCATACTACTCCACAGCACTCCACTCAACACCACACCAATCCACACCACACCACACCATTCCACACCACCACTCCACTCTACACCACACCATACCATTCCACACCACCACTCCAATTTACACCATGCCACTCCACACCACACCATTCCACACCACCACTCCACACTATACCACACCTCACCACACAAACACCATACCACACCACTCCACGACACATCACCACTCCAATTTACACCACGCCACTCTACACCACACCATTCCACACCACCACTCCACACTATACCACACCTCACCACACAACACCACACCATACCACACCATACCACACCACTCCACAACACATCACCACTCCACACCATACTATACCACACTACTTCGCACCACACCACACCACACCACACCACACCACACCACACCACACCACACCACACCACACCACACCACACGACTCTACACTGCTCCACACCTTTCTCCTGCATGCGCTCCCGATGGGTCTGGAACCAACTCCTCTTGGGCCGGCTGAAGATCTCCTCACGGTGGTTCAACATGGCCGATGCCTTGTGTAGCTGCATCTCAGTGCTCTGCAGCTCCTTCTCTTCACTTTCCATCCTCAGGATCTCCCCAATGTCCTCCTCCAGGGATGCGATCTTGTCACGATACTTGGCTACCACATCTTGGGAAAAATATCAGTTTTAATATGCATATGCATAAATTTAGATAATACATCAAATTGATAAGCACAAGAAATACCAATTCACCAAAGAATGATTACTACATACACAAAAATATGTCAAAAGACACATTTAAAGGAATACACTGCTCATGAGTATAAATCATGAGTATTTTCATCTCAAAAACTCCTACCAACTCCACAAAAGCACAACATTTTTACCTTTTTTTGTGTCTTTTTTTTTTTGCCAGGCTAATGCAAGCTGTGTGCTGATTAACACCCCCAAGTGGCAGTGAACATTCATAATCCTACATAAAAAACTGCACAGCAACTTCCCAAGTTCAAGTATCATTTGTGACCGTGCACCTCAAAACAAACATAAAGTCGCACACACTGATTTTGCGTGAGGACTGAAAATAAGTCAAATGGGTCAACCTAGCCGAACTTGACTTTTTCATATTTTCTGAAAGAACGGGTCTTCTTTTACATTATGCTAAAATTTGGTATCAAAAAACGGGCAGGAAAGTGTGTTTTTTAGCAGTTTATCTCGAACATTTTTGGTAGAATAATGTGATTAGGTGTGTTTTTAGAATCCCTTTTTCATTTCTGAAAAACCTTGTCCTCACTCTTCACTTTCAACTCCAATAACTTTTGAAAGGATAGTGCTACTGCTTTGAAAATTGGCATTACTTATGGACAGAATGTGTTAATGAGGCATGCTTAATTTCAGTTTAATCTGATAATCCCTTCATTGTTGTTACTCTGGTGGTTTACTTCCTGTTTTTTGTCCCATTCATCGCACAGCCAGCACGGTTTGGTAAAGATTAAGCGCTTGAATAGACCCTGTACTTCAGAGCCTCTTTTCGCAGTTCACACTTTTCCTGAGTTTGTGCTTTCTTTCCAATATTTAGATAGGTTACAAACTGTAGGAGAGTCCATTTGATTTGAGTTATACATCATTTTAAAGCTTAAAGTCTGCTCTTTCAGAATATGGTCTTAACTAAAAATTCATGTCTGGCGACTTTTTGTTTGTTTTGAGGTGCAGGGTCACATTTAATGAAAAGAGGACAACCAGAGCAATAGAATGGTGGGAGAACCAACAAAGTCAAACATAAAAACGTGTAAATTAAATCTGTTTGATTGGACTTTTTTGTGAAAATCACGGAGAAAACACTTTCGTGACTCGTCCGAATCATTTTTTCAGCTGAGCTGTGGAATTTTCATGCTTTCATAACATATTGATATTGGTCGCAGTCACATAACGCAAATTATTATATCAAACTGAGGTGATGATTTCATAGACTCAAAACAACATCAGCTAATGTAGAATTTTATTATGTTTATCAAACACAACAGCGAGCATGGTGTGAAATTGTATTCACAAATATTGTTAATTTCATTAAAAGAAAATAACATTGTTCAAATTTCCCTCTCCCCTTCCCTATCCCCAGTCCATATAAATGACATACAAGCAGTATTGAACTATTCCTTCTGTTAACCTAAAACTTTTTAATATGTTTCTATTCTTGACGTCATATACGCATATTTCATCTCATATCTCACTTCGATAGCAGTGGCTGGGGTCTTACCTTGGGGCACCACCCTGCTCTTCACTGGATTCCGCGCACTCTTCACCAACTCCTTCAGTATCTTCCTCTCCTTTTCTCCCGCGAGACTCACGGATCTGTGCCACGATAAAACAGGATGACAAAACCAACACAGTAAGAGATGACCCAGTAGTATCCACGCCAAATCCGAAAGGGGAGTCATGAATTTTTAAAAAGATGGCAAGTGCCGTTGTCAGATAAAATTGTCTGGATACCAAGAGTAAAGAAGAAAGAGGGTCATTACCTCAACAATCTCTACCCCTTGTTCTCTTTACATTCTGAACGTGATGAAGCTTGCCTCATTTTCACTCCTATCGACCCCCCTCCCCCAACTCAAACTGACCAGAATTAGAATGAACTAATGGAAACTTTCTTCTTAGCCTCGAGCACACAGACAGACAGACAGACAGACACACACACACACACAAACATATGCACACACAAATACAACAACAAATAGTTTTTCACTGTTACCAACGAATACAGATGATGTAAGTATGTTGATAAGTGCTGCCTGGGGGGCATCAGTTTTACTTCCACTCCAAAAAAATTCCTGTGACAATGACTGCGATAATAATCTTGTTTACACCCAAGATGGGAAAGACCATATCAGCACTCATGAATAATCAAGCTGGTCGGGCAAATTCAACGTCGTTATTTCATAATATTTTCTCCCTTGTGCATAATCATTCAACAAAGCAAACGCAAGAAAGAGAGAGAAAGAAGTGGCACAACAATGCATTTCATGAGATCACAGTGGCAAAAAGAGACAGAATATTCAAGTCACAAGTCCGTAGCTCACCTGCCGCTTCGACCAGCTCGGGCAGTTCTACCAACACGGTGGACGTAGTGCTTGACCGAGTTGGGCATGGTGAAATTGATGACCTTGTGAACACATAATCAACAGACAATTTATGCAACATTCATCTAAAACAGGTCATCTCTTGATAACAGTGAAGAGGTTGTGTTACATATGTCATGCACACATAAACTGGCTTAATCAGGCACACAATAATGTATTTACTACAGTTTTGAATAAAGAGTACATAAATCACAATATTTTGTCTATGGACTTGTTTACAAGGGTAATTCAAACAGTAGTATCAGTATGATGTAACCTGTAAATCAGACATTCGAAATAATCAATAATTACATTCAGTTAAACATCATGCAATTCCATACAATTCAATTCCTGCTTCTTATCCTCACGATGGCATCACTAGGCCTAAAATTTACTGTACACAGGGAAAAAAAATAGAGTCAAAAACTAATATGTAGCAACCTGCATGTCATAATGTCCTTTCACACATGAAGTTCACTGTGCGACACTGCCTAAGATTAAAAAAAGTTAAGAGCGGTATGCATACTGTCTTCACTCCTTCGATATCCAGACCCCTAGCTGCCAGATCGGTTGCGACCAACACATCAACTTCTTCTTCCTTGAACAGACGCAACATTTCCATTCGCTGTAGGAGACAAAAAAAACAAACAAACAAATAGTAGGAAAGCAGCAAATCAATTGTGGAATTGGCGCTGATACAACACCCATTCTGTTTAAAGAGAAAGAGCACACTGTACAACCCCATTTGGCCTTTTTTTTTAAAGAAATTTTTTACAAACTTTTACCACACTCTCAGCGACAATTTGGTGGATTCCAAACTTACATGTGTACCAACAGCAGGTCAAAATGGGCAACACTATTCTGTGCATTAGAGCATACATAACACTTTCTTGCACATCTGGCCCTAGTACACACAACTGTATTAGTTAACCTTTGGAGCTTTGCAGATTGCATGACAAAGTTCACAATGACCAAAATTTTACATTAAAAAGGGCACACATGCATTTATAAAAGTGTAGCATTATTTGAAATTTTCATTCAATGATGAGATGAAATGCTATGGTGACTGGTATATGCCTCTGCTATATTATATTACTCTCCCAATTGATCTGCAGCACATCTTGCCAATGTATTAAAGACGATTCCAATGACTCGCAGCAAATAACCGCTACCTTATGATATGTAAATATACCAGTGACTAATTGGTGGATTCTTTGCTACTTTGCAGTAGACACATTAATCATGCTACTGTGTAGACCTGATTCAGGTAATCCTAATAATGAGGCAGGAAATTAGCTTCTCCAAGACTTTTATTGTGGGTGCATACAGACGGGTATGTCTAAATCCATTTAAATGGCAATTAAGTGACCTGTATGTCTACCAATCTCCTATATGACTGTCCTGGTCCTTTTGTCTTGCAATAATGGAAGAATCATTATGCCCTGGATTTCCTTGACTCTTCTCTTTATTACCAATCCCTCTATTAGCAGCAGGCAGCAGAAGCAACTAGAAATGTCACTATGGCAACTGGAATATATGCTATTGCCATATTACATTTATTTTCCCAATAGATCTACAGCACATTTTGCCAATGTAAGACAATTCCAAATAATGGCAAATAACCTCTAACTGATGATATAGATACACTAATTTTCACGACAATGATATATACACTAATTTTCATGGCAATGATATAGATACACTAATTTTCATGACAATACTTTGAGACAATTTGAAATTATGGGGAAAAATAATAAAATGTCAGCATTTTCAATTGACCTTTGACCAACTGGCTCAAGTTTTTAATTAAAGAATCATTGCGTGGAAATGCATGTACAGTGTATATACCAAGTTTAATCTAGTGTATATCTAGATACATCGAGTCATCTCCATGGTATGGGGAAAATAGTATATTATCATCATTTAAAAGTAAAATTGTAGCATTCTAACCTGACATTTGCCCCTTGAAATTTGAACTGCTCACCCCAAACCTTCCCAAGAGAATCACAGTCAGGCAATACATATAAATGTACTAAGTTTCATGAAGATACCTCACGCTATTTCTGAGATATTGAGAAAAAAGTGATAACATAAGAATTTTCATTGACCTTTCACATTTGACCCCATTGAACAAAACTTCCTGGAGAATTTCTGATCTGGTATTACACGTATTCATGAAAATACCTAAATACCAGAAATACTTGAAAAAACAACAACAAATAAAACCAAATAAAACAAATGCAACAAGACCTACAAAACTAATATATCATCTTCAATATGACATGAGACATAGGTTGAACACACAAGCATAACATTCAAAGGGATGGTACAGTTTTTGTTGAGATGGTACTTCAGAATTTTAACTTTTTTTGTGAGATAATGAGAGACTACAAATAAAAAATGAAAGAGCATACAATTCTAAGTGGAATTCAAAGTTTATCTGAAGAAAATAAGTTTTACAATGGCTGAATATACGAAAACAAAGTGGTCCTAATAAAAGGGGGTCCCCACTTAGGACCAATTTGTGTTGGGATATCTCAGCTATTTCAAAACTGATTTTGATTTTTTGGGTGCATAATGAAGTGCCTTGTCCAACATATTTGTTTGACAAATTTGCACTCAGCCAATCAGATGCAAGGATTTCAGTAGCTTAAAAAGTTTGTCAGAAAAATATCTAACACTTCATGAAATGCCCCCCTGGTCAGCCATGGCAGAAGTGTTTTGACCTCTGATGGCATGGAGGGACAGCTGACCTACCTTGACCTGTGACAGGTTGCCATGGAGCTCGGCGACCTTGATGCCCAGAAGGCCAAGGATGATGTGCAGGCGATGGGCCTGCTTCTTGGTCTGCACAAACACCATGCAGTGGTCGTGGAAATTCCGGAAACAGAGGGCTGCCGCGATGCCGGGTGTCGGGAGTTGCATTGGGTTCGCATGAAAGGGGGAAAGAGGTCCAGTGGGTGATTAGTTCCTCTATTTCTTGCTTTTTTACTTACAAGTCCAGAGGTTCCCAGCATATATCAGTTTTATTGTCTCTGTGTTTAGTCACTTAAACAGTGATTTGTACTATTGGGAGCACATTTGTTTGTGTGTGAGTGTGTGTGTGTATGTGCATTGACAGAGTAAGAGAGTTCTGTTCTATAATTTACTTTCATCCTGAGTTCTTGTGGGTTGTTTTTTTTTTTTTCTTCTCTTGCTTACTGAATCATTTACAGCATAAGTGGAAATTTTTGCGTGACTGATTTTTTTTTTTTTTTGCAATCAGCTGAGTAAACGGAATTTTGCACGTTTTCAAATCCACAGAATCCAAGAGATTAAATATTATTACTTATGAGAAGCAAAAAATATTTCCGCATATTTATTTGGGGGCTAATTTCATATCACTCAAAATGTGCTAAAATTTCACCACTGTGAAAATTGCCAAGAGTCAGAATACTTTCCATTCATGAGTCAGAATACTGAAATTAAGTTACTTTTGAGAACAATTATCAAATTAAATCTTGTAACAATGATCACCACACCAAGAGAGAGAGAGAGAGATTGTGTGTGGGGTGACATAATGTAAGTATGTGTGTGTGTGTGGGGGGGGGGGGGGAAGGGGGTTGTTTGTGTGTGTGTGTGTAGGTAGGCATAGCATGTGTAGGTGTACTCAGCACATGATCCTCTGGAAGTAATAAACTCCCGACTCCATCTCACTCTCAGATTTCACAAACTCTGGTTTTGCTCTAATCTTAATGCTCCGGGCAACTGAAATGCCACCTGTATGACAGTCCCTGTCACGAAGACAACTTTCTGGGAATGGCTTAATACAGCGGTAAAAAAACAAAACAAAACAAAACAAAATCTGCAGAGAGTATCCAATTGGCTTTCGCACAAGAAGATCACTTCTGACAAGATGTCACTTGCTTTAAGCTCTCCGTGAGCGAAGGTCAGTTGCTTGACGTGTAATAGATTAGACCAAGTGTAAGGCAGACAAAATATACTGATTGACACATTATCATGGCTATGAAAAAGCTGAGATCATTGAATAAGCATATATGCTCCATACAAACAGCTATGTCTCTTACATGATTGAGCATTATTATAGATAAAAGAAAACATGCTGCTTATGATAGTACATCTGTGAATTAGAATATTTTCCTCCAAAACTTTTTCCTCAACTTACATATAGACAAGCTTGTATGTCAATATATTACACATACTACACTGTCAACTCTCAGAGAAATCAGAATGAAGGGAAAAAAAATGAGTAAAAATCACAAATGAAGAATAACTAGAACAACTATCGCCTAAGTACATCAGAACAACAACAACAATAACAAATTAATTGCCAACAGTTATGGTGGACATGTACAAAGATTTACTTTTATGAGGCAAACAACAGAAATATGCATAATGCATAGATGCTGAAAGCCACAGGAAAAGAAATGCAGATCCAAGTATGTATCAATTACTACCTGTGGCTTTTCTTCCGACCTGGCATCTTTGACGGAACCCAACTCTGGGAAAACCCGAAAGCAATTAAGCCTGCAAAACTGCCCTGTGCCAGAGCCAGTGTGATCCCCCCTACCATGATTTACATGCAAATACCACAAGTTGCTATAATCTCACCAGATACGATGGCCTCTCTGTCGCCCTCTCGGCTGGCCCGAATGCGGACAAATTCCTGTTGAAGATTGTAGGCCACGTCTGTGTTCTCGTTGACAAAGATCCTCACAGGGTTTTTCAGCGAGACCATGGCAAGGTCCTTGACCTGTACGGTTGACCACAAAGAGTAGAGAATATGGGGGGAGGGAAGCCAAAAAGCAATCACATCGTGGAAAATTTTTCATAGCACTGCTTCAAACCTGATACTTCATACAACAGGATCATATTCTACACAGAAACTTATCTCTACATTCTATTTCTTAAAAAAAGAAGAAAAACGAATCATTGCCTTTGACTTACAGAAAACTCCACTTTATAACATGAGGGATTAAACTCAATGGAAAATAAAGAGAAGAGGACTTAAAAAAGGAGGTTAAACTTAGGCGATTATTCACCTTTTATACAACGTCCAAGTAGATCCTTGTAATTTGATTGGAGGATTGTTGGTGATGTGATATTCAATAAGTACTCCATTCAACGCGCCGTGCAATTTTGGTTCTATTTTTGCGTGCAACTTGGTTCGATTTTTTCGTTCTATTCCACGGTTCGAGAAATTGTACGGTACTGCGTGTACTGTGTGTTGCATATTGAGGATCGCATGCAGCTAGCACAGTGTACGTGTGCGGTACATGCAAGCGCGTATGTAGGCCTACGTAGTGCTAGTGTACGTGTATGAGCGCTAGTATAGCTGTGACCTGTATCAATGTATCTACACTGATTGCACAAGCCAGAAAGAGAATCGCA
Source organism: Diadema antillarum (assembly GCF_040938485.1). Taxonomy (NCBI): domain Eukaryota; kingdom Metazoa; phylum Echinodermata; class Echinoidea; order Diadematoida; family Diadematidae; genus Diadema; species Diadema antillarum. Next base: position 1,119,262 of record NW_027271244.1, on the reverse strand, counting down.
GTGGATCCACATGTAAGCATGGCTATATTTTTCATACATATATAGACTTCTAGGCCTACTTAGACCAAAAAAATCTACTTGGACGTTGTATAAATCAAATAGTATATGGTCTTTACTCGTGCAATGGAACGAGATTTCGCACTCGGTGAAAGATGAGGCGCACTATTCAACTCGGCTTTGCCTCGTTGAATAGAGCGCCTCTATCTTTTACCTCGTGCGAAATCTCGTACCATTGCACTCGTGACCATTCACTATTTGTATATTAATATGCGAGGTCAACTTAAGCAAGGTTGACTGTATTTCAATCACATCAAGCCAAAGTCATTCACATCTCCATTCTTTGTTTTAAATCTTATAAAGGTAAACAAGAAGACAATTTTCTTGGGTATATAATTCAAATTTCTCAATCATTCAGTGGACTCTTGAAGAACTAAATGACAATATGAAATTTTGCACCCATGAAATTTAAGCTGAATTATGTATTTATTTTGGAGCAAGCGCCATGAGCGCCTGACTTGGCGGATACCGGCGCTATACAAGACTTCATTATTATCATCAATATCATTCAGACACGACAGCAGGTGAAATGCCGTTTCATATTTTGCAGAAACTTTTCAGACTGGGTGTTAAGTCTGCTAGAAAATTGAGCAGCTACACACTTTGACTTTGACACAATCCCTGACTAGAGGTCCACAAAACAGCTTCAAAACTTGAAGTGTAGGATAACATATAAAATCTACATAATCTTCGCTCCATACTTCCCTTGAGAGTCAGTTCTTCTATATCATGACTGTTATAGAGAGAGACAAACTATCACTAATCAGAAATGGAACTAATCATGCCCTGAAGTTGATTTATCATTTTAGAAGGAAGGGACATGTAAATATTCATAAACTGGAGGATCTCTTTCTCTCTTTATCATCATTATCATTATCATTTTTTTTTTTTACGGGGGGTATCTCTCACATCACCTGCACCATAAATGCTTAAGCGGCAAAATCCCTTTCCCTCTGTCCCTCGTCCCTTTCCCCCTCCCCACCCCCAAATCTCATTTGAATGGAAGGAATCTTCTATTTGAATAGCATTCCATGATTAAGCACAGATTCTTCCATTCTGCTCTTTGTGGCGGGTATGAATGGGCGAACAAGTCTGAGGGAAGCTCTCACCTGGTCTGTCATTGTGGCTGAGAAGAGCATGGTCTGCCTCGTCACAGAGCACATCCGGATGATTTCTTTCATCTGCTCCTCAAAGTACTCATCAAGCATCCTGGAGGGGGGGGGGGGGGGAGGGAGGAAGGGGAGTGCAATGGGGAGAAGACAATGATCACTATGATAAAAATGCAAATTTGAGAGCAAATTGTATTGGCAAGTGTCATCTGGCATCACAAAACAAACGACAAACAAAAAGAGAGCTGCCACGTGAGCTCTATTTCTAAATCTAAATTCAGAGTTAAATAAGCGATGAGAAAGGCGATCTTTTTGGTACGGATGAGTCCAAGGAAACCAAAGACTCAATCTTTATTGTGTGTATTATGAACGAAATGGAAAGTCAAAGGCAACTGCTATGAAGGGATCATCATATCAACCTAATTTATGCATACAAATTTCATACACTCCCTCCAGTCATGGTTACTGCACTGAAAAAGCTGCTGCTGCTTGTTTGTGAATAAACCTAAACTTTGACTCTTCACTGATATACCTACAAGTCTGTCATACATTGTGTACTTTCACTGAAACATTTGACTGCACCATGGATGCTGTGATCTACTTGACTACAACATGGCCCGAGCATTATGGAAAGGGGGTGGGGGAATATGTGGTTTACACCATGTGTATGTTTGCATTTTATGAAAAATTTGACAAGTGTCATTGTAGACAGATTCATCCATGAGACATTGTACCAGACAAACACATGACAATTTGGCTTTGGCATACATGTACATACATGTACAACTAGAGAAGCACTCTGAGAGCGCAGACCTCCGCCAAGCATGCAGCCCATTTCCACCCGCACTGATCTTGTTCTTCCACAGAGATCAGTGATTTCCACTCATACGTACTGCATTGTGTGCTGAAAGCCTCGCCCTAGCAGAAACTGGAGCACACACTTTAGTGCGCGCATGCAAACCTCAAATACGCGCAGCCTGAACTCCCAAGTTCATTGACCCTACCTGCCAAAATACAAAAAAAATCCTTCATAAATTCCCCTAAAATTATTGTATCACTACCAAAAGTACATCGTTTGTTACTTGTGTCATTCTAAGCCTTTCCTGCAAATTTCATCTCAATCCGTTAACTACTTTTTGAGTTATTTTGAACACAGACAAACGAATGAACTAACTAACTAATAAACAAACCAAAGGTAACGAAAACATAACCTCCCCCCTTGGCGGAGGTAATTATATGACGCTGAATATGCCACATATCAGGTATTTCACAGAGTTTTTATTTTCACGGATTTAATGTGTTGAGTGCTATCCCAAATTTTAATTCATGCAAAAATACAAGCAAATTCTGAACCCAACATGAATGCAACATGCACGTGTACCCCGTACTCCATGATTGAAAATTTAAACACTTGTTTAAATGTCTGGAAGTCCCGATTCACTGAGAACAAGGAAAAGTAGAAATTACGCGGTGCGTAATATATGTCCCCGCCGGAAGTAGCATTTTGTAGTAAATGTACAATACAGGTCAAAAATCAAGGTCAAAGGTCAAATAAGTCAAAGGTCAAAATTCTGTGTAGAAGTTCTGAAGCCCTCACCTGGTGCCACCACATACAGCAAACGGAATTGAAATCGGGTTAGAAATGGCGAAGGAGTAGCATTTTGTAGGAAAATGTACAATACAGGTAAAAAATCAAGGTCAAAGGTCAAAGAAGTCAAAGGTCAAAATTCTGTGTACAAGTTTTGAAGCCCTCACCTAATGCCATCACATAAAGCAAACGGAATCGAAATCGGGTTAGAAATGGCGAAGGAGTAGCATTTTGTAGCAAAATGTACAATATAGGTCAAAGGTCAAGGTCAAAGGTCACGACTGAAATTCTGTGTAGAAGTTTTAAAGCTCCCATGTAGTGCTATCATATACAGCAAACAGAATCAAAATTGGCTCATAAATGACAGAGAAGTAGCATATAAAGCAAACGGAATCGAAATCGGGTTAGAAATGGCGAAGGAGTAGTATTTTGTAGCAAAATGTACAATACAGGTCAAAAATCAAGGTCAAAGGTCAAAGAAGTCAAAGGTCAAAATTCTGTGTAGAAGTTTTGAAGCCCTCACCTAGTGCCATCACATAAAGCAAACAGAATCGAAATCGGGTTAGAAATGGCGAAGGAGTAGCATTTTGTAGCAAAATGTACAATACAGGTCAAAAATCAAGGTCAAAGGTCAAAGAAGGCAAAGGTCAAAATTCTGTGTACAAGTTTTGAAGCCCTCACGTAGTGCCATCATATAAAGCAAACGGAATCGAAATCGGGTTAGAAATGGCGAAGGAGTAGCATTTTGTAGCAAAATGTACAATACAGGTCAAAAATCAAGGTCAAAGGTCAAAATTCTGTGTACAAGTTTTGAAGCCCTCACCTAGTGCCATCACATAAAGCAAACAGAATTGAAATCGGGTTAGAAATGGCGAAGGAGTAGCATTTTGTAGCAAAATGTACAATACAGGTCAAAAATCAAGGTCAAAGGTCAAAGAAGTCAAAGGTCAAAATTCTGTGTAGAGGTTTTGAAGCCCTCACCTAGTGCCATCACATAAAGCAAACGGAATCGAAATCGGGTTAGAAATGGCGAAGGAGTAGCATTTTGTAGCAAAATGTACAATATAGGTCAAAGGTCAAGGTCAAAGGTCACGACTGAAATTCTGTGTAGAAGTTTCAAAGCTCCCATGTAGTGCTATCATATAAAGCAAACAGAATCAAAATTGGCTCATAAATGACAGAGAAGTAGCAAATTGAAGATTTTGATCACACGGACGCACACACGGACACACGGACGGACAACCTTACGGTGATATACTTGTGTGTCTACCCCTTTGTTCTCCCTTTTGTTAAAATAGACACACAAGCAAAAATTTTAGCCACACAAGCCTGACGGAATAAAGGCCATCTATTGTGCCCTATTGTTCTCCTAGCCACACAAGCATACTCTCGTTAGCACGGACGGACGGACGGACACACGGACACACACACACACACACGTACGGAGCCCGTTTCATAGTCCCCTGCTCGAACTCGTTCGCCGGGGACAATTAGACTGGCTATATTAACAGCGTATGACAGTAATATGTTCCCGGGACAGAGGAAATATAGCATCTCATGAATATCGTCATTTGATTAACATTGTCATCACATTCAGAGGTAACATATTTGAAAACGAATTCATCAGTCCGGCAAATAGCACAACAAAGAAAAAAAAAACAGACATGTTGCTATGGCAACTAGTATGCCTCAGCTTTTTCAAATCTTTTTCTACAGAATGTCTTGCTACAGTGAGACAATAGTTTCGTTTGAGTGGCAAATCACTATCTGTCATACATCAATTTTCATGATAACACTCTGAGCCATTTTCAAAATATAGACAAAACAGGGAAATTTCAGCCTTTTCTCTTGACCTTTGACTCAATGGCTAAAATCTTTCACTAAATAACCATTGTCTAGTGTACACAAGTTTAATTAAGTGTATACATTAGGTCATTTATAAGGTCCATCTTTGCATGGAGAAAATAGTGTGATTTCATCATATTAAAAGTAGCATTATTTGTACATTGACCTTTGACACTTGACCTCCAACCGCATGACCTAAGAACCTACCAACAGAATCATTGTCAGGCAGCATCTGTCGGTACTAAGTTTCATGAGGGTATCTACAACAATTTCTGAGATATGGAAAGAAAAAGCAAAATTTTAGCATTTTTACTTGACCTCTGACCTTCAACCCCATAGCCTTAAACTTTATCTAGAAATTATTTACCTAGCAATGCATGCATACAAATGTACATACACAAAGCTTCATGAAAATACCTCTGGGTATTGTAGAGATATCAGGGAAAATGGTGAAATTTTAGGATTAGACCTTGACTTATGACCTTTGACCTTTAAAGTGATGATAGTTGAATAGTTGAAGAATTGATAAGCTCAGCTTCGTATGCTCTTACATACATAAGCCAAGTTTCATTTGGATACATTGTTCCTCAAAGGGTGCCTACGTTATCCTGTTAACAAAATCTATAGCAGATGGACAGAAGGACAGACAGTCAACCTGGAAACATAATGCCTTCGGCGACACTTCATGACGGAGGCATAAAAAAACAACAACCAGCAAATATGAAGCCACACTAGCATCACAATAGAGATGAGTGGAATGAAGATAGAAGAAGCCTGACATGCTTCAGAAACAATAAAAGTCCAGAAATACATTGTACATTCCGTGACCCTGTGCAACTATGATGGGATTGAACAGAAAAAGCATAGTGAGTTGTATGATAATCATCAGAGACAAGAAACAAGACACTGATTCAGGAAAGAATCTCTAGTTCATCTGCAGTCATTACCTCCTCAAAACTTGCAACAAATTTAACCCCTTGAGGACCGACTGATTTTGCTACAACACACACTTCCAATAGACACCTGCCCGGGTATACTTGAGACTCGTCCTCAACAGGTTAAACATGATCAATATCTGATTTTGTACCCCTCTCCCACTTAGCCATGATTACCTGAGCCCTTTACAGCAGTTTTATCAGTCTTGCTGGGAAAAAAAATATACAGATTTGGTAATCAAAATTAACTTCAATCCCATAGCAAGCTATCACAGTGAGGATACAGAGATGGAAGATAAATAGATAATGAGTATCAAGTTCCATCAAGAAAAGAAACCTTCCCATTTTCATTTTTTATTGTACACGTATCTCAATATGAAAGTCTAACCTTTTCTTTTTTACATTTCATGTTTTGTTTTGTTTTGTTTTTTGCTATAATGTGATTTGTCGTAACTCCTCGATATTGTTTGCCTTTTTGTTGTTTTAATAACTTCGTAAATTGTCTTTCTTAGCAACATACAGTATCACAGCAGAATCAGGGATATGTTAAAAACAAAACACCAACAAATAACCATTATGTAGTACAAAATATGGGACCTTACAATAATATTTATACTTATTCCAAAGGCTCTCTATGAGAAACTATGGAAATAGATCACATTAAAGGCATAATTTACCATTTGCAGATGAAACAACCCAGCATTAGTGCTTTAAAACAGTTCTGAAGTATGTGAGTTAGGGATAGAAACGTCCACTGTAAAAAGTTGAATCTGTATGATCGATGTTAAGTATTGTTAAATACACAAAATGTGAACAATAGTTATAATAAAAATGTTTCCAGACTAAACCGTCTACAGGTATGGTTTAGTGAGAAAAATACTGATATCTCCTCATATTTTAGGCTTTATTGCGAAAATGTTATGTAGTAGGATGTTATGTGATACAACAGACCTTCACATTGTATGCATCAAATATGATATCTTGAACATTTTTTAAATCACTGTTCCTAAAGGTAAACAGGACCTTTAATCTGGAAAATTTATACCCATTTTTCCTGAATGCAGCCTACCCAATTATCCGCTAAATGTAACATGAATCGGGAGCTGTTTTTCAGTTTCTAACTCGAATAAGCTGAGTACCCTATTAAGCGGAGAGTACTATACTGAGAAACCGCTTCTGCAATGCTACAGTGCACACAATTCTGAGAGGAATTCAACATTTATTTGATGAAAATCGATTTTGAAATGGCTGAAATATCCAAACACAAAGTAAAACAAAGCAATCCTAATAAAAGGTGGGTCCCATCTTTTATTAAGATCCCTTTGTTTAGATTATCTCAGCCATTTTGACCCAATTTTCATCAAATAAACTTTGAACCCCTCTTAAATGACCATGATCTTTCATATTTCAAGAGAGCTTTCTCATTTTCTCTCACACACAAAAAAAGTTGGAAACCTGAAGCCCCATCTCAAGCAAAACTATATCATCCATTTAAAAGCTCTTAAAGAAATTGAACACATTACAAGTACTGCTTGTTGGTTTTTCAACTGAAGGACATGTAATACAAATTATACCAATTCTTCCCAAGCATGCCTCCATGCACACAGTAATGTGATAGAGCATGGATTATTTACTGGTGCTGAGACATTTAATTGCATTTTTTTTTTATTGTTTTCCCCTACAAACCCAAGAATAATCCTTTACTCTGGATGTAAACAGGTTTTGAAGGTAGTGACTTTGTTGTGATGCTAAGAGCACAAACATCAAATAACCTTGCTTTGTGTGCTAAATATGGCATGCTTTGGTCAGCAGGAAATGTGGCAACCTGACCCCGTTTCTTTCTCTTTCCTTGTAGGAATTTAAATTCAGTGCACGATTTTGATCACGCAGACAAAAATAGACTGAACGCATCAAACGGCATGGCATTGATCTAAACTGGGAGAAGCCATAATTGACAGAATGCATGCATTTGAAAACAATAAAAACAATTAGGAGGGCGCAATTTACAATTCTCAGGCCATTTCAACAGGCATGCAATGATGTAACTAGACAGCACAGCTGTTGAATAAGAACTTATTGTGGATGTCAAAACTCATCTCCCCAAATTCTGGCTGTGAAGGAGGATGATAGTGTCAATTATTTTCCTTATACACTCAATTATTTTCTTGATATACCCACATCATCCAGTAATTCTCCATTTCTGCCACTCTCAATGCCTGTAACTCAGATACAACTTTCAAGTCCATTTCAAAGCTAAGACTGAATTCCATCTTTATGGAAATCTGGTCTGCAAATATCAAGCTATTCATCACCATGGCCAAACTCAATCAACAACAAAGATTGATGTGTTACTGCTATTGTGATTTGTTTTTTCATTTTTCATTTTCAAACAAAACCTCTTTTTTTTTTTTATAAGACACGTAGTTGCCACTTGAATTAATCTCATTTGCCAGCTTTTCACAGGCAGCTTTGATTGATAGCTTTACTGATATTTGCACACTTACCATTTTTATTACATCATATTTTTTTTTTCTCAGACTTGCAAAGTTTTACTGCTAGGATTTGCTAGGATTTGCACTGGTCTCTGTTTTATGTAACCTCTGCCCTTGGGATGGCTTCCAGATTGGGCATTGATGAGAAAACTTACAAGCATGATATCATCACAACGATGAACATAGCAGACAAAGCTGAATCATACTGTAAGTGTAAAATCTAGAAACATTCAAGGCATGAAACTTTCTTGAATTGGAGCCGACGACCATTTTGGCAACATGAAACTTTCCCCGTATCGCCTCTGGCACTAAATTCGACAGTCAAACTTGTGCAAAGTTTGCAATTCAAATTTCAAGGACATGAATATTTCTGGTTTTACATTAATCTCACAATACAGTTGGCTGTGTTTGGTCCACAGCATTATCTTGGATGAATCTTAGCTTTCATTTGCTTAGAGCCACACATCAACAGAGTGCTCCTTCAAAAAAAAAAAACACACAAAAAAAAACAAACATGAAGATCAGACACATATTGAAATGACATCATTAAGAGACAACTGTAGCACTTGAGAAACAAGATGATATTTACAATGGCTGAAAATATTTTTTTTTCCCCAAAGTACAGCCAGCTTTGACCTTTCATCAATGTCATTTCAGGATAATATTTTTTTCTAATTTCTATCCTTACTACCAAATTTGAAAATCACCACATATTTCTAAAGTTAGAGCTAAAATATGTTATTTCACCCCAAGTTCAATGACCTTTGACCATCAACCACAAATAGAAGATATTCATAATGAATCATGATTTGTTCTCCATGGCTGCTACAGAAGTGATATGAAAGCTTCTACACAATCAATCGCTGGCTCCCCTCCAAAGGACTACGAACAGAGGATAAAGGACTACGAACAGAGGATAAAGTGCCTTGCCTACGGGGCACAACCGCTGTAACCAGGGAGCTCAAACCAGGGACTTTGTGATTAATAGTGTGAAGTCTTGTCAACTGAGACACAAGAACTCCTTTCGTGATACACTCTCATCTGCTCATATCACCTTGGATAGCAAACCCAGGTCACCAGTGAAGAAAATTACAATTTGAACTTTCTTTCTTACAAATGTTGTGATAATTCACAAAGTCTGGGAGAGAGAAGGACACACAAGCAGACAACTCGAACACACCATTTCTCCACCATCCTTTGGGCTTGAGGCACAGGATCGAAATACTAGCTCTTGCAAGCTTTTCAATTCCAAGTAGTGCTTTCGTAATGCGTCACCTGATATGACATACAGTGAAACGTATAAGTGATCCGATGCATCTACAGTCAAGCTTCAGCTTTGTCAAAGCCCATTGCCATGGCAACTGCAAGAAGGTTGCTATACAAGATAGAGTCAAGCCACCAGTGTAAGGCAAGCCTCAGCAAGAGGGCCATTGGAAACTCATCCAAATTTTTTGACTTACAAATACACTCTGTGAAATATCAAATTTCGCCTTCAGCAATTGGTAGCAAGAAGTCACAACCAATCAGCAGTGTCCAGTTCGAAGAAGCTTTTGGTTGCATTATGCATGTCATATTGCTGGCTGATTGGCTATTGTTGCAATTCCGACGACTAACTAAAGAGTGTGTTACCAAAACCGGTAAGTCCATATTTGCCAAATGGATATTAATTTGCGATTAAAGGTCAAGAAAAATAAAGAGAATAATAAGAAAATTTTTGCTTCTTTTGACCATAACTTCAAAAACGTACCATAACTTCAAAAATGTACCTTTGTATGTAGTGACTAATATATCATTTAAAAGGTATTATTTTGTACTTTATGACAGAGACCGTACTTCAAAATCTTCAGAAAATGGACTTATCGGTTTTTGCGAACAAACTCTTCAACTGAATTACTCCAGTGACTAAAATGTTCAATAGGAACAGTGCACAGGATGGACTTCCTCCAAGCTCATTTATATTTTTGGAATTCTCCAATCTCAAAAGGCCCTTGTGCTGGCACGTTTGGCCTTGCCTGGCTTCGCTTGCCATTGCGGGCATTAAAAATAGCATGTGGCCTTTGACAAAGGCGAGTCTAGAGTAGGAACAAAAAAGCATTTTACATAATTATAGACCCAGGTGCAATGCATCTCAGATGCTTAAATCTCATTTCGTCACTTGGTAATTTATCTCAAGAACATTTCTGAAATAAACAGTTTGTTGTGGATGTGCATATTTTTTTCTCTCATTAAGAAATGTTTTGTTTTGAATTTCATGTCTTTTTATACATCACTGATGTCCACTATGCTCACTGGAATCATTGAGTCCTCCTGCCATCCACTGGATGGTTCCGGTCTTGCTGACACAGATCAATGTGTCACTTTTGAATATCAAAAGGATAAAGAACATGTGAAATTTTATACACATCCTCATCCAAACCTGTTTGGCCTCCTTAAATTTAAGAACCAAATATTATTTACAGTTATCCTAATTTGAACACAAACTGAAATTTCTACCATTTTTATTAATATTGCTTCGTCTCTTATTTCATTTGAATTTGGGCTTGACCCATGATTCCTCATTTTTCTCCCTTATTTTTTGTCTTTATTGATATATTGGGCTTCAGAGATATTATAGAGATCAAAGGTTCACTTTTGCAACTCAATTAATGTATCTAATCGTGTTAAATTTGTCTTTTGTTCTTATTGTTATATGGAGGAGCACATGCGCATGAATGACAACTTGTTCATATTTGCAATTTTTGCTTTTGTGCCTTGGAAGAGAAAAACAAAGGTGTTCACTCATGCATAAAGTTTCCCATTTTATTGACCTACTAGGCTGATAGCCAATTAAATAACCTTTGATATGGTATATAATACATTAACTTTCAGCCAAATATTTTATGAGAAATATAAACTTGAAAAAGTGTTTACTTTCTTTTTTTGCTGAGTGTATTTGGTGACATCATAAGTCTTTCACAGAAATAGGACAATGTATTATTCATCCACTGAGACATTTAACCAGGGCTGCCTTGCCTGTTCAATTCCTCCTCTGGCACCACGACAAACAATACATCAAAGACAAAAATCATAAAAATGCTTGAAAAGAAGCAAAACTGAACAATACTAAGCATTCAAAAACAAACAAACAAACTTTTCAACAACAACAATAAAATCCCATGCGTATTTGAAAACACACGGATGAATGCTGCGACTTGATAATGGAAAGGTTGGATGGTACCCAGGAGTTACGTTTTGAGCTCTTACAAATTGGCACACACACACACACACACACACACACACACCACATACCAAATAAAAAAATACTTATTGGTGGGCAAAAAAAAAAAGAGTAATCACAACAGTACAGCATGTCAGGACACACGCAAAATATTTGCAAGACACGTGCTGAACATGCGCTACAAGTCCACAAGATATTCAGCACTAGCATATCTTCTAAATCTCTCCATCTCTCTCTCTTCGCACCGTCCTTCACCTGTTATGTCAGCATATATGACGGCTAATCTACTTGCCCTTGGCATACTATTTTCTCCCACCTAGAAAATCTTCCATTGCCTGGTCACACTCCACAAAGCAAAATCAGTGCCGCAGATGTGTTGAAAGATTCATCGTTGTGCCCTCTGATGTGTCAAAGTTAGCATGATTGCATTGTTTCCTTCCACACTTTTGCACTGCATTACCAAGTGAGTGATGAGCGAGTGATCCCTTTTATCCTTTCGCTGTAGCTGGATGCTCAAAAATATGCACATGGCAGAGAATCACTTGCGATGTAAATTATGGCAGGGTGAGATAACGTTTTTGCCCATGTGGATGGCCAGGCTTTCTGACAGATATGGATCTCTCTAGTTGAATCAAACGAGGAAAAAGCACTATACTGGTAATTCTCGCTATTAAATATCATGAGCGCAAGTTTGGAAACATTTAATTGTTGCTCATGTTCCACGTGAAGTATTTGTGTATGTAACATGTACGTGTAAAATTTGCTCACTAGCACGCCTGAACGCCAATATTACGAGAATGGATTCATGCACCCCTGCCCTGGATCTGTATTAATACCAGTGCGAGAGAGAGTACAAGCATTTGTGCGTCCACGTGATCGATATGCCTGAGTTGCTGCCGTGATCTTCACAGTTCACTTGGTATTGGCTGCCATAAACTGATTTGTTTTCTTCAAGCAGTCTCCAGCCGGTCTTTACCTTCAGCTCTATCATTGTCATCATTCTATTATCACTATTATATGTATCATCCATAATATTTTGCCATCATTCTTGCATTGAAAATTCCAATAATTTGCATTCTGTATCTCTCAAGCATTGCTGTGCCATTTCACGTCCAAAGTCTAACATTGAATAATGAACCTTATTGATGAATTCCCTGAAAGAAGAAAATAAAGAAAAGACAAGCGAGTCTTCAGCAATAGAGAATCACTTTTACAGCAGATAACATCTTGTTGCTTCTGGCCAAATTCACAAAACTCTCCCCCTGGTGATGGATTCTCATTCATATTTCAATCTTAACTATTAATCCTCAAATCTTGCATATTAACAGGACTGCACCACAGTGGCTTAATCTAAATTGCAGACTACAACCTCCCACTGATAACAAAAAGGATGGCTGTCCCACTTGCTGATGCAGATCTTCACATATTCACAAATTCTGGAGCTGTGACGATAGAGATCACATGATGTATCTCCACCAAGCTGAGCCAATATCCATCTCGACTGAATCCACTTCGAGAAGAAATCGTGGATTTACAAACGAGGTTCACTCCAGGGATTATTCCACACACATAAAGATGCTGAATAAAGCAGTGGATAACATAATGAAGATCTCTATAGGAGCGTCTGCATCTGGTCTGCATCTCCCGAAAGGACTTGTGCTGCATTTCTCTTATCACGATTTGTGCCACGATTGGAATCGCAGTAATCGTGGTGATCTCATTAGATCTCATCAGATATTAAGGTCAGTTGTGGCAATGGCGTTGATCGTAGGAAAGGTTTGGATGGTTCAAAATCAACATGATTAATTATCAATCCGGATCATCGCATCAGATCGTCTTTGATTGTTTCAAAACATGACAGACAGGTCACATCTAATTGTGCTTCTCAATATAAATGTTATCAATATCATTTCCAAGGCATGAAATTAAATTGGTTTATCATATTTTGAATTATCTTGAATTATATTATTACATTATATAACTGTCATTATAATGCATTCATTGATTTTGTATCCACTATGTGCCACATTATTCAGTACTATGCTCGGTAAACTTGGAAATGTGTAAAATGTAGATATAAAACAATCTAAAATAAATAAATAAACTTCCAATACTACAACAAAATATGAGATACATGTAAACATTTTAGAATAAGATGGCATATAAATATCAACGTACTTGTACATATGAAAAAAGTATACTAAAAGCAATTCTATTTAGCAAACTGCCTTTTAATTCATTAAAGGGACATTAAGCATATCATGTTCAACATTCAAAGAGATTTTGTAACAAATTTTAGAGGAAGGAGCAGGCATATGATTGGTATGCCTTTCTAGCCCCATTTTAACAGATCTTCTCCCCTGGCGCACCTGGGCACACCCGGGTGTTCGCCGGCGAAGATTATATTCCACAGATTTCATAAAACCCAGGTGAAACGCCGAGTGCCCCGTTTTAACAGGCACTGCTCGAAAACCTTCTCCGGGGAGGATACGCTCTCCTTGGCCAATCACACTACAGATACGCTGAAAATTAAGCATTTCACATCGTTGTCATTGCACTAGCATGTGATTGCATAGGAACTGCAAATTGTACTGTCCACATCAGAACAAACTTATACATGCAGACATAATGCATAGTATCTCGTAACACAGAATGTGTATCATCAAGAACTCAACAACACAAAAACACCACAAGCCAGAAGGACTGGAAGACATACAATGAATGACATTGACAAATAAACAAACAACAACATATAAACTACAAGTACCCTCAATTGAGAGCATGTAATGATATACCGCTTTCATGCCTACAGCAAAACTGAATATGCGCGAGTTATGTCACGCTATACTTTTATAATATTAGTCCAATAACTCCGGTGCTATTACAGAACTGCCAGTCTAGCCAGGTCAACAAAATACAAGCAAAATGAAGACCATGAGGGGAGAGCCTCCAATGTAAGTCCCGATGTTCTGGCCAGATAACACCTCATTAGTGATATATCATTCATGATATGCAACCCTTGCTCTTGGCTAGTCTGATAAACATCTACACTTGGACTGCATGAATACTCAAGGATTTCTCACAAAGGGCCAGTAAAGATTTCATGTGAGATGAAACAATTTTGTATGGTATCCCATTGAAATAACTGAGAAATTCATCGATCTATTCTGGTTGGGGGTAATGCTTCTGCTTTGACAAAGCATTTGGCCAGGAAACAACCATGCAATGCCCATTAATGACCACACTTAGAAAAGTACTCCTAGACCGCAGACTTGCCAAGCAGCTCATTTCCACCCATTATACACACATGCTGAAAATTGCGCAATTTTTCAAAATAGAAGCCTTTTGTTTATGTCATCAGCTTCCAGCTACATGGTGCCTCACCCCGAGCAGAGCACGCGCTTTAAAGCAAGTATACAAACCTCAAATACACGCAGCTTGAACCCCCAAGTTCATTGCCCCTATCTTCCAAAACACTAACATATCATTCAGAAATCCATAAAAATTCCCGCATCACTACCAAAATTTATTAAACATCTGTTCCTTGTATCGTTATCAACTTTTCCTGCAAGTTTCATTCAAACCCATTCACAACTTTTTGAGTTATTTTGCAAACAGACATACCAACGTCCATGAAATACACTTGTAATATTCTCCTCCTTCCTTGGTGGTGGTAAGAAATCAACAAAATCTCTCTACTGCTACATGAAGTTCATTTTACAATTCATTTTTGGAGAATTTTGGAAAACATTTTGGGGAACTAAATCTTACAGATCCATCTACATAATGTATGTGTTAGTCTCTGGTTTGTGCAAATGCTTTGTGAACCTTTTTGTCAGGCTTTTCAATAGCCCAAGTAAGTTTTACAATGACATGAATCACTGTCTGTCCGCAACTCTATGAGTATTGAAGAAATTAATCAAACATCATTGCTCTTGTTGACAAAATTAAACAAAATAAAATACAATCTTCTTATTTGTGTGCATTGGTAACATATCACACAGAGTATAAAACAAAACAAAACAAAACAAAACAAAATGTCTAAAAAACATAAAATACTCATCAAGTTCTTACCTGTCAGCCTCATCCAGAATTAAAATCTCCACGCTGCCGAGAGAGAAAGTCGGGGCATTGTGCAGATGGTCGATGAGGCGACCTGGGGTTGCTATGACGATATCAGGACCCTTACGCAGGGCTGCCTCCTGAAGTTTAATGTCCAATCCACCTTGAAAAGGAAAAGCATAATGCACCAGGTTTGATGGGCATCTGGTCAGGTAAAAATCATCTGAAGGAAACTTGAGTGCCATCCAGGCTTTTTGTGTTTGTGTGTAACTTTTATCACTTTATTCATTTTGAGATGCTTGCCTGGAGATGCAGGCAAATTTGCTGAGGGAAATTGACTTGTTTTTGCAATGAAAGAACAACAGTTGCTACACGGAGTGTGATAAATCCAGTGCATTATAGATAAGTCTTTATATGGATGACCTGTCTGACAAATTCACAATTTTGCCCCTCCCTCCCCCTCCACCAAACAAAAGAAGAATGAATACAGAAACAATTGTGAATTCCCAGAAATGCACTTTCTCTTTCTCAAGACAACTACAAACTTTAAGCATGGACCATATCTTTCAAATGTCTTAGAAATCTTTGTCTGAAACAGGGATGCAAGATGCAACTTCAACTCCGCAGATAAGAAAGGCAAGAAATCCAAGCATCTTGCTTTTATGTTAAATAAGTTTGCAAGAACCGCAGCTCTTTTGGTGAAAAGAACTCAAGATACATGTACTAGGTGTTTCAAAAAACATTTCCCACTTTTGATTCTTAATAATTCATAAACTATATATCAGATAACACTGTCAGTGATATGAGTAATAGCTGAATAGTGTACAATTTGGTTGGAGGTGGTTTGAATATGAAAACATAAATCAGTTTCATGAAATCCATGATTAATTTCACAGTTAGGTTCCAGATTTTGCTCTATTTTCAACCCTCTGTACAAAATTTCACTTTGCACAGGGGTCAATGGGTGTGTATGGGAGTGTGTGGTTACTCTAGTAACACCCTGACAATGGTCCTAAACAATGGTTAGGGTTTGAATGCTTCATTATTAATTTATTCATGAGAAACTCCACTGTCATAACTAGTCTTTATTCAGCCTCTGGCAGTATCTGTGTAAAGTCAAACGCCTGCCGATACTGTCGTTGGGTCTCGACAGTGATCTCCCTACTTCTGAAAAACGAAATTACAATGAATACCTTCTGTTCTATCGTAAACATGGTGACAGGAAGCAAAGAAAATCAATTAGAGTATACACTTGTGTAAATGGAGCCTTAAATAAATCAACTGTGAAACATATCGCCCCAATGATAAATGCTGCTGAACTCTTTACCAAAAATGATTTCTTTTTATCAAAAAGCGAAAAATTTGTCAGACTATTTAATTAGTAGACAGTTGTATTAAAATGAGGAACTTTAGATCATTTATGCTTATTTATATCCCTAATTTAGTGATATGTGAAGCAAAAAATTGAAAATGATTGCCAGCTGGAACGGAATGTGGTGTTTGCAAGCACATGGAAACGTGTGCCTCCTTTTTCCATGTGCATGCAGTTTACCCTTTACTGTGCATGAATCCAGACTAGCAGTGCCCGGGGCAATCTACATGAATTATTGATTAAGCATTCATGTGCCTGGGAGCACCAGACTGAAGCCTAGTCAACAGGTGGTTCAGGCATGTCTATTGTTCAGGGCCATTGTCAGCACACACTCACATACACATCATTGGTTCCTGTGCAAAGTTCATTTTTGTACAGAGGTTTAAAATTTGACCAAAATCTGAAACCTTACTTCAAAATCAATCTTAGATTTAATGAAACTGATTTATGCTTTCACATTCAAATTACCTTCAACCAAATTGTACACTATTCAGCTATTATTTATATCAATGACAGTTTTATCGGATGAATAGTTTTTGAGCTATCAATGATCAAAAGTGGGAAATGTTTTTTGAAACACCTAGTACCTTCAAACCCTGCCATGTATCATCAACTTAAAATTAAAACAATACAAACAAACTTGACAGAAATGTTTTACTCTCTCAGTCAAGGTGTTTGTGTGTTTGTTTGTCTATCTATTTGTTTGTTTGTTGGTTGGTTGGTTGGTTTGCATTTAAGTAATCTCTCTTCAAAGTTGTATCATAATTCTGTTGAAGGGTTACAGTCCTCCATGGGAAAATCTCCCCATTACAAAAGGCTTTAAATACATGTCGATGGCAACAAGTATATTAGTACCTCACATGTAGCAACTGGTATCAACCTGACATTTGGGTGCACTTTATTATGTGACTTTCAGTCACTGCAAGTTTTGTGATAATTGCTGTGGATATGGCAACAGCTTTAATGCAGAAAGCTGACGGCAATGGGCATTACCATTTCATAAAACTTTTGTAAAAGTTTTTCCCGGAATAGGTCTGCAATACAGTTCTTTATAGAATGACACTTTTCATAGGGTGCTAATGGTCCTTCCTGTGACCATAGGATGTAAATACCACATTATAAAGTTGTATAATATTGTAGAAAAATTAAGATATTGTTGTTTACCCAGCTAAATAAAAGATCCTATTCATTTACCCACCACTAACTAACTCCAGAAAATGTTCTTAAATACATGTCATCTGCAATCTGCACACATTGAAACAACACATTGTTTAAAAAAAAGCCAGAAATAAACCATTTCAAGGACGTTTGAAAAGCATGTTTCATACACATCTATTCAGTTACAACATCATTTCAAACTTTCTGAACGCTTGAGCATTTCTGTGTCCATTTGAACATAATAAGGTAGCTTAGTTATTGAAATTTATTGTTTTTCTTTTGATTCAGCAACATTAAAAATGTATTTAAAGAACTGCTTCAAACTCAGCTGTCAAACTGATGACTACATGAATTCTTGGAATGGTCATTATGCTTAGGAATTCAGTAATATTGATCAGGGCATATCACCACTTTTCATATGGATAATTGTTTGCACTTCAAAAATGTCGTATGAAGTTGGTGTGATTTCTATGTTGCAAGCTGTCAATACATGATAAACAACAATACAAGTGTATATACTTCACTGGACAGAATATATTCAACAAAATATGTAACATTTTCATTTTTGCACTGGTGTCACATCAAGAGAGATGGACACAAATTTCCACACAGCAAGAAGTATTCATCATTTGTGGGTACTTCTCTCCAGCTTATCAAATTGGAAAATGACACTGACATACAGGTGGGTTTTCTTTTTTCCGTGATGGAATTGTTGCACACACATCAATCTGAAGAAAACAATGTAGCCAATGACTGGTGGATACATCTCCCATCAAGCACTCACTACTTCTTTCCTGAGGGTGATCTCCTTTACCCAACGCATACACATACACACACACTTTTTTTTTTGTTTTCAGTGATCTTTTTATTGATTCCATTTCCTTTGAGAATATAACAATTCAAAAAAAATTACACACATTCTACATAACATCTGTCATAAATCATGTAAATATTCCTACAGTTATGAGACATAATCCATAATCCATAAAACAAGAATAATCATTCAATTCATTTTAAGGCGGATATCAAACAGAAGAGAGGAAATAGAATGAATTATCCGATCATTCCTTTTTAACTACAAAACAAACAAGCAGAATTCATACATACAATTGTGAGTAATTTAGCCAAACACTAAAAAAGCAGGAAATAAAATTTGTATTATATCAAAAGAACGATGACAACAACAACAACATAAACCACCCTCATTCCCACCTTTCCACCATTTCCACACACACATACACACACACATACAAACACACACACACACACACACACACACATACACACACACACATACACACACACACACACACACACACACACATACACACACACACATACACACACACACACACACACATACATACCAGGGATCTCGCCAGCGTATATCACCCTTGTCGGTGCCGACAAGCGTGCGGTTTGAAGAAACAATTGCCGACAAGGGTAAAACTTGCCGACAAGGGTAACACCACGCGTGAACTTGCCGACAAGGGTAACACCACGCGTGAACTTGCCGACAAGGGTAACACCACGCGTGAACTGCTTGCTTGACGAGCTAAGTTCGGACCAATTTCTCGCCTTTTCAGTCTTTATTATCAGGCTAGAAAAGAAACTAGATGTTGGAGGGAACTGCAGTTTACAAGCGCTAAAAGTTATCACGCACCGATCACAACAACTCGGCTCAACCAGCGAGGAGGTGAGTCTCACCTCCCTGGCTCAACATAGCGACGTACAGCTGCACATACACGTACACACCACGTCACACACTTGCTCACTCACAATGCGCTCTGATTCGGGATCCACACACACAATAGTCATTCACCACCCAGCCGGCCACACAGCGGCCTGCTATGTGTGTACGACGGTATTGTGAGAGGGAGAGAGAGGACGGAAAGAGAGGGTCGGAGGCCGAGGGAGGCTGAGGAAGGCTGACACGTGCTCGCTTGTTGTCACGCTTGTTGTCGGGTTATGCAAAAACAAACGATGTGAAATGCATGCCCCCCTCCGCCAAAGGTTGTATTTTTTTTTTTTTTTTTGCTGCTTTAGTTTGTTTGTTCGTTTGTCTGCCTGTCTGTCTCTCTATTCGGAAAATAAGTCACAATTTGGGAACAGATTAGGATGAAAATTTCAGGAACAGTTGGTTGGTAAAATGGCGCAAGGAACAGATGATTAAATTTTGATAGTGAGCAGGATTTATAATACCACCGGAATTCACCGCCAGGATCCAGGATTTTTAGACTTTGTTTCGTATACTATTTGAAAGGATTCGTATCAATTCTTTAGGAAGCTGGCCATCGGCAATGACGCAAAATTAGATGCGTTCAAAGCATTGCCGCAGAGAGAAAATGAACTCCATCTTTCGTTTAAAAAAGAAAAAAGAACGTGCGATGGAGTAAGTAAATGCAAATTGTTATTTTGGTTTTGGTAGCTTCCCCGGGTTATTTTTATTTATTTTTAATTCAAAAAGCCATGCGTTCCATTTGAGCCTTTTCACTTTCCATGGATTTGTAAACGTCATTCGTGAATATTCCATTTTCCTTCTCCGGGCCGAAATTTATGGTAATTCTGTCATGATGGTCTTTCAAGTTCAACGTACGTAGTGCTCCACGTGCTTCTGGCTTGGTGGGTTACAGGGCCTTCATGGGCAGAAAATAAATGGATAATCATTCATCAAGTTCCCAGTTGGTTTACATGCTATGTACACGCTGTTTACGTCCACTGAAGCAAGGTAGCAGTACACGCGGCATTCCTTTATCTGACACCTGGCTTTCGTGGAAATTTCGTGGAAATTTCCACAAGCCATGATATCAAGTTTCCCCACTGCTTGTGGTCGTGTTTTTTTTTTTTATTCTTCATTACGAACATCAATTTGTTTAACTTGAAAAGTGTAGATAATTTGCTACGAGCACGTGTTTCTTTCTTTTTTTTTTCATTGCAGCGTCGGTAACATTTTGTTTTGTTCATCGTCCATGCATGGCAGGGGTTCGTGGGAGGAGAACGATAGGAATGACTGGGGAGAAAATAAACTGAAAGAAGGAAGCATCTTTTGAGCAAGCTGTCTTTGTTTTTCTCTACACCAGCATCAGTTAATATCACCACCAAGGTTCATTTTTTTTTCGTTACTCCGACAGATTAACAATAAAATAATGCTAGATTCTTTATTCTGAAGGTTCGTAAATCCAAAAATGATTAAGAAAAAATGTCTGTTCATTTCACAACGAAATCAGTTTTGTTATTTCGAACGTTCTGCCAGTGAAATTTCGGAATAAAACGATGGCACAAAACAGCATGTTTTCGTACTCTAAGGGTCTGTTACTCCGACAGAAATAGTGATGATAAAATAATAAATTGTAGATTCTTTCTTCTGAAGGTTTTTTAACCGAAAATTAAATAAAGAAAAATGTCCGTAAATTTCAAAACGAAATCAGTGCGTCATTTCGAACGTTTTGCCAGTGAAATTTCGGATTAAAACGACTGCCCAAAAACAGTTGCAGTTTTCTTACTCTGGGGGGTTCGTTACTCCGACAGATTAATGATAAAATAATGCTAGATTCTTTATTCTGAAGGTTCGTTAATCCAAATATGATTGAGAAAAAATATCCGTTCATTTCACAATGAAATCAGTTTTGTTATTTCGAACGTTCTGCCGGTGAAATTTCGGAATAAAACGACGGCACAAAACAGCATGTTTTCGTACTCTAAGGGTCTGTTTATTTTACTCCGACAGAAATAGTGATGATAAAATAATAAATTGTAGATTCTTTATTCTGAAGGTTTTTTAACCGAAAATTAAATAAAGAAAAATGTCCGTAAATTTCAAAACGAAATCAGTGCGTCATTTCGAACGTTTTGCCAGTGAAATTTCGGATTAAAACGACTGCCCAAAAACAGTTGCAGTTTTCTTACTCTGGGGGGTTCGTTACTCCGACAGATTAATGATAAAATAATGCTTGATTCTTTATTCTGAAGGTTCGTTAATCCAAAAATGATTAAGAAATAATGTCCGTTCATTTCACAACGAAATCAGTTTTGTTATTTCGAACGTTTCTACCTGTGAAATTTCGGAATAAAACGACGGCCCAAAAACGGTTACAGTTTTCTTTTACTCTCAAGGTTCGCTACTCCAAAGAATAATGATGATAAAATGCTTTAGATTCTTAGTTCTGAACAATCATTAATCGGAAAACGATAAAGAAGAAATGTTCGTTTATTTCCAAACGAAATCAGTTATGTTATTTCGAACGTTCTGCCAGTATAATTTTGGAATAAAACGACGGCCCCAAAACGGTTACAGTTTTCGTACTCTGAGGGATCGTTACTCCGAAAGAATAATGGTAAAATAACACTCCACATTCTTAATTCTGAATGATCGTTAATCGAAAAATGATAAAGGAGAAATATTCGTTTATATCCAAACGAAATCAGTTTTGTTATTTTGAACGTTCTGCCAGTATAATTTCGGAATACAACAACGGCCCCCAAACGGTGTTTTCTTACTCTGAAGGTTTGTTATTCCGAAACAATAACGATGATAGATGATAGATTCCTTTCTGAAGGTTCGTTGATCGGAAAATAATAAAGAAAAAAAAATGTTTGTTCATCTTCGAACGAAATCAGTTTTGTTTATTTTGAACATTCATCTATAGTACCGACCTTTGGTGACATTGTTGTTTCCGATTACAAACCTTCAAAGTACTCAGTAATGAATCGTTTCATTTTATGATTAAACGAACCTTCGGAATAATGACCATCATTACATGTAAGATTTGTATGATGTCTCTTTGATGTCACGGCCAAACTACCGCAGTATACCCAGAAAGGAAAGTGCAACGATGTCCCGAAAGTTCTCGATCGCTTCTCGCGCATCTGCATGCAGTAGGCCTACCACGTGGTCGAGCAGACGGCGAGAAAGCAAAAACACTACGGGTATAGTTAGTACACGGCGCGTGTTGTTGCGATGCAGAGACGGCTAATCATTGCAACAGTGAAACAGGAAAGGCCTAAAAGAAATCGGAACCTTCACCATCGGCGCCTACTTCTCTTTCATTTATTATTTAGGAACTGTCGCCAACAAAAGGTATGGAGTTTCTGCATTGTTTCTGTGAGAATATGCCCCTAACAACGTTCATTACATCTCCGTGAAAATGTCGCATTTAGTGGCATTTTAGCGGCGATTTATATGTGTTGTATTGAGCATTAGCGAAGGCTTCCACGCTTCGCGCGGGAGGGGGAACCCCCAGAACAACGCTTATAACAGCCGACAAGCGTGAAGAAATTCCTGGCGAGAACCCTGCATACACAATGAATCATTTTCACAGCAATTTCTTACCAACAGCGAGACAGCACTCGACGTTTGTGAACTCGGCCAGTTGCCTCGTGACGTTGAAAATCTGCACCCCGAGCTCCCTGGTTGGGGTGAGCACCAATACCCTCGTGACAGGAGACTGCTTCGGCTTGTACAGCAAGCGCTCAAGAACTGGGAGCATGAACGCTGCTGTCTTTCCTGTCAGACAAGCACAAACATAATACAATCATAGATCTCATTGATGGAGAAAAGCACACACATACAAATGTATGCTGACAGTTTTATAACTACGATACAAGGCACTCCCACTATAGCGAACACAGTTATAACGACATGCGGTTACAATGAAGTAAAAATTCAAGCCACAGCACTATCCACTCTATGTATTTCTATAGTTTATTGTTCAGTTTAACAAAATTTTGATAAGAAAACTGCCGGTCCTGAGGACTTCGTTATAATGGAAGTCCACTGTACAGCTGTAAAAGAAATTGTTATTGGCATGACAAATCTGTCTACAGCTTTTTGACGAACAAAAAAAAGTGGACAGACACGATACAATCTTATATTTGCAAAATGAATATTTTCTCTAAAAATCCTTTATTTTACTTGTTATTTAGATATTAGCCATCCAGCTAAAATATCCTTGTGTTCTTGTCGTTCACCTACTGTGAATTTGTTGATTTTTGATAAAGTACATTCACATCTTCATGAGACAGCTAAATGTGGTCACCTCAACTATCATTCAAGTAGACTGAACACTTAGGACTAATGCATGCTAAGAGTTTTCTCATTGCTTCTGATGTCTCTGTCTTCATTATTTTGTTGTGTTTTTGTTTTATACATGTGGCTTGAGCACGCTAGAAGATTCTGCGGCACGCATGAAATAGAGGCAAAAGCCACAACCAACTTGGAGACGAATTTTTGTTCACTTTACGCTTTCCTGCGATTTGAGCTTTGAGAATGAGAACATAATAAAGATCAGAGAACCAGCGACACTAAGTGGCATGTTGGCTGTCAGAGCACCATTCTATTTCCATCATTGTTTCCTCATCATCCTTATCATGCCTTGATGACTTTACTTTGAGCTTCACTTCATGCACAAAGCCCTCACTGCTTCCATGTTCTCACTGTGCGTAGTCATAAAGCTCGGCTTTGACAACTTCACAACTACCGCAGTGCTTCTCCGTAAAGCAATATATGAATCCTGTGCTCGTGAGTACACAGTAAACTCATCTACTGCTTGAAGTCAATAAAAAATCTCCCTTGGTCATCAGTCATTTAGCCTCTGACAAAGATTCTGCTAGGATCCAAAGCTCGGGACCCTTTTGATTCAATTTTACTCCACTGGCTCGCTAATACTGGATAACCAGCTTTCAGATGCTTTTTCTTAATTCTTCTGTATTCTGTCTATTTTTTTTTTTTCATGCCTTTCACTTCCTGTAACATGAGTCCCATCAGTAACACAAGAAGAACTGCAATCCGAACCCAACACTGACCAGCTGGGGGCACAGAACAAGCAGCCATTCTGTACACATTCAGGTGTCTTTGCGGCTATCGAATGTCACTACTATTTGCGCACATGCAAGCTGCACTGGCAATCCATCTGTTTTAAGCTACACCTCTGCAATAGCAGATTTCATGCATGCATGATCTCGCTGATAGCCATGATTGTGAACACTTACATGAATATATATGTTGTGAATTCTTACATGAATATATATGTTGTCAACTCTGTCTCTTGGTTGAGAAAGTAGAGAAGTTAATTGCAATCCTGAACAGACAAATGAGTAAGTTCGAGAGAAAGTGGAAGGACATTTTAAATGGTGAGCGCTCTAATACTTATAGTTGTATGGGAAATGATTTTATAGACATTGAGTTTGTTTTAAGTTGAATACTATGATGTGGAGAATGAGGAGAGGTTTTTATTTCTTATTCAGAGATGTAGGTATCAATTGAGAAACAGGAAGCACCAACTACCTTGATTGTGTCAAGAACTGCATTTTTTTAATATACACATAAATTTGGAAAATAAAACTGAATCAAAGATTTAAAAAAAAATAATAATGAATGACTCCCTTTCTCCCATGGCCCATCATACATACCATGATAGATGGTGAGAAATCTTAATAGTAAGATGTAACAAAACTTGGACATGGATAAAAAACACACACACACAATGTAAAAATCCCACGTTACGTTATAAACTTTATATTACCTGTTCCTGTGGCTGCACATGCACACACATCCTTTCCTAGGAGAGCAACTGGTATTGTAGCTGACTGGATAGGTGTCGGCGTCACATAGTTCAGAGCACTAACTGCCTGTCAAACCAAAAAAAAAGAAGGGACAAAACCTATGTGAATAGGAGGCCTTAGTATGATTATTGCATGATTCATATAATAAACCACATTTATGTGAATACTACAAGCAGGTACAGCACAAAACTTCTCCATATAGCACAGGTCATGTTGATTTCTCAGAGTGAAAAATGGAGATAGTAGAGGATCACAACATCTCAAAATTGTATCAACATTACATCCTCTGACTATGAGTATTCAATAACTCTTTTAATGTATGGTTTACTATACTCCAGATTAAACACTTAATTGGGAAAAAAAGTGTTTACTAAAGATGACACACATTGGATCATGAATGAATGTAGTTAGCATTTTTGACAGATCCCCAACAAAAACAAGGAGGTTATTCCATCTGTTGGGATTACTCTTGAAAAAAAAAACACTCCTAATTCTGAGATGAAGCTTCAAATCAGCTTTTACTCAAATTCACGCATATTCTGCAGAGAAATTTGAATTTCAAGAGTAATTCCTTCCTTTAAAGCTGATGTGCCCGTCATCAGCTGCACCATCTCTTATATGGATGCACTCACTTGTGTACCATCTAATCTTTCTCTTCTACAACTTAATTGGCAAATGGCAAAATCTTTCTCGTCTACAACTTAATTGGCAAATGACAATCTATTTTCCTCACAGATGTATCCCACATACATGTACAAGACAAAACCTAGCATACTTCAATAATTACAAAGAAACAAGCCCCATTTTTTTTTTTTTTTTGCGGAGACAAGAAGCTTTAAAGCATTCAGTAATTGGCAAGAAGTACTGTAGAACAAGGAATGTTTCGGGGCACATTAATGCTACTTGAGCCAAGATTCACAAAATTAAAATGCATGCAAAAGTTCTTGTCTGCACCAATGTATAAGCTTTTATTTTCGTGAATTTCACGAATCTCAGTTGGACCGCGAATTTCACAACACGCGAAAACGTCACCATATGCTAAAGTAGCAGTGCGCTTATGTAGGCCTCTGTGTCAGCTCACGAAAACAACATCTCTCAAAAATGTCTGTGACCTCCTCATTCGCAAAAATATCTGCACGCGAAAATAACAGCTTATACAATATTTGCATTGAATGGCAGTGGCAATTCGCAAAAATTTCATGCCGTGAAAAATGCTGTTGGGTCCAATTCGGGAAAATTTCACGCCATGAATATATCTTCCTTTTCACAGTGTGTCAATCAATCTTGCTCCCCTGTGCTGACTTACAAAATCTTATCCATTGATTAAAGGGGAATTCAAGACCAATGAACAGTGAGTCTGAATTGAACAAGTAAAATATGACAAGCACAATTCAGTGAAAATTTGATCACAATTGGATCAAAAGTAAAGGAAGGTATGAAATTTCCAGTGTTACGACCAAAATCACTCTGAGAATGATCGCACAAAAGAAACAATCAACTGATGTTCAGGCGGTTTATTAACAGTGATATTGTGGGTACAGACTGGTAATCGGCGTCTCATCAATACAACAATGATCAATAGAAGCGGTTATAAATCGGTAGTGGAATCACTTACACGTATTAAATAATCCTTTGAAAGTGTCCAAATACGATGTTCGATGCACAGACGAATGATCCTTGACGCACCGATGAATGATTCCTCCGACGTAACTCCAGAGGCGCAGGTTACGATAATCCACGGTATAGATCCGGGGTAAAATCCACGATATACGTCCACGGCGAAACGTGCAGAGTCCAAACGTTGTGACGACCACGTCCAGTTGATGCGTTGAATGATGATTCACTTTATATTGTCCAGCTATGAATCCAGCCCGTCACAGCTTTGCCGTAGCAATGTCCATTGACATTAAAATATGGAGTCCAATGAAGGCACATTAATTCTCTGCAGGCAAAAATGTCTCCCAAGCCTTATCTCCACAAACATAACAGGTCAGCAGGTAACACAGGACTGACTATAACAAGTCGCTTCAGAGCCAGAAGTGACGTAACTCTCAGAGCAGAGGTGTTGGGTACTCTGCCTACTGCAGAATTCCTCTGGCTTATATACTATCCATTCACCCCCTTCTAGCACATTCTATAACTCTCTCCAACCTACTAGCCAGTCCAAGTTCCAGGAAACCTGGATGACTCACTGCCTAACTACAGTATGTACAAAACATCATTACCAAGAATAACTACCAATCACATTGGGCTACAGGGACAGTGCCTCACTCAGCCAAATATGTAAGCACTTCCCAGAAAATTCTGGAAAGGGTGAAATCATTCTAGATTGAGTGAGTTATAATGTATTTCCTCTTACATGCATGTACTGTGTAGTTACATTGTATACCACCTAGAAAATTCTCCACTGATCTGGTCAGCCTGTATGTACTATATCTATACCACATAGAATGTTCTCCATTAATCTGGTCCACCTGTGTACATACACATTAAAACAGCCAGGCATACAGTACATCATTCATGTACGTGTACATAACTACTAGTGTGTACATTTGTGACACCATCCCCCATGGGAAAAAGAAAGCCTTGCTGTAGCAAGGGTTTCTTTTACCTTCACAATTTCTCATTATTATTTGCAACGAATGTGAGGTAAAGTCCAAGTCAAGCAACAATAATCACATACTATCACATGCCTTTTGGATAGCTGTATTAATTCCATGTTCTCTTTTCATGGATACTATTTACAATGATATTGCTTGGATTCTCGGAGCTTATATAATCATATCAAACTGTTTTGCACACATTAATGAATATGCTAAACACATACACTGGAAATAATATGCGGTGAAAACTTTTCACCTTTGATACTCTCTTCATGTTACACTCTTGACAGAGCGTCGGCAATTACATTGGTTTTGCCTGCCACATGTTTGATTTTGAGTGCATATGGCTGCGTCATCATGCTCCATCTGAACAACCTGTTGTTCTTCATTTTGAACCGGTCTAAAAAGACCAAGGGGTTGTGGTCAGTATAGACCGTGATCTCCCCTTTGCTATTTGTCAAGTACACTTCGTATTGCTGGAGGGCAAGGATGAGACTGAGAGCCTCCTTCTCAATTGTGGAGTACTTCTTCTGGTATGTGTTCAATTTTTTGGAGAAGTAGCTAACTGGTCGTTCAGTGCCTTCTTCATCTTCTTGGAGCAAAACCGCTCCCACTCCTACATCGCTAGCATCTATTGCCACCTTGAATGGCTTTGCGAAGTCAGGAGCTGCCAAAACAGGCTCATTAGCAAGGACTGCCTTTAGTTTCTCGAAGGCTCTTTGACACTCATCAGTCCAGGTGTACTTTGCCTTGCCCTTCAGCAGGTTTGTTAGGGGGGTGACTACAGTGCTGAAATTCGGTACAAATTTCCTGTAGAAACCAGCCATGCCCAGAAATCTGAGCAACTCCTTCTTGGATTGGGGGATGGGAAAGCCTAGTATAGCCTCTACCTTGGCTTCTCTTGGCAATACTTGTCCCTGACCGACTACATGCCCGAGATACACCACTTTGGCCTTTGCAAATTCACTCTTTGCCAGATTAATCACCAATCCGGCCTCCTTGAGTCCATCAAAAAGTTGCCGCAAGTGTGTAATGTGCTCCTCCCACGTGTCACTATACACTAGGATGTCATCAATGTACACTACACAGTTGTCAAGTCCGGCAATGATTTGGTTTGTCAGCCGTTGGAAGGTGGCCGGAGCATTTTTCATGCCGAATGGCATTACTTTGCATTGGAACAAGCCATCTGGTGTAGCAAAGGCAGAAATCTCTCTGGCTTTGTCGGACAAGGGCACTTGCCAGTATCCCTTTAGAAGGTCTATTTTACTGACATATGCAGAATTGCCGACCCTGTCAATGCAGTCTTCAAGTCTGGGAATGGGGAAAGAATCTGTTTTCGTCACGGCATTCACCTTTCGGTAATCTATACAGAATCTTTGAGACCCATCCGGTTTGGGCACCATGACGATTGGGGAGCTCCAACTGCTTTTACTAGGTTCTATTATGTCATTGTCTAGCATGTATTGAACCTCTTCCCTTACTTTTTGCAGTTTGCTCGGGTTTAGTCTGTAAGGGTTTTGCTTGATAGGGTCAGCATCTCCTACATCAACATCATGTACAGCCAGAGGGGTGCAGCCTGGTTTGTCTTTACACAGTTCTTTGTACTCATGTAACAGACTAGTCACATCTTTCCTCTGATTTTCAGGTAGGTAGTTCAGTGCCTCATCTACTTTCCCTAACATCTCTGAGTTAGACAACCTGGCACTAGAGGGCTCACTTCCATTCTCATCTTGAGCTTCTCCCTCTTCATCTACTTCTTCTACTACCACCTGAGCTACGCCTACCGGCTGACTAGCCTTTCTCTCATAGTACTCTTTCAGCATGTTTACATGACACACCCGCTGATCTTTGCGTCTGTCTGGCGTACTGATCACATAGTTCACATCATTGAGTTTCTTTTTGACACAGTATGGGCCACTGAACTTGGCTTTCAGTGGTTCACCTTGTATGGGCAGCAGTACAAGAACTTTGTCACCTGGGTTGAAAGTTCGGGCTTTGGCATTTTTGTCTGCCTTTCTCTTCATAGAGTCTTGTGACACTTTCAAGTGTTCCCTAGCTACCTCACAAGCCTTTGAAAGCCTTTCACGAAACTTTGACACGTAGTCAAGTAGGTGGACCTCATCATCCTCCGTCATGAATTTCTCTTTGATGAGCTTCAGTGGGCCCCTGACTTCATGACCGTACACCAACTCAAATGGGCTGAAACCCGTCGACTCGTTTGGGGAGTCCCTCGTTGCAAACAGTAGGAAAGGGATGCCCTTATCCCAATCCTCGGGATACTCCTCACAGAACGCCCTAATCATTGTCTTTAGGGTCTCGTGGTAGCGCTCCAACGCACCTTGGGACTGGGGATGATAAGCTGACGACTTCAGCTGCTTCACACCCAAACGATACATCACCTCTTGAAATATGCCTGACATGAAATTTGACCCTTGGTCAGACTGCACTTCCTTGGGCAACCCATACCTAGTGAAAAACTGCACTAGAGCATCTACCACAGTCTTAGCAGTGATATTTTGCAATGGGATAGCCTCTGGAAACCGTGTGGACATATCCATGATTGTCAAGAGGTACTTATGACCTGACCTAGTCCTAGGCAAAGGTCCAACACAGTCAACTAGAACCCGACTGAATGGTTCTTCAAACGCAGGTATCGGAATCAATGGCGCCGGTTTCACTGAATGCTGTGGTTTAACAGCCACCTGACATGTGTGACAAGTCTTACAAAACTCAGCCACATCCACATTCAACCCTGGCCAATAGAAATGCCTCATGATCCGATCCTTTGTCTTTCTGACGCCTAAATGGCCGCCAACAGGTAACTCGTGAGCAATCCTCAAGATCTCACCGCGGTAACTAGGAGGGACAACAACTTGACGGACCACCGTCCAATCCTCATCAGCTGGCCTATGGGGAGGTCTCCACTTCCTCATCAAAATGCCATCTTTGACATAATAGCACTCAGGGACCTTTTCAGCCTCAGCCTCAGAACACGCCGTCTGAGACAAGCCTTTCAACTCAGAGTCTGCCTGCTGTGCTTCAACCAAGGAAGACTTGCTAAACAGCCCATCACTGTTAGCCTCGGAGCCTAATACAGCAACCCCATCATTCAAATCCTTGAAAAAGGTTTCTGCCAACCAAACACCGGAATTCTCCTCCACATCAACAGAATCCGCATCATCTTGAACAGCTCTACGAGCCTGAGACCTAGTCACAACACAATCTGGGAAAATCCCAGGAAACTCCTCCTGCAACTGCTCAGTTTCAGCAACCACCACTGGTTTATCCGAAACAACTGGAGACGCAACCACCTTGTCCCCAGCCAAGTCATTCCCCAACAAAAAGTCAATGCCTGCCATGGGCAACTCAGGAACAACTCCAACAGTAACAGGACCAGAAACTAGGTCACATTTCAAATCCACTCTATACAGTGGCACTGACATATAACTGCCATCAACAGTCTGAATCAAGACTTTTGCATTCACTGCACTATCTGGTGGAAAAGTCATACCACCATCCACCATCAACGACTGAGAGGCCCCCGTATCCCGCAGGATGACCACTGGCTTACCTGCCTCACCAGAGGTACATGGGGTCACCTCACCATCAAACAAAAAGCTACGATAGCTCTCATCCACCTGCTTCAGCCTATCTTTGAATTTGGGAGACTGACTTTCAATGGCCTGTGTTTCACTGAACGGGACACTGTTTTCGGGTAGGACACTTTTTGACATGACAAATCCCATGTCCTTCTTTGTTTTGTTTTGCAACTTCCAACACTGTGACTTTACATGCCCTGTCTTGTTACAGTGAAAACATTTGATGACATTTGCACTTGTACTGGACCCTTTGTCAGATTGAGGCTTTGGTGCCGATGAAGTGTCAGAACTCGTGCCTTTTTCAGGACCAGCATTCTTTGGATTGCTCGACTGATTTTTGTCTCTCTTATTTCCAGAGAAATTCCTAAAAGGTGGTCTGTTGTCATTTCTGTGGGTCAGCTCATACTCATCAGCCATCAAGGCTGCTTTATGCAAACTTGTCACTTTGTGATCATCCAAATGCGACCTCACACTGAAAGCAACACTCTTTTTGAATTCTTCCAAGAGAACAACCTCACGTAGGTTATCAAAGTCCTGATCCACTTTCAGGGATCTGTACCACCTATCAAACATCATTTCTTTTTCACGAGCAAACTCAACATGTGTCTGGCCTGGTTTGCGGTACGAATTTCTGAACTTGTGTCTGTACGCCTCTGGCACCAATTCATAAGCATTCAACACTGCTTTCTTGACTGTAGCATAGTCACGTGATTGCTCTTCAGAGAGAGATGAGTACACATCGGCTGCTTTGCCGACAAACACACTTTGAAGGAGCAAGAGCCAAAATTCCTGTGGCCAGTTCAAACTGTTAGCCACCTTCTCAAATGACACAAAATATGCATCAACTCTGTTTTCTTCAAACTTTGGCACCAATCGAATGTTCTTGGCCAAATCAAATTCAGAGGGAGCCCTTTCCTGAGTTCTTACAGTCTGTGCATGAGCCAATTCCATCTCACGCAATTTCAATTGTTGCTCAAGTTTCTTCATTTCAATTTCTCTTTCAATTTCTAATCTCATCTTCTCTTTCTCCATTTCCAATTCCCTTGCTCTTTCTCTCTCCTTCATTTCCAATTTAGCAAGCTCAAGCCTCGTTTGATCTGAAATTTGAGCTCGATCTTGAGTGTCAATTTCTTCTTTGAGCTCCATGTGACCAGCTACTAAAGTCAAGAATCTCTGCCTTTCTTACACCTTGTGGAACATCTACATTCAAATGCTGTGCAATAGCAGTCAAATCACATTTGCGTAACCTTTGCAAGTCTTTGAGGGACAAATCTGTCCTCTGAACAAATGCCTGAACATCCATTGTACTGATTGACATTGTCACACTGTATTACACACAATATACAATTGAACAATCAACTCAACTGATATTTTGTCTGTACCAATATTCTGGATTCCGGAACGTTCCAAATTCTAAGTTTTGGCTTAAATTCACTTCTCGGACACAAGCCCCCAATTTTGTTACGACCAAAATCACTCTGAGAATGATCGCACAAAAGAAACAATCAACTGATGTTCAGGCGGTTTATTAACAGTGATATTGTGGGTACAGACTGGTAATCGGCGTCACATCAATACAACAATGATCAATAGAAGCGGTTATAAATCGGTAGTGGAATCACTTACACGTATTAAATAATCCTTTGAAAGTGTCCAAATACGATGTTCGATGCACAGACGAATGATCCTTGACGCACCGATGAATGATTCCTCCGACGTAACTCCAGAGGCGCAGGTTACGATAATCCACGGTATAGATCCGGGGTAAAATCCACGATATACGTCCACGGCGAAACGTGCAGAGTCCAAACGTTGTGACGACCACGTCCAGTTGATGCGTTGAATGATGATTCACTTTATATTGTCCAGCTATGAATCCAGCCCGTCACAGCTTTGCCGTAGCAATGTCCATTGACATTAAAATATGGAGTCCAATGAAGGCACATTAATTCTCTGCAGGCAAAAATGTCTCCCAAGCCTTATCTCCACAAACATAACAGGTCAGCAGGTAACACAGGACTGACTATAACAAGTCGCTTCAGAGCCAGAAGTGACGTAACTCTCAGAGCAGAGGTGTTGGGTACTCTGCCTACTGCAGAATTCCTCTGGCTTATATACTATCCATTCACCCCCTTCTAGCACATTCTATAACTCTCTCCAACCTACTAGCCAGTCCAAGTTCCAGGAAACCTGGATGACTCACTGCCTAACTACAGTATGTACAAAACATCATTACCAAGAATAACTACCAATCACATTGGGCTACAGGGACAGTGCCTCACTCAGCCAAATATGTAAGCACTTCCCAGAAAATTCTGGAAAGGGTGAAATCATTCTAGATTGAGTGAGTTATTATGTATTTCCTCTTACATGCATGTACTGTGTAGTTACATTGTATACCACCTAGAAAATTCTCCACTGATCTGGTCAGCCTGTATGTACTACATCTATACCACATAGAATGTTCTCCATTAATCTGGTCCACCTGTGTACATACACATTAAAACAGCCAGGCATACAGTACATCATTCATGTACGTGTACATAACTACTAGTGTGTACATTTGTGACACCAGTATTTGGTAATTTTTGTACAACAGTTCTTGAACAGTGGATATGAATACAACTGAAAGAGCTGAACATTTCATTGCCTCCCAATTTTCCATTGATTGCAATTTGCATAAAACAAAGAGACCCGCGGGTCTAGCGCTCACCCGAGTATCGCAGGTTCACCTTTCACGCAGTCACTAATCTAAATCACACACAGCTCTACCAAAATTTGACCAGGAATTCTCAAGTAGAAGATGAAAATGTACATATTAGGGACAAAATTCAGAAGCTCCCCCCCCCCCCTCCTCATAGTATCATGCTATCATTTCTGGTTCTAGAAAAGAGCACTTTCTTTAAGATTCCTCAAATTGGGGGGATTGAGGCCCCCTGGGGCCTCCCTGGGTGGAGCATGGTGCCCATTTTAACAAATTGAGATCGTAACCCCCAGGGATGCTACAGCTCCTGCCAAGTTTGGCGAATATCCATCATGAGGTTTTCAAGAAGAAGACGAAAATGTACACTTTAGGTC
This sequence comes from Diadema antillarum, assembly GCF_040938485.1. Lineage (NCBI taxonomy): Eukaryota > Metazoa > Echinodermata > Echinoidea > Diadematoida > Diadematidae > Diadema > Diadema antillarum. The sequence goes on along the minus strand of NW_027271244.1, from coordinate 1,084,587 downwards.
CCAACTTGGACCTCCCCACCCCTCCCCCCTGCCCATAAGGGAGGCACCCCTGGATCTGCTATGAACAAACTTGAAACTACAGTCATTAATGTACTAACTCATAGTATTAACATTAGCTCTATCACTTCTGATTCTAGAAAAGATTTTTAGAGATTCCTTATTTTTTTCCCTTTTTTTTTGGGGGGGGGGGGGGTTAAGGCCCCCTGGGGGCCTCCTGGGTGGGGCATAGTGCCCATTTTAACAAATTGAGATCTTAACCCTCTAGGAATGCTAGCTGCCCAGTTTGGTGAAAATCAGTCATGGGGTTTTCAAGAAGAAGATGAAAAATGTAAAAAGTTTACGCATGACGCATGAAGACGACGCAAGACGCACAATGGACGACGGACGAAGAATGATCATAATAGCTCACTTGAGCCTTTGGCTCAGCTGAGCTGAAAAGGCATTCAATTTTTCTGGTCTAATTTCAGTACAAACAAGGAAAAGTAGAAATTACGCGGTGCGTAAAATATGTCCCCGCCGGAAGTAGCATTTAGTAGCAAAATGTACAATATCGGTAAAAAATCAAGGTCAAAGGTCAAAGAAGTCAAAGGTCAAAATTCTGTGTAGAAGTGTTGAAGCCCTCACCTAGTGCCATCACATAAAGCAAACGGAATCGAAATCAGGTTAGAAATGGCGAAGGAGTAGCATTTTGTAGCAAAATGTACAATATAGGTCAAAAAATCAAGGTCAAAGGTCAAAGAAGTCAAAGGTCAAAATTCTGTGTAGAAGTTTTGAAGCCCTCACCTAGTGCCATCACATAAAGCAAACGGAATCGAAATCGGGTTAGAAATGGCGAAGGAGTAGCATTTTGTAGCAAAATGTACAATATAGGTCAAAGGTCAAGGTCAAAGGTCATGACTGAAATTCTGTGTAGAAGTTTCAAAGCTCCCATGTAGTGCTATCATATAAAGCAAACAGAATCAAAATTGGCTCATAAATGACAGAGAAGTAGCAAATTGAACATTTTGATCACACACGGACGCACACACGGACGGACACACGGACACACACACGTACGGAGCCCGTTTCATAGTCCCCTGCTCGAACTCGTTCGGCGGGGACAAACAAAGCAAAAGTTATTGACATTTAACACAAACAAACAAAATTAATGATGAATGCCAAAGCAAGTATGGTAAAGGTCAATCTTTTAAAAATGGACGCAAGGTAACTTACCCTCAGCAATGGACGCGAGAGATTCATTTCAGTGAAGGACACGGCCTTGTCTTGGTCGGAGACTTCCTCGAAAAATGCCTTATTTTCCTCCACATCGTCCTCGTCTAATCCCGAGCCTGGATAAGGGAGAACACGTGACAGTGGGATAGAAATCAGTCCTTTTGCCCAAGCCTTGTCTCTGATACATTTTACTGTACATTGCTGCCACTAAAAAAAGATATCTACTTGTACATGTATTTATGTGAAGTAATTCGTAGTTCACATATTGGTCAAATAATCATAATATCATCAAAAGTAGTGCTTTGTAAATAAACTGCTGGTGTTGAACTATACGACTTGTAGTCTTGCTGAACTGAGGTGTGCTCCAGCCATTCTTGCACTGGCCTCCTCAGCTTTGCCTTACAAATTCTTGTACAATTTTGTTTTAACATTAAACAACCTGTAAATGGCAACTGATTTTACAAATAAAAGGGTGAGATTCTATGATACATATTATCTACGGTGTAAGCTCGTAATCATATAAATGAGAATATTCCTGCAAATGCCTTTCATCTCATCAGGCCCCTGCATGTGTACCATACAGGAAAACAAGGATTTTGCTGTAGGTAAGCAGTTATATGGAAGAATTGATGCTCATTAAGTAACATTGCATATACTACCACCCTAAGAAAACCAAAAATATGCACGTTCTAAAGCAAGGCCTGTGTTCAGGCGAGTTTAATGTAGTGATCAGACTCTCTCTCTCTCTTTCTCTCTCCTCTCTCTCCGCTTTTCATGGTCCCCAATGATCTCCCTATATGATCTACTTATACAGTTAAATATATCACATACCGGAAATGCATGCAGTTTGTTTTGGTGCTTGATATCACCAGCAATTGAACGAGAGCAGAAAGTTTACTTACATTATACCTCTCACATCACTCGTTTGCTGATGGCTCAAAGGCACTGCATATATTGGTATTTTAGTTTGACAAAGCAGAGCTACTTGTGGTTCTACATTCTACAACAAATTTGGATACAGGGAAACCTTATTATAACTTGGATACAACGACGTGCTGCTTCTTCATAAGGTGAAGCTGGCAGTCCTGATTTTCTGTACAATTCATTCTATGGCAAAGCACTGAACTTAAAAGGTCCAAGGAAATCTAGTTCATTTCTTGTCATGGACATCCGCCTAGGTAATTTTCCCTACCGATTTTGATTTTCACACCCACTTCTGGCACTTTTGAATAAGGGACGAGAAATTGGGGAAAAAAAACTACACTGGGGAATGCCCCTCAAAATTCTGCCAAAACTTGGCAACCCACACATAGTGCAAGGTGACGCCTTCTCAGATATGAGCTGTGAAAAAAACAAACGTACATAGCTAGCACTGCGTATAGATTTACACTATCTTTTGTTTTTGAGCCTTTACCAATTATGATTACTTATTGACTATGATAGCTTTTCTTATTCTTTTTTTGCATAGTCCCATACATGATTATGTGTGTTGGTATTAAGGCAGGTGATTCTCCAAGCTGGAAAGACAATTATTTGCTTGTGCTGGCATATAGGTCTCGCCCTGAATTTACTACTTTATTTTTGTGAAGGATAGTGGGGCCTCATCACTGACAAATACGGAAATGCTTTGACAACTAAATGCAGCATATTATAGCACCCAGGGATGCCAAGTTCAAAAAAATTTTATGAGTGAGATTTTCATGACTCGGCATCTCGGCGCGCAAATGTACGCGCGAGCGAGGCCGGGTGTGGGAGGGGTTTTCCCCCCTGTGGCCTCCCACGGTAGGGAGCTTTTTCAATTTTTAGCTCTTAATGGTGCGATCAGGTGCATACTTTAGTGACTATCTTTTACTTATTTTGAAAGACAAACGGGAAATATACCTTCAATTGCAACTATCACTTTAATCTTTTGAGTTATGCTCCTTATTATAGGCCCAAGTTGCAGACTTCGCCCGATGCGTGAGAAAAATGGGTGCCATGCGTGAGATCGTGAGATGGCCCCTAAATGCTTGAGTCCCACGCAGAATGCGTGAGACTTGGTAGCTCTGTAGCACCACCTACCTTTCTGTTTCCTTTTGAGCCTCTTCTCGCTCTTGGGGTTGACTTTCACTTTGTCCCACCTGGAGAAGTCATCAAAACTTTGGACATTATCTTCCTCCTCCTCCTCCTCCCTCTCGTCTTCTTCCTCCTCATCCTCATCCTCTGAGTTGTCCATCCTCTTCTCATCTTTGCCATGTTTTTTAACCACATCAGCATCTGCTTGCTCACCATTTTCCCTCTCTATCTCCTTTGCCTCTTTCTGGGATGAAGATGAAACAATCAGAAGCTTGCTATACATCTTGCATGACTTTTCAGACGGTGAGCGACTCGCCATCTTAAAAGTTCCACAAAGTCATCCAACGTAAAATTCCCTAGATATTTGAATGGTAAATTTTCCACATTTTTTTTGTAGTCTGATGACAACTGTCCCACTTTATATCACAAAGCCTTCCTAGAATTTGTCAGATCAGAAAAACACAGTTTTAGGGGGGGGGGATTTAAATTTGAAGTCAAGATGCGCAGAAGTACACAAGGGATCTCTGACTGAATTACTGTCATAAGAAATCTAAAAAATCTCTTCCATTTGAAAAAACAAAATGGCAGTTAAATAACTGCAACAAAAACAGGAAAAAGTACCCTCTTTTTCCCTGCATTTCAACCTCACTCTTGGGACTCATCTGTTCAAACTTAGTCATGGAAGCACCAGGAGAATTTGCCTAGTTAAACCATTTTCATAGCATCCATAACTATTAACAATAACAACAACAACAACAACAACAGCAAATCAAAGAAGGTGGAAAACGGAAACATACAAATCTAGCTGATTGTTTACTACAGAACCCTTTAAAACTTAACACAAGAAAAAAAAAAGAGAAAATGCTGAATTTTACATGCTTTTCAAGGAACAAACATTTCAGTCCAGTAACAGCCAACAAGAGATTTTCTGGCATACCTTTTTCCTCTCCCGACGAATCTTGGCAATCTTCTGCTCCAGTGACGTTACAACTCGCTGTGAGGATGCAGCAGAAACGAGGTCGGATGACCACGGATCATCATCATCGGACAGGGTGTTGGCAAACTCAAAATCCTTGGAGAAGTCATCCCCTCCCTTCTTTATTCTCTTCTTAGTGGCAAGCTTCTTTGGTTTAATGGCCTAAAGTTCAGTGAAATGAAGATAATATATGCCATTTGATAATCCTTTGCAAATTGCTTTAATCAAGGCATCCTGCAGTTTTCACTAGCGTAAAATGCAACAGATAGCTCATCTCTCAAGAACTGCTGATTACTGTCCACAAGTATTTATAGATGTGACATTCAGAATAAAAATATGCATACAAAATACTGTAACTCAAAGAGGGGAAAATTGTTTCAGAGCAAACAACAGTTACTTTGACGATATCACCTAATCATTATGCAGAAGAAAAGCCAGATTGATGTGCTAAAATTCTTACCTTGATTGGGTGGTCAAATATTAATAAGGAAAAATCAATCATAAATTCACTGACATAACAATTGTGCATCAATGTCTATCTGTATGCAAATTTATTCATGATGCTTATGACATCCAAAGGAAATTTACATTTTGTTGAAGAACTTCTATTGATTATTTTTGTTCAAATTGTGCTTTGCAACGTGAGATGAAAAAAGACAAAACTACATTTCATAGGCTGATATAAAAAAAAAACATCTTGTAATATACCCCTCAATCAATTGAAGATAACAGGTGTGCTAAATTATTTACCTAAAAATGATTGACTTATATACGAACTTTATGCTTCTTTTATTTACAATGTAAAACTGTATGCTGAATACCAACATATGATATCAAACAGGTGAACTACACATGATATCATATGGGTTCATAGACTAGTACCAGCCTTTGATTGCATAAGTTTTACATGATTACAAAACAGCACACTATTTGCTATAATTCAGTTTCAGGTAAGTTTATTTCTGCATTTTTGTTTTTCAACTAGCTGATACAAAATCACATAATTGATAATCATTTTTTAACTATAATGAGAGCAATAAATAATGTAAAAAGAACAAATTTGCAAATTTATTATCAACCACGATGAATCAATGTCAAATTAAGGAATATTTACACCTCATAAAATACCACCCCCCTCCTCTCAAAAAAAAAAAAGGCATGGCAGCGACAATATAAATTTCCAAACGTTACATCATATTTCAAGACAATCCTTTTTTTTTCTTATTCACGTAAGTCAGAGTATGCCAATATATCACATTTAGTATGCACCAGAATGCACAATTTACAGCTTAAAGGGATTGTACAGTTTTTGGTTCAGACTGGGCTTCAGGTTTCCAACTTTTTAGTAAGATATTGAGAAACCTATTATGAAATATGAAAGAGCATGTAATTCCATGAGAGATTCAAAGTTTATTCTATGAATATTGGTTTCGAAATGGCTGAGATATCCAAAACAAAAAGATCCTAATAAAATGGTGGGACCCATCTTTTATTAGGATCATGTTTTTTTTCCCTCGCTTTTGGATATCTCAGCCATTTCAAAACCGATTTTCAATTTTCATCAATTAAACTTTGAATTCCTCTTGGACCTGTATGCTCTGTAACATTCCATAAGTGGTTTCTTATAATTTCACAAAAAGTTTAAAGCTCAATCCTCATCTCAACGAATATTATACCATTCCTTTAAAAATGGTAAAGCTCTAACCTGTGGGAGGGGCATACCCCTTCCCACTCGTTTCTTTGCTCTCTCAGGTAGCAGTAATGCACCACAAATTCTAACACCTCACTGCTCTCTAACCTTGGCAACTTTTATTCAATTAAGGGTGAATTTAAAGTCCCATTTGTTTAAGTTTTTCATAAGCTAGATAGTTAGATAGTAACTCCCTGTCCTACGCCTCTCCACTTCTTTCCTCTCTGAGGTGAAGGTCCCCCTCCCAAGTTTGTAGGTGGTTATCTTCCCATGCTGCATGCAGAATGAGGAGGAATCCGTTCAAGGGAAATATTGAACAATTTCACTGAAATGAGGCACCATTCACACATACAGTTTCCCATGCTAACAGAGCAGACAGTATGGGAGCTGATAGGGGGTTCCTGCTCCCTTATCTCTATGAGCATCTTTCTATTGAGCGATGAAAATTCGAGGTGATGCGAGGTGATTCACGGTGGTACACGGTGATGCGCGGTGACACCTCAAATTTTTCCTCAGTAGAAACAGATCAAGTAGTGGCCGATGCACGGTGATGCGAGGTGCTCTGTCGTCCACCTTTTGAGGTGGTCGATGCACGTGGAGGGACAATTTTCAGCAGAAACACACTGGGTAATGACATTTGCGATGTTCCGAAAGTCTCGATTATTGGGAGCTTCGCCCCGCGCTTTTCAAATCGGTTCATCGCACACTCTGACACTTGTGTACACAGCGACCGTAGTTTCGCGCGCATCATGCCTTGTATGTATGTACCCACTCCTACTAAATACATGAGGTGGTATGTAAATTGCGTGCATTCATCGTCTATTGTTTGCATACCCAACAGCCTATTATACTTGTAAACTAGCAGCAACCGTGGAAATCCACGGGTCAGAGGGCTTTTATTATTTTTTTTATTTGATTTTCCTTTTTCACATATCTGCCCCACTAAATAGGTATGCACCTGAAATGAGCTAACCCCCAGTATAAAAGGGGTACTAGGGACTTAGCATCAAGGAACAGGTCTCTTTGTTTGTTTGTTTTTTTAATTGTATGTCTAATTAAATCATATAACTAACACAATCAAATTATTTACAAATGATTTGCAATAATTAGAAAAACATATTCATTCTTCACATTCTTATTGATGAAATAAAACTTTGTGCTCCTCTCGTCTATCCCGCCACGTAATTGCTTTTATCACAGAACTTGAGTTTGGAGGGGTTAGCAGCACCCGTTGAAATCCAACGGTATTGTCTTGTTTTCCCTCATCTCGCCGCTCACACACACACACAAAATTTGGAACATATGAGCGTTTTGACATATTGAATTTGATGACAGATTGATTTAAAGTGTCTGACAAACATCAAATGGCCGCCATTTTGAATTCCAATATGGCCGCCTCGACGAAATATTCAAAATCCCTATTTCGATTTCTAAGTGGTGAGTGACGCTGAAATTAGGTGTAAACACGAATTTTACTGAGTTAAAATATTAACTCATAAGATGTGTCTGACAAACGCAATGCCTGCTATTTTGAATTCAAATGTGGCTACCAAGACAAACACCACAACTAACATTCACGAGCATGTTAACAAGTGCAGCAAAAAGGAAGCATAATGCACCTTTCACTGACGTCACAATGTAAATACAGCACCGTGCACTCAATCAGTTACAAACGCGCGCTCAATCAGGTAGCCTAATTTACAAACCCAAGATAGAGATTTTCAACACTCCAACATGGCAACTTTGTATAAAATTCAAATTGGCTGCCGTGCAGCTTGTCAGACATATCAAATAAGTCTTTTATTGAAGTCATCATATCACCATGCTTTTATGTATCAAATTCCAATGGCTTATGTCATTCAGAACTGAAGATAGGGATCTTTGACGGCGGCCATATTGGAATTCAAAATGGCAGCCGACCCCATGGCCAGATCTCTTGGATCCGGCAATTTTTGAAATCAGCGCCCAAAAATACCCCTATATGCAAAATTTCATACTTTCCGCCGGATGTGAGCATCTTTTTCACATATCTGCCCCACTAAATAGGTATGCACCTGAAATGAGCTAACCCCCAGTATAAAAGGGGTACTAGGGACTTAGCATCAAGGAACAGGTCTCTTTGTTTGTTTGTTTTTTTAATTGTATGTCTAATCAAATCATATAACTAACACAATCAAGTTATTTACAAATGATCTGCAATAATTAGAAAAACATATTCATGAATAAAACACAAAAAGAAAGAACAAAGTGACAAGACATTGAAAATAACCTCCAATATTGAATAAGCAATACCGGTACACATATACCATGCCACCGACACAGTAAATAGACTACACATACATGTATATATATACTTAAACGACTAACTATATTATCACAAAAAGGGGTTCTTCAAACAGACACCGTACTGGCAGCCCCAATCTAAAAATAAAAGGAAAACAAAACTTCAATCCATCAAGGGTCAATGAAATCAGGACACACTCCACGTGCTGAAACGCATATTCTATGCACTAATACCACACATTTTAAACCAACCCTACTTCTCGAGCACTGAATTCATATTCAAACACAAACAAACATTCAATTGTAGAGCGAGCGCGCACTGACCCAAGTGACTCAAGGGGGAAAGAAAAAATAATTCATGGGCCCAGAATTTGTAACTAATGTAGGACTTGTCGAGGCCAAAACAATAATGTTACTCCCACTGCACTGGAAAATCACGATGGCATGGTACTGTATTCATACAATGCACTGCACAAAACATATAAATTAAACATTTTGTTTTAAGGCAATACAAAAGAAGACATTAAGAGGAAGACAAACTAGCTTCTACATAATCATGAACCGAATCTCCATTTTCTAAAATGCTTAGGGAGCTTATTGTTCTTCTTAGCCAAGTAATATTCAATTTCCTTTTGTCTTTTAACAAATGTCTCTTTGTTTTTAACTAAACTAGCATACCTATGTGTAACACAAGGCAAGGTATCCACAGTGTAATAACAGGGTTCTCTCTCATTCCTACATGTACATGTTGATTGTATATTACTAATGTCATTGCTTACATGTATGTAAAGGTAATTTAGATCCGGATTAACTTAAATTCATGAGGTTATTGATACTATATTTAGACAGGTGCTAGCACTGAGTAGCAGAGTATCCTGGTATCAGTAAAAATGCAAAAGAAAAGCAAAATCTTCGTACATGCCGATGCAGTGACTAAATACATGAACAGGGGTTGAATGAATGTGCTGACTAGCCAGAATTCGATCACAAACAGGTGCCGCAACGTCCCCAATGCAACTTTGTGCCAACAACAGTTCTATGGCACAGTGGGCACACAGTGCATTATTCAGAGCCAGGCAGAGGCCTTGAGCGTGCATTGATATTGAACGCACATCGGCTAACCAAAATCTGATTGCATTGACAGGATTTTGGTTGGTTATCAATATCAGGATTCATAGCAATTTACTTTTCGATTTTCTGAAATTCTGATGTATTTAACAAAATTACAATTGAAATAAAAGAAGTTCATTATTATAGACTCTACTCTAGATCTCCATTTAACATGATTTGACATAGAAATAAACTTAGTTAGACTAGAGTCTAGTCTAGCGGCTAGGATAGGGGCTCTGACCCACAGACGCAGACGTTAGACACAGTCTGTGAGTCAAGTCCGAGTCTCTCTAAAAACGTTAGACTAGAACGTCTAGAAGCTACTCCTAGATCTAGATTCCTAGTGCAGAAAAGCTTAACAGTTAGATTTCTAGATCAGTCCGGGAAACCCGCTCATGAGGACCGCTCCCGCGTACGAGGCCTGCCCCGCCTCATGCCCCGCCTCATGAGGACCGCCCCCACGCCTCATGAGGCCCAGGGGGGAACGCCTCATGGGCCCCCTATTCACTTCTATTCATCTCACATCTGACGTATAAATTGTCGCAACTTTGCACGGTGATTTTTTTGTTACACACACATGTTCACTATCCATGATGAAAAGAAGAAAAAATCCTATCTGTTTTTTTTCTTCAAAAATTGAGTGTTAATCAACCGATGCAGAGCGCCCATCGGGATGGGCACTCTGATATTAGACCAAGCGGAAATAAACCCAGGGGGCAGAAGAGAGGTTCGAAGAGTTCTTTTTTTTTTTTTTTTTACGGGTGATAGGTACACGTAGAGGTAGCCTGACCAGACACTGTGCGACAGCGCTGCGTGTAGTTAACGTAGAGGAAGACAACATACACGATTATCAACACGTGGGACTATTCAAGATCAAGAGACGGTTCGGTAAAAAGTAAGTCGCTCCGGCTAAATATCCTTACTGTAAATCACAACACAGTGTCGACAAAAAAGAGTATGAACTCACCTCTTCATCACTACTAGTGTCTTCAGAGTCAATGGCAATGTCCTCGTCATCTGCAATCGTCCCGATTAACCCAGACGGGAGAGCCATGCTACACGCGAACAGCCTGGCGTTACTGTTTAAATTGCATAATGCACACACATCCACAGTGCATGTCGAATATCTGTAACCACGTGTGCGACGGTACTGTACATGTATCCTCCCCCCCCCCCCGCCCCCCCCCCCCCCCCCCCCTCCTGTTCCGCCGGCCATGCAATTGCAATATTCAGGATTTTACGGAAGGGTTCAAAATATAGAAAAAGCCTATTGTGGACCTTTTCAAATTTCTTCTGTTGCCACTATGGAAGAATAGTCATAAATAAAGCTCGTTATTCCGTTATTCCGAAACACGCAATTCAAATGCCGTTTACTAGTACTAGTTAGTAGTTTGTACTACAAGTCTACATGATGTAATTGTCTGGTAGATCTTCCAGTCACCTACTTCATACCAGTCGCAGGACCGTCAACACGCGGAAACCCACATAAGCTTCAAGTTCCATTTGCCAGAACTCGCTTGTATCAATCAGATGCTATTCGGCTGTGAAACTCCCTACCGACCTTCCACCATTAGCTGCACCTCCTTGGAGATCTTCAAGAAGGAGGTGCAACTTGTAAAGCTCCGATGAGCTCTCATCTTGTTTTTTAGCCGCACATAGAAATTTTTGTAGAGGATTTTTTACACTGCAAAAAGTCCGGTGTTAAATAGTGAACACCGAGCTGGTGTTAAATTTTCGGTGCTCATTTATGGTGTTAAATTAACACCTACGGGTGTCATTTCCAAATTTTAGACTGTTTTTTGAAGAGTTTCTTAGTAACTGCACTTCTTGTTGATTTTTAATTTAAACAAGACGATCAAGAATTTTACATTAAAATACTAGATTTTTGAAAAAAATGTGAAAATAAATTTACACCAAAGTAACACCAGCTGGTGTGGTCCCTTATTGAAGCTGGACGGGTGTTAAACCATTGATATTAACACCAGCAAATATCAAATCAACACCATGTGGTGTCATTTTTGAATTAACACCAGTACAGTGTCAAAATAACACCAGGTACAGTGTCAAATTAACACCACGAAGTGTCAGGTGAACACTTTTCAACACCATCACAGTGCATTTTTAACACCTGTCGGTGTGGTCCTTTATTGAAGTTTGATCGGTGTTAGATTTAACACCCGTGGTGTTGAATCTAACACCGATGTTTTTACAGTGTACCTGCACACTGTACACCCAGCACTTGACAAGCACAAGGTACGATAATACGCCAGAGGGGGACTGTACCAGACTGGAAGAAGAAGACGTAGTATCTGATGTTCGTCAATCCCAAAACGAGTTGTTATTTGTTTCGTCATTCCCAAGGTTTGTTTATCGGAAGCTCGTTAAACCAAAAATGAAATAAGGTTCTTTAATAAAAAACAGACAAACAAATAAACAAAAACACCTCCCCCCCCCAAAAAAAAAAAAAAAAAAAAAAATGTGTACCAAAGAACCTTCGGAATTATAATTTCATTTCAGTTACGAATTAACGAACATGATTTTACCAGCATGCTGTAAGCAGTTTATCCAAAAATGAAATAAGGTTCTTCAATAAAAACAAACAAACGTGTAACTACTTTAAAAAACACCTTCGGATTGTGGATAACTTGATTTCATTTTTGAATTACCTGCTGCAAGCAGTCAGTGTTCTATGATCGATACTGCATGATATAAGCTATATTACGCCGAGAAATTTCAAGAGGGTTTTTCTTTTTCAGGAATCAGAATGTCAGCTGTAGGCCTATCTACCAATGCAGTATGTGATGGTGATGACTGAAACATCGTTTAACCCTATAAAAGCCTAAGCTATTTTGACCCCTTCCAGGCCCAAGGGGAGGGGGGCACATTGTGCCCCCGATATAACTTCTTGTATGATGTATGACCGTCATATTTGGCACATGGATAGAGCAGCTCATACTCTACATGACCCAACATTTGAAATTTCTCAAGGTCATCCACTGAGGGCGCTATTTACCAAAATATAAAGAAATTCATAGGAAATATGCCAGAATCATGTTTTTTTTCTTTGTATTTCTTTATCCCCAGCATATATGTTTTTATTTTATATCAATCATACCAACACGTCTACTTCATCAACTATAAGTGACGCGTCTCTGCTGGAAATCAGCGACCAGCCCACTGCTGCCCCTATCGCACCCCCAGGGTCACGTTCATGAAGGAGATAAAGGAAATGTTCGCCATCATCCGTTCACGACACAGGTAAATTCCAAACTTGATTCAGTGGTGAACGAAATTGCTCTTCTTAAATCTGATCTGAAAGATACAAAAAAGACTGTTTTGGATTTGGAAACTGGCCTAACACACACCTCTATTGTTTGATGCTTATGTCATATAAAAATAAAGGAAACCATTTTAGAGTAATTCACAACCATAATCACTTCATTATTTGGTCCTTCAGCAAATTACAGCCAAGAAAACTCCCATTTCATCAATTATTATATTATTTTTATACTGAAATTGGAACAAAAAATCATGCAAAATCTGACGAATATGGTTGTCAGTTTACGGTTGCCATGGCAACCAGCAATATCGGACATAGCGAAATTTTACATCAAAATGTTCGCAATAAGATTTTAGGAAAAGTCACCAAATTTGGTTGAAATCGGGTAAAGGGTGCAGGAGTGGCAAACGAAAATATGGTAGGGGGCACAATGTGCCCCCCCCCCCCCTTGAGCTTTATAGGGTTAACCCTCTGTGTGCTTTGCGTGCTGATTGGTAGAGAAAAAGCCCATTATAGCGTTGTACACACTGTCCAAAGGCCCTGACACAGAAAGCGTTAGGCAAGTTGAAAAGTCAGACCCCGGGAGTTTAACCTGGGCTATAGCTTCGCTTTGTTTTGTTTTCAGATGCGCTTATTAGAGGATTGTAAAGATATCCATTTAGAGTGAGGAAAACAAGGCTTGTAAAAGAGGGCGCCGCTGATGTTTCCTCTATAAATCCAAGTGCCCAATCGGTTTATCAATCATGTCTGCTATTGCTCTGTGTTGCTAGCGATCAACTCGTATAAAGGGCGCACGACTTCCAAGGGAAGTTAATGCGATTTTGACGTCACGATCGCATTTAATAATGATTGTATAGTAGTGACAGATAATCATAAATATTGTGAGATTAGAGATGTGCGTGTCTTTTTCGCCTACGAGTCCTATAGGTTTATGGATGTGTTCAGGGTAATTGTCATCTCGATAGCCTCATTATCGTTAAACACATAATTACATACTCAGTGGAAGAAATAGACAGCAAATGGAAGCAAATTAAAGCAGCCCCGAACGAGGAAATTATTCTGTTGCTGTAACTGTTACTTTTTTTTTCTTTTTCTTTTTTGCTGCCCCTACTTACGTGACTGCTACCGAAGACGTAAACTAATGTACAAGTGGAGATTAGATTTGGTCAATTCGTTTATCGATCTTCACGAATTCCCTTTCCAGTCGATTGCTTTGTTTGTTTCTCTGTTGGTTTCCACTGGTTGTTGAAAAGGTCGTTATATCGTTGACATGGTGACAACTTGATTTTGACTTCTCTCACAAACGACCTTTTTTCAGAAGTGGAGCATGTAAACCATCGTTATCACGATCATCAGACTGTAAAGGGGGACTGTTGGAAAAGATAACAAGTTCAAAGTTCCCATACAGGAAAATAAAAGAGACACTATTACACCTTTTGCTATGCATTCCTTTAATTCTTTTCTTTGTTGTTTAGAAATATACCCAACATGTTCAATAAACTGGAAACAAGAGAGTGTAAAAGGGATGGTAAAATATTGGTTGAGGTAAGGATTTAGCTTTTAACTTTTGGCAAGATCATTAGGAACCACTCATAATTCCAAAGGAATTACAGGTTTATCTTACGAAAATCAGTTTTGAATGGTTGAGATATATATCTAGAAACAAAGTGGTCCTGATAAAAAGTGGAACCCACCTTTTATTAGGACCACTTTGTTTTACTTTGTTTTTGGACTTCTCAGTCATTTCAAAACCGATTTTCATCAAATAAACTTTGATTGCCTCTTAGAATTGTATGCTCCTTATTCATAGGTGGTTTTGAATGACCTCACAATTAAATAGTTAAAATCGAAATTCTCCATGCATCTAAACCAAAACTAAACCATTTCTTTAACTATAGAGAAAAACATAACAGATTCATTATCAAAGAGAAACTGACCTTTCATATCTATATCATAATAGATGAAAAAATGAGCAAAAAAAAAAAAATGGAATTCAATGGGGATTCGAACCCGAAACCTCCGGCTTGCTAGATCTGTGCCCTTACAAACTGATGAACTATGGAAACCCTTTAGCACGTACGATGTTTGTCCGTGAAACCCCTTATTCTCATTGCTCATGTGGTCAGAAACTATATTGTTATCAACCTCACATAAATCCGAATAAAGATAGAAATGATAAATGCGAGGGATCACCGAAGTGATGCAGCTATGTGATTGTAATGAATACAAATAGAGGGAAAATAACCAGAAATATACTGGTCAGTTTCCTTCTATTTGTATAAAAAGTGTGAGTACAAATCAGGTAATGACACATTCTCTTGAAGGAATGAATGTGTGATAACAGTATTGATGGCATATTCTCTTAAAGAAGAGAAAGTGAGACATAATTGATGATAATGATGAAATATTCTCTTAGAGCAGAAAATATAACGAAGACAATGATGATGACACATTCCCTTGACATAAAGAGAAAAAATAATGAGGGCTCATTCTCTTGATGCAGATCGAAAAAGTCACATTTTCTTGAAGAATAGTCTGTGTGAATACAATGATGATGGCACGAGCTCTTGCAGCAGAATATTTATATAATTGCGGTGTGAATATTCTTTTTCAAACTGATCAAATAATGTGATGATGTAATGCATATTAATACCTTGTACTTTGTTGTACTTTTTGTTGGATGACGTATGGAAAATAAATGAAACTGAACTGAACTGTATGAACTACTCTATGTGCGTGTGTGTGCCCTTGGAGGTGTTGTGTGTGTGTGTGTGTGTGTGTGTGTGTGTGTGTATGTGTGTGTGTGTGTGTGTGTGTGTGTGTGTATGTGTGTGTGTGTGTGTGTGTGTGTGTGTGTGTGTGTGTGTGTGTGTGTGTGATTGCAGTGATCGCAGCACATTCTCCTGAAGTAGAGAATGCGTGATTGCAATGGTGATGGTACATTTTCTTGAAGAAATTGTAATAACACAGAGCCTAACAATGCTTTGCTTTTTAGTGGACCTCTCTATTCTTTCTTCTTTTTTTTTCAACTGAAGCATGACTTTGTATTTTTTTTTTTGCAAGTATGCGCTCCTATGTTTATTGATACCGTTTATCAATTAAGACAAATGTTCTTTGTTTATGATGTAAAACTTGATCTATCTTGTGTTATGTTTTTGTTGAAAAAGAAAAAAAGAAGAAGAATGAAAATAAATGAATTGAATTGAATTGAATTGAACAATGATGGTGGCACATTCTCTTGAAGAAAAGAATGTGTGATTGCAATGCTGATTGCACATCTCTAGAAGCACAACATGACTCGTGTGAGTACAATGATGATGGCACATCTCTGGAAGCAGAAAAGAAGATATGGATACAATGATGGTGGTACATCCTCTCGAAGCAGAAGATGCATGATTACAATGATGATGGCACATTCTCTTGAAGTAAAGAATGTGTGACTACAATACTGACTGCACGTCTCTTGAAGCACAGAATAATACAATAATGATAGCACATCTCTAGAAGCAGAACAACATGTAAATACAATCATGACGTGCACATTACTTGAATATGAGACCGTTCTAAAGCAAATGATTTTCACACAACAATAGATATATAATGTACTCTTAAATGAATTATTTAATGTACTCTTAGATGAATCCCACGAGGATTGGAACGATCATCCTCCAGCATTCCCACTGATTCCCACTGACACTATATTAGGCAGTGCATACACATTGTGACCAAAAGAGAACTGGATATTCCAGGTTTCAAATTCGTGCTCGTTCACATGGTTGATGTAAAACTGCACAGTCATGTTTTTCTGCTATTTTGTTTGTTTGTTTGTTTGTTTGTTTGTTTTTGGTGTTGGTACTGGCAGTTGGTGTTATTGTAATTCTGTTTTAATTTATTGATGAAGTTGATATTCTATGTGGGTTGTCCATCAAACGTTCATGGCATAATGGGAGATATTCCCCAGAGGCGGTCAGTCTCCGATATAAAAGCAAGAAAAAAAAATTGAACTCATGACGTGAAGACATTATAAGATAAGATCTGCAGCGCTGCATTTTATGACTGTGCTTCGTGTTTTCACAGAACTTCAGTGTTCAAACACAATATTGTACATAATGGCCCATTAATCAGACAATACTGACGGGATGACTTGTAAAATCTTAAAACTTTTTGCATATTTCAAAGAAACCACACCCCATCGTGCCCATGTGGCTGAAGACATTATTCATTTTAATGAGACGATGCACGTCGTGTATGCCACGTTACATTTCCCATTGTTATCAAATTTGTTTGCTGTTGCTGTTTTTTTTTTTTCAATCCAGAGTTGGATCGTGACACACAGTCTTTTTCTTCTGATATCTTGTTTTGCCTTGATGCCGTTTTCCCGGTTGTTGCTCCTTTGCGAGCTCGTTTGTTACTGTAAAAGCCTACACGTAGACATAACACAGCATTAAATTTAACGCGGGCATTTTATAATCTCACTTTATAACTGTGTCTGAAAAATTGGGGGGGGGGGGGGGGGCTTATGTCCAGTAAAACTCAGTTGAGTTAGGGTTTCATTCGCCTGACTCGGAAGGAATTACGTATACTGTATACTACAATGGGGTAATGTTCGTTATTCCGGATATTGGTTGATCCGATAAACATGATATACGGTCGTTATTCTGAAGATTCTTCGAAATATAAACTCTGTAGATTTAATTTGATATAGACGTCCGTTAATCCGAAAATGGGATTTGTTAATCCGAACATTTTTGGCGTTATTCCAAAGACTCATTATTTCAAAGGTTCGTTAATCCGATAATAAAGTAAGCCTTGTTATTCCGAAGGTTCAATTTTCAAGCACTTTGCCTAGTTTTGCATGTTTTGTAATTAGATATACACTGTATTAGATGCGGGGACTGCAAACTATACAAGACCTGCATTTTTTAGCAGTTCCCTTCTTTTCCAACAACTTTCTATCATGAAATTTTCAACATTGTGTCTCAGTTTACATTTTTTATAACATTGTTGCGTTATTATGTGTATTCAAATGTTAAAATTACATTTGTTGGAAATAAATATTCAATAAACGAAAATGATGGAATTGATCGGTGTTTTGGGCATGTTTGTTGTTGTTGTTGCTGCTGCTGCTATTTCTGCTGCTGCTGCTGCTGCTGCTGTTGTTGTTGTGTGTGTGTGTGTGTGTGTGTGCAGGTTCATTGATTAGGAGTCCTCTCCGATTTGGCACGGATATTCAAAAAAAGAAGTGATGGAATCGTGAGCTCCCACGCAGTATTAGATCGGATCGGAAGCACGGCAGGGAGGATCAGAAGCAACTCACGGGCCAGCGCGTTCTTCTTCAATCAAACAGAAACTCGTCGATTTTACATCTGATGTGTAGTCTCCGTTCCACACTTCAGTTTGTAGGCTACATGTTTGTATTGAGCGACAGAGTTCTGTATTTCATTTATCTATTTATTTATTTAGTTGAATAAAACCGACTCAACGAAAGAATAAATGGCTAGTTTGGATGTCTTTTTTTTAAATCCCATTCAAGACTCTGATGCATGATACGTTTACTCTGTATATACTTTTAATATTGGGTATATAGAGCCTACTTTTTCGGGCTACAACTGCTAAAACGTTTAAAAAAGCGGAGTGTTTGTTCTTTGATTATGGATACCTCCACATGCAATCAAAACTGTGGAGTGGAGCCTCATGTCAAGGGGTTAAGATTAAAGCAACTATGAAGTGTCTTACAGATATATACATTAATGAACTAACTGTCACATTATTTTTAGTATAATATAGGCAGTATTTAATCCTCATGATGCACGTCCACCATTTCAAGTGCCAAAGACAATACAATATACTTAGTATTCAAGTTGTCTGTAATGCAGCACTGACGCATGTTGAATGGGGACGTGAAATCAAAAGTCACCTTTCGCGCTGCATAATATTTCGATATCAAAACTGTCCGTTAATGGAGACTATCGTCCACTAAGCATCGATTCGCTGGAAAAAAAAAAGATCGTGCGCTGTTATCGACATTTTTTTTTCTTAGAGTCCTTCACCATTTCCTTCTGCATATCGAACGAGTGAAGTTTCAAGATCACGACCTTTCTATCTTATATATATAGATAGCATGGGTTTGATGTGCATGGGGTGAGGGGAAGTGTAACAGTGAGCATACAAGTCGAAGTGTTCCAATTTCTTCTTGTTGTTGCTGTTCTTCTTCTTCTTCTTCTTCTTCTTCTTCTTCTTCTTCTATAAATAAAGATAGTGATGTCCACTCACGTCGACCATAATATGGACCTGAGGAACGGACAGTAATTACGGTGGCCCTGTTGATGGGTTGACAACTCTCATGCATGCATACACGTCAGAAATAATCGTAAAAAGAGAAAGATATAGAGGGAAAAAAAAAGAAAACAAAAACAAAACGGAAGCCCAAACCTAAAGAATGCTTCCAGCCTGAGAGAGAGAGAGAGGGAGGGAGAGAGAGAGGGAGAGAGAGAGCGAGGGGGGGGGGGGAGGATGAGCAAAAAGTAAGTTGATATACACTTTTCTTTCGTCAAAGCCAGAGGGTAGATATGCGCATGTGCAGAACTCCATGAGGCGTGAACAATTAAATTCAAACTTAACTGAACAAACGCTGCACTGGATTGTGCCGAGTAACTTCCCTGTAAAGAAATAGGCGGTATTTATTTTCAACACAAAGACAAGTCCTTTGAAACAGGAAATGATGCGGTTAGAAAAAAAAGGAAATGATACGATACAAATTGTAAAATCCTCCTTCTGATAGTTATTAACAAAATCAATGAGTTAGTTGATGTCAAATTCATAAATCATTTTCGACATTAATGTCATCATTTGCAGTTTCCTTGTATAGAAATCGTATTTCACCAAGTATACATGAAAACGCCGTAATTCATCTGTGATTCATTTTTTCCCTATAAAGGGCCTATATACATTTTCCCTTTCCAACGCAGGGCAAACCAAAATTTTAAACCTTTGAGAAATGAAAATCATTCTTTGATAAAGAGCAATGGGCAATAGATTTATACTGTTGGAACATGCCCCTGCATGAGTACAAGAATGATGGCTCTACAACGTACCTTTCATTATACATCATTGTTCATACACTATCCAATATCACCGCTTAACATAATTATTCTTCAGTCCATTCCCGTTTTCTCACAAAGCGAACCAGATACACACCGAAACCGTGATTTTTTACGCCTTTACTCAATGCCTTTTCCTTCTGACCATAGACCAATATTGATATTGTGAACAAAATGAAACACGACACAGCATCACAACACAACAAAATCAAAACCCAAACTGCCCAAATCGAAATTAAAACAGTAACGCTCTTAAAGGGATGGTACAGTATTGGTGGAGACGAAAATTGGGCTTTAACTTTTTTTTGCGAGATACCAAGAAAACACTTATGAAATAGTACAGAGCATACCATTTAAGAGGGAATTCAAAGTTTATTTGATAAAAATCGGGTTTGGAGCAGCTGAAACATCCAAAAACAAAGAAAAACAAAACGATCGTATAATAAAAGGTAAGTCCCACACTTTATTTTAATCGCTCTGTTTTTGGATATCTCGGCCATTTCAAAGCCAATTCTTATCAAATAAACATTGAATCCCTGTTGGAATTACATGCTCTTTCATATTTCATAAGAGATTTCTCACTATCTCATCAAAAATGATAAAACCTGAAGTTAAGTCTCAACCAAAACTATACGATCCCTTTAAGCTTTTACCTGTGTTCAGATATTTAGAATATGCCTCATTTTGAATTTATATTGTATTCAATATAATCATGCAGAATCATAAAGCAAAAAACAAACGAACAAACAAACTATTATAGTCAAAATTACACAAATCAAATAGTACCAAATTTCCAAGATATCATATGTCATAGTATACCAAAATTACCAATAGTCGGATACCAAAGTTTTCCCGTCAATTTTGATTACATACAGCGTTATAACTTACACGTGCATGTCCACGTGGTTATGAAAGCAGAATTCTGACAAAGGTTTATCTGAAGCGGAATCTGTTTCCATAAGGCGGACAAAACCACGCAAAATCAGACGACGGTATGCCGCTGATGACCCCCCCCCCCCCCCCCCTCATAACTGCTTTCGTCGAACAAAGAGGGAGCTTTTCCGAGAGCTACGAAACAATATCCGACGCTTCAATTGGCGACAAAACGGTGCACCGCGGCATCGTCATTTCGGAGGAATATGCGGAGAGGGTTCATCGTCCAAAGAGAGACAGCTCTCAGTATTGCGAAGTCAGTGCCAGGATTATGTCGCGTCATTTTGTGCCACCGTTATGATGTGATGTCCTTTCCACGGTACTCACGCTTGCAGTGATTGTTTTTCCCCTTTTTATCAGTCAGAAATGGTGAACAAATGATAGTCATTTGACGTGAACCAGACTTAGTATCACTTTGACTCCCGCACTTCGACTCTTTGATGACAAGGATCTGGTTGTACTCCAACGCTCTAGTCAAATTCCTCAAAACAAAGTAAGTATAAGTTTCAATTACGTTGGTTGAGGGTTTTAAGAGAGTTAAGACTTTGCTGTAGTGTTGATTTATATTGATGTGAAACTCTTATTAGTAAATCCAGGATGTAAGAATTAAACTTGTCATGGAATTTCATTAAAAAAAGAGTTTATACACGAATCTCTTCCTTTTTTTTCGTACCACAAACTGGAACCCGGTATTCGCTGGTATTTTCTAATATTATTTTTTGGTATTAACTAACATACGCTAGCATCAGATATTTTGCTACTTTCTAGTAATTACATTAAAAATTGTGTAAGATAGAGAGAAAATAGCCCAAAACTCTTGATCTATACACGCCATGACCAAGCAAGAAAGGCCCCCCCCCCCCCCCCCGAGTATAAACCCCTCAAAGCATAATCTCATTATCGTAAATCCCGGTTAGAGCATAAAACATTGAAATGACAATCGCTTTGTTCAAACGCGATGGATGAATATCGGATTTCCTCAAACGTCTTTGTTTTTGATGCTAACTAGTTCAAAAGGCCATCATTATAAGACATCTAAAATGATTTCCCTCGTACTTGACAAAGATGCCTATAGACAGGCGTAACGAGACTTTTTACGACGGAGGTTCAAAGTTTTTGAACTTTTACATTCTAAACAGAGCTCTGTATACCATTCTCCTCTTATATGGGGACATAGGTGTGAATGTAAAGTTGGTACTAAACTATATTTGTCTTTTATCATGCATTGTGAGATGCATCACATATTCATCCTAAACGGTCGTACCAAACTAACCAAAAATACTCCCCCAGCAAAATACAAAAAGCAAAACGTTACGGTACGTTACGGCAAAACGTTACGGCAAAACGGTACGTTAAGTTACGGGATTCTCGCGTGGGGAAATACATATAAAACATTCTTAAATAAATTACTTTTATTGCAAAAGAAATCACTTCGTGTTATATGTCATACTGCATTTTTGTCCCATACTGACCAACTATTTTATGAGCATAAAATATTGAAAATTAATGATTTGTATTTGTTTAATCTAGGACAATTTATGTATAACTATAATAAAAATAATCTCCCAAATATATTTGAAACAATGTTTCAAAGAAATCAATCCGTTCATAATTATCCAACACGGCGATCAAATGATTTCCATTTGCCATTTCTGAAAACTTTGTTGGCTCAAAACACATTTATTTACGACGGGCCAAAGTACTGGAATTCACTTCCCAGTAACATTACAACAGCTCAATCTCTGAATTCCTTCAAGAATAAATTAAAATCATTTTTATTGAAATTTTATAACATCCAACAGAGTTAGTTTCCCTTTATCATCTCGTCAAGTCATCATTCTTTTTTACATAAGTCCTCCTAAGTATGTCCCTGTCTGTGTTCTAAATATAACGATGTGTTTTTTTTCTCCTTCATTCTTACCAACATAACTACGTATAAAAAATGTTTTGCATTACATTCAATCCAGCTTGTATTTCATCACTTATTTTACATTATGAAATCCAGATTGCTTGCGTCCACGATGGCACATGCTGTAGTTCCCTCTTTTTTCTCTTTTTTTCCTCTCTTTTTTTCCTCTTTTTTTCCTTTCCTTTTCTCTGTTTTTCCTCTTCCCAATCATTTTGATGTCAGTTGACATCGGTTCGTTTGTTGTGTTTTATATTGATGTTTTGTGTATTTTCTGAGGGTCCCATATCGTACAAGCTTTGCTTCTTAGTGGGACCCTCCACTTCCATCCTCATCCTTAGTTGACTTGTATTATACGCTTTATGTATTTAACAAAGATGTAATCGCATCTACTTTTCATTTTCATAATTATCTTATGTACCTTTTCAAATTTTGTTCTGTATCACAAATATCCCGTGTATATGCAATGTACATAATTTCTTTGTTCATTTTGATGGAGGTGAAAATAAAGTTGAAAGTTGAAAGTTGAAAGTTGAAAACAAAACAAAAGGCACAGCGAGTGAAAAAAAAATCATTACAAAAAACATATAATCACATGAATAGATAGAGACGAATATTTTTTTTTTTGAGTGTGACATGAATGTGCATGTGTTTTGTTGTTTGTCTTTGTATCGGGAAGTCTTTTGCTGTTTCATAAGAGAACCAATTGTGAATCTGTACCCACCCATATACTTGTAAATTAATTTCAGAGCAGATAAGAAGACTGGAATGTAAATGCGCTTTACATTAAGTATGGAGGTGTATTCATAATTATTCCTCTTTTTATTGGAATCGTACTTTAATTCTTGGTCATCTTAACTGTTTGTATCGAAATCTTAATCTGTACAATTTTGAGGAAAAATGTGTTTTGGGGGAATGGGAATTAATAAAAGTCACATATATCATCTCATCCCCCCAAGTCTTCCTAATTCTAACGGATGAAGAATTTATCTGATGTTGATAGTTGTCATCAATGCAAATGAACTCTCAAAGTTGTAATACGTTATGATGTAATTTCAAGTTTCCTCGTTTGCGGTGTTATCAATAAAAAAAAATGGAAAAAGACATTCGACAACCATTTAGATCATGAACATTTTGCAGATTTTTTTTTTCTTTTAGTATTTTGGTGTATTCATTTCTCAAGAACTTTCGTTGCTGTATGTTCAATAGTATTTTAAAAATGCTCATCTTTTCCGTATCATTTTAATGAAGTTGTAAACGTAACTTGTTTATCAACATAATCTTGGTTAGATGTGAAATGAGTGTGAATGCGTTTGCCAAGCTAATACAGCGGCGGATCTCCTCTATTTCTCGTTAAAAACAAAAGAAATAAAAAGAAAAAAAATGAAATGAAACCCGAAAGTGGCACCTGAAATATTAGTTGCCCCCCCCCCCTTTACAGAATTTCTGGATCCGCACCTGATATGGGTAATGATAAATACAATTACAGCACGATAACAATTTGTAGCGACGTAGCATTCTTTAATCAGGACACAATCTCTGGAAATAATTAGGAAAAAGTGTTTTTTGTGGTGTATTAATTTGAGAGAAGTTTGACTGAGGCTGTCCTTTTTCATTTAAAGGCATTTTTTAACATTTGCAGATGAAACGAAAATCCAGCTTTGGTGCTTCAAAATAGTTCTAAAACATAAGTTAAGAATAGAAATAACCAATCTAAAGATTTGAATCAGTAAAGTTTATGTTAAGTATTGTTAAATATACAAAAGGTGAACAATAGTTAAAACAACAATGTTTCTAGACTAAACCGTCAACAGTTATGGTTTAGTGAGAAAAATAGCGATATCTCCTTATATTTTAGGCTTAATTTTCAAATTTTTAAATGGTAGGATGTTTTGTGATACAACTGACCTACATACATACGCATCAAAATGTGATATCTTATACATTTTTTAAGATCACTGCTCGCAGCGGTAAACTGTACCTTTAGGAATATCTTATGCAAAAATATGTATGCATATATATATATATATATAGAGAGAGAGAGAGAGAGAGAGAGGGAGAGAGAGAGTGTGTGTGTGTGTGTGTGAGTGTTCTTAGTCGGAAATCAAATTTTCCTTTCATAAATCATATACTGATTTGTCCTTTTCATACGAATTCATACGAATTCATACGAATTACGTGAATATGCTGGCATCGACATATAATAGTACGTACAACTAAATAGTAAATAGTTAGATATAAGGGTGGGGCATTGTACAGATAAAGACATGAGAAATCAATAGTTATTTGATTATATCATGTTTGTTTCTCTATGCCATATTCAAGGCGTTGTCTTCAGCATTGTCCTGATTGATCGCTCGTGGAAAAGATCATGAGTGAAATTTTCGTATGTTTTTTTTTAAGTACTAGTACCCCATCTCATTTTATTCCATCTTTGTAGTTACTCATGTAACCTATAGACACTGAGATTTTAGTGAACAATGGACTTCGAAATTAAATGATTTTTGGTTAATGATTTCATCTGTAGCCAATGCAAGAACCATAGTTTTCCAGTGTGGACCTCAGTTTATTCGGATATGGACGGGGGGGGGGGGGATGGGCTTCAGTATCGGCCTTCTTCAAGATTTAAAAGTGATATTGTCGCTGCACTATATCCTGGACTTTTGATTGCTCGCCTGTATGATGAAAATCGGCCTAAACGTACAACATCAACGATGTTTTTTCTCTTATCTCTCTCTTAAGACTGCGTATTACTGAAAAAATGAAAGAATTCACCAATAAGGGTATAAAAATTATACTTAGTGCTCGACATTAGCGGTAAACCGGGGGCCTGGGGCCACTAGAGATTTATATCGGGCCACCGAATTTCCAAAAGGTTATTTTATGGTGGCCCGATAGGGCAACTAAGATTCAAAATGGATTTTTTGATTTTTTTTTGTTCTACTTTTGGCAGGCTAATACATTTTTTTTTTTTTTATATTGGCTACCAAAATTACATACCTAAAGATTTACCATCCCGGACATAAACATTCTATATACCTGTTCGTTTTCCTCCGCAGATGACGTCGCAGAACGACCATAACCTCAGCACAGCGAGGGCGTCCCTACTGGGAGCAGATAACATCCATCCGTTGTCCAAGACCGGTTATCTCTTGACGGCTCTTTATCTGACGGTAGTCGGTGGGTTTAATCGAAGTGAAAATCAACTTCATTGTTTGAAGTTGACTTTGATGAATATTAGAATCAATCTTAAGGGGAAAACCCCAATGGGAGTTTCATGGCAATCGGAAAAAAGTCTGAAAATTTGTTGCAGTTGATGGAACTTCAACGAGCATGTATCCGAGAACTTTGAAAGTTCTCGGATACATGCCATAAACGGTAATTGTTATACAATGTATAGATGGCGTGATGTCGTATGGCATCACATC
The DNA here is from genome assembly GCF_040938485.1 of Diadema antillarum. Lineage (NCBI taxonomy): Eukaryota > Metazoa > Echinodermata > Echinoidea > Diadematoida > Diadematidae > Diadema > Diadema antillarum. The sequence continues at coordinate 1,058,614 of NW_027271244.1, read as the reverse complement.
GCATGTACCCCTTTTTGCTTGAACCTGAGTTCATAAAAGGATAAACTGTATCCTGCACATTATGTCATGTTAGAACTTCAACGACTTAGTTTAAAGTGGTTACTTTTGAACTGAGAGGACTAGATAGATGCTGAATTATCGACCAGAAGAATCTTGCCTAGATTTTCAATCCAAGCTCGTTCATGACTTTTCGAGTAATACAAACAAGCAAGTCAATGAATAAATGAACAAAATTGTGTACTATGTATATATATGCATATATAATATATATGCATATATATACATATATTCTATGTCATGTATAAGAAAAGTATGTACTCAATATCAATCTGTCATGACAACCGTGACCATGGCATTGTACCTTTAATGACTTTTAAGATGTTAGAAACTATCTAGAGGAGACTAAATTGACTGTAACCTCCTTAAATACCTCCTTAAAAAGTGAAAGGAAGCGTCGATTTGAAAATGATGTGTATTATTGAAGGGCTGTGGTTGAATCGTTTAATTCAAAATCGGGATGGAGCAAAGAGATTTGTGGATGCATAATATACGCCTTTCATCAGTCTACAATATAACTCCAAAGTGGCATGTCCATTTAGTATTCTTACATTTATTTTTTTTTCACAGGTGTTGTGGCAACTATCGGGAATATCACTGTAATCTGCGTCCTGTGTCGCTACGGAACCTTCCGCAAGAGATCCATCAACATGATCCTGCTCAACATGGCTGTCAGTGACCTGGGCGTGTCCATCGCGGGCTATCCTCTGACCGCGGTGTCCGGGTACTGGCAGCGTTGGCTCTTCGGCGATGTCGGCTGCCAGTTCTACGCCTTCTGCGTCTACACGCTGTCGTGCTCTACGATATGTTCGCACGTCGTCATCGCCATTTACAGATACGTGTACATCGTCAAACCGGATCTGAGTAAGTTTCGTCTATGAGACTCTCTTGGATGTATGATTTGCATGCAGTGCACTCCCATTTTATTGGTACGAAGTTCTCGGGACCGGCGGTTTTCTTTCGTTGCATTGAAATTTCGTTATAGCCGAACAATGAAGTGCATAATTATACAGATATAAATGGTGATTTCAGGACCCAAATGTTTACTTCGTTGTTACGAGAATTTCATTTTAACCTTGTTCGTTTTAACTGGAGTGCACTGTATTACAGCTAAACGTTTCCATAACTGTGTTGACTGGGCGGTATTTGTATAATCGTCAAGTTTGTCTTTTATGACAAACTTGAGCTACTGTCATCACATCACATACAGTTATGCACATACAATAACATCTAAGTCCGACAGGTAGTGAAGACAGCGTTTTGACATTAACAAAAATACGTGTCATCGTTCATAAACATTCATCTGCATGCGAATTTTAATTATTACCATCTGATTACAGTGCATGCTCTATGGACATTGATATAAACCCAAGCATTATAGCATTAGGATTTCAGAGACGTCGTAAATCATCATATTTTTTAATATCAACGTTGTATTAATATTTGCCATACAGACAGAGTTACATACAAACAGACAAAGTACACACAGAGTTGACCTTTATCTGTGAGAAAAAAAAATGAAAGAGTGAATCACACAATATACTCGTACCACAGGACCGAAGCTGTCTGCCAACCTCACCTACATGGCGATCTGCGGTATCTGGGTGTACGCGCTCCTATGGACCGTGCCGCCATTTCTCGGCTGGAGCAGCTACGTCTACGAGCCGTTCGGCACGTCGTGCTCTATCAACTGGTTCGGCAGCAGCGTGAGCGACATTTCCTACATGGTTGCCTGCACGTTATTCGTCTACGCTCTTCCCATCATGGTCATGCTCTACTGCTATCTTCGCGTGGCAAAAAAGTGAGAACAGTGGATGTCTACCAAACACAAGTTCGAGAGCTTCAGCCTGTCTCTTCGGGGGATGTTACGCTGACAGATTTGTCCGAGGGGCTTCATTAACTCCGGCTTATCTAATCAGAGTAACATCTCTAAATGAGACGCTGTAGGACTGAAGCTTCGGACTAGATTACCTAGTATAAAAACTATTATAGTATAGGCCTACTCTGAAAATATATACCGAGTGCAATATACGAAACCTATGCAATACTTCGATATTTCAAAATATTAACGAATTTACACGAATTATTTGAGGCCTACCAAGAAGTATTCTTTTTTCGCGCAGACAATCTCCCCCGGGAATCTCCATACCAGTTTTACTGACCTATAGGCATAAACAAGCTTGACACCACACTGATATATATCTTAAGTCGGTGCCAAATTGGCTCTCTTGCAAGAGTTTCCTGTACATCTTCAATGCAAGAATCATAATTTTTTAAAAAAAGAGAAGAAAGTAACGTGCAACGTTGCTCATCATTGTAATCTCGCTTTCTCGCCATATTCGTAAACTGTTTTGTGCAACTCCAAATGTTCTCCTACAATAGAATCCGAGGGATCAATCCACAGCGCACCGAAGAGCGAGATGCAGGTGTGCTCGTGTTTGGAAAACTGCGCAGGCGTGAATCCAAGATTGATACTCACGTGACCAAGGTATGATTAACCCTCTGCATGCTACATTAATCTCCTGGTCCATAGGGTTGTGTGTGAACTTTGAGCACATTTTGACTCACTGGCACAAAAAGGGTTAAACAGAACGTTGGTGACACTCAGATTTGCATAATAGGGAGGAGCTTTAGATTTTGACGCGCGGACGTTTGAGACGACGAGTGCGCTGGACGTTCTCTCCCCTGCGTCGCGTTGAAAAGTAGCTTTAGATTACGCTGGGACGCAACGTATAAAACATAAAATCACGCCCCATGTTTATTATGATCGGTGCATGAAGTAGTTCTCTACGTTGCAAACTGGGCGGACGTACAAATAGCCCAGTACGCGTAGTGAAAAACTCAGGAGACGCAAGCTGAAAATAGATCGACTTGACGAGCGCATGCTCATGCTCAGAACATTTTTTTTCCCTCAGAACGTCCGCGCGTCTAAAATCTAAAGCTCCCTATTATACACTTCTGAATCCTAATGGAAAAGCTGATATATGGTTCTGAAAGTTGATTACTGCCTTGAGTACATTAAGACCTAGGGTATATCAAAATGATTTAAGTCCAATGGTCTTAATTTTAAATCACGGAGAATTAAAATCCTCAAAGTTCAGATCAACTTTTGATTACGATATGTCCCTAGTTTTTCTCTCCAGCTTCGTTAATTTTTTTTTCATAATTCACTTCAAATTGTTATCATATAATTTGCAGATAAATTCCTTTGCCGCGTATTCAATTTTTATACAGTGATGTTTGCATGAAAAAGTTTCCAAAATTTCAGAATTCATTATGGAGTTAGAATGCCATTGAAGACACAAACACCTATGCTATATTCTAAGTTGATTGTAAATTCTGAGGTCGACTTCTTTATGAAAACCCCCATATTTTAATGATATACTCCGCCTGAATTGTCGAATATAAATCAGAAGCGATTTACATTACTTCCAAAATTTAGAAGCACATCCTCTTTCCCTGACCTGGTCACTGTCGAGATGGTCCTCTGAAATCTACATTAACCGTGCAGGAGATCTTGTGAAAATCGACGGAAACCTTACACTTCAACCGCACACTAAAACTGTCTCTAAGGCAGCATTTTTCAGGATTCATAAAGTTCGAAAAATCAGAAGACTTGTACTCAGTATGCCCACTTTACCGATCAACAACTGCAAAGTTATAACCCAGATTTTGTTTATAAATAATGGCGATATAGTGAAAGAATTAAGCCTCCGTACATTCACAGAGCACCTGGTCTATGTCTTCAATAAGACTATGTATTTATGCACATTAAGAATAAAACAGCACACCCAATATTCGATGCGTATAGTTCTTCACAACAAGCCCATTTTAATCCAGTATATTCACTTATCAAACAATAAATAAAGGAAATGAAATAAAAATAATGTAGCCCTTTTGTGCGTAAGACTTGTACCCTCAAGTTAAGTGCATTTGTATTTTCTGTGATATTCTTACAGATGTGTTTTCTGATGATGATCACATTCGTCATCGTGTGGACCCCTTATGCCATCGAATCACTCTGGGCCGCTCACGCACACAACGTCAGCGATCTGGCGTCGGTTCTTCCCACCATGTTCGCCAAGAGTTCATGCATGATGAACCCAATCATCTTTCTCTTCTCAAGCTCCAAATTCAGGCGTGACGTCAGGAGGCTTGTGAGTCAACCCGCAAACGAGAACGTAGAAGAGCGCACGACGACGCAGCGAACCCAGCGTACTTTCTACGTAAGGCAGACGGCGCAGGAGGCCAACCCGATGGATAACTACTCCGCGTCGGTGTACTACGACAAAGAACGCATCTACATCGGACAGATGCGCGCGACCAATATTCAGAAGGAGGCCGAGCTACTCCAGCGTGACCCGGAAGCACTCTCGATCAGATCGTCATCCGGTTCAGAATCGGACGTTCAGTTTGTGCTAAAGGACAGACCTAACCGGTATAACAGGAAAAAAAAGATGCCCGGACCAAAGGGACCAGAAATGTTCATCGCGTCTGGCTCCATTAGTATGAGCAGCTCTGGGGAACACGACAGTAAGAGTCAGTCAACTTCGTCCGATTCGAAAGAGAAGAGAGTGGCATTCAGCGGCAGACGATCGTCTACGAAGAAGAAGAGCGCGCGCTTTCAGTCGCAACCTGAAAAGCCCACTACGTCGTCATCACAGATATTCACTCTGGAAGGATGTGGCATAGATACGATGCTACAAAGAAAATTATGATGTCGAGACGATGAATGAAATTTTGATGACAAGGACGCACGAAAAAAAAAAAATCGACGATAATCTACAGCTGGCAAGCAAACCAGGATCTGTTGGAGGCTGTAGGGAGAATACAATCTCTGAGTCTTAAGGAACTGTAAAGTACGGAAGCTAAAAAAGTGTCACTGAGAAGATAAGATTTCTCTTCTTCTTTACACCTTTTTCTGGTTTAAAAAGGTGAGATCCGAGTTCTGTCCTCTGCTTGGGTCCGCGATGGCGAGATGATAAGAAATCTCTCTTTTTTTATAATATATGCTGGCGTGCTTTTTGTTTGTTTGTTTGTTTTCTTTTAGCTTTCAATCGCTTAACGCTATTGTATGTGACGTCTATGTCTATACTTACATATGAGTGACAAGATAGTGGAATTGTTTACATAATATGTGTGATATTAGGTCATTGTTTATAAACAATGTATGAAATGTGTTCTCAACTGAGAAATCTACATTGTACAGTGAGCCTTATAGTCCAAATGGATTCATAACATGCTAATTGCCTTTCATTTCTCTTTGTGACGCGAACTATAGAAGGAAGGCCTGGTTTTGACTTTGAAGAGTTCGCGTAGGGGGTGGTGGTAGTTCGGATGAACAAAGTGTATAACCAATAAGCGGATATATATCTACGTGTGGAAATGTTATGTCTTTGTTTTTGCACCATGCGTTATATACATAATGGTAGTTATTATCATTACGTTATTTATATCTATCATGTTTTATAGTTTTGTGCATTGGTAAATGTTTTGAAGCACTGAACATGCTGACATGAGTCAAAGTTATCAACATAACTCATTCTTTGTTTCGATTTGTTTTTTTGCTACTTCTGAAAGCCAGTTAACTTTCGTCGTAATAGTTCTCCTCTTACATGGCAAAATTACACAATTTAAAAGGAAGTAAAAGGAAGATCATCGCTTTATTGTCATAATAATGTCGATAATGGTTTTGCGAGCAGTCCAAAATATAGTATGGACAATAATAGTTACTATTATTGTATAGTAATCATTATGACTGATGCTATGGTGATAACAATTATTGTGGCAGTTTTTTGGTTTTATTATCATGGCACTTTTTCATTTCCATCTGAAAAGGGAATTTCAAGTTATACAATCATTATCTATTCTGATTCTGATCAGATGATCATCGGCTTTTGTGTGAACAGTGACAATTGATTTTGGGGAGGATTGTTGCATCAAGTTATTGACCAAAAAGAATCACTATCATTTTCATAGTATTTTTTTTTTTTCATTAGGTAACTTTATGACATCATCATACACCTCAGCTGATTCTAATTCAGTTCTAATGAAGAAAAGAATTTAAAAGTACAAAAAGGTCAAACCTCAAAACACAAAGCTTCAAATCTTGTTGCACACATTGATACCGACTATTTATGATCTGCAAATTGTGGTGTATATATACTCAAATGAAGAGATGCATGACAAAGCCCCTATTCTTGTAGCCTACACAACTCTTCAACAGACTTTTTTTTTAATGAAACAAGAATATCAGAATATCAACCTAGTTAAATGAATGATTGACAGTATAACTCTTACTTTGTATAATGTGCAAACCTATGTGTTTAGAGCTCTGTTTTTGTAATCCTGTTGTCTTCTTTTAATGGCTTCTTCTTCTTTCATGGCTTCTCCGGTTTAATTCTGCTATCTCAAAGTCAACATGGGACACTGAAAAAAAAAAATCACCTTCCGTTATAGGCTAATGCGAAAAATCCGTAACAATACTCGTTTCTATGGAGTGGTAAAGTCCTCATAAAGGCTAATCTAAAAGACGGTATACTTCCTAACGTTCAGCTATATAACCGGGCGAATCGCAGTTTGTACGTAGCTTTGTCCAGAAGGTCTGATCGTAACTAATGTTGTTCACCGCTTTAACCACAAGATTGCATGCTGATGCTAATAACTGCAAGACACGAGTTCATCGTATCAACCGGTTTAAGCTTTATGAAAATGCCTTCGGATGTGTGATATATCGACTCTGTAATGTGTGTAACACCAATTTGCAAAATCTTGCCATGCCGACTTTGTTATTTGAGCTTAATATGGTGATTTGTGAAACCCTGGTGGGTTTCTGGTTTATTTCTATTGCTTCGGGTATTTGGGGATCACCAGACATGAAGGGACCTTGGTATGTAGGCCTACAGCTGCAGGGCCACGGAGTCAATCCATTAAATTCAAAGAAGAAATCCACCACGAAATAGATTAACCTTAAAGGTAGGGGATACCTTTTACAGACCTCCCAAAATGCAGCATAACATTAGATATGAACCTCAGGGGACTTGTTTAGGCCACTGCTGAGAAATTTGGAAGTCAACAGTTATCTACAATTTGAATAATGCACAAAACTCAACTACTCAGTAGTTCTGTGTGTCAGCCACACTTCAGCATTTTTCTTGCAGTCTTCTGTATTTTGTATCTATAAACACAAATCTAAAAGTATAAGAGCTGATGTAATAACATATAGAGTGTGTGGCAAGAATGTATACTGAAATGTTTGTAAGTTTTGATGAACTTTCTCCACAAAATATACATGATGGACACACATGCAGTGCATGGGTCTGCAAAGGTAGCCTAGTAATGTACTGGAATTTACGGTGAGCCCCGAAAAAAGTTCAATTCAAAATCTAACGGTCAAAAAAGTGTACTAAATGTTACCTTCCACTTTCAATACTTTATGGGAGTTTCTAAAATGATACTCTCTTCAACTTACCACTGTATTTGCACAACTCTTCATTTAAGGCATGCAAATGGGATTCCCTACCTTTAAAAGAAATAGGAAAATATTCCCTATATATATACAGAATGATACAGAAGTGACAAAAATCGGATAAGAAATAAGGGAGATACGACATTTTGAAATTCCTCATGAAATTCGGAAAATTGTTATTTTTAGCTAATATAAGTAAAAGCATGTTCTCAAACCAAAATATATCAGAGTTAACATTTTGTTCTTTATTTTGGGTGGTTTTAAGACAAGTTTTATACTTATACAGCTGAATGATATTTTTTATCATTATTTTTCTGATATTTCTGTATTATCATGAAATGAAAAGGAAATTGTGACATCGTCAACTTGTTGATTTGTTATACTGGACTGGTCAAGGACTGTTTCCGCAAAAATATGAAATACGAAAAGAACAAGAATAATGAGGTTTAATACAAAGCCACTTTGAATCCCATCGTTTGATTAATTTTGACAAACGGCACTTCAAATCTAATCTGGGTTTCTGTTTTTTTTCTTAGACGTTGGTCGATTCATTTATTCCTGAAAAAGTAAACAAGCAAACGTAAGCTGATGACTTCTACCTCATCAATATAGGCCTCGAGTCTGTAGCAGATAATAGATAGGTCTTAAAGCCCGGTCACACAGCGCTTTACGGCTTAATCACGGCCAAAACACGTCAAAAAGTGGTCTCCCGTGAAGCAGACGATGTTGTTCGCGTTGATGTCGAGTTTAAGACGAGCTACGGTCGCGTGGTAGGACGCGGGGAAAATCGGAACAGCGTCGGACGCGGTAAAAAGTTTTGAACTGCTAAAAATTTTATTCCGCGGACAACCACGGGCGGCACACGTGGTAAAGACGTGCAACACACGTGAAACACACGTGATAATCCGTGTTCCGGCAGTGATTAAAACTTGGGGAGACGCGGTAAGACGCGAAAGTTTAGCGGTCTGTCACGGGCAGAGCACAGTTATCTGACGCGTGTTACGCGTTGGTATCACGGGAAATAGCGTGTGTTTAGCGGCTTATCACTGACAAATGGATTTTTTCCGCGTACATACACGTGGCTGGATGTGGCTAGCCGTGCTTAGGCAGTGCTTCAGCAGTGGAACAGCCGCCAACGGCCATACCCCGAACAAAGCACGGCCAAACCAAAATTGACCAAAAAATTACCAATTACGACCACGTCCACCAGATTTTCATAACTTTTTGTACGTGATTTAGACGTGGAGTGCTGTGTGACCGGGGCTTTAGACAGTTACGAACAATCACGGTTGATCTTTAAAGGATACATTTGGTTCGTCTATTTGCTCATGATTTATATTCAAAACTCACATTAAATGGCTTAAAGTTATGTTATGTTACAAACTCCCATGGATTTAATCACGTCTATCAGCAACTACACAATCATGTCATGCCTTTTCATGGATCATCATTATTTAAAGGTAAAAAATAAATCAGAAAGAAAAAGAATGTCTTTGTGATCTTTCATTTCCCAATGTTAACGAAGCATTTTTTTTTTGTTTTACATTGTTTCCGATAACTCTGGTATCTTAATTAGGCCAAAGCGATTCGAGGCCTTTGGCCTAGTATTGTCCTGTGCTTTGGTGATCGTGTTTTATGAAATCATTCATTTTTCATAATTCTCAAAGTCAGACAATGAGACAACATAATATATGTGAAAAATAGTAATTTCATATATTATGCTTGAATATAATCACATTATAGAATATGCACCTAAATAATGATTAACAAACTCTTAATGGATGGCACAAAGTGCCATCCATTAAGATCTCTTTAATCATTACGATGAAATCGATCTCTTTAATCATTATGATGAAATCGATCTCTTTAATCATTATGAGGATTTTTTTAATTCTGCGAGTAGTCTTGATGGCCAACTGGTTATTATGGGCGACACAAATTGTGATAATATGAAGAAAACAACCGAAAGAAATGTTATGGTTTACAATCAAATCAATATATTGTTTGCAACAGGTTAATAATGAAATGTTTACAAGAGTGACTGAAAGATCAAGAACACTTTTGTTGATCACATGCTCACGAATTATTCAGACAAAGTGAAATCATATGTTGTAATTCAGAATGGCATGAGTGATTACTATATCAGTTATATGGTATGGAAATGTATCAAACATAATATATCACAAAGTGAGACGTATGTAACTGTCAGAAAATCAAGAAACGTTGACATGGAAGCTTTCAGGTCGGACTTACGTAGACAAAATTGGAAGAAGGTAGAAAAATTCAATATAAATGATTCAATTGATATATACGGTATGTTGACGAAGGTTGTTGATAAGTATATGCCTGTGAAGACGAGACGAGTACGAAAAACTCCCTCGCCATAGATGAATAGTACAATTATGTCAACAATGAAACAGAGAGATAAAGTTAAATTAAAGGCAAAACTCAGAAGGGACAATGATTTATGGCAAAGTTAAACGTCTGAAAAATAGAGTAACAAATGAAATAAGAAAATCAAAACGTAAATATATATGTCAACAATTTTCAAATGCAAATGAATCCTGGAAAACACTGCGATCATTAATGGGCAAGAGTAAAGTTATTGATTATACATTCCCTCAAGAAAATTCACAGGTTATAGTTAATACATTTAATAACCATTTTGCAAATGTGGTAAGTAGTGAAGATATGCAAAGGAAAAAGATTTTTTTTTTCACAAATCGTATAACAGGGAAAGGTCTGATAAACAATTCAATTTTTGTTTTGTATTTTAGTTATATGTTCTGAAATATAATGTTAAGTTAATGGAAGCAGAGAAGTCGTTTGGATTAGATGAAATTTCTATGTATATATTGAAAGAGTCAATTTCAGAAATGTTAGAGCCTTTCACTTATATTATAAACAAATCCTTAGCTGAAGGGGTAGTGCCTGATAAATGGAAAGTTATAGCTAAAATTGTACCGATACATAAAAAAGGGGACAAGTTGGATTGTAATTATTATAGACCCATTTCTTTATTGTCCTGTGCTTATAAAGTTATGGAGAAAATTGTTCAAAAGCAGTTACTTGATTATCTAAAATTGCACTCTTTGCTCAGCAGAAACCAGACAGGTTTCCGTCCCAAGCACTACACTTTTACTGCACTTGCTACCGTCACGGACGACTGGCACCGCTCTATTGATAAAGGTGAATACGTTGGCTCCATCTTTGTTGATCTGCAAAAAGCTTTTGATATGGTTGATCACCTGATCATTCTATCTAAATTTGAAAATATGGGGGTTGCCGGCATAGAACTGGAGTGGTTCGAGAGTTATCTCGATTCTCGAACCATAGAATAAGGACGTCAATCAATAATACCCTTCCGGATGAAAGATTATTAACCAGAGGAGTGCCACAAGGATCCTTGTTAGGACCGTTGTTGTTTAGTATATTTATCAATGATATCAATTCGTTTTTTCTGACTGCAGGGCCCATTTACACGCCGATGACACGGTCATCTATATCACTCACATAAAACCCCGAAAGTTGTGGAAAATGTTTTGCAAAGAGTTCGTATATATATGGAAACATGGATGGTTGACAACAATTTAAAAATCAATTTTGATAAAACTGTTTGTGTGCTACTTGGTACATATAATATGTTAAAAAAGCAAGAGTATTTGAATGTTAAATTTAGGGGTGAACAATTACTTCAGGTGAATAGTTTTTAAATATCTGGGAATTATTGTAGATGATAAGTTACTGTGGGATGTTCACATCGAACAACTATGTAACAAGTGAAGTAAATGATTAGTTATATGGGTCGTTTGAGACAATTTGTTAATATGACTGAATTGAAACTAATGTATAATTCTTTTGTGTTACATCATTTTGATTACGGTGATGTAGTATGGCAATCCGCCAGCGGTAATTCTCTCTCCCAACTTAAGAAGATGCAAAATAGAGCCGGGAGATTAATTTTGAAAGTTAACCCTTATTCCCATATTACTATAAGACTATGAATGGCATGGCCCCCGAATATATGAAAGATATGTATAAGTACAAGACATCACCATACTCTCTCCATATAGTCAAAACGATTTACAGTTATTCCACAGCCTAAAACTAATATTAGAGATCATTTTCATACAGAGCTGCAGCAGCGTATAATAACATACCTAATGATTTACGTCAACTTCCCTCTTTAGCCGTTTTTAAGTTCAATTTAGACAGAACCGAAATCCTTTCCACTTGATTTTTTTAATGCTTATGTAATAATATGGTATATAAGTAGTCACAATGTAGTAATGTATGTACCGTTCCATTTGTGCTTGTGTTATAATTATTTTATTTCATTATCAGTCCCTGATTGCGTGAAACTTTTGTGAACAGGGCCCCATGAAAGACCAGAAGTGACTATCATTGTCACTACTGAAAATGGGCTACCCTCCGTTTGTTTTGTTTTGTTTTTTCTTTTCTGGACCTTTATGTGTGAAATATGTTGATTTTTAGTACGGAAATAAAACAAACAAACAAACAAACAAACAAACAAACAAATTCATATATCAAAAGGCGCAAAACTGTCACTTAAGCATCTTTATATACGCCATGCTTATCATTCTATTTACCACTGGCAATCTCTTATCACGTATGGCCTTGCGTGTATATCATTTCAAATTGCACAACGCTAGCCATGCGCTGCCGTTAAAATTATATACACAACACTGGACACTACCGGTTTTTGACAGTCAATCTTTTTAGAATTATGATAACGTTGGACCGAAAAAAACAACAACAAACAAACAAACCAAAAAACAAAAACAAAACAAAAACAAAAACAAGCCTGTAAAAGGAAACCGTTCTTACTGGAAAATCATAAACCATTGCAAGGAATGGACCTGAATTATAGGTCAGGTAATTCGATCCCGCGCCAAAGTGTCCACGCGTACCACAAGTGCCCACTGTCAGGTCAGGTTGCACGTATGGTTCGAGGGTGATTGATATCCATGCTCGTGAGCTTTCGAAGCACGATTCGCCGGTGCTCTGTCATTTGATAATATGATTAAAAACAACAAACACCGTACGATATTGTTTGCTGCGCCGCGCCGTTGGACGTCGTCGCCGTGGGCTACCGATGGTCTTCCTGTTACAGCAAAAAAAGAAGAAAAAAAAAGCAAAACAAAAAGCAAAACAAAAAAGAAACAAAACAAAACAAAACAACACCAAAACCAAACCAAACCAAAACAAAACAAAAACAGAAACAAAACAAACCAAACCCAAACCGACGTATTGGCAAGTATGCAACGAATGGGAGAGATACAGTGCAAAAGAGACTTCCGATGAATTAATGGAGTGAAACTTCGAAAGTTATACCTGAGCTTGGCTGTACGTATGTGAATAGGAATATGACTGAAACGCGAGAATGACCACCAATCGTTGATTGCAGACTATATACCCCCTCCCCATCCCATTAAGGAAATTAGCAAAAACAAACAAACAAACAAACAAACAAACAAGAAAACAACAAACAGTCGATCAAACAGACAAACAGATGGGCAAAGGCATAGTGGGGATGACGACCAACAAGTAGGCCTATATGGGTCCTACATTCTGTTATTCATTCATTCATATTACACTGTACATTCATTCATTCATTTATTTTGGCAAAATATATATTTTGGCAAAATATAAAACAACCATACAACTTACAGGTCATTACAACGAAACACATACATGCCAGGACTCCTAAGAAGCAATTTTGTGCTTGTGGCTGGAGCCCTCAAACAAAAAGGTAAAATACATACAATCAACCAGCACTTGTTGTGACATGGACCAATGCATACAGAAGATTAGTCCAAATTGAAATAACACATACAGTTGAATACCCCCGGTCATATGGGCTGAAAACAAATTAAAAAAACACTTTCATTAATTTTTAGTTCTGACAAATAACACGCCTATATATCCCATACTCTCCGCTTATCTACAACTTGTATCTATCTATCTATCTATCTATCTATCTATCTACCCATCTATCTATCTATCTATCTATCTATCTATCTATCTATCTATCTATATCTATCTATCTATCTCTCTATCTATCAGTTCTGATTTGATCTATGTTGTTACAAGTCCCTTTGTTTCTGTATTATCACTACATTGTAAGATTTCCTGTTTTCCTGTTTAGATTTAATTTAAATGTTATCAGCTTGTCTCTCCCTTGTTTTGATTATTGTTATACGCAGTTGATCGAGTATGTTCCGAAAAACTGCAATTTGCAATTACCATCATCATCATCATCGTCATCATCATCATTATTATTGTTATTATCATTACCATTATTATTATTATTATCATTATCATCATTATTATTCTTATTATTATCATCATTATTATTATTATCATTATTATCATTATTATTATTATCATTATTATTATCACCATCATCATCATCATCATTGAGGAGCTGTTATTGTTAAGTCACTAGTTTGTGCCCTCAAGACACTATAAATCCTCAATTTTACTTCAGTCCCGTGCATGGTTGCTTGCTTACAAGCATTCAATACTTTGATAGTTGCCATATCAAACATATCATATTATATGATCATGATACATGATCTATATACTGTCAGATGCTTTTTACATCAAATGGTATTGTATAGGCCTACAGTAAGATATGATTCATTATAGGTATACATGTCTATTTTTCTCAATGAAACATATTATCATGCGTATGAAAATATAAAAGTTAAACTCAAATTATCAGGCCTGAGAGCAACAGCCAATAGGCGGGAAGCATGATTGTTGTTTTTGTCTTTGCAGCTAGAGTTTCTATCATAAATGGGAGCCGCGGGGGTTCATGAATGTCTTGTGTTATGAGAGACTTAATGAAATGGATTATACTTCTCTTTGAAAGTCTTTCATAGCCTACATATGAGGGACTTTCGTCTTTGGCCATTCTATTGTCGCGAAACGGACCCCCACCTCGATCGCCCCTCCCCCCCCCCCCCCCCCCGATAACGGGGATTTCCCACAACCCATGAGCAGCAACGTGAAGAGCTACAGTACTCTAGAGGGGGTCTTTTTGAAAAGACGCGCAGGTGGTCGTGTGAAAGCGTGGAAAGTGGAGAACACTGCATCATCCATCTAAAATGGAAAAAGAGGCAGCCGAAGTTGAAAAGTGTATATTGGATCACGCTGCCAAGTACAATATGACATCCATTCTTATAGGTAGGTCAAGACCCAAATGTTGCCCCTCAGCTTATCATATTTTAGTGCAAAATATTTGGTTAATCGTACAAACACAGCTTGGTCCCATCCGTTCGATATTGTGTTGTGTATGTGTAAAGAAAAATGTAACTCTAAAATTAAAGTGGGTTATTTTGATTAATGTTCAAACGTGGTACGAGGCACACGCCATGCCACGGCCAAACGATGCACGATTGCCTACACGAGTATAAATTTACCTGCGACCATGTGAGTGCACTTTGAGCCAATTGTGTGAATAATCAGCTCATATAGTGATAAGCCAAGGATGTTTACAAAGACAATGCAATGTTAAAGCTATGGTTATGAAACTGGGAAGGTAAATTACTTTGTAAAAAAGATTTAAATTTATCTGGTAGAATTCTACTTTGTACCGGTACTTAAAGTACAAGAATCTACCTCTACGGCTCTAGATCTAGTTGTAGGTGAATTATGTGAATTAGTTTAATGTTGGTGATTTTAGATTTACCTTGGGTCCTTGCCTTGATCCATTCCAAAAATTCCGCTTGGGACTGTTATGACTGGAAATTTACCTTCACATTTCTGTAGACCCACTGCACAGTCAAGTTTCTAGCAGAGATAACCGCACCAGTGACCCCACCATGTACGTGTGGTGTGGGGTTACAGCGCCCTAGGGTTAAGCAGAGATATGATTTTTTTTTTTTTATAGAGGATGCTCAGGATATGATTGTAAAGACTGGAACAAAGCATACAAATATTAGAATATGATTGTAAAGTTGTCTACTTTAGAGCGCTCGCATAATTGCCTTGTTTGCGGAATCGATGAAAAGATGGAAAGAAGAGTAGCAAAGTAAAGTATCAGACCTCTTATCGAGAGTTAAAATGTCAAACTCAAAGCAGTCGTCAAGTGGTAATCTGCAAAATACACCCTATGCATTTTAGAACAAGAGACAGGAAGCCCGAAGAGTAAGGTGGGTGTATTATGCACATTTCAAGAAGTAACCTACAGCCTGATAACTAACACCCCTTCAGAAATGAAAATGTAGGAAATGTGTATGTGTATGCATGTGTGTGTGTGTTCTTTTCTTTGTAAATGGAGCATGTAGGAAATAATCATGACCATGAACCAGTCATTTGTTTTCTTGTACACTCGATATTACTCCTCTCAGCTGAGCTCGAGTGGAAAAAAAAATCTGGTTGTTGAACCTGTGAGGTTGGTATGCCTTGTACAGGTTGGTGGTAACCTCAGAGAATTTTCAACCCACCCTAGCTTTCCAAACCAGTTTTCCATTAGCTCATCAATGCTTACATACTCCATCCTGCCCTTATGATTCCTGCTGCCCTTGCAGCTTTGCTAGCTACTGTATTTGGCCTCTCTCTGTTCCTTTTCCAGATGCTACTTGCCATTAGGCAAAATTGGGAAAAACACCACCACCAAACAAACAATCATATTAAGCATCCTGCCTCTGCAGATGCATAAAAAAGGAAGGAAGTACCTCTTTTTTTTTCAACATGGTTGTCTGACACATTTGGAAAAACAACCAGTGGAACTAGTTTCTGAGATGGCTGCCAACCTGTATTCTTTTTTTCAATGGATGCCACAAACAAAAAAGATGATGCAAGAGGCTGAAATATGTAGTGCAATCTTTTCCTGTGGAATAAAATCATTTTTTTTTTAAATGGTCATACAAATGTGATTTTCTTTGTTTTTTATTCATTTTTTTTCAGTCCCAAGAAGAAGCTGAAAAAGGGAGACAGCCTCAAGAAGGAAGTGGGCGGGATGCTAAACATATGAATAGATAATTCATATGTATATATAATATATAATTTTTTTTGAAACTTCACCTTTATGTAGGAAGGAGTTACAGTAGAACCTTTTGCTACAGTATGTTTAGACACATTATTTTTTATATTGTATTGTAGAGAGTAATAAATCTTCTTATGATTGAAAGCATACCATGTTGGTTCACGTCTTTCTTTCCTTTTTTTTTTCTTTCCTCAGAATTTGTGAAGAGAAGAGGTGTGGATTGTTTCAAAGTACCCAGTCTACATTCTACCAGACTTCTCCTGGCCACTGCTACTGTCATCATCAGCAGGAATGACGTTGAACAGTTTCACCGCGCCATCCTCATCCTGAAGTATGTCATCAAGATGATCAAGACCAAATTCAAGGCTGAATTTCAACCTCTGCGATGTGCCAAGATACTGGTGGAGCTGAAGAGAAGGGTAGGTCTGTGTGTACCACAGGTTCTGATCATCATTTAATTCAGTTGCGGCTAAAATCATTTGGGAATGGCAGTTAATGACAGTGGATATAGTAGCTCCAGAAAACCAGAAATCAGGCAGTGAAGTCACAAAATTGATGTTCATCAGCCACCAAATTTAGAGTTATGTTTTCATTTCAAGATTATTTGTTGGCTATGGCAGTATGAGGATACTCCTTCCACAATACCAGCATCTACAGTTGTGTCGCTGTTTAGAAAAGACTGCCCTGCAATTATATGACCCTTCACTAAGCAATCATGATCATGTTAAAGTGGAGAATAAAAAGACAATGATTCATCAGAAAAAAAATCTTGATAAATTGCTCACACAGAAGAACACGATGCTTTTTATTTTGAAATGTGAATAAACCCTTGTCCAATTTTAAAAGTCCAAGAATCTTTCAATCTTGAACACTTTTTTAAAGTTGATGTGGTGCTTTGTATACACCTGTCTTGTTTGAATGCCTGTATGCTCCTGCACACTTGATTAAAATCTACATATAAACTGCAAAACAATTACCAGCATTTCCAATCTGCATTTGCCTGGCAGCAGGATTTGCTTACATAGTAGGTTGCATAGAATAAAAAAATGGGACAAAGTGCATGTGTATCATTCAAATAAAGAATCTTTGAAGATGTATACCCAAATCCAAACAGTATGTGTGGTAAATTCAGCGAAGGCTTCCAAATTATGAGAGATGCAGGGTTTCTCTTTACAGCTCAAAAATTTAATTGAATTGAATGGCTGAAAGATGATAACAACATCAGATTTGAATAATGAAACCTGACTCATTGAATGTGTAATGCATTGTGAAAGCTGAGTTTTTAGCCAGTACTGAGATGTCCTATCAATCATGCAGGGCCAAACTTTCTTTTTTTTGAGACTTTGGGTGACTGCCAAGTATTTGTATAATGATTTGCTGTACATGGCTGCTAAGCAACCATGGGACAGAACAGAAAGCATTTTTAGCATACTTCAAACAGCAACATACTAATATGTAGTTCATGTTTCATAAGTTTTGTACAGATAATGGATATATGAGGGCTCGACAATAACTTTATTGTCTACTGGCTTGTTCAGGCCACTAAAATCTCTGAATCTGAAATCCTAGTGGCCCCAAAGATATGTCATGGCCTGAAATAAAAAGCAAAAGGAGCAATCCATATTGAATCTTAGTTGCCCAATCAGGCCACCAAAAGATAAATTTGGTGGCCCAACACCAAGAGCAGGGGCACTGCTCATGTCTAGTCGTGCATATGTTCACTGTATGTGCAAAATGTGTTTTTGAGCTGGTTCCTATAACCTTACACCGTGGATGCTACATTTTGTGCAGATTGTCATGAGGAAAATCAAGGACTGTGCAGACACAGCTGAGGCCTATGCAGTTATCAATGAATACTTTCCAAGTGTGGAGGTTAGTGTCACAAGATACCAATGCTGCTGTCATTCTTTGACGTAACATGCTATATATGCTTTGAGAAATGTATATTAAACTTTGAAAGTTACCAGTTTTCCGAGTAAGCTGATTCATGCCATAAAGGAAAGTTCTGATAATTGGAAATAAGACATGTTGTGCATGCTCTCTTTCACTTTTTTTTTCTCTCTCTTGATTCCTTTTCAGTACAATGTAATGTGTCGTTCAAGTTTGATTGGATTTAAGCATTTTCAAGTCCATATAATGTGCTAATGTTGAATGTTTTCGAATAACACATGTGATACTACATGTTTTTGGACTCACATAATATCTCTGAAACCATAATAAGGTTTATAATTGGCCTGTTCATATGTACGCAAATAAATGGATTGTGAATGATGAAAGCAATGTGCAAGAAGGTCAAAGGTAATTTGCATACATTGAAGTACAGGAACAAATACCTTCAACAGGAATCTACTACTGGTTTATCTATTAAATGTTATTATCACAGGGAAGTATTGCATTTCATAACCAAAGTTACCCTCTGTTGGTGTTTTGGTATGTCCGGCTATTTTTATTTTCCTTTGTTGTTAATTTTCAGGGTGAAAGGGATAGCACAGTATTGGTGGAGATGAGAATTGGGCTTTTAACTTTTTGCGGGATACCGAGCAAACACTTATGAATAATAGTATAGAGCATACCATTCAAAGAGGAATTCAAAGTTTATTTGATGAAAATCGGGTTTGAAATGACTAAAACATCAAAAAACAAAGTAAAACAAAGCGAATGTAAAAAAGTGTGGGTCCCACACTTTATTAGAATCGCTCTATTTTGGATATCTCAGCCATTTCAAAACCACTGTTCATCAAATAAATGTTGAATTCCTCATGGATTTACATGCTCTTTCATATTTCATAAGAGGTTGCTCATTATCTCACCAAAAAATGTCAGAAACCTGAAATTAGGTCTCAACCAAAACTATACGATCCCTTTAACATTTGTGATGGTGGCTCTCCTGTTATCTAAAGCCTTTTCCCAATGCATTTCTTCCCGCCAACCCCATCTTTTCGTGTGATTGTTGTCAACACGTTTTGCTGCACCTGACTACTGGTTTATCACTGGAGCAGCATGACACGCTGCCGTACAGAAGAGCGTTAAAGGATCAGGCCAGACACAAGCTTTTGATGGCTGTGGACGGCAGACTGGAAGATGATTTTGACGTGGTGGATGATGGAATGCAGGAGACCGTAGAGAGGCTTGGAAAATATGTTGTGGATGTCAACAAGGAGCTGCCCAGTACAAAGATCGATGAGGTAACACTGTATACATAATCAACAGATTGACATTTATTATTATAGTGAAAACATAGTTCTCATGTACCTGCAGAACTGTTGAATTTTGCTCTAAAATGTGCACATATGCATTAGAAATAATATGTTAAATAATGCTGTAATAAGACAATTGCAGTTGCGTAATGATGAAAGATGTGAAATACAACTGTACTAGCCAAGAATGTTCACCAGAAGTACGACGGTCCAGAGCATATGATACCTGATTGTAGTTGCTACATAATTATTACTTTTTATGACTGCTAATCGACAAATTGGGCCACATCAGTAATCACCGATCTACCAGAGTGAATCGCATGGACCTTGTTGGAACATACAATTGCTAGGGCACAATTGATCATCACGGTACATTTTACCTACCCACACTGCTGAACAGGGAGGGCTCTTCTGGAATAAATGTATTGAACTACAATCAAAGTTATTCAACACTTTTGATCTCAAAATAATCCAAAACAATTTGTTCTGGCAAATCACGTCAGCCAATTAAGTTTCTTTGTAGACTCTTTCATTGTATTTAAAGCAATTTCCAAACATCGTAAGGTGAATTTTGAGCCTTTCTGACTACTATGTTTTAGCTTTGATATATGTTTAACTGATACGGATGGAGTGATGAACTCTGTGGACATTTGCAAATCCCCTACAAAAGAGGAAAAGCATCTTTTAAAATGCTGTGAATGTACTAGGTTTTCCCCAGTGTATGACATTGCATGCTGTAGAAAGAAGATGTAGACAGAACTCTTTGGAAAAAGGTAGAGGACATGGATTGAATTGGAGTGTGGCTGTGGAGTTGTATTTGCTTAATTTTGCAAGGTCAGGCTCAAACCTGTTTTCAAAAGACTGTGAATCGAACTCAGATTAAGGTCTCGTTTCACCTTGTTTGTATCAATCTCTAGTCGACTATTCTATTCTTTTGGAGATCATGGATGTTTGGCAGTCTACAAAAAACTATGTGACGCGGATACATGTATTATGAAATGGTCTTTGCCATGCAAGCAAATGTTTCAAGTTTTCTGATTCCTTACAGCTTTCTGCCTGCAATGAAACGCTGGGATTAGACGAGGATAGCCCACAAGACATCTCAGGAGGTACTCTGGATGGATTTTACGGGAAGTTGGTACTGTTTTGTGTGACTGGCAGACCCACAGAAGAACAACTTCTGTCGCTGCTGCAAGAAATGTGGAATTGTGTGCCGGAGAAACCAACAAACATCACAAACAGAACACAGGATCAGGGGGAGGAGGACGAGGAGGAGGAAGAAAAAGATGATGATGAGGAGGAGCAAAGAAATCAGGCTGAAAGACTAAATGATGTTCTTGGTAGAGCGATCGATGCTGCTCAGGTCAGTAATGGAGTGTTTCGAGAAGAAATGGAAGGAGAGGAAGCTTTGGAATACAACATTGTCCTCGAAGGATGCAGTACAGAAGAAGATGCTAATGATACGTACATGGAGTGTTTAGATGAGCAGATCTCAGAGCCTGAAGAGGACAGGGACGGCAAAAGTGAGGCTGTCAGTGAAGAACTTCCTAAGTATGCTGCAGGTGACGGTGACTATGATTCAATTCCAGACAGAACACTGGAGGAGGGGGTAGAGGATGAGGAGGAAGATGAGGAGAAGGAGGAGGACAGTGATCAGGATACGGAGGTTAAGCGACCAAATGCTGATCTTGGTGGAAAGGTCGATGCTCAGGTCAGTAATGGAATTTTTCCAGAGGAAATGAAAGGAGATAAAATAGAAAGACAGGACTCATTGGAAGAGGATGTTGTCATCGTAGAAGAAGATAGTGACGAAACATACATGGAGTGTTTAGATGAGCAGATCTCAGAGCCCGGGGATGATGGGGAGGGAGGAAGCGAGGCTTCCAGTGAAGAACTTCCTAATTATGCTCTATATGAGGGTGAGTATTAATCTTATCCTTTGTGTGTGGATGGGTGTGTGTGTGTGTGTGCCATTTTTCATGTCATTTTTTTATAAAAACATGGTCTGATTTGGAAAAAAACCAAAATATAATGTACTGTATGCTTGTAAAATGATTCAGCAGCATAAGTTTTTGTTGTTGGTAATATTGATTTCATTGTTAATATGGATTTGATATTGAATGGAACTCAAATAAAGAATATCATACAACAACAAAAAGTGTGTGTGTGTGTCTGTGTGTGTGTGCAGCCACTACTTTATGATCATTTTGTAAATTATACTAACATGTAGGCATGCAAAGTCATGTCAATGTTAAAGGAGAATGTGCCCTGAACATAATAATTTTCTTTGAATTTATCTGTATTTTGCTTTACAATGATCTCATACTGATATTCTTTCTTGTGCAGAGAATAACAGCCATATATGTTTAATGATAGATTAACTTGTATATTCTCTTAAGTGATTTGTTAATTTGTTCCACGTAGAAACAATAAATGATTTATGAAAAATTTGAAATATGTTGAATGCTAGATTATCTTGTATCTTGTCTAAAGTGATTTTTTTATTTGTTCCATGTAGAAACAGTAAATGAAATATGAAAAATATGAAATATGGTAGGTTCTGTGGATGCAGAAATAGAAGAAGAACACAATGGTGAAGTTTGAGGAAAATCTGACAATCCGGTCAAAAATGATAAATTCTTAAAGTCTTTATTTAATCTATGTGTCATCATCGCTGGATAAGAAGACTACAGTGCTGGATGCCACAGTCGTAAACACTCAACAGTGTGAAGAAAAATACAAAGATGATTCAACTAACTTTGATTCTGTATGAAAAGGAACATTCCCTCCATTTCTGACTGAGATGGATGTGAAGGATATTTTTGTTTAAATTGTATTTATGCTTCCATTCATACACAATGCAGGAAGCCATAATGGAGGTACATCGGGGGATGAAGAGTGGGTACCCATGGATTCTGACACGGACTCAAACTATAATTTCACGTCATCTGTGAGTTCAACATACCCTCAAATGTCACTTTCACAAGTCCCTTTAAGTATCGCACACATTTGTACAATCAAACATGTTTGCCATCTCTCCCTCTCTCTCTCTCTCTCTCTCTCTCTCTGTCTCTGTCTCTCCCTCTCCCTCTTTCTCTGTCTCTCTATTGTCCATGCAAGAATGGGCATGTGATATCAGATTTTTATGCCTCCGCAACGAAGTGGCCGGAGGCATTATGTTTTCGGGTCGTCCGTCCGTCCGTCCGTCCGTACGTCCGTCCGTCCGTACGTCCGTACGTCCGTCCGTCCGTACGTCCGTCCGTCCCGTTTTGATTTTGTCGATATCTCAAGAACCGTGTGGTGGTTTTACATCAAACTTGGTATGAAGGTATATCCTTGGGGGATAATACTTTGTGTGGATTTTAGGGTCACAGGGTCAAAGGTCAAAGGTCACAGGTTATTTTGTGAAAAAAATTGAAATTTCATGTTTTTCTCCATATCTCGCAAATGGTTCAAGGTATCTTCATGGAACTTAGTATATATGCTTGTACCGATGGGCAGTGATTATCTAGGGAAGTTGGGGGTCATGGGTCAAAGGTCAAGGGGGTCAAAGGTCAAGGTCAACTCCTCAAAATATCACTACTTTCCTTAAAATGCAATATGCCTGAAGGTTGTTTTTTTTTTTAACTTGATGTATGGCATGTATTACCCAATATATATTTTTGGGGAAGTTCCTTGCCAAAAGGTCAAAGGTTAAAAGGTAAAAGGTCAAGTGAAAGTGCTAAATTGCACTTTTTCCTCCATATCTCGAAAGTAACTCAAGGTATCATCATGAAACTTACATATTTATGCATGTTCAACCTAACAGTGATTCTCTTTGGAACTGTGAGGTCAATGGTCAAAGGCCAGGTTTAGATAATGCTATTTTCCCATTTGATACTGAAATTATACTTTTTCTCAATACCTTGAAAATTACTCAATGCATAAACTTATAAATGGGTCAAAAGTCAAGTAAAAATCATCAGTTCCCCAAATACCTGCACTCTGACATTTTAATCATTCATCCAGTTGAACCTAGTTCTAGGAAAGTGAACATTCAGCACATTTGTGTCAAACCTGTCATTTTAATATTTTGCCAATTGTGTGAAACTGTCATCACACATTGTCAAGACATTGTACTATAGACCTATTAGGAGAACCATGCATTATGGCGGAGGCATATCAGTAGCCGTAGCGATATATCTAGTTGTTTTTGTTTCTGTTTGTTTTTTTTTAATGAAGATGATTCCCAGATCCCCCATGAAGGCAGATGGAAATGTCAAAGAAAGCCTGGATAAGTGCTCAAAATTATAACCGTCTATTGGCATGGACCACCCTGTACATAGGAGTGCTATACTCTATTTTTAAACTTGCTTGTTTTTGGTAAGTGTTCAATGTACATGTATGCAAAATATGTGCTCCCCCTTCCCTCCAGAGCAAGTACCGGTATCTGATGAAAGTTATCTTATCCCATGTCCAAGCAAAAATTGATCCTGATATGTGTTTTCTGTATGCCTTCACTCTGACTTGGTTAATTGATATAATCATCTAATTGTAGCTGTTTAAATGTCAAAATTGTGCCCTGCAGCTCTGTAATGGAATACATGCAGAATATGTATGATGCAATAGAAGAGATACAGAAGAACTAGTGGGATTCACACGTACGCGAATTTATGGAATACAGATCTCAAGATTTGCATCGCATTCTGGAGATTTTTGCCCGTATAGACACAAAAATCTCACCAATTATTGCAATCAGCATCTCAATGCAAATTCCAAGAAATCTTGTGCATATTTCTGAATTATCCCAATAATTCACCCTGTGTGACTGTGTGAATGCTGGACCAAATAATCTCGAGATTCTATACCCCATCATTCAAAGTGCATGTCAGAAGAACGTGTGCACCGCAATAACAGTGTGCTCACGACACAATTGTAACTGACAAGAACAAAGGGCAAAGAGAAGCGCACACAGTGAAACGCACTGTGTGCACCAATTAGCAGGATATTTCTGTCCGCGTGAACGCTGGCCAAAAATCTTGAGGTCTGGATCACGATCGTTATCCTGCTAATTTTGTTCATGTGAACACTTGCAAAAAATCTTGAAATATGAATCCCACTATTTTGTACGTGTGAATGTGGCTAATGATTTGTGACTGTATCCCTTTGTGGTCTTTCATCTTCTCTCGCAGTCCCGTGTGTCCCGCAGGCGGTCTGGTCGATTTCGGCGGGATTATGGCAAGGGAAAGAGTACTCGTAGCTCAACCTCATCGACAAAATCAATGCATGGTCCAAAAGCTACCCTCATGGGAAGGCATAAGTTTCCACCATGTTATGTGCGACTACAGAAGTTAGAGGTACACGCATAGAGAAAATGCCTTTTATCAATTGCATGTATGGTCTGCAGAAAATGTTTGTAGTGTGTTTATTATTAAGGCACAATCTTCAGTTAGTCTCAGTGGATTTGTACAATGTAAGTTTGCTCAGAATAATCAGAGTCTGTTGTGCTTTCTTGGAAAAAGTAGGATTTTGATCCCCTGTTTGTTGAGATCGTTTTCAAAAAGGAGTTTATCAGACTGCAGCATTATGCTTTATATGGTGATGTAAGCGCCACTCATACAGCAACTACCCATGTGGAGTTATATAGCATTCACTATTGAGATATCATGAATGATTGTGAATTTATGTCATGACACACAGTGTCCAAAGAAAAAGTACATGTTCTGTCATCAAAGCTTCAAAGTAATCTGTATTGGGCATATCCATCCATCCTACGATTGATTTTAGGTGCAGACCAGTTCAGTCAAACCTGCCTTAGCGGCCACTTCATCTATAGCGGCCACCTGCTGTATACAGCCAATAAAAACAGTTCCCTCAGAGAGAAAAGCCATGTTAAGGACCCTGTCTATAGCGCCACCTGTCTATAAAGGCCTCTTTTTTGGTCTCCCTTGGGTGGCCACTATAGACAGGTTTGACTGTATTTGCAGAAAGGTATTTCAAATGAATTGTCAAGAATTTGTTATTTTCTAGCACACTCTGTACCAGATTTGGCTGAAACGTATTCATAATTTTTCTTTTGCTTGTTTTTTCTTTTGGTTTTTTTTTTTGCCATGTGTAGTTTTAATAGCACTCATAATCAAGAGTAGGATATCACTGACAGTAATTTCATGTTTGTTTGGGTTTTTTTTTTTCTCTCTCTCTCTTTTTCTCTTTCAACACAGCTGGATGGTCATGATACTGTCAACTTAATGACTGGAGTCGATGGAGAAGTTTCATTCAATCAACCTCTGCCAAACAGTGGATTGTTCCATTGACAGACATATATCAACAGCAATGATGTTGAGGAGTCCCACCTTTATTAGCTATTGCGATCGCTCTTCGTCCAGCATCGGTCGTGCGTCGTGCGTCGTCCGTCGTGCGTAAACTTTATACATTTTCATCTTCTTCTTGAGAACCCCATGACCGATTTTCACCAAACTTGGCAGGTAGCATCCCAAGGGGGATAGGATCGTAATTTGTTCAAATGGGCACCATGGCCCACCTGGGGGGTCCCAGGGGGGCCCAAATGCCCTAAAATTAAGGAATCTTTAAAAATCTTCTTCTCTAGAACCAGAAGTGATAGGGCTTAGTTGATACTATGAGTAAGTACATTGATGACTGTAGTTTCAAGTTTGTTCATGGGGGAATCAGGGCTGCCCCCTTGGGACCCAGGGCTGGGGGGTTGGGGAGGGGTCCTAATGGGGCCTAAATTGTACATTTTCATCTTCACTTTGAGATCGCCAGGTCTGATTTTCACCAAACGTGGTAGGTAGCATCCCCAGGGGGATAGGATCTCAATTTGTTCAAATGGGCACCATGCCCCACCTGGGGGGGGGGGGGGGGGGGGCCCAGGGGGGGCCCAAAGCCCCTAACATTTATTTTTGAGGAATCTTTAAAAATCTTCTGTAGAACCAGAAGTGATAGGGCTTAGAAAATACTATGAGTTAGTACATTGATGACTGTAGTGTCAAGTTTGTTCATGGGGTTGGCGGAATCAGAGGTGCCCCCCCTTGGGACCCAGGAGAGGGGATGGGGAGAAATCCTACAGTTGTAATGGGGCCTGAATTGTACATGTTCATTTTCTTCTTGAAAACCTCTTAAAGAATTTCGACCAAACTTAGCAGGTAGCATCCCTAGGGGGATAGAATCTCAATTCCTCCGAATGGGCACCATGTCCCTCTTAGGGGGTCTCTAGCCCCCCCCCCCCCCCCCCCCACATTAAGGAATACTTAAAATCTTCTACTCTAGAACCAGAAATGATAAAGCAAAGTTAATACCATGAGTTTGTACATTGATGACTTTAGTTCCAAGTTTGTTCATTGCAGATCCAGGGCTGCCTGCCCCCCCACCTTGGAGTTGAGGGGGGGGGGGGGGGGGGGGGGGATCATATGCAGACCTAAATTTCCAATGTTCTCAGGTAAGAGTGTGCAAGAATGCATGGAAGGTGAAAATGCGATACTTGGGTGAGCGTGTGACCCCCGGGTCTCTTGTCTACAGTACAGCCAAATTTACTCAAATTTGGTGCTCTCACATGTATGGAGTTCTCTCTGTTGAATTGTAATCTGTTGTTGCATTGAAACCTTGTTTACAGTGAGGCCCATTTAGACGCTGAGTTTTCCTCGTTATATCCAGTTCCTTGCTATAATCGTACACATTAAGATGAAAAACAGACCATGGGCATGGAGGCATGTGCCTTATATATAGTCCAACTACTTGTGCAGTCTTTCTCTCGATATTGTGCCAGTATGTGTGTCATAATATTGAGAATGAATGAGGAATCATTCATAAAATGAAACTGAAGAAAGAGAAAAATGGTTTGAGGTTAAAAGCTCTTTAGCTCATGTGTATAAAACTTGCCAATGCAGAAAACTTTTGTAAATCCTAATTTATGCATTTATTTATTTATTTATTTAGTTTTCTTTACCCAGGGTAGCCCCATGCATGTAGGGTATAATCTCTCATTTGGCCATGCAATAGACGACATACTGGATATTTGCTTACTACATTACTTAACGTTGCTTCTTCTTGTAGAACCAGGGAATTTCGGGGGTTGATGCACTTGCCTCATTTCCTGTACATGTGTGGGTCCTTGTGAACTCACAGTTTATTGTGTACCTATACATGTACATGTACACGTGTCATGCACACCTGTTAGTACGAGTGCTGAGTGGCATAGATTATATGAATAAGGAAGACTGTATTAAACTGAATATCGTAAATCAAATTTGTTTACATAATTTTTGCAGTGGTCACAGAGTCAGGAAATGAAACCTTGTATCGTATCAGATCGCTGTGCTTTTCTTTGTTCTGATGCTGAGAAAATGTCTTTGATAAAACCTTCATCTCAATATAGCCCAGCCTGTTACAACGAAGCCATTCTGCTGTAGGTTTTCATGCAAAGAAAAATAGATCCGATAAAAATCCCCTCATTAGTGAGTGGTATCTTGATATGAGTGAGCTTGTTATACAGGGTTTCCCTTTACTGTTTTGGCAGTTTCAAGAAGTGTTGCACAGGCTTCTTAGCCATTAGAGTTTGATAATTAAAAAGCTGTTGGGCAGCAATGAAATTTTACTTTTGTTTCAAAATGTCATCATTTCTGGATACGGAAATAACCCCAAATGATATAAAGAGACCAATTAATTGTTGTTGTTGTTTTTTTAACTAAATATATTTGCTCTTAAATCAAAACAAACCAAAAACCTACCTGATACAAAGTCTAAGACAAATTAATCTCCAAGAATTGTGGTATGGTTCTCAATCCTCTTAACCTGTTGATGTCTAGTCCCTAGTACAGTATACTAAGGCAGGTGTCTGTGGGAAATGCATGTTATAGAAAAATCAGTTCTTCCTCAACGGGTTAACCACTTTGTTCTGTGCCAAAATCCCTGTCTGTAGTCTGAAATGACTAGCTTTCAGAAATCACTTTCTGTCAGAGTGTGTGAAGAAAATTGTGCCAAAAAGTCCTTATTCTTATTTTATGACACCCAAACACAAGTTTGAATGCATGTAGAGTAGTATGTTTTTGGAGTGTGTCTGCAATGAACGCTATATTTCTTTTTGTGACAGTTGTGCCTTACGAAGAATACAACTTCATGGTCCATTTGACTTTATTGAAAAGAGTAAAATCAGAAAAATAGTAAAAAAAGGCAAACAGTATTATAGGAAGTTGCATTAGAAGTCAGACATTGAGACATTGAATGAAACAAGTGATGGAATATTCCATTTTGCCTATGTTCATGTTATAAAGATAGAAGTTACAACGTTTGTAAATGGGATGAGTGGATGATGTCCTCACCTTTCAAGTCTTCTATTGACCTGTGTGTAAATATTTAACAATATTTCTCTTTTTGACATGACATCGCACCATATCTGTTGTAGCATATTACTGTAGTTTTAACTCAGCTGTGATGGCATTCAAGAAGGGTTGGGTTGTAGTGGCTGAATCATCAACAGAAAATATGGCTTCCGTGATAGTTTCTTGTACAAAGCAGTTGGAGAATTGTAAGATGATGATGACATGTGGATGACATCAAACACTATGTGCCTGCTATGTTTGGCCAAAATATGCAGAACGTGAAATTCCATGACTGTTGTACTTCATGTCAATGTTGCCTAATTTAATCTGTAAGCTTTTATCAATCTTTGTGTGTGAGGTGATGAGTATGGAATGAATGAGTATAGAAATAGAATGGCATTTTATTTCTACTGGTTGATGAAAATGTAAAAATAAAATATTTTGGGTATTTACAATTATATTGTACAGCTCTGTTTGTCTTCCATGTTTGAAAATTATAACCATGTAAGCCAGACTCAAAGATCCGTCATTGATCTCCATGACATATGAAGTTGTTGTAATTCAGTGGATATGATCACTGACTTTAGTAAGTCTGAATGTATCTAGTTTGATTCCCTCACTGGGCTGCAGCAGTTGTGCCAATAAGCCAGTTCATTGTTTCACTCTGCACAGGAGCAGGAAAAAGGTCATTTGTACCAACAGGCATGATGATTTTTAAATTCAGTGAGATATATGTAAGCATCTGTGATGCAATGATTGTTCAATGATTTTTGTAAATGATGTTTGCCAGTGCATCCACCTGACAGCAGGCCTGGTATTTTGACAAGATTAACAGAAAAAGTTTGTTACAGCATGCAATGCAAGACCAAGCAATGGGTGTTTCACCCAAGTCAATGGACCATTCTGGTTACCTGGTCTCCACAAGTTCATTTTTTTTTTTTTGCATGAACATGGATTCCATAAATTGTTACGTGGGGTAAGCTTATGCATTATGTCACGTTTGAAACAAGTGAAGTGCCTAACCAACTGAGAAAATAGGTCATTTGTACCAATGTGCACGTGAGGTAATTACGAACTGGCTTGTAAGCATGACGCTCCATCCTCCTTCCCTAGTCATTCAGAAGGAAATTTAAAAAGCTGTTGCCTTCTTACAAGCATCAATGACTCCTAATAGCAGTCACATACAGCAAGTCAATACAATCATTCACTCAAAGTTGGTTGGAGAATCGAGTCCACCAAAATTTTGCATATGTGCATACAATTGTATATTGATGTATTATGTTTGTGAGTGTATATACCTGTGTTTGTGTGTCAGTGTTTTGTCCTTTTCTTGAAGGTTAGCTTTCATGAAACAGTTCAGACCATTATTATCTGTATTCTGCCAGAAAAGTAGAGAAAATGAATGCGAGATGCAAATCTGAGCCAGCTTGCTTCTGAAAATGAAATTCTGTGCAGATACTATAGATATTGACTTTGTGTCATTGTCAAGAAAACTCTTGTAAACCACATCTAATGTTAAAGGAAACCCAAACCCAAAGAGCAATGTGGATTGAGTGAAAGCAGCAACATTAGTAGAACACATCAATGAAAATTTGAGGAAAATGGGACAATCGATGCAGAAGTTATGAAATTCTAAAGTTTTGTTGTTGGAACAGCTGGATGGGGAGACTACTAGAGGTTATGACGTATGTGTGTGCAACACTATAAAGAAAATATGAAGAAAATTCCACAAAAATTCACTTTTCTAGCATAATGAAAGAGCTAGCACTTGACTAATTGCTTTCAGAAAGCAGAGGGAATAATTGCTACCTTAGCATATATGTCAGTATCAAGTTGATGGAATGTGTGATTTTCATGGAAAATGAATTTTTGTGGAATTCCCTTTATATTTTCTTTATACAGTTGTATAGTTGTCGACACATGACACCATGACCTCTAGTAGTCTCCTCATCCAGCTGTTCCAACACCAAAACTTTAAAAATTCCCAACTTTTTCATCGATTGTCCGATTTGCCTCAAACTTTCACTGATATGTTCTACTAATGTTGCTGCTTTCACTCAATCCACACTTATCTTTGGGTTTGGGTTTCCTTTAATGATGTAATACAGTGTATCTGCATTTTAACTGTCAGAGCGTGCAATGTACACACATACTTTTCAGATTCTGCACACACATACATGTACTTTTCTTCATCTCCTTTCCCTTTGTTTGCTGTCTGCTGTTTTTCTGTACGTCTCTGTCCTTGCATCCACACATATCCGTTCAGCGAATGTTGATTGCATGTAATTAAGGCTTCACTGCACGAAAACAGATTCCCCAATCGACCCCGAAAAAAAAAAACAACAAAGATACACGAACTAATTTTGCACAAACAACTCAACAAAATAGACATGTGTTGGAGGCTATTACTGAGGATACTTATGGATATGAGTCCACAGCAGATGGCACTGAAGGTAGATAAATTATCAAAGTGAAGCATACATGTACATGTTTTTTCACAGATTTGATGCTACATCTTGGTGGGGGCACTTTAGACCAGTTCCCTGTGGATTAAATTCCTCAGTACTGTTCAGGATGTACATTCAACTTTTCATCAGTGTTTCATTTATGTTTGGACAGATTTTCTCTGAGAAAGGGATTTTTCAGCTGGAACCCTGGAAGAAATTTAAACTTTCCCTTTTACCTATCAAATCCTGGGGTAATTGCTCAGAAAATTATGATCTAGTCCCTAGTTACTTTGCACACCTGAAAATTTCACTGCAAACCAATAGGTATCCAATGTTGGATAACGATTAGACTGACTCAGATCTACTAAAGGGGAATTAACCCAAGATGTACATGGTACATGTGGATTGAATGAATGTAGCAATACTGTAGAGCATATCGGTGAAAGTATGAGGAAAATCAGACAATCTGCTCAAAAGTTATGAATTTTTGACATTTTGGTGATGAGACCACTGGATCAGAAGACCACTACAGATCATGACATCACATATGTACTACAATATAAAGAAAATATAAAGAAATTTCCACAAAATATCACTCCATATGAAAAGTACACATTCCCTGGACTTGGTGGTGACATATTTCAAGGGTAATACAGCATATTATTCCCCCTGCATTCTGGAAGAGGCAAGTCTAGTGCTCTTTCATTATGCTAGAAAAGTGAAAAAAAAAGGCTGAATTTTCTTTATACATGTACATTGTACATATTTTCTTTATTTGGTAGTGCAGATCGTAATGAGATGTCATGATCCGTAGTACATGCAGTCTTCTGATCCAGCAGTGTCATCACCAAAACTTCAAAAACTAATAACTTTTGAACAAATTAATTGTCAGATTTTCCTCAAACTTTCATTGATGTAATATTCTCCTAATACTGCTCCATTCACTTAACATGTATTTTTGGGTTTCATTCTCCTTTGAATTAATATGCAATAGGTCCTAAATCAGAGTTGTTTTCTTAAAGCAGACCTCCGCATTATTTTCAGACTTTTACATTTGAACAACTATAAGTTGGTTATACTGGGTACAGCGTTTCAGAATTAATAGTGATGGGGATGAGGAATAAGGGATTTCAAAATCTATATCAGATCACAATGAACGAGGGTGATGATGACATGGCAGCTTCATCATACTGTAAAAGTGGAAATTTTTGCGGTGTTGAAATTTTCGCGCAACCAGAAAGTATCGCGAAAATAAAAACATGCGAATATTTTTGCTTGCCATATGTTCCTGTGCATGCACTGTGCATGATGTATTGATTCCGCGGAATTATAAACACGCAAAACCCTTCTTACCCGGCCAAGCGCGAAAAATTAGTCGCGCGAAAATACACTGTATCCACTTTTACAGTAATGTATGATGGGGGCTCAGAACGAAAGGAGAAAGCATGAATAAATTCTGCATGGGTGAACTTGTCCAGCAAGAGGTATTGTACTGGATTACATTGTACATTGCTACAATTCTGGAATATATGAGACTCCTATGTCATCATCCTTGTTCAGTGTAATTTGTTTTTTGGGTTTTTCTGAGCACCGATTTCTCTGCTAAAGGACCACAATAAATTCCACAAATCTATACATGAAGCTGTTGATTTATGTACAACATGATGTGAAATTATGAAAATCGTCGGTACCTCCCCTTTACTCACAAATTTGCCAGTATGACGTGAAAGTTTCATCTCTTTTAAAATATTTTGTCAATCTAACGATTTAGTGATAAATTAAGCAGTTAAAAGGCTTTTGGTAATTCTGCACCTGAAATTAACAACAGTACTGTGTATGACCAATACAAGGCTTAAATTTAAGGTGGATTTTTTTTTTAATTATGCCTTATAAAATATTAGCCATGTTGTTGTTGTTTTAAAGAAAGAAGAGAAAGAGAGAAAAATTGGGGCCCTATACATCAAATAATTTGCCCCAAATAGCCATGAAATGCCCCAATTTTTGCCCCAAATAGCCATGAAATGTAAAAATTATACGGGTAATAAAAGAATACAGTACAAACCACAAACATGGTTTCTTGAACTTGATTGATTAAACTGGATGAAGTCTGGAAAACATGGACAAAATCAGAACAATATGTCTTTGATGTACAGTAAACTAATTTATTTTTATTAATTTCAGTATCAAAATAAAGGAATCCCTCATGAATCACATGCAGGACATCATTCATTTGAGATTACATGGCAAAATGCTTTCATACAAGCATGTACATTACAGTACTTTCTAACCAGCTCAAGCTTTCAACACATATTTCATGTACATGATTGCACAGACATTTGATGTAACAGAGAGACGTATGTACTGTATCAGCAGTCACTCAATGAAAAGCAGATAAACAAATTGTAGCTTTAAAAAAAAACACATTTTCAGTTCTTTCTAGTCATTTCTTGGAACTGCTACTAGATGTGAAACACTACTACAAGTTAAATATGTGTAGCCTACTGATGCATGGCAGATATCCCGTGGATCAGAAACTCTAATCAATCTCTTACACATGACTATAGTTAAGCAGGTACAGGTCCTAGTCTAAATAATACAAAAGATATACCAATAGCATCTATCAACTGCTTGACAAGTGTTGAAGAAAGTAACAGCTCAACACAGAAGAAAACTGTAAGAATTAGGTATGTCTAGTCAAACTGAGTAAACGCACAGCTGATTATATAGATTTTGCCAAAGGTGCTGCTTCTGTAATAATTGCTAAAGAAGCAAGTGTATGATTGTCATGAGAGACAGATTCCAGTCACCAGCTAAAAGAGCCTTTTGAGACCCATCAAAATTTCATGAAAAAAATTCATGAAAAAAAAAAGTGTGTCAGCAGTTTTATTAAAAGAAGTAATGCATACATAATCTTCAGGCTAACAGCTGATACAGTATGTGAATCTGGTGATGCTATAATAGGTGTGAATGACTAACTGAATCATTCAGTAACTATTCTGTAGGAGTGGTATGCTCGCTAAGCTTTCTCCCTACTCATGAATGATAATAGCATGCTCAGACCTCACAAGGCCCTAATGACAGGCTCAGTTTGGCTCTGCCTCACCAGGGTTCCTGCATCTGTTAACAAAAAAAAAAAAAAAAAAGAAGAAGAAAAATCCATGACTTTTTCATTTAATTGTAGAAATCCAGGACCCTTTTTGGATGGTACGTCCATGAAAACCTAAGTGGTTAGTGTTAAATAAATGAAATAACTATAAGATTAAGTAGTGCCCATGTAAAACATCAGTGTGTATACCATCCCATCACTGTCTTCTGCAGTGCACAAGTTGGTCTGATTTTATTCGATGAACTGGTTCCGTAAGAACAAAATTACATCCAAAAAAAAAAAATATATATATATATAGATTACTAAAAGGTAACAAAAATACAAATGTAATTAATTTCAATGACTTTTCAACGAAACATCTGTAAGTCTGCATTTTCCATGACTTTTCCAGACCTGGAAAAACATTTTCAGAATTCCATGACTTTTCCAGGTTTTCCGTGACCGCAGGAACCCTGCTTAATTGTCAATGCCAACAGCATGAGTGCCTTTAAAAGGCCACTGATTAATGCTGCAGTTGAGAACGATGAGGCCTACTGTAATCATCCGAAGTGTACTCATGATTAAACTTGTAACATCTGTTAAGATTATTGTGAGTAAACTTGTAACATCTGTTAAGATTATTGCCTTGCTTTTTATGAAATTAGGGTGCAATCCATCTACAAAACCTGCTACTAAGTTGATGTTGTTGAGCCTTCAACAAGCACACATGCACACACAAAATAAAAATTATCAAAAAAAAAATCTACATAGTGGGGCACATGACCGACAAACTCTCCACTGCTTCTTACTATACCACATGAGCCCTGTTGCAGGCAAGAAACATAAACAAAACACTTCAATGTGGATAATCACTCCCAACAAAACCCACAAAACTTGTCTATATATAAAAGATCAACATCAGATAGCA
Organism: Diadema antillarum; assembly: GCF_040938485.1. NCBI lineage: Eukaryota > Metazoa > Echinodermata > Echinoidea > Diadematoida > Diadematidae > Diadema > Diadema antillarum. The sequence continues at coordinate 1,023,102 of NW_027271244.1, read as the reverse complement.
AATTTTAAACTTGCAGCGATCAGATTTAGAGGACCGAGGTAAATATAACACCAATAAACAACGGTTTATCAAGACTACATTAACTGATAAACAAATACAAGTACAAGAAATCACTTTTTCCAATAAACAATGCACCAAATTAAGTAACAGTCAGTGTGAAAAACTCTGAAAGAACTAGAAAATAAAAGAGAAATATCTTATCCAAAGTTTGCACTTGATGTGATTTGCAAGCCCTCTCAACTTCAAGACATTTCTGAACAGAAAGACTGGCCTGGAAAGTGTACTTCTTTTTCAAGTCCAACTGTTTTTGTCGGCAAGTTACGGTTAATGGTAACATAACCAATGTGTCATTTCCTGCGGGGTATGAGTTTTCTTCAATTTGTCTCCCTCTGTACAAATGCAACTTGTAAGGTCACAATTGCTAATCTACATATTTTAACAAACATGTTGGAAAAACAGAAACCAGCGGGAATTGAACCTATCATCTACTGCTTTCCAAGCAGCGACACTACCACCAGATCGAGGGAGACAAATTGAAGAAAAGTCATACCCCATATCTTCACCCATCTGCTTAATCTCTAGCTTTCATGTCATTTCTTCTTTACATACTCCATTCTGCTGATTCAGACCACATGTACAGATATTTACAAATGCCATTGGTCCATTTACTTATAGTGTTAGAGTGGACTTTCAGGCACTTGGTCTATGCAATCACACTTGATAATATATAAAGACCAATATATACATACAAAATGTCAGAGCAATAGACGACAACATTGATCAAAAAGAATCATTAAAGAATTTTTTTTTCTTTGGCCACAGTCTGGCAGTAACTACCATAAGTGGAAAATCCTGATCAAACTTAGCATAGAGTTTAATATAGGAAAAAAAAAAACAACAACAACATTTGAATATAGACCGACTCCAGTGTCAAGGTTGTAAACTGTACGTTGTATTCTGCCAAATTAGCCCATATTGGCTTTTGATCAAAACAAGTTCTAACCAGACATATTTTGATTAGTTCTCTATTGGCACACGCGTTGTCTAAGTACTGCATTTCTGTGTGGCAAAAAACACAGACGATGTTAGTTTCCAGACATAAATTTTCCTTGCCCATTCTACCCTCCACCTCGCACACTTATCAGCGAGATACAATGTCTGAACTGCTGGAGATGCTCAGAACGGCCTCCGGAGAACAAAATTGCTGATGAGTTGTGCTGTCGCTATGGGCTTGTCTGCACTGGCCATGTGACCGGCTCCCTATGCCACAGAAATGAGAAGACAAAAATGAAAAAGTGTAGATGAATGTGGTACTGGCCGAAAAGCTCTTCAACATCATAGCCAGGTAAATCCATCCCCTTTACACACACACACACACACATATACAGACATATTGACTATTACTATCTGCCATGTAGCTTCTATCTTCAGCATGCTTTCTTTCAGGCGGTGCCAAGATATTAGCCCTTCAGCTTATCATTTGTGGTATATATAATTAATGTTTGTCAATACTCATTAAAAAAAAAAAAATGTCCCGACATGCAAGTAAGCAAAACTTGAAAATTGTTGCCAAACTTTGGCTTCAATGTGGTACTTTTATACCCCTTTATACTATAAAGTCGAAATGAATGTATATATTACGGTAAAACCAGAAATTTTCATGCGCACAAAACTTTCGCTAATTTCGTGAGTCATGAATGTAAAATGGGCATGAAAGATTTTGTCTACATAATGCATTGAATGCCAATGGCAATTCACACAAGTTCCATGCTGTGATAAAGCCCATCAGCCCCTATTCACGTAGCTCAATGCTGCAAATGTCTTCGGTTCTACAATAACTTTTATATCTCTTCCCTCAAAAAAAAAAAGTCTCACCTTGACAGTGGCAAAAGCGACGTGATCGTACTCCTTGACGAAACCAGCGATCTGCAGGGAGGAGTCTGTATAGAGCCAGGAGCGCCACTGCACCTCCTCTTCCAGCCCCAGAGCATCAACAAACCACTCGTCACCCAGGCAGTTACACATGGCATCAAGGTCGCCATTGTACACCAGCATGTAGTAACTCTGCAAAAAGCAATGTGTGTGGGGTCGGCCATCAAAATTTGGTGCAGAGACTGGATGTTTCGAGGGGGAGACTTATACTTCAAATAGAATGCTATTGTGGCTGATGTCAAGCGAAATTGACCCACAGTCTACTGGAACTGGGTAGGACCTGTTGAAACTCCATGGAAATTACAGAATCTCGCATGGAAATTACAGAATCTCGCAGGCAATGGGTTTTGAAATGAATCAGCATATCATGGGTAAAATTTGACACGGTCATATAGGCTGTTGAAAGAAGTGTTACTACTGCTGTTTTCTGAGAAAATGTATGAGAAATATCAGTCAAGTAATGTGAAAATATCACAAAATACAGAAAAAGGAAGCAATTGAAAGAATTAAGATTATCCAGCAAGAAACATCATTATCAGTTTGAAATTACAACAAGGAAAAGTAGAAATTACGCGGTGCGTAATATATGTCCCCGCCGGAAGTAGCATTTTGTAGCAAAATGTGCAATATAGGTAAAAAATCAAGGTCAAAGGTCAAAGAAGTCAAAGGTCAAAATTCTGTGTAAAAGTTTTGAAGCCCTCACCTAGTGCCATCACATAAAGCAAACGGAATCGAAATCGGGTTAGAAATGGCAAAGGAGTAGCATTTTATAGCCAATGTACAATACAGGTCAAAAATGAAGGTCAAAGGTCAAAGAAGGCAAAGGTCAAAATTCTGTGTAAAGTTTTGAAGCCCTCACCTAGTGCCATCACATAAAGCAAACGGAATCGAAATCGGGTTAGAAATGGCGAAGGAGTAGCATTTTGTAGCCAATGTACAATACAGGTCAAAAATCAAGGTCAAAGAAGGCAAAGGTCAAAATTCTGTGTAGAAGTTTTGAAGCCCTCACCTAGTGCCATCACATAAAGCAAACGGAATCGAAATCGGGTTAGAAATGGTGAAGGAGTAGCATTTTGTAGCAAAATGTACAATATAGGTCAAAAATCAAGGTCAAAGGTCAAAGAAGGCAAAGGTCAAAATTCTGTGTACAAGTTTTGAAGCCCTCACCTAGTGCCATCACATAAAGCAAACGGAATCGAAATCGGGTTAGAAATGGCGAAGGAGTAGCATTTTGTAGCAAAATGTACAATATAGGTAAAAAATCAAGGTCAAAGGTCAAAGAAGGCAAAGGTCAAAATTCTGTGCACAAGTTTTGAAGCCCTCACCTAGTGCCATCACATAAAGCAAACGGAATCGAAATCGGGTTAGAAATGGCGAAGGAGTAGCATTTTGTAGCAAAATGTACAATATAGGTCAAAAATCAAGGTCAAAGGTCAAAGAAGTCAAAGGTCAAAATTTTGTGTAGAAGTTTTGAAGCCCTCACCTAGTGCCATTATATAAAGCAAACGGAATCGAAATCGGGTTAGAAATGGCGAAGGAGTAGCATTTTGTAGCAAAATGTACAATATAGGTCAAAGGTCAAGGTCAAAGGTCACGACTGAAATTCTGTGTAGAAGTTTCAAAGCTCCCATGTAGTGCTATCATATAAAGCAAACAGAATCAAAATTGGCTCATGAATGACAGAGAAGTAGCAAATTGAAGATTTTGATCACACACGGACGGACACACGGACGGACGGACACACACACGTACGGAGCCCGTTTCATAGTCCCCTGCTCGAACTCGTTCGGCGGGGACAATAAGTGTGACGTCTCCCTTTGATTGCAGCATTAGAAGTCTCAACAGCAGTCAAATAGTTATAATATCAAATATCAATCTGATTTTATTAGCTTGGTATGAACAAGTTCGGACTTAATATCACAAATGCATATAATTATAATTGTGCATTCCTGACACAAATGACGACAGTTAAGGGCCACATAACTTCTTCAGCCTATATACGAGGTAATGAAACATCTCCAGCCTAACGTATCGCTGTTGGGGCAACAAAACCTTGTATCTAAAGAATGGCAAATGTTAAGCAGAGCGAAAATAAATGGCAACCAAAGCGCTATAACAAATGGATCGCCTTTCCTTCGACATACCATGGAGGCTTCATTTTGGGGTTAGGCAGCTGGGATTTGGACAGGACATCACATCACTGATCATTTGACAATTACTAAAAAAAAGTGATTTTTCACAAAAATCTGAGGTACAAGGTTTGCCATCCCACCAACAATACACTTTGCATGCATACAAACACACTAAATATGAAGTGGGGAAGGAGGGATAGAGTGTACCAGGTAGTTTGACATATTTGCTGCTGTTACGTCTTCAGAAGTCACTTTGATACAATGAAATATGGCACAATACAATACGATAATACCAAAGTGAACATAATAACAGATATCAAACTTACATAGGACTCTTGCAACGCTATATAGGTGGCGGTCATGTCAGGATACATCTGAGTGTATTTCTCATTCACATCAGAGCTAGGTAGAAAGAAAGAACGGAAAAATGTTATGAAAAGCATAAGATGGAATATTGTGATGGCAACAAATTTGGCTGGCTATCAGATATATGATGGAATATCAACATTTAGGCAAAAAAAAAAATGTTGTATTGGCGTAACATGAGATTTTCAAATCGGGTCGGGCAGGCGGATTTTTTTTTTTTTTCTACCTGTATTTTACGTGTAAAACTCATATTTAACAAAACCCCATTCGATAGAGAGGGTCTGTTGCATCCAAAGTTTGTTATATCACCGGTTTAAAAGCAATAAATATTAAAAGAGAATCATATTTTGGACATGGAAAAACACCCTGGCCCCCAACTCAAAGTGTTCCCGTTTTCAACGTCTATCTACAGAAGATTTGTCCCTAGAAATTTATGAAGGGGGGGGGGGTGTTTTTTAGTCTTTTCCGTAGATAGGGGTGTCCACTGAAAATTCTTTCGTAGATGGGGGGAGGGGTCTGTTGAAAACTCTTCCGTAGATAGGGGGTCAGAGAACTCGCCAATCTCGCTGGTGAAGCCATCAACACAGATAGAGCGTTTTGTACTGGCGCGACCGGCACTTCTTTGCCTCCATCGTATTCGTAGTAGCAAACCATATACCGGTACCCCATATCCAACAGAATGGCACTCTGGTCGGACAGCAGGACATCTCTGAACGGACCTGTTTCCGCCTTCCCCACTTTAACAGCCGTCACGACATACTGGTCAGAATACGAACAAATTCCTGGGCTAAATCACCCAGCGCCACAGACAAATCGATTCTCCGAATAATATTAAATAAAATCTTCAAACCAGACTTGCCGGTCGCCGACACGCTGTACTGCGCGGCAATTTACCGACACCAGCTGTTGTTCTTGTTGTTGTTTTTGATAATTCGCAAACCCGTATCGCGCCCTCTCTTGGTAAAAACGATGTATTTCCTTTTTTTTTACGTGTGAAAAGTTCAGGGTCGGGTTTTTTTTTAGGGTTGGGCAGGTTACGCCAATACAACGATTTTTTTTTTTTTGGCCTTACAAAGAAATTGGTTGTGATCAATCTGGATCAAGGTTTCATTGCTATGTCTATCCATCTATCACTTATACTTATATACAAACTGTACATCTCTGTACATATAGGCCTAAATGTCTAGTGGTCAAAACTGATGCCAAGTCTGTTTTAAAATATGGTAAAAGTGCATATTATCAGTACAATAAAAATATGAAGGTTAGCCCTGGCATTATGATAGTCAACCACTAGAGGGCAGCAGAGACACAAATAAGCAAAATTTCTCTATTGCAGAGATCAAAGTGACTTACTTGCAGACTTGCCAAGCTGGCCTGCTAGGGTCAATATGCAGGGCCTCTCTGACGTAGGGATTATTGAGGTAGGTGGTGACTAGACTGGTGTTCACACAGGTGAGGTCCAGCTTCAGTTTGGATGCAGAATGCTTATGCAGAAACTGCAACAAAAACACAAAATACATAGCAAGTGCTGATCAAAGTTAGACAATGACGCAGCATGACTGACTCATGTTGATGTGTTGAATTGTATTAAGTCTTCAATGAATGAGTTTCAAAATCTGTAGTCTGGGGCAACAAAATTTCACTGTCAAGCAAGCAAAATCAACGGGCACTTTCCCTCATGGCCATTTGGGCAAGTAGAAGGAACATCTTTTGTAATGTTCTGCAGTCTTCCCCCCCCCCCCACAGTATAAACTATAATCATTTGTCTACTAAAAATTTTGTGATAACCAAAGCCTATCGCAAATATCAATCAAGCATGTTTTTACAAAATTATTTTATTGCACTAAAAAAAATTTATCGGTTACCAGTATGTATTGAATATTTCTTTTTCTAATCCCACTGTGACACTTCCTCCAAACTGACAGTATGATGATCAGCGCTGCATAACTTGACTCAGTTACAATCTATGAAGATTTCTCTCCCATGCTCGGAGGAGACAATACAACATAAAGCATACAAAGAGCTTTGAGTTCCAGAAAGTTGTTTTCATTGTTTTGATGAGTTATTTAGACTTTTCTGTGTGCCTATTATGATCAAAAGAGAATTATGAAATGGCACACTATCATGTAATGCACATCTAAAAATTAAAATCTGAAAAAAAAAAGAAAAAAAAAAAAGATGTGAAACTTGTGATAGGGTCAGACCTGCTTCTTGTACTGCATGTATTGGCTGTGCCCAAAGAGATCTGTTGGTGAGGTGCTGTAGTGGTAGAAGCCGTCCTTGTGAAGGGCTCCCTCTGGAGGCTGGGAACCACCAGCACAATCTGCAAGGATGTTGTATGGGTTGATGCCGATGGAGTCTACGTTAGTCAGGGCTTTGTTCACCTGAAATGGGAGGAGAATGTCAAGGGAAATGGATTCAATCAAAAACAGACACACAGCTTCATCCAATCTTTAGGTTGGTCTGAATCAGTGAATATTAAGTTTGATGTTCAAAGGTCACATCTTCAAATACTATCTGTAATAATTTATAGTTAAAACTGATATGAAATACCATTTGTTACACATTTTCTGAGTTTATTCAGTGTTGATAAGCCAAGAAACAAAAACAAAAATATACTTGTCCTTACAATCTCTACAAACTCTTTTTTATCATGTTCTTGTGAACCTTTCAGCCGTTACTGTCAACTTTTTGCACAGCTTACCTGTCCTCATCCCTTTTCACTTATTTTCTCTCAAAAACTACCTGTACTACATAAAATCATAAAAACATTAAAAAAGATTAGCAACATGGGACATATGGGCAGCATTTATCAGGCTCTTTGATATGGAATCCATTTTCTTTCCCATGCAATTGACTCTGGCAGCAAAGGCAGATGGATGAAGGCATAGAGCAGTATCACCCAGAGGCAGGTTTGACGGTACACTTCGCTCTCGCACATTTTGGTATACTATGCATACTTACAGCATCCTCACACTGCTTGCTTGTCGGGTTGTAGAAGTCGCAGCTATCCCCAGAGCAGCAGGTAGTCTGCAAAGTGCTCCATAAGCTGTGGGTGTACCATACAAAAGGTATGACATCATGGTCAGTTCACAGATGTACAGAATGAAGAAACACATGAAAGATTGAATTGACCTGTTTTTGCATGACTGCTAAAGAAGCATTGCATTATTCTCGGCAAGTAACCAGACAATTGACAGCTGTAAGTTCCCTTTAAAGACTATGGCTATGGGGATGAAATGCCTTGTCTAGGGGCACAACCGCTGCAGCCAGGGGACTCGAACCAGGAACATTGTTCCTGACAGTCTATTAGCCTATCTTCTTAGCTACAACAGCTTCTGCTAGGTAAATACCAGGTAAAAACAACCAAAATAGAAACAACCCCCCCCCCCCCCCCCAAAAAAAAAAAAAAAAAAAAGACTTCACTTCTCCTTTGTCCATATCAACATTATTTCCTGTTTTGAATCTTAATACAATGGATTATAAAACTTCCTACTGTCAAGGATCAATTACTGGTACTTTCTCATGTGTAGAAAGTGTTGATTTTGATGACAACTAAAGTACACTATTAAAAAGAAGATTCTCTTCATGAAGTCTTTAAAGAATTTTTGAATACTATTTCACCTCTGAGCAGAGATTCTCTTGAACCACAGTTGTTGTTATTGTTCTTGGTGAAATGTCAATTTTCTCAAATTAACTTTTCTTCTTCTTTTGCACTTTGGGACCAGGAAATTCAATTTATGAATCAAACACTAAGACTGGCATCAGCATTTCATTAACTGACTCACATTTCATTTGACAACTCGGGCCTACATAGATTCGTGGATTCCAATGGCAGCCAATGCAACGATAATAATAACTCGACTGAGTAGTAAAAGCCATGAAGAAGCAAGATTTTGCATAAATGAGATAAAAGATGCAAGACATTTCCACAGGTGAATGATAACGCAGCCACTGAGAACCCTTTTATGTGATTTAAACTCAGAAAAATGTGCTTCTCTTTCTAAACACGTCAAGGCATTACCTTCAAGGTTCTTGCAGAAGATAGACTTTTTTTTCTCTAATGATTTCTGCTGATCATGTATTTGAAACGGACTTTACACAGCCATCCATCTTATAGCCAATACTGGAACATATCTCCTAGAAAATTTACAGAAAATGCCAGGGTAAAAGCATAATTTCACACTCACTCTTCACCAATAATGCCTCTGTAGTATGCAAAATACATCAGGGAATTTGCCAGTTGACTGTCACTTGTTCTTGCATTTCCAACTGCAATGCCCTGTGTAGGAGACATTGATAAAGAGATTTGTTACAGAAAATTAAAATGATTAATATAGACTTCCTTAGTTACATTTAAAGGGTGTGTACAGTTCTGGTCGAGGTGAGGATTTAGCTTTTAACGTTTTGCGAGATATTCAAAAACCACTCTATGAGATGTCAACGAGCATGCAATTCTAAGGGGTATCAAAAGTTTATTTGATGAAAATCGGTCTTGAAATGGCTGAGATATCCAAAAACAAGGTGAAACAAAGAGATCCTAATAAAGTTGTGGCCTGTCGCCTTTTATCATTATCACTTTTTTGGATATCTCAGCAATTTGAAAACCAATTTTCATCAAATAAATGTTGAATCCTTCTTAAAATTACATGCTCTTTCATATCTCATAAGAGGTTTCTCATTATCTCACTTAAGAATATTCAACACATGAATCCCCACCTCAACCAGTATTGTACAGTCCCTTTAAGCAACCAGTATGCTGTAATTGATTACGCTCTTGTTTTCTTTAAAATGGTCTCTTTTAAAATAATTTGACAAACGCATCATTCATTGCATGGAAGATGCTATATGCAATGTTGCTACGTTTTGCAGCTTTGGGTTTCACAATTATGTGTGTCAAAAATCCCTGTATTGTACTGTGGACTATGGCATGGGGTTTCCTTTAGTCAAGATAAAAGATATTGAGCAGAGTAACAGTTGTAGATTTTTGTGTCAGTAATACTATTGTCATCCCTACTGCCTTTATCATTATTAAATTTATTATCATTCACAATGACATCACTGTTGCTATCACTGTCACTGCTATAATCTCTGCATTAAAAGTAATATTCTAAGGGAAACATGGAAAAAGAGAGCAAAATAGGACTCTTCATCTCAAAGGTAATGCATTTTGTACAACACATTGTACTTTATATGTGACCATGCCTCACAAAACAAACAAAAAGTCGCACACATTGATTCTGTGTGAGGACTGAAAAAGTTGAAATGGGTCAACCCAACCAATCTTGAGTTTTTCATATTTTATGAAAGAACAGGTCTTCTTCTACATTATGCTAAAGTCTGGGATCATAAAATGAACAGGAACTTGTGTTTTTAGCAGTTTTTCTTGAACACTTTTTGGTGGGATAGTGTGATTAGGTGTTTATCATAAAGTCCTCTTTTCATACAAAAATAAAATCTGTCCATACTCCTAACTTTCAATTCCAATAACTTTGGGAAAAAATGATGCTGTGCATTGAAAGTTGGCATTAATTATTTACAGAATGTGTAAATAAAGCATGCCTAATTTCAGCTTAATCTGATAATCCCTTCATTGTTGTTGCTCTGGTGGTTAACATCCTATTTTGTTCCATTCATCGCACAGCTAGCACAGCTTGGTATTAAGATTAAGCGCCTGAATAGACCCTGTGCTTCAGAGCCTCTTTTCTCAGTTCACACTTTCCAGAGTGTGTGCTTTCATTCCAATATGAGAATAGCTTAGAAGAGTCCATTTAAATTGAGTTATGCATCAGTTTAAAGCTTAAAATCTGCTCTTTCAGAATCTACTCTCAACTAAAATCCATTTCTGGCGACTTTTTGTTTGTTTTGTGATGCAGGGTCACATATACAGGGAATGATAAAGACAACACTGACACCCATGACACAAAGATTTGTGTGCCATGACACACCTTGAGAGATGTAATCGCAGAACCATTTTGGATCTGACGTGCCAACAAGGGGGCGTAGACTCCACCGTACCCCTCCCCGATGAGATAGAGAGGTATGGCTTTAAATGCAGGGTAGAATGTGAAGAACTGCTCCAAGGCCGCCAGATGATCCTGTGTAACCTGTGCATCAGAAACATAAAATTCTCTCAATGTTGACAGCACTCCCAATGAGGTTGGAGGGGCTTGAGCCTCCCCCCTCCCTGACACTTTTTTTTTTTTGCACCCACACATAGGAAAACATAGGGTGTTACCACTTTAGGCCCCTCCTCCCCCACTTTGAATGAAACCTCTGAGTGCAGCAAGGTGCTTGTTTTTGCGCTGAAGCTTTTTTTTTCTCTCTTTTTACTTGTCAGCTGAAGAATTGGCACCAAAAGTTGCACTGAAGGCCTTTTATTTTACTGCTCGATAGTCATGAAAAATGGAAGTAAGCCCCTCCACTTTTGAAAGCGTGGCACCAGCCATGCCAACTGGTCCGACAGACGAGTAGGACCAGTAGAAAATATGGGTTAGTGTGCAGCCCTGGAAAGATTCTCTGTTCTACTCAATACATTTTCTCACTTTACATTTGTAATTTTCCTCCTTTTTTAGGCAAGGCACAAAACTGCCTTGATTAACTCAGAGAAATTATATGAGACTATTATGTATTATATACCTCATATATAGATTCCTCTCATCTAATTGGTTAAAAGTGGAGTCATGAAAATAGCTGTGCCCCATTTTTGATCGAAATGACGTCATGATTTACTGTGCCCGGGGCATAGAATCAACTGTGCCCTGTATAAATAGGTTTGGAGACAGTCGCAACCCCGTACACATAGATCACTCATATGTACGCACCAATGATATGACCGCCGCGCTGTCGATCAGCGTTGATTACGAGTGCTGTAAAAGAGACTAGAATCTATATTTTCGGTATCTAAATTTCGGAATCTATATTTTCAGTATATAAAACAAATAATGACAGCTTGATACTCGGGGCACAGTTAAAATTATGTCGGCCCTCGGTGATGTGAAAACCATAACTATGCCCGAAGCGAAGCTGAGGGCATAGTTATGGTTTTCACATCACCTTGGGCCCATAATTTTAACTGTGCCCCTCATAGCACTCATTATTTGTATAATATTCATCATAGTCAGTGAATGTTAGTTGTTTGGGTTTTTTTTGTCTTCTTTAAAATCTATTCATTGTTAATCTTACAATCCCCTTACCTTGTCATCATCTGTTTCAATCTGTCCATCGCTGGAGTATGAGAATCCTACCCCAGCTGGTGATTCTATGTACAGCACATTGGCAAACTGCAGAGTAGAACAAGACATCAGATCTCTGTGGTTACAGCTGTCATTATGCACAACAATGTGGGAAAAGTGGGCAGGGTCATCTAAAACAAAGGCTAGTCATGGATAGACAGTGTCGGCATTATCTTGGGCCAATATTTGATACTCAAGTGAGTATCAAACTGCTTTGGTTTGAGATCAGAAACAAGATACAGCAAAATCTAACAGAAATAAGGTTAAAGTGTATCTTTGGTCAAAAAATATTTTTTGATATGTGAAAGAGGTGTATCTTAGTAATCTGTTGCACCAACAATCAGAAAAAAAAGTTACATATAAATGAAGAAAAAGTATATTTTGATATAGAAAATAAGAACTAAATCAGTGAGTCTGAAAGGAAAGACTATCAACTTTCTTTTGTTCTCAGGAACCAGCAAGAGATTAGGCAGCCTGGGAACAATAGCAAAGCTATATAGTCTTCTTTTCAGACCCACTGGCTTTAGTGGTATGTTTATAACTTTAAATGTATTTTTCTTTTCTAATATTGAACTTTTTTTTCTGATTCTTAGTGTAATAGGTTACTGAAATGTAGCTCTTACATATATCAAAAAATATTTTTTGGCCAAAGATACACTTTAAGTGTAGCTCAAATATCGCTACTCATCACCGCAACAGTGGGAAGTGATTTTGCCCATACTTTCATTAAACGGTAATTCAAGCACAATACACAGATAAAAATTGGTGAAAATCTGGAGAATGTACAGGAAATGAAGACTAGCTTTGAGGAAATACCATAAACCACACATCTCTTGAGCACTTTACACTTTGGTAAATGTCATAAGGCAAGTTTTAAACATGATAAGGTAAATGCAAGTCTCATTGTAGTTCTTCACAAATTCAACATCATCAAACCCAAGTACTTTTAGTTTCAAAAGGTGCATTCTAGCAAGAGTCAACAGGTAAAAGGTACAGTTTACCTTTGGGAGCAGTGATTTCAAAAATGTTCGAGTTTAGTTATCACATTTGATGCATATGTCGTAGGTAGGCCAGTTGTATCACAAAACATCCTACCATATAAATATTTTGCAATAAAGCCTGAAATATAAGGAGATATCACTACTTTTCTTACTAAACCATAACTGTAGACGTAGAAACAATTCTATTCTAACTATTGTTAACATTTTGTATATTTAACAATACTTAACCCTAAAAAGACTGGGCTATTTTGATGCCTCGTAAGACGGGGGGGTGGCTCATTGCCCCCCCAAGATCTTGGCCGTTGACCGCGCGATCGCCAGGAAAATTGGCACGTCACCCACCAGGTATTCTACAAAACTGAATAGGTAATTATTTCACAAATATTCAAATTTATTTTTAATCAATTAATTATGCTAATTTATGCATGAATTAAAAGAAAATGGCTGTAAATCTGTAATCAAAGGTCCAAAACTGCTAATTTTTGGTTTAGGTACTCTGTGTAGGATTCTTATTGAATGTACATTAAAAAAAATGGCGTTATTAAAATTTTTTTCTTATGTATTTTATTGTTTTTAAAATTTGTTGTGTATTTCATAGTTTTTGACTTTTTGTTTTGTATTGTTTTTTTCGATGGAAATCATCAGTGACATTATTTGGATCATAAAGAACATGAAATTAATTGATTTTGGTCAGAAACAGAATTTGCATTGGATTTGTACATATGAAATCACGTTTTTGAGCAATTTCGGGTCTGACATGCACTTACAAAATATTGCATAACTTCAGAACCGTGTACCCGGGCGCCGCGAATTTGGTCTCAAAAGTTGCGCAAGACTTAAAAGAAAAAAGTCATGAAACGTCGCGGCGAGAGATTTTTACGTTCCAGATTTATCGTGAAAAATGTCGAGCGGGGGCCCAAAAAAGCCCCCCCCCCAGTCTTTTTAGGGTTAACATTGATTACACTGATTAACTTTCTTACACCGGCTGTTTCTATCCCTTACTCACAGAACTATTTTGAAGGAGTAAAGTTGGGTTTTTGTTTCATCTGCAAATGGTAAATAATGCCTTTAACTGTCACTCCATACCATGTTCCAGCTGTGGGTGTTGTAGTCGAGGTTCACACCGTCTGTCCTGATGGTGAAGGGTCCATTTTCAGCCAGCATGGCATACATGGAGCTGCATCCTGGCCCTCCGCTCAGCCATACTATCATGGGATCCTTGGTGGGCGAGGTCTGTGACTCCACAAACCTAGAAGCAAACATGCACCAAGACAGATCCTCATGATAAAACCTCAGCAACACAGATCATGCACAAAAATTTATCACAAAAAAAAAAACCCAGACACGAGACAAAGACATCCATAGGCACAGAAATGCATCACGCCTAATTGGCCAATAGAAACTCTGTATACACCTCATGTCAAAAATTTTCAGTCAGTCTTAATGTTTCTGCTTACAATTTCTTCTAAAAACATCAGCAGAATGTGTTTATAGCATTGTGACCATGTTCTTCTGCTGCTTGGAGTCCATGATCCTGGTATCTCAGATGGCTGGCCACACTCTAACACAAAGGAGGACCCTGTCATTCCTCACAAATAGGTCATTTAGGAAGCATGGCTCTTCCAGGACTGGGCACCTCAGTTGGTGGGGCATGGTTTGAGTTGATGTTTCACAGTTGTTCTATTGCTTCACATACACATAGCACACGCTGCATCACTACTTTCAGTGCATATACAGCCAAGACTGTCTCCTCTACAAACTTCTAACTTTGTCTGTAAACACTGTACACCAACCCTCAACCCCCTTTTTTTTCTTTTTTTTTCACAACATCATATTTAAAACACATGAAACATGATTATTGCTTTAGTTGATGTGACAATCCAAAACTAAAAAGATATGTCAGGTTAACTTACATTTCACCTAGAAAAATAAGTCTTACAGTGTTAAAAAAATAAAAATAAAAATCACCAAATACATCAGCCCCTGGAAGAAATGGTCATGAATTATTGTTAATGTGCTCTGGCATTCACGTTTTGAAAACTGAAAAAGATGGCAAGACTTAACACAACAGACTACTAGTACAATTCTGGACATGATTTGTTTGGATCATATTCATATCTTCATACCAATAGTGAAGCATATTGTTTCCAGTTCCTTTGAGGTACCCAGAGTACTGGTTAAAACTTGGCTGTTTGAGGAGACCAGGCAGGTATGTGATCAGGTCTGTCTTAGCATCCCCAGACACCGAGGACAGCATGGCCGCCATGAAACACAGTGCCAGGCAGAAGGAAAATCTCCCCAAATGTTTGTCCATCTTGTACTCCCTACCTCCGTACATCCTGTGAATCAATTTGGAAAACAAATTCATGACTGTAAAAACATTGTTCGATGCACATGCATGTATCATTATTAATAAACAATTGGAAAGAAAACAGAAAATTTGGATTAATTTTTCTATGAAAAAAATAAGTCAAAGACAAAGTCTATTTCATGGAGTTCAGGGATGTCAAACACTGCTTGCACTGACGAAACAAATGAACAGCAAGAATGGCAATGGAGCAGTGGCCCAAACCGTCCATGATGCAGGCTTCTACCTAAAATTGAGAAGAATATGCATTTTGCATGTAACAAAGAAGATCTTCTTCTGAGGAATGGGCTATTTCAGTTTCATCTGGGTTCAAGGTTCAAACAAACTCAGTGAGTCATAGTCATACAGCCACAGGATCAAAGAGCTAGACATAGAAATTAGAACTCTACAAATTCCATTCCTAGTGGTAGATCCAGAGGGGGGCGCACCGCTCTTTATTTTTTGTTATAACAAAAGAAAAAAATAGGGGTGTGATTTTGTTAAGTAAAGGCACCTCCCCTCCCCTTTACGGAATTCCTGGATCCGCCCCTGATTCCCCATTCCGCCCATAGTAACCACACACACAAGTAGACACAGTACTATACCGGTACTAGTCGTAGCATGTAACTATGATCTGATCATCTGTGTCTACTCACACAACACCGGCTGCCGGCTTAGGAACAGTCATTCATAGATTGAATATGTAGAATCTATTCATATTTGAAATATCAACCACTAAACAACGTGTCTGGCACTGCCACTAGGGTACGGGATTTGACATTCACAAGTCGTGTGGTTGCTGAGCTGAGATATGTAATTAACGTTACATGTAAAATTTAATTCAAATTTACTTTGTTTTTAAAGTCTTTATTTCAATATGTAATATGGATATGGCATGGGTCACTCTAGTATCTACACACAAGTTAACCTGACACAATGACGGCTGACCACACATGACATCTGGGGTGGTATTCTGAGACCGTTATATCTCTGTTGTAAGTCTGTTGTACGATAACAAATCGGTATTCTGAACACCGTTTTATCTCTGTTGTAACTTCTGTTGTAACTTCTGTTGTAACTAGTGTTTTATCTTGCGCACTCTTTGCCTGTGCATACCATTGTCTTAGGGTATGCGCACGCGCGTAACAGTGGGCGCAAACCTGAACACCCATTAGATTACACGGTATTCTGAAAACTGTTTTATCTTCTGTTGTAAGTCATGCCCCGTGCAAATTTATGCTTCTGAGATAAAACAGGGTGGAGGGTGTTATAACTCCGTTGTAACTTTCGTTTTAACTTATGTTAGATAGTGAGATTATTCATCAACTCAATATTGTGGTATGCGAGTTCAAAATAAAAAGATATACAAAAAATAAAAACAATGTATGTACAGAAAGGCAAATGATATAGCAGTTTGACAAAATGTAAACTCATTCCACAATACAAAATTTGGTAACAGTAACATTGCAAGTACATGAGCGTAGCATAATTATGCACATAGATAAAAACACAAACACATGAACAGAAAGGTTACCGGCACCGTCGGCACGAACTTGTTTTAAGCACTATTCATTTCAAAAATATCTTTCAAAATATTAAATATTTTTTAATATGATTTCACTATCTTCACCAAAAAGAATTCATTATCAGTACCTTAGGGTGTTTCAAAAATATTTATTGCTGGGGATGGCGCGAATCCTG
This sequence comes from Diadema antillarum, assembly GCF_040938485.1. Taxonomy (NCBI): domain Eukaryota; kingdom Metazoa; phylum Echinodermata; class Echinoidea; order Diadematoida; family Diadematidae; genus Diadema; species Diadema antillarum. Next base: position 1,006,388 of record NW_027271244.1, on the reverse strand, counting down.
AGAAAAGTATTAGAAGTCTAAGGTTCCATGATGGAACTTTACGTGATAATGATCTCCAAGAGATATCTTGTGAAGATAGTGACAACAACAACAATAATAATAATGATAATAATAACATGGCATTGCAAGGGATTAACTTAATTTAGAAGCGTCTAGTTCCCCATAAACCATGAAATTTGGGTTCCTCTTATGAACGCCAGATATCTTCTTATTTTTTCAACAAAATTTCAAATAAAAAGACTCAATCTGAGATAGCTTTGCGAATCCCCTACTGCACCAACTATTCGTCAAAACCGGTAAGAAGGCATAATGATCAAGCTTCTGCTGTAACTTTATTTTATTTCTGGCTCTCTTCACCTGCGCATACCATTGTCCTATTTGTGCGCACGCCAGAGAATGAGCGCTTGTTAAAACGTGCAGAGTTAAGCAAGGCGCATTTGCCCAAGGCAGTTCGGGAAACCCACTCACAAGGGGGGCCCCTCCTTATAAGTAACCCGTCCCCCTTATAAGTAACCCCGTCCCCCTTATAAGTAACCCCCGGGGCACCCCTTATAAGGAGTCTCCACGCTTTTTTGCAATGCAACGCGAAAATGAAAGGACTGCGGCAATTCGCTTGATTATGTCCATAAAGCTTGACAAGTTTCCTAGTTACTCACGAAATTTGAGCAAAATCGGTTTGAGGCATCATATCTAAAATCATGGACTTAAATGCGATGTCAAACGACCCATGCGAATGCTGAAATGCGAGCGATTACTGGCGTGAGTGTCGCCAGGCGCGGCGGCGCGGCAATGCTTAAGTGCAGACGTGGCGACTGAGTACGGTACTCAGTCGCCACGTCTGCACTCAAGCATTGCCGCGCCGCCGCGCCTGGCGACACTCACGCCAGTAATCGCTCGCATTTCAGCATTCGCATGGGTCGTTTGACATCGCATTTAAATCCATGATTTTAGATATGATGCCTCAAACCGATTTTGCTCAAATTTCGTGAGTAACTAGGAAACTTGACAAGCTTTATGGACATAATCAAGCGAATTGCCGCAGTCCTTTCATTTTCGCGTTGTATTGCAAAAAAGCGTGGAGACTCCTTATAAGGGGTGCCCCGGGGGTTACTTATAAGGGGGACGGGGTTACTTATAAGGGGGACGGGTTACTTATAAGGAGGGGCCCCCCTTGTGAGTGGGTTTCCCGAACTGAAGGGAGCAATCTTATTGATTGAAATGTCTTAGATGCTACTTCTAACAATATTTCCTATTGGATATGATTATTGCGATGGGCGTGGTTATCATGACTTACAACACCGTTAAAACAGTTTTCAGAATACCGATTTACAACTGTTTTAGCGGTGTTGTAACTCACAGACTTACAACACAAGTTACAACACAAGTTACAACAGAGATAAAACGGTGTTCAGAATACCACCCCTGTACAGCGACACGGCCGTGAGAATTTCTACAATACATATTGATGAACAGCAATGCCAATCGTATTGTAATTTAATGCCAACGCCAATGCCAATGGCAACGCAAATGGAATCAGTAAAATCATACAATACCACATCAGATGTAACGTTAGAGCATGCGGAGATTTGCTTCAGAAAACTCGAAGCCGACTCGAAATCACAGGAAATGTTAGCTGTTAAAACACATTTGAAGCATCTACTACACAACTCCGTGCCGTGCTGTTACCACTTAGGTTCGGATCGACTGTCTCATGGTCTGCAAAACTAAAACACAATGCTTCCTGAAAATCATGTGACTCACTTGAGTGCGACCGGCAAAGTCAGGTGAGAGGTTTTCACCAAAAGTGCGCTCGCTGCGTGCGTTTCTTTATACTTTGTGTTCACCCGTGGCCGTAGCATCACGCAATTCTGTGCAGATATTATTTTGTCGTTGTATCTACTGAAATCCTCATCAGCATCTGATTGGCTGAGAGCAAATTTGTCCGACAACTTTGTCGGACAAAATGCTTCATGAAATGCCCCAGATCTGTGTCGTATATCGATACTCTTTTCAATCTCTATGTTTAGTTTGTTGTTGTTGTTGTTGTTGTTTTTTGTTTGTTTGTTTGTTGTTTTTTTGTTGAATGAGCACATTAATCCGTGGGATTTACCTCCCATGCCCTCCCTCCCCCCCCCCCCCCCCTGGGCCGCATACACACTCATCTTTTGATTTAAATTGCCATAATGCCTTTAAACATACAGCGGCCTATCAAAATAGGCTATCGTCTTCCGCTCTGCTTGTACAATAATTATTATACATATTTATGATGTCTAACAAACAATTCACATAATACACAAATTATAATTTGCTAATAACATAATGATGATGCTAATGAGTATATACAGATAGGGTCCTACATATACAATGCTATTTTGTTTGTAATCATTATGCTTAAAATGATGGTAAAGTATGATTATTATATTTCAGAAGTTTGATATAAGAATTGAATTTATTTATTATTGATATATTTTTGTCATTTTTGATACATAATAATTATATTTCTGTTGATGAGATGATGTTAGATTGTATTTTTGTATTGAAGCCAAACAATGATTGATTTGTGTATATAAAGGTAATACTTCAGAAGATTGGTATTATAATTATGACATTACATTATATATCATGGCACATTATACCATTTAGATAATATCATTGTTCTGTTGATAGATCCTGATGAAGGCCTGATAACAGGCCCAAAACTCGATTGATTAAAAAATGAGAGAACAAGATCGAGAGCAATATACAGCGTCCGCCTCAAGTATCAATTATATGCAATATCAATTATGCATACTTAATTATGCCTAAGTGCCCCCACCCCCCCCCCCCCCCCCCCATTGCACCACACTTTGCCGGATAGGTTTAACCAAATAGTATGGGCCTACCGTATAACAAACGGGCGATATTTTACTCATCCGTTGTTCAAATCTTAAGTCCGGTGGACAAAGTGTAAAGTTATTATTAAAGTTTCCGTTTTAGTGGAGCATATACAGGTGATGCACGGCCTAGGGACCTAACGGCGAACAAACAGTGCACCTGAAATGGGGCGATTGTGTACAGGACAGTGAAACGTGCGCAAACGCATGAGAAACGAATATGAACAGCATGCCCACAGGATAAAACACACGAAGAACAAATGCATAACGCATGGGACGTACACCCAAAGTCAGAGAACCGTGCATATGCGTTTGATGTGTTGTACTATAGCCGTTCCATCCGTTCCATCAGTGCAGCAATTACGGACTCTGTCCGATACAGGAGGCATTTAGCTCATGGAAACGCGTGGAAAACGACTACCGGAGAAAACGTACAACTGTCGGACAAGGGTCAGACATCGCTCTCTGCTTTTGGCGAGAGAGAGAGAGAGTGAAAAAAAAAAACAACTTTGTGCATGCACAAAGTTTTCTGGCCGCTCTGACGGATATTACCGGCAGATAAACGTCCATCTAAAGGATAAAAATGACATGAAAGGCATTTTTAACGGCGATAAACGGATGCCACAATTCGACATTCGTTTCTCATGCATTTGCCTTATCCGGCAAAGTGTGGCAGGGGCATAACTCATATTATTTTTTTTTTTTCAGTACTGGGGAATTGATAACAAGAAGATTCGAAGAAAGACTGAACGGATTTGTTTAGATTACCAAAAAGTTCCACACAGGATTGCAACACTTCCTCTGAAATACAGTTGTTGTTGGTTTTTTTTTTTATTGTAAGAATCTTATAGAACCTCTTCTTTGGTTTGTTGAAAACTCGATGGAAAAGCGGCTCGGGAGCATAGAACGTCAAAGGCGGTGGTATGTCAAGCATGCAATCATTGTCACTCCATAGAGGACCTACACAGTAAGTTTGCACAAATTTGGAAGAGATTCCATGCACTCCCTCCCCCCCCCCCCCCCAAAAAAAACAAAACAAAACAAAACAAAAAAACAAAACAAAACAAAACAAAACAAAACAAAACAAAACAAAACAAAACAAAACAAAACAAAACAAAACACACACAAAAAAAAACACAAACACAAAAACACCAACAACAAAAAAACACCACAAAAAAACCTCTCTGGTTTTAAAAAACGATAAACATGATAACTGGGGCTTCAAAAGCAAAAGGAAAAAATAATGACATATAGATACGGAATGAGTCAGGTGCGCATAATTGCTCATTGTGAATGTCAGTTCATAAAGCAAGTACCGTAGCACTAGGGCAGTGTTAGAGAAAGAGTGCACAGAATCTCATCTAATACCTTCAAATCTGAACTGAAGACTTATCATTTCCAGCAACTTTGTGAATGATGTGTGACATATTGTGGGAGCCGGGAGCCTTTGAATGTTTCTACAGATAAATGGCGCTGTATATGGAGCTGTAAATGAATGCTGTTTCATCATCATCATCATCATCATCATCATCATCATCATCATCATCATCATCATCATCATCATCAAATTATTAAGCGCGGTAGGTTCTCGCATGACAAATTTAGAGCTTAGCATTTGCACTAACTTAAATTACGTTCCATGCTCCTCTCCTCCATAGAGTTTTGACCAAATAAAAGGTTCTTTTTCGCTGCATTGCAGAGGAAATGTTGAAATCATGTGTGTAACTTTTTGGATAGGTGTTACGGAGCAAATCTGACCAGTTTCTTCAAAACTTCTTTTTATCCTTACCCCAGGGGGGCTGTTTCATCAAGTTAGTCAGCGCTGACAAGTTGTCAGTCTATGACAATAACCATAGTAGCAGTCAGTGACCAGAGCATCTCAGCCAATCAAAACCAAGGATTTTGTTGAAATTGTCAGAGACTGACAACTTGTCAGCGCTGACTAAATTGATAAAACATGACCCTCCTGGACTGAAAAAAGGAACATTAGTATCGCATTATAAAGTTGGCATTTAACCACAAGTGAACATTTGTACTTTTCTTCTTCTTTTTTTTTTTTTTTTTTTTTTTTTTTTTGCTAGGCTTACCACCTTCATAAACATATGAATTGATTGAATTACTAGAACATCAACAGTGACAGTTTTGGGAGAATCGGATAATCCGTTCATAAATTATGCATTTTTTACTGTATCTGCGCAGTCACTGCTGGATGACTCCAGACTACTGTACCAACAGTTGGTCAAAGATAATTTCACAAAATTTTAATTTTTGAAAAAAAGTGCACTTTTCCTCGACTTGTCACTAACTACATGTTAAAGGTGATATTATTCACCCTTTTACGCGATTAGAACCCGGAACGAATACCCACTTTCTGTATTCTTTGTACCCAAGCCCCGAAATACATGTACAACCGTGTACTTAGTATTCATTTCATAGAATATATCTTGCGGGTTCCTGGACAACTCGACCGCGGGATAAGTCGTCCCTGGACAAGTCGTCCCTACCCCTGGACAGCTCGACCGGGTCGAGTTGTCCAGGGTCAGGTTTGCGATTGGACAACTCGACCCAACTTTATTTGTGCCAGATTTTTGCAGAATGAAACACATTTTAGTCATTAAAATGGCATAGGTTAGTGGAATGATGTATGAAAAAATGTTTTATCGCATTTTTAAGGCAATTCCTATTTATTTTCTGATGCTGCGAAGCAATATTTCACGGTATCTTCCCTGCTCTGAGAATCTCGGTGACGGAGCTTTTTCTTGTGACGACAGCCTGTATGGTAAGGTGACATTTGTTGAGAAATTTCCATTAAATGCTTATAACCAGCAAGAAAATATAGTATTTTACATAGTTATACGTGTTTTCTATCCTTAGTGACATTTTCATGAGCAGAGGAATCATTTCAGTATGAAAAATGAAACAAATGTCTACAGTATGTCGATTCGTCTTCGTTCGTACTTGTTCGGTTTCCATATCGTGGGACGCGCGCTGCTAGCTAGCTGCTAGCTGAGAGGCTAGGCTGAGCGTGGCGCTCGCTCGCTCCCTGGCCACCAGACCCCCTCCCACCGATACCAGCCCAACTTGTGACGACATCCTGTTTGGTAAGGTGAAATTTGTTGAGAAATTTCCATAAGATGCTCATAACCAACAATAAAATATAGTATTTCATATAGGTGCATGTGTTTTCTATCCTTGGTGACATTTTATGGGCAAAGGAATAATTTCAGTAAGAAAAATGAAACAAATATATCTATGTCGAATCGTCTTCGTTCGATAGGTGTCCACACCGCGGCACGCTGCTGAGAGTGGCTCACGCTACTACCGATACCAGCAGAACGGGATACCGGCCCGCGGGCCCCGCGGGCCGTAGGGCTGGCAGTCGTGGTGCTCGCTCGATGGGTGGAGCGAGCTGTGTCGCTGCGTAGCTACGAAGTCGACCGTGATCTTTTCTTCGACATTTGGACTAAATTCCAGTCAATGAAACTATTTCATACCTTTCTCTTAACTTTGAACGATGTTATACTGACTAAATGGTTTGAAAAGTGTCTGAAATTTTACCGTCACTGTATTGATTCATAAGTAAGCCATCAACAACATGACGACCAGGCTACAGTCTTTGTCTTGCAAGCCCAAATTCTCTGTACTACGTACCACACCACTACCCACAAGCTATGGAGAACCTGACTCCGTATTGATACAGTGGGGACCAGTACTGTACTACTGTACTGTCAACAAATAATGGGGGAAAAAGATAGTGACAAAAAAGGAAATAAGATTTCTCACTCTTTTTCTTTTACTTTTTTTTTGTGGTTGGTTTGTTTATTTCTGTTTTTGCCAAAAAAAAAAAAGGATTGCCCTGCATGTCTTGCATTCATTAAAAAAAAAGAAAAGAAAAAGAAAAGAACAGGGAGTACATGAAGTACTGGCTGTCTTAGCTTGTCTGAAAACTTCAAATATGTAATCCTCTATTTTTTTTTCTTCTACGCACTTCTCTCGGTCTTTGCCAAAGATACTATTTTGAAGAAAAAAAAAAATTCTTGTAACTTACACTTGAACACTTGTAACTTATATTTACCGGTGATTTCGGACAGTACTTTTCTGAAGTTGATGATATGATCTGAACTAATCCTTTTTAAGAAAAAAAAAAGGGGTGGGTGGGGGGGGGGGGGGGGGGGGGCATCCCAGGCCTGCATAGAACATCATTCTAATGCCCTGGGCAGAGTTGTGTCAGAAAAACAGAAATGTATATCTTAATTTGATTTTGTTACGTATGCATGATACAGGTTACATTGTCTCTGTCTGTCAAACTCACAGGTACTTTTCTTTTCTTAAAATAGAATTATGGTCATAATAAAAAAAAATTCTGTATGGTACGGTACTTAAAATTCTGTCTTTGTCAAAGATATAAACTGCGAAAACTGTTTGACGTTACAGACAGTTCACTACACATCGGTTACGGTGTAACATTATCCTAAATTCCTAAGGCCACGTTAAAGTCCATCAAACCATCCAGATCTCTCTAAACCTTAGTTTCATCACAGAAAACAATGTCACACCTTTCTTCACAACATATTTTGGGTCTGGACATGACTAATTTTCATCACATTTCATTTATTAGGGCATAAACAAAGGTGCATTTTAAATTCCACCTTGTCTTATTTTATATGTCCCAGTTTGATGTGAGCTCATCAATCTACTTATCTGGTATCTAGATAGAACAACCTCAAATTTTGCTGAATAGCCCTTTAAAGACAGGAGTATAAACGAAAACCAGAAATGTCATTGTCAAAATGATTTATACCCCCTCTTGAAGTACTGGTGCCTATTTGACCTCAAAAAAATATCATTTAATACTATATCTACAGATTGAATGTGCACAAATTGGAAAAGAATTTCATGACCCTGCATGGCATTCCTCATTTTGAGGCCATCAGAAATGTGCTGTTACCATGACAACCACACTTTACTCTTTAAAAATGTATCTTGCACTTTGAATATCAATTTTTTTATGTGTTCCATATATCTGGTAATTTCTAATTGAAAAAATGGCAAATTAAGTCTAATTTGTTAGTCCATTACCGCACTTAAAGGGTTATAATTTGCTATTGCCATGGCAACACACTTTCTCCCCAGTGCTGATTAAAATGTTATAATGTAAACAGGACTCCACAGCTGGGATATTTGGTTGCAGGTGCAAGGTGGCTAGCAGTGCATAAAGCCCCCCCCCCCCCCCCCAAATGCAATTTGGCCAAATGCAATTTGGCCTATAAGGCTGCGTTCACATAGAAGTATACTATTCGGGTATAGTACGGTACGCGTTTTCGAGGGCACGCGAATAGCTTGAATCGAACGATATGATTTTCTAACACGGGTAAGAGGGCACTATTTGAATATGCCGAATAGCACAGAATAGTAAAGCATAGTGGGAATCGCGCTTGTTCGATTTTTGAGCAGCGTATACCGTCTTTCGATTTTGAAATGGTAACAACTTTGGTCTCGATTAGCCCTTTAGCAAAAATAATCATATAGACTGACATTCTGATGCAGTTTAGAAATTGTTAAAGGACAAGTTCACCTTCATATACATGTGGATTAAGTGAAGGCAACAATGTTAGTAGAACACATCAGTGAAAGTTTGGGGAAAATCCGACAATCCGTTCAAAAGTTATGAATTTTTAAAATATCTGTGCAATCACTGCTGGATGAGAAGACTACTACAGTGTATGATGTCACATGCGTACAACGATATAAGGAAAATAAAAAGAGAATTTCACAAAACTTGACTTTTTAAATAAAGTGCACATTTTCTTGACTTGTTACTGACTTATGTTAGGGGTAATATTATTCCCCCTGACTTCTGAAAGAGAGAAGTCGAGTGTTCTTTTATTATGTGAGAAAAGTGAGAATATCTTGAATTTTCTTTATACTTTCTTATATAGTTGTACTCATATAACATCACAAGCTACAGTAGTCTTCTCATCCAGCCGTGACTGAGCATAAACTTCAAAAATTCATAACTTTTGAACGGATTGTCCGATTTATCCTCAAACTCTCATTGATGTGTTCTACTAATATTGCTGCATTCTCTCAACCCACATGTCTATGAAGGTGAACTTGTCCTTTAATAAGATTGCTGGGATGGTTGTGTAGGAGGAAGACATTCGGATGGTGCGGGTGATGGTGTACTGGGTCGACTTGACGACGCATAGGGAATAACGAATACTGAATTCTTCTATGTTAACGCAGCCTAAGGGTATACACAGCTTTACATTGAGCCTAACATGACCAATGTGTGCTATTAAACTTATGTCATCACTTAAAAACTGGAGAAGTGTGATCTGTAAGTCTTTTTGTAATTTCCTGGGCCATCATGTAGGGCTTACAATTGTCATGGCAAACACCTTCGAATGCATTTGTATACTAATATATCTTGCACAACTTTATATTGAGTCAATTTTTGCTTGAATCTCTTGAAAACCAGCATACTACAGTGTAGTAGTTTGAGAATTCTACAATTTTTAATGATTTGTACAAAAATGTTGTTACAGTGGCAAGACATCTTTTGACACTCACACAAAAGTGTCTTGCACAACTACACATTAAAATATAGGCCTACTGATTGTAAACATACAACGAATTGCCAATTGAGAGAATATATTTCAATCCACAACTTTAGATGCATGATTTTCATAAAGTTTGCAGTTATCTAGGGAGGAAAAGGTGTCGCGCATATCTGCCTGTGATTTAGCGGCTACACCTGCCAAGATTTAGGTTTACAATGTACAAGTACTACTAAAAAAATGAGGGTAGTTTGATCCACAAGACTTTGCAATGGACTGACCGATGGACCATCCTTTACAAAGTCTTGTGGATCAAACTACATGTACTCTAATTTTTTTAGTACCAGCTTCAGAATGGGGTGCTGTTCGTTTAATTCGCAAATTCCCTATACCTAGAGGTTCTTTAATCCGAAAATGAAAAAGGGTTCGTTAGTCTTAACATTTGTGGCATTATTCCGAAGGTTCGTTATTCCCGAGATTTGTTAATCCGAAAATGAAATTTGGAATGAAGAAACCTTCAGAATAAACGAATCTTAGGACTAAAGAGCCTTCGGAATAACGAACCTTTCGAATAACGAGCTGTAACCTTCAGAATGATTCCTCTTGCTTCAGGTAGTATTTCTGCTCAAAATGAAACCTCAAAATGTGGTATTACTGTATGAAGGTGATTACCTTGTATACAGGTACTCCTGTCTCCATCCAGTTTCCTTCTCTCTGGGAGGTTTTCTCTGAGTTATAATGCAACAGGCCATGACCATGTCAAGGAAACCTAGTGTCTTGCATTCTCTTATGGAGGCCAACAATAGTGGCAAAATTCATGAAAATTACTGGTATCCTGTGATAAGGTTTAATAATCATGCTTCATCCTTTATTTTTGCTATGCCATTACCATAGCAACCAATTCAGGACACTGCAAAGATGTGTCATGGACTTTTTCATATCACAGTCATCATGTGTACCAAAGTTTGAGATATTTGCCTAAAAACTATGAATACAGATTAAAATACATTCATAATTAATTTTTTTAAAAGAACATACATGTACTATGTAGCTTTACATTATCATGAATTCATTAGCCTTCACCACACCTTCAAGAAACGGCATTATCTTGATAAAGACACAAACTCAAATAATGCTTGTCACATTTTCAACTAATACATTGCTGTTGTCTTGTACGACCTGATTGGAAAAATTGTTGCAACACAGGCAAACTCCTTTCAGAATGAAGTGGTCACTAAAGTTTGATAGAAATTGTGGAATATAAAGCAAAAGGGGAGATGTCTGATCTGCACAGATAGTCCGGATTCATGAAATGAAATTGAATGTGGTTCTATGCGTATTTATGCCAGCTTCAACCTAAAATGCATTTTCTCTCCCAGGGATTTTGTGTATTTCCTCCCTTTTTCATATTTATACATATTTTTTTTAATTATCATTTTTATTTCTTTCATCAATATCATTATTACTCTTATTATTAGGTCCCTATTATTATTATTGTTATTATTTTGTTATTATTATTATTATTATCATTTTCATTATTAATATCATTATCATTATTATTATTGTTATTATTATTATTATTATTATTATCATTGCCTTTGATATGATTGAGAACTTGCATTGGTTGGTTGACACTCACTTTCATTTTGTTGCCTCCTCTTGGTACACCTTATTAAGGCTCACTGCTTGCTCAGCCCCCCCCCCCCCCCCCATGCTTTTCACTCTTTTCCTTTCTTTATCCTCTGTTGTTCTTTATCTTGTTTGATTTTGCCTCCTTATTCATCCTGTTCCTTCAAGGTTTCCCCCTTTGGTCCTCAGATCTGGATCATCACTGACCCTCCTCAGCCTTTTGTCTGTCAACCTCCCACTCTAATCCCCCTCCCTATACCTGTTGGGCTCCTTGCCCATGACTTCCTACCCTCCCCTTTTGTTTTCCTTGTTCTGTGTCCCTAGCGAGTCTCTGACTGTTCTTTATGGGTGAAGTCCTATTATATGATTGCTTTCCCTGCCTGTTTGTCGTTTTGCCTCTGACAGAGATTCTGCTAGGATTGAAAGCTCAGGCCCATTTGACTCCATTTTACTCCACTGGCTCTCCACAATTGGATTTAAGCAGTTTTTGAACAGCAGTTGTTTTTTTTCTTCTCTCTCTCTCTTTTTTTTTTTTTTTTTTGCTACACTGAAAAAACAAAGTGTGTACGTAGGAGTATGCTGTAGAACTAGGAAAACATTTCATTTTATGATGCCTATAGGACAAACACACAAGCATTTTTATAACATGAGCAATTTCACATTTCTAACCCATAGGGCATATATGGTTGTTTGTTTTCACATACAATTGATAACATAACACAATCTGATTAAAAGACGATCAGTATTCTTAAAAAACTAACTAAGAAGGCTGAAAATAGATGGTAAATTTTTGGTCAAGTTATGATGTCACGGTATTTTTTTTTTTCATTTGTGCATGCACATGTGTGTGTGTGTACCACATAATGTCTTTTAGCAGCAAAGAAATATCATGTGATCATTTCAATCATCAGAATATATAACAGTCATGTTGCCCCCCCCTCCCCCCCCCCCATAAAAATGTCAAACATACCAGGGTCATTGACTTTACTATCTTTTTCCTCATTAAAGTTCATATTGCATACACACTCACACACACACACAAGGAGGGAAACGGTCGAACAATCAGAACATTACAGTAAAAAAAAAAAAAACTCAATCATGTATCCATAGTGTAAAGATTGCAAATGAATGTGATTTGACTACCTGACATCCAAAATGACATAGTTATAACTCACAGAATTGGTATTCAAAAACTATTTTAATCTGTAAGTGGAGGATTTGAAGGGGAGATAGAGATACAAGAGAGAGAGCCTGGAAAGAGAGATGAGGTGGTGGTGGTGGTGGTGGTGGGGAAGGTTAATACAATTTATTATGTTACCTATCACAAAAAAAGTCCAACTGTAACCTGTTTGTCCAGTTACCTGACAAAATTATACAGGGATCCCTGATATAGAATTGTGTTGACCATTGTTGATGAGACCACCAACAACAACAAAAAAATGCACAAGGAATCCATGACAAAACTAAAGATCAAAGTCATTGAAAAAAAGTAGAGGAAGTGTCTCTGATTGTACGAGTCCTTTTGCATCAATCTGTCCATGTTATGCATTTTTTTATTTACCCTGACCCTAATGGTTTACACTGACGATTTGCTGCGTGAAGGGATCGAGTCATCATCTATTTAATCAGTGTCACCTAAAAAGTTTGGTGCATTCACCTTTTATGCCATGATCATCGGTTGTCAGTTTGTTACTGTCAGCTCCATAGAAACACTTTCTTGGAATAAAATGAATGGGGTTAACACAGTTTTGTATGCTATGTTACCATATAGAAATATCTAATTATGACAATAATTAGAATTGTGTTGGCCATTGCTGATTAGACCAACAACAACAAAAATGCACAAGGAATCCATGGGGGGGGGGGGGGGGGGGGTCCCTTTTTTATGCACTGCTAACCTTGCGCCTGCAACTGAACATCCCATAGCTGTGGAGTCCTGTTTGCATTAGCCAGAAGAAGAGAAAGACACATTTTAATCAGTGGTAGAAAGAGAAAGACACATTTTAATCAGTGGTAGAAACTGTGTTGTCATGGCAACAACAAATCATAACCCTTTAAATGCAGTAAAGGACTAGCAAATAAGACTTAATTCTTCATTTTTTTTATTGAAATGACAGGAAAAAAGGACACATAAAAAAGATGATATTTGAAGTGCAAGATGCATTCTTAAAGAGGAAAGTGTGGTGTCATGGTAACAGCACACTTTTGATGGCCTCAAAATCAGGAAGCCATACCGACAGAGCGGTGAAATTCTTTTCCAATTTGTGCACAGTCAGTCAATAGCAATAGTGATTATGATAATTGTGAGATGCACACAATAGTCACGTCAGCCCAATTATTTTGTGGGAAATACCCCATGCGTACAGTAGTGTCCATTTCACATTTAAATGTATAGCACTGTATAGTACATCCCCATCTCCAGACCACAACAGGTGGCAGTCCCCAGGAGCTTAATGTAAGATAAATCCCCTGTCCAGGGACAAACATCTCAAAGGTTGGGTGGTCTTAACCCTTAGGGTAGGAGGCTAGCAGGAAATAGAGATATACATTGCTGGTCCAGACAGAGAGATGATTGGTTAAAAGTAATTTTCTTTTGTGTTTCTTTGAATAGATTTTCAGACAATGAATAACATAAGTTATGTAAGAATGACCTTCTTTATGATTGGTCAGAAGTGTAGATGCTATACAACTCTTTATTTCTCACTCCAGACAAGAAGTAACATAAGTTATGTAAGAAGGGATAGTGGTGTGATTGGTCAGAAGTTATTTTCCATGTTATGTCTTTGTGTGGAATCGAGACAAAACAAAAGTTAGTAGCAGCAATGTGCTGACTTGACCAAGGTAGTATTCTTTTTGTTTCCCTTAATGTACCCTTCCCCTTTCGTAAATGGCTGACTTGTCCAAATAGGACTATTTTACTCTCCCTTTATTCATAGAACCACCGTGACAGTCCGAGCAGAGTCCCAGGTCGCGTCAAGGGTGAAATATGGCCACGTCACTCTCCAAGAGGATCTCGATCGCGATCGCGAACTGCAGTGCGCACTGCCACGATGAGCTCCGGGTCGAGATGCTGACGTGTACACTGTTTGGAACGGGTGTTCGCCGCCTGGTCGTCGCCTGGCACTCACATCACTTAGCGCTGACACTAATGCGATTGTCAATGATGCGATCCCAGCTTGGAGATTCACATTTGCGCTAATTCGTCGTGAGCTGGAAATGGATGAAGTTCATCCTCAGTCATTGATGACAGGGTTGACAATGAGAGGAGATGCGAGACGAGCTCTGATGCAATAGCCTCATGCAGCATCCGCAAGTGTGACAGGAAGGCAACTCCTCTTCCGTAATAATTGTTCCAAAAACTATTTCAAATCAATGTTGCTGGAACCAAGCACCTCACCGATGTGGTGTAAAATAGACATGTATGAACTTAGAGAATTTATCAAAACCGTCTCAATAAGGAAAGGACGTGACTCTGGAAAGTAATATTGCATCTCCTTTTTGTATTGGACGCAGGAGAGCTATGGTCTACTGTATGTCCATCTCCTTTGGAGGTTAAGGAGCCAGAGTGAGAAAAAGAGCTTTGTCCACGGTTAATGTTAGGAAAAAGGGGCTACGTGGCAAGTATTATGGGATAAGCCTACGTGTACCTTTTTACGTAACCGTGGTCAAAGGACTGGTCAGCAAAAAATGAGCTCTTTTGTTTCTTTTTGCCATCAGGGAGCGTCCGGAGAGAGTAACATGACTATACTACCGATTGAAATGGCTCCCTCTCTCGGCCAGTGACTTACTGTCAAACTAACGGGGTACGTGCTGCTACAAAGGTGTGACATTGTTTTCTGTGATGAAACTAAGGTTTAGAGAGATCTGGATGGTTTGATGGACTTTAACGTGGCCTTAGGAATTTAGGATAATGTTACACTGTAACTAATGTGTAGTGAAGTGTCTGTAACGTCAAACAGTTTTCGCAAGTTATATCTTTGGCAAAGACAGATGTTTAAGTATATACCGTACCATACAGATTTTTTTTTTTTATTATGGCCATCATTCTATTTTAAGAAAAAAAAAATACCTTTGAGTTTGACAGAGAGAGACATTGTAACCTGTATGATGCATACGTAACAAAATGAAATTAAGAATTATACATTTCTGTTTTTCTAACACAACTCTGTCCAGGGTATTAGAATGATGTTCTACGCAGGCCTGGGATGCCCCCCCCCCCCTTTCATCCCTTTTTTTTTTTTTTTCTTAAAAAGGGTTAGTTCAGATCATATCATCAACTTCAGAAAAGTACTGTCAGAAATCACCAGTAAATATAAGTTACAAGTGTTCAAGTGTAAGTATTTACCGGTAGGCATTTTCTTTTTTTCAAAATATCTTCGGCAAAGACCGGGAGAGAAGTGCATAGAAAAAAAGAAAAAGAAAAGAGTTTTCAGACAATATTTGTAAACGTGGAAATTTTCGTGGTGTTGAAATTTTCGTGCATTTCGCGCAACCAGAAACTAGCGCGAAAATAAAAGCATGCAAATATTTTTGCTTGCCATATGTTATTGTGCATGATGTCTGGATTCCGCGGAATTAAAAACAGGCGAAACTCTTCTGACCCGGCCAAACGCGAAAAATTAGTCGCGCGAAAATATCCACTTTTACAGTAGGTCCTACACCCGTTTTTTTTTTTCTTTTTTTTATGAATTTCATGCAGGACATGCAGAACAACTCTCCTTTTTTTTGGCAAAAACATAAACAAACCAACCACAAAAAAGTAAAAGAAAAAGAGTGAGAAATTTTATTTCCTTTATTTGTCACTATATTTTTTTCCCCATTATTTGTTGACAGTACAGTAAAACAATAAGTGTATCAATATGGAGTCGGGTTCTCCATACTAGCTTGTGGGTAGTGTGGTAGTACAGAGAATTTGGGATTGCAAGATAAGACTGGTCGTCATGTTGTTGATGACTTACTTATGAATCAATACAGTGCCGGTGAATTCCAGACACTTTTCAAACCATTTAGTCAGTATAACATCGTTCAAAGTTAAGAGAAAGGTATGAAATAGTTTCATTGACTGGAATTTAGTCCAAATGTCGAAGAAAAGATCACGGTCGACTTCGTAGCTACGCAGCGACACAGCTCGCTCCACCCATCGAGCGAGCACCACGACTGCCAGCCCTACGGCCCGCGGGGCCCGCGGGCCGGTATCCCGTTCTGCTGGTATCGGTGGTAGCGTGAGCCACTCTCAGCAGCGTGCCGCGGTGTGGACACCTATCGAACGAAGACGATTCGACATAGATATATTTGTTTCATTTTTCTTACTGAAATTATTCCTTTGCCCGTAAAATGTCACCAAGGATAGAAAACACATGCACCTATATGAAATACTATATTTTATTGTTGGTTATGAGCATCTTAGGGAAATTTCTCAACAAATTTCACCTTACCAAACAGGATGTCGTCACAAGTTGGGCTGGTATCGGTGGGAGGGGGTCTGGTGGCCAGGGAGCGAGCGAGCGCCACGCTCAGCCTAGCCTCTCAGCTGCTAGCTAGCAGCGCGCGTCCCACGATATGGAAACCGAACAAGTACGAACGAAGACGAATCGACATACTGTAGACATTTGTTTCATTTTTCATACTGAAATGATTCCTCTGCTCATGAAAATGTCACTAAGGATAGAAAACACGTATAACTATGTAAAATACTATATTTTATTGCTGGTTATAAGCATTTAATGGAAATTTCTCAACAAATGTCACCTTACCATACAGGCTGTCGTCACAAGAAAAAGCTCAGTCACCGAGATTCTCAGAGCAGGGAAGATACCGTGAAATATTGCTTCGCAGCATCAGAAAATAAATAGGAATTGCCTTAAAAATGCGATAAAACATTTTTTCATACATCATTCCACTAACCTATGCCATTTTAATGACTAAAATGTGTTTCATTCTGCAAAAATCTGGCACAAATAAAGTTGGGTCGAGTTGTCCAATCGCAAACCTGACCCTGCAACTCGACCCGGTCGAGCTGTCCAGGGGTAGGGACGACTTGTCCAGGGACGACTTATCCCGCGGTCGAGTTGTCCAACCCCCATCTTGCGCATGCGTAGTTGCTAAATATTTCAAAGGCATAACAACGGAGACGCCAAAATTCTGAATGACTATTTCGACAACTTGTTGATTAACTGCAGTTTCCTGGGTAATGTCACACCTTGTTTATGTCTACTTATAATGTTCTTTGTGATTAATTGTTGTGTATGTTATTTGTACGACGCATTTTCTTGCTTTTTTCCGTGTAGACAATATTTTGGATTGTGCGAAATATGTGAGGACAGACCATCGCCCAGTCCCACATATGATATTTCGTGTGGTTTACCATCAGCTGCAAACATAATCCGAAGGCGAAGCTGCCTGCTGGCTGCCTGCACAATCTGAAACTGAAATTAGCCTTCTAAGAATCTAATATTATGCGACGAATCTTTCAGATTACTAAGAGCAAAAGCCAATATACAAACTTATTCACACGTCTATGGCAGGTTGAAAGAGGTCAAATGAGAAATACAGTTCCTAAAAAAGGTTCGATTTTGATTCTATTCCAGATTTCTAGACTAGGCCTAGGCCTATATTTACTATAACTAAGTTACCATATAGGCCCTACCACTTACCAGATCGCACAAGACTGACTGTAGCCTAGACTTATGTATAGACAGATAGATTGACGGACAGAGCTTAGACTAGACTTCTACGTTGTTCTAGAGGAGAGACCGACAGAGACATACATTTTGTACACACACAAATACAAAGAACTGACTTCTTTCAGCTTGCAATATAATCATTGCACAGTCACAGGTCTCAATTTTACTTCCTGCGGTTTGTCTTGTTTGCATAAATCTTGGGACTTAGCTAGAGTAAAATAACCTAACATTACAACATTAGAATTTTAACTTCATGATTCTAACAGTTAGATTGTGCAGGCGGCATAAGCTGTGATCACTTAAGAGTGAGTGTGACTCTGTGTTTTGTGTGACGGCTTGAAAGTCAACATCGATTCGCTTTCGTTCCAATTGTCAATTTATCAAATTCATATGAGTAATTGAAAATAATCCCATGATTTTGGTGCAGTTTAGTTCAGTAGAATTTGAGATATCTATATATATGGATACCAAAGTACATAAGAATCTAGCATCAAAGAGTGAGTGTGTACTGCAAAGGATTTTAAGAAATGAAAAGGGGCCTCTACCAAAGACATAGGATCTAATCACACCACTCTACTAAAACGAGTATCTAGCAAACTACGAAAGCACAATTTCCCATTCATTTTATGATCCAAGCTTATAAGTTTATAATAATATGTGGAAATCTAGAACTTTCAGAAGAAGAATTGCTCAGTCAGAAAATAAAAAAAAAGTTGACAAGATTGACCCATTTCACTTGCATCATTTGTGTACATTGTATTTTGAGTCCTCGTGTGAAATCAATGTTCCAGTTTTTACAATGGCAGCATCATTCATCATTGATTAGGATCAGCAATGGCTGCGTGGAGATGATGGATGCAGACAGTGTAGATGAGTATCCTGTGAGAGACCCTGGTGGTGCCGGAGGAGGTCACAGAAATGGTTTGGATGATGGAGGTAGGTCACCATGTCCAAGAATGTAAATGGTGTTTGGGGATATGTACAAGTAGGTGAAACTCACTGCAATGTGCATCAACATTTTAAGAACCTCTACAGATTTTTTCAATTCCTGGCCATTGCTTGTAATTTGATATCTAAACAACCATGAAAAATTTGTCACTTTCACAGGGAGAAGAAGGAATGGTGCATTCCATGTAAGATTTACAGGATGAATGAAACAATGTATCAAAGACCAGAGATTTTACATTGTACATTAGAATCAAGTTGGGGATAGGGAAATCTCCTGGTAATTGGAATTTGATGGTGTCATACATTTGTTACATGCCCTGCGTTGCAGCCTCACATTGAGCCA
This sequence comes from Diadema antillarum, assembly GCF_040938485.1. Lineage (NCBI taxonomy): Eukaryota > Metazoa > Echinodermata > Echinoidea > Diadematoida > Diadematidae > Diadema > Diadema antillarum. The sequence continues at coordinate 987,352 of NW_027271244.1, read as the reverse complement.
AATTTCTTTCAAATTTGCTTTGTAGGCATATCAATTATCATGGTGGGATCTGGAAACCTAGTGTTTTTGTTGACCGTATCCTCAGTGTAGTAGGGGGCAGAGGGGTGAATAATCTTGCATTACTCAGTAATGGGTACACCATTCATGAGGTGGACGCATAACATTCCCAGAACTCTTGGCACTAAAATATGATTACTGAATGTATAACAAAAAGAAAATGATTTGTCATTGTTATGCTCTGTGTGCAGTTAGTGAACAGAAAAGGGCACAGCAAAGGAGGATGGTGGCCAAGATTAGCCGAGAGGAACTGGAGGACCGATATTTGAGGCTCCATGATGAAAATCTCATCCTCAAGAGGCATGCCAGGAAGCAAGAAGAGAAGATCAAGAAGTGAGATGATTCATTTCAAATGTCTCTACCCCAGTGTGGCTAGAGAGACATTTTATTTATTTTTTTGATGTTAGATCATGTCATCTTATTTCTCACTGTGAACGTACAAGGAGTTGTTTTTTTTTTCTTCTGTTGTCGTGATAATCGGAGAGTAACTTTAGGTAATGCCTTCAGCAGGCCTCAACATTAGAGGTGGCCAGCTGGTCCAGGGCCACTACAGATTGATGTCTGGCCACTAAATTTCCAAATAGGCTATCTTTTGGTGGCCTGATCAGTCACTTGGGATTCAAAATGGATTATTGTGTTTCTGTTTATTTTGGGCCATCAAATTTTCAGATTTAAAGATTTTAGTGGCAAATGGATGGCCCATTTGAAATGGGCCACCAGACATATGGCACAGCAAATAACTGTTGTGATTTCCAAGTGTAGTTTTAACATTGAGTAGTATTGGTCAACCGCCCCGATGTTATCATCTACATATGAATGTATCAATGTATCAGTACTTCGTATTAGTACTTCGAAACTATTTTGCAAAATAATTGCTACCAGCCAGCAAGATGCTTTATACTGACAAAGCTGTAGTCCTTGTAAAAAAAAATGAAAATGTAAAAGATCATGGTGCATGTGGAATTTGACATACTCGTTATCAGAATGGCCACCAAACTGCTGCGGCTGGTGCACGACAACAAGAAGAAGGATGCTGATGCTGGTGTTGCGGGCGGGGCAGGGGTGAGGAGGAAAGGAGGACGGGATCTTGAGATGGAGGAGATGCTGGAGGAAAAGCAGCAGCTTATCAGAGAACTGGAGAAACAGAATGATGCCCTCAAGAACAAGGTGAGCCAGGCGTCGTGGCCGGAGTACATCACTGTCTTACATTCTATAAGAAAGAGAAATTCCACTGTTTGATATCATAATGAATGAAGTGAGTTATTAAGATATTAAAAGTTTCAGTGAAGTCACTAAGAAGAATCATGGGGAAACAGAATATGAAAATGTTTTGCAGTTTCTCAGAGTACTTGGTCATAGACACATAAATGCAACTATGATGTGGTTAATTTCATTTCATTTCATTTATTTATTGTCCAAAAATGGAAAATGGAAAATATATGTTTTAAAATATTTTCTGTTCCATGTACAGGAAGTTCAGTACATGCAACATTAATAAGGAATCTATGCAAAGCTGTACTGCCTTATCAGCAGAATGGAATTGAATTTTGTATTAGAATGCTAATTTTCTTTGTAAGATGTCGGCAAGAAAAAGACTGTATCATATGACACAGAATCACTGACTCATCTCAGTTTCCCAGGAGCCCCATTAATATGGCCTGATCTGGAAATGTGCATTGTGAATGATTCATAATTATCTTGATTTTCTATTAATTATCAAGATATTGTGTGATTTTGAAGCAAGGTTGGTTCCCTATCTGTTTTGTTTGCTTGTTTGTTTTCTGACATACACAATGTTGATTCCTCTCATATGATTTGTAAAAACCTTTTCTGAATGCAGTACTTATTGAATATCATTGTGGTAATTCCAAGATTCCAGGGTTATGTCATTAGTAAAAAACTTTGATAAACCAGGAGTACAGGCTCAGAGGAATGGGTGTGTCTCTGCCAGCAATCTGAAAGGCTTGATATCAGACCCCACCTCCATCTACATGTAGGCTTTTAATCAAACTCATGATGTATTTTCTTTGACTGCAAAGTACTTATCTATATGGACCCTGAGTAGATTTATTTGGATCATATTGGTTCCCCATTTTTTTTTCTTATTTTCTAGTTAGTTGTCAATTTGAATGCCGTCACTGGAATAGGTTTGATGGGCTTTCAATACCCAGTGCATTCACTTACTTTCTGTCTAATTTGTTCCTCATTCACAGCTCATGGTTGCAAAGCAGCAGCTTGCCACCCAAAACCAGAGGAGAACCCCGTATAACCATGTTCAGTCCAGAATCAACACAGTGAGTTGTGTGCAGGGTGAATTACACCACAGTATCAAATTTAGTGCAGCTTTGATTCTCTGCCTTTGTGCAATCTATTGCAGTAGTGTCTGTCCAAAGTGTAAAGCAGAGACTCCAACTCTCCCGTTTTCAACGGGAGATCTCCCGCCGAAAGCCCAATTTTGAAAAATCTCCTGTTTTCTCGCCTGAGATTTCATTTCTCTCGCCCTGGCTCTGTGTCTCCCGCTTGAAATGATTTCTTACTTTAATATCATTGTTTGTTGAAAAATAAGCCTTAGATAGCATGAGAGGGCATCTAGAACCGAGCTTCCAGGGCCCTTAAGCGGGCCCTGGACCCTGGCCGAAAGGAACTTCGCGCTTTGCGCTCGTGGTGTGCGCAAAGCGCACATCAAATTGGAGTCTCCCGTTTGATAGGGGTTTCAGGCGGGAGAATCTCCCGATCAGAAGGTGCTTGGGGTTGGAGTCTCTGGTAAAGTGTAGTATGCCTGTGTGTCTGTGTGTGAAGCAAATCGTTCTGTTGCCTTTCTGTATCATTTAAAATGACAGTACAGACACAAGTTTGTCAATGAGCAAATGATTCATTCATCTCATGCCATGTCCATCACAGTAATTATTAATGTTCTTTATGACAATGCCTCACTATTTTCTCTCACTCTTTCCTTTCTTGCCTCAAAAGGGAATTCCAAAACCTCCTCAAGACAGCATGAGGAAAGGATTAAGAGTTCAAGGAGAAAGAACAAGGTAAATCATGTACGTAGATGGGCACAACCTCTATTATGGATAAACCATGTGCCAAACTAAGAAAATTACATGTGCATCAATAGGTGGACAAAGATGGACTGAGATCCGAGCACAAAACATGATACCTCCGGCTCATCTGTCTGATATGAATTCAGATACGTAGCACTATGATCAATCCTCCACATTTTTTAGACTGAAAATTTTTAAGGTAATTTATTAGGGTGTATGATGACTTTGGATTGGGTGTACATGATGCATAGCTTCATTTTCGGAATGTATTTTGCCTTCTTTTTTTTTCTTTTTTCTTCATTTTGTCACCTGTCTATTTATTCCCGTTTGAGTTTTCGTATGTTTCTGCCTGGTGTTCAGGGGTTCCGTTCTATGAGCTAGTGTGCAAACATTCAAGCAATTTGTCATGCAGGGCATAAACAGTAAAAGAAAGTCACCATTGGTAACAAGTTAGAATTCAAATGACCAAAAGTGAAACATTTGAGAGAGTGTAAAGGACAAATAAAGCATGATATGAACATAATGGATGTTTACCTTCAATGGCTTTGAATTGTGGAGATTACACCACCTGGACCATAACACATATTAAAGATACATCTGTGTTGGGTTCATGCTAGTTTCATATCATCTCGGGGAGTTGTTAGATTTTTGATCTGCCCGTTCTTGTGCTTCGTCAGATCGGCCACGCCACGGTCGCTGCGGAATGACGTACTGCCGAGATACGGTCACAGCCTGCTGGAGGAGGCCAGGGCGGAGAACCAGAGACTGTGAGTTCTTGTCGTTTGTTTGTCTTGCACTTTGTATTTCTGCAATGAAAAGTTCAAAGAACCTTATTCTTGAATATCAAAGCCCCAGTGTAAATATGAAAAGTAATCAAAAAAGACATTGCCCTAAAAATTTTGCTTGTATTATGAATAATATGCTTGTCTTTCTTGCTTTCCTTTCATCGTGATAGTTCATATTTGCTGTGTCCTGATTTAGTATTTTTGTGTGAGTTTCAGCTGCTTGTTTTGATAGAACATTGATGCTTCCTAGAATATAAATATATATATACTAAATCATCCTTTTCATTAATGGATAGCTAACTGCCTTTAAAAAAATCTATACTGGAAGTCAAATTTTATTGAATGTTGATGTCAATGAGTATGACAGGTTGGCCTTGTGTCTTTTGTGGGAAATGTAAATATTATTCAAAGAAATGCTATGAATAATTCACATTAAGTTCTATATATTGTGTGCACCTACCATAAACATTAGCATGTATGCATTGGAATGTGGCAACCTGCCTGAGATGCTTCCCTTGAGGGTGACACGACATTTGCTCCTGAGACAATTGCTTTGGTCTTATAAAGACATAGGGTTACAGGGTTGTGATAGGGTTTTAGGTTTAGTTTGATGTAAGGATTAGGATTAGGGTTAGGGTTATGTTTGTGGGTATAATTCATGTTTGGCTTTAATAGCGTGCAGATATTTCATTGGAGCAGTTGTTGCAGGAGCAAATGTCATGAAACTGTGTACGAGATGGAGTTAGCCCTCTGTGGGTGAGAGTTTGATTCCAAGGATCAGGGTCATAGTATGTAGTGCATTTTGTGTCCACTTTGGTAAATACTCTCTGCAAACTCCTCAGTTTGTAGACTGGTGGTACTCCAGTTTAAGGGTAATTGGCCATTTTAAGGCATTGATTTTGTAGTCAATGTCACTTGGAGTGAACTCTGCCATGATTAAAAACACTTTGAAAACCCTTGTCATTATGATAAAAACTCAAACAAAATCTCTCGATCCTCCCTTTTTCTTCATAGGAATGAAATCCTGGGAGACATGCAAGAACAGATATCGTATTTGGAGCAGGAGAAAGAAATGCTTCAGGAACAGGTGAGACATGATGCAAATAGAGCAGTCCTCTATATGTTTTGTGCTTGCCTATAAAAGAAAAATTAAAAAGATTGGTTCTGACAATCGCGAGAGATTGCCCAAGGCTCGTTCAACAAAGCAGTATATATCTACACCAATTTTGCTTGAACCGCTGAAATGTATTTCATTTGAAGAGGTTGATAAGGGAGTTTTGTAACTGTATTCTGAGTTATCTGCATAACTTCCATGTTTCTGTGATATTAGTGTGACTAACAAAAGACATGGCAAGGGAATATGCAAGTTATGCTGAGTCGAGGGGAAGGTGCATTCCAATGTCTTTTGTTAAACATATCGGTACTTTAACAATGATTGACAGATGAGATCACAACAGGAATATTGGTTTGGAAGGATTTTTTTGTGGGCATATCCAAGTAATTTGAAGAAAAATTGAAGAAAAATTATTAAAAAATATATGGAATGTTTCTAGATATTTGTTTCACCGCAAAAGTGATGTTGAGGATATCATAAATCAACACAAATCAACGTGCATTTGTATTTCAGGGAACTTTTAAGTCATTTTCAGTTGAATTCCCACATAGTTACTGTCAAGCATATATTGTAGTCTTGAACTGAGCCCCAGACATACTTGTAAGAAATGGAGCCGTGGTAATGAGTGTATGCATTAAATTCCTTGTAGATATACACCTATAGAAAGGCATGGGGAAACTTAATATGTAAGATGATAATTACAAGACTGAAACTCAAAATATTGTTTATTCTAAGATGGTTGGTGGTATAGGATAGTGATCTTTGCCATTCTGTGGCGTTGTGCCAGTCATTGATTACTTTTGTATGTTGAAGTGTGTAATATTTGTGTACTGTGAGAACAGTCAAGCTTGATGCAATAGCTAAAATTAAATTGCTAAATCTTTGTTAATATGTAATTTCACTTGCCTCATGTATGTCATACCCATATATTGTGAGAAGTTCTTCTGTAGGACCACTTGCAGAGCTTCCAAGCAATGCACATTTTTGTATGTATTTTCTTCACCCAGTATTAGTCGATATGATTTTGAAATGCAGAATATTGCTTTCCTGAAATTTGATTTAGATGCTGCTACTATCATCTGTCATTTTCATTGAATAATTTAAAGAGGATTCCCTTCCACACTTTCAAAAATGATATTAATAATACAAACCATGCTCTGTCACTTGCAGATCAGAATCAAGGAGCTCGACCATGAAGAAGTGCTTTTGAGATTGAAAGAGCAAATGTCAGCAGGTCAAAGGTCAGAATGCTAGATCAATCGTGCGAGTGATTTTTTATTATTTTTTTTTTTATAATGTGCATATTTATTGTTGCCTCATGTGTTATGACGTGAGATGTTTTCAACTACGGTACACAGCAAAGCTCTTTTTTTCTTTTTCTTTTTCTTTTTTTGTATGCCTCCTTGGAATGAGATTTGGAGCTCACCAAGCACAAATGATTGCTGACTGCTAGTATAGTCACTCATTTTACATTTGATGATATTGTGAAGTTAAGATTTGCCATTCTTTATCATACTGGACCAAGGTTCTTCCTGTAGTATGTGCTGTGAAATGAAAAAAAAAAAATGATATGAAAAATCAAACAAAATTTGCTTGATTCTTGTGCTGATCATGAAATTTCAGGAAATGCAAAGACTTTTTCTCATATCTGCAGTTAGCAAAGAGAAAAGGACAATAATTAGTCTTCCAGGTAGTTTCCCCTTCAAATCAGAAACGATTCATGGTGATGAGGTAGTCATTATGCACTGTACTATGTGAATGCAATAATCTATCATATGCCTTCGCACAAGCAAAATTCATTAGGGGTCGTTTCGGTCTTCTGAAGGACTGACATAAATGGGCTTTTGCATAGCTTTGTGTGACTTTGCAGTGCCTTTGGTGTATAAGCTGTAAAAAATCTCAAAATAGGCAGAGTATCTTTGTGTAGTAAATACTTAGTGTAGAATTTCATGGAATTATGATTGTTTCTGCTCTCTGCGCCTCTGTTTAATGCGTAGTGTCATGTTACTCCCCCTTCCCCTATTTCTGCCATTGATTTCTTTTCATTCTGAGATGTTAATTGCAAAAAAAATCTCATGAGATGCTCCTCTACTTGAGGTGGTAGCTACTTGTTAGTTTGTTGATAATATTTCACAAATAGGGATTTATGACTATTTTGCAAGTGGTTGAAGGTACTGTTTACCATTGGAGGCAGTGATTTGAAAAATGTTTGAGTTATCACATTTAATGCATATGTGTCGGTTAGTTGTATCACAAAACATCCTACCATATAAAAACGTTGCAATAAAGCCTAAGATATATGTAGATATCGCTAATTTTCTCAATAAATCATAACTGTAGACAGTTTATTCTAGAAACAATTCTATTATAACTTCTGTTCACATTCCGTATATTTAACAATACCTAACATTGATTGTACTGATTAACAGTTTTGCATTGGTTGTTTTTAAGCACTAAAGCTTGGTTTTAGTTTCATCTGCAAATGGTAAATAATGCCTTTGAACTTCCAATAGACAACCACAGTGATGAATGAGAAATGTTACACTGTTTGCAGAAGAAAAATTAGTTATTTTCTACCATAGAGATGATATTTGATGCATTTGTGTCTCATACAGGAGGCAATATTTTCTCAAGTTGCTGATTTCATAAATTTCAGGTGGCTTTCATAATGTGCAGAAATGAAAACACTGCAAAATATACTGTGTATACAGTACCTTCAACCCAGTACAACATTTGAAATGCCACATTTTTTCAGTAAGAAATATAGAGGCCATACAGTGTATTACAGCTGCATTATAGTGAGATACAACTTAGGTGATAAATGTTGCAAGTTTGTGTTTGTGCTGGTGTGGATTTTATGCTATGAGTGTAAAACCTCATGTAGTGTTAAATTACCCCTGACTTGACCAATTGCAATTAAAAAACAACAACAACAACAATCCCAAAACAACCAAACCTTTGACTTTAGGATGCAATTATGGTCTAAAAGCTGCTTCTCCAACTAAAGATACTAGTAGTTAGGACTACATTATGTATTTGTTGTTGTTTTGTATAGGTGTGGACCTATGATAATGATTTTTGTTGATTGCTGAACTTGGAAATTAGTCATATGACAAGTTTTGTCCAAATTCTTCCTAATAGCCTTGTGTTATGTAAATTCTTACATAGAAATGAAGATATTATTATCAGTCATTATCATTATTTTGTCAAAACCTGTGCTTTCAATTAACATTTGTGCTGAATGAAGTCTTCTCTGAGTATATTGTAGAATAATGAAGACATTCTTTGTGAGTGATACGCCAAAACCTTGTGCAGGGTTGAACACCCTCGAGGTTCTCTGTAGAGAAGCCAAATTTGACTTACAGCAGGCAGTGGTCCGACCTCTTGATGTACGCCAAAGCAATTTCACACTTGAATGATATGATGTGTTGTGAACTGACAGAACACGATCATAACCTGCGATGATTTGTATTCTTGGCAGACAGAATAATCTTCTTTCTTTTTTTTTTTTTGGCTGTAAGATAGAGTGAAGTTTCGAAGTTGTTGTTTGCTTTCCTTTTGATGAAAGTTAAATTACTATCCTGTGTCTAGACCATTTTCCATGCCCTCTTCTTCTGCAATCTCTCCCTCTTTATATCTTTTTCCATTGATTTTGTGGTTCTATTCCATTTCTGTCCTCTCTTGTCAATCACTCAGTCAGTCTGTCTCTCTTTCAGTCTCTGTCTGTCTGTCTGTCTGTCTGTCTGTCTATCTGTCTGTCTATCTCTGTCTTTGTCTCTACAGGCTATTTCACTCTCTGCATATATTTCTGCCTCTGACTTATTTTTCCTCAGCTGCAGTTTCCTCTTCTCCAATGTCTCATAAGCTTATCCTCCTGTTAAATTTGCTCCTCTCCAGTTGTTTAATTTGTCTGGATCTCTGTCAGATCTCTTTCTCTATGTTTTTCTGCTTGTTTCTCTTTAATGTGTTTTGCATGGATTCTTCCCCTTTGAATCAAACTGTAACTTTTAATTGCATTCTGTCGTTCCTTCTGCATTGAATGTATGCCTTCAGACACACCGCCAAGTAAGTATGACGATTTCTGATATCTTCCCCCCATCCTTTAATATTTTCTCTGTGTGAATGATTGCTATCTATCTGAATGGTACTCCCTAAACGTGAAGCACGCTTTGTTGTAATGGGATGGAGCACGGTGACAGAGGATTACCCCTCTTCTTGCTGCATCAACCCCTGACTGCACCCATTAAATCGCTCTAAAGTCTCAGTCTGGCTCATCTGTCATACTAATCATGTACAGCCTTAAAGGGTGTGTACAGTTCTGGTCGAGATGAAGATTTAGCTTTTAACGTTTTGCGAGATATTCAGAAACCACTCTATGAGATGTCAAAGAGCATGCAGTTCTAAGGGGTATCAAAAGTTTATTCGATGAAAATCGGTTTTGAAATGGCTGAGATATCCAAAATCAAGGTGAAACAAAGAGATCCTAATAAAGTTGTGGCATGTCGCCTTTTATTATTAGCACTTTTTTGGATATCTCAGCCATTTGAAAACCAATTTTCATCAAATAAATGTTGAATCCTTCTTAGAATTACATGTTCTTTCATATTTCATAAGAGGCTTTTCATTATCTCACTTAGGAATGTTCAAAACATGAATCCCTAACTCAACCAGTACTGTACAGTCCCTTTAATGCTGCGATGGATCTTGCACATCATATTCTTGGGTTCTGGTAAAATTGGTTGCTTGTCCCACCACTCTTGTTTTCGTTTTTCATTTCCTTTCCAAGATTTACTTTTTATTATTATTATAAATAAAGTGTTGAATTTAAAAAAAAAAAAAGCAATGTGGATATATGCATGGAGAATGTGTCTATTGTGGCAGGTCTTATCGTAATATTTTTATACTTGTGAATTCACTAGTCATTCAGCTCTGATTTTATATTTTTTTGAGCAATGACAAACCTATATCATTTCTCTCCTTAAATAAAAAGAAAGAAAAAAATCCTCATCAGCATCTTGAAATTGCTGTTTATAGTTGCGTGAAATGTACTTATGAAAAGACCTTAATTGCTTTATCATTTACGATTGTGTGACATCAATACTACTAGCCATATAAAGAGTTCAGACTTCTATGTTAATTGCCTTCCGTAGTTCACCATGCGAAATACTTTGTTGATGAAACACTGCATTCCATATAAAAGTAAATCTATCCAAATATCTACTAATAATTACTAAAAACTGGTTCCTAGTTGTTACAAGTCAAGATTTGCAGGGCTGCATAAAAATGAGACTGTAAATTTAATTTGTGATTGCATGCTGCTCACCTGTGCGTTGAGTTACAAGAAAGCCTGCCAAAATTAATTCCCCCGTAAAGGAAAATACCTCTTCTTCTTAGCTTCTCGTAATCCTTGTACAATGTGAAAATGTCAATGTACCTGTGTTTTGTGCTTGTCCTGTAGTGCAATTGTCATTGTTTGACCAACATGTGGGTGTACGTGATAGTCTGCGCACCAAGCGTACTGGGATACTGAAAAAAAAAAACTTGTTGTGAGACACTGTATGAGGCAGACATGGACAAACTAACCCACATGTAGACATTCACTACGTTCCTGGTGTTATTGAATACATGCGGGAGAATGGAAGAGGGTGTCACATAACTTTGTTCATTGTTATCATTCGAATTTTACCCCTGACAGGAATGTCTATTCTTATTTACTCACGCTTTTAGACAAATCTACGCACATATGCACTCTTTACATGATTTGAAAATTGTGGTGCAGGAAGGAACTGCCATGTACTGATATGTTTTATGTGGATATTAGCAGTGCACATTTATGTGTGCTTGTTTGTGGGATTTTATTCATTTTTTTTTTCATTGAGTGTGTGTGGTTGTGTTTACTTTTTAGGGGTCATGGCACTTCATGGAGCACAGGGAAGGCCTTGTTTTAAACCCATTGAGGACGTTTGGATTTTGCTACAACACGCATTTCCCATAGACGCTTGCCCGAGTATACTCGCGACTATAGTCCTCACTGGGTTAAATGCGTTATCATGATGTCATTTGTGTGTATTTGTGCCAAAAAAACAAAAAAAAATGACAACTAATGAAAGCACAAGGTATAACAAAGCTGATGACCAATCACATCGATATCTCATCCCTGTACAAAGTTAGCTCGAAGCTCTATGTGTGTATATAGCTGCATGTTAACCAGTAGTTTTACTTCCAGCAGTAAAGTGTAACCAGACAGTCATCCCAATAAACTCTTAATCGTGGAGAGCAAATATACATTTTATACTAATGCTGCCAACATATGTACATAAAAAGTACAGTACTTTTGTGATTGCATGCCCCCAACAAAGCAAGAATAGAGCGGGAAAAAAAAGAAGAAAAGAAAAGAAAATGGATACTGCATGGTGTATTGCATAGCTTGAAAACATTTATTTAAGTGTATGTTTGTTTGTTTTTCAAGGAAATGCTCGCATGAAAGATGTCTGAACATTTACTCTGATCAAAGCATGTTATCATCTGAATGAGAAAATATGATACTTTCAGCATGTAAACAAGTCTCCTTGAACCCTCTTCCTCTTAATTCTTTGTACAATAGCATGCAGATGGCATGTTGAAAAGTGTATAGATATTGTCTTCTTTTTTCTTTTCTTTTTTACATTTTCACGTAGTAGTGTTTGTAGAGGCACATTTGGGTTTTGTTTTGTTTTGTTTTGTTTTGTTTTTTTTAGGGGGGGTTCTGCCTTTCATTTAAATTTTCTTTACCAATGATTTTTCAAAGACATTTGATGCCTGTCTGTGTGGCATTTGCAAAATTCCATAGCAGCATTCTCCTCCACCTCCATAAGGCAGCTAAGAAAACAACGACAAACAAACAACAAATCAGCTCCAAAAATGTAACATTCCAGACCCATTTACTTCTCTTTTAGGCAAGATCATGCCGTACAGCATTCCAGAGTATTGCTATGTTTTGCTCAACATAAGAGCTTTTGACATTATTGGAGCACTGTTGCAATGTAAGAGCAATGATGAAATTTTGATTCCATCACAGTCCACGTTGGTATCCACCAGATAGTTGCAATTGTAGTGCCCATGTTAAGTATGAAACACCTTCTGACTGACTGGTCCACTTATGCGCTTGACGCAAGATTTAACTGAAACGTGCATTACTATGATTGCTAGAGAAACAGAGCATATTGTCAGATTGTCTCATCAAGATGGGGGTGGGTAGCTTTTGTTTTCCCCTGTATGACAAGATCATTGACAAATTTATGAAAATGGAGCAAAAGGAGCATTGTCCCTTTGACCCAGTTTTTGTATGTAGTGGTAAACATTGGATATGAGCTGTAATCCTAAATGACCACAGCATACCATTAATGCATTTTTGTAATCTGTCTGCTGCCCTCTTTGCTGCCTCTGTGGCACGTCCCAGGAGCAACATCCAGGAGAATGTGGACATGATAAAGCTGCAGAGAGAAGTGAAGGAGAAGTCTCAGAAGCTTGCTGCCCTAGAGGCCCAGTATGCCACTCTCCAGGAGGTGAGCCCATACTTTTAGGGGTGTGTTCCCCCAGCCACGCCCTAATTGTGGTTATTTGCAGTCATAATCTACCAGAAAGGTAACTTTGATTTGCTGTTTATCAACTGGCTGAATAGATTCAGGGTCAGCTGTGATTGGGGTTGAAGGTGAAGTTCACACTTAAGAGATTTGCCATGTTTATCTGTTTTTTGGATAAGCAGGTTTTGTTGTGGAGTGTATTGCTTGGTCTTTCCAAGTCAAGCAACTCTTTAATAGGGAAGAAAAGATATGGTTCAGGTGTGAGTTTCTTCAATTTGTCTCCCTCTACAAATGAAATTTGTTAAGATCGCAACTGCTGATATGTAAATTAACAAACAAACGAGAGGGAGACAAATTGAAGAAACTCACACCTGAACCTTCATCCCTCTGAGTGATATCTTGCTTTCATTTAATATGCCTTGTCTGCCTTTGACTACTTAACATTACAATGTCGGAATTTCAGAGCTTGGGTATTTGTTCCATGTTCATTGTGTCACTGCCGGCAACCAGGGACAGCCTGGTGGTAGTGTCGCTGCCCAGAAAGCAGTAGAATACAGGTTCGAGTCGCACTGGTTCCTTTTTTCCGACTGTTTAATTCACAGATCAGCAGTTGTGATCTTAACAAATTTCATTTGTAGAGGGAGACAAATTGAAGAAACTCACACCTGAACCTTCATCCTTCTGAATAATATCTTGCTTTCAAAAGATATGGTGTTACAGAGATGAAAGCAGTGCTCAGAGTTCTAAATTAGCCAGGTGCAGTCAAAAGTCAGAATTAATTCTAGCAGTATTTTGTCATGTTTGACTATTAAAACTACAATAATGATATCTGTTGATCAGTATGCTGCTGATGCGTACAGTGTTGGGCAGTGATGGATGGAAAGTAGGCTGAGGCTGGTTGAAGAGGGAGCTGGAAGCATAGAACAGAAAAATTCAAGGATAGTTGAGCTTGGTCACAGATCCAATTAGAAACGTTGCCATGCTTACGTGTTCATTGAAGTCAATATATTTATATGTTTCTGGTGCATACAGAGTCAGACAACGTTGAAGAAGAGTTACGATGCTGTGATGGACGAGCTCGAAGGGCTGAACAACAAGTACCAGGGTGAGCAGGCGAGGGCACTGTCTCTACAGACTCAGCTGAAGCAGGGGTCCACACTGCAGAGAAACATTGCTGAGGTGAGTATCGTTTTACCCAGCTGATGTAAAGTCCACCCACTGGTACTGTGCGTGGTTCACCCATTTCACCATTTGTTGTTGTTGTTGGCTAGTTTTAATTTCAAAGTGGGATATATTTTGAGCTCACCTGAACTGCTGGCGCAAGTGAGCTAATGCTATCATTCAGTGTCTGTCATGTGTTGTTCGTCGTGCATAGTCCGTCGTAAATTTTTTTTACATTTTCAGTTTCTTCTTAGCTGAAATTGCAATGTACAAGTACGTTAAAAAAAGTTTATTTCTAAATATTTTATTATTGCAGACACACCATCAATGACCTCTTGTTCATAACACTGTTTAGTGACACAGATAATTGGATACATGTAAAGTTCCATAGCTTTAGCTGTGTCAAAGGCAACATCCCATTAACTCAAATTCCATGCCTAGCAGAGTAGTCCAAGTCTAAAGAAGCTTTCTTTTTCCTCTTAGTTGACTTTATTCATAGAAGTCACTTCGGACATGATGGAGATATTCACTATGCAAAACTAGGAGAAATACACAGCTTTTAATTTCACATCTTTGCATCAATTTTTTCTTTCTCCAAACAGCTCCAAGAAAGATTAACTGACGTCGAGAAAGAAAAGGATATTCTTAGGGAAGCAAACGAGAAGCTCTTAAACAGGTAAGTCGTCTCTGAATTCAGAAGTTTACATATCAGTGGCGAATTTTGCAACGCCTGTATTTTTTTTAAAGGAAATGATAGCTTTGACTCGTATCATATTAATATGTCATTTCAGGTCTTTATGCTTTCTTTTCACTGTTCTTTCACAAGATATTTTTGGTATCCTCCTTCACTACTATGTGTGTCGGGTAGATATGTAGCTGAAGTCAGAAAGGAGACCAATGCTTATATTCGAGGTGATTTGCCCCTTGCTGTTTTTATTAAATTGCACAAAGATAGATTTAATATACAATATGTCCCCCCCCCCAAAAAAAAAAAAAAAAAAAAAAAAAAATATATATATATATATATATATATATATATATATATATATATATATATATGTGACCCGCTACAACAAAATGATCCTAAAGTCGGGCGAGGTCGATTATTTGAAAATTGCATGACACAATTCCCTAATCTTTCTGCTTTAAATTGATATATAACACGTCTTATAAAAATAATCGGCTGCGGAGATATCGATGTTTAAAAGAGAGCATGTCAAGACGTCTTGGAAATCACTGTTTCGAGAAAAGCGCCCTAAAAGTTCTGCTTGCGACGCAATCACAATCAAGAGACACGCAAGTCAGTATTCACCTCCGGACAATAGAAGTTAAGCCCTAGCAACCCCCGAAATGCTCATTCAAACACAGCGTCGGCGGTCTCCTCACCGACCAATCAGTGACCAGGATGTCAGGAGAAGCAGCTAGGCATAGCGCAACCCACCCGCACGCACCAGTCGACTGGGCAGTGTGCGAGCTTCACGCTTCGGTTAGCAGCAAGCAGCAAACTGACCAATGAGATCACTCTGGTCGTTGTTAGGGGCGGAGCCTATGTGTGGCGCTCAATCCAAATGTTCGAACCAGTTTCTGCTTCGTTGAAACGCCCAAAAAACATGACCCAGAAAAACGCTATTTTTGGGTCTTTCCTTTCATCATTTTGCTTCAAAATTTCGACAGATGACAGAAGACATGTCAGACTCTAATAATATGTCAAATTGAAAAAATCGTAAGTTTTGACCAATTTTGATGCTCTAACTTCAAACTCGATTTTCACGGCTTCGACCGTGCGCGACTTTAGGACCATTTTGTTGTAGCGGGTCACATATATACAATTGGATTTTCGCACTGATAACTTTCAACATGATTAAACTATCTGAATGTTATTTCGGGTTCTAAAAATATAATGTCTTACCTATATTTTACAGAAAACCCCATTCAATTTGATAAAGTGGTCACAGAGAAATGTGCATCGTTGTAAAGCATGTTGTGGGTCTGTTTCTTCCAAGTTTAGCACTTGGATGCTCTTGGAAGTGCATATTAATGTGTGAACACAATGGACAGAACTTGGAGGGAAGGGATTCCTGACATGCTTTACAAAGATCCTAATTTCTCTGTGACCGCAGAAGCAAATCGGATGGGGTTTTCAGTAAGATGTAGATAATAAGTCATAGTTTCATTCCCTGAAATTGTATTTAGATTGAGTCACTATTTAATTATAAAGTTGTCGTTGCGGAGGGTCCTAATGTAATCTTTTTTTGTGGACATTTGGTATTATTAGAACTCCTATTGCTTATGCGTCATAGCGAGTTATCAACATTTATGATGTTTTGTGCTTGTCACTGTTGAACATTTTAACCTGGTTCTTACTGAAATCTGAAATCCCCATAGACTTAATGCACAGGCCACCAGGTTCCTGTAGGAAACGGGTTAAAGGATTCAGATTGTACCTCTGAGAAGCATCGCCAATATACTTCAACTTTTTCCTCTATCATTACTACTATGACACTACTGGGTCTAATGCACGCGAGTTAGTTTGACTCTTCTTTTGCTTACTGCATTGCTTGCTCCATTTCGTGCCATATCTCAGTCCCATGCCCATTACTGGTCCAACATGATACGGGTTTCGTGCTGAAGAGAGTGATTGTATGGATTGGATACAAGGTGCAAGGATAAATTCACACTGTGTATTTCTTACTTATACTGTAGACGCATTAATGTTCCCACTAGGGCAAAGATTAGGGTGCTTTAGATTTTGACGCGCGGACATTTGAGACGACGAGTGCGCTGGACGTTCTCCTCTCCCCTGCGTCGCGTTGAAAAGTAGCTTTAGATTACGCTTGGACGCAACGTATGAAAAATAAAATAGAGCCCCCATATGATCGGTGCATGAAGTAGTAGTCTACGTTGCAAACTGTGCGGACGTAAAAATAGCCCAAGTACGCGTGAAAAACTCAGGCGACGCAAGCTTAGAATAGATCGACTTGACAGACGCTTCTGCGCATGCTCAGAACATGTTTTTTTTCCCCCTGAACGTCTGCACGTCAAAATCTAAAGCTCCCTAATATGTTGAAGTTTAAGTCTGTGATGCTTGCTTTGCACCTCAGTGCCTTTGATGCCGAGAGGGAGCGCCAGTACCGAGCCAACGAGAAGCAACTCAAGCTCCAGATAGCCCAGCTGGAGGCGACGCTGAAGGGAGATCTCAATGACAAGAACACACTGCTGGACAAACTTAACGAGGAGAGAGGTAACTGCACCATCTACCTCTAGTGAAGTAACGCTTTTTTGTTCATTTGTTTTCAGTAAACCTAATTCTATGTAATTTGGATTCTCAATATTCTATGATTTGATAGCTACCATGTCGCAGAGAGGAAAAAAAAAGACAATACAAAACTCTGTTTACCGTGTTTGAAAGAGTGCATGACAAATCAGAAATTTAAACTTGTATTCTATGGCATGACATTATCTAGTTGAAGGAGTGCACTTGGGGGGGGGGAGGGAGGTGTGGGCAAAGTCATATCTGTTATGTGTTTTTGAGACCATCCATAAATGGCAGACGTTGCATGTAAGTAGGCAGGGTGAGAATTAACCCTGTCACATTCGGTAACAATGCCAGTTGTTTGCGTAGAATCCACATCACTGAACTCCATCAAGCGTTGTAAGTTGTCAAAAGCTGATGACGGTAACAGAATTAAATGTTTGTTTGTGTTTTTGTTTGTTTGTTTGTTTTCTGTATGTCTGCGCCGCGCCCAGAGCATTATGAGAAACTGCAGAAAGAGAACCGGGAGATGCAGGTCAAGTACTACGCCGTCCGCCAGCAGCTGGAGGAACTCCAGGAGAAGATGCGCTTCTTCACCAAGGAGAGCGCCGTCGACTGGCAGGAGATGGAGGAGGCCCTCGTCCTTGTCAAGGTAGACAGGCCACAAAGCTCGGGTCATGCCATGATTTCCTGTTCTAATTCCTTCACTTGATTAACCTGCTGAGGACAGTTTGATTTTGCTAAAACGCGCATTTCCCATAGACGCTTGCCTGAGTATACTCAGGACTCGTCCTCGATGGGTTAAAGCCAGCGCTCTTCTAACAGTCGTTATTGTGTGTTGCAATGTTACAGTCTCAGGACCCTCTATGGATCTTGGTGGGCATCTCAAACATAAGTGTGCTGGATCTCAAAACAAGAGAATGTTCTCATGTGGAGATAGTACTGTGGGCGGTCAGTCATAAAGAGATAAGATATGTCCTGACTGTCCCTGCGATGTGGGACCGAAGTGAATATGCCAATCCGTGCTACAGTTGACTTCAGTAGATGGAACCAAGGCAACATTAAAATGGAGAAAAAAAAACTTGCTGTAACTGGAAAGAAAAAAAACTTTTTGAATTTGAAAGAATGCCTGTCCACTTATATGTTAATCTTATAAGAAGAGTGAAATCTTACAAGTACAATGGTAAAAATTTGATCAAAATTAGATAAAAATTAGGGAATTAATGAAATCATGAAATTTCGCTAATTTTGGCTGAACAGCTCTCATACAATTAATATGAATATGCAAATGAGTGCGATGTCATCAACTCACAATTTTCCATTTATTGTGTACCAAAAAAAAAAAAGAATGGAAATTCAATGTTTCTGTCATTAAAGTGTAAAACATGAAGGTATTCCTGGCTTTATAACTTCAGAATAAGGAGCGTTTAAATATATCAGGATTTGAGACTGGGGCATAATTGCCTTGGAATGAAATACTGGAAATTTAAAATTTTGTATTCAAGTGGTGAGGGATGACATCATCACTTCACTATTTGCATATTCATATTGACTGTTTTAGAACTGTTTATTGAAAAATTAGCAAAACTTCAAAATGTCATAAATTCTGTATTTTTCGTCTGATTTTGATCAAATTTTTATTGTTGTGCTAAGAAAACTCTACTTCTTCTCTTTCAGACTATCTTTCAACTCAACTGGAATTCCCCTGTAACATAATTTTAAGAGACAGTGTTATTGGTCGCAATTACATTGTGCAAATAAAGTATTATGACACAGTGTTATCTATTCATATGTATCATCACAAGATTATTTTATCTTCTTTGGAAGACAATGAAAGAATTCATTTGCAATATTTATATTGTAGCTATATGTAGTTGTATCACTCTTTTTTTCATTACAGAAAAGGAAAGAAAGGAATGATCAGGACTTAGTATTCTTGGAGAAAGTTGATGACACAGCCAATAATGGTGAGTTGATAATAATATTAATCATCTCTGCTTTTGTGGGGGAGTGAACCCCAAATATAGTGTGGATTCAGTTAAAGCAGAAATATCATCAGTGAAGTGTGAGGGAAATTGGACAGTCTGGTAAATGTGGAATTTTTAATATTCAACATTTTGGTTAAATCCATGTACTGTCTTGGCTGGATTTGAAGGCTACAGTAGTTTGTGATGTCACAGTAGGGCAAATATACAAATGAAATAATAGGGATAATTCAACATATTTTCAGGTTTCTAACATGATAATGAAAGGACACTTGCCTTCTGAAGAAGGTGAGCCAATTGCTTGTTCATTATGTTTTAAATTAGTA
The DNA here is from genome assembly GCF_040938485.1 of Diadema antillarum. Taxonomy (NCBI): domain Eukaryota; kingdom Metazoa; phylum Echinodermata; class Echinoidea; order Diadematoida; family Diadematidae; genus Diadema; species Diadema antillarum. The sequence continues at coordinate 968,065 of NW_027271244.1, read as the reverse complement.
GATATGTTGAATTTTCTGTATATTTTCTTCATATAGTTGTCTCATGTGTGACATCATGAATTTGTAGAAATGCTTTGTTTACATATGATTGATATTGCAGTTCTCTTTATGTAGTGATACATGTTAGACTTATATATAAGCACATTTCATCCAACTTGTTGTCAACCCGAAGTTCAGGAAACCTTGTGGATGTTGTTTTAAGTCTACAAGGACTGCAGAATATTGTAGAGAACAGCTAATAGCTTTCTGTCAAGGAATGTTTTAGAGTATTATTATCATTAATGTTATCAGAACCAAAAAGTTATTGTTTTATGGTGATTGTTACTCCAACCCTTGCAAATTGTAGCCAATGTCACCATAAGTCAGTATGGTCATTATCACTGACGTCATCATCGTCATCATTATTATCATCACCATCATCATTACAGATATCGTCGTCATCATCTTTATTGTTATTTTTTTTTCCCCCAGACCTGAAGATGCAGATCAGCTCCTTGCAGGCGGAGCACGCAGAGACCGTGAACGAACTGGAGAAGACGCGCAACATGTTGCTCCTCCAGAACAAGATCAACCGGGACTACAAGCAGGAAGTGGAGAGCGCCAGCACTAGGCTGGAGGAGTACAAGCAGGAGTACGAGACGAAGCTCGACGAGTACGCCCAGCTCCTGGACATACGGGCGGCGAGGATCAAGGTTAGTGGGCCAAGGCTACACGTTGCCCCGAGAGGGCAGTATGCAGCATGGTAGCTTTGTATAGACTATGACAAGAACAACAACAAACAAGCAAAAATCAAAATTGACATGAGGTTATCACTTTCTGTGGTATACAATGTTAGTCCGCACTCTCCTGCAACATGCCATGGAAAGAGTGTTAAGATATAGCATGCTTACAATGATGTTGACCACGTGCACGCCATAGGTTTCAGAACTCTATTCACTGGCTGAATGCCAGCAACGGACAGGTGAAAGTACATGTAGGTAAGGGTAATTGACATGGACAGACCCTTGCTTGCCTTAATTGCACTGTAGCCAATAGCAAAACCATCAACTACAAGAACGAGAGAATATGAGACAGTGGTTGTGAAAGGATTCTCAGAGACTTCTGGTAATATTTTCGTAGTATGTGATGCACAACATTTGCTTAAGGTACATGGACACTCAATCATGACATCATGTGCACACTTGGCTACAGCAGTAGCTCATGGTATGATACCAACCAGCATGCTTACTGCACTAGCAAAGATATAAACCAGTCACAGGATGGTTGACAGCACAGTAGTATGGGATTCCACTTAACATCTTATTTGCAGTAATCTTTTTCTGTTTGACATGTGAAAGCCACAAGCAAGTGTGTGCTCCATGTTTGAAATGATATGTCTTACTCCCTCTCTCACCCCAGAAACTGGAGAGACAGATGAAGGATATTGCTTATGGCACGAAGCAGTTCAAAGTGGCCGACGTCGCACCAGTAAGTTTTACGTCCCGTTGTCATTTCACAGAGCTTGTAGCATAACTTGTCTCCTCAGTTACTGATATTTCCCTTACTGTCACAGGGTACTGTAAACGAAATTTTTGCGGCATGAAATTTTTGCGAATTGGAGCCGATGGCCTTTTTCGCGGCATGAAATTTTTGTGAGTTGCCTCTAACATTTAATGTGTATAATGTAATTAAGAACTTTCATGTGCATTTTGATTTCGTGAATCTTGGCTCTCACAAAATTCATGAAATTATACTGCTTGCGACCATTCCTCTTTTTACAGTACTTTTTGAGTAAATTAATGCTAGATATTGTGGGAGAAAAGAAAGAAATATTTTGTCTGTTGGTACGCAGTGATGCATTAAACAATCTGCACACAGTCAATCCAGATGTCATTCCAGACGTGTTCATATATGTTTCCACTGGGAAGAGTATCCATGAGAAAAGTGTAGCATTGCATAAAATTCACAGGGCTGAATGGTGATGCTGAGCAGATCGGTAAATTCACTGTGATTATGGACTTTCTCAGATCTAATATTCAATGGTCAAATATTTATAGAGATTCTAATAATTCATGTGAAAGAACACGATCGGTGATACTGTCATGTTCCCATGAGTGATTTTTTCCCCACCCACAATTCAACAAATGTTTTGCTGTGTTTGAACTTGCTTTGAATATCATGTCCATGTTGCAAATCCACAAACTTTCTGTCCAAGGACATCTCAGTGAGATTTGTGGTAAACAATGTAAGAAATTATGAAAAGAAAAAATAGAACCACTTGCTGCTGTAGCAAGAATGTTTCCGTGAGGAAGCTGTACTTCTCAACTCAGTAAACTGATGTCTATTATTTTATGGCATTCATTATGTAATTTGAAAAATTGCTGCTCGGTCAGAGCAGGCCTTTGTCCTGCCTTGCCAAGAGTCCAGCATAGTGACAATGTCTCTTTGTATGTCTGTATGTTTTTAGGAGGAGGATGACGTTGAGGAAGTTGATGAGAGCATCAAGTTGGAGCGAGGCCAGAATCTCATGGAGATACACATCGAGCGGGTGAGCAGTCTCTTACAATGATACTTTCTCTTTCTCATTTTACAAGTGCAAGTGATTCTACTCTGTGTTTTAAACCAAGTCTCTTATCAATTCTTGATTATGACAGAGCCCTCTGGAAGAACGGTGCTTACACTGTATAGCGGCCACCCTTTATGAGTACAGCCATATTATTCAATGTGTTATTATCACTTCCTCTTCGTTAGTGATATAATTGCATTGTCAGGTGAAAGCCAGAAAGCTTTCAACCCTAAAGACATTATTCCAATGCCTTCGGTTGCCACTTAATTCTATATAGTTTTAAGACCACTGCCAAGATGCAGTAAAGTTTTCTAGGATCAGGAGATTGAGATTGCAGCAGCATGATTGTAAGATTACCAGATGAAAGAGTGGTGCATGCAGAGATTTGATAATATATAGAGTGTTTGATTTCATCATATTTTCAGACTTAGAATCCCAAACTCAGCAATTCAACTGAAGTGAGTTTATGATTAAGCTTCTGCTTGATGTATGATTTAGCAGTGCAATGTATTGTATGCATGTAAGATATTTGTTATTTTGTATCTATTTCTGTCCCTTGTAATGGGTATACATGATATTATGACAGACAGAATTTTGCATGAATTTGTTTATTGATTTCTGGACTTAACACTTAATGAAGACATTCCTGGCCTTGATTTGTTTGTGATGATTTGTGTTTCCTTTTCTGTATCTTTCAGATTGTCTTCTCAAAGGAGGGACTGAGGGAATTAGGGGATGACGAGCCAACAACCTTTGCCACATATGAGTTCTTTGAGTTTGAACTGCAGTCTACACCTGTTGTCAAGGGTGATAAGTGAGTCATGCAACTAACATAGATTGGTAAATGTGGGACTGGGAAGAGGTGTACCACCTCATTTTGTTTCGTGAAAGTGTTGAAAGTAACACTTACGACAATGTCCTTCTTTCTTTCTTCAACTGTAATCATTAATTTCTGTCACTTGAAATGACTATCTTATAGGGAAAGGGTTCAAAGTTTGCATTTCTGCGTACAAGAGTTGTAAACCACAAATTTTTTAATTGCTTGTGTTTATGAACATTGTTGTAACAGTCATCTTGTAATAGGAATTATCCAAAAAATTATATGGCTTGATTTTAACTCAAGTTCTCCCTATCGCATAACTTACACTTTGGGTTTCTCTGTGAACTGTCCCATCTGCAGACCGTTGTTCAAATTCACGTCCCAGTACCGCGTCACTGTGGATGACTTTTTCCTGCACCACCTGATGAAGGGAGGCACCACGATGGAGGTGCACCAGGCTATTGGCACCGAGTACCGCACGGTGGCCGCCTGCCAGCTCCGCTTCAGGGACCTCCTGGACAAGCCTCAGGGTAGAGTCCATGGCACTGCCCAGCTGGTTGGTAAGTCAATAAAGTCTGTGGTCCTATTAGAAAAAGAAGGAAACAGAGGAAGATTCTGCACAGGGGTACATCCTAAGACAAGATGTTTTACCCACCATGCCCCTCTTTATCCGGACATGAAAATTGCTGTGTGGAAATACTTGGATAGTGAAGATTGTATTCCTCTCTGGAGAAAACAATAACTCCATAGAGGTTACCCTATGTCAATGAAGATGTGCTCACTTACTTGATATTTCAATGCTATCCATGTGAATTTCCATCCCCTCCCCTGTTCAGCTACACTTGAACTAATTCCACAATTATATTATATTGGATGGCTATGAATGGGATACCAGGGAATATTGCATGAGTTAAGGCCAATATTGCACGAATCGAAGATGAGTGCAATATTGACCCTAACGAGTGCAATATTCCCTGGTATTCCATGAATCAAGGCCATCCAATATAATTATTATCATCAATACAATCAAGTCGAGCAAGCATAAACTGCACAAAATTACCCGGCTTCTACTCGTCTCTGAAGTTGACTCGGCAGTCACATCCCAGCGCTGAAAAGGGGAAGCCCCTAAAACTGCGTATGAAACAAACAACTAGCAAGATGTTTGCACGCTTGTGAATTGTAACAAAATAACGCGCACTAGTAGCAAGTGTTTGCGCATTCAGCAAGCGCTCGCGCAATAGACGAGACAGAATTGAATGTGGTGTGATCTTGAACGGCAAGTAACAATGGTAGCCTATGGGGAATTAATATGTTGGTCTATGCGTTTCGTTCAATATGCTCTGATATTGAACGGTAAAATTTGAGCGGACTACAATACGTGTTTTTAATGTGCCGCTAAAACATCCTATATAGATGATAATATTGTTTATTTTATTGCTCCTGTATTGTAATCTATCCCTTTTTATGTGCCAGGAACTTTTGTCCTTTCAAAAAATGAGCAACATACTACTGTGAAATCATTGAACATAAATTTATTAAATGTGAAGGAGTCAAGAATTGTTTACATACATCTCGAGTTCGCCTGAACAGGATATGACTTGGGATAGAAAGGAGGAGAGGTTAACTGTGACACTCCGTTTTTCATTATTGACCTCCATTCTTTTTTATTCTTTCCCGACACTCCCATGCTATCATACTCAGTTATGTTTTCTGTTGTCCATTCATGTAATGCAAAGTTCGTAGTGTCAGCTTTAGTTAAGAGTATCATAATCCTTTGTTGTCGTTTCTGTTGTTGTTGTTGTTGTTCAGTCCAATGGATCTACACTACAGAACAAAATATTTTCCTGTTCACATCGCAGGTATTGAGTCAGGGCGAACAGATGTCATCTATGGTTCCGTGGAATTCTGGGTCAGATTGCGGGTTCCTATGGATCAAGCGCTTCGTCTTTTCAGGGTAAGGAACAACATTTTTTAAACACTGTCTATAAAGAAAAAGCTAATAGCTTTTCATTGACAAAATGACAGTAGATGATTGTACGTTTGTCATGGTATATACTCAGTGTTTGCTGTAATAGTCTTCTCTCAGGAGTAGTAAGATTCTAGTGATGATATTTTATGGTTCCTATTTTTACCTCCGCCAAGGGAGGAGGTTATGTTTTCGTCACCGTTGGTTTGTTCGTTAGTTAGTTCGTTAGTTAGTTTGTCCGTGTGCAAAATAACTCAAAAAGTAGTTAATGGATTTGGATGCAACGTGCAGGAAAGGTTGAGAATGACACAAGTAACAAACGATTAACTTTTGGTGGTGATCCGAGAATTTTTGGGGAATTTACGAAGGATTTTGATATTTTGACAGGTAGGGTCAATGAACTTGGGAGTGCAGGCTGCGCGTATTTGAGGTTTGCATGCACGCAATAAAGTGCGTGCTTTAGTTTCTGCTAGGGCAAGGCACGCCGTGCAGCTGAAGGTTTATGACGTAACAAAGGCTTGTATATTGGGAAATTGGGCGACTTTCAGCACACAATGCTATACGTACTCATGGATGGAAATCACTGATATCTCAATGGCAGAACAAGATCAGTGGTGAAAATGATTAATTGCATGCTTGGCGGAGGTCTGCACTCTCAGAGTGCTTCTCTAGTTCATAAAAGTGGTATACACAGTGACATTTCTTACAGCATCGTACTGCTTATGACAGAGGCTCCATGGGAACTTGAAGACAGAGGAACTGCAGCATAACAGTGATATTTTATGCAATATGAATCTGTTCTGTCACGATTACCAACACATTAGTTGTGACAATTTTGTGAAATATCACAAGAACTTTCCATTACCCCATTAGTAAGAGTCAATAATACTAACATGAATGTATATGGTACATATTTAAAAAGCAAAAGAGTAGTTGCTGACACTGTTATGCTCAGGCAAAGCTTGTATATTTTTCTCTCTTGTCAATCAATGTGCAAATGACTTTTCAAATCTCAAGGTGCTCGTGCTCCACAGTTGTAAATCAATAAAATGTCTGCTGAACATTATCTTGTGGAATGATGTATTTGATGAAACAAATTAGTTTAAACCTCACTTCCTTAGAAGTCCTTTTTTTTTTACACCCATTCCTGCAGGCCTAGCAAAATAGATTTGAGTGTCCTGAATATCAGCTCTAGTAATAATGGCCACCAAAGTTACAAAAAAAAAAATGACTGCTGAGCCAATTAGTATGATTAATTCAAACCAACCTTAGTTGTGAGCATGTAGTATCTGAAGAGTTCTGTTGCATCACTGCTTTAAGACAGCAGAAAATGACAACGCCAATATTCCAGCTGTTTTCTAACTGTTCTCACTTAAACCTTGTGTCGTGTTGCCGTAGGAACGGGTGAAAGCGCTGGGCTACATGTCATCCAATCAGAGGAAGACGCAGCAGGCTCTCGCCGATCTTGCCAAGACCCAGGAGGATGCAGCAGTTGGCGAGAGAGATGAGAACGTGAACCAGCTGACCGTCCGGGTGGTGCGCTGCAACGACATCAAAGCCAGGCGAGAAGGTAGGAGGGACAGTGACCAATTGTCTGGGGAGAATTCTCGCTAATCACATACTGTAAAACATGATATATTCGCGGCATGATATTTTCGCGAATTGGAGACGACTGCCTTTTTCGTGGCAAGAAATTTTCGCGAATTGCCTCTTGCGTTCAATGCAGAGCACTATCTCTGTCTCGAAACTACAATAGTTATGTAGATTTTCTTAGCAACTATTACATGTTGGGAAAAAGAGATATCAACTGTTTGCTCTGTAAATGCATTTTTATTGTGAAGTGGCCATGTTAAGATCATGATAGTAAGGGGAAAATTAGATGTGATTATTATAAAGTGTACATGTACACTCTGCCTGTGCCTGCTGCGCAATAACTCCACATTACTGGAAGTGCACAATTGAACCTTGAAAGCTAACCCTGTTTACCTCCGCTCATTGCACACAGGTGTGGAAGATCACCTCATTCATTTACACCTAACATATGGCCAGCTTACGGACCCAACCGCTAGTGACTAAATGTTTACATTTATATGTGATAGGGAGAACTTGAACCCATGTTGAGGTTTACAGAATGAATGTGCTCATCTCATGAGAGGAAATGAAAGAGTGACCAGTGATCAGATAATCACACTGTATTTGCAAAATGGAAGCTCTATGTTCACCTTAGAATAAAAACCTTACAGAGCTTGCTTTAGTGAGGAATCAGGATGCAGTCAAATGTAACAATTTTTTATGTGCACTGATAGGATCTTTCACATAAAGCTTTAGTGGAAATGGTGAGTTGACTGTACATTACTTTAAACTATTCCGTGAATTGAAGCTGCTTTTCTTAACCCAAGGTCTTTGCTAAATGTTTATTCTTTATGTGCCTGCCAGTACTCTCAACCCATTCCTTTTCCTTTTTCTTTTTTTCACCCCGAACACACTGACAGGCTTCATGTCAACTTTCTGTATGTTTATGTGTTTTCTCCCATAAGGTGTGCAACCAAACCCATATGCTGTGTATCGCTTTTTCGACTTCAACGACCACGACACGACGATAGTCCACAGCAGCAACACGCCGGAGTTCAACGACAGCCAGACCTACCCTGTGCCTGTCACCCCAGATCTCGACCGCTATCTGAGAACAGAGGTGATAACCCACGAAGGGGAAGGATACAGTTTTGGGGGTTGCTATTAGCTCTATGGCTGATGCATGTGATGTAATGTGATAAATTTATCGTAAAAGAAACTTCTGGCTTTTGGTCTCTTGTTAAAAAAAGAAGATAAAAAGAAACAACAGCGATGGTTGTGTTGTTGTTACAGTAGTCCTGATAGTGACAGAAGAAACATAAAAGGAAAAGAAACAACAACAAAAGGTAACATTAGTCCATGATAATGATTGAAGGAAAAAAAAAGATGAATCATTTCAAAATATTTTACAAACTTAAAGTTCTTTGTGAACAATTTTAAACCTGAATGAAAATGCCTTAGAGTAAGTCACAGAGTTCAAAGTTCAACTCATACTTGTCTTTCAGAGCCTTGACTTCTACATCTTTGATGATACGGATCCGGAGGAGTCATCGTTGCTAGGCGTGGCCAAGGTGCCCCTCATCAGTCTTGCCAACAATAAGGCCATCAAGGGTACTTTTGAGCTCAAACAGGTGAGACGCCCAGGTTGCGCTGATATTCACTTTAACACTGCAGCACAGTGAGTACCTTAAAGGGTGTGTACAGTTCTGGTTGAGGTGAGGATTTAGCTTTTAACATTTTGCGAGATATTCCAAAACCACTCTATGAGATGTCAAAGAGCATGCAATTCTAAGGGGTATCAAAAGTTTATTTGATGAAAATTGGTTTTGAAATGGCTGAGATATCCAAAAACGAGGTGAAACAAAGAGATCATAATAAAAGGCATGGGATGTCGCCTTTTATTATTATCACTTTTTTGGATATCTCAGCCATTTGAAAACCAATTTTCATCAAATAAATGTTGAATCCTTCTTAAAATTACATGCTCTTTCATATTTCATAAGAGGTTTCTCATTATCTCACTTAGGAATGTTCAAAACATGAATCCCCACCTCAACCAGTACTGTACGGTCCCTTTAAAATCCAGAAAACTGTACAAAATGTTTTCCTGATGGATTGAGTTTATTTAATGGAGCAGAACCATTCCCCTCCCTCCCTTGGAATGGTAATAAGTGATATTAAGTGCAAAAAGGAGAGAAATACTTCACATAGAGTGAAATGTCAGACATCTGGACCATAGCACGTGAAATGTGGTGTTTCCTTTTTTAGCTCACCTGAGCCAAAGGCTCAAGTGAGCTATTGCGATCGCCCTTCGTCCGGCGTCCGTCGTGCGTCGTGCGTCGTGCGTCGTGCGTCGTGCGTCGTGCGTCGTGCGTCGTCCGTCGTCCGTCGTCCGTCGTCCGTCGTGCGTCGTGCGTAAACTTTTTACATTTTCATCTTCTTCTTGAAAACCCCAAGACCGATTTTCATCAAACTTGGCAGGTAGCATCCCTAGGGGGTTAGGAACTCAATTTGTTAAAATGGGCACCATGCCCCACCCAGGGGGCCCCCAGGGGGGCCCAAACCCCCCAAAATTAAGGAATCTGTAAAAATCTTCTTCTCTAGAACCAGAAGTGATAGAGCTAAGTTAATACTATGAGTTAGTACATTGATGACTGTAGTTTCAAGTTTGTTCATGGCAAAATTAGGGGTGCCCCCCTTGGGACCCAGGGGAGGGGGGTGGGGAGGGGTTCTAATGGGGCCTAAATTGTACATTTTCATCTTCTTCTTGAGAACCCCATTACCCATTTTCACCAAACTTGGCAGGTAGCATCCCTAGGGGGTTAGGAACTCAATTTGTTAAAATGGGCACCATGCCCCACCCAGTGGGCCCGCAGGGGGCCCAAACGCCCCAAACTTAAGGAATCTGTAAAAATCTTCTTCTCCAGAACCAGAAGTGATAGAGCTAAGTTAATACTATGAGTTTGTACATTGATGACTGTAGTTTCAAGTTTGTTCATGGCAGAATCAGGGGTGCCCCCCTTGGGACCCAGGGAGGGGGGTGAGGAGGGGTCCTAATGGGGCCTAAATTGTACATTTTTATCTTCTTCTTGAGAACCCCATGACCCATTTTCACCAAACTTGGCAGGTAGCATCCCTAGGGAGTTAGGATTTCAATTTCTTAAAATGGGCACCATTCCCCACCCAGGGGGCCCCCAGGGGGGCCCCAAACCCCCAAAATGAAGGAATCTTTAAAAATCTTCTCTAGAATCAGAAGTTATAGAGGTAAGATAATACTATGAGTGAGTACATTAATGACTGTATTTTCAAGTTTGTTCATAGGAGATCAAGGGGTGCCCCTCTTGGGGACAGGGGGGGGGGGGGGGGGTTGGTTGGGAAGGTCCAAATGGGGACCTGAATTGTACATTTTCATCTTCTTCCTGAAAACCTCATGATGTATTTTCATCAAACTTGGCAGGTAGCATCCCTAGGGGGTCAGGATCTCAATATATAAAAATGGGCACCATGCCCCACCCAGAGGGCCCCAGGGGGCCCCAATCCCCCCCCCCCCCCCAAATTAAGGAATCTTAAAAAATTTGGGCCCTTATTGTACAGTTTCATCTTCTACTTGAGAATGCCTGGTCAAATTTTGGTAGAGCTGTGAATAATTTAGATTAGTGACTGCGTGAAAGGTGAACTTGCGATACTCAGGTGAGCGCTAGACCCGCGGGTCTCTTGTTTTGCTGATGAAAAGGCACAAACAAACAAAGCTAACACTGTGCCAGAAAACTTTGCCAAAATCAAAATATATTACAAAAAATTGTAAATAATAGTCTTAGGCATTATTATTGAAAAGATGAAAGCAGACTCTTTTCACACTTGCACAAAATGTTGGAGAAAACAGAAACATGTCTTACTTTATGGAGCAAGTGAATTACAGCTATTGTGGCAGTAAGTCCCTTATCCATAGCCCTAGTGTTTCTGCAGTATTTCAACAACACCACACCAGGGCCCTGTTTCATAAAGCTGTTCGTGAAGTTATGCACGACTTTATGAACGACTTAATATGGCATGACAAGTGACTTTCCTAATCATTGTTAATTTCAATTGCTAAAGTTGAAAATTGCAGGTGATAATGATTATTCTTACATTCTAATACACGTTTTTAGTTGAAAATAGATTTTGCCCCAATGTAGATGAAATATTGGTGTACCATCATACTTTGTTAAAACATACATGTAAGGGGGGGGGGGGGGGAAATGGGCACACATATTGGCACTTCATATTCCAATCATTCGTAAAGTTGTGCGTAACTGTACAAACAGCTTTATCAAACTGGACCCTGCTCTGTGTTTATTTGTCATTCCATCTCTCTTTCCATCTCTTTTGTTTGTATCCCACCAGGGTGAAGCTACAAGGGGTACCATTGATGTAGCAATCAAATGGCAGTATCCGTACATGGCTCCTAAGATGACTACCCACACACCACAGAAGGTAACAAAAACTGGCAACTCGATCAGAACGTGCTATCAGCTAATTTATGTATGCATGTATGTATGTTTGAATATATATATATATATATATATATACATTTTTTTCACAAAGTCTCAGTTGAGGCATATCATTTGATTTCTTTTTCTCTCTCAAGTGTCAGCGACATGACAATATGATATAGTCGTGGAACTTCGTAGTTTGATTTCCTGGGACAATGGTAGAACTTTTGGTGAATTGAACAGTACTGCATGCATGCTTAGGATATTTCGGTTATACTTTGGACATGTAAACTTAATGCACATACCCTCCTGCTATTTAATGGCATTTAATTTCTTCTTCTTCATTTTTTTTTTTCATTTTATACAAAATTTGTTTCAAGATGTTGGCTGGAATATTCTTTGTTGTATGCCAAGAATGCAGAGCAATCTCTCAATTTTTTCACACATTGCAACTGCTATCCATGGCTGAAATTCACTGATTAAACAGAGCCCTAAACCTTTGACATTTCTGGTCTTCAAGCACACAGATTGTTGTGTAGGAATTTCATACACTTCATGTAAGAGCATCTTCCCTTCTCATTCTAGCCGTCCATTCAAGTGACCGCGCCGCCCAAGCCTCCCACGACCAGACCCCCATCGGGTAGACCCCCCTCTGGTCCAACAGGTAGGCAGCCCCAGCCACCACCCACAGCCCCGCCCACAGCCCCGCCCACAGCCCCACCCAAGGTACAAGCTGTCGCTCCCAGCTCAGGTTCCAAGGACATGCACTTGACCCCCACCAGGGACAAACCACCCCTCAAGCCCCTGGGTAAGTGCAGCTTGAAATAGTGTGAAAAAAGTAATAATTGCAAGTGTAGGACAGTTGTTCTTTTTTTCTTTTAAGAAGCATGTGATCTGGGGGGCATTTCATGAAGCAGTTTGGTCGGATATTTTTTGGACAAACTGTTACAAGCTACTGAAATCCTTGCATCTGATTGGCTGAGAGCAAATTTGTCTGACAACTTTGTCGGACGAAATGCTTCATGAAATGCCCCCCAGATATACCCATCAAAGAATAATGCAATGATAAAAGTACAAATATATAAAAGATAGATGTGCATTGTGTGGATTGTGTGATCATAAGACATTGGTGCTCTTCATGAGTCTTTGTAGCTGCTGTGCAGATTCATCATAGGAGAGAAAAAGGACTGCTGTTCTTGTTTATTTGTTGTAATCATCTTATGAGAACAGTGGTATCATCTAACTGATAATATGTATTCCTATTAGAATCTAAGAATGGCTGTTGTACATCTGTGCTCTATTCTGCCCTCATACTTTCTTCAGCCTCTTCAACGCCATCAGGCTTAGCGCCAGTGAGACGTAACTCCAGGGAGAGGCTGAGGGAGCCGGGCATCTTACCCCAAGTACAGGAGGTGAGTCTGAAAAGTGCAGTCCTGTGTGATGTCTCTCACATCACACTGTGTGGCAATTGTCACTTGATTTATTGCCGCAGGATACATGTTGTATGATTTGTGTCATGTGTAGTGTCTTGTGATGTTTGACCATGTGCTGGTTCATGTGATGTTGATGCTTTATGTAATGAAAAGAAAAGTTTGGAAACTAACAACTAAACAGACAGCAATATATACACTATTAAAAACTTTATATACTGTACATACACGTATATTTGCTTCCAGATAATGATGTGTTAGCTTGTGCATTGTCATGTCAAAGTAAAGTCTCTTCCATTGAATCAGAAGATGAAATCACACTGATTAAACTTGCATAATTTGATTCCTTATACATCTTACAAATATAATTTTGATGAAGGTGTTATCCAAAATATGAATTTTAGTGTTATGCCAAATATCATCTACATGTAGATAATGTGGACTGTGATATTGAAAAGACTTGTGTGAAAGCTTGGCTGCCTTTGAATATCTATAAGCATTTCCAGCTTGGTAATATTCAAGCCTACTGCAAAGTAGAAATGCCCTTATTATCCCAGTTTGCCTGTAACATAAAAGCATACACAGCATCATGTTTGTTTACGCATGTTTGTACCCATTGCTCTTAGTAAAATACTGCTCCTTGTTTGTTTGTTTGTTTGCTTGATTATTCACATTTATTTAGCAGTGTTTCAATTTTTTTCCCCTTGTTTTCTAAGCATGATTGAAGCCAGCTTGATATATTTGCTATGAATTGGACCCCTCTGTAGCTGTCAACTACAGAGAGCCATGCCTTCTGTTTTACTTTGTTTCTACGTTTGCGCTAGGCTAGATTTCCATTTGAATATGAAATGTGAAGTATGCAAACATACATCTCTTGGTATGGTGCTTGGTATGAGAAGCAGTGTGTGTTGTTGACCCTCTGCAAACAAATCAGAATTCAATGAAATCATCTGTCAATGACCATTTTTATCACACAAAGTATGCAGACAAAAGCATTTTATTGTGGTTATGCAGGTAAATGTATGTGGTGATTTCAAACAGTGTGTAACCTAAGGCTGATAAAGCTGCAACCTTCTTCCCCAGGGGCTAGCTAGCTTTTTGCTAAAGATGGGGGGGGGGGGGGGGGGGTGGGGGGGTTGACCCAATGACGATGGGTCATGGCAAGAAAAAGAATGATAATAATAAATTAATAAAAAAAAAAACAGGGGGTCTAAACCCCTACACCCCAAAACAAAACAAATAAAAACACAAAAAGGGGAGCCCAAGGGGTGGGTTTAACTCCCCTAACCGCCACCCCCTCCCCTCCCCCGATCCACCACTGTTCTCTGCCCCTGTTTTACAGATCTGAAGAGTTATTGAAATTTACAAAATTTCTTTTGAGTATAATGTGGACATTACTCACTGTGAAAAAACAAAAGATATCCATGCAATTTGTTTACTCTTTTTGGAACTCTACATTCTGTCACTATAATGTAATTTGCTCATTCACAACATGTATATATTTTTTTCCATATGAAAGGTCATGGTTCATCAAAACTGAAAAAAAATCAAAATCAAGCATCCAAATAGATTTTTAGTGGATGAAAGCCAAGCTTTACCGATATTTTTCTCGCTTTGAGATACATCTTATTCATGCCTGCCATGTTGAAGTTGAATATGTTCGAATGAATATTGCTCTTTCTGTGTAAACAGGAGCAAATGACATCACAGTTTAGCATGAAATTCACAACAAAATCATCAATTCAAGCTACTATTTGGTTGATTATATTGTTGTTACTGTTGGAAAGTTCATCTTTGAACAACCCAGCAAGTGCTTATTCCGTTCAGGCTGAATTATTGTGCCATAAGTTTGAGCTGGATGAAAGAAATACTCCAGACTAGCAGCTATTGTCACTTGTGCCCTTCATGATCAGAAGGGTAAAATGGTATACTTTCTCCTGTGTGCCCCATGTGCTGCCTTCTATGTACTGCTTTACCACTCCATCATGTGTATAAATATGTACATGCATGCAATACTCAGGCTGATGAAGAAGTGGCAGCAGCGGAAGAAAGCAAAGCGCAGGCGAAGGAAAAGCCTGCCCCCACCCCTGCACCACCCACCGAGCCAGCCACAACTCCCGCCCCACAGGTAGCCATATCCCCGCTCTGCCCCCTTCTGAGCCTTTACTGCGGTTTGGTTTTGCTGTGCTGTTTGTTGTGCTATTAGCAGTAGAAGGCAACAAACAAAAACAAACACTTGTAGTGTGTTCTCTGTGTTGCTTAACCCTAACTAGGCCGGGGGGGGGGGGGGGCCTCCGAGGCCCCCCCCCTCGCCGTTCCGTGCGATGTCTCGCAATTGCAAAGAGCTATCGCCGCGACATTTCATGACTTTTTACTTTCGAGTCTCCCGCATCTTTTGACACCAAATTTGCGACGCCCGGGCGCGCGGTTCCGAAGTTACGCGTAAACATGTACATGCATGTCAGACAAAAAATTGCTCAAAAACGTTAATTCGTGTACAGTTTCAATGCAAACTGTGCTTACAGGCAAATTTCATAAAAGTGTGATTATTTTGGTGTTTTATTGATTAAAATCAGTGAATAACATATTTTCTTGTTCGGAGCGATGTCGCGGACAAATTTCATCGAAAAAACAATGAAAAACATAAAGTCGAAAAAACAACGAAATACATAAGAAATTCAAAAAAACAATAAAATACATAAGAATTTTTTCTGATATCACAATTTTTGTAAATTACATTTGCTAAGGACACTAAAAAGAATATTTACACAAAAAATGTGCCTGTTTTGAGCTTTATTTTGTGATTTATACCAAATAGTCTGATTTTATGCATCATCATGCATAAATTAGCATAATTTAGCATACATGATGATTTTTTGAAAAAAATAACTTCATGGTATTTTAGATTACATCATAGGCAATGTGTGTGCCAATTTTCGTCGCGATCGCGCGGTCGATGGCCGAGATCTGGAGGGGGGCCTGGGATGAGGCCCCCCCCCCCCCCCCCCCCCCCCGCTCCATCAACTACCTAAATAGCCAGGCCTAGTTGGGGTTAAATTTGCTTTGTGTGTCTTTGAATATGTAACTGTCTGCTGTCATTAATTTGTTGCTTATTGTGTTGCATGCAAAATACTTGCCTTGTACAAAACCTTTTTCATTTTTCACATGAATGCAGTATTGTGTGACTTTGGCTACATTCTACCCAAATTGCCTATCATAACATGCATGTTTTGACTCATATTGTTCCTCTCAACATTTACAACTGTACATTGACAGTGATAAACATTTTATCATATTCATAGAAGACAGATGATACAAAGAAAAACAACCCATGATTGCCCGTTCGAAGACAAAGAAAAAACAACCCATGATTGCCCGTACAAAGAAACAGACCCCTGTGAAACTCTTAACAAGTTTGTACAGACTTCACACATTGCATAACTAAAGTGAATACTCTTACTAACCCTCCTATCAGAGTAAAGCGTACTTCTTTTCAGTTCTAACCAATGTTAACCAACTTTCTATCAACTAGAGTGGACGTCTGCAGTGATTTTTGCTATTTTTTGTTTTGTCATTGTTGTTCATAATATGAAAGTTTGTGTCGTGAATTCAGTCTTGCTCATCAGCAGTGAATGTAGATTTTTAACATGTTGATTTGACTGTGCCAGACCATGCATGCTTGGAAAGATGCAACTTGGTTTAGTGATCATTAGACATGTAATAGTAATATGCAATGCAATGAGTTAGACTACCACTATGCCAATTTCTAATGTTTGAAAGCAAAGGCCTCATAATTTGCAAAACATTTTCAGGAGGTACAAGAAGATACATCTCAGGTTTTAATTCATGGATGGTCAAAATGTTCTATGTACCCTCCCCCTCCCCCTCCCCTCCCAAAAAAGTATGAAGAATACGATAAAGTAAGAAAGAAAAAAAAAATAAAGTGCAGATAAGAAAATTGGACCCTTCTTTCCTTAAAGGGACGCAGTCCTCACGAAATTAAAAAAAATATGTTGTTGTTGGTACCTCCAATGAACTACTTACATCAAAAACAAACTTTCAAATCACCAAATAAGCTTGTACATTTCGGTTAAAAAAGTGTGACTCTGCAAATGAGCAAGTCTTGGCGGAGAGTCATACGTTATCGATGCACAACTCTTTCCAGCGGTGTTATGCTCGTCATCCCTAGTAATTTATAAATACATGTTTACTATTCATTTTTATATTAATTGTATATATAAATAAGCTTGAAATATTTTGTTTGAAATAATAAAACCACATATTGTCACATTTTATGAAAAAATGAGATATGATCATTTTGAACACTTAAATTGGTTTTCTGAGGCACGGCTGTCAACTTGAGAGTAGGGCATCAATGACGTTGCACCTTTTGGCAGGCTCTTACACGATCGCTTGCAGGAATTATTTTTTAAAAATCGCGTACGGAGACAATTTTTGATGTCCACGCGTATAAATTGGTGAAAGGTTATATTCTTTACTCTTCTTAATTATCAGTACAGTGAAAATCTCAGGATTGCTTCCCTTTAAGGGGGTGGACATAGAGGACAGTGTACCCTGTGAGGAGGTTTTAACAAACAGAAAGGACAATCATTTATACAGTCGTACTTCACTGTAGACCTCTATAAAGTATGGGCTGTATTTTTGACACATGCCACTTTTATACCAGTCAGGTTGTGTAAACCAGAGCTGATAGTGTAAAATTTGAAGTGTGTAGCAGTTTCCTCAAGGATTTTCAGCTGTGGGAATGGCAGATGCTGTACTGTCACACTGATTTTTTTTTTCTTAATTATTGCCCTTTGCTGCAAAGCCTTTCTCATTGTAACTGGGTAATGGTGTCTTGTGAGTGGTCAGAATTCTGGTAAATCAGGAAGAAAGTCCATGATGTGCTGTGTCTCTAGATGTCTTTCTACTCAGAATGGCTGTACTACCTTGACAATCTGATTACCAAGAGCTTGATCTCTCAGATATGGTGCATTCATTTCATGCCACATGGATAAGACTTTGCATCCGTCCTTTCCTTTATTTAACATCTCATATGATAGTCTTAAATGAAGGGCTCCATGGCTTAATGAGAGTGATTATTTGTGTCGTAGGAACCTATTATCGTATAAAATACCATAAGAGCAGGTAGAGAGAACCTGAAAGCTTAAATGAGGGATTGTAATGGAAGCTGTTGTTGTAAATTGCCATTGTATGGTGTCTATTTACAGGGCTGTGAATGTTTAGTAGAAGATGACAAATCCATGAGAAACATAAGCTTTGTTCTGTGAACAAATTTTTTTATATAGTTAGTCTAGTGCTTACAAAACTTCCAATGCTGAAATGGTAAGATCTACCCAGCTACCTTGGTAATGGAGAGAATCTCTGGAGCTGCTTTAGGTGTAGTTGTCATAAATGGGCAACTCCACGGTAACTGACGTTACGCGTTTAAGGATTTTCATGAAATTGTTTGTGTTGTAGTTTTGTAAATGAAAGCACCCGGGGCTTGTAATTAGCATTGATGAATGAGTTCATGAGAATGAAGAAATAGGTGGAAAGTTTTTCTCTCAAACTGCATTTCTTATCACATAGCAAGTGAAAATGTGTCGGTAACTGACGTTACGGAAAAAGGACATGGGAAATTATGGTGTAGATTTAAATGGAAATATCTCATGTCCCTGACTTCTAAACTTTATGTATTTAATATGGCAATACACCTAGGTTCTTAGGAACAGGTGTGCAAAATAATGTGCACTTTAGATATTCCCTTTTAGCACCATGCCAATTTCAGTGAAGGCATGACGGTAACTGACGTTACGCTTACATTTGCCATAGGGTTTACACATGGAAAATCATGATTAGGAATAATTTTGTGATATTTTATAATTCTGACCTTTCAAAGTGATTTGTTTGATATGGAATCATGCCTTGGTTCATCAATTACAAATACCCAAATGAAATGAAACATAAGTTCATTTTCTTTATGTTTTCTGAAAACTTAAAGGTAAACATGTCAGTAACTGACGTTACACATACTTTTGCTATGAGGTTTACAAAGAACTAATTTATTTAACACGTTATTATACTGCTGCAATATACCAGTAACAATCCCAGGCATTTACTTAGCAACAAATTAAAACAAAATCTTAAGACAAAAATGGGGTGGGGCCCTTAGAGGGCAAGCTTCCCCCCCCCCCATGCCATAGCACAGTTGAGCAAAAATAATGTAAATGCACCAGAGGATATTTCTTGACATTTGTCTTAAGATTGAATGCTTATTCAACAGTTATGATTACACAGAGCCATTTAGATTCAGCAGTTCCAAGTATAAATATTGACATAACTTAGGGTTGTTTTTTGTCTTTTTTATGTTTTGTTTTGTTTTGTTTTTTTTTATGAACAGGAAAGTTTCTATCTAGAGTACCCCACCCATAATGCCCTCCAGTACTACACTAAACACAGATGTTTTTGTGTGTGAAAAAAAAATATCTTTCAGGTCATGGGGAAAAAACACATACAAATAAAAATATTCATGAATATGTATGAAATCTACCGTGATATATTCTTTCTTCTTTTCTTTATTTTACTCCTTCTCCCTCAAGGCACTGTTAGGGCCACAAATAAAAAATGATCTCCATCATCATAACACTTTTAATGTTTTTTTTTTGTGAAGAAGAAACATGCTTTCTTGGTCAAAAGGGCATTACTGTATTTGTTTATTCCTTGCTTGAAGGAATGGAATTGTTTTTCTTTTTCTTTTCATTGGTATATCAAGGCTTGCAAATACATCCCAGAAACCAAGAAATAGGACTTTGCACCAAAAGAATTCTAAGATCAATATAAACGAATCTTCCTCTTCATGATTATCATGTATTACAAAAATGTCCCTGCATGAATGAAATAAAGTAATCAACAAACATGAACAGTTTTTTTATTTTACCCTAGAATCACCTCTCACTTTGAACAACATCAGTGTTAAATGTTGAGCAACATCAGTGTTAGTTTCAAACAGTAATGACAGTACATGCCTTATGTCAGGCCTGCTCATCTATGTACCATTTCAAGATGTGCCATATTAACTAAACCACACATTTAAGTGCAAGCGAAGAAATATATCTGTTCCTGCATTTGCCTTGAGGTAGAAACTCCACTAAGCTTCCAGAAAAAAAGAAAAATGCTTGCAAAAATAGTCATTAGTAAAGATTATAAAACTGTTGGTATACAGATGTACACAAGCTTTTTAATAGAAAAAGGTGGTTACCATGCAACCACATCATTGATTAGGCCTACAAATTTGGTAGCTTTATCATCCCGTAGGACAGTGAGTACTGTATACCGGTAGTAATTTGAGTGCACTCTATATTACATGTGGTAAACCTAAACTTCCAGATGATTTAACCTTAAACTTGTGCTGAACCGAAAATCAAAAGCTCAAGCCCCCGCCCCCACCCCCCAAAAAATATGATAAATAAATAAATAAGATAAAGTGAAAAAAAAAAATGTATCCATGGACATACAGTGTACCATGGTGATGACATCATTCCCTATCAAAGGGATTGCTGCTCTTTGTTGATAACCTTTGACTTCCCAGATGTATTGAAATGGCCTAAAGTCAAAAAATTTGCCTAAGTTATAATTACTGCCATGGTAACTGACGTTACATACTGGTATATGACGTTTCGGTAACTGACGTTACACATTTTGATGTGTTCATTTGACTCTCCAGTATGCCAAGTATCCTTATTTTCTGGTATTGAAAGGAAGGCATATGGGCTTACATTAGAAATCCTAAGTCATATCATACAGCTCACTTTCTTTGATAAATAATGTTGAAATTTCCTTGTTTTTGGTAACTGACGTTACATCCATCATTGTCAAATTAATCAAAAGTTTTTATAAAATTCCTTAAAGCAACCAGCTTTTTCTTTTTATCATGTGGTAAAAGACTTGTCTGGTAACTCCAATCATATAAAAGATTGTTGTTTAGAGTACTAATAAAGTGGATATACAGAGGGTAAATTATGCGACAATACACTCTCTCTTACCATTGAGTTATAGGCATATTTTGGCAGCCATTTTGAAAATCAAAATGGCCGCTTTTATTGAAAAACATAATGATTCTTAAAACTTCAACTCAAGTATTGTCTGAAAATGTATGGTGTTTGAAACAAATATCATTTTAAATTTTCGGCATCTGTGTCCTACATACCGTGGAATTGCCCAAATGCTATTTTTTGTAAAACACCAAGTCATTAAGTAGCAAAGTGCAGACCCGACACCTGCACTTTTGGGACAATTGTTCTTCAACCAACCATTAAATCATGTTTTGTTCATGTCTACAATTTGTACGCTGACCCACAGACATCTGGCGAGCCGAGTTCAGCTGGCAGCGAGGCTACGCCTCAGGAGGGTTCTCGTCCAGGGCAGGAAGAAGAAGTCCCCCACGGTCCTCCTTCCACCGAAGAGGGGGAGGAGGAGGGGGAATCCTCCATGGACGACCTGGAGAGGGAGATTGCCGGAGAGATGGCCCGGCAGGAGCGAGAGGCGCAGGGGCCGGATGAATCCGCTGGGAAGACAGCCGCGAAGGGGCAAGGAAAGGAGGAAGAGGAGGCGGACGAGGACGACGACGATGACCTGGTAGCCAGAGAGCTTCAGAAGGAGTTTGGGCAGGACACCACGCAGGTGAGTCCAAAGTCACATTCATGCTGACCGTGTTGCCATGTCGTGGTCATCTAGCAAGTTTCCCCCCATTATTATTCCATTCCTACTATTTTTTTACTTGTTGCATCTGATGAATGCATTGGCATTTTCCAAAAGCTGTTCACAAATCCAGTAGTGAATAGTGTATTGACAGATGGAACTAGAGGGATCAAAAAGCTATTTAAAGGGGATGGCTAGTAACTGATGAGTGGAAATGCCGGGGGATGATTGTTCCAATCCTTGTGGGATTCATTTAAGAGTACATTATATATCTATTGTTGTGTGAAAATTATTTGCTTCAGAGTGGTCTCATATTTAAGTAATGTGCAGTTCAATGTTTCCAGGTTAGCATGCCTGTACAGTGTCAGGGCGATTGTTAACGGGCACACAACAATAGATATATAATGTACTCTTAAATGAATCCCACAAGGATTGGAACAATCATCCCCCAGCATTCCCACTGATCAGTTACTAGCCATCCCCATTAAAGAGTTATCGAGGTTTTATTGTTAAGCAGTCATGATGAATAATTCAAATCCAACTAAAGTTTGTTTTTGGTGCCCTTTCTCTTTCAGATTGGAAAGACCGAGGTGTATGATGACACAATGTTTGGGGAAACATCCGCTCCGAATGCAGACAATGAGTGTAAGTTAGAGCCTTGAAGTATACACACTCTCATGCTTTGAAAGTCGAGACGCATCTTCAAAATACTTTGTGTAGAAACTCTATATATCCCTGTGGAGATTCAACCCAGACATTACTTGAATAGGAATACATGGACCAGTATCTCACATTTTCTGACTGTTTTGCTTATGGTTTGATGTCTAGGGAGTTGCGAATGTCACAGGGTTTATTCCCCTTGCCACAATTAAATCATATCGTAAGATACATGCAAGACTTGAACTCTCCATGCATCAGCAGTTTTCTCATAGACACTTAAAGTGTTATTTGTTATCAAGGCATTTCTTGCTGAAATATCCTGATTATGTGAATAATTCTTCAAAAGTTTAATGGTATACTCTTTGTAATGTTCTATGAAAATCAACAAAGTCAGAAAATTTGTTCAAAGGCTTTGGCATATACTGACTGTGTGGGCTTTACCTCATTCACAAAGTCCCAACTGTTGTTCCAGTCAGCAATGCTGCATATTTGTCTTACTTTCATTGTATGCTGTGTTAACCAATTACTTTGATCATTCTATCCTATGTAAACACTTTCATGATCTTATTTTATTTTTTATTTTTGCAAGGCGTGAACCATATGATGCTGAGCAAATAATGACTTTCATAAAGTTGTGTTGTCTATGCAAATTTATTTAAATCCCTCTTTGTCCAACAGTTGATGAATCCTCTATTGAGGAGGATGTTGAGATACCAGAAGCTGGTGAGGAGGAGGAAGAGGATGTGGAGGAAGCAAGGGTGGCCAATCCAGAGAGCCAGGCATCGAGTGATAGCGAAGGCGTTGTCATGCCGACGTCTACGAGCAGACCCGTCTCGGCGATGGCAGTGGGTGTTTCTGGCATTTCTTTCTTACAGCAAGGATTGGACAATAAGTCCTATAAACCTTCCATAAATCTACAAATCATCTCCATTTCTCGACACAATAGATATACTCCCATTAACCACACCCCCCCCCCCCCCTTTCTATCACTGTACAGGTCATACAATTCTTCCACAAAGTGCACATTTTTAATCAGCAAAATGTTGATGTCGACATGCTTGCATGGTCCCTCTGTAAGGTATTGTTTGAATTGCCTAGTCTACATTGCCAGATGGGTCACTCCATCAGGTTGGGTCAACAAGCTCCTGATGTCCATGCAACGGAGGCATCAACTGTTTCATTTCCCAATGAAGATTATTTCAAATCTGGTTAAGTTTTGCTGTGTCAATATGAACTCTGTCCCCTGCTATAGCAATGCATGTTTAAATTAGAGAGCTTTCATGGATTTTGCTGTACTGCAAATTAATTTTCTTATCTCCGTTGTATGGACATCACATTTACATGACATCTGCAATGAATTCTCCTGTCTGAAATTGCAATACCCCCATGCTTAATCATTAAAACATGATGGGAAACTGTTTTCTTTCTGAAGTCATTACTTGCAGATAATTGCTCAGTTTTAATGAAGCTTGGATTTCGAGTTCTAGTCTGTTACTAAAGATGACCTAAATTTGTGGACTGACACAGACATTTTTGATGTGATTAAAACAAAAGACATGACAATAAGGAAGGTTGGTAATGCGGCACATGTATGGATAATTCTCTGTAGTGTCAACGTACTTCTGCAGAAACATATGTTGCATGTAGCTACACACACAGATTTAGTGGATGAGTGATTTATTTCTGCAATTGTTATAGATTGTGTGCTCATAGAACTGCTTCTGTATCATTGGTATAAACAACATGTTTTACTCAGAGGAAATCTCCCCCAGGAAATTTTGCTGCATGATGCATGTGTGCATCTAGTATATGTGGGTGAAAATCTAGTATAATCACACAATGTAAACCTGCTTCTAGTGAGACTCAAAGAATCCCAGCAGAATTTTGACAGCACCCAACATGTTCTCAGTAAACAGTGGGTTATTATCACTCTCGACTCCCTCCCCCCCCCCCCCCAACCAGAGTGAGGATATCGTGATCGTCAACGTCAGTCACCTCAACCTGGAGCCCACGGCTGAGCTGCTGGAAGATGACAGCATCCACAAGCTCTTTGTTGAGTACCAGATTCTGGGGATCCCCCAGGAGGAGTTAGAGACCCCCTTCTCCCTCCCGAAGAGGGGCAAATCGGGCTCCCTCTCGCTCTCCTACAATTTTCACAAAGGTGAGAGACATGCTTAGATCAAAGAGCAAGCCACACCTTTTAGAGTTCAAGAGTATGATAGTGTTCCAACTCAAATTTGATTTGCAATTTTAGCTGATGAACAATATTTCAAATGGTATCCTGTACCCTTTTATGGAAGAAAACTTCTTCCTTAAAGATAGTTTGTGTAGCAGTGGTATAAAAAAGAAAAATGCATAGCAATTTGCAATACAATACCAGGAAAAGTATTTCCTGGAGTTGTAAGGTATGACGTAAAGGAAACCAGCAAAGCCCAAATATGAATGTGGAGTGAGTGAAAGCAGTAATATTAGTAGAACACATCAGTGAAAGTTTGAGGAAAATTAGACAATCTATTCAAAAGTTGGGAATGTTTGAAGTTTTGGTGCCATCTTCGCTTGATGAGGAGACTACTACACTTCATGGCGTCGTTTTATTCATTAAATCATAGTCAAAAATAACATCATGAATTGTAGTAGTCTTTTCATCCAGCAATCATGGCATAGCAACTTTAAAAATTCATTTTTTTTAAATCGATTTTTTGAATTTCTTCAAACTTTACTGAAGTGTTCTATTGATATTTTTGGTGCTTTTCACGTAATCCCCGTTTATATTTGGGCTCTGGTTTCTTTGAAATGAAATGCAACAAAATGAAATTTGAAACAAATGGTACTTCACTATGCCACATGAAAGCAAATACATGGGGAAACATAGAAAGCATGTCACATGCGCATTCAGTTCTTGCAACGTGCCAGCAAAACCTCTCAACTGCAGGGAAGGCGTGACATCTCATCAAACAAATGAACACAATGCTGTGGAAAGTAAATTCTGTACTTCAAAAAGCAAACAGGGTTGGATGCAGGAGGAGCAAAAGAGAGAGGAAAGGGCAGAAACTGGACGAGGGGAAACCTAGAGTCTCTATTCAATTCAATATCACACTTTCATTGCACGTAACAACTGCAGCACGTAAGCCTATAATCAGTGACGCGATCAATACACTTTAGCTTATGCACAATACTCAGACAGTAACAATATTTCACTCTATTAACGTGAATATTTTATGAGTTTCTTAGTTGGCTTACACTTTTGAAAGATGAAGTGACCAATACAAAGCATGGACATTGACATTTTTTTTTTTTTTGAACTCTGCTGTTTTTCTTCACTGAAAGTAGATCCCTGCTATTAAGAAGAGTTTGTTTTTTTCATTACTGATGTCACTCTGTGTTGTTGTTGTTTGTTTGTGTGCAAGTTGTATATATTTTTGTATATGACAAATTCAAGTGGGCTTTCACCTGTGCACTTGAACAAATCAATTTTAGTGAGGGATTAAGACTAATCCAGTCAATATCCCTTCATAAATGATTCATTGGAATATCAGTAGAAGGGGATTTTATGCAAACTGTTCTCTCTCATTCTCTCTGATGGCAAAACGTATGGCAGTGCCAGTGAGATTTTCTAGATTTACTTCTCCCTCCTTCCCTCCTTTTTCTGTCCGTTTGTCTGATTAAGCTCTTGTTTTTTCTCTTTTTCACCTTCTCACAGGAAGTAATTATGCATCGATTTTCTGTGCTGATGCCATCGATATATAGACAAGACTTACTGCCATGCATTTAGAATGGTTTGTGATCCGTGTGTGTATCAGAATTAAAATTAATCTAGGAAATCTACACGAAAAGCATGGTCAGTATTGAATATTCATTGTTAGCTCACTTGAGCCAACTGGCTTAATAGTTGAGCTATGGCAGAGCGTACTCCGCGTTATGTGTTGTGCGTGAACTCTGTCATACTTTCATCTTCTTGAAAACATATTGCTAGATTTTGACCAAACTTGGTGGGAATTACTAATGGAAGGGGGAGGGGATCATGTTTTGTACAGATGGTGGGGGTGTTCAGTAGGGGGCCTCAAAAGTGGGCTCCAAAGTGGGCCTGAAATAATGAAAATTTAGCTAATTTTTCTCAATTTTTTACATTTTCATTTTTTTTTTAAAGTAGCTTTAATTTTTAGTTTGTGCCAAAATTGTGTTGGACCCCTAGAGGCCCCCATTACCCTAACTTAGCTGATATTGTCATAATTTTTCTACATTTTCATCTTCTTGAAAATTGATGGCTGCATTTTGGCCCACACTTGGAGGGGACTATGGCTTATACAAGTGGTGGTGCTCCACTCCCATGTACTGAGAGGACCTGTTGGTTTCTTGTTTTGCTCTCCAGCGGTGGTGCAGTAGAAGGATTAGGGTTAGGGTTACGTTTAGGGTTAGAGTTTGGGTTAAGGTTTGGATTAGGTTCAGGATTAGGATTAGGGTTACAGTTAGGGGAAGGGTCTTGAGTAGTTGCCCTAACATGGGAAAACATAGTTTTGATAGGAATACAGAAACTGTTGATTTTTGCCCTAAAATGTACTCATATGATTTGTGTGAAATGTGCAAAATAACTCTGAGATGACACAATTTCAGTTAGATAATGACACAATTTCAGTTAGATAATGACAAAGTATTGCAATCAGAAAATGTATCCAATGGTGGTGGTTACTATTTAATGTTTTATGATAGGTTATCAATAACTGACAAATCAGACTGAAGCAGTATCCGTCACTCTTTCAAGCACAAGTAAATCACATGCAGCTTGTTGGGAAATAACAATTGCAAGGGCATGATTGATCACTGTATGACATTCTACATACCCAGTGCTGAGCAGGGAAGGAGCTTCGGGAATGGAAGTCAGGTACATCAAGTCTTATTTTACACTTTTGGTCTCAAAAATGCTCCAAACCAAGTCATTATCATGGCAAATCTTGTCAACCAGAAAAGTCCCTTTTAGTATTTTTCAAGCAAATCTTAATTGATGAAAGATGAATTTTGTGTGCTTCTGAGAATTATGTTTTGCCTTTAAGGTATTCATAACTAACTATGTTTTGCCTTTGAGGTATTCATAGTTATATCCCACATAAGTATGTTTGACCAATGGGATTACTTGAATTTGAAACACGTGGCCGAGAGATGTCTTTCTCCCAACATCCATGTCATGGTGCTTTAACATATGTGAACGTCTTTTTCATGAGCACTTTTTACATACCCGCAATTAAAATTGATAGAGGTATTGCTTGCATCTATCAGCCACGCGAGTAGCTACCAAGTTCTACAGTAGTGGCACACATTGCACAATTATTGATACAGCAGTATCACTTGTTATTGTCTGAGATGTTATGTTAGTCTTGTTCATTCGACTGCTGCCATGTCGCGGACTGTGGTTGTATGGTACTACCCCCTGTGTCGTAACATTCAGCACAATTATAAAAATGAAATCTGCGTGGTTAATGGAATACATTTTTATCAAATCTCAAGTTTGTAATGGATGTGGGATATAAAGCAAATACATGTAATCATCTCCTATTTCTCTGGCAATGGATACAATGTGACATCGCCTTGGTGATCCCTGAGGTTTCTTTCAGCTCTCACCTGCGGTTCTGCCTCATAGACACCTCGTGGATCAGCTTGGCGATGTTAAATTGTCAAATTGTTAAATTGTATCATCGCCCTCGCAGCAAATGATTATTTGCTATGTTTTGCCTTCAAGGTATACATTACTAAAGGATACCACAAATGTGGAATCCCTTACAGCCAGGCTTCTTCAATTCCTCTCAGATTCCTTTCCACCTCCACAGACAGTGTTTTGGCATCAGAATAGATCATATACAGATTTTAGCTCTAATGCCTACTCAGATTAGCTGTAAGAAATTAATCCATTGTTTTGCCTTTAAGGTGTACATTAGTATGTATGTTTTTCTTGTAAGGTATACATAACTGGAAGATACCACAAAAATGAAATCTCTAATAGCCAGCTAGACTTCTTCAATTCTTCTTAGATCTCTTTCCACCTCCTTAGACAGTGTTTTGGCATCAGAATAAATCATATACAGATTTTAGCTCTAATGCCTGCTCAGATTAGCTGTAAAAAATTAATGCATTGCTTTGCCTTTAAGGTATACATTACTACCTATGTTTTGCCTTTAAGGTACACATACAGTGTAACTAGAAGATACCACAAAAGTGAAATCTCTGATTGCCAAGCTTCGTCTATTCTTTATAAGATTTGTTTCCACCTCCTCAGGCAGTTTTTTGGCATTAGAATAAATTGTATGGTGTAGTAATACCAGTGCCTACTCAGATTAACTGTAAGAAATGAATGCATGATGCTTATAGGGATGATGTAGTGTTGGTTGAGATAGGGATTCAGGCTGTAACTTTTTTTGCAAAATGATTAGAAACCATGTATACATGAAATATTAAACAGCATATGATTCTAAGAGGATCTAAAAGTTTATTTGATGAAAATAGGTTTTGGAATGGTTGAGTTATATGCAAAACAAAGTGGTCGTAATTAAAGGTGTGTTTCACCTTTTACTAGGGACCTTGCACTCTTTGACAGGCTTAGAAAACTGTCACGCTTGCCATCAATAAATTGAAATTTTCTTTCGCGATGGTGGTAATGATGAATATTAAGGTAATAATAATTCAAAGTGCTGATGATAATGACAATGATGCTGTTACTGATGAAGGTAGGAAAACAAATGAGGAAGTAGAGATGATGATGATGATGATGATGATGATGGTAATGATAATGTCATTCGTAATATCTTGCTTATTATGACATCAATTTTCATTGCATGCACTCTCTTTCAACCTCCTGTAGAAGGAGTCCTTGTTTCTCTTTTTGGATTCATTAACAATATTATTTAGGAAGCACTTGTATACCTTTGAACAAATTACTGTATATGCAATATGTTTAGTGAGTATAAATTTTTTGCAAATGAAGACTTGCCAACAATTCTGTGAGTGGTTGAATCCGCGATTGTGGAGTACTGTGCTGCACGAATGAATGTATAGATCTGCGTCACAGTCATATCGGAATCAGGGTCGTTATTTTCGTGTGTCTTTAATTTGGCAAATAGCACCTGACTCGCAAAATTCGCAAACATAAAAACCTTGTGAAATATTTGGCATATACAGTACATGGGACGAGCAGCTTTAGGTCCCCTTGGAGTTACTAGGCAGTCAGGGTAAAGCCCCTTGCATGAGGTTACATCTACATCTGCCAAGAGGACATCAGTGAGAAACCTCACAATCAAGAGTCAGTGGTCCGATTCACTTAGCCAAAACTTAAATGCTGAAAATTCATGGGATACTGTAAAACCAAACATTTTTGCGTGCATGTAAGTTTTTGCAAATTTCATGAGGAGCCGAGACGTGCAAAATTGAGGTAAAGCCCAAGTCCTTGTCTGCACTCTATGCATACAAGTGGCACTTTGCAAAAATTTCATGCCACAAAAAAAAAAGGCTGTCGGCACCAATTCGCAAAAATCTCATGTCGCAAATATTTCTGATTTTAAAGTAAATGTGACTATGTAATACATGTATGAGAAGTATGTTACATCAAAGGTGAAGGCAGTCGATATCATCATAATGCTGTAGGCACATGTAACAGTGCATGAGATGACGTTCGGTTGTCTTTCTCTCTCTCTCTCCCTCACACATACACACAAATACAAACACACACATTATGCTGTTTTAATGTGATATTTGAATGTGATAGTGTATTCCTCACTCACCTTGATATGTGCTTTAAACCCACTGCCTTCACACAGTGATCTACGTTGATGCCGAGAACCACGCTACACGAAGGGAATACCTTGCTGACTTCCTGAGACCAGAGCACGCCGAGCAGGGAAGGTGAGTTTGGGCCACTAGACTCTCATGAGGAACCCCAATTATTTAAGTGATACATGTATGTCAAGGGACTAATGATGATGATGATGATGACAATGATGGCAGTGATTATGGTGATGGTGAGGATGATGATAAGGACAATGATGCCAGTGATTATGGTGATGGTGATGATGGCAATGATGCCAGTGATTATGGTGATGATGATGATGACAATGATGGCAGTGATTATTGTGATGGTGAGGATGATGATAAGGACAATGATGCCAGTGATCATGGTGATGATGAGGATGATAATGAGGACAGTGATGGCTGTGATCATGGTGATGGTGATGATGATAATGAGGACAGTGATGGCTGTGATCATGGTGATGGTGATGATGATGATGATGACAATGACAATGATGGCAGTGATTATGGTGATGGTGAGGATGATGATAAGGACAATGATGCCAGTGATCATGGTGATGATGAGGATGATGGTGATGACAATGATAGCAATGATCATGATGGTGATGATGGTGAGGAGGAGGAGGACAATGATGCAATGATCATGGTGATAGTGAGGATGATGATGAGAACAGTGATGGCAGTGATCATGGTGATGGTGACAATAATGATGACAATGATGCCAGTGATCATAATGATGGTGACAATGATGATGAGTACAATGATGCCAGTGATCATGGTGACAATGATGATGAGTACAATGATGCCAGTGATCATGGTGATGGTGATGATGATGCAATGATGCCAGTGATCATGGTGATGGTGATGATGGCAATGATGCCAGTGATTATGGTGATGATGATGATGACGATGATGGCAGTGATCATGGTGATGGTGAGGATGATGGTGATGACAATGATAGCAGTGATCATGGTGATGATGAGGATGATGATGATGATGATGAGAATAATGATGCCAGTGATGATGATGATGATGATGAGTACAATGATGAGCAAAAGTAATCCATCCACTAAACTTGGGCCACTCAATTCTTTGAATTTGAAATTTTGGTGCGAAAAAGATGTGCAATGGCCCAAAATAGAAGATTATATACATTTTTATTTTCAACTTAAGCTGTCCAATCAGGCCACCAAAAGATAACTCTTTGGAAATTTGGTGGCCCAACATCAATTTTTAGTGGCCCTGGGCCACTGCTAATGTCAAGCCCTGCAGTAATACTGACTGTAATAGTGATAGAACAATTAAAAAAAAAGGATAATAAGAATGGGAGGCACACATGTCTCAAACAGCAGCAGTATTAAGGTCATCCAAGGAGGTTTGAGAGATGGAGTTCCAACTGGCTGTAGTCAATTCAAACAGCTGGATCCACAGGTGGATTTGTGACTTTGATGATCAGGGTTCGATGCCGCCGTCTCTCCGAGAAAGGAGATGATTCATTTGGAATGCTAACGTAATGTCGGCTATATTTTGTTTGTTTTCGTATTAAAGGATATTTCAGTGAATGATAAGGCATATGTAAAAGAAAGTATCCTACTGTCCAGGATTATGTCAAAAAGTGTAAATCTGAGCCGTATGTATTAAAAATATTTGAACTGCACCCTTACTGGAAAGTTGATTTTATCATCTTTCCGACCACTTCCGACAAATGAAACTGACACAGTAAAAAACATGTAAAGTCAGGTAATTTTAATTCTTATTTCATCAATTTTTTCAGAATTTTTATTCGCACATCCCTTTGTCTGTACCTTTACAGTGTATGTACCGCTCATGTTTCATAAGAAGGGACAGCGAAAAATAATTGCCATCATAAAGACATATCTTCCATTGAGAGTGACGAGTCATGATGCAATGCCACATGAATCAATTGTCTTTCTATCTGCGAGGCAGCTCCAGTTTAGCACATTCTTCAAATATTTCTTAGTGGCGGCACCAAACATAGGATCAAAGGGAATAACACTGTTGTTACTCCATTTCTCAAACCTCCTTGGGTCATCCAACTTTGAGTCAGTGTAATAAGCCATATGAAGTTTACATTCCTCAAAAATGTTAGGATACTTCTTTTTATGTCAATTCTTTTACAGTCTTGTTCAAATGTTCCAAGGTTTGTAGTATTGATGCACAAGATATCACGCAAAGCAGCCTTCACTAGCCCTCAATTACTCTTCAAATTTGGGATAACATTTCATAGTCACGAGTATTAATGCTAACTTATGGACTTGGTTTTAAGTGGAGTAAATGAACATAGTAAATTTGATGAACTGCATGAAGTGATGAAATGAACAGAGTAAAAGAAGGATGAAGGAAACAGACAAAAGAAAAAAAAAACAAGAGTGGGATGAACCAAGCCCTCTCTCTCCGACAATTTCAGACTCCGACTGACTGTCGTCAGCGAGCCCCCGGAGGAGGAGCAGGAGGATGCAGAGTGTGTGGAGGTTGGCCACGCCTACGTAGACCTCCGGGCCATGCTGGAGGAGGGGCGGGACATGATCGATGGAGAAGTCGATGGTGGGTTGTCATCGCAATTTCTTGCTTCTAGTCTGTATTCTTTCCAGTGGCAGATCCAGGGAGGACCGCATCGGGCTTGCGCCCCCCTTTATTATTTTTTTTTATAAACAAAAGCAATAAAAAGAAAAAAAATGTGGGGAGGGGTGTGTGCGTGCACCCCCCCCCCCCCCCACTTTTTGTAAAGGCGCCCCCTCTTTACAGAATTCCTGGATCGGCCCCCTGATTTCTCTGATATGACAATAAGCAGAAAAAAGTACATTGTATTTATTGCTATGCTGTTACTACCTGCACTTATTACAGCATCTCATGTTCTTTTTTATGCAAATGATTTTTTTTATTAGTAATGAATGTTAAGGCATGTAAGTGTGTCTATTTTTCAGCTTTTTCATGAGTGGTGATATACTAATGAGATTAGACACATGCATGTTCCCAACTCTTATGTGTTGTGACATTAAAGCAAAGTAAAAACAAAACAAAACAAAGGAAAAGAGTGATCATCATTCAAAACAAATCTTCTCATGAAATTAGAAATCTTGTTCAATCTTACTTATTGTTTTGATTATTCTGCCTGTCCACCCATGAGCGAAACATTTCCAAACCACAGCACAATCTGAACTTTGCCCAGTATACCTGAATGGGCCTTTATATGTCCTTAGAAAAGTGCTCCACCAGAACTTGTCTTGTTAAATACATTTTCCACCCACCCTTTAATTGACAGTGTACAGTGCCACGGATGGGACCACGGTTATCGCCGTGATGGGAGTAACGGTGGAGTGTGTTGCTGCCCTCACGGCCATTCAGAGAGAGATGCAAATGGTGGAAGAGGAGGAGGAGGAGGATGATGGCGACATCGACACTGATGAAGAATTATGATGACATGGATACACACACACACACACAATGTGCTGGCTTCTGATGTGGAATACCTGTATATTGTATTAACAGCGGAATGTCACAATTTATACCGGCAAGATTGATATATTGCAAGTAGTTGACAACCTTAACAAATAAGCTGAGGTGACGAGCATAAACTGTATGTCTCGTCAGTGGTACTGGAGATTATCTGGCATGGATATCAGTGAATCAAATGTTTGTAAATTCATTGTCACCTTGGGCTGGTAAATTTTGACTGCAACTGATTGACAATTACCCTACATCGATGGAAGAATTTCATGAATTGAAAAATTTTGACTGGTTGGATCAAAATGTTGCTTGGAAGACATATGAAGTACTCACAACCTCTAGAAATTTCAATAAGGAGAAATTTAAAGGACATGTATGTTGTTTTATACTATTATCGGCAAAAAGATACCCCTTTCTTCCTGCAAGCAAAGAAACTGCCATCTGTAGACAAAACTTCAATGGAAAAATGGGTTTGCTCAAGGACCACCAGACAGTAACTTACACAAATACTGGGGAATCCCATTATAACGAGGTTGGATACATTACAACGGGAGTCCACTTTTAACGAGGCAGATTGTCGGGTCACAACTGACTTATGTGTGTTCACCTATTGGAATTTGAGGTTTGTATTATTGTGAGAGAAATTTCACCCCCAAAAAACACAGAAAAGCAAAGGAGAATATTTGCGGATGTAATGAAAGTTTCTGTCTCAAATCAAACCAGCCAAAATGAAGCACTGTTAAAACCAGCAAACTATGTTGAATAGCTACTTTCCATACTTGCCAATGAGTGTTTTTGGTATGTGGGCTGTTCACATGACATTATTAAAAGAAAGATATTCATATTTTTGGTGTGCTTCAATTCATATTTATAGAGAATTTATGCCTCTGAAATACCTTGGCCAAGATGTTATTTTTTCCCATTTGCAATACCTTTCTTATATGAAATATCTCATCTTTACTTTGCTTGATCCGTTCATACTTTGGGTGGAAATTATCTTTTTCATCTCGTGACACACACATTTAGTTAATGCAAATTTGAGAAACTGGAACACACGAATTGTTTTCTTCCAATTAAGTATTTGTTTCTAGGGTAATAGTCAACAACAGAGACTAATAACAATTGATATTTACCCAATTCAATTTGCTCTATTTCACTGTGTTCTCCAATAATCACTTGATTTTAATATAGCTCCTCAATTAACATTTAATATACAGTAGCTCCTCAATCAACATTTGATACACAATAGCTCCTCAATTTTACATTTAATATACAGTAGCTCCTGAATTAAGATTTAATATAGCTCCTCAATCTCTATTTCTGTATTCACTCATCCAAATACAATGCCGGAGGGAAGGGGGTTATCCACCTTATAATCTGATTGTGTCTGAAAGAAACAAGAAAGCATTATCGCTTGGCACAAATAACAGTGTTGTAGATTCCTTAGGTACAATTTAAAGATGACGTGTAAACAAGGGGAAGATTTATTATCATACTCGACAAAAGGTTGGTCGTGTCTGAACATGATTACTGTATAAGTTACAAATTTGACAAGCAGAGAGAATAATGTGTTTGTTTTTCACGAAAATTCTTGTAGCACTTTCTTTTTGTGTTTTCCATCTTCCTGCTCATTGATAATGCGTTTAACTATCAAAGTAACCCATTTTACCACAGCATATTCATACAGTGTACATTTATGGATGTGGTCCAAAGATATGTATACGAGAGTCTGGATACAACAAGTTGAATTAGCTGGACCTTTCCATCTCGTTACAGTTGGATTCCCCTTTATCTTTATTTGCTGTAAATGTTCTATTAACTATTCTCAGCTCCGACCCCCAAACCACTCTTGTCAACATTTCCCCCAGACACACTCGCCTTCCTCCATCCCAACCCCTCCCGTTACTTCCCCATCCCTCCTTCTCCTCCTCCTCCTCTTCCTTTTTCAAAGTGGCTGCTGTGTTTTTTTTGTTTTTTTTGTTGTTTTTTTTGTCAGGGCAAACATGTAATTCATATAACCAGTCCATCACCCAGCTCAGGAATTGGTCTGTGGAATTCTGTCATCCAAATTCTCTCGAGGAGTCAGCGGCTCCGCAGGATTTCACTTTTCTCGTTAGAGTGATTGCTCCCGCATCCATTACATGCCATCTATCATGTATTTATTCAAAGGAGATAAGACAGATTTCCGAGACCCTTTTCACCTGTTTTCTGTTTGTGCTGCGTGTCTTTTCCCGTCATCAAGATTAGGGCTGAACCCGCTATCAATTTGCTTCAATCAAGCTATGTTGTTGTTGTTTGCTCCATTAGATGGAAACAAATCCGCTGATATGTAATAATAAGAAGTCAGACAGACAGACAGACAGACAGATAGAAAACAAAGTATATTGAAACAAAACAAACACCCCAATCAAAGACCCAGGTGTGCATGTTGAAGTTCCCAAAATGTCACAGAATATATCAATCACGTAAGATTGATTACAGCTAGCACTGAGCAGGATCCAAGTTAAGCTGTTATTCATTCAATTAGGACGTGCAGGAAATGGTCTCCTATTTGGCATGACTAATTCTCCTTTGCTCTTGATATATTACCGATTGGTCCATCCTTTTCTTCCAGTGTTCGGAGGAATAAAGTCTTTTGCATACCTCTGTCAAGAGTAATCTTCTTGCTACAGGTGTGATATCAACCTAAATAGGCATTCTCTTACTCTATCAGTTGAGCCATGTGATAATGCAAAGAGGAAATATCTGGTTCATCTTTATCTACATGTATTTTATTTTATTTTCATTTTTTGTTCTACCTTGCATCATGGGGGAGGGGTGAGGTACAGATTTAAGAGCATCATAGTGATGCTGGACAGGAATTAAAAGACCTGAAAGGAGTATTCAACAGGACCTATGTTTGATATGAGCTTGACAGATTTGGAAATGAAACGAATGCTCATTGGTCAGATAAATACTGCTGTGTATTATATTGTGATATTGTATGTCCATCAAGCAGGCAGCACATGCTTGCATATTTGGTCTAGTGTTCGTGAAAGTATGGAGGAAAGAAAATGTGCAATTACAGTTACAGAGAGAGTGTACTTTCAGGAGTATTGAAGTATTCA
This sequence comes from Diadema antillarum, assembly GCF_040938485.1. NCBI lineage: Eukaryota > Metazoa > Echinodermata > Echinoidea > Diadematoida > Diadematidae > Diadema > Diadema antillarum. The sequence goes on along the minus strand of NW_027271244.1, from coordinate 931,537 downwards.
GAAGGCAGTCTGTGCAGCAGACTTGCATAATGTCCACTGTGTGACGTTGTACGCTCATGCGTGAAATACTTACGAAGTAAAGTTTGTATATTATGTAACATTATTCATGCTTTGTACAGTGTATTAAACAATCTTAATGGCTTCTTTTATGGACTTGTTGATGTCATCTACGTGCATTGTGAAGTTGTTTGTACAGACTCTGTTGGTGGGAATGTGTTAAAAGGACTACAATACTAATCAATATGTTATACATGTGTGATGACTGCAAGTGGAGAAATACTGTGTGCTACTATTATCATTATCTCTAAAAATCATGAAATGAGTTTGCGAAGAGTTTACTTATCATAGATACAACCCAGAAATTTAGGTTGAATATCATGATGGTCCTACAAAAGTATCAACGTAAGTGCCGTGATCATGAAACTTTGGGTGCTTTTAAGCTCTCAAAAGCGAACCAAAGTGAACAGAACCAAAGTGTAGTGAACCACATTGTGCCGCATTTGGAGCGTTTGAGCGTTCTGTGGAAAAAACGTACCCATGAGGCATTTTTAGAGGCAGTCACACATTTTGTACCAACAGGGTCATTCACCTGGCGTGCTTAAACTACTTACAGATGTCCCAAACAAGTGGGGAATGAACTCTTTGTATTGTGACGTATACATGTTACATGCATTCTTCACATGCCAACTCCCTGTACGTTTTGGACCACTTTTGGATCACATCGGGAAGTGGTCCACTTTTAAATGCTCGGTTTAGTCCGGTACGGTACACTATAGGAGCGTTCAAGCGCTCCTCTGGCTCGGGTACAGTACGGTTTGGTTCATTTCAGGAAAGTGTCAATTGTCTCAATTCTATCCCCCAGTATTAAAACCAATGCTCGTGTTTATGCATACACACACACATGTAGCACAGACACTTTCTCATGCAGACATAGGAAACATTTCTCTTCAGAATCTTGTATGTCACTCGTCTCCGTCATAAAGAAAAAGCTGAATTCAAAAACATACCATAAATGAGGCACTACAGTTAGTAGAAATTACACCTTTTCAGACAGGAAAGTAATTTTTTTTTAAATTCATTCATACCTATTTACACAATGGATTTTACAAAAAAAAAATCAAATTATATACGTTTGCACCTTTCATATTTCTTAATATTTGATATTAATATACATACAAATACGGCCAATATATCCTGGAAATTCTTTCTTTCATCATGTCACATACTGCCTGACACCAACAATAAGCATTCTTGCCAGGAATATGTACCTTTCCTGTAATACCTTCAGAAGCTGAATACATGTGAGACAATTTGCAACTGAAGACACACACGTTTCATAAATTAATTATCCTCTTCAAATTCTTTAGCAGAGCCATCCATGTATCTCCTCATGTGTACAGAGAAGCCATGTGCATGAACACATTGAAAAGCCACTGTTTACTTTAACAACCCCCCCCCCCCCCCCCCCCCAGCTTTAGTGCTTCAAAATCGTTCTCGATTGTGAGATGAGACAGAAACAACCAATGTATATATTACTCAGTATAATCTGTGCTGGGTATTGTTAACTATACAAAATATGAACAAGAGTTCTATTAAGATAATTTCTACAATAAACCGTCTCCAGTTATCAGTTATGGTTTATTTAAAAAATTGGTGGTATCTCCGTATATTTGTGGCTATATTGCAAAATTTTTATAACTGATATGGTATGTGATTCAACTGAACTATACATATGCATCAAATGTGAGAACTTGAAATCTTTTTAAGCAGTTCTCCCATGGTAAACAGTGGCTTTAATGCCTCTTTGCCCATTCCCATCCCCCCCCCCCCAAACACACACACATGATACAATAAGGCATGCAAACAACAGAAAAACAAAACAAACAAACATGGTTACAGGTTAAAGCAAATTTGGCATTAAACAATTACGATGTATTCAAAGTCCGACACTGCCCTACACTATGCCATTCTCTGATGGATGAACTGTTGTGGTTTCCTCCGTTTCGCATGACCCTTCTGTCGGCCTATCCTTGCACACGTATATGTATGCGTACTTCTGTAGGTATGAGGGATTTAAAATTCATTGACCGACTCTGTGAAGAAACATGTCTCTTTAATCTGTGATAAGCGCTTCTTTTTTTACCTCACTGGCAAGGCCAATCAATGGCAATCATCCATCTTCAAAGAACAGCGACAGCCAATGATACTACAAAGACTCTTAACTCAATACAAAGAAAAAGGCTCTCCCATATCTTGTTGGACTAATGAGATGAGATATGCAGATCCTTCATTAGAATCCTTGGGCTTTTGTCCAATTTGATATGTAAATCTGGGGGATGGGGGACGAGTCATTTCTACAGTACGATCAACTGGAACCTTGTGGAGAATTTGAGAAAATTTACTTGCGAATCATCCCCTGATCTGTGTGATTACCCGCTAATCAAAAAAAATCCAACTAGCAGAGGTACAAAACCCACGAGAAGTATTTGAAAAGAGGCCATATAAAGAAGATGAAGACTGAACTGGTTTCTATAGCAACCAAATCCTCGCCTGTCCTTTCTTCTGCTACATGTCTGATTGAAGTTGGGCATACACGAGATGAGAATGGACAAGAATGTGGGTGCTCATACAATGCCTGGAATCATTTTCATTACCCCCCAAAATCTGTGGCTTTTTGGTTTGGTGTGACAAATGTTTTGTGATTATAGCACAGAAAGACTTAATTACAATCGATTGTTAATTTCTCCTTCCCTTTCCAGTTACTTGGCAGACCATCACTATCAAGTAAAGATTTCAAAATGTAGTTCCTTCCTGATACCTAATCTTCTTAACCCATTAAAGGACGAGCTGATTTTGCTATAGCACACATTTCCCATAGACACCTGCTCAAGTATTATTCAGACTAGTCTTCAGTGGGTTTAAGAAAGACAAAGACACTGATATACTGGTCACTGACATTTTTACAATGAACTGTGTATTGATGCGACATCATTTAACTCAAGTACTGGTAGTTTCACATCTTACATTATGGCAAAATTCTTGATGCCATGCCAAGATGTGTGCCCCTGTCCATACAGGAATTTTGTCACATCTTCACAAAAAGAAACTAGCATAACAAAGCACGCAAACTGCACTTAAACATGAAAATAGCATATCAAAAGCAATAAGCACAAACCAACACATTGAACTATAACAACACCAACAACAAAAAAGTCCCTCTGCCTTATTTTGATTATATTTATAGATATTTTTTTTTTTCCAGTGGGCATTTATGTTTGATAAAATCATACAGGAACAGATCAGAATACATGTACAGTGCACTCCCGTTATAATGAACATGGTTATTACGAAATTCTGGTTACAACGAAGTAAAAATTCAAGCCACAACATTATCAGCTCTATGTGTTGTTATTGTTTATTTGTTCGGTTATAACGAAATTTCGATATGATGAAAGAAAACTGCTGGTCCCGAAGACTTCGTTACAACGGGAGTCCACTGCAGTAAGCTTAAGCATTTGCATCATGGCAAGGAGAAAGAAACCAGTTTCCGGGTACATCCACAGAGGCTCTACCTGACGCGAAGGCAGCATGTCCTTGGCAAGCGTGACCCAACGACAACTGGGGCATGCATACTAGATCGAAGGTTTTCAAAATGCTATAAAGCCTATTAGGCTTTATTCAGTCCCCCGAGATAATCTCCACAGCTTCCTACAGACTGCTGATATTTCAGGATTTCATTATTCCACGGATAGCAGGCGGAAGGTTTCACACTATTTCACCAAGAAATGATAAAAACCTGAAGTTAAGTCTCAACCAAAACTATACAATCCCTTTAAGGGTAATGTTATTCCCCCTGCTTTCTGAAAGCGGTAAGTCAAGTATTCTTTCATTATGCTACAAAAGTGAAAATATGTTGAACTTTCTTTATATCATTGTCCATAATGATGTTATCAAGTATAATGGTCTCCTTATCCAGCAATGATCAGGGTTCGAAATTGGCGATGGTCCGCTGGCCAGTGGCCACCCAAAATCATGTCGGACTAGCTAAAAATCATAAAATTCTGAAGTAACTAGTCCGTCTGGCTAGCCAAACTATTGCTTCAGTGTCAAAATTGATTCTAAGTAGTCCGCCTGGCTAGTTTAAAAAAAAGTTAAGTGCGACCCCTGATTGATGGTACTGAAACTTTAAAAATATATCACTTTTGAATCGACAAGATTTTCCTTATACTTTTGCTGATGTTTTCTACTAATATTACTTTTTTCACTCAATCCACATTTATAATTGGGCTTTGGCTTCCATTAAAGCACTGACTTGTACTTGCAGGCAAACATGACCCACACGGCAAGAGCCGCCTCGGGGTATGTGAAGGCACGCACCCGCACGGCCAGCCTGACATGGTCGCCACGGCATGCGATGATTTCCTGGCACACTGGTGACCTGAAAACATATCAACACAGGGCAGAAAATATTACTGTAAAACGAGGAATTTTCGCGTACACCTTAATTCACGAATTTGTGTGCATTTTATTTCACAAATCTTGCGAGAGGCAAAGTTCACGATATTATAATATTAGAAATATAATTTCTTGTCTACACTGGACAGAACGCCAGTGGCAATTCCTGAAAATTTCATGTCGCGAAAAGGCCGTCGACTTCAAATCGAAAAATGCTGTGAATATTTCTGGTTATACAGTATCCTATCAAGTCGCGTGGTAATTTTGCTGTACAAATTCTCTCCTATTCCTCATTGAATAGGCAATTCAGAATTTTAAATGTGAAGCCTACTTTAGAGAAAGAACTACTGTACAACAAGATATTTTCACAGCATGACATCTTTGCAAATTGGGAGCCGACTTCATTTTTTTTTTTTTGCGGCATGACATTTTGCGAATTATCACTGGCATTCAGCGCATATAGTGCAGACATGAACTTTCTTGTGCATTTTAATTTCACAAATATCAGCTCTCGCAAAATTTGTGAAATTGATGTGCACACGAACATTCCTCATTTTATATTGGTGAAATATACATTAAATCTGCAAATGGGTACAAAAAATTATGAAAATTTTTCCAATTTTACAGAAGCCTGTTGAGTGTGCACTTCTTATCCATAATCATATGCTCCTTGCATATCTCATCAGCTACAACAACATTTATGTTGAATTATGTTGAGTTGTGAAAAGTGTTTGACACAGTACATCACCAAACATTACAAAGTAATGCAGTGAATACAAAGACCATTACAATATTTGGCAAATATCAGGCAATTTACATCAAAGAATGTCCACTAGGCATTGATGATTAACGTATATTCAGGAATCAGTGCTTACAATGTACACTGTACATTTTATCGGGGAACATATTTCATAGCTTCCCACAATTCTTCACATGCATGAATGATTGAAACACAGAGAACAAAATACTGTCAGTACTAATACTATACTATACTACTCAATTACACTACATTACTACTCCTACTACTACTACTAATACTACTACAAGTGTACTTATACAAATGTACACTACGATATAACACTATACTACTGTAAAAGTTGCTATTTTTGCAAGGAGGGTTTAATTTTCAAGAATTTTGCGAATCACTGTTCGACTGCAAATTCAACAATGCACAAAAATATGGCAAACAGACAGGCATTAGTGCACTTACCATAGCCACAGCGTCAAATCTGTGAAAACATCTTGCAAAAATGTCTGTGACCTCTTCATTCACAAAATTGGAAGTGGATATAACAGCTTTTACAGTACTAGTACACAATACTACTATCCTAATACTATACTAATTCTACACTTTACTACACTACACAGTACTAATACAACACTACATGATGCTGACATTTCAATGGTATATCAGTACGACATAGCATGTTACAAACCTGAGGCACATTGCAAACACCTTGCGTGCGTTGCGGTGGACAAACTGTATCGGGAACCCCTTGAACGTGTGCCCGTCCGGCACGGCCCTCCTGATTGCCTGCTGGAACTCCTCATTGCCTGGCGACAGTCCCGTGGTCCTCTCCAGCTCGTAGGCCGCCAGGGCAGGGTTGAGAAGGAAGCTGAGCTCCTCGTCCCACACACTGGTCAGTCCGATGTCCTGCAAAGGGTCAGTGAGACACAAACAATAATGATTATGAAGATAAATATGAAGAAGTGAGCCTATAATACACCAACTTACAATGAAAATCCCACCATGGTATGTTGCTTTGTATGAAAACCAAAATCAGAGAAGTAAATCAGTGAAAATCTGGGGGGAAAAATCAGAGCATTCAAATGCTTTTGAGATGCAAAATCATGTAAAACATTTTTTTTTTTCCATATCTGCTAGGATTCAGAAAAGGGAATCCCTTCCTTTTAAAGCAAAACATCAATACAATTAAAGGTTTTTGGGGTTTTTTTTTCTGGTAGGAGCACTTATCATGTAATATAAGTGCTGATTAATGACTTATGTCAGACAAAACACTTGTGGCCATTCAGAGCTTATCTCACGATTTCAACCATTTCAATAATACGGTTGACATAACTACATTTGACAACTGTCTAACATCTAGTTCACCACAGTATCACGGGAGGGAGGGAAATAGTGGTAGCACAACAACATGTCACACATTCTGACAACAAAACAAATCACCACCAACATGACATCAGACTTAAAGTAACAAGAGAACTTTATTTTTCCCTCCCCTCGAGCGCCATTGTCCCAGTCCTGATCCCTCTTCTCCAACGTGGGCTGAACAGGACACACCCACTTTGCACAAAAACGCATATTCATGACAACAGTATCAAACAATGATGTCCATGAAACCTACCTTTCTGTGGTCTACGGTCAGAGCTCTCAGCTCGAGCTCGAGCTCATTGCTGACCAGGGCGTGGTCAAAAGAGGATGGCACCAGGGGTGGGATATTGGGCCAGTGAGACTGCAGACAAGAAAATGAGAGAATGGGAAAGTAGAGCACAAAGTTGTGAAATTTCATACATTAATATGAAAGACATCCTTTTTCTATTCATTTCGAAAAAAAAATATTTGTGGCACTGAACAGGATGTCCCTTTTACCTGGCAATCATTAACTTCCCTCACATAGAAATGAACATATCAACACTTATTAGATTTTGTGTCGAAGTTTGCTTTTTTACAGGCATTAAAGGACAAGTTCACCTTCATAAACATAAGGATTGAGAGAATGCAGCTATATTAGCAGAACGCATCAGTGAAAGTTTGAGGAAAATTGGACAATCAATGCAAAAGTTATGAATTTTTAAAATTTTTGTGTTGGAATCGCTGGATGAGGAGACTACTACAGCTTGTGAGTAATTATGCGTACAACAGTATAAAGAAAATGTAAAGAAAATTCAACATATTTTCACTTTTTTCGCATAATAAAAGAGCACTTGACTTGGCTCTTTCTAAAGGCAGGGGGAATAATATTACCCATAACATATGTCGGTAACGAGTCAAGGGAATGTGTACTTTTTTCAAAAGATGAAATTTTGTGAAATTCTCTTTATATTTTCCTTATATTGTTGTACGCATGTGACATCTAAGTTATTCATACACTGCAGTAGTCTTCTCATCCAGAGGTTACTGCACAAAAACTTCAAAAATTCATAACTTTTGTCCGACTTTCCTCAAACTTTCAATGATGTGTTATACTAATATTGCTACATTCTCTCAATCCTTATGTTTATGAAGGTGAACTTGTCCTTTAAACAGCATACCACATATATGCAGTATTGCTCAGCTATTACAACTCTAAAGGAATTATTTCATGCAACAGACATTACTCTTTTTGATTTGTTTTCATTTTAAAGTGTAAATTAAGTGATGATTTGTATTTTGGTCAACTAGAGACTTGCCATGTGCAGTATTTATTATCACCTCAATTAATTTGTGCTTGTGATCTAGATTATGGATTTCTTGAAATTTATGAACCTTGACTGTTTGATTTCACTTGAAGGGCTTTAAAAGCTATCAGTACAGGGAATCCTCGTCATGACAAGGTCACAAGGATCTCCAATTTCACCTTGTTATGACCTATACCTCATAAATATATCAAAAATATAGACCAGCTAAACACAGCGAGAGAAAATCAGGACTGCCACATTCACCGAGTTAAGAAACTATTCATCATTGTAACCAAGCATGTCATAACGGGCCTTTTCTGTACTTCATTGAATATGCCAATGGAAATAGCTCACCACATTTGATGGACCACACACGGAGGAGATGGCGTCAGCGCTCATGGCTTTCCATAGCGAGGAGTCGTGGAGGTCGAAGTAACACAGCTCAACTTTATCTGTGGGCTGGTATACACATAATAGAAGTATGCAGACAAGGCTATTAACAGTGCTTTGTTCAATTGTGCAAATTATAACACATGGTTGTTGCATCATTGCATAATGATTGTGCCCGACTGCAGATTAGATTCACTTTGAGTCCTTTCCTGGAAATTAAGTATGTGTACTGACAAATGACAATCAAACATGCAAGATATTCTTTATGGATTTTGTAGTGAAAAAAATTGGACAAAGCAGATAAAAATTAGCATAATATCTTGGTTGAAATAAGAGTAAGTAAAGCTCTTTCAAAAGTGACTTCCATATTCTGGGAAAAATTTTGACATGTTAACATTTTCACTTGATCTTTGACCCAGTGACCCAAATCTCTCCCGACAGAATTACTGTGCAGTAACACAGGTACCTACTTTAATTAAGCGTATGCATCAAGTACTTTCGAAGGTATGGAGAAAATAGTGTAATTTCAGAACTAAATGGTAAAATTTTAGCATAACCTGACCTTTGTCCCCATTACCCCAAAATTCCCAAAAGAATTATTGTCAGGCAATATCTATCACGAGCCATAACGATACCTTGAGCCACTTGAAAGCTATGGAGGAAAAAAAGTAGAATTCTAACCTTTCCACTTGACCTTTGACCTTTGACCCTTTGGCCCTAAACTTTCCCTCCAGAATCATTATCTTGTAATTCATGCATGTTACACTAAATTTCACGAGAATATTTTCAGGCACTGCAGAGATATGGGGGGAAAGTAAAAGTCTAGAATTTGATCTTGACTTTTGCCCTTGAGCATGGGCAACCAAGAGTTGATAGGCACAGCTTTGTCAACTCATACATACAACTCCAAAGTTTCATTCAGATACTGTAAAACATGATATATTCACGGCACGAAATTTTCGTGAATTGGAGCCGACGGCCTTTTTCGTGGCAAGAAATTTTCGCAAATTGCCTCTTACGGTCAATGCATATAGTGTAGATAAGAAATTTCGCGAATCTTGGCGCTCGCGAAATTCGCGAAATTAAAATGCACGCGAACATTTCTCGTTTTACAGTACCTCAAATGGTTCTGAAGTTATGTTGTCCACAAACTCAATTACGAATGAAAAGACAGAAAGATGGACGGACGTAAGGACAGACAGATGGACGGATGAACAACCCAAGAAACAAAATGCCTTAGATGACACTTTGCGGCGGAGGCATTTAAAAAAAATCACACGATTAAAACAATTTGACACGTATTTCAATCAAACAATGTTATCTGATTTTGCAATGTGAAGAGCTATTATCTTATACACAGGATCAGAAGAGGATGCCAAGGAATGGGCCTTTAATCCTCATTGATTCGTTGTTTACCTCTAATTACTGCCATTTAGAATATACATCATCCCGCGGGACACACTCTACTAGAATGTGGGGAGATTGGCATAAATAATTCATGAGATGCCGCAACAAGTCAGTGTGGGGGAGAGAGGAAAGAGACCGAGGATGAAAAAACTGAATAATACATCGGATATTTTCAAGAGTTCAGTACGGTTAGCTGGAGATGGATATGAATGAATTACATGATAACGGAATGTCTCAGATGGGGCTTGTGAGCTCTTGAGGTAAATCTGGTTATTTTTCGCTCCATGAAAAACAGGCAAATCCTCCACCTCTATCTAAAGGCCATTGGGAATAATCAGTTGAATACATTTCAAAGAATCTAAGATGCCGCTGGCTTTGCAAGAGAGTGGACTGTCCTCGGTATGGCATTTAATACTTAGGTGATTTTTCTAGGTGATTCAGTTTTAAAATTACTTTTCCGAGTAGTTTCATGCACCTGTATTAAGACAAAGCCTATTTGAAAATGTGAAGTCTTACGTCACAAGCTGCAGTGCTGAAGGATCTTGAAATGTAATTTCATAGGATTTGATGAGAAAAAAATCCAAAAACATTTCTTTATTGATGCCATTACTGGTCATACATTTGCTTTCCGTATGAATGCCCATACATAATTCTATTCATGTACTTCGTGGTTTCTAGATCAAGGATACACGAATAAATGAAACTCTTGAAGAGATTCTTGCATCAAAATATTCTGCTTCACACCAACTCTACAAGGAAGTTTGAAACTTCTCAACTCATGTTTTGCACACATGTAACCCAAATAAAAAACTTGGCGACGCTTCTATCACACTATCCCGCAGACATCACAGAATACTTTGAACCTGACACAGTGATTGTTGCCAGTAGCTTCCATGTAAGTTGCTATGCGAGAAAAAAAACCAATCCTTTTTTAATGTTACTCCGGACAAATTTGTGACAAAAGACAAAGACTCCACTCAAGAAGATTTCGATCACTTCTATGAATCTTGTTAGATATGAAATTGCTTGTTTGTTTCATTTCCATCTGAGAAGATGGCTGGATAGCCCATATTCAGCTGCAATAGCTGGTCTTCCATGGGGTCCAGCTGGATGTACGACAGGACCACTTCACCGGGTTAAACACCCTGCTCTTTGCAATGAATGAATGAAGCGAGATCTTTTACGCGCATGACTTGTGAGTCTCTCAAACATGGGACCTCCATTTTATGTCCTATCTGAGGGACAGAATGTTTTGTCTCTTACTAGAGAGGACAGTATGATTACACACAACAATGCTCAGTGGAACCCGGGAATCGAACCGGGGTCCTTTGGCTCATGAGGCAGACACACTACTAACTTGTCTAACGTATGCCACAACCTCGGTGTGTATGTTGACTCCATATATGACAATGTCTACACAAATTCAGTTTGTTTTGAGATCAATTGATGTCAGTTACACAAGTTAGGTTTCATCCATGAATATCTTAACAGTAGTGCTACAGTAATAGGAAAAATTTTTATGCATTGATTTCATCGTGCCTGGATTTCAGTAATGGCCTCCTGTTCAGTTTGCTTTTTAACTTATTAGCAACATTACAAAAATTACAGAAGTCAGCTGCTCATGTAATAACCTTCTCCAACAAACACAGCCAAATCACATCAGTTCTGAAATCACTCCACTGGCTGCCTGTAGATAACATGTTATTTTCAAAATTCTTTTGCTTTTATTTCACTGTTTAAACGGCTCTGCTCCACAGTATAACACTGGCCTGGTCAACCAATACATTCCCTCTAGACTTCTATGTTCTCAGAACTCTTGCCTTTTCACTATCCCTAGGGTGCACACAAAGTGGGGGAATGAACCTTTGCTCATGCTGGGTCTTCTATGTGGAACTCACTCTCTCAATTGATTAAGAATAGTAATTCTGCTGAAGTACCTAAAGATTATCTCAAGAAGCATTTGTATAACTTGGCCAACAATAATTGATTGCCATTACTTTTCTTCAATGTACTGTACTGTTTCACTCTCTTTCTTGTGCGCATGCAAGTAATTCATATTTTACACAAGTTGCGCCTGGAGCATTCAACTAATAGATTGATTTGGCGTCTTGTACACTCCATATACTACTACTACTACTATAATTAAAATTGGCATTCAAGATCTACCTGATATAATCTAGGCTGCTCATTCTTACAAAATACATACATATGGATGGAGTTACACAACATTGGCTGATCTGGGCAGAAGAGGACACCAGGGGGGCATTTCATGAAGCATTTTGGTCAGATATTTTCCTGACAGATTGTTACAAGCTACTGAAATTCTTGCATCTGATTGGCAGAGAGCAAATTTGTCCGACAACTTTGTCTGACAAAATGCTTCATGAAATGCCTCCCAGGGGTGCATTTCATAAGTATCTTGTCAGATATTTTTTCTGACAAATTTGCTCTCAGCTGATCAGATGCATGGATTTAAGTAGCTTAAAACAGTTTGTCAGAATAAAAATATCTGACTATTTAAACACTTAATGAAATGCCCCCAGGTGGTATTGCACACGTTTCCTAGATTGGCATTGTGCTCGTATTCATCGCAAACCACTTGGGCAATGTAGAGTGATTTTCAGCAGTATAAAGGTGCAAAGTCAATCTCCTAGGTATGTCTATTCGCGACACACACACATACACACACACACACACACACACACACAGGATGCACGCAGCCACATATACCTAGGAAGCCACCTGTCACAACACATACTACTTACTGTACCAAATCTATCCTCGAATACTGGAGGTAAATTTGTTTTGTTTTGTTTTGTTTTTTCATTTCTTTTCCATGCACATAATTTTCAGCATAGAGATGACTTCAGATAACATTTACCCCATCAAGTCCCCTGAGTCACACATTCCAAATGGCTTAACCCCTTGAGGGTGGGCTGATTTTGCTGCAACACAAGTTTCCCATATATTCCAGCCCAAGTATACTCGGGACTCGTCCTCAATGGGTTAAGATTACCTGACAGTTTGCATAGAAAGCCTGGTGGTTGAAGACACAGCCAATGGTGCGGTATGGGTACTGAGGTGTGGGCTGCTCCACAGACGGGGGATCATTGGGATTCACAGGGCGGTGGATGTACCTTAGTAGTCAATGGAAGAATGAAGGAATGATGACTAGATAAATGATGACATAAAGAATTAAGACAAATACATGAATAGAAGAGTACTAGTGTTTAAATACATACATACATAATATACAAACATACTTACGACCATACAAAATTTGTACATGCATATACACATGCATACACACACACATACATACAAACACACATTTTAAAATGTAGAATACAACCTTGAAATTTGATCAAGAATGTGTGTCTTATCAATCAATGTCCCTGTCATATTTCACCCACAGAACAATTTTGAGACATGTCTGATCTTTCATCACCTCCAAAATTCATTTGCAGAGCTTTCGGAAACAAACAAAAAACAATAATGGCAACCCTTTTGGTGCATAGGCACATAGAGTGAATTGTAATATAAAGGTCATCCCAGTTTATGACAGTTGAATTATTGCACAAAGAATGACAAAGCTGACTTTACACCTAAGAGTTTGACCTCGAACCTTGCAATCCCCATATCTTCAGTGATGATCTATGTTTACCAACAACTGATTGCACAATTGTTATTCTTGCGTAGCCCAGATATTTGAAAATGCGGTGTGAGATACTGATATGTAATCATTAAAAAAAGATTGCATTGATATTGTTTGCAATGTCAGAAGACTTATTTCCTCACTGCACTCCATGTTTGGATAGTTTGTCGAAAATCAGACAGAGGCAGAAAAGTCAAACACATGCAGCATTATGTTGAGTCCAAAGAGTCACATGACATGTCACATGACATGTTAAATTACCTCTGACAGGTGAGACTCTCCCAGAATGTGACCAGTCCGTCCGCGCCCGAGGTCATGACCCAGGAGTGCGCCTGACCTCTGCCCTTTGTGCCCACACAGATGAAAGCGTTGAGGCCGAACCCCAGCAGCAGACTGCAAAGTAGTACCGCATGATCTTCGCAGTCCTGGCAGGAATGGAAGGGTTAACCTTTTAGCACCCAGAGGTTTCTCGCGAATTAACCTTAACTCACTTCCTCGGCAAGTTTATCAAGAAGTGAGACTATCCTCCACAACGGCATTTCTTGTTTTTTGTGTTTTGTTTTTTTGTAACACTGTAACATTGGTTGGGGTTTATATGAATAGCTGTTTTGGTTGCAGCTTTCCCTGGGTAAGCTCACTGATACAAGCCGTTTCACTAAAATGGACCAAGTGTAAGAGAAACTAGATATATCGCTATGGCGACTGATATGCCTCCGCCATAATGCATGGTTCTCCTAATAGGTCTATAGTACAATGTCTTGACAATGTGTGATGACAGTTTCACACAATTGGCAAAATATTAAAATGACAGGTTTGACACAAATGTGTTGAATGTTCACTTTCCTAGAACTAGGTTCAATTGGATAAATGATTAAAATGTCAGAGTGCAGGTATTTGGGGAACTGATGATTTTTACTTGACTTTTGACCCTTTTATAAGCTTATGCATTGAGTAATTTTCAAGGTATTGGGAAAAAGTATAATTTCAGTATCAAATGGGAAAATAGCATTATCTAAACCTGGCCTTTGATCTTTGACCTCACAGTTCCAAAGAGAATCACTGTTAGGTTGAACATGCATAAATATGTAAGTTTCATGATGATACCTTGAGTTACTTTTGAGATATGGAGGAAAAAGTGCAATTCAGCACTTTCACTTGACCTTTGACCTTTTGACCTTTGACCTTTTGGCATTAAACTTCCCACAGAATACTGTAAAACATGATACATTCGCGGCATGAATTTTTCGCGAATTGGAGCCGACGGCCTTTTTTGCGGCATGAAATTTTCGCGAACTGCCACTGGCATTCAATGCATATAGTGTAGACAAGAACTTTCGCGTGCATTTTAATTTCGCGAATCTTGGCGCTCGCGAAATTCGCGAAATTAAAATGCACGCGAAAATTCCTCGTTTTACAGTATATATTGGGTAATACATGTATACATCAAGTTTTTAAAAAAAAAACCTTCAGGCATTGCATAAATATAAGGAAAGTAGTGATATTTTGAGGAGTTGACCTTGACCTTTGACCCCCTGACCTATGAACCATGACTCCCAACTTCCCTAGATAATCACTGCCCATTGGAACAAGCATATATACTAAGTTCCATGAAGATACCTTGAACCATTTGTGAGATATGTTGTGAATTTTCAACTTGTTTCCACAAAATAACCTGTGACCTTTGACCCCCCGTGACCCTAAAATCCAAACAAAGTATCATCCCCCCAGGATATACCCTCATACCAAGTTTGATGTAAAACCACCACACGGTTCTTGAGATATCGACAAAAACAAAACGGGACGGACAGACGACCCGAAAACATAATGCCTCCGGCCACTTCGTTGGCGGCGGCATAAAAAGCATCTTCGGATTTGCACCTGTTGCTAGTTCACTCACCTACAGCACTACCAACTGAGCCGAGGCCAGTTCATGGGAGTGACATAATGAACTTTAAACAAATATCTTCTTGCCTCCATTTTCTCCTCCGTCCAATAAATGATTCAAAGCGTCTCTAGAAAAACATATTACTATGATAAAAAAAGGATTAGACTTTTCAGGTTAAGTACATCACTGAAAAACATGCTTTTTTTCTGTCTTTTGGAATATTGTTAGAATTAAATGTCATTTATAATTAGCATCATTATTATTTCTATTTATTTTTTGTAATCATTTTTTATCTTTTATTGTGTGTGTTGCTGTTGTTTTTTCCAGCAGCAGCAGCAAATGTGGGATTACCCAGCTTCAACAATACATTTAAAGCCAAATTTTGATATAAATTAGGCAAAAATTAGCATCAGGGTTAGGATGTAGACTCAACGTGGCATCTCACTCACCCCTTTGTTTTTGCAGACGAAGGCATGGACACTGCTCCAGATTTCTTTCGGCTGTCCCCCTCCCACGACAGACACCCGCTCGTACCCAACCACGCTGACGAATCGGGCGGCGTGCCGGGGAGAGTCCAGAAGGCGCGCCCCCGAGAGTGGCTTGACGAATGAGCAAACTGGCCTGTTCACACCATTCTCATCCTGCGAATAATAAAAATAATAATAACAATAACAACAATAATAACAATAATTATAATAATATCAATAATAATCATCATCATCATAATAATAATAATAATAATAATAGTAATAATATGAATTCACATTACGCCAAATTCACTCTGTAGAGTGCTCAAAGCGCATACATGTACATACTATTATGATCCTGGTCTCTAGATACATTATTTCCCACCAGCATTGACTGTGCTCACTCTCCACTCCCTGGGGAGGATTCCAGCCAGTCGCCATTTTACAGGCACGCTAATGCTGATCAACCAACATTTCTCATCCTTCCGGGTACCTATTTATACTTCTGGGTGGAGAGCAGCAATGTGGATAAAGTGCCTTGCTGAAGGGAAAATGTGCATTGCAGAGAAAACAGTTTCATAGGCAACATCCTCTTCTTGGTTCGGTATCTAAATGGCATCTCAATTAATTTGCTATTACACTACATAAGACTTATGATGGCAGAGAGGGGCTGATTGGCTCAAGAAACCCGCTCCCCTACCAATTTGGGGCACACATTTTCACTGCACACTGCAATGTGCTTTATTTTCCTACTCTAAACATCCCCTTCCAGAGTATATCAATGAGCACTGCTATAAAAATGGAGGAGAAAGTGTTTTTAAAGTTTGACAGCATCAACTTGTACGGTATCCTTTTTGTGTCTCAAGTTAGATTCAGGGATTCTGACATTGCATCTATGCAAACAATCCTCACTTTCAGCTCCTGCTAAATGTTCCTGTTCCAGGTCTGCCAACATTCCCACAACCAAATCAGGGAGATTCCACACAGCAATCAGGGAGATATCTGTGTGTTCCATGCATTTCAATGGGCAAAAATAATACCCAAATCAGGGAGATTTTCATATTCTTTTATTGAGACGTGAACAGATTTTGATATTTTCAGGGAGACTCCTGCAGAATCAGGGAGACTTGGCAGCTCTGCTGTTCCAGTCAAATGTCATTTGGAGGACATTCTTGAAATAAAATGCTAAATGTGTACAAAAATATGAACAAAAAAGCTGGCCATAATCAATGATCTGAAATCATTATGCTAAGCATATATATATTGGCCTTACACAATTTGGGGATTTTAGGCAATACATTCTTCCAACACATTACAAGCTGTTAAAACTGCCAAGATGTTTCATGTAGCTGGATGGCTTTCAGTATTTTTCACTTTACTATATCCTTTACAAATGACAAATCTTTTGTCCAGAAAATACTCCATGCGGAAAATGTTGCTTCTAATCAGTATGGGATGAACTTGCGAGCAAAATACTCAGTTACATCCAAGCCTTTTCTCTTGTTCAAATGGCATTGACTTGCACAAATTTTACTTGCTTACATTAAGCGATGAAAGCACAGCTCACCTGTGCAAATATCTTGACCAGTCTACCCTGATGTGAGGGTCGGATTTGCAGGTATTCCCTCCACCACTGTTTGGCATACACCAGAAAGAGACGCTCCCGCTCTGCTATCCGGTTCCTTTCCACTGAGATCTGGTCCATACAAACCAAGAAAACAAAACAAAACAAAAACAGAATAGTACTGAGCAGTGTCTTAAAACATGTGGTACTATCTTTGGAACACCTAAAAAGATTCTAGCTATCTGATTGGTCAACTGCTCATCACATTACACACACATAGTTTTATAGTTTCAGATATTTTACCGAAGAAAAATGAGTACATCACAAAATCAACAACACCATGTCAGACACACACGCAGATAGACACATGCCTACATATTTCCTTTCACTGTCTACACTGTACATCTTTTGAGCCCTACCTGTGTTGATATCACTTCTTCGGCAAGCATCTGGTCTGGTCTTGGGAGGAGCTCTAATTTGACTTCCAAGATTCCTACGGGAACTTTGCACTCAGCTCCTATATCGCAGGGAGAAGGAGGGTAAAAAGAGTACTTGACAATAAGTCTCCAAGTCACAATCACATCTCTTTTAACTACAACGTAATGAATACACTTCATATGCAAGGCATATATACAGGTATATATATCAAGCTTCAGCATAAGGGACCTATTTTATTAGGAAGTGTAAAATCATTGCAAGATACAGTTCTTGCAGTTATCATGGCAACAAATCAAATGCTAAAAGCCAACTGGTTCTTATCAACCCCCTGTTCACCACATTCACTGCAATCATTCTGCATTCTGCAGTGCAGTTGTTGTCTACAAAGGTTTACATTACTACGGAAGAAAAAAAACAAATGAAGTTTTAATGCTCCTATACATCATGGCACTTGGGCAGTTCTGCACAATTTTTAATTTAAAGTAATGATCAAAATGATTGCCAAATGCCACAGTACAATGAAAGTGCTTCTCGCAATTCCATTCCTGTTGCATGTAGCTTGCATTTTATGTGATGATCGACTATCAAGTGGTGTTCCCAACTAGATTTGTGAGTAATTTCTAAGTTTCTGTCACTGTTTTGTGTGCAAAAGTAATGGCTCTACAATAGCGTAGCTACATGGTCATTTGAAGGAAAAACATTCATAGATTTGTCATGCAACTTACATCAAAGCAACGCTTGGCATTTTCTCTACAACTTTGCTCATTACATGTCCAGTGTAACAACAATCCATAAAAGTTACACAGATTTGAAAAACAGCATGTTTTCCCAAAGCATGACTACGTTGCTGTCTCAGAATAATGCGGCACACAGGGCTTTACACCATGGCACATGAAGAGTTTGGAAACTTGATTACTATATATGCCATACACTCAGAGAGCAAATTTTTTCATGAATCGGAACTTCCTGACAATTTTGCGAGTAGTTAAATTCATGATGGTGGAGTACAGCAAAGGACGGAGAAATGTAAACATGCATGTCGCATTCATGTCGGGATCTGCAAATATTTTCATGTGTTGCTACATTCATGAATGCCATCTGACATATGAAATTAGCAAAAAATAGCAACCTCAAAAAAATAAAAACTCGCAAAATATATGGCATATAGAGAATTCTGGAGACTAAAAGGGAATTCCTCCTACCAACGCCCATCAGCTCAAGAGGGATGCTCTGCCGACCACTGCTGGTGGACAGAACTGTCCTCCACTCTAGATAATGAGATGAGAGGAGGGTTGTTTCGCCCGTGGGATCTGTCTTGATGAGGACCAAGTGGATGGGGTTGCTAAGCGACAGGAGGGTGGTGGTGTCGGCCATCCTGGCTGCATCTCCTATACACAGAGAAGCGAGAGGGAAGGAGGAAATGATATATAGATGACGGCTAGCATGGGAATGAAACATGGAAAATGAACTATCGTGGGAGATTATAAAGTAAAATCCCTGAATGAAGTTGAGGGCCAAATGCATACAAGAGAGAAACATATCAAACAGTATCTAAAGATGACCATCATTGTCCATGCACATGCATCATATCTAAAACTAGATATATCGCTATGGCGACTGATATGCCTCCGCAATAATTCATGGTTCTCCTAATAGGTCTATAGTACAATGTCTTGACAATGTGTGATGACAGTTTCACACAATTGGCAAAATATTAAAATGACCGGTTTGACACATTTAATGTGCTGAATGTTCACTTTCCTAGAACTAGGTTCAATTGGATGAATGATTAAAATGTCAGAGTGCAGGTATTTGGGGAACTGATGATTTTTACTTGACTTTTGGCCCTTTTATAAGTTTAAATGCATTCAGTTTCAAGGTATTGAGAAAAAATATAATTTCAGTATCAAATGGGAAAATGGCATTATCTAAACCTGGCCTTTGACCTTTGACCTCACAGTTCCAAAGAGAATCACTGTTAGGTTGAACATGCATAAATATGTAAGTTTAATGATGATACCTGAGTTACTTTTGAGATATGGAGGAAAAAGTGCAATTCAGCACTTTCACTTGACCTTTGACCTTTTGACCTTTGGGCAAGAAACTTCCCACAGAATATATATTGGGTAATACATGTATACATGTATACATCAAAAAAACACCTTTAGGCATTGCATAAATATAAGGAAAGTAGTGATATTTTGAGGAGTTGACCTTGACCTTTGACCCCCTGACCTTTGACCCATGACCCCCAACTTCCCTAGATAATCACTGCCCATCGGTACAAGCATATATACTAAGTTCCATGAAGATACCTTGAACCATTTGCGAGATATGGAGAAAAACATGAAATGTCAATTTTTTTTCACAAAATAACCTGTGACCTTTGACCTTTGACCCTGTGACCCTAAAATCCACACAAAGTATTATCCCCCAAGGATATACCCTCATACCAAGTTTGATGTAAAACCACCACACGGTTCTTGAGATATCGACAAAAACAAAACGGGACGTACGGACGGACGGACGGACGGACGGACGACCCGAAAACATAATGCCTCTGGCCACTTCGTTGGCGGAGGCATAAAAATATTCCATACAAGTCATAATTATATACCGTCAAATTATGAATAAATTAAGTATACTATCTGGGTGTGACTGACTTTTGAATGTCAGAAAGGCTCCCTTTTTCATGCAGAGTCGGGGTACCTGGCACTGCTTTCAGTTTTATGCCCATGCATGCAGAAGGAAATCCAAAGCAAGACTAGAAATGTCGCTATGGCGACTGGTATGCCTCCGCCATGATGCATGATTCTCCTAATAGGTGTAGATAGTACATGTGGACAATGTGTGATTATATTTTCACAAAATTGGTTAAATATTAAAATGACAAGTTTGTCACAAATGTGTTGAATGTTCACCTTCCTTGACCTAGGCTTAATTGGATGAATAGGAGAGCATGATTTGGGATTTAAGGACTTTAACTTGACTTTGACCAATTCATACGTTTATGCATTGAGTAATTTCCAAGGTATGGAGGAAAAGTGCAATTTCTGTACTGAATAGTAAATTGTTACCATTTTCATCTGGCCTTTGACCCTACAATTCATAAGATAATCACTGTCAGGCAGAACATGCATAAATATGTAGAAAGTTTAAAGATAACTTCAGCCACTTCCGAGATATGGAGGAAAAACTTAGTTCAGCACTTTCACTTGATCTTTGACCTTTTGACCTTTGAGGCAAAAAAAAAAAAGCTTTCCAGAGAATCTCTATTAGGTTATACATGCATACACCAAGTGTTAAGAAAATAATCCTGCTGGCATTGCATAAGCATGAGGGAAATAGTAAAATTTTGAAACATTGCCCTTGACCTTTGACCCCATACCTTTGACCCCATGAACCCTAAATTCTCTAGATAATCACTGCCAGTCAGTACATGTATGTTCCATGAAGATACCTCGAACAATTTCCAAGGTACAGAGAAAAAAGTGAAGTTTTAATATTTTTACTTGACCTCTTGACCTTTGACCTCATGACCCCAAACTTTCACCAGAGAATCTTAATTGGGTAATCCATAAATACACTAAGTTTCAAGAAAATATCTTCAGGTATTGCAGAGATATGGTGGAAATAGTGAAATTGTATGTATTTGACCTTGACCTTTTGACCTTTGACCTTGAGCATGTGCACACAAAAGTTGATAGGCACAACTTCACCCCCTAATACACATACATGCCAAGTTTCATTAGGATACCTTCATGGGATAGTACAGTATTTAGGTGGAGATGAGAATTGGACTTTTAACTTTTTGTGAGATACCAAGAAAACACTTATGAAATAGTTCAGAGCATACCATTTTAAGAGGAATTCAAAGTTTATTTGATGAAAATCGGGTTTGGAATGACTGAAACATCCAAAAACAAAGTAAAACAAAGCGATCATGATAAAGTGTGGGTCCCACACTTATTAGAATCACTCTGTTTTGGATATCTCAGCCATTTCAAAACCAATTTTCATCAAATAAACGTTGAATTCCTCATGGAATTACATGCTCTTTCACATTTCATAAGAGGTTTCTCATTATCTCACCAAAAAAATGTTAGAAACCTGAAATTAGGTCTCAACCAAAACTATACAATCCCTTTAGAAAGTTTTTTAGTTACGCTTGCCACAAAATTAATTACGGACGGAAGGACGGATGGACGGACAAACCGAAAACATGCCTCCGGCACCACTTCGTGGCGGATGCATAAAAACCCTAACTATGTCAGAGTATTGTAAACATTTCACAGTTTTATACCAATACATGACACTTAACTAATCTTGTGGAAAATGATGCAATAAGCTTCTTACACTTACTATGAGAATCATAGCAGAATGTCTGACATTAAAGGACAGCCTGTGTCTCTACGATACCTCATACATTCTAATTGTTGTTGTCGTTTTTTCCATTAAGTACAAATTTATTTGATAAAAACATTTTCCATACCTCCTGTACGATTGTGAAGTTCAACTAAAAAGCCCTCCTGGAAATCAGGCTCGCAGGCACAGGGCACTGGCCGCGACCGAAACCTCTGACCCCGGAAGTGGATGTGGATAGCGAATGTGGAGGTGGTCTGACCCGGAAGCGCTTCCGGCTCCTGGAGATGCTCCAAGAATGCCTTGCCACCGAGAATCTGGAAGTACAGGTAGCGCCGTGTTGGGTCGATGTTGGCTGGTTTGGAAGGGATGACAGAGATAAACGTTTGGTCATTTTCAAGCAAAGAGCAGGCTGCAAACCAAGGGAAAAGCTTATTGTAACACTGGACTACTGAGAGTGTCAATTCATCTTTCGCCACACTATATAAAAGACACAACATGCTCATTGCACAAGGATAGGCAAATTTTATGAAATATCTGCAGGGCTGCCCACTTCTGCATCTGCAGATCTAAAAACATACTGATGAAAGTAAAAATCATTATTTTGAAGGCAAAAAAATCTAATTTTAGCATAAAACTGTCATAATTGCACTTTTATAATACACTACCACACTAAATCAACCTTCAGAATATCATTTTTTTTCTGTTAAAAAACAAATTTTAGCATAAAACTGTCATAATTGCACTTTTATAATACACTACCACACTAAATCAACCTTCAGAATATCATTTTTTTTCTGTTAAAAAACAAATTTTCAATTTTTTTCAAAGGAAGAAACAGAGTACTTATACCCATGATGTGACATTTGATATGCAGCCATTCCTCACCACATTTTAGTTCAAGTTTCCAGAGGAAACTGTTGTAGACAGCAGCATAACAACTGACAATTGCAAACTGCAGTACAACTATGCAAACAGGTAATTTTGAAGGTGAAGTGCATAATTAGATTATATTTCACACACCTGACACACACACACACACGCACCTTTCTTCAGGGGGACTGTAGAGACGCGGTCGTCCTTGTTTATGAAGTGAGTGGCTTGTTTTGAGCGTGGACCGTGTGATGCAGACCGTGATCCTGATGGACTACTCCTTTCTCTCCCGCCGATCTCCAATCTGTCCATGATTTCTTCCACCAAACCTCTTTGACGCACAGCCTCAAGTAGCTCCTGCTCCCCCAAAGCCAAGCTCTCGTCCACCTTGTCGCCGATTGAATCGGAGAGAATGTCACGGATTCTCGCCTGGACATTCATCTGTGAAGCGGGTTGGCAAATTTTATGAGGAAATGCTATCAGTATCGCATGATGCAAAAACGAAATCATTTTCATTTATTTAAAAAAAGAATAAGAGAATGGATGGAATCAGGTTCAAAATAAGTCCACACATTAAAGGGTGTGTACAATTCTGGTCGAGGCGAGGATTTAGCTTTTAACGTTTTGCGAGATATTCAGAAACCACTCTAAGAGATGCCAAAGAGCATGCAATTCTGAGGGGTATCAAAAGTTCATTTGATGAAAATCGGTTTTGAAATGGCTGAGATATCCCAAAACAAGGTGAAACAAAGAGATCCTAATAAAGTTGTGGCCTGTCGCCTTTTATTATTCTCACTTTTTTGGATATCTCAGCCATTTGAAAACCAAATTTCATCAAATAAATGTTGAATACTTCTTAAAATTACATGCTCTTTAATATTTCATAGGAGGTTTCTCATTATCTCACTTAGGAATGTTGAAAACATTAATCCCTCACCTCAACCAGTACTGTACAGTCCCTATAACTTTTGTAAAAACTTTCATTATTAAATTTTAGGACACTCAGCATTTCACTTCCTTTGCGATGCAGCCCCTTTCATATTGCAAGAATCTTCAGGAGGAGGCAGCTTAAGAAGGAAGAAGAAGAAGGTGGTGGTCTTCATGAATTATGCGTGGAGTAAGGTAAAATTTACTCACAATTTGAGACTATCAACAAATTACAACAAATTAGTAACACAGAAAAACTCTAGATAGAATCTTTATTCTGTATTTTTTTTTTTTTTTTTTTTTTTTTGGAGGGGGGGGGGGGGGGTTTACTAAGCTCCCTACTCTGGGCTGGTAAACCACAGTCAACGGTCAACAGCAACACAATACCATTTCAGAAGCCCGAAGTTACGAAGGCCACAGTTACACACATGCACATGCACCGCACCATAAATGTACATCACATGTTGATAAATCTGATGAAGAATTCTTAACTCTAGTGTCTCTATTTTATAATGCAGACAAGTAGTTTAGAAAATGGATCTAGCTAGACCCCCTAATCTAGATAGTAGATTTCATTGCCTTGCCTTATGACCAGAGCTACCAAGTCTCACGCATTCTGCGTGAGACTCACGCATTTAGGGTCTGTCTCACGATCTCACGCATGTCACCAATTTTCTCACACATTCGGACATAGCTCAAAGGATTAAAGTGACAGTTGCAATTGAAGGTACATTTCCAGAGCTACCAAGTCTCACAAATTCTGCGTGAGACTCAAGCATTTAGGGGCCATTTCACGATCTCACGCATGGCACCTATTTTTCTAACGCATCGGGCGAAGTCTGCAACTTGGGCCTATAATAACAAGGAAAAGTAGAAATTACGCGGTGCGTAATATATGTCCCCGCCGGAAGTAGCATTTTGTAACAAAATGTGCAATATAGGTAAAAAATCAAGGTCAAAGGTCAAAGAAGTCAAAGGTCAAAATTCTGTGTAGAAGTTTTGAAGCCCTCACCTAGTGCCATCATATAAAGCAAATGGAATCGAAATTGGGTTAGAAATGGCGAAGGAGTAGCATTTTGTAGCCAATGTACAATATAGGTCAAAAATCAAGGTCAAAGGTCAAAGAAGACAAAGGTCAAAATTCTGTGTAGAAGATTTGAAGCCCTCACCTAGTGCTATCACATAAAGCAAACGGAATCGAAATCGGGTTAGAAGTGGCGAAGGAGTAGCATTTTGTAGCAAAATGCACAATATAGGTCAAAAATCAAGGTCAAAGGTCAAAGAAGTCAAAGGTCAAAATTCTGTGTAGAAGTTTTGAAGCCCTCAACTAGTGCCATCATATAAAGCAAACGGAATTGAAATTGGGTTAGAAATGGCGAAGGAGTAGCATTTTGTAGCAAAATGTACAATATAGGTCAAAAATCAAGGTCAAAGGTCAAAGAAGTCAAAGGTCAAAATTCTGTGTAGATGTTTTGAAGCCCTCACCTAGTGCCATCACATAAAGCAAACGGAATCGAAATCGGGTTAGAAATGGCGAAGGAGTAGCATTTTGTAGCAAAATGTACAATATAGGTCAAAGGTCAAGGTCAAAGGTCACAACTGAAATTCTGTGTAGAAGTTTTAAAGCTCCCATGTAGTGCTATCATATAAAGCAAACAGAATCAAAATTGGCTCATAAATGACAGAGAAGTAGCAAATTGAACATTTTGATCACACACGGACGGACGCACGGACGGACGGACGCACGGACGGACGCACAGACACACACACGTACGGAGCCCGTTTCATAGTCCCCTGCTCGAACTCGTTTGGCGGGGACAATGAGCATAGCTCAAAAGATTAAAGTGATAGTTGCAAATGCAGAGACTCCAACTCTCCCGTTTTCGACGGGAGATCTCCCGCCGAAGACCCATTTTTGCAAAATCTCCCGTTCTCCCGTTTGAGATTTAATTTCTCCCGCCCTGGCTCTTTGTCTCCCGTTGGAAAGGATTCCTTACTTATTTCTATCGTGTGTTGAAAAAATAAGCCTTAGATAGCACAAGAGAGCATCTAGAACCCTAGGAACTTCGCGCTTCGCACACATCAAGTTGGAGTCTCCCGTTTGCTAGGGGTTTCAGGCGGGAGAATCTCCAGATCTGAAGGTGCTTTGGGTTGGAGTCTCTGCAAATGAAGGTATATTTCCCTTTTGTCTTTCAAAATAAGTAAAAAATAGTCACTTAAGTATGCATCTGATCGCACCATTAGGAGCTAAAAATTGAAAAAGCTCCCTACCGTGGGAGGCCACAGGGGGGGGGGGGGACCCCTCCCACACCCTCGCTCGCGCGCACATTCGCATGCTGAGATGCCGAGTCATGAAAATCTCACTCATAAAATTTTTTTGAACTTGGCATCCCTACATTTCCCTTTTTGTCTTCCAAATAAGTAAAATTGTCACTTGAGTACATGCACCATTATGAGCTAAAAATTGAAAAGGCTTCTTACCGTGGGAGGGGAGACACCCCCCCCCCCTCCACACCCTCGCAAATGCGCGCGCACGCCGAGATGCCGAGTCATGAAAATCTCACGCATAACATTTTTTTGAACTTGGCATCTCTGCATGACAACGCTTCAACAATGTTTCATAGACCCTAGTTCTAGTTGCCATGTAGTTTTTTCTACATGTAATAATACTTCATTATATTATCAAGGAGGTTCAAGAGATGGAGTAACAACAGTGTTATTCCCTTTCATCCCATGTTTGATGCTGCCACTATAAGAAACATTTGATGTGCTAAACTGGAGCTGCCTCACAGATAGGAAGACAATTGATTCATGTAGCATTGCATCATGACTCTTCACTCTCATGGAAGATTAGCCCGACCAGACGCCGTGCACAAGCGACTTACACTCGTGTACAGCAACAGGGCTGTGTATAGTTAATGGAAGATATGTCTTTATGATGGTAATTACTTTTCGCTGTCCCTTCTTTATGAAACATGAGCGGTACATAAAGATATAGACAGACACAGGGATGTGCGAATAAAATTTCCACAAAATTTATAAAATAAGAATTAAAATTACCTAACTTTACATGCTTTTACACTAATCTTACCATATGAATTAATAAAGAACTACACTTGAAGATTTAAATATACAGTACCATACCAATTTCATTTGCCACAGAAGTAATCGGAAAGATGATAAAAATCGACTTTCCAGTCCGTAGTATTAATGTGCATTCAAATATTTTCACAACGTACGGCTCAGATTTACACTAGTGACCAGGGGTGTATCCAGGATTTTTTCTGGGGGGGTCGTAACCAAAATTTTTGGACCTTTACCTTTGCGAGGGAGCGGAGCGACCGAGCGGGGGGAGGGTGTGGGAGGGGGGTGTCCCCCCTTCCACGGTATAGGGAGTTTTTGAATTCTATATCTTAAAATGGGGCACTTTGGTGCATACAAAAGTGACTTTTTCGGCATGGCAGTGCAGCTTAGAAATAAGGTAAATTATGGCATACTAAAACTAAGTTACGAAATTTACGAGGTTTTTGACAATTTGCTGGAACACCACCTGGTCACTTTTTTTTTTCCTGTTGTAGGCCTATATAGAGTAAAAAGCCCTAAAAAAAAATGTCTTTTACAAAAAGTGGACCTCTTGAAAATTTGGGGGGGTCGTACGACCCTCCCGACCCCCCCTTGCATACACCCATGGTGACATAAATCCTGGACAGGAGTTACTTTCTTTTTTTATTATGCCTCATCATCATTAGCTGAAATTTAATTTCACTATAGCTGACATTATGTTAGCGTCCCAAATGAATCATCACTTTGCTCAGAAAGACGGTGGCATTGAACCCCGATCATCACAGTGACAAATGCACCTGAGGAATTATTTTGTACATCAAAAGAAAACTGACAGTTGTTTGAATTTTCACAGCCAGTTGGAACTCCATTTCTCAAACCTCCTTGGTATTATCAACGTTGTTAAGGTTTGGGCTTGTTACAAAATGTTAACGTTTTATTAAGAAGAATGGCAGCTTTGCCCTAAAAAAAAAAGTAAAATTACTAAAAAGACGAGCCCTGGGCACATGTGTCACTCACTCCTTAACATTATTTAATAAGATTTCTACATGTATAAATCTACTAGTCTATATTGCAATCCTTGCAATTATATGGCCAAATATAAATGGAAATCCTCCCATCTTTTATACGCGCTCGCAGGATCATTGTCGATGGAACATGGCCGTGGAAAGGATATGATAGGGTTGGGACTGGACTGGGTCTGGGAACATTCGATCCCGTCGATATCCTAAATTTACCTGATCGAGCTGATTATGTATGATCTGCTTCAGTTCTGTTATCTTCTCTGGTGGGAGCGCTCTTGCCATTATAACAGATTTTCATCGAATGCGAAGCAGAAAGTCGAAAGTGGCCGTAACACCAGAAAGCCGACATACATTTCTTATCGACCGAGCACGTGTAGACCTGGTGTAGTAACCAACCCCTTTATCTTATCCCCGGTGCCGCGGCCCGCTGGTGTATGGCAAGACACCGCTAGAATGTTGTGTTACAGTAAAATGTAATCATGGAATGCGCGCGCTATATTTTGAATAGAACTTCCGAGGCTTGCTTGTCTTGAGTATGGTAGCTTTGATGAGCAAAATTAATAGGATAACGATGATTCAGAATACCTTTCTTTGTACTTTTTGTTGTTGTTGTTGTTGATGATAGAACAGTTAATTCAACTCCAGCGCAAACAGTATGATTTGTTGGATGTTGTGGGTAACTCATTGCTCAATTATATATAAAAATACATTTTAAGACTAACTCCTCTAACTACTCTACTCCTATCCCAAATTATTTAGAACATAAATAATCATAATTGTTATTACATTTATATTTATTATAGTTATTTAGATTATTTAGAACAGAACGAACTGCTGCATTTTAAGAATACTCTAACTAATCTAACTAACTAATCTACTCCTATCCCTACTACTCTACTCCTGTTGTTGCGTATAAGAGGAGAGTGATGTTTTTGTTTCCTTGTTTTTTTCATAGTTAAATTTTTAATTAAAAAATATAAAAGTCAATTGTCAATAAAGCAAAATAAATGACATCAGCTTACATTTTTCTGAAACAATTGAGTACATAGCAAAATTTAAACAATGAAGCAAAATTAGCATTAAAGAATGTCAGAAATGAGAAATCCACTTGAAAGTAGAGAAGTCCTTTGCAAAAATAAACAAAAGAATCTTCCTGTCGGGATTGGTTGGTATGATATGGATAGGCCTATGGCATGGGTGATAAAAAAACGAAAATGATTCACACGTTATATTAGTCGTATCCTGCCTTCAGAAATATTAGAATAGAAAGAAATAACAACTTACAATTTCAAAAGGCAGTGGGAATAATAGTACCCTTAAGATACGTCAGTGACAAGTCGAGAATATGCGCGCCTTTTTTCAAAAAATAAAATGTTATGAAATTCTGGTTGCTCTTTAAACATCTAACCCAATATCTCTCGTCTGGGAGAAGAATGGTAGGCCTACTTATATAGGGCCTATCGATTGAAAGAAGGTGTACCGTGGCACCATCTTGATGTCATAACGTGCATAATAGTTTCGATATGAATAATAAGCATAATTTATGTTTTCGGTACACTTTGAAGTATAAACCGGGATATACAGAAACAAAACACGACATTACTAAAACTGACCCTTCTTCAACAAAACAAAATAAATGACATCGATTCCCATAAATTTTTCTTATAAAACATGAGTAGGGGGTGGGTCATTATCAATATTTATCATGAAAGCAAAAACAAAAATTGAATCATGTTGAGCATGAGAAATCCACCTGAAAGTAGGAAAATCTTTTGCAAATAGAAAAATAAATCTTCCTGTCTAATGGAGGTTCCATACTGGTTGATATGGATGATAATAATAGATGAATTGAACTACATTAGCGATGTTAGTCATATCCTTCAGATGAAACAAAGTCTAAAAAAAAAAAATAACTTGCAAGGACTGGGTTATGACATTAGAATCTCATACTCAGAAATCTTTGAATACATACACTTTCAGAGAAGCTAAAGATTTATAGAGTGAGATAGATAATGCGTTTGGCATTACACATACCAATCCAGAATATCCCTGTTGTTCTCATCATATTCTAGAGTCTGTCTTTCTCGCTTACGATCTTACCTTTACACTGTACACTCGTTCAAACTAAAATATCCAACTCGGGTAAATGAGACTTCGTTCATCAGTGCATCACTCATTATCCAATTCAAATCCGGGATCATAATACAAAATAAAGTTGAACCTCTATTATCCTGCCTCCCTTTATCCGGATCTCTCTATT
Organism: Diadema antillarum; assembly: GCF_040938485.1. Lineage (NCBI taxonomy): Eukaryota > Metazoa > Echinodermata > Echinoidea > Diadematoida > Diadematidae > Diadema > Diadema antillarum. Next base: position 901,370 of record NW_027271244.1, on the reverse strand, counting down.
ATCCGGACGCAATCTCGCCGTGATTTTTTTAAACTAATTACGGGAAGAAAGGGGGATTCCCAACTCCTTGAGAACTCCTACCCAAACACACATGAATTACATATTACTTCCAATATGATTAACATACATTGCATCAAATTTCCTTCCAAATTGCTTACCTTCAGACATTTCAACATCCCGAAACATCCCCAAATGTAACAATGAAAAGGTTGCAGTATACACATTACTACATGTGGTACTACAATGGGCTACATCAGTACATGTGTATGTATATGTACATGTATAAAGCATTGAGTCTCCCGTATCCGGCCAAATCCCTTATCCGGATGAGCCCCGGTCCCGACTTGTCCGGATACGAGAGGTTCAACTGTAAAATAATACAAATTCTTTGTTGTTGTTGTTGTTCATTCTTGTTTATAGATGTATAGGCCCTAGAGGTGACGTAGACACAAAACTATTGTGACACCATCGAAAAGGCTTGTGATTATCAGCTTTTTGCCTTGTTCCACTAGATTATGAAATTATATAACAGCAATACATTGTACTTATGAAAATTTTGCAAATAGGGTCTATAATGATAATGTTTAACAGAACGTATAATAGGCCTATCCGGGTTTAGGCCCTATAGTACCTTCATAAAACAATATGAAAACACCCATGTATTGATTGTTCTATGGAAATGTCACTTTTTAAAAGTTGTTTTGGAGGCGGATATCCTGGGAACATGCTTGACAGGTGAGAAAAAAAATGATTGCAAATATTCCACCTCCCAATATTCACTTCCAAAGTTATGTTGGTGGGGATGACATATAATGTGCATCTCATCACCATAAGTATATTTTCCTCATCAAAATCGTATTAAGATAAATTTCCTGACTCTTAGCCTATCATCACCGCATAAATTGATTTATGATTTACATGTATAAAAGCCAACATTACCGTTATCATTAACACATTTTAATCATAATTATCATTATAATTTTAATCGAGTAATAGATTTTTTAGAAAAGTGTAATATCATAACTGACAATCAATTTTTGTTTAGGCCAAAGTATTGTGTATCTTATGCATTAGTTGACTTTCTTTACAAAATATTGAATCCATTAGAAAAAAAAAAGAAATAACAATTGGATTATTTTTAGATCTTAGTAAGGCTTTTGATTCCCTTGATCATCATATTCTTCTAGATAAACTTTATTGTTATGGTATGAGAGGTGTTGTATACAAATGGTTTCAAAGTTATTTGGATAATCGTAAACAATATGTATCAATTAATGGTTATACCTCTAATCAAAAGACAATTAAGTGTGGTGTTCCACAGGGGTCTATATTAGGCCCTTTATTATTTATTCTGTATATTAATGATATATTTAATGTGTCCGATCGTTTAAAGTTTATTTTATATGCAGATGACACCAGTGTGTTCATGTCCAATTCTTTTTCACAAACACTGATTACTCGGGGCTTACAGCCAAACAAGCTAGCTTTCATGTAGGTCCCGTCATACTTCTCTTTAATCAACCCCATTTCGATTTCGATTTTGACCAGTTATCATTACATGTAATTACTGTGTTATCACCATGTATATTGTTTGTTTTCTGCACATTGTTCACAAGGTAAAAGAACTTGTCTGGTTTCTGTTGTAATGTTCATAAATGAGAAGTATGAAAATAAATGAATTGAATTGAATTGAATTGAATTGAATTGAATTGAATTGATATACAAATATTACAGGAACAATTTGCAAGTGAATTAAAAAAGCTAGTTTATTGGTTAGATATAAATAAGCTTGTTCTTAATATAAATAAAACAAATTTTATGTTATTTTCAAACAAAAAAATACACAATGATTTTGTTTACATTAAAATCAATGATGTTTTTATTAAACGTATTCCATATGTTAAGTTTTTGAGTGTAATAATTGATGAAAAATTGTCTTGGAACCAGCACACTGATGTTGTCTGCAACAAACTTTCAAAAAATATTGGTTTATTGTATAGATTTCATTCGTATCCAAAAGAAGTTTTGTTATTATTGTATAATTCTCTAATTCTGCCTTATTTGAATTATTGTATACAAATCTGGGCAAACTGTAGTGAACAAAATATGTTGAGGCTTTTAAAATTACAAAAGAAAGCAATCAGAATTGTATCTCATAGCGATTACCGTGCTCATACAATGCCAATATTTGATCGACTGAAAATTCTTAATATCTATAATATGTATATATATCAAAGTGCAATATTTATGTTTTCATGTTCTCATAATATGCTTCCTGGAGTATTAACTAATTACTTTAAGCTCAATAGCCAGGTGCATACATGTATAACAAGAAACTTTTTTAATTATCACTTGCCATTTGTAAGATTAAGCTCGTATCAAAAGTCAATATTTTATAGTGGACCGAAAATATGGAATGAGTTACCAGAGGAAATAAAGTCTTTTACGATTTTTAAAACCCATCTTAAGCAGTATTTGAGTGACAGACAATCTTTAGAATAAATGTATCATAGAAAATATTTTTGATAAGACTATATATACACTTTTTGTTTAATGTGTTTGTGTGTCTATGTGTTTTTTTTTTTTTTTTTTGTGCTGCTGTCTGTAACTTTGTAATATATATTGGTGATATTCGTTTGGTACATGTTGAAGGACTTGGCTTCATATTAAGACACCGCCTTCCTGTCAAGTTCCTAATGCTTCATGATTTCTTATGTTGACGTTTATATTTTGTATCCGTTGCAGTCATATCAGTTATTTTATACAAATTTGACGACATGAATTTGAATGTAATGTATTTGTACTTATATGTAGTGTATTTTCTCTGTTTGTTTGTATGGTTTTTTTTTTATGGAGTATTGAATAAATAAATCCAAATTCAAATTATTCAGCGTCTTGACAAAAGGCTAGTGCGTCACGTCGCTATTGGATGCGAAAATTTCGCGAAGAAAACAACTTTAAAAACTTATAAAAGTCAGGCGCCTGCAGGCATTGGTATTTATCATATTACCGGGATTTTTCATACAGCGGCATAAATCCATCTACGGTGATGTTGAATTCTGCTGACATGCAGATAAGCGTCATTTAACTTCATGGTTCATAATCGGACTGTTCTGTTCCAGTAAGTCAACATGTAGTGCCTCTCTGCTCATTTATTCAGTCCCATATACTAGGTATTATGTGGTTATCAATTTTGCTTTCCCGAGACATGACAGTGACACAGTGCGTGAATGTCTAGTGTTTAGTACACGAGTAAATCTACTTCCTACTCTGTGTACAGCTTACACAATCTGTGGTTGTTCCTCAAGCGCAAGTTGTAATTGGTCAATACGAGTCGTGGAGGAAGTTCCTGGCCTTTAGCTTTGGCTTTGTGTTTGAATAATTCTAATTTGGTAGATTCTTCCAGATCTATAAATTGTTTCTAACGTTTTAAAAGAGCGGCCTAGTGTACAGTGTAGTCTAGTACTAATTTAATTACGGTACTCTTGTGTAGTAGTAGTACGAGTAGTACTTACAAGTACAACTAACGTTAGTTTTGTTACAACAAAGTAGTGATTTCACCATTTGCAATGTTTAGAAACAACTGGAACTGCAGAATACGCCGTCAGGCTGGGTTCACATAGGAGTATACTATTCGGGTATACGGTGCATGTTTTGGAGGGCACGCGAAAAGCTTGAATTGATAAATATTAAAGGTTTCCTAATACTGGGTCACATACGAGGGCACTATTCGAAAATGCCGTATAGCTGCGCAGTGTATTAGTATAGTATAGTATAGTGGGAATCATGCTTGTTCGATATTCGTGCAGCGTAGACCATCCTATTCGGGTGTGACGGCTGGTGTTCTGAACTTCTAAATGTGTGCTTTGGTTAAAGAAGGTAAGTTACAAATTATACTTATAGGATGGATTTCTTGGTACTCAATTTATTGGAATATAAATCAATTAATTATTCTTACAATATTAAAGTTGAAAATAACATGGAAATAGATCTAATCCAAGAAAATATTGTTTATAAAATGATTTCTTTATTTTTTCACTTTTGCTATGAGTTCATAGAGCTGGGATGGGTGAGTTGAATTATTAGGCTACCCCCTCCCCCCCCCACCATAAAAAATGACGTTATCAAAGCAAAAATAGAAATAACTGATAAAATCAATTAGGCTGATACATGTTTGAAATGTTAAAATGAATATTTGGAAACATAACTAAGGTATTTCCAATCATATTCCCCCTTCCACCCCCCCCCCCCCAAAAAAAAAAAAATTTTTTAGTTTATAGCGTATAAAATCATATGGCTCAAATAACCCCATCTCCATTGACTGGCTGAACTAACCCCATTAAAAAATCATTTAAAGTTGTATTTATTGTAGAAGTTTAATAATTTGCAGAGGTGATTTCTTGCTTTTAAGTTAGTCCAAAACAAGTTTATTTTCGAATATCAATAAGTTATGTAGCAAAAAAAAAATAGTTTTTTTTTTTTTTTTTAAAACAGAAATTAACTTCAGGTAGGCGCCAAGAGAATATTAAAGTAGGACACACATGCTACCTTATGTGACCCGCCATGCCCGTATAGCGTATAGCGAATAGCGAATAGGGAATACCGTATACCGTATACTTCTATGTGCACCCAGCCTCATGGCACCATACTCGGTCATGCGAAGCATATGACAGCAGCTAGTAGCAGGTTGACCAACGACCTAGACTCTACTACAAACTAGTCTGTTAGAGTGAGCGTTCAGCCCATGAACAGCTCCTCACATCTCCCATATTTTGTTCTAATTTCTTGCTGTATCATCTTGGCCATAGCTTCAAAACTACACCAATGTTCTTGGTAAGGCATCTGGATCACGCTAGACTCTTGATGCAATTTCTAAGGATGTACCTGTCATGTCTGTGGACTTCATATTTTTTGCCATACCATGAGTCTACTTGGGTCAAGCACAGCCATGTTACAGCTTCTTCATGGGCATACCCATTGCTGATTACTCAAGCCTGAATGAACTAGCTTGGAATCCTATTGTGACCATCCACTGAAGCAGTTACAAAGTACTGAGACAATGGAGTCAATCAAGTATTCAACCCTTGTTCTGCTCCTTGGCATGCACCTGCTGAATGGGTGTACTTCAGAATGCTGGTCTCAACTGAGACAATCCCAGTACACTCCTACACCAGTGAAGTGGACACATTCTCAGGCAGTGAAACTTACAAGTAAACTCTGTGGCGGTCAGATTCACTACTACCCCAAGTCTGATGCTTGTTTTCGAATCTCCATTCTTCGTGATGGCGACATCAATCCTAACCCTGGGCCTGTTGAGGATTTGTGCAGAGGTCAAGGCACGCAAACTAAAGACATCAGAGAGCATGTTACGCATACTTATCCCAGGCAGAAGCTGTATGATATCGGCCTCAAAGAGACATGTCATCAATGGCTCCCCCCTACATTATGGAGAACTCTCACTTCTCTTGGAATCTTGTACAAAAAGAAAACGAGACGGGGGAAAAAGCGGAAAGCAGCAACACCCATTACTCAATCTTCTGTCATACATGTAGCGTCTGAAGAGAGCAGCATTTCAACTGTACAATCTATGCCTCTACCATATTTGCCATGCTGCCACAAGGTAAGACCACCCCCAGCATCCATGATGCCCTCAACTTGCACGTCAGCCCAAAAGCCCTGTCACTTTGGCTTGTGGAATGCACGGTCGCTGAACAACAAAGTGGACATGTTCTGTGATGTGGTGATGGAGAGAGAACTTGATATTATTGTCATCACAGAAACATGGATGTCAGGGGATCATCAAGATGACCACACCATTGCAGGAATACTAAATGCACTACCCGATTATAGGCTGCACCATGTGCCAAGACAAACCAGGAAAGGAGGTGGCCTTGGTATTTGCCTCCGTAAGTCCTTCAAAGTTGTTTTCAACAAATCCAAAGTATTCGAGTCTTTTGAAATTATGGATTTGACATTTACCTGTTCGTTAAAGTGTTCATCTGTGCGTCTGGTAGTGATTTAAAGGCCGCAAATGACAGCAAACAGATGCTCCACAATTACTAACTTTTTTCATGAGTTTTCAACACTCCTTGAAGAGCTGGCTACTTACCCTGGTCACGTTATGGTGTGTGGGGAGTTTAACATTCATGTTGATGACGTCACAAGTCGCAGCACTATACTTCTTGATGATCTTGCTACGTCATTCAACCTCAACCAACTTGTTAGATCTCCAACCCATGATGCAGGCCATACATTGGATCTGATCCTGATACGTGCTTTGGATGATTTTGTTGTGGATGACAGTGTCACCGTCTCTAATCCCTTGCCTTCAGATCATGCTTTGGTTGAATGTAAGCTGAACATATCCAGGCCTCCGGCAGGGAAGATTGTCATAAAGACGCGTAAGCTTCGTGACATAGATCTGGAGGCATTTCGCTGCGACATTACAAAATCTGCACTGTTTCTTGCTCCATCCTCTGATCTAGCCGAATTAGTAAAACAGTATGATGATGTCCTTAGTGATATGCTGAACAAGCATTCACCTGAGATAATACAAACAATCACTGCTCGTCCACATGCTCCTTGGTATGATGATTCTCTCCGTGCAGCAAAGAAGGAACTTCGGAGCTGGGAACGGCTAAGAAATTCTCAGAATCTCGAAGTGTACAAACAAGTTTTTCGAGATCAGCGAGCTAGATACAAGGCTTTGTTGAACAAGAGAAGACGTGAATATCACAAGAAATCCTTTGAGGATTGCAACACTCGGCAAATGTTTCAAAAGTTCAGCAAACTTTCCTCATCATCGTCCGACAAGGTTCTTCCATCCAAGTATGGTGGTGATTTACTTCACTTGGCTAACCAGTTTGTGCAATTCTTCTCTGAGAAAATTCAAAACATAAAGAATGAATTGGCAAAAGTGTCAAACAACCAGTCATCACTTTCATTTCCTTGTACATCACCACGTCCAAATAGCATCCATGCGACAGCATACGGACCAACCTTTGCAGAATTTCAACCCGTCACCGAGACAGCGTTAAGGAAACTGGTGTTGGCTTCACCATCTTCATCTTGCAACCAGGATCCAATACCCACATGGCTGTTGAAGAAATGTGTTAATGAGCTGACTCCAGTACTCACACGCATTATCAACCTTTCTCTGATGAGCGGCTGTTTTCCAGATTCCTTCAAGCATGCACAAGTTGATCCTCTTATTAAGAAACCAGGTTTAGATTCAGAAGTATTGGGAAATTACAGACCAATAGCAAAGCTTAAATTTGTTGCAAAGGTGGTAGAGCGAGCATGTGCCAATCAGATACATGCATATCTGGAATCAAATGAAATGTATGGAAGAGCACAATCAGCATACAGGAGAAATCACAGTGTTGAGACAGCTATGATGCGTGTTTTTAATGACCTACTTCTTGCAGCAGACAGGGGCCAGGAGACACTGTTGGTGATGCTAGACTACTCGTCTGCATTTGACACTATTGACCATAACATCATGCTCCGCCGTCTGTCATCGACTTATGGAATTGTTGGTACTGCATTTGATTGGTTTCAGTCTTATTTTAGCAACCGAACGCAGAGTGTCTCAATCAATGGTACTGCATCTGCCCCTTATGTTCTCAAACAAGGGGTTCCTCAGGGTTCTGTCTTAGGACCACTGTGTTTCATAATGTACACAGCTCCCTTAGAGGATGTAATTGACAAGTGTGGCATAAGTAAAATTACATATGCTGATGATACTCAGATTTATCTTTCATTGCCAAAAAGCACCAATTCTGATGTAGCAGTTGGTCAGATTGAATCATGCTTAGGTAAAATTCAAGATTGGTCTTTGCAAAATGGTTTGAAATTGAATCTTGAGAAAACTGAAGTTGTGCATGTAAGATCTCGTAACAAGTCCTCAACAACTTTGTCCGTTAATGTTTGCGATACTCCTGTGCTGCCAATTTCTAAGGCACGTGACCTTGGTGTCATTATCCAAGATGATCTTAGTATGAAAACTCACATCAATAACATATGCAAATCTGCAGCCATAGGTCTACACAGGATTGGAAAATTGAGACACGTTCTCGATAAAGCAACTACAGAAAAACTGGTTCATGCGTTTATTTTTAGTCATTTGGATAATAATAATGGTTTGCTCATCATTGGAGTTCCAGACTCTCACCTGAAAGGACTCCAACGGATACAAAATTCAGCCGCAAGGCTTGTAACACGCAAAAGGAAATTTGATCATATAACTCCCATTCTTCGTAGTCTTCATTGGTTGCCCATAAGAGCTCGTATCAGGTTTAAGATTTTGACCCTTGTGTTCAAATGTTTTCATGGAAATGCCCCTGCATATCTCAGTGAACTCATCAAGCCATATCATCCTGGTCGTAATCTGCGCTCAAAATCAAAAAATCTCCTCTCTGAAATAAGTGTCAAATCTAAGACATATGGTGATAGGTCTTTTGGAAAAATGGCACCCTCATTATGGAATAATCTCCCTCTCAGTGTTAGATGCATTACAGATTTTGATAAATTCAAATCTGTGTTAAAAACTCACCTTTTTGATAATTGTTGATTACATGTTTGAATAGAGAAATATGTGATACATTTTGTTTCATTATTTTGTACACGCATAGAGACTTATGGTATTATGCGTTTCTAAGAACTATTATTATTATTAGTGTAGCTATTGAAATTATGATGTGAAGTCTCTAGCCAATGCACCAGAAATGGACCTACAAAAGTACAATCTAGCATCTTTGATCTTGTGTTCTTACTTATTTATAATAGCATCTTCTGTCCTTTCTTCTTTGTCTCTTCTTTTCTTTCCTTTGCTTTTTTCTTTGTTCTCCTTCCTCAGTAATGTCTTTCCTGAGACTCAAAAGAAGATATTTTTTTTTCCCCCCTGAATGTAAGAATTTTTCCAAAGTGGTGATGATCTGCCCTTACTGTATATGACAGGACAGGATGACAGGACAGGATGTACCTGACTTATCTGCCCTATGCGTATGATGGCAGACAGATCTCCTCGCATAAATATTATTGTGAAACATTTAGTTTATTTTTTGAGATATTAATTTTATGCAAAATGATGATATAACGCAGATCGAAGGCGCAAATTATTCAAAAGTGAATGACACACCTCGAACACAACAACAACAACACCATGATATATCAGGGATGATTTTATTGACAAGTTATTGACCCCAAATTATTAAGTTTTTATAACTTGTCCATATATACACAAACCACAAGGACAATTAGAGATGATGGTGACATCATAGTCATATATGGATGATATCATTTTTTTATCACTTTTAACTTATTCTATTTGCTTAAACATTTCCGTATCTTTTTTAAAAGTCAAACTGAACTTGAGGAAGGATTCTCAAGCTGTTAGTTCATCATCAACTGTGTAGACGTACATTACAATGCAAGGCTTTTATCAATCTGGGCGATGGCTGCTCTTTGTTAAATGTAGTTATGTATGAAATGCAGGGCAGGGGTATTTCACAGTCAGTTATTATTGGTAGTCTGGCTATTTGGTTGTAATCCTCCATGCACTGGTGAAGTTTTGCAGCAATTTGTCATAATGTCATTCAATTGGCATAGTTCATTGCACATTTGTGTGTGTGTGTGTCTGTGTCTGTGTCTGATTGTGATAGGTATTGATGATTAAATATACTTTATATTTAGCGAGATCAGATGGATGAGATGTGATTTTCTTTTTCTGTCTTGATTTTACCTAATCTGCGAGTTAATGTCACATTGTTGTCGTTTTTTTTCCCTCTCTATTGCTTCAACCATTTCCACATTATGATTAGGATGCATTTTATTGTATGAGAAAAAAATGGCAATTTACACGTCAGAGTTATTCAAGTGTAAATAAAACCTGAAACCTGAGGGCTGAAGGTATAGGGGTGGGGGGTGCATGTTGGCATTTGTGTGTGTGTGTGTGTGTGTGTGTGTGCATGTCCGTGTGTGCTTTCTTGCAAATGGCCTCAATTTCTTTTCTTTTTTTGAGAAGCAATGGAGTATGCGTCACTTGTTTTGAGCAAATTATCTATTATGTCCCCGTTTTGTGGGCTTTTTGCGATAATATGTGTTTAAAAAACAATAAGCGGATTTTGTTTCCTTTGTTAAAAGTTACAATGTAAGCTTGACATTAGTTTGCACAATGTTTGTGTTAAGTGCATTTTGTCTTTATATAGTGTAAGATTGACATTATTTTGTACAATGTTTGTGTGTAATGAAGTTTGTCTTTGTATAATGTTTTGTTTTTGTTTCTGTGAATGTTTCTGTTTCTGTGATATAAAATTGAATGAAATTCAAATAAAGAATTATACAAAAAAAAAGTATGTGAAAGATTAGCTGGAAGCACCAGGTTAAATTTGTAAAATCTGCACAAGAAAATATTTGCCCTTTTAAAAGAAAAACAGCCAAGAAAATATTTTGCCTACAATGAAAGAATCAGTAATAAATTCAGCTTTTGAAAAGCTTTCAAAAATTCTATGACCAACCAAATGGCTAACAACGAAGGAAACAAATTTAAAGTAGAATTTTTTTTTGCTGTTCATGAAAAGTATACGTTAATTATCACAGAAATTACAAAATACAGTACTCACCAAACCGAAGAAATGCGGTGTTTGGCACTCGATGGGTTGAGCTTTACTCTATTTCACGCAGGGAAGTAGTTTTATCTTTTCCCCCCTGTTTACATCAGTCAGTGATGTCCTGCATCAGCTAATTTCAAACCGTGTCTGAGTGATTAAAAACAAAGAAAAACAGAATTTGGTAGATAATGTGTCTTATTCTGTGGCATGTACACTTGCATTTCTGGCCATAACCTGTTGAGATATTTCATTTCAATTAATGGTGCTGGAAACTTTGCCTTGGTGTGAAATTGTTAATCACCGAGATTTAACAATGCCACAGTCCCATTGTAGCATGATAAAGTTTTTGTTTTGTTTTGTTTTTGCTTTTTTTTTTTTTGCTCGTTTGTTTGTGAGGTGGCTTTTAGCTCACCTGATTCAAAGGCTCAAGTGAGCTGTTATGATCACTCGTCAACCACCATGTCCGCATTTTTAAAATCTTTAAAGACCTTTGAAAACTAAAGTATCTTTAAAAAAAAAAAACCTTTAAATATTAAGGGATCTTTACAAATCTTCTCTAGAACCAGAAGTGATAGAGCTGAGTTCATGCTATAAGTACATGTAAGTTCATTGATGACTGTAGTTTCAAGTTTGTTAATAGTGGCTCCAGGGATACCCCCTTTGGGCCCGGGGGTCCATATTGGGGCCTAAATTGTACATTTTCATCTTTTTGAAAATGCATGAAACTTTCACCAAACTTGGCAGAATGCCCCTAGGGTGATAGAATGGATATAAGATAGATTCCCTTCCCCACCTGGGGCCCCCTTAGAACACGATGTGTGTGTTTGGGGGGGGGGGGGGGGGGGAGACAGACAAAAAACCCAAATTAAAGAATCTTTACAAATCTTTTAAGTGATAAGCTGATTTAGCGCTATGAATAAGTTAGATGAGTGACTGTAGTTTTCAAGTTTGGTCATGGCAGATTGGGAGATGGGCTGGGGGGGGGGACCAAATTGTGACCAATTCTCACATTTCAATTTTCTTCTTGAAAACCCCTTGATGGATTTTCACCAATCTTGGCAAGTAGCATCCCTAGGAGGATAAAATCTCAATTTGGGGGGACTCAGAGGGGCCAACCCCCACCCCCCAAATTAAGGAATCTTTTTGAAAAATCTTCTTCTAGATCCAGAATTTCATTTTTTTTTTTTTTTTTTTTTTTTTTTGGGGGGGGGGGGGTTTGAGCTGGGGCCAATTTTCACACTTTCCTCTACTTCTTAAATGCATGGTCAGATTTTCACCAAACTTGATTGACGTGTTATTGCTGGAGTGTAGAAAATCTATTGTACAAATGAGTCCCTTAAGCCTTAATTTGCATAATTTATGCAAAAATACATATAAAAATTATTTAAAAATATATGTGCATCCAGCGGAAATACGTAATTTGGTAAAAATATTCTATAGAGTATGTGGAAACAATTCCTGCAAAAATGTATTTCATACCTATGTAAATTAACATAAAATTTGCATAATTATGCAAGTTATTGTGCAAAAATCTGCATTTTTCAAAGAATTTCTCAACTATTAAGCACTGGCTCTTGTAGTACAAAGTTTGAACCTGGGATGGATGTTCTTTGGGTCAAGAGTAAATGATTCATCTGAAGAGACAAACTGTCTCTATGCAAACAACCTGTTATTTGCATAATATGCATATCAATACCTACACATCAATAGATAATCAGAACAAACAAAAAGCCTTAATGACGCTTTAAAGAAATTCCCCTTAAATCTTATCCAAGATAGACTTAACCCGTTAGAAACACTTTATGAAACAAAATGAGAAAAGAAATTGAATTTATGGAACCACCATTCATTACCAGCTAATTTACATAATTACTAAAGAAAGTAAAGTAAAATCATTATTTTTAAAGTTTTCTTACAGTCAAAGAACTGCATTTTATCATTGAAACTACGGAAGTAGTATGCTTTTCCTTTAGTCAAAAGGAAATGGTTTGTAATATCAAAAGACTATTTGTCTATGCAAATACAGTGTACCACCTAATTAGCATCTTATGCATATTAATACCCGAATGTACCAGAAGTCAATGGTCAAGGTCGACTTTAGAAAGTTTACGAAATTTCACCAAACCTGGTCCAAAGATGACGTGTGATGGGGCAAGTGATTAAGCAGTTTTTGAGTAAAATCAGCAAGAGGTCAAAGGTCAAAAGTTCAAGGTCAATGCTAAAATTTAATTGTTTTCGCCATATCTATGCAACGTCTGAAGGTACTTTCTTCAAACTTACTAACTGCATACAATGTAGTACCAAAATAAGATTCTCCAGAAGTTTCAGGTCAAGAGGTCAAAGGTCAAATTTCAGGTGAAAGTGTTTAAATTTCACTTTTTTTTTCTATGTATCTCGCAAATGGTTCAAGGTGTCTTCGTGGAACTTGGTACTGGCAAGGATTTTCTCGGGAATTTAGGGGTCATTTGTCTAAGGTCAGGGGTCAAAGATCAAGGTCAATTGAGCCCTCAAGATTTCACTATTTCCCTCATATTTTTGCAATGCTTGTAGGATTTCTCTTGAAACTTCATATATACATGTATTATGTAATGGATATTCTCTGAGAAATTTCCTGCCAAAATGTCAAAGCTCTGATAAAAGTGCTATATTTCACTTTTTCTTTCATATCTTGAATGTGAATCAAGTTGAGATCATGAAAATTAGTACATATTTGTGCATGTTCTACCTGACAGTGATACCTTTGTTTATTATTGAAAAAAAACGTTAAGCCCTCCCCTCTCAAGTGTTTTTGTTTCCTCTTGATAAGTAGGAAAGGACATGGAATTCAGTGACATGGTATAGTCATCACCGTCATTACATTTAGTGTATGAGTCGCATGAAAGTTAATTTTGATGCACACATGTATAACCTCCGACATTCTTTATACCTTTTACATTTTTACCTGTGTATTTCTTTTAATTTAACCTCTGACATCTTTACACTAAACCAGTTAACATAATTATTTTTTGGAAAAAGCTTCAAGATCATGTAGGTCAAGATCATCTATACAGGTACAAATTGTATTAGCTGATATGTGGTGGAATATAACATTCTTTGAACCGCCAGGGAGTTACATTTTCCCAAGGGAAAGCAATCACAACCAGGGAGAATATGACATTTACGATTCACGTAAACAGTAGCCTGTGACGATTTGTTGACAAATCACATCCTAGTAATTGTAAAAGCCATCGAATTAACTCTTTTATGGCTATGGAGAACGTATTTTTGCTTTGATTTATGGTTGAAATTGACTGACTCTAAGTTAGAGACTGAGATAATTTGACTTAAAGTACATGTATAACATCTCCTTTATTGTTCACATGACAAGTTTTGCATATTATTGCCATATCAAAATGTTATTGTGTATAAATTTCCTAGCATACAGCTGTAGTTCCCATGCAATAGTAGCTCATAGTATACTGAGTTAACTTTTTTTTTTCCAGAAACAGACTTTGTTTCTAACTCAAGCTTGTAAGTTCTTAATGTGTGCAGCTACCCTTGCATCCACATAATTTGCACAATCAGTTTGATGTAAAAAGCCTCTTATTCGCTTGATTGCCTAGAAAATACGATGAAAATTAGAATTCACACTTTCACTATGGTAGTATTTTTTTGTAATGATTTTCTAACCATGACCTCAGTTGTGTACTGTTTGCAAGGGAAACACAGTTCTTTTGTAAGCAATATTGTTCGAATTTGCATCTGTTCATATGTAGGCTCTGCTGTTAGATTTGCATAATCATATTTAAAGAGTGTCACTATCGATTGTTATTTTTTCCACCCTGCAAAGCATTTATGCAATGAGGGAAAGTTGCTAGCAAAAATCATTTCAAAGATCAATATGTTTTGAAATTTCACGTCTGGTGTACTTATTTACATAATTTATGCTTAGAATGCCTAAGTTAATTTAACAATATGGAAACAATTTAAGCAACTGAAAAGTGTTGCTGTGAGAATATTGTCTAATTCTATTAGCTTTTTTTGGATATTAAGTTCAAAGCAATTTAAGACATTGTCACATTAAGAAATAACAGGTTGTTTTCACAGAGACAATTTGTCTCTTCAGATAAATCATTTACTTTTGACCCAAGGAACATCCATCCCAGGTTCAAACTTTGTACTACAAGATCCAGTGCTTAATAGTTTAGAAATTAAATAAAGAATTGCACAATAACTTGCATAATTATGCAAATTTTATGTTAATTTACATAGGTATGAAATCAATTTTTGCAGGAATTGTTTCCACTCACTCAATAGAAACTTTTTGCCAAATTAGGTATTTCCGCTGGATGCACATATATTTTTAAACAATTTTTATATGTATTTTGCATAAATTATGCAAATTAAGGCTTATTTGCATAGATACAGATTGTCTCTTTAGATGAAAATTTTTCAATTGCCCTAGGGAACATCTGTGCCAAGTAGGACATTTGTACTAAAAAATGCAGCGTTTACCCCCTTAGCAAGTCTACTAATTTTTCTGTTCTTCTTTAAGATGCATTTTGGTCAAATTGTCACCAAAGTTAACAGGTACTATTACTGGGGTAACAATGTTTGTTTGATAAAAGGACCCCAGAATGCCCTATTTAGGGAATCTATACATGCAAATCTTGTTTAAAACACACAAAAAAGCAAAAAACAAAAAACCACTGAGCAAATACATTAGTGAATGAGATCCAGGGGTTTGGTGGGGAACAAATTGGAGGCCAGTTTTTCCAGTTTGATTTTTTTTTTTTTTTTAACTGCATAGCCAGATTTTCTAAATACACTGTACATGGTACATTGTACTTGGCAGGTATTTTTACTGTTGATTCAGTAGCACACTGCGTTAGCCATGAAGTAGCGATATCTGGGGCACAACAACACGCTAATACAGTAATAGTTCAAATGCAGAAAACTACTTGTCCATCTTCGGGGAATAGCAGAGTAAAAACAGTTGTACTAGTATTGTAGCTTGTTACTGTAAAAGTGGAAATTTTCGCAGTGATGAAATTTTCACGCGTTTCGGTCTACCAGAAACTAGCGCGAAAATAAAAGCACGCAAATATATTTGTTTGCCATACATCCCAGTAGTTAACGTCTTGATTCCGCGGAATTATAATCAGGCGAAACTCTTCTAACCCCGCCAAGCGCGAAAAATTAGTCACGCAAAAATATCTACTTTTACAGTACTTAGTCATTCATTCTAAATAATGATTACCAGATTATTGCTGTCTCAAAAGAAACAACATTTCAAAATATCCGGCATGTGGCAATTCACAAAAAAATATCTGTACATGAACATTTTAGTATTTTAGTATTTGCACTATGCCATGGGCACCATGCTACCCCCCCCCCCCCATCCCACCCCCAGAGGACCCAGAACTCCTGAATTAGAGGATTAAAGAAAAATCTTCTATTTGAAACAAGAAATGCTGTTGAGTAAATACATTGAGTAGTAAATGTACTTTCAAGTGTGCTTAAACAATAGGAGATTCAGAAACTACAAGGTCAAAATGTTCTGATACAAAGTTGGCAGGAATTAGTGCCAGTGTGATAGAATAATGCAAATAGATACCATGCTGTGGTAAACTTGCTGTGGTAAACAGTGAACTTGCAGGTGAGTTCTAGACTTGTGGGTCTCATGTTTGTGTTTTCTTTTCTTTCTTTCTTTTTTTTTTTTTTGGGGGGGGGGGGGAGTTGTTGAATCCCTGTCCATTGACAGAGAAAGGAGACTAGTGCTGATTGATATAGTCAGCCAGCCAGAGGCTCTTTGGCAGTTGCTAATGAAACAAAGTGAGTGTTAATCACTGCTGGATTTGAATGTCAGTATATTATCAACTGCAATCCCCCCCCCAAAAAAAAACAAACAAACAAACAAACAAACAAACAAACAAACAACAACAACAACAACAAACATAAAGCAACAACAACAACAACAAAAACCAACAACAATAACAACAACAAAAAAACCACACACACACAACCCCAACAACCTAAAATGAAAAGTTGGATGCATGTTACATGGAAGGCCATCAAATTGAAAAGTACATTCGGGAGGGGGGGGGGGGTACAAGCTGTCCCACTTATTCAAGAAGCCTCAGATTGCGAGAGTAAATCTGTGTGACAATCTTCATGACCACACTGAGTGCAATCTGGCAGGTGATGATTATGGAAAATTATCAAAGGCATCTATTTTAGAGTGGCAAGCAGATCTCGTCTCATCCGAGAATCCTTTTACAGTATTTTCTCACTCTCAAGAGGGTTTTTGTAGTTTTGCATGAATTACCTTCAAGTAAATTTAAAAATTCAAAATTACCTCAGTGTATCAGTACGCTGATACACCACAAGGTGGCCTGTACTTTATTGAAAGAAGAAGAAGAAGAAGAAGAAGAAGTAATATTTCTTTGATTGTTTTGTTCAATTCCGTCTCAGCTGAATACGCTGCAATTATGAGCAGTGGAACAATATTATGTACCAAGCTGCTGTTATCATCAACAACTTTCCCTAATCTTGTTTAAATCTTGTAAGCATATGTCTACTTCTCTGATAGTTTCTCAGCATTCTGAAAAGGTCTTGTAACACATTTCTTGTTTTTGTTTTATAAGGGGAATGCACTGACACACACTTGATATCATGTTTTATTACCTCCACCAATGAAGGAGGTTATGTTTTCATCCGCATTGGTTTGTTTGTTAGTTTGTTTGTTCATTTGTCTGTCTGTGTGCAAAATAACTCAAAAAGTTTTGAACGGATTTGAATGAAACTTGCAGGAATAGTTGATAATGACACAAGGAACAGATTATTAAATTTTGGTAGTGATCCAGGAATTTTAATGGATTTTTGAAGGATTTTTTATCTTTTGCCAGATACGGTCAATGAATTTGGGAGTTCAAGCTGTGCGTATTTGAGGTTTGCATACATTGATATAAGAGCACTAAAGCATGGTCTCTGTTCGGGCGAGGCACTGCATAGCTGGAAGCTGATTACGTAACAAAAGGCTTCTATATTTGGAAATTGGGTGATTTTCAGCAGGCATGTATGAGTGGAAATCGCTGATCTCTATGGAAGAACAAGATCAAGTGATGGAAATTTAGCTGCTTGGTGGAGGGCTGTGCTCTCAGAGTGCTTCTCTAGTTCTTTTCAGTTTTGTTTTATTCTTGTGAGTATATCAAAACCACCAATGTAAACCTTCCGAAGAGAAAGTTCTCTTTCACAAAATGAAAATTTTGACTGATTCATCAGAGGCAATTTAAAAAAAATACAATCTTGAGCAAGATCTGGGGGCATATCATCAGTGCTTTGTCAGTAATTTTCACTGACAAATTCGCTCTTAGCTAATCAGATGCAAGGATATGTAGGCATATATGAATTAATAGAGCTACTTACTATGGATGGATTACTGTAAAACGAGGAATTTTCGCGTGCACTTTAATTTCGCGAATTTCGCGAGCGCCAAGATTCGCGAAATTAAAATGCACGCGAAAGTCCTTGTTTACACTATATGCATTGAACGCCAGTGGCACTTCGAGAATATTTAATGCCACGAAAAAGGCTGTCGGCTCCAATTCGCGAAAAATTCATGCCGCGAATATATCATGTTTTACAGTACTGTAAAAGTGAATACTTTCATGTGAGTAATTTTTCACGCGCGGCCGGGCAAGATGAATTTTGCTTGTTTTTAATTCCCTGCAATCAGGACAATATACTACTGGAACATATAACATGCAAAAAATATTTACATGCTTTTATTTTCATACTAACTTCTGGTTGCGTGATATTCGCAAAAATTTCCACACCGCAAAAAAAATGTCCACTTTTACAGATCTCTTTTATTTTTCACTTTAATTCTGTGTGGGCCACAGTGTAAACCCCCTGTGTGCCACATTATTCTGAGACCGCAATGCATGAGTGCTTTTGGAAAATATATATATTTAAAGCCATGTAACCTTTTACAGAAACTGTTAAAAGCTAAATATGCAATTAGCAAAGTTGGAGAGAGAATTCCAAGCTTTGCAGCGATGTACATTTGTTGACATTGTGATGATTATTTTTCTTGCTAAATGACCAGTACCACGTTATCATCCAGGTTTGGACACAACATTGGCAGGAAATGAGGATCTTACTTGAAAAACCCATGGAATACCACCATTCAATCATTCAATCACAAGGCAAATGCAAGTGTACATATGTGAGGAATGGATTCAAGAGTGAAGCTTTCATATGGTAACTGTGGCATATGATGATGTATCAATTGATTTGGGCGGATTTCTGCATGTGAGAAAAAATATGCAAAACTTGACACGCCGTCGACTGAATCAGGCGTGCGAACATGGCACATAAAGAGTTAAGGCTGTTGATAGGTTGTTAACTTTTAATTTATGGTGCTCAACACTATGGATTGATTGATTGATTACTTTATTGTCCACTCTGGAAATTCTTTGTACATTGGATATCGCAACAAAATAAACATTCAATACATCACAGGTGCACCACAGACATATGACAGTGTACGAATAAAACTCACTCATATTAACATACGGTAACGTATGCACCATGATAACATAATACATCAAACATGATTACATCAAAGACTTTATTTTTTTCAATGCATTTTGATGACAAGTGGACCAGACTCTGATAGACTGGTCCAGATTGCATGCCTTGCTTTAGTAGCTAAGAAATGTTACGAGAATTGTATAGCAGTAGGCCTATAAGGGGGTGTTTTGCTTTTTGCTCATTCTGACCTTGAATTTCGTGTCTTTCCATGATCATTGTTATCCTTATTATTTCAGTAACAGACGTGGTGTCATCATATACCTCTACTAGTACCTTTGTCCGGCGGAAGTCGAAATCGTGGCTCAACCTAACCTCTAGCCCATTCTCCAAAGTACGAGTAGTTGGAGGAGCTTCACCTTATTGCTGTGTGCGCTACTGTAGTCATGCCTGCCAAGAAGAAGGGAAAGGGAGGCAAGAAGAAGGGTGGAAAGAAGAAACCGAAGCTCACCAAGGCAGAAAGAGCTCAGGTGAGGTGTAGATTAAAGTCACCCCCCCCCCCCCCTCCGAAGCTCACCAAGGCAGAAAGAGCTCAGGTGAGGTGTAGATTAAAAATCCCCTCCCCCCCCCCCCCCCCCCCTCCGAAGCTCACCAAGGCAGAAAGAGCTCAGGTGAGGTGTAGATTAAAGTCCCCTCCCCCCTCCAAAGCTCACCAAGGCAGAAAGAGCTCAGGTGAGGTGTAGATTAAAGTCCCCTCCCCCCCCCCCCCCCTCCGAAGCTCACCAAGGCAGAAAGAGCTCAGGTGAGGTGTAGATTAAAGTCCCCTCCCCCCTCCGAAGCTCACCAAGGCAGAAAGAGCTCAGGTGAGGTGTAGATTAAAGTCCCCTCCCCCCTCCGAAGCTCACCAAGGCAGAAAGAGCTCAGGTGAGGTGTAGATTAAAATCCCCTCCCCCCTCCGAAGCTCACCAAGGCAGAAAGAGCTCAGGTGAGGTGTAGATATAAAGTCCCCTCCCCCCTCCGAAGCTCACCAAGGCAGAAAGATCTCAGGTGAGGTGTACATTAAAGTCGCCCCCCCCCCCCCCCCTCCGAAGCTCACCAAGGCAGAAAGAGCTCAGGTGAGGTGTAGATTAAAGTCATTCCCCCCCCCCCCCCCCCACCATCCTAAGGTATCTGAATATTGGTGGCACTTGTTCAATCAACGTAATGACAGTGGTTTTTTATATTGATAAAATACAGATCAAGCTTGTGTTTTGATGATGAGTTTGATTTTAATCTACCTTTAAAATTGAGGACAATGTTTTGAAAGGAGAATGTTTATGTAAGACGGCAAAGTTGATAAATTAGAGTGTCCTGTTGGTTATCTTTCCAGTTTCAGTTTGCTACTTAGTTCAGTTTGTATTTAGGTTCTTTGGTTGTCACCCATTCTCACTGATGTCTACTCTATTTCTGTTATCACCTTCACTCCTTTCCTATTCAGATGTGTTCATCCATTGCACCCACACCTGATTCTTTTGTTTAACATTCTATGTTGAGTATTCACCTCAACTTGTTGCCATTTTCATTCAGTTTGTTTTCGTAGTTTCAGTGAATTAGGTTCTTACATTTTAGTTGGCATCTTCCAATCCTTTTACTTCTATTGGTCTTCTTGATAGAATCTGGTGTTTATGCGAAGATGTAAATATAGTTTGTGCAAATTATGTCAATTTGAGTTGAACTTTGCTGAGGGCATGCAGCTTATGAATTAAACCAGGAGTACACCTCAGGACTTCAAGCTTGCAAGACCCATTTGTGTAGTCTGTCCTACAACATGTTGCACTCATACACTAGTAATAGAGTAAACTCCCCCAAAACAATTCAGCGATAGAGGGAAAGTTTCATAACTGCTGAACAAAGATTTTTTTTCACAAGAAACACTTTTTTTCCTGCATTCGATTGAATGGAAATAGGAACATCAAGCAATTCAAAATGTGATAATGTGCAAAAAACACTATTACTTAATGCCAGTCACAGTCACATGCAAATGAGATGATGTAATGATGCCTTTGCCTCCCAAGGAGTGGCACATAAATTGTCATTAAAGGACAAGTTCACCTTCATATACATGTGGATTGAGTGAATGCAGCAATATTAGTAGAACACATCAGTGACAGGTCGGACAATGTGTATGAGTATCTGCACAGTCACTGCTGGATGAGAAGACTTCTAGAGTGTATGATGTCACATGCGTACAACGTTATAAGGAAAATATAAAGAGAATTTCACAAAATGTTACTTTTTGAAAAAAGTGCACATTTCCTCGACTCGTCACTAACGTATGTTAAGGATAATATTATTTCCCTTTCCTTCAGAAATAGGGAAGTCAAGTGTTCTTTTATTACGCGAGAAAAGTGAAAATATCTTGAATTTTATACTTTCTTTATATAGTTGTACACATGTGACATCACAAGCTGTAGTAGTCTTCTCATCCAGCAGTGACTAAGCAAAAATTTCAAAAATTCTTAACTTTTAAACGAATTGTCCAATTTTCCTCAAACTCTTGCTGATGTGTTCTATTAATATTGTTGCATTCACTCAATCCACATGTCTATGAAGGTGAACTTGTCCTTTAACTTTCCAGTTTCAAATGAAGTGCATTTTATAGGCACATACTTTTTCCTTGCACCAAATTACACATGAAAACATAACCCCCTCCCTTGGAGCTAATTATATTTCAGTATTGTAGTACAATAACTTGGCAATAATGATTCAGAAGGGAAAAGGTATTGCAGGTGCTAAATCATTGACATCAACAAATGTTGATATGACTGATTTATCTTACATTAAATTGTATTTGCATGATCAGTTATATCTGTGACTGACTGTGAGTTCATGTTTGGATCATGTGAAGCTTTCAAATATTACAACTTAGTTTCTGATATTATTCATGTCCAATCTCAATGGAGGTGGAACCATTTTGTCTGTTTAGTTGTTATCCATTTGGTACAGCTTGCACATTGAATTGACTGGTGTTCCACTGTAAGTATGCAGCAGATTAAAAGAATGGTTGCCCACAGAGTTCCTCCTCTATTCAATTTTGGTTTCAGCTTCAATTTCAATTTCAATTTCAATCTTTGTTGCCCATTTGAACATTCCTTCTGTTTCAAATCTCACACATGAACACATAAAACGTCAAACAAAAATATGATCACAAATCACAAGACCTTTATCATAAATATAATTTTGACATCATACAACATTTACGTGTACATTGTACATATACTTGCTTAAGGTCCAGCATCCCACCTAAAATCTGACACTTCAGTAAACTGATTTTAATATTGCACTCTCAAGACCTCATAAATGTTTGTTTGTGTAGTCAAAGCATTGTATCCGCATATAATCTATTGATATATACAGTGTCGCTAGATATGATTCTGTCAGTTTTACTGGGTTATGTGTATAGTGTTGCATGTCTGAGCATGCAGTGATGAATTAGGTACCGGTATACACTGTATAAGGACATGCTCTAATGTAATTTCATGTTTGCACACTCCAGGTAATTGACATGCTTGTTCAGTCTTGTGTGATGTGATATAACAATGTGGCAAGCTGAGAGCAAAAAGGGCAAAACCACTGTTAACAGTCTGTGGAGTTATGGCTTTTCTGGTTTTTGGCTAGTGGTTACTGTTCTCCTAATTTGTCAAGATGGGTGGGTGTGCCATCAATTTGATTTTACCATCCTGCTTTGGCCCACTACTTACAATAGGTTGTACGAAATGCCTTGTATATAATGAAAGACTTAGAAGACCTCTTGTGTTTTGGGTTTAAATCCCCACCTGCCAGCCCAGTGATCTGGAACACTGGAAGTATAAAGGACTGCTACACTGTACCTTCATTGTGGTTTCTATTCACGCTCTCTTCCTTGTGTTCCTTGAAGTATGTGGTGGACCAGTGTACAATATGCATGGAGGCAGTTGGTGAATGTATCTACTGCAGTACATTAGGCTTTGGGCATTTATAACTTGTCTTAGAAGTCTAAATGTGATGATAACTCGTCTTTGGATGCCTGTGGTGTTTTGGTAGAAATCACCTAAAATCACATGTGTGAGCACCAGGCTGATTTGCAGGGGAATAAATGCTATGTTGATTGATACATATCATGCTTCGAGGAAAACAATCGGTAAAACAGGTAAGAAATGGCCCCCTCCAATCGAGCAAAACATTGACATGTTGTATGCCTTTGTTGTAGATAGCCGGTTTCAAGTTGAGTTGCCTTTTCGAGATTGTACAGCTAGTGACTGATGGTGAATTATTTATCTTTTAATGGGTTTGTAGGAAACATTCTACTCTCTCAAATAAAAGGCATATTAAATATGACATTGGTAAAGAGGCAGTTTTGTTCAACTGCATAGCCACGTCATAGCTAATTTCCACTATCCAACTCAAAGGCATTCTTGCAATAGGAGTTATCGCAGCGATCAGTTGACTTTGCACAGGTTTTACTTATGTTACAAGAAGTTTGGGACCAACAAAATGCAAGTATGAAAAGAAAGCTTGGATAGTCCAGGGCTGTTAAAAAAATGACAAAAAAAAAAAATAGAAAGAGGTCTGTGGTGATGTTATCAACATATCAAACTTGTGAAAAACTTTTATTGATCGAGTACTTACAGTTGTAAGTGCAAAGCTCCCATATTTTTGGAAAGAGAGTACCAGGTGATTGATTTCCATGATTCTGTGAATTATTTATAACAAGGTTTGCCAAAAGAAGAAACAGCAGGAAAAAGACAGACACCAAAATGTTTTAAAATTCGTTGTGAATTCTGTTATTACATTTCAAATTGATGAAATTGTATGCATACAGTGGGCCAGGTTCAAAGGAAAGTAATTAATGAAGTAGTGATACTGCAATAGGAGCATGTGGAAAGTAACATTGAATAGAGTGACTGTTATGAAATATTTCATACAGGTACAGTAGATAATTCATGGTATTATGTATGTATTAAACCTTCCAACATTGTTGTCGGACTGAATTCACAATACATGTACATTTGTACTTACAAACAGTAAGAAAGATCTAAACCCTTTTACCATGTTCTGCTCACCAAATGTTATGTCCACGTCTGTCACATT
Organism: Diadema antillarum; assembly: GCF_040938485.1. Lineage (NCBI taxonomy): Eukaryota > Metazoa > Echinodermata > Echinoidea > Diadematoida > Diadematidae > Diadema > Diadema antillarum. The sequence goes on along the minus strand of NW_027271244.1, from coordinate 877,137 downwards.
TTTTCCCCCAATACCTGTGCAGATAGTCCTAAATTAATCATATTCAGTGGAAAATGGACTGCAAAGTCCTCCTGATCTTCATTGTCTGTAGACCAAACACCATATTGGCCTTCATGTGGGACTGCATGATGGAGAGGGTTTGTGGCACTTACATACACAGTGGGGGCAGGATTCTGTGGTCTAGCCCCCCAGGCTTATGGCCAACTTCAAACCTCACGAGGTGGCGTGATGCGTAACAGATCTGCACGCAATCACGCAATGACTCCTGACATTGTCTCAGTGCCATCAGACAGTTGTTTCATGCATGAAATTTTGAACAACTATGTGAGTGTATGTGTGTGTGTTTGTATGACTTATAAGAAAAAAGAAAATCCAATAGAGCAGCTTGACAAGAAATAGCTACACTGTAAATATTTCCTGCATCGTGAGAGATGCAAAAGCACGGTGGCACTGTAGTAACATTTGTTTGGATTGTAGTATTTTGCTTTTTTGGTTTTGTTTTCAAATCTAGCTCAAGCTAGACAAGGCATGCGCACTGATCACCGAACAACAAGATGTCTACCAGAACTTCCTGGACAGGATGGAGCGGTGGATGTTTGCCCACAAGCTGAAGGCGAGGGAGCTTTATCTGAGGTTTGACAAGAACGGAGATGGCGTGCTCTCCTACAACGAGTTCAAAGCAGGTTGGTTTGTCCTTTCTCTGAAGTGTCATAGCCCTCATCTGCAAAACATATGGTGGGACTTAGTGACAAAGAACAAAAATGACTTCAGGTGTCATACCAACAACTTTAGTACTGAGAGCTGATTTTTTGACACATAGCCGTTGCCAACATAAGTGCAAATATAAAGGTTCCGTAAAGGTTCCGTCAAGTGGGAGGGGCATCCCCTCCCACACCCTCCCCCTGTAACTCATTAGACTTTGTACATACACATACACAGTGAATAAGAGCTAAATTCTGTGATTTAGCTATAAACACCACCTTGGAAAAAAACCCACATCATTTCTGTCATTTTTGTTATTTGTTTTGTTTTGTTTGTTTGTTTTTTATTTTGCTGAAAAAAAACCCCACTGTAAGTATTGCACCAAGCGTTTGCACCAGATCGCTGAATTTCAGGTCTGAAAATACAAAAATCACCTTCGTGTGGGAGGAGAAAATCCCCTCTCCTACACCCTTGCTTTCATGCTTTATCTGTTTGATTGCTTAAAATACAGCGTTCATGATATTAATGTTCTGTTGTACATTGTAAAGGCAATGAAGACACTGTATTGCTGTACATTCTAAAGGTAATGAAGAAACTTACCTTGTTAGCAATTAATGTTTATGTATATCCATTTGTATGTATGGTACCATCAATTTATGTGATATGTATGTATCTGCATGAGCAGTGATATAAAGCAGGAACCAATAAAATAAAATAAAATAAAATAAAATTGTAAGAATTGATACAAGAAGTTTATTCAAATGATACATTTTATAGGCAAATTGTTCAATAATAATCTACATCAAAATATACTAACTACCTTAAACAAGTAGGACTTCAAGTCGACAAAACACACAAAAACATGCATCAAATTGCACCATTTGCAACCTCAAAATGGAAAAAGTTCTAATCGCGGGAGGGGGGAATAATACCACCCTCCCGCTCGCGCTCGCTCGGGCTCGGTTGCTTCACTCCCTTGCATCCGCCCACCCCCCCCCCCCCCCCCCCACAATCAAATTCTGGTTATACGCCAGCGCAATATCTTGACAATGTGTGATGACAGTTTAACATAACTGGCAAAATATTGAAATGACAGGTTTGTCACAAAAAGTGTGTTGAATTTTCACTTTCCTTGAACTAGGTTTAATTGGATGAATGGCTACATGTGACCGCGCATCACAAAACAAACACAAAGTCGCACCCCTTGATTTTACGTGAGGACTCAAAAAAGGTGAAATGGGTAGACTTAATCAAATTTGAGTTTTTCATATTTTCTGAAAGAGCTATCTTTCTGCTATATTATGCTTAAGTTTGGGATCATAACACTCATGGGAAAGTGTGTTTTTAGCAGTTTTTCTAGAACCCTTTTTTTTTAAGGAGAGTAGAATAATCCGGTATGTCTTAGAGTCCCCTTTCCATTTCTTGGAATCCTTTACTTTCAAGGCTAATAACTTTGGAAAGGATACTGCTACTGGTTTGAAAGTTGGCATTAATCATGGACAGAATGTATTGATAGAACATGCCCAATTTCAGCCTAATGTGATAATCCCTTCATTGTTGTTGCTCCAGTGTATGACATCCTGTGTTTTGTCCCTTTCATCGCACAGCTAGTGCGGCTTGGTGAAAGATTAAGCGCTTGAATAGACCCTGTATATCAGAGCCTCTTTTCTCAGTTCAAACTTTTCCAGAGTGTGTGCTTTCTTTCCAGTATTTAGGTAGGTTAGGAGAGACCCTGTGAATTGAGTTATACATCATTTTAAAGCTTAGAGTCTGCTCTTTCAGAACCTTCTCTTAACTAAAAATCCATATCTGGCGACTTCTTGTTTGTTTTGTGGTGCAGGGTCACATATTGTCTAAAGGTGCAGGTATTTGGGGATTTGAGGATATTTGCTTGACTTTTGACCCTTTTCTAAATTGATGCATTGAGTAATTTTCAAGGTATGGAGAAAAAGTGTAATTTCAGTATTAAATAGTCAAATATTAGCATTTTAACCGGGCCTTTGACCCTATGACACTAAAATTCCCAAGAGAATCACTGTCAGGTAGAACATGCATAAATATGTACTAAGTTTCATGATGATACCTTGAGTCACCTTTGAGATATGGAGGAAGAAGCAAAATTTAGCACTTTCACTTGACCTTTGACCTTTTGGCGAGAAACATCCCAGAGAATCTGTATTGGGTAATACATGTATATATTAAGTTTCAAGAAAAATCCTGAAGCCATTGTGTAAATATGAGGGAAATAGTGATATTTTGAGGATTGACCTTGACCATTGACCTTTGGCCCATGACCCCAAAATTCCCTAGATAGTCACTGCCAGTCAGTACATCCACATGTACATGTACAAAGTTCCATGAAGATACCTTGAACCACTTGCGAGATATGGAGATAAAAGTGAAATTTTAACATTTTCTCTTGACCTTTGACCTTTGACCTCATGACCTCAAAACTCTCTCTGGAAAATCTCTATTTGATAGTACATGTATACACTAAGTTTCGAGAAAATACCTTCAGGCATTGCATTAATATGGGGGAAATAGTAAAATTTTGAGTGTTTGGCCTCGGCCTTTTGACCTTTTTCCTTGAGCATGTGCACCCAAAAGTTGATAGGCACAACTTCGTCCACTGAGACATATACATGTCGAGTTTAGGATATGGTTTCCAGTTGCGCTGTCCACAAAATTGATTACGGACAGAAGGACGGATGGACGGATAGCCGGAAAACGTAATGCCTCCAGCGACACTTCGTGATGGAGGCATGAAAAAAAAATTAGTTGGTTGCCTACTTGTTGTTGATGTGGTTTTTTTTTACCTCCCTAATAACCTCATCCAACTTGCTATGAAATGTTGCAGGAATGCTTGATCTAGAGGCACCATGCAATGCCACAGAATTGGAAGTCTTGGCCAGGCGGCTGGACAAGGACAAAAATGGAACAATAGACTATCGAGAGTTCTCCAAGGGACTCCACTTCGCTTCCAGGTAAAACTTGGAACAAAATATTACATCTATGACCAAGTGTAATGTTGGCTGTGGGGCTAGACATTATAAATTATGATATTATGCAAAATGTTTGTATTTTTCTGATTATGATCCTCACCAAACAAGGTTTGAAGGGAATGTGTGGGAGTCAGTGGACAGTGCATGCTGGATGTGTGGTAAGTTTTACTGAATGCATGCCTTGCCACAAGTGCAAGAATGCTTGCTCAGTGTGCACACTGTTGCTGCAAGTGTATGATAGCATGTTCACATTGGCTTTCTTCAGGGATTGCAATATTCATTGTGACTGTGAAAACAATGCACGCTTCTCAACGACTGCGCTGGCAGAATTTTTCAACAAATTTTTGTCCCTGGTCTTGATTGCAGTGAAAGTGAGGATACAGAAGAAGCACCCATGCTGATTACAAGAGACAGTCTGTGCCGAAGTGGCTGCAAGCTAGGTCATTGGAGGGACCATGTAGAAAGGCATCCGAGGTACCATGCAAAATTTAAATTTTGAAATTAATATGTGTGTGCATGTGTGTGCCTGTTTCTATCCGTATCATTTCTTCCATCTCTCTTTCCCCCTTTTTCTTTTCTGTTACCTTTTGGTCATCTCATATGAAGTTCTTACTCGTCTGTCAGGCCTTTTCATTGATGATTTTACAGTGTGGGTGCCAGAAGGGTTAAGTTCTGAGTTAAAAATAAAGGCTGCCCCGTTTCATCACTTTCTTGCAGTGTACTTCCCATACTTGGTGCTGTTTCTTCTCGTAATCTTTGGATGTTATCTTTGATATATTCTGTCCATTTTCCTTTCTTGCTTGTCTTTTTCACCCATTTCTTCTTCCATAGAAATATCTATCTATCCCCTATATATCTATCTATCTATCCCTTATATATCTATCTATATATGTACAATATGTATATATATATATATATATATATATATATATATATATATTTATTTATATACTTGTATATATCGTCGTGCACATGACAGATTGTTGCTAGGCTGTGGGAGTGGGCATAGGGTTAACATTTTACCGTGCGCACAATGTATATATATATATATATATATATATGCCAATACGCGGAACAACTACAATATATATATATGTATAATGTTATGGTATACTTATGTTTACACTTATGTAATTGTATTTGACACTGGAATGTATATATATGTGTGTGTATATGTGTGTTATTAGTGTGTGGATGGAGATATACTTAGTACAGATTTTATATCATGACTTGTTAGTCACAGTTGTACTTTAAATCTGTCATGCATGTGCCTCTTATATATTGTCCTCAATTTTATTGACTTCCTGGTATTTAAAATCACTCACACCCATCTCATCTCTGATATTCTTGTCATCTCAGCACAAACTTGGTACAGAGCATTTATGGAGATGCAAATGGCGCGAGTCACTGTATTTTGTTTGGACAAGGATAATCTGTTGCTGGTGGCAGACCTTTCACAAGGCTCTCATTTTTTGTTTGTTTTATATTTGTTGCATTAGGAGGGTGTTGAGGAAAAGGGGGAGGAAGCAATTGAAGAGTAGGGGAAGGTGATTAGATGAATGAACTGGCACTCTTTGAGAATGGAAATGCATCCTTAGCCGGCCACCTTTCCACAAACCCGATTAAATCAATACTCTCAAGTCTGCTGCTGGAAGTGACGTCGTTTTTGGTCTTAAGTATCAATTGTGTTGAAATGGTCAGGAAAAGAAAAATGATGTATGTAAATAGGATACAGAAAAAGAGGCCCTATCTGCCTGTGAATATCCTCGGGGAATGCTTCTAGGCAGACTCTATATTTATACGAATGGCATGTATGATGTTTGTGGTGAAAGCTTGCATCTTCTGTAATTTTAGGGGAAATCTTAGCAAAAGTCCCTAGCACGCACCTCCGGCCGAGGGGGGGGGGGGGGGGGGGAGGCATCTCTCCATGACCACAAGAGTCCGTGGGTTGATGGAATATATCTTTAGAGTGCATCAGACCCACTCTGGACTCTGTTAAGTGTGGAATCGTGGTGTGGTGAACGAGGAGATTTGAAGTCATCTTTATGTCAGAGCCATAGGAACATGAGTACTTATGAATTTTCATGACCACTGTTTGGTATTGAAAGTTTTAATCCTAATGTAATGTTTTCAGAAGTGTTTGTAGATGTATTATGAAAATGTATGTGAGTAGGTATATTTGCTGTTGGGATTTGCAAGCGCTATTTGGTGTGGCTTCAATACTGACATTGCATATGTTCTAGTGATGTTGGCTGATACGAACCAGGCAGTTAGAGTTCATTGTGCCCAATACTTAACAAGACAACTGTTTTTCATTGTTTTCTTGAGTGGATCGGGATGAAATGTGAACATAAAACACATGACAAATTCTGCTGTGAAGATTATAATCCTTCACCCATCTGAAATTAACGAAGTGGGCAGAGCTGTGCGACCAGTTTTTCAGAAAGCTTTCTTTTGACTGTGCAATATAAGTTGTCTGAGATGTTTCTTTGAAGGGATCTGAGCATGTCTTGGGGCATAATTGGGCTTGGGGAGGTGGAAGAGAAGGTCGCCAAAATATATAGACAAAATGGAATTGATAATCACTTTGGCCAGAGGGGAGGAAAGGCAGCAGTGCTCTGTGGTCTTTCTGAGAGTTTTCACCACAAGCCGCTTATAGTCATTACGTCTGTACCACATTGAATCCTGCCCACATTTCCAATTAGTGCTTGTTATCTCTAATGCAGGTTGCAGATGAAGAGTTTCTTCGGGTTTTTTTTTCTTGTTAAATGGACACGCATGACAAAATGCAGTCAGTAGAGTTGTGCATACCTCTGCAAGACTCTCTATTGCAATAATCGAGTTTTTCCAAGTACATGGACTTTGCTGAGAAGAACAGTGTATATAAGTTCCATCCCCCCCCCCCCCAAAGAATAGATAAGGACAACACTCTGAAGAAATATTACACCGATCATGCAAGTTAATTTGACATCAATTTTAGTCATCTTCTATGGAATTAAATGCTATCTTTGTCATATGGTTTTTACTCAGCCATTTATCGTCTTCAGCAGAAGCTTGGAGTTCCTCCATTCAAAACTTATTAGGTCATTTAAATGCAAAGCAAAGAGAGAGAGAGAGATAGTTAAAGTCTCTTATAGTCATTCATTTCATTTTGTGCCATTTCTATAGTGCTTTATCATCATTTAAGTATTACATTTTATCACTTTTTTATCATTTATATTATAGCTATCATTATTATTCTTTTCATTTATTTGACCAAGATACATTGTACAGAAAAATACAGTACAAAAACATTAGACAGTGGAGACTATGCATTGAGTCAAATACTTTGCTTCTTCTTTACTATTCTTTTTAGACAATGCTTGTTATACCACATCTCTTCATTTCTTATTCTAATACTCTTTTGGTGAGTCAAAGTGAAACCTCACCCCATCTTTGACTTGACTGCCCTATTTCAAGTGAAATCATCCAGCAAGAATAAATTGTTTGCAAGTTCTACATGTGTTCACAAAAAACGGTGATATCACTTGCAAGCAACTATTACAGTGTATTTGTTTTTGTTGACAAAGTGATGCCATCTTCATAAGTTCTCTCTCCTTTTGCAGTTGCCATTGCAAAGTTACACAAGCTGTGTACAAAGTTCAAATGGATAGTCCAATTTTTCCTCTCTTTTTTTTTGTAGATTCACTTAGAAAGACTATATATATATCTATATATATACTTATAGATATAATCTACTGTGTAGACATGCATGTATGAAACCATGTTATGGAAGGCAGGGGTACCTTGCTGTGCTGATAGAATTATAAAAAGGCAGATTATTTTAATAATCTTTTTCCATTTGTTTATGTTTTGTTTCGTTGCTTTTTTTCAATAAGAGTATATCTCATGCTATGATTTATAAACAAGAAGACTTATGATTACATTTCATGCAATATTTGTAACACTTAAATCACTGGGCTCAAGAAGTCTGATAGACTGCTCTTGTGCTTCTGCCTAAAAGGGTGCATAGGTATTTTGTGATCTAAGAAAAATACATTTTGTGGATTTTCTGTGTACCTGGCCTATCTATTCGTCATGACATTATAGATAACACTGACCAGATTCGTGGTCAAAGGTCAGAAATCATAAGCCATCGTTGAGTATCCACTGGTAATGCTTTTTTATAGAATGTGGTAAAGTGATGACACAATTGACCATATAAAATGATAGCGGTAAAAGGCGGAAAGTCACTTTATTTTACCCAAAAAAAAGGGTAATGTCCAATTATACATGAGCTAGGAATTGGTGCAGTTGATGAGGTGGAAATGAATAATCCTTTTGATTTTTTTTCCATTGAAGGTTACGGATTGAGGTGAAAGTCAGAGGTCATGGCAAAGTGTCATTCCCAATTGATTCTTGTTGGTTTTCTCACTGCTGCCATGATTTACATAATTGTCATGAAGTAGATGTGACGTGATTGCTATGTGGCATGGTAACTTGCCTTTTGCTCTCAGTGATTGGGTTTCATACAGGACTTTAATACCAGCATTGGCAGCAAGTCAATGTCAGACTCAACCTTGACCTTAATCTCTTCACACCCCCTCTCCAGGTATGTGAGAGTCCACTTACGCTCCATGACCTTCGACCACCTGAAATCCTACCCTGGTCACTTCAACAGAGTGGTCCTATCCCACTCCAGTATCCACTCCCTGTGCTGCATGATCAAAGAGGAGCTGGCCCTCTCTACTACCACTCTCCTCATCTACCACGACAAGACCAAAGACGCCCTCGCCCTGGATCCTTCCAGGACACTGGAGGACTACGGGATCAAAGGTCGCACTCGAGATGACCCGGAGGAGGTGACCATGTTCTACAACTACACCACAGAGTTCCACGACTGCTCTCTGCTCTCGGCGGATTACTACTTCATAAAGTGAAAGGGTCTCTGTTTTTTCTCTACTTTTTGCTGAGATGGCAAATGTCACACTGTAATCTTGCAGTAAGACTGGACTACTATGCAGGAAGAAACTGAATGTGGTTGGCCAATGAACCACTGTCTGTATGACTCAGTTCAGTACAGCATTGTTAATTGGTATCCAGCCTCTTTCTTCATCCGAACTTTTCAGTTCCTGTTGTATATGTTTGGTGTGTCAATATTCCTGTATCAAAACAGCCATATGAGAAGGACTACTGTCACCTTTAGATACGAAAGTAGTAGCATGCGGTGATGTGTGTATAAGAGTGTGAACTTTAGTTAGAGGTCTCCCTTCATCTGTTTAAGTGTACACTTGCACTTCAGCACTTTGAAATACTGTATTTAGTGTGAAGTATGCTGTGCTTGAACAAGAGAAGTACATGTATGTTCATCATTTGCAGACAAATTCTACAGGGTGACTTTACTTAGGAAAAATCTCATGCCCTTTCCAGCATAAGTTTTGTTTTTGAAATCAATGAGTCTTCTGTTTTTTGCTTGTTTGTCATCACTAAATTTCTTGTCCAGATTGTTCCTCTAAAAGTCAAGAGAATGCTATAAAAAGAAAGGAGTTGGTATGTTATGGGGATGGCTGACCACCATAGTATGAATTGGAGCAGTCTCCAGTTTGATTATCAAATCAGAAGTAATATATACATGTAATAATACAGTTTATAATGATGATGATGATGATGACTATAATGAAAATGATAATAATGATAACTACAAAAACACTCAGAGAGCACAGACCTCTGTCAAGCAGCTTATTTCCACCCTACATGCATACTGAAAATCACCCTTCGAATATTTCCCAGTGTTATGGTGTAGTTAATGGTATATGTAAGGCGCTTAGAACTCTGTAGTAAGTGTGGTAAAAATGCATATTACTATAAAGAAGCCTTTCTGTTGTGTCTCAAAGTCTACCTCATCAGCAGCTGTGCCTTGAGCGCATGCTAAGTGCACGTATGCACACCTCAAATATGCATATCTTGAACTCCCTCTTATGTTGGCCCAATTTGTCAATGACGCTCCTTCAAGATTTGCAAAAAAAAAAAAATAAAAATAAAAAAAAATCAAACAAGTATCCTGGATCAAGACGGTTATCCAGTTCACTACCAAAATGTAATCCCTTGTGTCATTAATACTCATTATCAACTTTTCCTGTAAGTTTCATCCAAAGTCTTTCACAAGTTTTGAGGTTATTTTGCAAACAGACAGACAGACAGACAGACAAATAAACAAGCAAACAAACCAAAGCTGTCAAAACATAACCTCTTTGCGGGATGTAAAAATGCAGGTGAAATGATTATATTATGGCCTTCTGTGTCGAAGGTAGTCTCTACAGTATCGTCACTGCTCTCCAAGATGGCCCTGTAATTACGTGTATTATTACCCTAGCATTGGCAGGTACCCATTAAACGCCTGTGTCAAGAGGGACATGGTGGGTAAAAACATAATTTTTATCAGTATTGGATAAGTACTTGTGGCTAATCTGATCGTTTCACTCACTCCAATTTGCTTTTTACGTCTCATGTGTAATTCCAGTTATAGTTCTTTGTTGTTGTTTTTTCTTATGATTATTTTGCACTTTTCAATTTGTAAAGCTTGAAATATGCTCCTTAATCCCTGTTCAAGATGTTAAATTATATAGTTCATATTGTTCATCATCTACCTCTTTAGTGATTTGAAGAGATTTAAAATAAATGCAAACAACAAAGATTTATTAATCCGACTACTGATGTCCATCTCAACTAAACTACACAGTTGCTTGTAAAGTGCAATTCCAGTATGTTTCACTGTTAATTTGCTACATAGAGTAAAATCAGAAGAACAAGTTGGTAGCGGTTTTGTCAGAATAGGACTGAAAATATGGAAGTTTTGGAATCTTCAGTTTTGAAATTTTTTCACCCATTGGTCATAACTTCATGTTCAAATCAACTGATGTCATGATGTCATCGATTTATCAGTGTCAATTTCATCAACTCTCCGATTGGTTAGTGCACAAAAATGATAACAATCTTGTTGTCGATAATTTCACAACCACAACCCCTTTACCCCATAAAATTGCAATGCAGCAAAAGAAAAAAAAAAAACAAGTGGGGACACAAGTTGTTTCTTTTTCCCATGTCAGCAAAGGATATTTCGTGAAGATTGTGTGTGTTTGTCCTTTCAAGGCCATGACATCTTTTTATCCCATTCTAATGATTTCACTGTATGTGAATACAGTGTATAATGAATCATTTCCCCCCTTTTGATCAGAGCTTGATGAAACCTTTACCATTACCTTTGTCTGACTTTACTCATGTTTAATATAGCCAATTTAAACATGATAGAATTGAGCTTGGAGTTAAATCAGACTCGACGGTGAAATCAAGAGACTTAGAACACATTCATTTCTTCTCATAGATATCATTTTGGGTAATTTTCTTCGCTGATGTCAACATTCATGTACTTCTTTCTGGCGAAAGAGAGGGCAAGAGGAAGAGAGAGAGAGAAAGAAAATTGCTCGGGAATGTTCCTTGAAAATCTACTAAAATTCGGTGAATCATTCTAGATACTCCGTGAGTCGACCGTGACGTCATCTCAGGAAGGAGCTCCAAAGTGATACGGACGTACATCACTCTTACTTTGAACCAAACTACATGTACGTGTATTATTGAAGTTATTATTACAGTGCACTCCCGTTATAACGAACACGGTTAAAACGACATTCCGTTACGAAGTGAAAATTCAGGTTCCAATACAATGTATCATTAAAGTCTTATGGTGCAAAATTCGCTTACCATGAATGCGGTTGCAGCGAGCTCGCTGTAACGAAGTCATTTCCGAGCGCCATCGACGAAGAAAAACAAAAGAAATGTGTACCATAATTGTAATGGACACTACATGTATGTCAATTACATTCTGATCGGTTTGCACATTATGAGACGTCAGTTAAGGGACCAATGTCGGGAGTGATTTCTCTCTTCTCGGCAATAAAGAGGCATAGGAACGAAAGGACTTTGCCCATGAAGCCAGCAGATCGCAGTCAAACTGTCTGTCCACATTCTTGAGTAGCGATTGAAATACGCACGGTATTATTCAGGGTAGTCATCAGTCGAGCAAGCAGTAGGATAGCCTAGAGTGCTTTCCGCGGCATTCTCATCTGCTTCAGGGGGTGTAAGGCTAGACCTCGCTCCGACGAAGGATAGTTGTCCTTCACCGCTCTTTGCGTCTGACCAACGTATCCATATACCCATACCCATCGCATCCGCTGAGGCATGACTTGCACCATGTAGGGAGACTTCTGGTAGTGGTCCCTTGCCCTTCCAGCTGTCTGGGATGAGACAACATGGTACCTCAATGTTGATTGTCTCTTCTAGATTCTTGCTGATATACCCTTCAGCATGGTGCACAGTTCTGGCCTGTCATTGAGGAGGGTATCCTAGTAGGCCTATATGCTCCTCTGCCAGAGCTTCTGCAGCATAAACCTTAGACGTACAAGTACTCCAGCAAGAAGTCCAAGGACATCATTAAATGATGCTGTATAGGCCAGTATCTCATTCTTGGTCGGTACGACATCAGTGAATTGTGTCACTGACTTGGCATTCAGTGTGTCAGTTGAGAGATTCCATCTTTTTCCAAGGACACTAAAGGTTTCACTATACCTATACTCTCCTCTGCATCGCACACCTCTTTGCGATTAGATTGCCCTTTCCTGAGATTGAACTTTCCTTTATCAAGGGGCTTGACTAGTTTTGACTTCAGATCAAGTGCTTCATTTACGTCCATCACTGAGATAGTCCATGTAGAACTGCTTGACAACAACTCTGAAGTTAGTCATCATCAGGTGCATGCTCATGAAACACATGCTTAAGGGTGACTATTGCTGGAGCGGGCGAAGGGCTTGTCGCCACAAGTCACTGTTGTCAGCTCATGTATTTGGTGATGTAGTCTCTCTCTGAATACGCAGCGATGGAAACGTGCGTTCTTCGGGGATACCTTGAACACCTGGAACATTTGGGATTTGTCTGCGACCACTCCAACCTCTTTTTTTTTTCTGGAACCGTAAGATCACTTCGAAGAAGCCAGCATTGGCTTCTCCCCTTTGATCAAAAAATCGTTCAAGGCCCGTCCTAACTGTGCCTTTCCGTCATAACCGACTCCAACAGGGGTCGTCTTTGAATCTTCACAACAGCAAAGTGTGCATGGAAGGAAGCACATGACATCTTCCGGTTTGCTTCCTTGTCTTATCTGAGCTCCTGTGTCACAAGCCTGGAGACACCTCTGTCTAACTGGTCCTTCATTTCTCTGCAGTAGTCTTCTTGTTCTTCTTGACGATCACGGGATTGGTTTTCCAGACTCTTCTGCCGTTTGACCGCATAATCATAGTTGTTAGGAAGTCTGGAGGCCGTTTTCATTGTAGGCTCACCTCCTAAGAGCCAGAAGGTCGTTGTTTCACACTCGCATGCATGGAATCAGTCGCAATCTTCTCTTCAGAAATAAAAGGCACCTGTGCACACCTCTTTGGTTCCAGTCCAGTTACCTCTAGCCCAAGATATTCTTCAAGGGAGCCCGATGCTGCTACATTGTTGTAGTTGACGCGTGGTGTGGTGTTGGCTGTCGGACCACCTTGAATAAAACAATCTTGACGGCAAGCGAGTCATCTGATCTCCTGCCTCTGATGAACTCTTCCCATACCATGAGGTGTGATCTGTCTACACCGAGTAGCAGATCAATGACTGGAGACAAAATAAGATTAATTTCTTTCAGTTTCCACGTCTGTTGTTTGCTTATCTTAATTATGCATCACATGCAAACGGTAGCTCAAGCAATAAATAATTCATGTAGTCACATAATGATTATACTCAGTCATGTAGAGCTGGAAACGATTCAGCTAACTGTGAACACTATGGCACTAAATGTATCAAACGCAAAGTACAATGTAGAGCGTTTTAATTACTATAGCAATTCGCAAGGGGATTTTGCACGTAACACATCTAAAGGGGAGAGTATAGACATAATTAAGCATACAGTTGTATTATCTAACAGTGATATTTAATACCTAGCTACGTGTGGAGTTTAGTCTCCCGACGTCCCTTTGACTTTGGATCACTACACTACCTTTCGTCTCCTATTTCTATCTCCTGTCAGTGCGTAGATTCTCTCGTCTGGAGTCCATGTCCAAACAACAGGTATGCGTCCGAGCCATGTACAGAAGTTGTGCGCGAGGTGTTGTTAGGTCTTCTTCGACGAAAATTGTGGATCCTTTCAATTTCGATCGCGCCTGGTAGATCCACTGTTTGGTGTTGGAAGTCGCGAATCTCGCGAAGATGACCTTGGATTGTCTGTCTCGATGATGATGTCGCGTCTTGCTCACTCCGCCCGGGCGTTATCCTGTGACTTCTACCGATGCCACGCGCGCTCTCAGTTCGATGCCAAAGTTATCTTTGACGATGTTGGTAATTACTTTATGGGTGTCTAGCATCCTGCAGCTCCTTCATGCTACTAAATTGTAGTGATAGCGAGTTTCTTCGACTACAATGCTCGTAATCATGTAGAATATGCGTTGGCAAGATCATCAGGGAGTTTCCCAATCTGCGCTCTCAGTATCTCTGTGTATTCCTGTTGCGTTTGTATATCTATCTTCACTGCATCGGCAGACAGACATCTTGGCTTATTTTGTTCGAACAATTAAATGTTTTTATGCCTCCGCAACGAAGTGGCCGGAGGCATTATGTTTTCGGGTCGTCCGTCCGTCCGTCCGTCCGTCCCGTTTTGTTTTTGTCGATATCTCAAGAACCGTGTGGTGGTTTTACATCAAACTTGGTATGAGGGTATATCCTTGGGGGATAATACTTTGTGTGGATTTTAGGGTCACAGGGTCAAAGGTCACAGGCTATTTTTTGAAAAAAAAATGAAATTTCATGTTTTTCTCCATATCTCGCAAATGGTTCAAGGTATCTTCATGGAACTTAGTATATATGCTTGTACCGATGGGCAGTGATTATCTAGGGAAGTTGGGGGTCATGGGTCAAAGGTCAGGGGGGTCAAAGGTCAAGGTCAACTCCTCAAAATATCACTACTTTCCTTAAAATGCAATATGCCTGAAGGTTTGGTTTTTTTTAAGTTGATGTATGGTATGTATTACCCAATATATATTTTTGGAGAAGTTTCTTGCCGAAAGGTCAAAGGTCATAAGGTAAAAGGTCAAGTGAAAGTGCTAAATTGCACTTTTTCCTCCATATCTCGAAAGTAACTCAAGGTATCATCATGAAACTTACATATTTATGCATGTTCAACCTAACAGTGATTCTCTTTGGAACTGTGAGGTCAAAGGTCAAAGGCCGGGTTTAGATAACGCTATTTTCCCATTTGATACTGAAATTATACTTTTTCTCAATACCTTGAAAATTACTCAATGCATAAACTTATAAAAGGGTCAAAAGTCAAGTAAATATCATCAGTTCCCCAAATACCTGCACTCTGACATTTTAATCATTCATCCAATTGAACCTAGTTCTAGGAAAGTGAACATTCAGCACATTTGTGTCAAACCTGTCATTTTAATATTTTGCCAATTGTGTGAAACTGTCATCACACATTGTCAAGACATTGTACTATAGACCTATTAGGAGAACCATGCATTATGGCGGAGGCATATCAGTAGCCGTAGCGATATATCTAGTCTTTTAATACAGCAGCCACCAGCTCCGTGATCACGCGAGGGGAACAAAGCGACTCCTTTATCCGAGCCACAATTGCTGCGTCCAGTCTGTCGGGTGATTCAAGAAACTAATATTTAAACATACAAACACACACACACACACACAAGCAAACTAATCCAAAACAAGAAGAAATCAAACAAATAAAAAAATGGAAGCATAACTAAAGGCCGTGTCACACCATTCCGGGCAAGCTACGCGGGCTTGTGGCGAGGAGATAGTTTCCACCACGTAGATTTTCAGCGGGCGAGCAAGAATGTTTGCAATTTTCATTCATGCCTTGTCATAACGTATCTGGGGAAGTTTTGCGGCTTGATTTGCGGGGAAACAAATTTACTCCCCGGAGCTCTCCGCAATTGGTCCGCACCTGACAGTATCTAGCGCGTATCTCGCCTATAGTTGCCCGGAGGTACTCACGCAAGTCCGATTTAACCGCAACCAAGTTTTTGAGCATGACCAAAACTTTTTCCGGGTGAGTCGCGGGAATGCCTGGAGAGGTCCATGCAGAACGCCTGTAGGAGGCCGTTAGCGGCAGCACTTCCCAGGCAACTCCCACGCAGGTACTTCGCAGTCCCGTATATGCAGCCGAAGATAATGAAATTCTGTGGGATTTCAGCCATTCCATTAGAGGAATTCCTTCACTGAGTTGTCAGCACCCACGCGACTGGTACAAAGGTCAGACAGTACACTCGCAAGTATAATTTAAGTAGAACGCGTCCAGCAAGTAAGACACACGCGCTGACTCGCTCAAATCCTTTTCCGCCCTCAGGAATGTCCGGTATGCTAGAAAATCCCTACACGTAACAAGCCCGGGTACCTTGCCCGGAAAGGTGTGACAGGGCCTAAACACGGTTGCGGGTAAAAAAAAAAAATATGCGTGCGCACCTCCGGGCGACTACAGTTGAGATACGTGCTAGATACTGTCACATGCGGATCATCTACGGGGACCTCCCGGTAGTCAAAATTGTTCTTTGCAAGTCGCACGCAAGGCTTGCCCGGAATGGTGTGACACGGCCTTTAGTAATGTATCGTTTCACAAGTATTTATGAGTACGTGTAAACAGGACGCTTGTTTTGCTCGAGTTTACAACAAAAACTCTTGTATGAACTGTTCATGATGGACTACTATTAACCGGTCCCTCCGGCCGCGGAAAGGAGGCCCGGGATCCGCTGTCATGTGAAGCAGCTGCTAGAGGTCGATCTTGGTGCAAGTTACGACCGAGTATCTCGCCAACACGACAGACGCAGGGATTTAGCATCGAGAGACTTCGAGGAATATCGCAGTGACCGCAAGTGATGTACCATGAACGCACTCTATAGTGTAGGGGGGGGGGGGGGAGGGATACAGGATAGCCAATATAGACCAGCTCTGATATATTAAGATTTTATGCAGACCTTTGTAACAAACACTTTTCAGACATTGCATGAGGCTTTTCTGAGGCTCAGCAAAAAACTACATGCGAAGTGCATTCTGAATACAGGGTATCAATTAAAGTGGGTTGCATACGTGCAATCATCACGGCCAGAGTCAAGCCCACTCACGACAAGTGGAGCGCGGCCCAAAGAGCAGGGTCTCCGCGGCTTTGTATGTAGTCAGGGAAGGCCTAATTAGGTATATAATATGCATATCGCTACACTTCTGTTTCCGTCTGGCAATGAAAAGATTATGCTGTGCACCTTTTTGGGATTTATAACAACTTTGATTCAAACTGACGGCGCTGTATACGTGCGGGTTGTTACCATTCTAAGCTTCTTCCCGTGATGACGTCACGGGGTATTTTGTAATTCTTCGCCAATAAGTTTTTTTTTTTTTGGTAGAATTTCGATGGTGTTCTCTGTGCAGTTTTTTTGTTCTTTCTTTCCCTTTGTCTCGTTCCTCCTTCAAAGTGCAAAAAGCAAAATCAGCAACAACAACAACCAAAAAAAAAAAAAATACCACGATGCGGCTATTAAGATCGGCAAAAAAAAAAAGAAAGAGAAAAGGATGCAATATCTATAATGAGAAAAGAAAAATGAGGTGTTCGTTATTTCTATTTAGGCCTATCTATAAAGAGTGACTGTTTGCCCAGAAATGTAGCAAGTAGATATGTAATTTGTGTAATTCGAAGTTTGACCATGAACTAGTAGACCAGTCAATTCTTCAACCGTGATAGAATTATACGAATATTATTAATTCAAACATTATTATGACTAATTACAATTGTCATTTTAGTATCGATACTACTGAGATAATGAGTATTTGAGATGCTCATAAACACATGGTGCCATTTAAAGTTTCATAGTGCTCGTAAGGGAAGTGTTTTTTTTTCCAGAAACGTGTGCATTACGCGAACGCAGAAAAAAAAAATATTGAAACAAGTGAAATCAAACTATGTGTTCATAGATAAGAATTAAGATTTGATTAATTTCATGCACTCGTAATTCTTTGAAAATATGTCCTATCTACCTGATAATTTCTGCACCTCTCTATACAAGGTAGGAACTGTACGACTCTTGTTCATGTGAAAATATACGTACAATGGTCAAAGAAAATTAATGAATTTTTGCGTCGAATTTGTTTGTTTGTTTGTTTTTATTGCAACTGGTTAACAAATACTGGATAAAACGACTGTTATCAGGAGATCATTAGTTCCGAGTTCGGCCCAAGTATGTAATGCGCATGATTTTTAATCATCATGGCTTATACTGAAACACTGAATAGTCGGTTCTTATTTACGTCGATAAAGGGCAATTTGTCAGTGAGTTGCGATACAAAGAAAAATAGTTTTTCACTTGTCTTGCTGAATTTACTTGATCCGCATAATGTGAAGGACACTGCCTTTAACCTTGACATCATATACTGTACTGCAAAGGCATGACGCATTCGTTTTTTTCAATATCGACTTGATGAACTTACAAATACATGCAATGTACAGTAATGTATCACACAAAATAAATAAATTAAACGAGAACTTACCTGTTTGAAGTTTGATTTTTATTATTTGAGTAATAGGAGTGTGAGTTAATATGAGATCCCACTCGTACGCATGCGCAGTCAATATTCGTCGCCCAGGCAAATCTCCACCTAAGCAATCGGACTGTCTTCCGACGTCTAATACATAATGTCAACTTAGGTGAGAGAACTGAACCAAAGACCCAACTGGGTCAAGTGAGATTTGCCTGATCCATGAGGAAATGCGACCACTGTCACAATCCCACAATCTGGAAATACACTGTAAATTGACGGAGTAAGAACATTACCTTGAAGTTTGAATTGAGGGTGGGAGTGGAGGGCATATTAACTCACACTCCTATTACTCAAATAATAAAAATCAAACTTCAAACAGGTAAGTTCTCGTTTAATTTATTTATTATTTTTCGTAATCTCCGTTGTTCATTAATATGAGATTTTGAAGCAAGTGGTCGCATTTCTGCAAAAACCAAGCAATGTATGGTGATAAGAATGACATAGTAGCTCACCAATAATACTCTTTCTCTTCAATGATTATCCAGTACCGCCATGGAGAACCTACATGTAGGTCCTGCCCTGATCGACGGCTTATCATAGAACCTGTTGAAGGTTTCCTCATTAGACCATCCGGCCTGTTTCAGAATGTCCGCTATGGGCACATCTGCTGTCTTTGCAGTAGAGACTGCTGCAGCCCTTGTAGAATGCGGTTTGAAAATTCTAGTGTCGATACCCGCCGCACTCATTGTCTCCTTTATCCAACTGGAGATGGTTTGCTTACTGGCTCGTTTGTGAGGTTTCCTATGACATATGAACAGGTGCCTTTCCGTATCCCTCATCACTTTTGTACGCTCAATGTACTTTTTCAGGTAGCGTACCACACAGAGTCTCTTCTCTGAAGGATACTCTTCAATTGTAGTCGTACTCCCTACTCTGTCGGAGGTCTTGTTCTGTTTTACCAAGTCACTGACATGAATCTCTACGCTATTATCCTTCCAAACCATGCCATCAATATGAATGTAGAACATAGTCTGTGCCCTTTGTGCCGAAGTGAGTGCGAGTAACATACACAGCTTATGAGTAAGTTCACACAAAGATAGCTTACTGGCTGGTGACATTTTGCGGAGATGATCTAACACGATTTTAACGTCCCAGATATGGTTGTACCGTGGCAGCGGAGTTCGTAAATGAAATACACCTTTCATGAATCTTGTCACCAAAGGATGTGTACTAATTGTACAGTTGCTGTTCTCCAACAGCACCACCGAGGCCAAAGCACTTCTGGCACAGTTAATAGCACTGTAACTCAACTTATGTACATGAAACAGATAACTCAAAAATTCTATAACACTTTCTACAGCAGTGCAGTGACTGTTCAAAGTTTCCTGTCTGCAATACTCTTGCCATTTCTTAATGTAAGTTCCATATTGTGTGCGTGTAGACAGTCTCCAAGATGCACACAACACGTCCACAGTCCTGTCCTGTAGTCCCTTTATCTCGAACTGTGAACGCCAATCCTGCAACAAAGAAGATCGAGTTTAGTGCAGAGTGGGTGGGTAGCCTTAGATACTGGTTGTGTCAGCAAGGATTTGCTTCTTTTCAAGATCAAAGGTTCTTCACTCATCATACTTGTCAAGAGAGGGAACCAGGCCTGTGTAGGCCAATTTGGTACCACAAGCAGGCCATGTGCATTGTCTTCTTGTATTTTCTGTAGGCATTTTGCTACCAAACAGAAAGGAGGGAAGGCATAAAAGAGTGCAAATTTTCCCCAGTCTAGTGTGAATGCATCAACTGACTCTGCATTGGGATCTGGCAACCATGAAATGTACCTAGGTAGCTGAGCATTTAGTCTGGATTCAAACAAATCAATTACTGGTGTACCATACTTAGCCACAATCTTCTCAAAGCTATTCTTATCTAGCATCCACTCTGTTCTGTCATTAAAGTGTCTAGACATGAAGTCTGCCTCGTTGTTCTGGCACCCAGGTAAGTGAGCTGCTGACAGCCATATATTGCGTTCTATACACCAATGCCAGATGTCTAACACTACCTGATTGCACGTTTCTGATTTCAGCCCTCCCATGTTATTAAGGTAGGCAACAGCCGTAGTGTTATCAATCCTCAATAGGACATGTACATTTCTCTTATCTGCACAGAAGGATTTCAGAGCCAGTCCAGCTGCCAGTGTTTCTAGGTAATTAATACCCGATGTTTGAGCTGAATGTACTTCCTCTGTGGTCCACCTGCCACCTGTGTGAGAGGTTAAGTCTGTAGCACCCCATCCCTCTGCACTGGCATCTGTACGTAGCTCCAAATTGACCTTTTGTCTGACAACATGATTAAATGACTCATGAATATGTTCTTTCCACCATATCAATTCATGTCGTGCCTCCATGGAAAGAGTCATGGGCCTATCAAAATGACCACAAGCTGCCTTAAGGGCCTGTACCTTGTCTCTCTCTAGATATCTGTAATGCAGTGGGCCATACTGTACTGCAGGGAACGTGGCAACTATTTTCCCTATGACCCTAGCAACCTTTCGAATGGATGGGGTGGCAAGGGATAAGAGGGAGGTGCAAACCTCATAAATGTCATCTTGTTTTTCCCTTGGCAAAGTAATGTGCATTGACCTAGTATTCAAATGAAACCCAAGGAACTCTAGGTCTAGGCCTGGGCTAAGTACTGACTTTTCAGGATGAATTAAGAACCCCAGCTCTGTTAGAAGCTTAGTGGTAGCTGAAACAGCCCTTTGGGTAGCATCCTTAGATCTCCCAATTATCAAAGTGTCATCAAGATAACCCATAACTACATGTCCTTCTGTTCTAAGCTGGGCAAACACTGGCTTCAGCATTTTTGTAAACAGTCTGGGAGCCGAGCTGAGACCATTAGGTAAGGCCTTGTATTGGTACAGTTTACTTTGCCAATAGAAACGCAAATACTTTCTCGATGATGGATGGACGGGAACTGAATAGTATGCATCTTGTAAATCAATAGATGCAATGTAGCAATTTGGGCTGAGCAGTGACAAGGCTGTATGTATGTTGTCCATTTTGAAATGCTGATAAAGGATGCCTGTATTAAGATCAGAAAGATCAAGGATAACTCGTAAGGAACCATTCTTTTTGGGTCTCGTGAAAATATTGGAGATGAATTCTCCATTCTCATGTTCGCAAAGTTCAATCACATTTTTAGCTAAGAGGCGAGAAATCTCTTCCTCTATTTGACTCTTAAGCTCTGAACTGCGAGATAAAGTATACAACTCTTTCCCTCTTACAGTAGGGAATTCATTAGGATCAAATTCGAGTTTGTATCCTTTGACAGCATTCAAAATGTATGGATCTGAAGTCAGGCTTCTCCATTTGTCATAGAAATTTTTCAGTCGTCCACCCACCATTGAACAAGCAAGATTTATGAGAGGGCATGTACTCACCTCTGCAGAGGATGAGGAGACTGTTGGTTTAACATGCTCAGTTACTTGCGGGCCCCCGCAAACCCCCGGTATTGAGGGCTCTGTCGGCCGCTGCCCTTGTTGGGTCTGGTCATCGGGGTGGCAGTGTGTGGCTTCCACGAACGCTGGCCTAAAAAAGGCCGCTGTACCGACCCAGCCTGTACGGTTGGCGTGGTCCACCCCGCTGATCTCATTCTACGGTAATTAGCTTCCGTCTGTCGGCGGTAAGGGTGATAATGAGACTGTGACTGCGAATATGGACGCTGACGGGAGTTACCTGTTGAGAAAGGTTTTGAGCCTTTCACAACACCGGCTGCTGCTCTTTGTTCTTCCTGGATGTCTTTGACTTTCTTTCCTAAGTCATCACCAAACAGCTGTTTGGTCACAGGGTTCTGAGGCTTGCACAAGTGTGCAAATTTTGCATTCAAGCCAGGTTTAATGAGGTCCTTCCTCAAGGCGTTCAGCTCAAAATTAGAGCTACACAGGAGTCCGAGAGCGTCCTGCTGTTTTTCTGACAGCTCCGAAGCAGAAAGGGTCTGCGCAAAAGCAGTGATGCCTTTTACAAGAGCGCTCTGAATACGCTGTAGCTTCAGGTCCCTAGCCCGGGTAGTAGGGTTGAGATTCTCCCAAATTGTCAAGTTGACTTTGGGCACGTCAAGTAGTGGACAGTTTTCTGGGCTAGTGTACTTCTTACCAGTCTCCTCTAGGGCAGCCTGTTAAAGAGTGTGGCTGACAAGGTAGGATACCGACCCAGCAATATCCTCATCTAAGGGTTTCCCCACGCTGAGAGGCACTGCGAATTTTGCTGCGATAGCTGGGATGGCTACATTCTTGCCAGAGGCAGGAGTAGCATTACTATCTTCAGTGCTTGTTTCAGCACTGAAATCAGAAGTCTGTGAGTCAGACGCTGGTGTAAGTTTACAGCCAAAAGGCCCATCATCTTGATCGCAGTCATACTCATAGTCAGATAAAAGGAGATTATCATCCTCATCTCCGAGACTTCTCGTGTCATGACTACTACGAGTCTGTGGATGAGAAAGTGGCAAATGATCCACCAATTTTCCCAGCATCTCTTCCAGTTTATTCAGACGATGTTCAAAATTTGAGCCACCAACACTTGTGCTTGGTCCCGACTTCGAGGTCGTGGTCTGTGGAGGCTCTGCACGAATGCAGGCCTGACTGTCCTTCTTTGAAATAGGATCTGCACGAATGCAGTCCTGGACAGCCCGAGAATCTTTGGCTAATATCTCAGAGTCAATCATGATCGAGGGCTTCTTAATCAAAAGGTCTGAGACCTCAGAGGTAGCAGCCGACTTGGCGAACTTCCGTGCAATCACGGGAGGAGGAGAAGTAATCTTCGCCGGTGCTTTGCCTTTAGCTTTCCCCGTGCCTTTACCACCGCGGCTAGCCGAGCTCGCCGCTGCCGTCTTACACTTTCCCCCCGGATCGCTGCCGGGGGAGGGACCCGCTCGCGGTCCGCTGGCGATGCTGGTGGAACCCGCATCGCGAACCAGCTTCTCGTGCGGGAAATTCGGCTTCGTGGAAGAACCCGAATTCGCTTCCATCACTCTCCAAAAATGCTACCAAACGATCGGGGAGTTAAAATAACCTATTAAACCCCGAAAACTAGAACGCGAAAGATCGCAAAGTGAAAGAAAATCGGCGAAATTTAGAGCTCAAAATGGCGACTTGACCGCTAAGAAACACACGCTACGAATGAATTGACTGCGCATGCGTACGAGTGGGATCTCATATTAATGAACAACGGAGATTACGAAAAATAATAATGAATGTGTGTTGTCACCGAACGCGTCGTCCGTGAACGTTGAAGCTTCTTTGGGACGCTGTGGTGACGTGTTACTCACGTGATTGTAAGAGCGGCATAACGAAACAGCCTGCGCGAAGTCTCGATTATTTTTGTGTTAGTTATTGGTTTCTATTCGTGATTTATTTGCGTTGGTAACTGTGTTACTGATTCAATAAATGGAGAGACAAAATTTCCTTGACTACACGCATTATCAAAGTTACTTCTTTATTTATCAGATTATTTGTTGCGTGGTTGTGGTGTGTGTGTGTGTGTGTGTGTGTGTGTGTGTGTCAGGTGGTAGCGTAGTTCAATATGCCACGGGTCATAATTTGTCATCGCGATGCAAGTATATAATGTCATGATTAGAGAAACTTGGAAACAAAACGAAACGCTCAAGCATCGGCTGCGTTTATCAACTTTCCCGACTTTCGAAAGCCCTTTCCATAGCCCTTTCCATAGCCCTTTCTATAGCCCTTTCGAAAGCCCTTTCCATAGCCCTTTCGAAAGCCCTGTCCACTCCCTGTTCTATTAATTTGCCGCTTGTTTTCGTCGGCTGCGTTTATCAACTTTCCTCTGTTTAAACGGCTTTCGATAGCCCTTTCGATAGCCCTTTCGAAAGCCCTTTCCATAGCCCTTTCGAGAGCCCTTTCCAAAGCCCTGACTGCCTGTACTATTAATGTGCCGCTTGTTTTCTAAGGAGGGACGGCGAAAAGCAATTACCATCATAAAGACATATCTTCCTTTGAGAGTGACGAGTCATGATACAATGCCACATGAATCAATTGTCTTCCTATCTGTGAGGCAGCTCCAGTTTAGCACATACATGTACTTCAAATATTTCTGAGTGGCGGCGTGAGACATGGGATCAAAGGGAATGAGACTGTTGTTACTCTATTTCTCAAACCTTGTTGATGAAAGAAACACCTCCTTGTTCCAAGCATATGCGTGCATTACACACAGCTGTATGTATACACGTGTGTACACGTACTCGTGTGCACTTTACGTGGCGCGCGTCTTTTCAGAAACCGGAAACGCATGGTTGCGTAGCCGCAGTAGGGCGACCTTATGCCCCAGTCACATAATGCTCTGCGTCCGGCGTTACGTCCAAAAAAGGTCATTTTTTTCTGCGGACTCCCGCGGATCCTTTGCAGTCACTAGAAAATTTATTCAAAACATACCGGGGGAAATGCGGGCGATACGGACAAATACGACCAGATGCGAATATTTGCGTCCACTTTCGGATATTCTTGCGAATTGGCACATAATAGTTCTGAACACTTGCGGAGATTTGCAGATATTTTCGGATAGTTACGGATAGTTACAGATTGTTATAAATAATTATGGACAGTATTGTTTTCTGTGACGATCCTTGCTAAGTCAGTGTATTACGACAGCATTGCAAGGTTATCACATATTGGACTGTCTTACATTGTACACTGGCTTGACTGGGGAAAACTGAAATTGTGAAAAAAATTCGTAATCCTTTAATTTGCTTTACAGTGATAAAAGATATATGAAATTTTGAATTTGAGGTTTAAATTTTATTTGTGCAACTCAAATATGAATAAACTTCATAAATGTAAAGAATACATAACATAATTATACCACAAATATAATACAATATAGATCGATAAGTTAAACATTAGAGTAAGAAAATTATTACTCAACAGTCATGGAATAGACAAACTGTGGTTACGTTGTTGTTGTGCAGCGATATTCATGACTTATTGGGTTATGTTAAGGAGATTTTTATAATAAAACAATGCCTATTAAATTTCCAGGGTAAAAAAGACATCAAGATTTCAAACACCCCTCCCACACCCAAGTACAATATATATACAAAAAATGTAATACACATTCCATGGAGCGTAAAGTGGGTAAGACTATAGAGAAAAAATCGAGTGCAAGAAAAAAACTTTAGCACAAAGGGTCAACCGATGTCATGAGTATATGGGTGCCACCTAAAATGACCATTTTGTGGGAGAAAAGTCATAATTTGACCATGCGGTTCTGCCTCTCCACTGCTCCGACTGTGTTGTAGCATTCCTTCAGGTTAATGCGCTGCAGCTTGGCAACACGAGCTGTGTGGCTTCCCACGAGTCTCTGTGTTTCCATGCCACTGGAAAACGGAAAACGTCGAAGGACGTAATCGTCCGCAGCATCCGTAACTGTCCGCAAATATCCGTAAGCGGACGAAAGTGTTGAGATACGTTAACTTGCGGTTACTTTCGGATACTTCCGGTGGACGTAAACGAACGCAAAAGGACGGGAGGTAAAATTTCTTGCGGATGGTCTGCGTCCAGGCTACGGATAGTTACGTTCAGTTACGGATAATTACGTTTGGTTGCGGTTACTTGCGTAAGTCTGCATCCGTAGAAACCCTCTGCGAAATTTTGAACATTTCAAAATTTCGCAGGCTTGGCGCCGTCATTGTGCGTTTCTTTACGGATGAGTTACGGACAGATACGTCTACATACGTCCCTGCGGATGCCTGCGTCCACGCTGCGTCCCTCTACTGTGTGACTGGGGCATAAATGCCCCAGTCACACAGTGCTTTACGATGGGTTACGTCCGCCGCGGATAAATACGGATGAGTGAACGCAGGGGGACGCAGAGTGGACGCAGGCATCCGCAGGGACGTATGTAGACGTAACTGTCCGTAACTCATCCGTAAAGAAACGCAATATGACGGCGCCAAGCCTGCGAAATTTTGAAATGTTCAAAATTTCGCAGAAGGATTCTATGGATGCAGACTTACGCAAGTAACCGTAACCAAACGTAATTATCCGTAACTGAACGTAAGTATCCGTAGCCTGGACGCAGACTATCCGCAAAATATTTTACCTCCCGTCCGTTTGCGTTCGTTTACGTCCACCGTAAGTATCCGAAAGTAACCGCAAGTTAACCTATCTCAACACTTTCGTCCGCTTACGGATAATTGCGGACAGTTACGGATGCTGCGGACGATTACGTCCTTCGAAGTTTTCCATTTTCCACTCGCATGGGAACACAGAGACTCGTGGGAAGCCACACAACTCGTGTTGCCAAGCTGCAGTGCATTTACCTGAAGGAATGCAACGACACAGTCGGAGCAGTGGAGAGGCAGAACCACGTAGTCAAATTATGAAATTTCTCCCTCAAATGGTCATTTTAGGTAGCATCAATATACTCATGACATTGGTTGACCCTTGGTACTGATTTTTTTTTTCTTGCACTCAATGAATGTATATTTTTCGAAAAGGCAATATTTTGGGTAGGGGATGGGGTGACAGCTGTTTAAGCCTACATTCATTTTTCTGGCCGGGAAAAGTGTGGGACAGCGATAACTATTATAAAATGAGAACGAATTTAGTTTTTTTCTATCGTCTTACCCACTTTACGATTTGTATTACATTTTGTCATATATATATATATATATATATATTGTACTTGGGTGTGGGAGGGGTGTTTCATTTAATTTAATTTCATTTATTTCATTCTTTCTTTCTTTTCAGCAAATATAACACGAAATGAATCAGAAGATATAACATAGGCATGTATTCGACTTTACATGATAGATAATAGTTAATAAATAAAAAATTATACATGCATACCGGCAAGATACAAAGTTATGTCTGGAGAAGATTTTAAAAAAAAGAAGAATTGAGAGGTTCACTGAAAAGCATGCTTGTAAATTGTGGACCACTCAAAGGATTCTTCATGTGAACATATTTGTGTATAAGGACAGGATAGAGCAAAACAGAAGAAACACACGACATTACATGACTTGACAGAAGGTTATACCATTGAAAGTAATAAAGGAAAGAAATTAAAGAAAGAAAAGGAAACATGAAATGAAAAGCCAACACGCTGAACATCGGGATCGAAAGAGGGAAATGAGGTGCTTCACAGCTCGAGCAGCACAGCAAAGTTTGTACAAATAAGATAATGTAAAAAAATACACAATGATGAATGACAAGAATGAGGAATTAAATGATTGACGATGAACCCTTAAAGGGATCGTACAGTTTTTGTTGAGACCTAATTTCAGGTTTCTAACATTTTTTGGTGAGATAATGAGAAACCTCTTATGAAATATGAAAGAGCATGTAATTCTATGAAGAATTAAGCGTTTATTTGATGAAAATTGGTTTTGAAATGGCTGAGATATCCAAAAAGAGCGATTCTAATAAAGTGTGGGACCCACACTTTCAATACGATTGCTTTGTTTTACTTTGTTTTTTGATGTTTCAGTCATTCCAAATGCGATTTTCATTAAATAAACTTTGAATTCCTCTTAAAATGGTATGTTCTGTACTATATCATAAGTGTTTTCTTGGTATCTCGCAAAAATTTAAAAGCCCAATTCTCATCTCCACCAATACTGTACCATCCCTTTAAGTTGTAGAGACCAGCTAAGTAATGAAAAGTATACTATCTTAGTATGAATTCAACAAAAAAAGTTTCAACTTAAGTTTAAACGAATTCATAGATAAAGAGTTTTTTTTTATATATCACAGCTTAAAGAATTCCAGAATCTAGGGCCAGTGTAAATAAATGTATTTTGCGCCAATAAGGTTCTCAATAGGGGTAAATGAAACTCATTAGATCGCCTGGTGGGATAATTATTTTAGAAAAATGATTTCTTGGAAACATTCAATTAAAAATACTGAAAAGTGCATTTGTTTTATAATTACACATAAACTGACCCAGCTGAAAGAAAAACAAATCTTTAATCTTTAAAATTTAATGGATCTGCATGGGAACGCGGTGAAACGCCAAAAAATATTACGAAGTGCCTTTTTTGTAATAACAATAGTTATTTATCTAATAAAGTTTGATGGGCACTACCCCATGCTAAAATTCCATAATTAAGATAAGGTAATATTAATGAAAAATACAACGTCAACAAAGAAGACAACGGGATATGAGATTTAAGTCTTTTAATGATACCAATATTACGCGGAATTATTTTACTAATATTCATAATATGAGGCTTTCGCTAAAGTTTATCGTCCACTGCAATACCGAGAAACTTATGTGAGATACACGTTCTAAATGAACGTCATCAAAAATAATATCTGTGCCTAAAACTTCTATAGACGTACTAACTAACATATACTTTGCTTTCTGAAGATTTAGTGATAATTTATTGGCTCTTATCCATTGAGTCACTTTTTTAAATTCAGAATTGACAGTATGGACAAAGGTAAATGGATTTTGGTGGGAGAAAAAGAAATATTTGAATCATCGGCAAGAAGTATAAAAGAAAGCAATATATGTTCGATGATCTGCAAAAGTTATTAATGTGAATGATGAAAAGTAAAGGTCCTGTTATAAGTTTTTGAAGTGTTTGAAAGTCTTGATGTCTTTTTTTCTTGAAATGTTATAAACATTGCTTTTAACATAACCCAATATGTCATGCATATCGCTGCACAATAACAGCGTAACCACATGTCTATTCCATGACTGTAAGTAATAATTTTCTTACTCTAATGTTTAACTTATCGATCTATATTGTATTATTATTGTGGTATAATTAGGTTATGTATTCTTTACATTTATGAAGTTTATTCATATTTGAGTTGCACAAATTAAATTCAAACCTCAAGTTCAAAATGTCATATATCTTTTATTACTATAAAGCAAATTAAAGGATTACGAACTTGTACGTAATTCAATTTCATTTTCCCCATAAACTTGTTGTCATAATACATTGACTTAGCAGGGATCGTCAAAGAAAACCATACTGTCCATAATTATTTATAACAATCTGTAACTATCCGTAACTATCCGAAAATATCCGCAACTCTCCGCAAGTGTTCAGAACTATTATGTCCCAATTCGCATGAATATCCGCAAGTGGACGCAAGTACTCGCATCTGGTCGTATTTGTCCGTATCGCCCGCATTTTTCCCCGTATGTTTTGAGCAAATTTTCTGGTGACGGCAAAGGATCCGCGGGAGTCCGCAGAAAAAATGACTTTGTTGGACGTAACGTCGGACGCAAAGCATTATGTGACTGGGGCTGGGCTTTCAAAACAGCTTTGCGTTTATCAACTTCGAAAGACTTTTACAAACAGGTTTCTGATAACCTGTTTAGGAAACCTGTTTGGATCGTCACAAATTTGGGGCTTTCGAAAAGGCTTTCCTAAAGGGCTTTCAAAACAGCTTTGCGTTTATCAACTCGTGAAAATTCCTTGAAAGCTGTTTGGATGACCTGTTTCTGCCGAGAAAGGAGAGTTGATAAACGCACCCTTTCGTAAAAGGCTTTCCTAAAGGGCTTTCAAAACAGCTTTGCGTTTATCAACTCGTAAAAATTCCTTGAAAGCTGTTTGGATAACCTGTTTCTGCCGAGAAAAGGAGTTGATAAACGCAGCCATATGATAAACATTACAGTACATGTATGTCTTGGAGCAGGTTTCCGTAAAACTGTAGGTTCTTCATTTTGCTCATTTCCATACTTCCGGTCTGGTAAAGATGCAAAAATCAGATCTGAAATCGATTAAGAACTGAAATTATATCTCGATTTCATCTTGTTTTGCTAGAAAACAGGAAAATCATGAAAGGATATCAGTATGTTTTGGGTTTTTTTTTTGGGGGGGGGGGTGGAGGGGGGGGGAAACGGGCACATTAAAACAAGACTAGTAATGAATAAACGTTTAGAGAGTTAGACAAATTGGCAACTCTGATGTAGATGTTGAACAGCTCTCCATTTATATTCGGTTTGCATACACACACACACACACACACACATATACACACACAAATAACCAGTTTTTCACACATCTCCGGAGGAAAAAAAAAAACAATTATTCAGACCTGCTTTTGGTATCTTTGATAAGTTATCTTTGGTATTCTTGGTATCTTTGATAAATTAGTTTTCCGTGTCTTTCTCAGCGGATGGATTTTGTTTGTGCCTATAGATATTTGAGAAAAATGAAATATGTGAATTTTTACATACAAAACGAATGAAGAGCTGCATGCTTAAATCCTAGATTACACAGAAATAGCAATGTGTCTTTTTTTTTGTTAATTTCAACAATTAATTGTGTGTGTGTGTGTGTGTGTGTCCGACGTTTTTTAGGAAATGATCTACTTTGAATTGTCTGTTTTCATATACAAAGCAACAATAATATCAGGACAGAATTTACCTGACAAATAATTTGTTGCAGCGTCTCATAATTTTTTCTTTCTCGCACCTGGCTTCACAAAAGGTAAATCTGTCAATCAAGAAAGAGAGTAGAGAAACTGAAAACTGTCGCAGCTACAGGAAATGACAACCTGCGTGTTCTTGAAAATCGGCGAATTACCATCACAAACAGGCTTACCACGTAAGCTCAAGGCAGGTCATTTGCCAATTAGGGTTGCGGAACGTACAGGTATGAAAGGGGAGGTACAGAGCGAAGGTTTAGATATCTGATTTTGTTGTTGTTGTTGTTCGTACATGACCTATTGTGAGGTGCGGGATGGTAGGAACGCTTCAAATCTCAGAACGAGCAGTTGCTCCTGGCGGCGTGTTATTTGGTGAGGTGCTGCTAATGGTTTGTGACCGTTTATATATAAGGCGGTTGCTTTCTCCCGTGCGCTCTCTCATTTCCAGCTTTGCGGCAAAGTATAGGCGATATAGTCTCAGGACTCGGTTTATCTTCCAAACAGTAAGTAAACGCAATGAACTGTACCTTCTCTGGAAATGCGTTGATTATTTTTCACCATTAATTTTATATGAAGCATATTGTAAGGTCTCTGACTTGGCTTTTTGTTTGTCTTATCATCCCCTTATCATTTATCATTTTCGTTTTGTTACCTTTGCTGTTCTTAAGCCTTCTGTTATTTTCTTAGCCACTGTGTTCATGAAGAAAGGACATTACAATAGGGGCTTGTATGTATGTAAGCTAATTCAAGTTAATCTTTTGATCATTATGCATTTCATAACGCCATACGGTTTGTTACAAACGACAATAAAATAACTTTGGGCAAGCAGATTTAACGACAAAAACAGTCGTTGTAAATTAATGAATTCGACATGTATTTGACTGGATTTGCCCACTGGGATTGAATTGGAAGATTTGTTTTTGAAGTAACAGCAGGAATGATCGGTTGGAATACTGCCTCCAGAACAGTCATAAGTGATTGTCGTTTGTACTCATATTTTATCATGGATAACATTTTGAGCCGCAGTGCGCATAGACCTATATCTGTCATTGTGTCATTAACATTTTTATGAGTGAAGGACCCCAGGGCCTGTCATTTTGAATTACACACTGCTCCATTAGTAGATAATCTAATTGTCAGTTTTGATTCCATCTGCTTTCGTATGATAATAATGTGGAAAGTATATGCGCTTAAGTCAAGTTTTGTAATTCTGACAGATTCCCTTTGAATTCATCTCGCACACTATTACTTTCTTTTAGCGATGTGCAGATGATTGCAAGCTGTTTATGATGCTGCACTTGTGCGAGCGGAATGACAATGCGTTATAATTAATGCATTAAAGGGATAGTAGTATTAGTTGACGAGAGGACTCAGCCCTTAACGTTTTGCAAGAAACTTCAGAAACCACTTTATGAAATGTCAGAGAGCATATACAATTCTAAAAGGAATTCAAAGTTCATTTGACGAAAATCGGTTTTGGAATGGCTAAAATATACTAAAACAAAGTAAAACTAAGCGTTTCAAAAAAAAGGTGTGTCCCACCTTATCGGATTGCTTGGTTTTTGGATATCTCAGTTATTTCAAATTATTCAAATTATTCCAATTTTCATCAAATAAACTTTGAATTCCACTTACAGTTATAATCATGCTCTTTCATATTTCATAAGAAGTTTCTCATGATCTAAAAGAACCATTATCAAACACGTTGGATACCTGTAGCTCCGTCTCAACCAAAACTTTACCATCCCTTTCAGTCTTTTTTCCCCCAGTGATGTCGTTTAGTTTTCTTGATAATATAAAGCATTTCATGCGAAAACTCGTATCGAAATAAATGAATTAATGAGAGCGTTTAAAATGAATTAAAGGAAAGGAATAGAAAATTAGCGCCCCACAATACAAGGAATCATTTTGCGATGAAAGTAGCAAGTACTCACTGTAGTTGGGTTTTGGCGCCCTAAAATCGGAAGCAGAGTCATTGCAATAGTTATACGAATGGCTTACGTGGAATGCAATTTCATTGTGCGTGACAAATGGGGGAAAACAACAACAACCACCACAACAACAATCAACAACAACAACAACAACAACAACAACCTGTAAATGGTAGTGAATGCGGAGGAAGTAACTTACATGGCCAGAACTCGCATATTTCTACCGGACGGAATCGTCAGCTGACACTCAAAGTTCTGATGTTTATGCCTACTATACACGCAGGGATAATTAATTAATTAGTTGATTGACTTCATGTCGTGTATATCGTCTTAACGGTTGTCTGTGAACTCGGCGATGTTCCAAAAAAAAAAGTTGAATTCACGCATGCAGTGTAGTCACGTTTTAGTGAGTTTCGATTACCAATGAGAGCGGATGATTTAAACGTTCCATGCAACACCGCAGGCAATTGTATTGTAGAGTGTTCAGTTTGCACAAATTGGAGCGGGGACTGATAAGTTTTTGTGTGGTTGTTTTTGTCAGACGCATACCCATAGTTTAACGAAGGCAAGGAGAACAACATGAATACAAGGCTTGATAAACGAATACTCATTTAAAGTTAAATTCTCGCTACTTGTTCCGCCAGAGTTAATGTTCATTATTTAATGATATGGCAACAACGAACTGAAGCAGAAGTTTAAGTCTAAACGAAGCAAAGTTCACATCATACAACAAATTATAATATCTGCAATTTCTGTATATCATAATCATATATATATATATATATATATATATATATATACTTATTATCATTATTATCATTATTTTGCCATTATATCATTGCTCTCATTGCAGTTGTCGTTGTTATGATTATTAGTATTGTTACTTGAGCAGGCTGAAGTGACGACTAAAAGTATAAAATGAAAAAAAAAATTGGAGGAGAATTTGTGTTTATCTCAACCTTACGTTTTCCGGCATCGATAAATACTTTGAGGTTATAGCAAACCGTACGTGTATTTTATGCCCTTGGTGGAATTCATATAAAAACAAACAAACGGACTGTAATTGATCGATTGTTTGTTTGTTTGCTTGCTTGCTTGCTTGCTTGCTTTCTTGACAATGAGTCAATGCTCTACTACTTAAACTCTCGAAATCAACAAAGGAAGTTGTGGGTGACTTTTCCCTGGGTAATAGTCAAATTTGTCTTTGCAGTTTTGTCTGGTTTTTTTCCTCTCTTTTTTCATGGCAAGAGAACAAAGTCCTACACTGATCTTGCCCTTTTCCAAAGCTAATTGTTTGATTTGATGCTCTGTCATTTAAGCTCCTCTTCGTCGAAATAGATATAACTTCTGTAATTATACGCATTTTTTTTTTTGGGGGGGGGGGGGGGGTAAAATAAACAATTTTTGGCACTCTTCAATTGAAATGGGATTGTTCAAATTAAACAAAATCAATAAATCAATGAATTGATATACAAATTAGGATTCCGTCGTTTCAGCAACGCTAATCACAGGCATGCCACAGCTTTGATGTTTTGTGGAAACTGGTGTGATATCTTATAAAGTCTTGTTAGAATATTGGCATATTTCTGGAAAATAGAAGAAAAAGGGGGAAATGCATTTCCATCGAAGTGCTAGGTCATTTTTCTGCATAGTATTTGGATTTCAGTGCATATTCGTCATAATGTTGTAATAATTTACACCATGCCGCAGACCATTAACTTGACTGTCGTATTTCCAACAAATAACAGAACAACGCATTTATGTCAATAGCAACGGACTACTAGTATACGAATCAGAAACCTATTCCTGAATATAATAGTTATATTGTAGCTTTTCACCGCCCCCTTATATAAATATTTCTTCACAATTCTTCTCTTAACTCATCATAGTATCTGCACATGGTATAGCAATCAAGTTCATTACCCGTACATCATCATATTTCTCCACAAGCATAGAAACAGGTTTCTCTTGTGGTGCATCGTGTGCATTTAGTTTGCTAGGGATACAATCAACAGTCTGTGAATTTTGTACTGCTAGTGCCTAAACTGTATACGCTGCAGAGCAACCGTTGAAGATGAACTGATCTTGGTTCATATTTTATGTTGCTCTATATAATTATCTGTGCCTGCATGATAAGAGTAAAAATTAGAACTCATTCAACGCTAGCATTTAATTCATTCTGATATCTTTCTAAACTTGCCAGTTGCCAAAATGGGAAATTTTCAGATTTCAAATTCGTCACAATAATCCAATAATTTATTTTGTCTCCCCGGACGACGAAGTATCGGGAGAATTCTATAAAGATTATTATAAAACCTTATTTCATGTTTTGATTAACAAACCTCCGGAAAACGAACCTTTGGAATAATCCCACGAATGTTCGGAGTAGCGAACTCTTTTTCGTTTTCGGTATTTGGAATATGGATTATGTGTTTTGGAATGACGAATCTTCGGATTAACGAACCTTCGGAATAACGGACATCATCCGGAACTACACTGCCGCTGCCGCCGGTAGATTCATATGGTTTCTGTTGATATTCTGGCGTTCCGAACTCTGCAGGCCGTTGAGTCACTTCTCTTCAAACTTTTATTGCAACATCTTTTGGCCGAGAGGGAGCAAGCAAAGACTTAAATATAGTCTTTTATCAGTTGTGCATAAAGTTTTACAACATCAAGGTATGTACAAAAGGTCACTCGCCCGGGTCACTCGATCTATTGTGGTTTATAAGCTGGCAGTTGGGAAATTTTCCAGCTTTTGAAATCTCAGAAAAAGAGCGTAATGCTGAAATGTGTACAGGATCATCAAAACAAGCAACTTGAATATAGCTGCATTCCAAAAGCGCATGAAGTTCACCCCCAATTCTCTCAGTTTTAATAGGTGTGCGATATCTTGCGTCATGAGTAATATTAAACTACCAAATCTCCCTGCTAATACCGGAAGGACATTACTTTTCAGGAGGATTTACAAGTATCTTTCAAGGGAAAAATAATTCTATAGTTAACTTAAAAACTTGATTTTTCAATTGAGAATACCAACCGGTTATCTTATTTTTGCTTAAAGGCATAATTTACCATTTGCAGATGAAACAAAAAACTCAGCTTCAGTGCTTTAAAATAGTTCTAAAATTTGAGTTAGGAGAAACAACCAATGCAAAAATTTGAATCAGTATAACATAAAAATACACAAAATGTGAACAATAGTTAAAATAAAATGTTTCGAGACTAAACCGTCTTCAGTTATGGTTTAGTGAGAAAAAACAGTGATATCTCCTTATGAAGGCTTTAGTGCCAAATGCTTACATGGTAGGATGCTCTGTGATACAACTGACCTACACATATGCATCAAGTGGCTTTTTGAAATGTGATATCTCGCACATAACAATAGAAACATATTACTCTAAGTTCTCTTGATTACAGCACAACCAAGAATAACTGTTTAAAGAATTTATCATCAGACTATAATGCACACTCATGTCTGCTGTGAAAGATGTTTTTGCAGGTGTCAGACTTGAAGTCAGAAAATTTCATGAGCAATGATTAATGATCAAAGCGCAGTCTCTTACCATCAGTCATTACAACAAGACATGAGTGTAATGCGCCATTTTTAGTCTGATGTAAATGGCTAGCCTGAATTTGAGTTGATGAAATACTAATAATTATCATGGTGGAAACAGGACAGTCGACCTTCTGCTTCTAGTATGATCTTACCGGAGTGAGGCGGACTTTCTCTGTCAAGAATTAAACATTTGTTAAATCACTGCTCCCAATAGCAAACAGTACCTTTAACATTAGCTTTAAACTAAAAAAAAAAAAGAATGGCGCAGGTCCGTAATAAACCATTAGAGCCAACATCAATGATGACTTTATAGCACTATACAGTCTCTCTGTTGGTAGTCATGGATGCGCTCCATCTGGAATGTTTAAGACTATAGATTGTAAGACCAATGCCACTTATTGCTTATTCGTAACATTTTGCCACAGATATTAACCATTCTGCATCTAATATGATTTATTATTGGTCAGTAGAAATTGACAATTAATAATGTACAGCCAAGAGCTTTCTTACGGAATTTCTGATGGAGCCTTTTTACAAAGAGCATTGAGAGTAATTCCATATCTCACAGCCATAGGCCAGAATCTGTACAGTTTAGACCATCAAATGGATCATTACAGTGGAATAGCTATAGGGAGAATAAGCCTCCTAAAATAAGCCTCCTAAGTCGCATGACAGCGACTTAGTGTAGGGATTTGTTCAGGGTTTTGTTTCGGATAAGTTAGGTTATAGGTCTTTTTGTCTTAGTTTCTTTGTTTCATCCATTTTCAATGTTTATCAGTCAATCGATCATATAATTTCTTGTATTACGTGTGGGGGGAATGCAGCCTACAAGCTCAGCTTTTTAGCATTCCTCCCCATTTCCAACATTTTCCTATACCTACAAGTTTTCTGTAAATTTATCCTTTACTTTGTATGATGAAATTTATGCACTGTATTCAATTTTTGTAATATGTTTATATGTTTTTGTTGGAAATCAAAAATAAATGAATGAAAAATGAATGAATGAATAAAATTTGGCTCATCAGGATGTACGTAGCTTTTATTGCTTTTTTTTTTTGCTTGCTTCTTGCCTTCGACTCGGTGAATTATACAATCCTCCTTCAAAACCTGTATGCAGTAATGTATGCAGTAAAAACATGTGCTTATGGTGATACTTCACGTCTTCTTTCAAAAATATTAGCTACAAAGGACAGCATTAATGAACATAAAAAAAAATCTTGGGCTCAGTTACGATCTGGGTGCAGCAAGGATCAACACTTGGCCCACTTTTAGTCGTGATGTAGGCCTAATGGTGAACGACTTCTCAATAATACTATTGGAAGTAAGGATGTATGTTATACCATGGGCGTAAATCCCGGGGGGGGGGGGGGGTGGAGGGGGATATATCCCCCCTAGAATGGAGGAGGGGGGGGGATGGCCCGTACAATCACCCCCTCCCCCTGAAATTTGAGAAAAAATGGAGGAAGCAGAAATGTGATTGTATCAATTTTGGCATATTGCATGACGTTCGTACGCCCGCCTTCAGACAGGTAACAGAGCTGAACAGTATTCTATATCTTGTAGGATAATGTATACATAATTTTCTCAAGCGCTCTCTCGCATCGCTCGCTCGCGAAGAAAGGTATGGTCCAGACGTTGACAACGTCAAATAGCATAGGCTTACGTGTAAACATGCTATGACGCGAGCAAATCGGGACCATCTGCAAATTATGTACGAACGAAAACAAACAAACAATAACAAAAAACTGTACCGCCATAATTGAACCCCCCCCCCCTCCATTTCCTGAATCATTCCTGAAACTATGATGACTCTGATACACTTATGGGCATACCCAGGGATGATCAGGGCCGTCGAATCTATCGGGGGGGGGGGGGGGGCAAAGGGGCATTTGCCCTGCCCCTACGGAAATGTTGGGGGCAGACAAATCATATTTTGTCCCCCAAGCAATTCCCGAGATGAGGACAAATCTCGAACTTTCTTCATGGAAGATTGTCCAACTACAACCAGACCTATGCACCGGATCGTTGAATCGCAATCATAGATTTGCAAAAGCTCCACTACTGGGTTCCTTTCGATAGATTTTGTACACTTTTGAGATTGACGTATTTCCTCAAATTTTATCAAAGAGTGTGCAGCAGATCTTTCACTTAAAGCTTCCTCATATGCAGACGCGTCGATGGAGGGGAGGGGGATGGTTCCCCTATGAAAGTATTGGGGACAAACATATTATTTAGCTCCTCCTCGTGCGGCAACTCCCGAGATGTGGAAATGTTTTTACTTTTTTGATAGAAAACTCTTTAAATATTCTATCCAAAGATGGCTGAATTTCAATTCTGAAAATACAAAATCTCTCTCGCGTAAGAGGGGGATAGGGCTAACCCCTTCCATACCCTCCCCGTTCAGTCCTTTCTACTTGATACACTTTAGATTGACAGATTTTAAAATGTTTCTTTTAAAGTGTGCACCAGGTCTGTTACTTCAATTTAAAAATATGCAAATGTTCCGTGGGTGGGAGGAGATATCTAGATACTTTCAAATAATGGAGGGTTTCCCCCCCCCCCAAAAAAAAAATAGTATACACTTCTGAGGTTGAAATTTGATATGAAACATGCATAAAATTGCACCATTTACAATATCAAAATGCAAAAATGCAATCCCACCCCCCCCCCCCGCCCGCCGCTCGCTTCACTCGCTCGGCTCGGTCGCGTTCATGACATTCAGTGAAAGAAATAATTCAAGAATTTTATATAAATATTACCATTTAAGGCATCAAAACATCAAAATATTCTGCTACCATTACCAAATGGGACTGTTTCAAGTCGATAAAACACGTACAAACGTGCATCAAATTGCACCATTTACAACATCATAATGCGAAAAGTTCTCACGTGGGAGGGGGAACACCCCCTCCCCCCTCCACCTCCCCCCCCCCCCCCCGCCCCCTCCGCTCGCTCGGGTTCGGTCGCGTTCATGATATTCAGTGTAAGAATTAACACAAGAAGTTTATATAGATAATACCATTTTATAGCCAAATTGTATTGCTACCTTAAACAAGTGGGACTGTTTCAAGTCGACAAAATGCTCAAAATCATGCATCTAATTGCACCATTTACAACATCGAACTGGAAAAAAATATCACCCCCTTCCCTCGCTCGCTCCGCTTGCGTGGGCTCGGTCGCGTGCATGACATTCAGTGGAAGAATTAATACAAGAAGTTTATTTAAATGATGCCATTTCAGACAAATTGCTCAATACTAATCTACATCGAAAATATTCTGCTACCTTAAACAATGGGACTGTTTTAAGTCGATAAAACATCCAAACATGCATAAAATTGCACCATTTACAACATCAAAATGCAAAAAGTTCTCACACCCTCCACTCCCTCCCCCCCCCGCCCCTCGCCCCTTATTCAGTGTAATAATGAATACAAAATCTTTATTTAGATAATACAATTTTATAGCCAAATTGCTTAATAGTAATCTACATCGAAATATATTGCTACCATAAACAAGTGGGACTGTTTCAAGTCGATAAAACACGCAAAAAATATACATCAAATTGCACCATTTACAACATCAAAATGCAACATCAAAATGCATAAGTTCTCACCGTGGGAAGGGGAACAGCCCCCTCCAACATCCACCCCCCCCCCTCCCCTCCCTCCCTTGCTCGCTCCGCTCGCTCGGGTTCGGTCGCTTTCATGATATTAAGTGTAAGAATTTATACAAGAAGTTATTTCAAATTGTTTTAAAATAATCGACATTAGAATATATTGCTACCTTAAACAAGTGGGACTGTTTCAAGTCGACAAAACGCACAAAACATGCATCAAATTGCACCATGTACGACATCAAAATACAAAAAGTTCTCACCGTGGGAGGGGAAACACTCCCTCCCACACCTCCCCCTTTACCCCCCCCCCCCCCCCTCGCTCGCTCCGCTCGCTCAGGCTCGGTCGCTTTCATGATATTCAGTGTTAGAATTGATACAAGAAGTTTATTATACCGAAATTGTGTAATAATTATCGACATCAAAATGAATTGCTACCTTAAACAAGTGAAACTGTTTCAAGTCGACAAAACGCGCAAAAACATGCATCAAATTGCACCATGTACAACATCAAAATGCAAAAAATTCTCACCGTGGGAGGGGGGAGGGGGACAACATAAGTACATATATTAATCAAGGAATAAGAAAAAAGATAAGTAAATAAATGAATAAATAAATACTTGAATAGAGTAAGTACTTATAAGTAATAAAAATGAATAAACTAGTAAATAGATAAATAAATAAGTAATTGATGAATAAATGCATGAATATTTAAACACGTATAAAATAGATGAATGAAATCAAGTTTTGGGTGAACAACCTTATCTTCACTCTAAAGACTTAATGATACCTTAAATTTGAAACAAAACCAAGTCCTTTAACGGATTTCAAGAGACGACTTTCGAAATCATTTCAGTAGACTGCAAAGAAGAGGCGTGACAACGTATCTTTTTGTTTTCAAACACCAATAAGTAAGGAGAAAATCTATAACAATTTGCTAGAAGTTGATTTCACACAAGCTTTGGCTTTGTCATACAAATTAACAAGATCAAGGACTTTTCCACTAATGCCCTAAGCAGGTAATTGATTTCACAGATTTACCCTATAGCGTCAAATAAATGCCTTCTGATAAATTTAAAAAAAAGCATTATAGAGCTTTAGCTATCAAGAACTGACTTGAGGCTGAATAAATCGCCTAGTGCAGAACAACCATGTTTGTTCACTTTTGATTGAGCCAGACGCCTCTTATCATTGATAAATTCTTCAGTTGAGTAACAATGTTTAAAAAAAATACCTAGACAGCAGCTGTTGAGCATAGATAGCCCTCTATTGACAGGTTCTATAAGATAGAGCTTTTTCAAAACTGGCTGTGTAGTAATAATGGACCGTTCATCAGGGTTACAACCTGACTGTACAATGACTTTAAAAATGTTATCATATATACATATCATTCTATAGGCCTACTTTAGCTTTAAGCATGGATCCATTCAAAATACTTTCTTTACTTAACCAGATATTCTTTACCAACAGCTTTATTAAGTTGCTATATTACGTTGCTCTTATTAAGTTGGCAAATGCCATCATTCACTTCCGATCAGTAAAATCTTTACTTATAGTTGTGTTAACAGAATCCTGGCTGACATTAAAGATATAACAACTACAGTTTGTACTAGCAATCATTAACACGATTCTTCAATTCTATGAAATGCCTCACGTGTGAATCAGAATAAGCTTCTTCTTCTCTCTCTCTCTCTCTCTTTTTTTTTTTTTTTTTGGATAGAAATGCTGTCTTTTGTCGAAGCAGTACATAAAACACCTGCGATACAACCTGCACAATTTCTTGGCATCGCGGGAAATGGGTACTTATCTTTTTTCTTTCCTTTCGAATAAACGAACCCTTGGAATAGCGAACATCACGAATCTTATCTAATTTTCGGATAACGAAC
The DNA here is from genome assembly GCF_040938485.1 of Diadema antillarum. Classification (NCBI taxonomy): domain Eukaryota; kingdom Metazoa; phylum Echinodermata; class Echinoidea; order Diadematoida; family Diadematidae; genus Diadema; species Diadema antillarum. Next base: position 835,455 of record NW_027271244.1, on the reverse strand, counting down.
CTGCGGAATAACGAGCATTATTTCATTTTCGGAAATACGAACCTTCGGATAAGGCACCTTCGATAACCAAGGAGGTGTTGTAGAGAGTAAGAAACAAATATCTTTCCTTTGTAACCATTTTCCGTGCAGCCGCCTAGAAGTTATGCGCTATATCGTATAAGTGTTGATTAATTGCTCCGACAAATTTAAAGACAGCATTCTATTTAAGTATACGTCATTCCCCGTTCAAAACAAACAGAGCAGCAGCTCGCTGTCCCGTTCGATATTTTTGGCAGCAGTTACTAGTGTTTAGAAAACAGGATACGCAAACAAAAATCAATGAATATTGTACTTCTTTAACAGTTACTGTAAAATTCTATAAATAATAGATCTCCTGGCCAATTCTGTGAAATTGTCATTCATTTTCATACCATGTGCATTCAAATTCTTATGTTTGAAGCGGTGCACCAACTTTTGCGAAACGATTACACGTTTAATGCTTTCAAATTAGTGGTTACAAGTTCAAATTCGGGTGTAAGCATTCAACTTCGTGTTTGAGTGTGGATTTCCAAGTTTGTGCATTCAAATTAGCGCGATGGACTCGATAAACACTTAAAAGCACTTTCAATTTCGTTGTTGAGCAAGCGATACTAATGCACGCGTGCTACTCAAGCAAGAGTGATTACCAGGTACGTCCTGCTAATCATTGAATGAGACTTAATTTTCATCTTAAATTTCATTATCATGAGCAGTATTTGTTCATTAATCGAACATCATTTTTTGTTCTTTTGCTAAACGTGTTATTGACACTTCAATACCAAATCCTCATTTCGTCACGTCATGACATGGCTTTATTTATTTCTAATTTGCATCTTTATTTTCATTAAGACCGTCATAGGTTATTGTGTTCATAATGTTCATTTTGCTATAATTTTGATCATCATACTGCTTTGTGGTCTTTATTTTACACATTATACTTATTGGCATCATCTTTGTGATATCCACAAGTGGGCGTTTTTAACATTCAATTTGAAACGCATGTGTACAAATGTTGTACTTTTTAATGGACATAATACAGATTTGCCTTGAATGATACTTTTAAGAACGTGTTTGCCCATATGTGAACTTGAATGCTCGGAAGGAGATGGCGACAGGAGGAGAAATTTGGAATGACGGTATTTCGATGTCTGAGCAAATTTGACGCAAATGAATGCTTCTGATATGACATTGAATGACAAAACAATGAAATTGGCCGGGAAAACCTATATCAAGCATGCGGAAATACGCATTAGCCAATTATTTAATCCAAAAGATTCCACACCCATCAGGTACTAAACCTGGCAAACAAAATCATGGACAAAATGCGCGCAAGATAGTTAATGTCAGCTTTTCATGCGATACTAATGTTCCTTTCTTTCAGTCCTGAGGTATTGATAATACGAAGATTTGAAGAAAAAATGAAAGGGTCCGTTCCGTAACGTATTATAACAAAACCCCTGGATAAATAATACCGTATTATTATTATTATTATTATTATTATTATTATTATTATTATTACTATTATCACCATTGTTGTTGTTATCATTATTATCATTACTATTATCATTATCATTATTAAGAAGGCGAGAAGGCAAGATCCTAGATAAATTCTCGACTTCTCACGTCTTAGAAGGCAAGAAGGCGAGTTATGAGATTCCCTTTTTTCAACCAATTGGGTCCTAGAGGACGAGATCTCACAGTTCGCCTTTTAGCCTTCTTTGATCCGAGAAATCTAGAAGACGACATTTGGATCTCGAGAAGACGAAAATTCATCTTGTCCACTCAGTAGCAATTATAGCAAATATAATGATGATGATGGTGATGATAACGATAATAACAATATGATGAGAGTACTAATAGTAAACATAGTAATGAAAATAATAGTAATAATGATGATGATGATATCGCTAGGATGATAATGGCAGGACCCTCTGATAGAGCAGTGGCAACACAAAAGAGGCTACCCTGGATGAAGAAGGCCATATAATTATTATATATCCTATCATTATGACGGTAATGCTGCACAGACGCCTGCGATTTCCTTGGGGCGCCCGCGTAGCTCTGCCTTTATGCGTGGATGGGTGATCAATCTTAATACTAGGATAATGGACAATCCGGGTGTGCTTGAAACTGTGATTATTTAATGTGATGTGTATGATATTCTGTCAAATTTACCAGCTTATCTACAACTGACCGCGCCATAATATAGCCTGCCAGTAAGACCAATGCTACTTCAAGTAAAACAACAGTAAAAACAGCAGTAACCTTTTCGTTAATATATATATATATATATATATATATATATATATATATATATGTATATATGATAGATGCAAATGACCGTGTAGAAAAGAAAAGTGATCGATAATAATATACGTTTGACGGCATGCAAAGCTTTGCCAAAATCTTTATAAACTCTCACCTTTTGTTATGAATTTAAATGACAGGCACGACATGTGTGGGAGGTCAGACTTGAGATAATAAGCCACCGAAATTGATTTAGAAATACATGGTTTTCATGTCTTTGTAATCTTTCTACTTGTAGAAATTTTGCTGATTCAAATAATCTCCAAGCGTAGGCGGGTTGATCATTACTCGAGAGTATTATGTTTAATGGGTCATCTCCTTCGAATAATAAAATAGCGACTAGAATTTGCGTTGAAGGTGGGTGCAGGGGATAACTACAGGTGACTTTGTTCGTCGGGGTTAAAACTTTTCTTTCTTCCAGATCGTTCTTTCCGAATGACATGCGTTGGAGTATAGCTATAGGGCGATTCACGAGTAGCCAATAAGGATGAATGAACATTGTATTACCGTGTATGCGTGTGTGTTTCAGTTTGTTTGTTGCTGTGTTTTAAACGGCGTTATTTTTTTTTTATATAATGATTTGCCACATCAATTTACGGGTGACATTTCTAGTATTTGACACCCCGACTCGCAGCGAAAATCTCGACACCGGAGAACACGATACAAAGTCTAGCTCGGCCCTCCTGCCGTGCATGCAGGCAGTGTATTATTTCCTCCCTCGCAACTAGACAGATTTACAACAAGTATTCATGACTTCACGTTTTATCCAGTCTATACTCAGCTGAAGAGGGAAAAAAAGTCAAACACGGCTTACGCGGTAGGAAAGAGTGGCAATTTCAGCTTGCCTGTTTTATTTGATTTTAATGAAATACACCCGAAGTTCATGAAACACAAGCACAGGCTTTCGGCTTTCACAGATTTCCTGAGATCGTAAGACAATTTGCATGATCTGCTGCAGTTCACTGAGATCATTTCGAAAGCGTGTAAGACTCGCACAATCTTTTATAGGATGAACAGATTTCCTGGAATATTTGCTTTCTGGAGAGATATACTATGAATTCACAAATATCTATTTCGTTTTCTTGTTTCCAAAAGGATCAGGGATAGAAGAGGCAAGTCATATTAGTCTGGGAAGGAGAATAATCACGTTCACTAATTTATACGACTGAGCTATATTATGCATATGGCACAATATCTAGATGAAATAGTTGTCTAGTAGTTGCTGGTTTGTTTGTTTTTTTAATCAAAAAGTCTACAAAGATTATTTGAAATGAGAGTCGATTTACATGAAGTAGAAACTAATCCTAAATCCCTTGCATGTTTCTGACATAAAGCAACAAAGCAAAGTAAGCGTACATAGTTAGGGTGTATTTCTGAAGTACTAAAGTAGATTAAGCTTACCAAGCCAGGCATATTCGTTTCTTTTTCTTTCATTATTCTCCGCCCAACATTTTCTGCACATATGTCTTTTGCTTTTAGTTTGGATGCCCACCCAGACAGCCGTTGTACATGTATCATCGTTTACTTGTTCCGTGTGTTCCGTGTTTGTCTCCCTCGCCATTATTGGCCCCTCTCGTGTAACCCATTCTGCTTTTTCTTATTCCCACTCCCCCCTCTTCGAAGCGATCTTCCTACCTCAAGACTCCTACGCCAGCATTATACAGTGTTACTTGTATCGAAATTTTCACGTGCTTTGTCACACGCTGCCTGCTGGTCGTTTTCCTTTTCTATCGTAATACGCTCCCTCTTCACACATTTGCTGCTAATCCAGAATTCTACTTTAAACCATATCATCATTATTCATTATGGCTGAATTCTTAAATATACCCTTTCATTCTATGTCGAATGATGATTTTTTTTTAATTATTTAGACACACACCCGAATCTGATTTAGCTGATGGAGTACCAGTTACACATGCAACTCCCTATGACAAATTCACCGCCGATAATTTGAACTCATCAGCTGATGAATTTACTTATGATTTCGGTGATGATTCAATTCAGAAACCTCTATGTATATAACCGTTAATGAATGTAAAGAGGTGTATCATAGTTTCTCTAAAGACACGTTTTCTTTGCTGCACTTAAACATTAGGAGTTTAAATAAGCATTTTGATGAGTTACAGTTTTTATTAGAATCTGATCAAACTCAATCGTGCTCTGTCATCGGTCTGAGTGAAACTTGGTTAACCGCGTCGTCTGAAAACTCTTTTGCGATCGACGGATATAACATGTATGTTAATAATAGATCTGACAGGAATGGAGGTGGTGTTGCATTTTATGTCTCAAGTTTTTTCAAATATGTTGTTCACAGTGATATCTGCAGAATGGATAGCACCGTTGAATCTCTTTTCATTGAACTTAGTATCCCAGGATGTAAGAATATGGTAGTTGGAGTTATGTACAGACCTCCCAATTCAAATGTTGTAGACTTTCACTTATATTTCAGATTTGGCAAAAAACCCAGTATTTCGAAACAAGGATTGTTTTTTACTTGGCGATTACAATATTGATTTGCTGAAATCATGATATGATCATTCCTCAAGTGAGTTTCTCGAAACGCTTTTGTCTTCATCCTTCCTGCCCCTCATTTCCAAACCGACTCGGGTTACAGACCATTCGGCTACTCTCATTGATAATACGTTTTGTAATGTTTTACCCCTCCCTGACTCTTTTATAATTCTTTCAGATATAACGGATCATTTTCCAATAATGACTTACTTCACTTTGAAAACCTTTGTTAATGATTCAAAACTTTCATTCCCTTTATTTAAACGTAAAGTCTCCCCTGAAAAGTTGGCCAGTCTTGATGCCGCTCTTGATAACGCAGATTGGTCACGAGTATATGAAAGTGACGATGTTAATTTGTCTTTTGATAACTTCATGAATACTTTCAATGGTTTTTTGGATGATATAATTCCTAAACAAAAGAAAAAAACGGATTATAAGAAGACTCCTAGGTTACCGTGGACAACTAAATCAATTCTTCGTTCAATTAACAGAAAAAATCGTTTATGTTATAAATACAAAATGGAAAATACTGAACAATCAAAAAGGAAATATTCATCTTATAAAAATACATTAACCAGAATTTTACGTTTAGAGAAGAAAAAATATTATTCACGACAATTGTCAAAATTTCATTTTGATATTAAGAATACCTGGAAGATTTTAAATCAGGCGATGAATATACAGAATAAAAAAGTTGAGATTGATAAAATCAAATCTGATGATAATTTGATCAATAATTCTTTTGATATTGCCAACGTTTTTAACTCTTATTTCTCTCAAATAGGTGAAACGCTTGCTCAAGATATCCCGGCAACAGAACAAAATTTTACTTAATTTTAGGTCAATGTGATTCCAGTTCTATTTTTTTGATTCCAACGAATAAGTATGAAATTATCGATATTGTTTCTTCTGTTAAAAACAAGCGCAGTTCCGGTTATGATGATATTGATAATTGTATTCTTAAAGGAGTTATATCTGCAATTGCAGACCCCTTGACTCATATCTTAAATTTATCAATTTCTCATGGTATATTTCCTGACAAAATGAAATTGGCGAAAGTAATACCAATATATAAGAAGGGGGATAAACTGGATGTCTGTAATTATCGCCCAATTTCTTTATTATCTTCATTGTCTAAAGTTTTAGAAAAAATAATTTATATTAGAATTGTTAAATTTTTTAATTTGCACAAAATTTTTACAAGGTCTCTGTTTGGATTTCGAGAAAAACATAGCACTATTCACGCAATCCTTCATTTTGTTGATAGCGTGGTTAACGCAATTGACAACCACTCTCATTTAATTAGTATTTTTTTGGACTTCTCCAAGGCCTTCGATACAATTAAACATAACATTTTACTTTATAAGTTATCTCATTATGGAATACGTGGGAAGGTCTTGGACTGGTTTAAGAGTTATTTAGGTAATAGGAAACAGTTTGTTACAATTAAAGATAATAATTCAGTTATAAGAGATGTCAAGTGCGGTGTTCCACAGGGTAGTCTTTTAGGGCCGTTGTTATTCATAGTTTATATCAATGATTTTTCTTCCGTTTCTGAAGTACTTTCTTTTATTCATTTTGCAGATGATACCACTGTTATCTTTGCTCACAAAGATGCTGATATTTTAGTCCAAAGAGTTAACACTGAACTGTTAAAAGTGACTAATTGGGTCAGGGCCAACAAATTATCATTGAATGTTCAAAAAACAAAATATATGCTTGTCAGTAACACTGTCGAGGTATTGAATTCTAATATAGTTTTAGATGATTTTAACTTAGAAAGTGTTTCAGACTTTAAATTTCTTGGTATAATTGTTGACAATAAACTCTCTTGGAAAACACATATTGATTATATCTGCAAAATCATTTCACGTAATATAGGTATTTTAAACAAATTGAAATTTTATATTCCTCAAAAGTCATTACTTATGTTATACTCCACTTTTGATATTGCCTTATTTGAATTATGGAATTTTAGCTTGGGGAAATACTCACCAGACCCTTTTGAATAGAGTGTTGTTACTGCAGAAAAAGGCCCTCCGTATCATCTGTCATTCTCCTACACGTTCACATACAAATTTACTGTTTGCGTCTAACAAGTTACTAAAAATAAATGAGTTGTTTTTATTACACTTAGGGCAATTTATGTACATGTTTAACAACAGTTTACTGCCGTCTATTTTTTATTCAATGTTCCTAAAAAAACAATCATTTTACTCCTACCCCACTCGACGTTCAAATGAATTTCACTTACCTCTTTTCCGAACAATTTTAGGGAAAAACTTTTTTACCTACACTGGCCCAAACTATTGGAATTCTCTAAACCACGATATAAAAACAGCTCCCTCTTTGTATTCATTTAAACGGAAATTAAAATCTTTTCTTTTGCAATTTTACAATAACATCTGTAATGGATCGGATTAGCTTTATAAGTTCTTTATGCTGACACCCCTTTGTATAATCCGCATAGTTGCTTTACATTGTCGCTCGTACTGGCTGACCATCACCAAGCTCGTGAATAAAGTTTCGGGTTAATTAGTTAGGATTTTCTTCGAGATCTGCTCTCTATACGCTTATATAATGAGGGAGTTCTTTCCGTCTTGTCCCGTTTTTGTCAAAATTTTGTTTGCCATCGTCCAACCCCATGTATCGTTATCTCCGTTGTGCTAGTCTTGCTTCCTGTCATAGCCTGTCTTTTGCGCTTAACTAGCCTCGTCGATGTCCCTTTGTCGCTTCATGTCTGTTTATATGTTAGTGCTGTCATTATGTGTTTTTTTCCTTTTCTATCTGACTGTGTGGGCTTCCATTTCTATTTTCATTTTGTCTATTTCCATTTTCACTTTGTCAATTGTTTTAAACACTTCTTTTTTTCTCTCTCTTTTCTTCTTTCTTTACTTTTTCTTCTTTTGCTGTTACAATTATTTTCTGCTGTTGTTGCTTCAGTCATTCTTGTTCTGTTCTGATGCCGATTGCTACCAATATCATCCACTGATTCTTTCTCTCCCGAGGGGCCCACACTCTACAAGCTCCGTCTTTTCAGTGGGTCCCTCCGTTTTTCGCCTTGTGTACGTTGATATTCCACTTTATTTCAATTTACTTCAGGCATTGCAATGTATCTTTACTGTAAGTATAATAAGGACTGCTTTATTTGTTAAACTCACTTTGTTTGTTCTTTTATATGATTCCTATCACTGAAGAAAGAACGATGTATGTCATGTTATTTTTTTTATTGTCGAAAAACGGAATAAATATGAATTGAATTGAATATTCTGGGAGCATTCTTCTATCAGACACGCTGAGAAACTTCGGTATTAAAAAAAGTTTGGTAGAAATAAACTGCAGAGAAAATCGAGAAGAAGTCAATTTCTTTGCCCATGTCTGGCCTATTGGGTAGTCTATACCATTAACGGCTTCCATATACAGAGTTGGAATGAAATAAACGAATTATAATGTTTCTAGTTTTCCGTTTTTACCGAACACAAACAAATTGGAGAAAGGCTGTAATATGATATCATCAATTCAGAACTCTCGAAAGGTTTGCTTGCAAAAATATGACTAAAATTACGTTTTGATCGATAATTTAGCAACTGCAGCCTCTTTCTCCCCTAAAGTCGTTATATGCTTATGATTTGTAAATGCTGCCACAAGTTTTACTAGTATGCGAAAGATACATCTTTTTCTCATTGGTGTATTGTCCAGCAGCTAGGTGTGAACCTCACTAATGGTATGCCAAGTGCGCAAGATAAGACACAAGTTACAACAGAAGTTACAACAGAAGTTACAACAGAGATAAAACGGTGTTCAGAATACCGATTTGTTACAACAGACTTACAACAGAGATAAAACAGTCTCAGAATACCACCCCTGGGGAATTTTGTGACGATTCGAGTACGGTATAATGGGTAACTTGCTTATGAGAGGGAAACTAAAATTCCATAACTCATTATTTTCTTTTAACCTCTTTTCTCCTTTCCACTATTCATCTAAGCTAACTTGGATACGATGTGGAATAGCATGTTAGACGATCAGATCCAGGGATGGGGGGGGGGGGGGGGCGCCGCACCGGGTGCCCCCTTTTTTTTTCTTAAGGCAAAAGCCATGAAAAGAAACGAAGATGAAAATTTTCGATTGTAGAAATTGCGGTGAAGTTCCCCCCCCCCCATTTTTTTTTTTTTTTTTTTTGGGGGGGGGGGGGGGTCAGCCGATGAAACCCGGAAGTGGTACCAGATTTTTTTTACCCCCCCCCCCTCCCCCATAAGGAATTGGATCCGCTCCTGGTATAGATCATCAAACTCGTCTTCGTCCCATCACTTGCCGATGTTTCGAGCGCAGTCTGACGTCTTGCTGTTTGTGTCTGTTTACAGATGGGCGCCCCCATTCGCACTGCTTTGGCAATGGGCCTGGGCGCGTTGGTACTGTCGAGCGTGCTCACACCTATCCAGTGTCTGACAAACACGAAATCGCATTGCTGGCAGGGGTACTTGACAAGGAGCAGCAGATCACCGTGTGCTTCTCTTCACAAACGAGGTCCAGCAAGCAGTTCAAGTAAGATTTTGAACGGAATATTATACATTTTCAATGCATATAAACACAGGAACACACACACCCATGCACACACACACCCTCACTAGCACCTACATGTAATTTGGCAGGTAGCCCCCATGTTTTGTGGTACGCTTGTTCTTTGTATAATCATGTATCATTATGTAGGTATACTTGTGTGTGTACGTATAATGTGTGTATGTATGTATGTACGTATGTATGTATTCGTTAATATCTTCATCCATTTTCTATTTCTTCCCTTTTCTATGAGACAGTTACCCCCCCCCCCCTTCAGTGTTATTTAGGGTACACGTATGCTCGTTTCCTCCCTTTGCTAGAATATACCCCCTATCTCTAGCACTACCAAAATTTCTGAACCCCCTTTTCGCGGGATTTTCGCGGGAGTTTTCCTACCTTGGGACCCCCCCCCCCCCCCAAAAAAAAAAAAAAAAAAAAAAAAATCCGGAATACTGCTCAATGAACCCCCCCCCTGTACGTGATGATGTCACGATGGAGGACAAAACAATAGCAAAACTATGCACTAAATCGTATGAACATTGACTTTTCATAGTCTGATGGACAGGTTTTTAATGATTATCCTCCAATATGGCTGCTTGTGGGTACCCGTCTACACCTTAGGAGAGATTATTTATGTTAGGAGCAGAATTCAATGCAGTCATCAGTGGCGGATCCAGAGGGGGGTGCAACCGGCGCACGCCCCCCTTTATTTTTCGTTAAAAACAAAAGAAATAAAAAGAATGAAATGAAACCCGCAAGTGGCACCAGAAATATTTAGTTGCGCCCCCCCCCCCCCCCCTTTACAGAATTTCTGGATCCGCCCCTGGTCATTATAAGAAACCAAGCTATGGTAGGAAATCATACGAGGAATAACCATCGAAGAAAACATTCCAAAAATATAAAGCGAATTTGATGATTACACTATGATTTGCATTTCATATCATACTCAGTACCCTAGATCGAAGACGGAATTTATCATTATTTACATCGATTGAAGGTGAAAAAACACTCCTTATTATTAAGGAAATCTCTGGGTAAATAGTCAAATATGTCCCCTTTTTTAACAAATCTTTTTTCTTGGGCCGGACTTCGTCAGGCGAAATATACCCCTTTACTGGAGATGTTGGGAACGGGCGTGCGATCCCACCAGTCCTATACCCCGGCGTGGGGGGGGGGGGGGGGGGGGGGGAGCAGTCACTCAGTGAAAGCCTTAAACTTGCTCTGTCGGGTCTAAAGCTTCATGTTTACCCACTGTGGCAAATTTTAAAAGACAATGATATGGATTTTGCATGGTGATCATGTTTATAGACTTTGGCGCCATGGGTGATTAAACAAATTAACTAAAAGACGCATAAAGTCAGGCATGAAAACAGACAAAATAAATCCAGAAAATTCACAGGTATCTGTCATAAGAAGCAATGCCCTTAACCTCTGAAGGTCACTTAACTCTATCCCTTTAACTTTTACAAGAAAGAAAAAGAGGGAGTGGTGGTGTGGGGGGGGGGGGAGGTAACGTAAATACGTTTCAACTCTCCACTAATATTAGTATGCATTATTCCGTCATTACAGTAATGAAACAATGTACATTGTCATACAATGGACAATGCATTAATGAATTTAATTATAATGATAAGTTATATGTATATGATATATATATACATTTATATATATATATATATACATATATTAAAGTAATGCACTCACATAATATGACATACTTACGAAGTCGTGCCATTGTCAAGCAAAAGTTATATTGAAGTCAAATTAGAAAAAAAAATCTACTTAAGAGCATACATAGGAACTGAAAAACTGCAAATCATTACAGCAGTTCAGAAACAATTTTAGACGCACTTTCCGTATTTAATAGCTACATAATTTTGTATATTCTGCCAGTATCTTGCTCTTTTCTTTTTTCCTTCTTCATCCTGCTTTGATTGTGTACCATTTGTGTTCTATATATTTTGTACCTATATATTGTAAGTTGAGAAAGACTTGTATTTACTTTGGGGCCTATTCCCAACAAGCCTGAAAGGCTTTAATTGGTCCCCCACAATGAATATGTATATACTATGACTTGAAATGTAATGATTGTTGTTTTTAATGTGGAAATAAAATGAAATGAGAAATAGTTTAAGAAGGTATATCGCCCTGCATAACTATAACGTACTAACAAAGGCAACATCCATTACCGAAAAAAAAATTGTTGAAAATTTCAGGCATACAATTCTCTCTCTCTCTCTCTCTCTCTCTCTCTCTCTCTATATATATATATATATATATATATATATATATACATATATATACATATATATATATATATATACATATATATATATATATATATGTATAGTCTATACACGCATTATCACATATTATATATATATATATAGAGAGAAAGACATAGAAAGACAGATAGAGTTAAGAGAATAGACCATGTCCTAATTATTATTACTGAATATCAGATTTCTGTACAGTCATTATAGGATTAGACGATCTCCATCTATTAAGAAATTGAACAAAGGCCCGAAAGAGTCTGCGATGCAGATGCAAGCTTTATCATAAATACTACGTACATCATCTCATAATATTCATGCAAAACAGAAGTCCGAACAAAAGATTTGGCGAGTGACGTATGCTTTGCAAGGATACAAACAAGTACAATTACGCATTTGTGACGCACACAGCCAACCCACGAGGAAAAGCTTGTCGAATTTTCCCCAGATTATTGTAGAAGATTATTGTAGCACTTTGTTTAAGATGCTTAATGTACTATAGGTTTTCCCGGCCAATTTCGCACTTTTGTCAGTCCAATTCCTTATTGCTGCATTTAATTTAACAAAATTTAGCGTAGATGACATGTTCGGTATTTTAATCTTATGATCTCTTTATTCAAATTCATTTTGAAGCATTAAAATTGCCTTTAACCTAATTCTAATTAACACTTTTTCATCTGAAATTCATTAGACAAGCACCACTTCGTTATTCGTTCAAAACCTATATTAAAAAGGAGGTTCTCGTTTGAATTTGGAAATTTTGGTAGAATGTTCCGATTCTATCAGTGTCTCGACTCTGGTCAGAATTAGATACAACCATGTGATTTTCACATTTACATATATACAGTATGGATTCTTTATGCTTATGTTAATGCAATGTATCAACTCTATTTTTTGCTGTCTCTATCGCATTGACAATTGTGATGTTAGGGTCTACATTTGTTGATTTGGGCCTGAAAAGATTGCCCGTTTAAACAGGGGCGGATCCAGAAATTCCCTAAGGGGGGGGGGCACCTTTACAATTTGTTTTCTTTTTATTTCTTTTGTTTTAACAAACAAATAAAGGGGTGGGGGCGGGTGGCCCGGTGCGCCCCCGCCTGGATCCGCCACTGCGTTATCAACTGAGATTTGGGAACTTTCAAGCGGATTATTATATTTGATATTCTCTCTGTATAGAGATTATATATATATATATATATATATATATATATATATATATATACATATACAGAGAGATAGAGACAGAGACGGAGAGAGATAGTTTCTTCTACTTTCGTATTTCTTCCAATACTGTTTCATAACCGTTTTAAAGCCACAAAGAGCTTGACCGAATGTTGAAAATCTTTTCGTCCTCTTTTCACAGGTCGACGCCCTCTTAGTGACCCACCTCGATTTGGCCGTCGCTCGGCAGGTGTCCAGAAAATATCCTTATTAAATAAATTTGGTTTCAGTCAGCCTACGGTCAATATTGTCCAGCCGAGAGAAGGCATCTCCGGACTTCCCTTGAGACTCATTCACATTCTTCGGAAAATTTCGCAATCTTCGGAAAGTCTTTCAGACTCAGTGTCGATTTGAATCTCTGTCTCACAAACTCTGCGTTTATGTTAGTTACTCGCACACAATAGCAAAGAAATTGAGATAGACTGATTATAGTGCGTAGAAAGAGCTGACTCTCTGTGTGCACTGGAAAAGGGGCTCTTATCAAAGTCGAAAACTGACTTACAGGGAAACGACAACTTTATTATGTTGTCCCATTTTTTTTTTCAAAATCTTTGTCCCTTTTCATTCGATTATTCCTGGAGACGTTCCGTCAGTGATGATGTGAATAATGTTTCGTCTGTTTTAAACACTTGAATTTTTTTTTGAAGCCATTTTTGATGTAACAATAATGATTTCACAATCATATCATTTTGTAATTAAGGATCAATTGTCTTCATAAAAAAGATGAAAATATTTTATATAATTTTATCTGACGTTCAGTTATTTTTGAGTCATTAAAATATTTCCCGTCTAATAAGAAATTTGCTGGATGTTTCACAAGATACGTTAATGTTAAAAAGTTCAACTTGTAAAAGTAACATTTTGACTTGAATGTAAAGGCGTATTGCGTAGGCGGATTGCGTAATCATGACAAAACAACGATTGGCAGTCAAAACGTTGCTGATATACTCCATCAGCGATAGAGGCCTCTCTCCAGTGTATGTAATGTTTATCGAACACGAATACATTGTTGTGTTACTGTCTTTTTATAATCTACATGCAGTATCAAGCAGCAAATCATGTCTTTGAATTCCTAGTCTGATATTGTATATGTCACAACGTAATGAATTTGTATTTACCTGTAGTTTGCTCGCGCGTGTGTGTGTGAGTGTTTGTGTGTGTGTGTGTGCGTGTGTGTGTGTGTGTGTGTGTGTGTGATACGAAAGCTCAATTTTGAGTGCACGTCTTATTCGATTTTATTGGCAAACTTTGATGAACCTGGCTGTCACGAGCACTGCCAGTCAAAATCAGTAGATATATATACATATTTTGCAAACTTCTAGAATGACCCTTAATCATTTTACAACACATCTTGTTTGTGAATCCATCCATTGTGATCAAATAACAATTCTTTTAGTCGATGTTATCACCCAAATGCAGTCATTTATGTCTTTTAATAACAATGAGGACAGGCATAAATTAGCGTTGCTGTTATTTTCAAGGATGAAATTAATGACTTCGTTGTTATGATGATTCTGGTCAATCATCTTAAGCACTTCAAAACCTTTTGTAGAAAAATATTTTGGAACAAAGTCCTGTAGCGTCTTTTCACTCTCTGATCGTCTGTGATAATGTGCATTAGTGATATTGATTATAGTTCTTATTCATGAATAGAACTTAGCTTCAGGTATGATATTTTGCAATGTTTATTTTATTTCTCGTGATAGTATGTGATCTACTATGCCACTATATTTTAAGCACATTTTTTTTTCTTATTATCCTAGTTGTACACCTAAAGTGTGAAAATCATGTTACCAAAAAAATGAATAAATTGATTTCCAATAACATTTTGTCTTGGTGTCCTTCTTTTCTTCTAAATGAGTTATATTCGGCCAGTTATACACTTAACAAGCCCAACCTGAATGTGATTTTAATGTTTGCATTAAAAGAAAAAAAAATTGTCCTGCGCATACGATACCTTGTTAGACCTGCATAAGGTGAGTGGAACAATAAGATAAGTAAGTGAGATATTACTGCCTATGCCTAATATTGTGATTATATATATATATATATATATATATATATATATATATATATATATAGTTCATGCTGTATTCACCGACAGTTTATTTCGCGAGAGATTCGTTCTTTCTCAGGTGTTGACTTGGTTTCAGTTTCATTTTTTAATGACATTATCACACTAACACGTGTACAACTTAATATATATGTACATATATATGTACATATAAAATCCTCATTTGAGGTACTTTTTTTCCACATAACTTCTCATATTTACAATCGCATTATCCACAAATATCCCAAATACACTCAACATAATCATTTTGACAGAAAAAAAAATAAGGGGTACATCAATACCAAACGAAGTAAGTAGGCTTACATATTCTTCTCAATCCAGTTTCATCTTGTTTGGTTGCACTTCAAACTGATATAGAATCTCAATTTCGCTTTCAAATCTTCTACTAAATAGTGTACATTGAACAAGCATTCCTTCATTTCGTTCTCTGACGTAGTTCCTGAATGATAAACAATGAATTGGGCATAATTCAATAAAAAGTTTACTGATTTTATCTTTTTGTTACCTATATCATATCTATCTATCTATCCATCTATCTGTCTATCTACATGCGTGTGTGTTGTGAATATACAATAATATATATATATATATATATATATATATATATATATATATCTATATATATATATATACTCAGCAAAAAAAAAGTAAGTTCCCCCTTAACATTTTTGGATATATCTCAAGAGTATTTTACCGATTTTCATAATTCAAACGGAAATGGATAAGGAATTTTATTACTCATAAAATGAGTGGTAAATTATTACCACCAGATATTATTATTGGTGTGAAAAATTGCATTTTATGTCAAAATGCATGGAAACAAAAGTTGCACATTAGTGATTTGCAGTGACTTTTATACAAATAATCAAACAATCAATTATGATTCTGAACATTTAAGCATGGCTTATTGCATATTTTTCTATCTCTTTCTTTTCATGAGCGTACAGTCAAGTATTTGATAATTGATATGTCCACCATCCGCTTCAATGACCAGCCGGCATCTCGTCCTCATATACTGTTAACTGAAGTTTGTACTTGGCGCTGCTCAATGTTGGCCCATGCTCTCTGCAAGATGCGCTGAAATTATTGCAGTAAAGTGTCATTTTTCACCTCCTTGCTTGCTTTCCGCTTTAATGATATCCCAAAGATTCTCTACTGGATTACAGTCAGGGGATCTTAGGCCACTCCATACGTTCGATGCCATTTCCCTCAACAAACTGATCTACAACTTGAGCGCAGGATGCAAAATGGCAATAGGCACATTAATGTGATCAACCCAAATTGGAATTAAAAATCACATGGTTTCTCCCAACATTTTCATATTGAAAAGGCTATTTTTTAAAAAGTATGCATAACATCTGTTTAATAGGGAAGCACATTGTACCTGAAGAAATTCCTGAGAATTACACAATTTAAAAAGGTCATTTGCTAACTTACATAGGAAATGTATGCAATACGCTTTATACAGTTTAAAGTGCAACTTTTTCCCCATGCAATTTTACATAAAATGCGTTTATTACACCAATAATGATATCTAGTGGCAATGATATGCAATTCATGTTATGAATAATGAAATTTCCTATCCATTCTCGTTTGAATTATGAAAATCCGTAAAACACTTTTTGAGATATATTACAAAATGTTAGGGGAGAACTTACTTTTTTTGCTGAGTGTATATATATATATATATATATATATATATATATATATATACACACACATATATATATATATATATATATATGTGTGTGTGTGTGTGTGCGTGTGTTTGTGTGTGTGTGTGTTTGTTTGTGTGGATACCTAACAAAACTCAGTTACTCAGTATTGAAGGCGATTTACAAAATTGGATTCCTGAATGGGAAAAACACACGGCGATTAAAAAAATATAAAAACTACTCTTTTATTAGTAGCAAGTTCACATTTTTTTGAAAGAGCTCAATAACACGTCTTTTAATAAGACGTGTCGACAAATTAAAACTTATGCTCCTTGAGAATAAAAAAATGCACTACACTTCGCGTGTATGATTTTACATTTTGTTTTTTTTTTCTGAAATGACACAATTGTAGTCACCGTGTTAAACGTATACCAGTCAGTAGCTCTTGTCAGTGTAGAAGGAAAAAAAAAGAACATTAAAAGATTATCCATACGTGGCTTGTGGTTTTTACAAAAATGTATACTTGGCAGGGGCTTTTTGGGAAAGGCACTTTCACGCATTGTGGTGCCACCCTAATCGGATAAGATCACAGATAGATATAAAACCTCTCGTTGAGATCATAATTATCCTCCTGTTCTACTTATCATATATACATGTATACTTGTCCATTTATCAGTACAGTTTAGGCGATTACATATATTGCCTCGACAGTGTTGTAAAATTAAATTAATCATATTGCAATCGCAACATCTGCTCAAATCAATCACTGTGTTGTTTAGAAGGTATTGTTTCAAGTGAAAGATAAATCCTTTAAAAAAATAGCTCAGAAATATCGAGCTGCGTTAGTAACAGAAATATTATGTGATCATAAAATGGCATCAGTGGAATACTAGCCACATTTGAAATTTGCTGTTGATAATTTTTCATGCAGACTTTCTCGTACAAAAGCATGGGCATCCTGATAATATGAAGGATAAAGATATTCTTTGTATTCTTCGATTCTTTTATCGTCTCCAACAAGACAAATATATTGACAACAATCCTAAAAAGACATGATACACCCACGGCTTCAAGATTAAATAGGTTCAGTTGGATGAACCTTTCCTGCAGTAACAGTATGGTGGAGCTCTGCTATAACATCTTTTCATGATCTGATAGGGTCTAATGTAGACTGATAGATAGTAAGCTTAAAGGATTGGTATAGTGTTGGTTGAGGTGAGGATCCAGCTTTTAACTATTTGCGAGATCCTTAGAAAACAATTCTGAAATGTTAAAGAGCATACAAGTGTAGAGGAATCGACATTTTGTTTGGTGAAATGGCTGAGATATCCAAAGAGTAAAACAAAGCGATCCTAATAAAAGGTGGGTCCCACATTTAGAATAGCTGTGTTTTGGATATCTCAGCCATTTCAAAATAAAATTTGCAGGATTATATGTTCTTTCACATTTCAAAAGATGTTTCTCATTATCTCAAAAATCATAATCCAAAAATGTTGGAAAACTAAAGCCCCATCTCAACTGAAACTGTACCATCCCTTTAATTAGCTGTAACAAGATTTTAAAGAAGAGATAGAGAGAAAGTAACTTATTCTACATCGTGTATATGATAATCATACATATATATGCGCGTGTGTATGTGGGTGTGTGTGTGTGTGGGAATATAAAACATTCGTAAATGTTACATTTATCATATTTACATTCCGAATATGAGATTATTTGCTGCTTGAAGGTTTGATATGAGATTCTATTCTCCATTTATTCAGCATTCATTCATTCATTCATTCATCCATACATTCATTCATTTTTCTTAATTAGATACTTATTCATTATGCTGTAGATCAAAGTCATTACCTAGACTAAGATTCTTGATCTGGGTTTTATCGAAATTGATTCATCGGGGTTTTTTTTTCTTCAGAATTTGGGCAGTATTCATTAAGTTTGAAGTGAATATAATAATATCATATCTACTCGATGCCATGGATTATAACAAAATTCATGTCTCTCCGTCGTGTAGCCAAACGGAGAGGGAGATCTGAAGCCTATCACATTTTCATCGAAGAGGGTGCTCTTCCTTTTCTCTCACCTGTACTATTCGATTCTTGGAGCAATTTCGTTGAGTATATAAGCGCGTCTTCGTCACTCGGCATCAACTTCCACTTACTTCCACAGCCAGCGGCGGATCGGGGGCGCACCGGGCAGCCACTGTTCCAAGCATTGCCTGTCAATTGCAGTGGCACCAGAAAATTGGTTGTTGGTAGACCGAACCCGGAAGTGGCGCGAGAAAATTTGCACTGAAACCCCTCCTTCTTTATTTTTACTTTTGCTTGTTAGTCGAAAGTTCGAGAAAATTCCTGTAAAAGCCGTTTTTTTTTTTTTTTTTTTTTTGCTTGTGAGCTGATTAAACCCGGAAGTGGCACCAGAAATATAAACTGCCCCCCCCCCCCTCTTTCAAAAGGCATTAATTTCCCTGGCTCGGGTCCCTCGGTCCCTACGCTCCTTTACTTTGCGCTCCACCCCCTTTACGGAATTGGATCCGCCCCCAGCCTGACCGTTTAACTTGCTTAACCGTTGTGTGTGGTTTTTTTTTTTTCAATGAAGAGCACCAAACTGAGGTGATTACCGTGGTAATGGAAAACATGTGGCGACAACATGCACTCTACGCGACACTGCAGTGTCTTACTGTTGCATACAGAACAGCAAACCGCAAAACTAAAAAACAAAAAAACAAAACAGAATTTACCTGAAACGAATGACAAAACAAAAATCATATTTTTTAGTCTCATCGAAATATGGCTTGTGTATGAGGGGCTACGGGTTATAACAGATATCACATCATATCCAGCCCCTCCCATCCTTAACCCTTTCTTGATGTGTCACGTGATCGACATGAATAAAACTCAAAGGGCGATAATGAGAGTGCTTCACGTCTCTCAGTTGAAATTTGCTTTGACAGATCAAGTAGAGTAAAATCAAACACACTGATTAGTAACAAAGTGGTGACATACAAAATAATATTTTATACAATTGTATATCATTATAATATTTACATTCTGTTTAACTTTTAAAGGTATACGGGATTCTTAACCTCCAAGTGGTCATAACCTCTTCAAATGAGATGAAGAAGCGATGCCGTTACCGGACAATACTCCCACTAGCATTTTATACAGATATGACATGAAATACTAAATGGATAAAAGTCATTTTGAATGTGAAGTGGATTTCTAGCATCAGCAGCATCAGGATAGGCTAGAACTACTAAATGCATAGAAGTCATCTTGAATATGAATTGGATTTGGAGCATTTATAGGAGAGGCTAGAACGTTAGATAGATAATCATTTACTACGCAAAGTAGCGGGGATTGAGGTATCTTGTCTGAGATTTATGCCCACGATGACATATTACAGGTGGCCTTCTCATTTTCTATGTTACTCTGCTGAATTTTCTAACTATTTCAAGTGTATTTTTAGAGTTGCTGTTTATTTTTTCATCAGCATTTTTAGTTGACTCTATACGATAGCTGTTTGTCATCAGACACTCAGATTTTCTGTATGATTAACAATCAAGGGAACTGGGATTGTTGTTTTGTTACT
Organism: Diadema antillarum; assembly: GCF_040938485.1. NCBI lineage: Eukaryota > Metazoa > Echinodermata > Echinoidea > Diadematoida > Diadematidae > Diadema > Diadema antillarum. The sequence continues at coordinate 815,245 of NW_027271244.1, read as the reverse complement.
GCTCTATTCTGATCGCGATTTTCCCTGGAAATGCTAAAAAAATGGGGGGTAAGGAAGGTAAGTGATATGCACATGAGTGACTTTTTGCGCACCCTCACATTAAGGATCTATACGGCAGGTAACGTTGGAGCTGACATGGCCACAGGTATTTGGTCACGTCCTTACGTGCCTTTCAAAAAGGTGACGGGATAAACATTGCATGTTTGCAAGTTATTTTGGCATCGTATCCACCTCTGATACGGGTTCAATTACTTCCCATGTCATCCGAGCAGGGGAAAAGAGTTAATTCTACAAAGAGCTAAAAATACGGCTTAAATGAGGGACGGAATGGCGGTAGAAACAAAATCCCACACATTTGTGCGTGCACATTATGTGCAGTTGTTACCAAAATATCGTATACCTTCATACAATGAGGAGCAAATAGGTAACACAGGCAACGGTAATCCATAGCCTTTTTCAATCTCGCACAGTAAACTAGCAATGCATCTGTTTCAGGGGGCGTTATTTACTTCTCAAGGGCATTCGAGTACGTTCCACAGTTCAAGCAAAGCAGTTTCCACAAGCATTTTATCAAATTCACAAACACATAGCACATTACACTCAGAGTATACATGCTTCTAAAATAGTAGGTAAAGTTCAGTGATGGGACAACAGTTTTTACAGATATTTTTAATCTCAAGGAAACATTATTGTAGAGGTTGTAAGTGTCATTATGGAACAGAACACTCTTGACTAGCTTGCTACTGTCCACATCCTGTGAAGAATTATGTTTTTATTGTGAACCCAAAATGCGATAACCTGTGTCAGCTTAATGAGTCCGACGGGGCTTTCTACGGTAGATATGAAAACAGTCCGGAATTGGATTTGCTGTGCTGCAATACGATTTCCTAAAGCTTAGGGTGGGATTATAGCGCTGCAATAGTACAATTTCTGTATAATGCACTGTCCCCATAATAGAATTTTCACTCTCTGGATTGACCCCCTTTCAACTACCTTTTAAAGATGGTATGCACTGAAAAAAAAAACAATAAAATCAACAATTTTGACAAAAAGAATAATAGTACTGATAACGGTAATGATGAACACGTGAAAATAAGGACTATGTTCATAATAAATAGTGATATCGATAAAAAGAATGAAATGAATATGAAAATGTGTGATTATAGATAATAAGGACTTTTTTGATTCATTATTGATTGTGTCAATAGTTTTACTTAAAAAAAGAAATAAATAACTTCAATATACCTATTGAATCACTATGGCACTACCTAGTCTGTGATTAGGGAACCCTTCTTTTCCTTTATATCATGGATGTAATTGTTTTGAAAGTGCTTAATCATTTCATTAACTTCATCATTCAATTAAATTCAAGGCAATTTGATTAGTAAACCACAGAAGAGAATGACAATAACAGTTCATTGATAAAAGAAAAAGATACTAGGCACCAGTAGCAGTCACTGACATACATACCAGCTTAGATAGCCATTGATCATAAAAAAGGAGGACAGAGTCAGAGTGAGTTCATGGGAATACGAATATAAACCTACGGATTTCTGTTACAAAGGACATGACCGCGCTGAACCCTAAACGAACCGTCCTTCCTGGAATCGTCACGGCGGTTTACCAGCAGACACGGCTATGGTCCTTCCGAAACTGTTTTGCTGTCTCCTTGATGTGTCACGTTTTAATTCCGCTGCCTGCTGTCCATGGTGGCTTCTAAGGGGGTGATTCCATTTACCGCCGCTACCGTCAAACAAATCCTAATTATCAATTGCTGACGGAAGTGGAGCTAACCATGTTAGCATCGCCGTGCTGGCTATAGGGCGAAAGAGCGCTGAGAATGGGCAGACTTATCGTCTATTCCATCTTTATTTAGGCACATCAAAACACCCCCCCCCCCCAAAAAAAAAAGAACGAAACACACACACACACACACACACACACACACACACACACACACACACACAAAATACGAGTTCCCCTCCGGCCTGTGCCTGATTGGAATACCTGGCAGTATACATTATACAGTATACAGTGCATATATAATTATATATATATATATAGTATATATATCTATATATATATACTATATATATATATATAATTACATATATATATAGTATATATACATATATATATAGTATATATATATATATATATATAATATATATATATATATATATATATATATATATATATATATAAAGGTAATCCAACTTTGGAGGGCTACCATTTCATGATTGTCAGCCATGCAGAGCACAAGTTGTGATCGAGGAAAGAAGAACTCTTCTTCTTTCTATTGGTAAACAATGATGTTGACAAATGTCACGCATGACTGAACACGTAAACTTCAAAGACAACGATGACAAATAATTGCACTTTTTCCAAGTTTGAGTGTCACATGCAGGAACAATGAATGTTTCAATGAATGGATGTGGTCTGTCAATGAAAGTGGCCAAATAAACAAGCCAGCCTGTGCGAACGCTGGTTTGTGTTTAGATTTTGTGTTTAGGGTTCCTTCTAATATTTTATGGTCCATAACCTTTAACATGGCTACCTTTTCAATAACTTGGTCACTCCCACAAAGGCCATCCACAGAGTGAAGTTTCTCTGTTCATATTCAACACATATCTCGCAGCGACAAACCATGCCCTTAAAGTGAAGAGAGAAAATCGATAATGGGTTAGCCTTTGTGGGAGTGACCAAGTTATCGACATCGTGGTCATGTTGATGGTTATGGACCATAAAAGGTTGAGTTGAGTTGAGTTTATTTTATTTATACACGGAGATAAAAGCCTGCTTTCAGCTGGACTGCTGTTTTTCAGCAAGGCCGTGTTTTACATCGAATAACAAAGCATGCATACACACGGCGCAAATGCAAGCATATACAGTGATATACAATAAATGACAAGCACTGAACAAGTTACAAAAGAAAATCAATGAAAACAAAATACAGATATTAAAACAACACAAGTCGCATCGTTAGAAGAAACCCTAAACACAAACCTAAATAATACAAGTGCTACCGATGTGGACATGATTGATAATCAACTTTACTTAACATGCGATTTGAACCCAATAACAAAAACTCAGATTTATCGTCATTCAGTTTAAGGCCCTTTGATGTAAGCCGGATTTTCGGGTCTTGCAAACATGTTTCAAGTTTTGCAAATGCGGATGACAATAAAGACACAGTAGGTTTACAAGACAGATAAAGTCGTATATCGTCTGCATAGCAATGATAACGAATACAATGTCTGTACAATACATTACATACATATATGATTGATATATATATATATATATATATATATATATATATATATATATATATATATATGATATAAACCTAAAATAGCAATAGATCTAAAAACGCTTTATCCTGGCGAGGAAAGCGCATGATTTAGAATCAAGACACCAAACAGGTGTCAAAAGGACATCTGTTTTTGTGTATTTCAGGTTGCTTTTATTATTATTATTATATATATATATATATATATGTATATATATATATATATATAATGTAAAAACATGGCGGTATACGGATTACATCAAGTTCAAGATGGCACGTGAAGCTGACCTCCGACAAACCATGAACTTTGTTTCAACTCGCTGGCAAAAAGTACCCATGCAGGTGGGGAGTTGTTTCTCGGAAGATTTACAGTACAAAAAATCGCGTGCTGGCACCTCCGTCTCCCAAGTGTGTGTGTGTGTGTGTGTGTGTGTGTGTGCATGTTAATAATGTGTATTTTTTTTCCTTTCCCGGAAGACGGATCTCCTCAACTTCCTTGCGGTGATTCACTGGTCTGTCTTTCACCCACGTTCAACCTCAGCACAGACCTTGGTGCGAACACACGATGACATGCGGATGTATATCATTATTTTTTTTTTCCATGTTCCTTTCTTGCTCCCAGTGGCATGATCGGTGAGAGATGAAAACTGAGAAGTCCTTTTTCTTTTCTTTTCTTTTTTGCTAGTTTCGTTCTTATCGTCATGATGGCGGGTTTTCGTTGTCTTTGCAAACGATGTCGTAACGCCACCGATTTTAATAGGGTCTCCCCAAGACAGAGTGTCCAGTAAAACTTTGTTTTTGTTTTTTTCTCTTCGCTTTGTCCCTTGTTCTCAGTTAATGGAACAAAAAGGAAAAGTGCAGAGAGTTTTCCTACTTCCACATAATTTTGAAACTCCCAACATTGACACTTTGCAAAAGCGACGACTACATGTTCGCTTCTTCAAGTATTGATACGACATTTTATTTGTATAGATTTCTGTATGTCAAGTGGTAGATAGTTCAATAGGTTTTCATACCATTGACTACATCTTTCTATTTTTCGTTTAAACTGTTTCCTTCATGGAACGTATTGCTTTTGAGTGAAAATATTCTTTCACCAAGGCAGTCTCAGCATGTCGTCTTTGGTCTTTTAGATATAAAGATATTCCTTACGTTATGCTATATTGTGTTAGAACGAGTAAAACAAAGAATTGAATATCACTTTTATTGTCAGTAAAATTGAAAGACGTTTATAAAGAGAAGCCCTTTAAAGACACCTTATGTAAAGCAGAAGAAATTCTAATGTTATGTATATTTCTCTTTTTAAAAAGAGAGAAAATTAAATCTAACTTGACGATTACAAACTGAAATCAGTCGTTTCCGCCAGAAAAGACAGAGAGTTAAGGGGAACACTGGAATAAAATTCGATCATTTATGCCATAACCAGATGGCCGCGTTTTGTAGCGTCTATACGCTTCCATGTGTGCCGTGGTTATTGCCGCGGCCTACTTGCAACCCTCCGGACTTAAGACCGCAACGTGTGCATCTCTCTCAGGGATGGTCAGGTTACACAGTGGTGAGAAATTACCGCTCTTTTTAACTCGGGAGCGAAAGTGAGAGGATTCTGCAATGACTGGGCCATCCGGAAGGGGGATACAAAAGGGCGGAAAAATTCGACTTAAGTGTATCGTTCGTCACCTTTTGATTTCCAAAGCGGATGTTTACACCTCTATCATCAAATCGCGCTCCATACTGTCTTGCGAGACGCATTTGTCTTGATCAGCGGCTGCTCCTATTTTCTGAATTTCTTTCTAAATTCTTTCTTCTTCTTCTTCTTCTTCTTTTTCTTGGCTGATTAGTCCAATTCCCAGAAGAACTCTGATAAACTCAGAGCATATAAACATGCATTATTATAAAGCATGCCTCTTGTACTTATCCTGTCTATTAGTCATTGTAATATGCGACCGACAGAAAGACAGAGAATTGCACACACACACGCACACACACACAAACACACACACACACATACACACATACGTAGATACAAACAACACACTCTTCTCACGGTAACAGGCAATATGTCATTGTATTCTTGCCCTTCATGTCGAATTGCAATATTGAGCGCTTGCTTTATCGCACCTAACTTTCCACAGATGCCACCATCTTTCCAAATCAGCATTCTTTCATTCTGTTTAACAATCTCTTCAACTTTCTGCCTCATTCGCCTTCCCTTTATCCACCCTCACCTTATTTTGGTGGAAGGCGTCGATGTCCAACTCTTTGTTCGCCATGAAGCTTCATTTAGTTGATGCCTCGAGTTAGCAGCAAAAAAAAATCGCTCGTGCAAAAGAATTAAAACCGAAAGGATAGCAGCTTTAAAAATTGTCTAAATCCTATTATGTCCCTTGCCTATACGAATCATGTCAAGATCATCGTCTTCATGAAGGCTTCCATCTAATTTGTCGTAAAATATATAAGTTATATACGAGTATACAAATCAGTTGTGGATTACTGCAAATCTCGTCTTTCTAAATGTGGCACTAATAAGCCTCGCTTATTGGAGAAGCAGTCTGATCCAGCTAATTGGGTAAAGCGGCTTTTTCCCGAGATAGACTAAATACAAATATGGTACGCGTCATGGAACGATTGTATAATGGAGATTGATCGTGGGTTTTATTTATACGTCTTCTTTAACGATTGCAAAGAAACACAGGGGCGGCGCCGGGAACTATAAAAGCCACACTCGAAAGAGAGATCGCCTGGAATTCTTGTTACGCCCCCTCCATACACTGAACTCAAAACAGAACCGACGTCAAATTGAGTTTGAATCGTTGAGGCTCACGCTAAGCTAATGGAGATATCAACCCTAAACCAATCATGCTCAGTGAAAATCAACAACTTTGGAAACATAAATGGCTGTTACAATTGCTCTCGTCGGAGGACGTCAGCGTTAGCAAGACTTCATCTCCTACGACCTCCATTGGGATGTACGCGGCAGGCCGGATTCGAACAGAGAATAATAGTATAATGTTAAGAAGTCCGGAGTTGTACTCAATGTTTAAAACCATGGCGCTTTTAGCTTCATCGAATTACACAGAAAATGAGATTGAATGGCAAAGTGATAATACAGAGCACTTATTGGGTCTGTTTGCATGGTAGGTTCGATGAAAATGACGATCATACTAACGGCCGTTGATACTGCTATCATTATTGTCATTATGGCGGACATTTGTAAAAACAACAATAGTGGCGATAACGATACTCATTTTGAAAGGTGATAAAAAAAATGCCGCTACTATAAACTTAGATCACCGTTAAAAGCATAGTTATGTCATTGCTGTAATCTTTACTGTCATCAATACAATATATATCTAATATTCATTCATTTATTCATTCATTCATTCATTCATTCATTCATTCATTCATTCATTCACGCACTCATTGCGTTTCAACACAAATTACATTTGTGACATACATCTAGAGATCAATGAATAGTAAAATCCATTGTGTACAGACTGAGCTAGAAATGATATTTTATGTTACGGATTGGATTAAAATCATCATTCTAGAGTATGTCATATCCAAATTGGAAAATTAAGAAATGCAAAGGGAAACCTACAGAAAAGTAGATACTTATGGGTATAAAATAAGTCGAACACACTCACTGACACGTATAGTATGAATCTCCTCGAAGAAACAACGTAATGATTATGCACCGTATTCTATTACAATGGGCTCGTACCAAGTGTGTGAATTTTTGATAGTATTAGTGAACTAGGTCGCTGGATCGACGCAGATTCAGTGGTTCATTTAGAGTGCATATATAAGTTTCATCGGCCAGGGACCCCGTTCGTAATCCAGGCACAGATTAGCAACACGCATTAATTGTCCTTTTGACGAGCAGCTTCATGCAAATGAAGTATGAAACGGGGACTCCAACAGTGGTTATTGATGGCCCCCGGGCATCCTACTCGTCTCCACAAAAACTGAAGATATTTATTCATCATACAAAATTGACCCTAAAACATGGCATTGGATAACTTACGACGAGGTATACGGGGAAGTCTCTTCCTTCTCTGATGATGTTGGTCTCCAGCTCAATTTCAAAGTCATTAACTATAATAATTCTTCTCAGTATGAGCACCTTCTTGATAAAAAAAAAGAAGAAAAAGCAAATGACTTTTTTCTTTTTCTTATTTGATAACCTGGAAAAGATTTTGATCCTTCCAAGGTCATTTTAACCAATGCATGGTGTCATGGGGTAATTCTTCTGGAGATGTTATCATCTTGCTCTAAAAACTTAGAATTTAACTCCATATCTTTTTATTTTGAAAAAAATATTCAATTGAACTGTTTACATTCGTAAATTCTTTTCACAAAAAAATCCAAGGATCAGAGCTGAATTTAGCGAGTCAGAGACATTTTACATTTTTCTCACCGAAAAAAAAGAAATTGTATTATTATATATAACCATTCGGGATCAACGGAGAAGGAATGTGGATTCGGTAGGATGAAATACTATAGCAATTGATGATAGAATTACACTCCTAATCCAAGAAACATAACACAACGCCACAGAAATTTAGTTCCAGGGCTTGATGGGTTAAAGGAAATACCTATGATGAATGTAATACCTCGTCCTACCAACCACATTAATTTTCAACCCTGTCTTTCGTCCGGCAACAGAAATAAATATATAAAAAACTATATATATGCGTACAGAAATAAATGAATTCTTTATCTAATCTATAACATTTATTTCCTTGTAAATTTAGTATGTCTATTCATGATCCAATACAGTGTGATATAGATGTCTTTGGCATCAGATAAATGCGTGTATGTTTGTCTGTTTGTGTTTCTATTCTATTATGGGCCACCATTGACGATTTTGACGATTTTCGTATGACGAAAAGATGAAGGATGATAATTCAAAACGGAAAAAAAACAAATTTTGATGATTTCGTCTGATCTCACCTTGATACATACATCACTAAAAATATACATGTACTAAAAAAATTAAAGATTTGTTATACACCTGACATCCTACCTCCGCAACCGGAAACAATCCCAAGCAAAGGGGCGGTGACGTAACCTTCGTCGGTTTTAAGCATTCTCCTTCGCGTATATATACTTGTCGAAAGTACTCGAATACGTGCTTGATGATTATGTGTGAAGGAAACAAGTGCGCTTGTGGTTGAACTAGATTTGATACCTTTGTCCATATAAAAATATAAACAATCATCTCTCTCCGCTTCTCTCTCCCTCTTAGAAACCTGGCAATATTTTCATCTTTTTAACATGTACTTGTATAGCTATATATTTAGACACATTGATACATTTGCATAGAATGAATATATATATATATATATATATATATATATATAAATATATGTAATTATATATATATATATATATATATATATATATATATATATATATATGTACGTATAGAGAAAAATATTGAAAAAGATTGCATCTTTCCCTAATCTAAGAATAGGTTATCCCCCTTACTGATACACGTGAGCTGACATTAATTATTATGCAACAGATATTCTTAATCACGCTTCACTCTTAATCAAATTTGTTCGATGCGCTGTTCTAGAATAGCAAAATCCTGGGTGATAAATCGCACTGTATCACACTGCATACATTGTTCTAAATAATATCTTTTCTTTTTGTTATTTTTTCTCCCTCCCTATATTCCTTTTCCCATCTCCCCTGGAGCTATCGGCGCCACGTGAGTCATAATCAGACTTCGTGTTCCTCGCCAGAAGGTACAACGGACTTTTCTTCTGCTCTGTTTTTCCCGGGTTTTTTTTTTTCTGTTTCTGAAAGGTACGTGAGTAGATCATTTTGTTCCGTGCCGATGTTCCAACATTAGGACATGTTGATAGACATGCTAACTTTGAATAAGGACACCACGCACGGACCGCGTTAAAGTGGACTTTACTGTCCACACATAAAATATACAGATACGTGTACATACATACACATATACATATGTTTGTGTCCGTTTGAGGGTTTGTGCGTGTGTATATGCGTACAAATATTCGGTCATTTTCTTCATATTTGCAGATAACTGGGTGGTGTCTCTCAGAATTTCACCGGAAACTGTCAATCGTTATTAGAGAGCAGTACATGTGCGCGTGTTTGCATGAATATTGCTGATTTGATTAGTCAAAATTAAGTCAGTCAAAGAAAGAAAATAAATAATTACCTTTGCATTTCTGTTGATGTTTTTCCTTTTGTTTTGTTGTTGTTGTTATCATTGTTGTTGTTGTTGTTGTTGTTGCTCTCCTCCTCCTCCTCCTCCTCCTCCTTCTTCTTCTTCTTCTTGGTCGTCCTTCTCTATTTGAAGAAAAAGAAGTTGTGGGGAAGGGAAGGGTGAGTTTGAGGCTTTTTTGAGATGAAATATTTAGGAGGCTCTACTTTGCCGGTGAGGCACAGGGCAAATTATACACAGATGAGTGAATGAATTACACGAGTTGGACTGGGAGCTTGTCATTGGCGCGATTTGAGTCGTGTCAAGACTCGGACGACGAGGGCGACAAAGCCAGATCAATCGACATGTTACCAGAAAGTTGGGAGTTAATCATTAGCGGGAATGAATCACGTGTATTATCTTTTACCACGCTGGCAAAGCGAAGCGACCGAACGCTCCGTGGGTGGCACGCACCCTAAGTGGTTTCCGGGCCGCGTTCGCCAGCGACGAGGACTATAGGGTGTCAGTCAACTGAGTGAGAGGTGTGTCTAGGCGTGATCAGCCGTCTCACATTGCAGGCGATATGAAGTCACAGACTGATGAATGGAAGTGGACAGATATGTACCTTGGGGACCCTTTTTTCATCAGGAAAGGCGGTCTCTAGGGGCAGCTGGTGGCACCGGTTATGGTTTCATCTCGTGTGGTCGAGAGGAGCGAAGCGTATGATCTAAAGAGACTTTCATGTTTACCTAAGCGTAACAAGAACACGCGGACTTGCAAAAATGTAAACGCACACATTCGCACACACACAAACTCACAATCGCACATTCCAGTTTACGAGAACCAATTTTGGTGAACTTGACGGTTCTTACAGCAAAGGTACTGTCGTCAACTAGATTTGTTTTTGATAGGGCCATTGGCAAATTTCGCTGAGTGATAGAACAAAGCACGTGAAAGCTACCTCCTGCTATTAAGTTCTGGAACGTTCTCTTTGATAATACATTATACGTTCGTATGGCCATGCCCAGAAGAACTCGAACAACGCGCCGCTTAAGATCATAGTCACAGTAATAGAAGTTTCCGCAGAAGAAATCCACGAAAGTCGGCGAGATTATCTGGGTTAGATACTACTGTCGACATGCGACCGTCGCGTGCCACGTTAGCATTTCGTGATAAAAGGACATAAACCTGAGAGACGGCTTAGTTTCTCTTGTGAATCCACTGACTTGATTTACATTTCTTGTTTCCAATGGACTGATTATTACGGAAATCTATTCGGGTACTTGTAACGCTTGTGAAAAACATTTTGTCGACGGGGAAGTGGGCACTGACATCAGGTCGAAGCGTGCATGCAGAGGACGTTACGACGCGCCACAAGTGCAACGAAATGACGGTAAGCAAGGTCGCGTTTCTTTCACTATTCCGTTTTTTCCGCATCTTGACAGTCCTCAAGATGAACAAACAAAGCGTTTCAACTATGTGTTGCAGAAAAACACGAGAGAGATATGATAAACTTCATAGATAACATGATTCGTACACTTTGTATGGAGAGACGCAGTCCCAGTTTGCTGTTGTTGCTGTTGTTGTTGATATACCCTCTTTTTGTGTTCGTTTTGTATGTACATGTCTGTTTGTCTCAGAGCGGGTTAAACGAAAAGTCATTTGGTTTAGAATATTTCTTGACGTTCAGCCAACTTGAAGGTAAGTAGGAAGTTAGGATCACTTTAGCATATTTTATTCCCTTTTTGCACATTGTTGTGGTGGTTATACTTAAGTACAGTACGCTTCGAAATGTCTTTCAGTATCACTTCCATTTGCATAATTATGAAAAAGCGCTGGAGGCTTGTTGGAGCGTTGGAGCTAAATACAAAACACATAGTTGTCCTTTTTGGCGTGAAAATGTAAAGTAAGCTTTCGTTCATATAATTTTGAGGGCTTATTTATAGATTGACATGCATAACTATGTCAACCTCAAGCTCAATACATTATGATATGTATGGCATAATACGTGTAATTTGCATTTAAAATAATGAACATAGGACGTGCTCAATGTTTGTCTCTCATGGGTATGTGACTGTACGTATATCGTACGCACATTAAATGTTATCCTCGGGGGTTGGCAAATTATACGATTCACTCAAATGATTTTTTTTTTCAATACTGGTACATTATTCCTGTCGAAGACCCGAATATGCATATAATGTTACCGGGAAATTAATATGCATACTTCTGGCATGCATACAGGAGCTAGTATATCGTATTCATTTACGTAACATCGTAATGAGTAGGTGAAAAATTGTGCTGTCGACGTCAGTTATTGATGAATAGATCTTAATTTAGTTACCTACAGAAGAAAAGAACGGTGTCTGCAACACATAAGGATTAAAGGGTCTTTCTCCTCAATCGGCATCAGCGTGACATCAACTGCTATTTTTCCCCGTTTTTGTTGTTGTGTGCATGTTTATTAACGTCTACAGACAGTATTGGTGACCTTCAAACTAGGTAAGGAGGTCCACTGGCTGCAATCCTAAGAAATGTGAACTGGCTCCAAACTGGGATCAACCGCTTCTTGTCAGTTCAAAGATTTTCTTTTTTTCTCTCTCTCTCCTTTTTTTTTTTTGAGGGGGGGGGGGGGCGATGGGTTGAACACCTTCGCTTTGACCATTCGAATACACGATGACTCCCTGTGAAGTACATAATAAGTTCTGTTAAGTGTAATCCATTATTGATAACTCCTTGAAATTGACACTGACAAGATAGATGCATGCCAACGGAAAGATATCACAGCGCCATACGTGGAAAGCATAAAAATGCCACGATATTCCACCTGCTGCTTCGCCAGCTCCCTGTGAATAGATGGTTTGCATATTAGAGATAGTCCGCTACGAATAGGGGGGGGGGGGGGGGGGCTCCAAGCACAAAAAAAGGAGCAAAACAGCGGGAAAAGGGGTTAACTTGATTTGCAGGTATCACTCTTGATCGAGTTATGGCATTCTGAAGTCTTTATACGCCCTTCAAGTCAAATGTCCATGACCCATTATTGAAATGCGAGTAAAGAGTTTCTCGGAAATCTGCGGGCATTAGTCACATAACTCAGCCTTTTAACGTCGGCGGCTTCAAAGATGAACAAAGAAAGGGGGATCATGGTGGTGGGGTGGGGGACAACTGAATGTACGTTAAAATGATAGGAATCCTGAAATCTATTTCCGTGTAAGTGTTATGCTGATGATAATGATGATGAAAACAAATCTACATAATAATGATTTGATGATAATGAGGATGATGACTATGATGAAACAGCATAACGACTGCAATCTATAATATACTAGTGATGAGGCATTTGCAAGAACCTAGTGATGTAGAATAATGAAAGCTGTATAGTTTTATTTAGACTATATTTGTGTGTGGGGGGGGGGAGTCTGTTTTCGAAGGGTGATAGTCGCTACAGTGCGGTGTAAACTAAATTTCGATCAAAACTGACAATGCTTTGATTACCAGTAGTTTGAAATTTGTTATTCATATAAATATATATATATATATATATATATATATATATATATATATGCATAGATCAAGACGAACAAGCCATGAGTTTTCATGTTGATTACATAGTATTCTTTCTATAACCACGATTTATGTTGCAGTTTCAGTAGCTTCTTTTTTTGTGTGTGCATATTCTGCCTTAAGAGTTTCAAGATTTAAATTGATTAGCACTTCCGGCAGAATGCCTCTTTTCTTTTTTTTTTCCTGCAGAGGTTTGACAACTAATGTGGCAGTTTTTGTTATCTATCTTTCTTTGAGGCAAAATACTTTTAAGAAGGGGAGGGAATGAGGACAAACACATTCAACACCATCCTACATAACTGCCTCATACAAGGAGCTAGACTAGAGCCAAAACCTGGTAGACGCTGTCCCACTGCAAGCAGCAAGGTACCTACTAGTAAATGACAATCAGTGACAGCTTGGAGGATCTCAGTAAGAGTGAATAGCATGACTTAACAATGGTAACCATGACAACCTCCATGCTTGCTTCCAAACAAGCCATTTTGTCAAGGCGCGAAATGAGCAAAGGACCAATTAAAGTCCATGTCAATCCGTAAGAATTAGCTTATATGTGGCAGCTTGACACATTTAACTACATTAATTGAACATGATGTGTTCACTTAATGTATAGTTAACTGCATACATTTCCGATAACATCTCACTTAATCTGATACGGTCATCAAGTGCTTTCCAAACACACAGTCCTATGTCATGTCCCCGCTTACTACGATCACACTGACAAACAGTATACGTCCTGGGTATTGAGTGTATTTCCTTTCCGCTATCTGTAATCAATAGATTGGTCGACAAGTGGAACGCGGAAGCTGGTCTCAGAAGTGGAGTGCAAATATTGTGACATATATTATGCTTAATTCGATGTGGCTTTTAGCGTGACGGTTTTATCATTACATTTTTGATCTTCCTTTTGGAAAGACCAATCTGACGGTCGGGTCCAATCATTCAAATTCAGATATCATTTTGTTGTCGTTGTGCCTTAAACCGTTTTGAGAGATTCGTTTTGCCGCAATTCGACTCGCATTCTATCGCCAACATCTTGACACCACAAGTCTTGATCCAAGGTACAGTTTAAATTCCACTTTTAATTGAGGTAGCACAATGCTGAAATACAGTATGTCCCCCCCAAAAAAAATTACAACGGGGCCCTCCGCAATGATATCTTTAAAAATAGTGAATCAATCTAAATACAAATTCAGGGTATGAAACTATAACTCATTGCCCACATCTTACAGAAAACCCCATTCGATTTGCTTCAGTGGTCAAAGAGAAATAGGGAATTTTGTAGAGGATGTCGGGAATCTCTTCTGTCCAAATTCTGTCTATTATTCACACACAAGAGCATTGAATTGCTAAAATTGGAAGAATCAGAGTCATGACATGCTTTACAACAATCCACATTTCTCTGTGACCGCTTAACCAAAATGAATGGGGTTTTCTGCAAAATAGAGCTAAGCTGTTATGTTTTAAGACCCTAAAGTAGCACTTAGACAGGTTGATCATATTTGGTGTTATCAATTCGAAAATCTGGTTGTAATTTTTGGGGCGACTTACTGCAGTATGTCCCCCAAAAAATTACAATCAGATTTTCACATTGATAATGCCCAATATGATTAAATTTTTTTTTATGCTACTTCAGGGTCTTAAGATATAACATTTTAGCTCTATTTTGCAGAAATCCCCATTCGATTTGGTTAAGCGGTCACAGAGAAATGTGGATTGTTGTAAAGCATGTCATGAATCGGATTCTTCCGAGTTTAGCATTTCGATGATCTTGTGTGTGAATAATAGACAGAACTTGGACAGAAGAGATTCCCGACATCCTCTACAAAATTCCGTATTTCTCTTTGACCACTGAAGCAAATCGAGTGGTGTTTGGTACTACCTCTGAAATTCTATCTTCGAGTAATTAATTTCTGAAAGTATTCCACATCTTGTGGCTATTGTATACATGTCCGTGCAACAAAGTCAGCTTAATACTGAACTGTTTTATACATTGTTATTTGTGTATGAGTAAAATGAGTGTCTACATATAAATGTGGGGCATTTTCAGTTTCAAAAAGGTTTCACCTGAGGATACCAAAGTTATATACAAACAAGCGTATAGAATACGAAACAGTGCTTTGAAAGTGCATAGTTTATATGTTTTATTACGGATTTGGAACTTTACTTTCAGCACACCGATCCGATATGAATCAGTGCCAAAACTGAACCTGATGGCTGAAAGTCTTGTTATGGCTTTTCTTTTTTTCTTATGCAAGTACGTTAATGTTGCAGAATTTCTTTTTTTTTTAAATTTCAATCTCTTATAAATAATTCTTGAAGATTTAAATAGTGTTATCGTGAGGGTATCAACTTTTGAGGCGCATTTCAACCAACTTAAAATCTACTTATTGTCTGCATTGAGAACATGACAGATACACTCCCGGAATTTTAAATAAAAATGCTATTTTACACTTAAAGGGATGACATATATAGTTTTGGTAGAAATTGGGCTTCACGTTTCCAACGCTTTTTGATGATGACCTTTTGAGATAATGCGGAAGGTCTTATGAAATATAAAAGAGGAAAATTCTTAAAATGAATTCAAAGTTTATTTGATGAAAATTGATTTTGAAAGTGGCTGAGATATCCAGAACAGGGCGATCCTAATAAAAAGTGGGACCCATGCCTTTTATAGGATCGCTTTGTTTTACTTTGTTTTTGGACATGTCAACTATTTTAAAACCGACTTTCATCAAATGAAATTTAAATTCCTTTGAGATTTTGTATGCTCTTTAACATTTGATAAAGTGGTTTATGAGTACAGCTGTGTCTTGCCAAATCTTAAAAGCTGAATCCTCATCTCATCCAATACTATGCCATCTCTTTAAAAACGAGAATGTCTGTGCGATAAAGAAGTCGAGCAATCACAGTTCGAACCAAGATTTTAAACAATGCACGATGTTAAAGTGTACTTTATATTTCAAAGTGTTAAAGGGATAGTATGGGTTGAGGTGAGGATTCAGCCCATAACTTTTTGCGAGATACCTCGTTAATATAGAAACGACTTTATGATATGTTAAGGAGCATACAATTCTAAGAGGAATTCAAAGCTTATATTACGAGAATCGGTTTTGATATGGCGGAGATATCCAAAAACAAAGTAAAAACAAAACTATCCCAATAAAAGGTGGGTCCTACCTTTTATTAGGATCGCTTTGTTTTGGATATATCTCAGCCTTTCAAAACCAACTTTCATCATATACACCTTGAATTCCTCTCATGATATATGCTCTTTCTTATTTCATGAGAGGTTTCTCATTATTAAAAACAAAAAATCATCACAAAAACCCTGAAACTTGAAGCACCATCTCCATCAAAACTGTACCATCCCTTCAACATTTCATTTTGTGAACAGTTTATATTCTACATCAAAGGAATCAGATCTGCTTTCCCGATCGATTTTTTAATCTTGAACTTACATAGTGCATCAAAATGGTACTTTATGTACTTTGGGAACTACAAAAAGTCTTGATAAGAATGAAAGTTCGGTAGTTAGACAAACAAGCTCGAAACATACAGCCTCAATAGCCTCAATGAATCAATAGATTCAGCGAGGATAAAGGTAAAGTTGCTTATCGAACTTTTTGTTCTGCGATTTTAACAACCAGTACCAAGCTTATTCATACTTTAATTTGTAGAACAACGGTAAACCTCAATCATGTATGTCATTGATGCAATAGGATGTCAAGAGGCATTTTAGATTTCCAATTCCAGTGATACCTCTCGTCATTGTGTGAAAAACCTGGTCAATAATTCTCCGGCTAATTTAAACTGATGAATTAGGACACTTTTTGGCAAAAGTGTCGTAGTACTTTAAATCAGAAATCATCACGAACACGACTACGCTACTACTGCATTCGTATTCAACGCACACACCCACAAGCGATATGTGTAACAACAGGGTGTGAGGGAGATTTATTTGAAGTTCTTTTGTTTACTTTTATCATTACTCGTTAAAGGAAAAAAATACCGAAAACATCTGATCAAAAACTGGTGGAAACACGCAAACAACAATTCTATTTTTGCTAAGATTAGACTGTAAAGGAAGAAATTCGTATAGAGGGAATTAAATAACAAATCAATATTGAACGAGACCACACGACGGTGTTAATGTCGAAACCGCATTGCTTATACCTACTCATAGTCTCCTGATAGAATGGCCGGAATCATTCCCCCCCCCCCCCCGCAAACCTCCTCCGGTATGATCGGAGCAATCTTGCAGGTATAATCTCGCAAAGGTCTATTTTAAATCGAGCGATCAATGGCTGTTATTTCCTGCTTGCGGCTTTCCCGTCATTCCTGTAGCTACTGTTACGCTGAACCTTGGCAAGGAAAGTATAAGAACGCGTCCCAAAGAGTTTCCTCCGAGGAGTATGCTCATGAAACATTCGCCTTTACACATGAGATTTTACACCGTTTGATCGGTTTTTATGAAAAAAAGATGACCCTAGGGATACCCAGCATTATTCAACCGATTAGACGCTAGCTGAGGTCTGCTTTTCAGAGTTCATAAAGAATTGTGACTGTTTGATTTAATGTAGTCATTTGAGTTGAAAATAGGTCACAGTAATGGTATCATTATCATGTGGAAATCAAGACTATTGTTTTTTTCTTTGGAAGGTTTAAAAGTGGCATTATCTTAGTGTTCGCGTATGCTGACAAATCACAACAAGCTCTACAGCTCATGTGACACTATATAGGCAAAGCTATCATACGTTAAACTTTGGTAATCATGGGCTGTCATCCGAAAACCAGACGCCCTTGGTATATGCGGTAGTTCGATAAGAGGTAGACTTTGGCTAAGTTTACGTCATGACGTAATGGAAAATCGTTCTTCAGAAATGATGATGTTGTGCCATTGAAAAAAAAAGAATGAGTGAGCGTTAGTTTCGGGGGGATTTGTAAAATGAGAACAACAGTATAACTAAGAATACAAATAGTGAATGTTGGTGTGCACATTACTTGTTGTTTTACAATATTGACGAGTTTGTGGCTTGAAGTTTAGTTTTGAGCCCGACTTCTAGAGTATATGTCACTTTGTGCAGTTAATAAGTATCATAAAAATACACTGGATGGAGGGAAATATGACTCTAAATTTATATTACTGAAATGAATTAGAGTGAGAGTGCGTGAATTTGTCTCTTGCATTGAAAATCTACAATAAAGTAAGTATCGCCGGAAAGATTGGGTGATTTTTTTTTCTTTTTATTCCAAAGGGTCGTTAATCCGAAAATGAAATAAGGTTCCTTATTGCGAAGGTTGTTTTTAAATACATACACGCACGCACACACACACACACAAATTCCCAATACCTAGAGATTCGTAAATCCAAAAATAATACGAGTTCGTTGATCCGAAGGTTTTTATTTCGAAGGCTTTATTCCGAAGTTTCGTTGTTCCGAAGATTCGTGATCCCGAAAATGAAATATGGTTTGCTATTTGGAAGGTTCGTTAATCCGAAAATGTGAAGACGAGTGTACTAACAAACCTTCGGAATTACGGACCATATATTTCATTTTTGGATTAACGAAGCTTGGGAATAGCGAACCTCTTTTAATTTTTGGATTAAGGAACCTTCGGAATAACGAACCTTCGGAATTATAGACTTTCGGAATAACTAACCACATATGTCATTTTCAGATTTACAAACCTACGGAACAACGAACTTTCGGAATAGCGAACTGTAATCGAAAAGATTACGACCTCAATAAGATAAAGTGAATTATTAAAGACTTTTGTTTGTTTTATTCTTACATCGAGAAAACTAATGGCCTTGTGCTATAATCATCATGAATTATTGAACAATTTGTATGGTGTAACTTTGACATTTACTTTGTTTTTGGGCCGTTGTATGTGTGTGTGTCTAGTTTTTGTTTAAAGCAGTATCTAACTCACTGCTCTACGGGTTTCACTCACTACTCTTCTTCATGTTTAATCTATCAATTATTAGGCAACATTTTACATAATTTACCAACGGACGACATCATCTAAACAAACCACCACATTTTCCAAGGCAACTTAACGATAATCATTAATAGGTAATACCTATTTGGAATAGACAGCAGACAAAGAATTGTATACTCTTACTGGATCACTTTCGATATATCTTACAATAATGGCATCGGATCAATGCGTTTTGCATATCATATTATATCAATGATATAGGCCAGTCATTTTCTGTATAGAATATCAATTTTTCAAACATTGCCGAGAGCAATTATCCTCGTAATGCCACATATACCATAATCCACGTTTCACTCTGAACTACATCATGGACTCAGCCACAATCTAAAACATGACTTTCATTAGTACCGAACACTAAGGTCAGTGCCATGTCGAAGCTGCTAAAAGGCTTTGATGCTATATTTTTACGATAGCTGAGAAATGTCTCTTACCAAAGTCTCACCCACTCATTTCTCCGAAGCAGAGGTTCAAGATTTACGGTGCCACCGCACTTGTCAGCTGACTTTCTGTCTAACCTTGTGTAGGTAGTGAAAAGAAGAGAAAGGGAATAAATACAGAATAGAGCACATGCACAAATCACATAAATTAAACATGACATTATCAGTGAGAGAAAATGCAACGAAAACTTCAACGGCACAGACCTCTTATATACGCCACTTGCCTACACAACTTCCAAAAGTTGATATTTGTGTACACTCCTCAAAAAGTTTTAAAATATGAGTTAGATCAATTTCTACTATTTTCTTCTAACAAAAATCAATGCATGCCATAGGGGAAAGGGCAGTATTCTTGATTTTGGGATAAAGTCTGAATTCAAAAGTTGCAAAATGAACAGCAGTGGTTATGAAGAGTCAATAAAGAACAAGTCATCAGGCCCGTAGCCAGGGGGGGGGGGGGGGGGGGGGGGTGCGTCGGGTGCGTACGCACCCCCCCAAAAAAAAATTCTGAAAGGTCCACTTTTTCATAATAACGGTTTTTAGCAATTCTCAAGATAACAATCCAAATAAATATAAAGACACATTATATGCTACGTAAATGTGGAAGAGTACGTTTAACAATGTTAAAAATAATTGTACGAAACCCTCTTGTTGTATGAACCATCGGATCGTCCCCATGCACACAAACACAAATGTTATGTATCAATTTGTGCGAACTATTATTATATTGGCACTGCATGCCATGGCCCTTGGCGCGTGTGACCGGTGTTTTTTTTTTCCACTGGCCGCCCGAGTACGTGCGATTCGTGGATGACATTGAGGTTGACACTTGCATTTTTTCACAGGAACAGAGGTAAGTGGATGAAAATCTAATAGCCTCAAGTTTACATATATGATAAAAATTAAAGAAATTTCCTCGAAATTACTATAATCGAAAACCTGAGACATTCTCATATATTGTTGATTATTAGTTATACATTTTCTCATGTTGTGACAGTTCGATTGGTTCTCATTTTGAAGTGAGCCAAAACCTAAGAACATTCTCACTTATAATTTCCAAAGAGTATCATGCAGGCAGGCAAACTCAATTTAGTTGTATTTCATTTAAATGTAATGGGTAAGAGGGTATGAGAGAGAATGCTGAGCTATGAAGTAAAATGGTAAAGTAAAAAGTTTGTCAGATAGTATTACAAAAGCCTGAATATTGCAAGAGCTCCGGAGTAAAAACAGTCAGGGAAAAACCCTATGTATGATAACATTGTGAGAGCGTTAGACTGCATTGTGACGCGTCGTTATTTAATTTACATTCTTTATTCATATTTTTCATAAAAAACACAGGTAATGAGCCGGATTGGGTTAAAATTCTCACTTACAGCTTTGTAGAAGTCTGAGTCAACAGTATCACACAGTACTTCAAGACGTATTAGTACAAACGATTTCTTGAGCCTGCACCGTTTCAGGCTCTGTTCTGGATACGGCGGTAGAAACTCATTCTTTTTTGTTGTTTATTTTATCATTATTTACTAATCTCTTTTCTAACTTACAGGTAGCGGATTTCTTTACAGGCCAAATTCGGAAATGTACTGTTGATTATTACTTATACATTTTCTCATGTTGTGACAGTTCTATTGGTTCTCATTTTAAAGTGAGCCAAAACCTAAGAACATTTTCTCTTATAATTTCCAAAGAGTATTATGCAGGCACGCAAACTCATTTTAGTTGTATTTCATTTAAATGTAATGGGTAAGAGGGTATGAGAGAGAATGGAAAGTGCTGAGCTATGAAGTAAAATGGTAAAGTAAAAAGTTTGTCAGATCGTATTACAAAAGAAACTCATTCTTTTTTGTTTGCTTGTTTTGTTTGTTTATTTTATCATTATTTACTTATCTCTCTTCTAACTTAAAGGTAGTGGATCTCTTTGCAGCCCAAATTCGAAAATGCCTAGAGACAGCTAGTAACCAAATATCCTACTATAATTTAATAAATAAGAAATAACCATTCCAGTATGTATCTTCGTGTGCACAGTAAGACAGATCAAATCAAATAGGAAAACATCTGAGCACTAAGCCTGAGGTCTGAATTTGCACTCAACTTCTTCCAATGGCTAACGGATGTTTAATTTTTGAATTTCACTGACCTCCAAATTTCACAAAGAAAACCTTAGCATGATGGTTAATATGACATTTTGACTGATATTGGAGATGTTTGCGAATCGGATCTACTACCTTTAATATTATTAAATCTAAAATGATTATTTGAAAGTTCGGAAATGCTGGAAATATCCTACCACAAGGAGGCAAAATATAAATGGTTCACATTTACAATTCATTTTGTTTTAAAAATTTTCTTATTTATTTTCGTTTTTGACAAACTCGCATACCAACGGCTGATATACTGTATAGTAAAGTGAATGTTTCATCTTCCAAACAGCATCCAATGGGATGGAAAACTCCAACTGAAAGGTGGACACCGTGACCATACTCGCTAAAGAAAACGCGTAATAGGGGTCGTTTTTTTCTCACGGATTAGATGGAAAGTGTGATGTACGAGCGTATATAATCAAAGGGTATCAAAAAGGCCGAAATTTGGGAAAGTGGTATATTGTTCAATCATGATGAAGTACTTCTTTAGGGTGCAGGAAACATTTAAGGAATACTTGTTTTTAAGGCCCGAAAAAATCATATGATCATTACTCGTTTAGGGGCCATTTTGAAAGTCCATGTATGAGCATGGTGTCCACCTTTTAATTGTCACTACCCCTCCCGGGACAGTATCAAAGGACCGTTTTGTTAATTAACGCAATCCCCCCTTCCTTCAAAAATCCTGGCTTCAGGCCTGCTAACGCGGGTATACAATAGAAAAAATAAAAGTTAAAACAACACCAGGAAAATCACTATTCTCAATTTTGCGGCGCGCTACGCGCGCAGAGTCTCGAACACAATTAAACTTTGCAACTTCCTGGCAAAATGAGTTTTTACTATTTCCTACATGAAATACCGTAACGCGATTGCATGCAACAGACAAAAATAAAAAATTTCCTCGAGACTTTAAAACGTCATTAAAACAGTCAAAATTCACAATTTGCGGTGCGCTTCGCGCGCAAATTCTTATACAACTTTTGTAGTTCGGTCGTCCAAAGAATATATATATATATATATATATATATATATATATATATAATTGTGTGTGTGTGTGTGTGTGTCATCATTGGTATTGGTACCGAAGGTCCGTTTTTTTAGTGACCGCACCCCCCTTGAAAAATCCTGGCTACGGGCCTGGTCATGCTTTTTTTTCTTTTTTTTTTTGGTATGAAGTTACCTCTTTCGTTCCCAGCTGGTTAGACACAAGAGCCAATTTCAATAGAAATAGCTTATAGCGGTTTTGCCATACCCGGAAATGTCGTTAGCTCTCTTTGTACTTGGTTGTTCTTTCATATCATGTGCAGGCAGTGTTCAAAAGACACGCGGCTTATACAGGACATCGAAGCTGGTATGCTTCAAAAAGATGTGGCCGAGAGACAAGGTGTAAGACTTTGTTGTGTTGACATGGTTGATGTGAAGGTTATGTGAGATTAAATGGTGTGATTCTTGCTCTAAAATAGCCATACATGTGGGTTTATTCGCTATCCGTAGTAGTAGCATATCATTTTGCAGGGAATTCTGTCGTTACCAAGCATGTCTCGATTATTACTGAGATAAGAGAGCAATCATGGATTAAACTAAGATATCCATTTTTTTGTTTTTGTTTATCTATATGATATACTTGTATAATTGAACAACAAATTATATACGTATAATATATGTATATATATTATACATATGTGTGTATGTATATGTATTCACACGATGGAATGAGAGGATTTGTGTGTGTGTGTGTGTGTGTGTGTGTGTGTGTGTGATTACTAACCTTACTAAAGATTAGATGAAAACAGTACAAAAGCACAACCAAGCGAGACAAGCTTGTAGAGTGTAATCTTGCTCTGAGCATTAAAGTGGATGACATGTTAGCTCCTACGCAATGACTTTGTACATGAAATGCACAAATTTGAGTCGTTATCATAATCATCATCCTTATGACATTATAATCATATTGATTATCCAACAAAGTCACTAGAATTAGCATATATAGTTCGTATTTTCTTTTCAACTGTACAAAAGTTATAAAAGCAGATAGGAATACATTTTTCCTCGCATGCTTGAAATTATGTTTTAAAAAATCAAACTTTTCTTGATATGCACAGAGCAAAAAGTAATCAAAAAGTAGTTGACATTGCGTAGCTCTTTAACGTAAAGGTTTTAAGCAAAATAATTCGGCAGGGTATTTTGCACTAATTGATTAAGTTTTGGTGCAAAAATGAGAATTATCTATTTTGTTATACATGAGTGAGCATTCGCTAAGGGGAAAAAAAACTTGTCAAGTTTTTAAAGTTACAAGAGTCATTTTGGGGGGTCTATAAAACATTTTCGGTTTGGTTCATGTTTAATGGCTGTTATCGTTTTATCATCCGTTCTTTGACTCTCTGTCAACTATCCTGACACTTTCTGTTCTTTCTTTCAGGTTATAGGTGAGTTTAATTTTTGGGGAAAATAGCAAGGTTGAAGCCCCATCTAAAACTGCAAAATCTTTAAGTTTATTGAAAGTACTGACATCAGATATTGTTACCAACAAGAAACGGCACATTTTGTGTGAACACTGCGAAGAGGAAGTCGTAGTGTTGTGGTTGAATGAAAGCTCTGTAAAGATGGAGTAAGAAATGTTGAAATAAACTGTTAATGTGGCATGGGGGTGGGGGACAATCTATGGATGATAAAACAACACAATTAAACCCTCACCAGACACAGAATCTTTCACAGACCACCAAACATGACATTTGTGACTTTCGAAAAGTGACTAATATGTCTTGAATGTGTGCTCACTCACGAATGACCCTACAAATCATTTTCATTGTTAGGCCTTATAATGGACCTAAACTTTGGAATGACTTCACCTGTGAAGTCACTATTATTCCATACTCTCATATATTTAAAAGCATATTAAAATCTTTCTTGCTGGGTATGACAGTGAAGCAACCTCATTAGATGCTTGGAGCAACATTGATTTGTCTTGTCATCCTTTGTCGTTCGGGCAGTCTATATTCCTTTTCCTCAACCGTAAATCACAAAGGTGCCTACCAGAGTCAAGTAAACATGATGATTATTATTTTTTTTTACTTATCTTTTGTTTCTTCCCATCTTTGTATCGGTCATCATTCTCTCTAAAAAAAAAAAATCGAGTGAAAATATTCACTCTTAAAGGAGTGAATACGAAAAGAGTGAAATCAGAGTGAAATTGGAGTGAATTTGAGTGAAAATGTTCATTTTCGCTCGTTTTAGAGTGACGTCAGGGATCATGTCAAAATCTTCGAGTGATCCCTGAGGTCACTCAAATATGAATGAAAATGAACATTTTCACTCAAAATTCACTCCAATTTCACTCTAATTTCACTCTTTTTTGTATTCACTCCTTTAAGTGTGAATATTTTCACTCGATTTTTTTTAGAGAGCAAGCAAAAAAAAAATGAATATCATTAATTGTATTCAGAATTCATTTTCAAGAAGTTTGCTTATTTTGTACGCAAAGCTGTTGTAGCTCAGTGAAAAAAAACAATGGACAATCAATGATGTTCCTGATCCTAGTCCTCTGGCTGCGGCAGTTGTTCCCCTATTGGTACTTTATTTTCATTGCTTAGTCCATCGGAGGAAGCGTAAAGCCGTAGGTCCCGTAGCTACTTGCTTTTAAGCATCCGATACTTCCCTAGCAGTCATTTCGAAACAAATCAAAGGAACCGGTAATGTTTGCAAGTACTGTGTCTAGCTGATTCCATCATATTTCAGAGTTTTATAATTCACTAAAAGGTTTTCATTGACATTTGTTTAAACGTCAGTCTTGTGTTATTTACCTTTTCATTTATATCATGAAGCATACTTTTGTGATTATTTTCTACGCTTTGAACTATATTTTGATGATTTTGATCATTCATATCTAATGATTTCTGTTGTAATTGGTTGAGGACTAGGAGAAAAGACCTCAACTCAGTTCAGTTAAAAATGTAGATACATTGTATCTACATGACAGGACATAGTTGTGCAATGTTTGGTTACAATTCGTTATTCGGAAGGTTCTTTATTCCGAAGATTCATTAATCTGAAAATGAAATAGAGTTGTTATTCTGATGGTTCGATGATAAAAAATGAAATAAGGTTCATTATTTCGAAGGTGCGTTAATCTGAATATGAAAAAGAAAAATCATTAATCCGCAAAACGCAAACGTTCATATGTTTCGTAATTTCGAAGGTTCAATACGTACCTTCTTTCATTTTCGGATAAACAAACCTTCGGAATAACGAATATCAACCCAGGGTTCATTAGACATGTATCTTTAGGTTATTCCCGGGAACTGTTTCATATAAAGCTCGATGTGTACAACATTATATCGTAAGTGTTAAAATAATTGCAGTTGCTATAACAGCATTCAAGCAGCAACCAAACGGTTACGTTTAATGTTTTGTTCAATATGACTACCATTATATCGCGCGTTGAGGGATTTCCAAGATTAAAGTAGACGCCAATTGCTCACGCAGATGTAGTTTTGAGGCTGATTCTGTGTTTGAAGGCGTCTCGTTGAGAGCTAAAAGGTAAACCAATTCTAGGAAGGTGAGGAGGATGTGAGCAAAGTTGAAATTATATTGGACACTTGAAGTGCTGAGGCGGAAATAATTCAAGGTTGTGTAACGAAGGACAAGGTGACATCATTTCTTAAATGGCACGCGATTATGCCGCCCATCGTCGTCCGAGTTTTATACCCGTCTGCTAATTTGAGAGCCGCGTTCGGAGATTTCGTCGCAGTGTTTGCTCAGCAAAATTATCAACGTAGCGGAAGCGAATCTCGGCTACAAGAAAAGTACACCGCGTATGAACGAGCTGAGTGATGTCACTCTATTCGTCAGGTGAGCGCCGATTGCAAGGGACCAATAAAACAGAAAGTGATGCTGAGGCAATAATGGAAATGGATGAGGATGATCTCACAAAGAGGCATGACTGCCCGATCTTTTGGAGGCGTTTTTACTAGAATATAAAGAAAATAAGTAAGCGTACTATCCCGTCTGTGGGGAAACGTATTTTTGACTGTCTTGTGCCTCTCCGTGTCTGTAGTTAAACTCTCTTTTTTCACAGTTTTTCATGTCGGTACACTGGTGTTTTGAACAAGGGATCCATGTTTATCTTAAAACTGTGCGTTAGCTTGAAAGAACCCATTAATGACTCAGGGCATTAGTGTGTATGATGTCCATTTCATTATTGTGATTTATAGACTCTTCTTTGAGGCTGCACTTTATGACTAAAAGGAAGTTGTTTACATAACAGACATATCCTCTTTCGTATTACAAGCAGCAAGAGCAGACACAGTAGTAATTATCTAAGCGGGGCGGCGGATTTCTACTGACAGGGGTAATCCTTTCTCCTCCTGAATGGAGACAGCAAAAACTAGATTCTTGATTATTCCACAGAGCAGAGTATATCAAGGTAGCTTTACAGGCAATGACGAAACATGGCGTATGAAGATGACGGGATTTCGAGCTTATTGGGCTAAAAGGCGAACTCTAATCCAAGGATGTAGATCATCTGTTATAAAACAAAAATTGTTGTTTATTGCTGTTTATTTGCTTTTACGAAGACATCTAGAAAATGGTCACAATTACATTTTTTTTTAATGTCTGCTTTTGCACATGGCGGCACATGCGAAGTTCTTACCTGCAAAATTTTGCAAAATTTTGATGTGAATGATATAGGCTCGTCAGACAACAATTATTATATAGTGTTTGTTACCTCATTGCTTTTGTAATTTTACATGGGTGATTTTCTCTGGTGGCGAGAAATTTGTTTTTATATTCTTTTTGCATGTATTGAGCAAAAGGACTGAAGTTCTTCCTGAGAGAGTTTTATAAATGCGTAGAAGTGTCACATAACTCTCTCACACACACACACACACACACACACACACACACACACCCATCTACACCTACTATTCTTTAAATATGTACCAACATCAACTAATATGCGGTTTTTTTAAAGTTGGGAGGGGGGCAGGTATATTTCTTGTGCCACTTTCGGGTTTGCAGACCTCGGTAACATTTTGTCAAAAGCCCTCACAGGCTAACGCTAACGTATACACGCATTATTCTTCTGTGTCGTTTGTGTGTGAGTGTGTTGCGTCATTCTTAGAGTTCACGTTGTGTTGTTGACTGTAAACTTATAAAATGTTATCTATAGAAGATAGGAACATGTTCAAGTCATGTGTTGTAATTACTTGTTCTTTATTTTTCTTTTCGTTGTGGCAGGCCTACATGTATTCTTTTTTTTTCTGGAGGATTTTTGTTACACCATTATCGGCATTATAAAAATCATTTTGCGAGATATAGTTATCATAATCTGCTTCACTTGCATTGATTTGCGCTATCATGTTTAAGGTATGGGTTGAAATTAATTGTAATCCTATCAAGTAGGCCTACTCCCCTTTCCTTAAAGTGTTTCAATCACACAAAAACTACCCTTTGGATTTGGAGGAGCACCTAAGAGGCACTCAGAAGAGTAGGGCCTAAATTATTACTTTCTTCTCATTGTTTGTCACCTTCTTCCATAATTTGCAGAAATTTCTTCTAGGCTCTCACAAAATTAATCTTAAATCAACTCCGTCCCTTTTTCATGTGTGTGTGTTCTCCTTGTGTGCTCCAGACTATCACAGCGTTGCAGCATTGCGCAGAAATTCACAACAGGAGTTATCATCATTCGCGCTGCCCAATAACTTAAGCGTCCATGAGGTCCTGACATGAATAAGAGTGGGTGTTTAAGCTTCTCGATGCACATGAAATTGCCGGTATTCATTTGGGTGAACAGCGACTTGACACTACCATGACACTACTACGGTCTGTGAAGAACACTTCACACGACTGGACTTCCGTCCACGTCCAGCTATCCCAGCCTCATGCAATGAACATGACGACTAACCTATACAGGCAGAGTTGCCTATCGATAGTGCTTCCCGAGTAGTCTAAATTCAAGACGCATACACTTTTTAGTGCAAGCGGGAGTATACTCTTCCTCTCATTCATGCCGTACACTACTCGTTGAAGAACTTCACACTTTCAATCTCCAAAACAATGACAGTCATCACTGTAACAAATTAAATTTGCAACAGAGTAATACACTTTAATACGGACATTCATTTCTCTCCTTCCTTTGTTTCTTTTTCATTTTACTGAAGACTAGGTGTGAGCTTAATAGAAGAATATCCATGTACCCGTCCTAGACATGATACTTTGTTAACGTAAAAATATAGTTTACACCTGATACTTCAACTTAAACTTTAGAAGTAAAACCTTGAACTTCAGTTATATGTATATCAAGAAAATATATCATCAGTATAGGGGCAATGTGAGAGCAGGGCTATACATAGCACACCAGCGCAACCTCACTCGATAAATGCAGTTTATTCTGTCATTCGTTCTCTCCAAAAGCGCCACCAAATTACAAACTAAAGAATGCGAGGGTAATCAGCAGTTTAACAAACGACCGTGAAGCGTGGTCATATCCGTGAAGAGTTGAGGATAATTCTTTAGCTATAAATTGCATTTAATCGGAAAGTGTACCACTTGACAAACCCGTGTCTAAACAATATTGGGGGAGCCGTCAGGAGGCGATCATGAAATAAGCGCTGAGCAGTGAGTGGCATTTGGAGCCCGAGCCCTAGAGCATGAAGTGGCGTAACTGCTCATCTCATGGAGAGCTGTAACCGAGTTTATTTTGCCGTACCATTATTTGGAAAGTCCCATTACGTGCAGAGCGTCGCCGCGTCTCTCCACTAGTCCTTGGACGTTGCCAGTCCATTTTCGGTTCATGAAATCGTAATGTTCACGTTAACGCAACAGCTGGGAACAAGATCTATGGTATTAAAGACGATTTAGTATACAGATTAGCTTTCTATCGGCACTTTGAAACTACATAAAACTATAGGTGCATAGAGGCTGCACGCAATTTGGGCTATTTAAGGGTAATGATGACGTCAGTCCGACCATGTGTTGCAATCTTTAACTAGGACCAAACCCAACATTTCAAATCTGTGGGAAAGGAATGTATTATGATGCACATTGTCTGTTTCTTTCCCTTTAAAAAAATGCGAGAACTCTCATTCTTAGTGGAAAATTGTTTTCATTGTTTTCATTTATTTTTTATCATCTTAAACAAGCAGTTGGCTCTTTATCAAAAGTTGATGATACAAAGCCAATGGGACCAATCTCTGATTTGTTAAGAGTTTTCAATGGCCTGCGTCAAAGTTACATAAAGTACGTGATGTACGTACATGAAAACTTGATCTGAAATTGCATTGAGATTAGATACGTCATAGTGGCAATACATACATGCTCTCTTGCAAGTTCGTGATTCGAGTTCTAACTGCAAAGCAAATGATGAAGAAATAAAGTACTTCCAAATTCGATAAGCGGTTCCAAAGATCACAGAAAAGTTAGGGCTGGCTTCGAGAATGCATTATGTACGTTGAGGCTAATTGCGCCTTGTCATTTCATGAGGTCTTGATTTCATAGGTGGTTTTCACTTTTTAATTTTCATCAGCAGAGGATTCATTACTGTCATTTACAGCTATATAGTTATAAGCCCATCAGCGACATATAGATTATACTTATAAGCGCTTTTAGCCATTTATTATTGCCAAAATACATTTTCAGGGAACATAGAAGAACAAGAACAATACTTCTCGTATCTACCTTCTTTTTTTTTTTGTCTGTGCGGATTGCCCGCTAAAATTTCAATAGACCAAAAGTATGATTGAAAACGGTTTCCTTATCAAATAACCAAGAAAAAAAATATCCCAATGCAAGCAAAGTTTCAAATCGTCTCGTATTACATTCACCCAACTCACGTTATTGTCCCCGCCGAACGAGTTCGAGCAGGGGACTATGAAACGGGCTCCGTACGTGTGTGTGTCCGTGTGTCTGTCTGTCCGTCCGTCCGTCTGTCTGTGCGTCCGTGTCTGATCAAAATGTTCAATTTGCTACTTCTCTGTCATTTATGAGCCAATTTTAATTCTGTTTGCTTTATATGATAGCACTACATGGGAGCTTTGAAACTTCTACACAGAATTTCAGTTGTGACCTTTGACCTTGACCTTTGACCTATATTGTACATTTTGCTTCAAAATGCTACTCCTTCGCCATTTCTAACCCGATTTCGATTCCGTTTGCTTTATGTGATGGCACTAGGTGAGGGCTTCAAAAGTTCTACACAGAATTTTGACCTTTGACTTCTTTGACCTTTGACCTTGATTTTTGACCTATATTGTACATTGGCTACAAAATGCTACTCCTTCGCCATTTCTAACCCGATTTCGATTCCGTTTGCTTTATGTGATGGCACTAGGTGAGGGCTTCAAAACTTCTACACAGAATTTTGACCTTTGACTTCTTTGACCTTTGACCTTGATTTTTGACCTATATTGTACATTGGCTACAAAATGCTACTCCTTCGCCATTTCTAACCCGATTTCGATTCCGTTTGCTTTATGTGATGGCACTAGGTGAGGGCTTCAAAACTTCTACACAGAATTTTGACCTTTGACCTTGATTTTTGACCTATATTGTACATTGGCTACAAAATGCTACTCCTTCGCCATTTCTAACCCGATTTCGATTCCGTTTGCTTTATGTGATGGCACTAGGTGAGGGCTTCAAAACTTCTACACAGAATTTTGACCTTTGACTTCTTTGACCTTTGACCTTGATTTTTGACCTATATTGTACATTGGTTACAAAATGCTACTCCTTCGCCATTTCTAACCCGATTTCGATTCCGTTTGCTTTATGTGATGGCACTAGGTGAGGGCTTCAAAACTTCTACACAGAATTTTGACCTTTGACTTCTTTGACCTTTGACCTTCATTTTTGACCTATATTGTACATTGGCTACAAAATGCTACTCCTTCGCCATTTCTAACCCGATTTCGATTCCGTTTGCTTTTTGTGATGGCACTAGGTGAGGGCTTCAAAACTTCTACACAGAATTTTGACCTTTGACATCTTTGACCTTTGACCTTGATTTTTTACCGATATTGTACATTTTGCTACTAAATGCTACTTCCGGCGGGGACATATTTTACGCACCGCGTAATTTCTACTTTTCCTTGTTAGTATTCATACGGATAGCGTATCGACCTCGAGCTACTTCATCATAACGTAACTATGCAGTCTTATTTATTGGCAAGAATTCGCATTGTGTTTAAAGATCAAGAAGTTGGATTTGAATGAACCTTAAGTCATTGATTTCAGTTAAAAAAAATGTTAAATTCGTACTCATTCATTCACTGTATCTCTGTAAATTTTTTTCGTCGCATAACCCACACTATTATTATTGGACAAAACAGGGATACCTGATATTAGAGAGCAACCTTTTGGGAGAATCTAATATATCAATTTTTGTATTTATTTTGTGTGTGTGTGTGTTGGTACGAAATAACATCGGTCCTTCATTCATTAAGATTAACAGTGATGTTCTCAGCCGATATTTTTTGCTCCGTCAAAGCGAATAGTCTCCCGTTAGAATTGAAGCCATCGTTCTGTATTACAGGAAGTCACAGGGAACCATGAAGGTTAGCGAAGTGCGTTCGGAAATAAAATCACCGTGTTCTACTTAACACAATTCTAGAAGATTCTTGGTTTATCGCAGCAGTGCATCAATATCCGCAATCATGACTCTGCCCTAGATATATATATTGGGTGGGGTTTTTTTTCAAAGTGCTGCGACTCAATTCCTGGATCATCTGAGAAATCACCCAAGTGTTTTTAATTTGACTCTGCTCACTTTCGGAACGGTCAGTTGCTGTTTTCAACGCCTCTTGAAAAAGCGACAAGTACTTGACCTCGGATATTCTCTCGCGGTCGTGTGTGCATCCTTGCGTGAAATTCCAATACACACAGTCCGGGGAGAACGCCGCATCGGCTCGAGGTCATCTGGCGGACGGCTCTCCGCTTTACAGCTGCCCCGCGAAGCAGGAAATCCTTACCTTCATAATAGTGCCCTAACGTCAAATTTAAACGTTACTTTCAAAAAACCATTTAACGACTTATATTTCATCGTTTTCTTTGGTTTGTATACCTACCTATAGTTATACGTAGTAGGCCTATTAATGTTTTCCCTCCTTTTTTTCTAAAAAGACGGAAAATTGAATATTTTGAAGTTTCAGTTATAAAATGTATCCTCTTGCAATGAGTTCACATACATACACACACACACACACACACACACACACATGTACACACATGCAGGCTTATGTTCTAGAGTTATGTATTGCATGAAATTATGCGCATTGTTAATGAATTTCAAGTAGCAATTTCTTGTAGTGCTTCAGTCGCCAAGAAGTTCTAAAAGGTCAATGAATCGATCTTAATACAGTCTCAACAATAAAAAACAGTAACTGTACAATTGTAACTGAGCAAAGAAATGCCTAGACGGTATAATTCCTAAAGTGGCAATATAAGCTCCAGAGAGAGAGGGGGGTACCTATACACACGTATATATCTATAGAAACACAAACGTCTCTGTCAGCCGATGAGTGTCAGGGATATAGTTCTGTCAGTGGCATTAGGGTTTTGACTATGACGTCACGTTACTATACCCTAAAGGCAATAGAGTTAGGCGCTATGACGTCATACTGCAGTGAGGAGTCATTGGATAACACGTCGGCCCTTCCCCTAGACAAAACCAGCTGAAATAATAATCGTTTTCATTGATTTAAAAAAAAAATGTAGGGAGAATCAAAGTGAGAAATTACCCGCCCGCTCACGTAAGCCAGACATCGAGGGGAAAAAAAAGAAATAAGTATCTAATAAATCATGCAGGTGGGAACTACTCCACAAAGTGATAACAGTGCACGCTCAAAATTTAGAAGCTACACAGCAATACTGTTCTAAATAGGGTTGAGACCCGTTGAATCGAATACTTTACAGTCGTACCCTTTCAAATAAAATTTGCTCCAACTTTGAAGTCAATTATACTGTAGTTGCCACACGAATGAAAACAGTAAGGAGATTTTTTTTTTAACGTATGTCCTTTTTTTTTGTCACGTGATGATACGGGTAGGTTTGTGAATACAGCTGCTTGGGTTGGGGCTCAGGGGTATATTATTTGCACCGATAGAAAATCACGCCTTTATACAGGACGTGAATACATCAGTCACACTTGGGAATCCATTTCTGAGTGGTATCACAGATATGTGACGCTACATGAAAATCAAAAACGAATAACCAATCCAGACTGCAACGCGAGACGAAAATAACAAAAACCTCAGAAACTATGTCATCTTATTTATGATACAATTTCCCCTTAGCGAAACAAGGCCTACATAAGACTTTACGAGAGCCAATAACTTTGATTCTATCGCCCGCCCCCGTCAAATTATCAAGAAAATATCACTTTATTGATGTGTTCTTCGTCCTTCAAACTTCCGAGCAATTAATTGCCTGTTTTGGCGATTCTACCTGAAACAGCTGCTCTGAAATGGGTCATTTACAGCACTTGTTTCAAATCAGAAACTAATAAGCAAACACAGTTAACGTATTAGCATCATTAAAGTGACTAATCACCGACTTAATGACTATTTTGACGTAGCTACTGCTCCTAAAAACACCCGTTGACGTACCTTAATTACAGCAGAGTTAGAGACTCTTTATAGTTAAATACAATTTTGCCCATCAAACGTCCAGTTGACATGTATAAATGACAAAGACCAGTAGAGCAATACCAATCCAATCATTGTTTATTTCGTTCGTCCTCGCACGTTCAGGGCATAGTTTTCATTACTGTATTATCATTATCATTATTATTATCATTATTATTATCATTATCATCATTAGTAGCAGTAGTAGTAGTAGTATCATCTTCATTATCATCATTATCATTATTGTCAGCAATTTG
The DNA here is from genome assembly GCF_040938485.1 of Diadema antillarum. Classification (NCBI taxonomy): domain Eukaryota; kingdom Metazoa; phylum Echinodermata; class Echinoidea; order Diadematoida; family Diadematidae; genus Diadema; species Diadema antillarum. The sequence continues at coordinate 780,753 of NW_027271244.1, read as the reverse complement.
CAGCGCGTCGGGCATTGTCGAGTTCTATCATAGTCTGGACACTCACATTTTGCGGAAATGAAAAGTTTCCTCCATGGCGCCGGACCTAATGTAAGAAAATGTCGCGACACAGTATATGATCAAAGGAGGTTTAAGTGAAAGGAGTCACAACCGTCTTCGCTAGAAATAAAAATGAAAATTACTCGATTGGGCATGCCCGGGTACTAATATGACATACCTATCAATATAGAATTACTTTTCTATATAAGTTTTCTTTGTGGGAATTAAGTGGAAAAGTGATAAAACCAGATTTTCAGGATGGTACAATAATAAACACTTTCACATGATACAGCTGTGATTTACACTTTTGCACAAATTTCTTTTGTTTTATAATACTTTATAATTAAGTGATATTTCATTTCATTCAATAAAGAAACAAGCAAAATATATCCAATACTATGTTAAAGGGAACGTATAGTTTTGATTGAGGCCTAACTTCATGTTTCTAACATTTTTGGTGAGATAATGAGAAACCTTTTAAGAAATATGAAAGAACATGTAATTTAAAGAGGAATTCAACATTTATTTGATGAATATTGGTTTTGAAACGGCTGAGATATCCAAAACAGAGCGATCTTAATAAAAGGTGGGACCCACCTTTTATTACGATCGCTTTGTTTTACTTTGTTTTTGGATGTCTCAGCCATACCAAAAACGATTTTCATCAAATAGATTATGAATTCCTCTTAGAATGGTATGGCCTGTACTATTTCATAAGAGGTTTCTTGGTACAGTATCTCACAAAAAGTTATAAGCCCATCAACTCTCATCTCCACCAATACTATCCCTTTAACGTTCAAAATGAACCATCAGATTGCTCAGCAAGACGACGGCATCGAACATCGATGCCCAAAGGCACAAATACACCTGTGGAGTTCTTCTGGACATTAGTAGAAAACTGACAATTGTTCGAATAATTACAGCCAGTTGGAGCTCCAACTCTTAAACTCTTGGTATGATATTGAATGACCTGATATACATACCACGAGAAATCACTCGCTTACCTTGCAATCTCCCACCAAAGTAAAAATCCTGTGTCATGCTCCAAGATGAAAATAAATGAAACAATCAGACTGGCAAACGTTTCATCTAAATGACACATAATAGAAAAGAATGGTGAAATCTGTAAGTATCTGTGTTCTGCTAATAACGAGCAAAATTTAATTATCACATTAACATTTAAAAGGATTTAGGTGAGGTAATTATTTCACTACTTCATGGTCTCCCACTGACCTGCACACAAACATGTATCGTTTTGTTTCCTTCTCACTTTCTTTCTTTTTGTGTGTGTGTGGAAAGACAAAAAAAAAATAAAGCGTAGTAGCTACTAGTATTGCTTTAAAGAACCAATGATGATTTCTAATTAGAATGCAATTTTGCTTGCCGAATCAAATCCTAAGGACATTTTTTTTTTAAAACAATGGTGTCGTTTCAAATCTCCCGATATAAATTGCTTTTGCAGTTGTGATCGATTTCACACCTCTTTGGAATCAAGTAAACCATATAAATCAAACAAATTGATAAAACTTACCTATGAGAGGTTTGGTTTCTATCACAAAAAAACAACAACAAACCACTCCTGCTTTTTTTTTTGCATTCTCAATTTGTCAAAATTGACATGAAGATGAAGTGGCATTAATACACAGTTTCGAGGGTCTTGCTCTTCACAGAGGCCCTGACCGCGAAACGGGAATAAGTGAATACCTCGTTGAGTAAAAAGGTCACAAGGCTATTCGGTCAAATTCTTGAGAAAAATGTTTTAAACCGCGACATCACTCGTTATTGTCAAATTAAGAACCAATAGCAAAGAAATTGTATTTAGGGTAAACAAAGCAATTTCAAGACGAAATTAAGGCAGTCTTCAATTTGAAAAAAAAAAAACATGTTTTCTGCACAGAATCAGTCAGCCGGCGATAGGCTTGATTTGACAAAGCAAAACTCATTTTCATATATGACAAAAGAAGTGAATTGCGTCAATGTATTTTAGAAGAAAACAAGGGTTGATGTCTGAATCACTGACGAATGTGCGATAGTAACCTTTCCATAAATTACCGCAGTCATCAATCATGTCCGACTTGTAATATGTCTTCACGCTGCGTCGACTTGGTAGGACAATATTTCAAGCCTCCCTCATCAGATGCAGCCATGATTTAAAGTGCCTTATTCCATCTATACTTTCCCCGCATGTGACCTCTTTTATACTACCCAATGTAGAAGATAATCGTCGCCAGAAACGATGCCTCTGAATTATTTCTTGACATATTTCGTTCTCAATGCAGCGAGAGGCTGCAGCGCTTGAGTTGGAGTTTGGATTAAGATTGATATCACATAAAGACATAAAAAACTGTAAATGCTATGATAACGTAGCGAGGAATTTTTGCAGGGGATGAAGAGAAACCAGTCTGTGTACTGAATCAACCACTGCCACTTTACATGAACAGTAGATGATCTTCAAAGGGACTGTTTGGCACTTCCAAACATAATCTATCACACCCACGTGACTAAGGGCATGTTTTTAATGAACAGCATCCATCATAACACTTATTCCTCCTTGTGTTGGTTAGGGTTGTAGTGACATCGCCTGTCATTTCCTCCTTAAACTTCAAACTTAGGAGCTGTGAGGAAGTATCTTTCCGAATTAACAAACCTATGGAATTAGAAATGAAGGGTGTAAAAGCGAGCATTGACATACAAATGGAGCGCGACGACAAATTTCAAAAATAATTATTGCTTACAATTGTCAGGCACCCATTTTCACATTGGGTCGAGAGGGACATCGTGGGCAATATCTTGTCTAGGCGTTCTGAGTGAAAATGTGCGTGCGTGTATATATATATATATATATGTGTGTGTGTGTGTGTGTGTGTGTGTGTGTGTGTGAATTACATATATGATATATGATATATGATATATATATATATATATATATATATATATATATATATATATTATGTATGAGTTAAATATATGCCAATCTATTAAGTATAAAAATATGATTGATATGAGACGAGGAATGGGAAATATTCAAAAATACTGTTGTTGTTTTTTCTAGAGAAGACAAACATGATTGATGAGACCTAAATGATATGTGTGCTGGAGATAGTGGATGTGAAATGTATTATCAGAAATGTATTCTTGTGGGAGTTAAAATTGTTATAAACCAAAGATATTCGAATGTGTATGGGGTAATTCAGCTACTTATTCAGTCAAGAAGTTCTCATGTACACGTTCGTAACATCACATCACATATCTACGGTGCTCCAGTTTCTCGTGTTTATTGTGGCTCTTTGAATGATTTACTACACAGACACACGAAAAATAAGTAAAACGGCGGGCTGTTGTTTTTTTTCCTGCTTTTGTGTATGTTGACAAATTTTGCACTTCTGTCTGAGGGTACACGCACGACGATAATTTCGGAAGTGTTCACGGGAATTGAAAGAAGTTTATTCTATTTCAAGCATCTTGTCAGAAGATTTCATCACTATTTCATTCTGTTTCAAATACAAGAAAAAAAAACTCTCTTTGTTGTTTCAGCATGTGGGCGAGGGGTAATGTCGGACATCTAAGACATGCCTTCTGCGAATCTTTACTGGCTTTCGACGGATGACGTCAGACCAATTCAAAAATATCTCACATACATGCGATGACGTCACTGACCACAAAACCGTATTGCCATTCCCACTTTTACACAAAATGAAAACACAACACACAATGGCGCAGAGACACAAGCACATGGTACACTTTGCACATATTAGTTCTCCGATGACGTCACATCCTTAAACAGGGCTTTAGCGTAAACTAATATATGGCGTTTTGCCAGTTAGAATATTGGTTTCTTGGATCCATTTTCGTTTCTGGTCAGAGCAGTGGACATCCCATAGAATGATTGAATTACGGGATGTGCGTGTGCTCTCGGCTTTTGCATATAATTAAGGAAATCATATCGGTGTCATACTGGACTACCCGTATGAGTTTATGTTTCTCGAGCGTCAACCTCCCCCCCCCCCCCCCCCCCGATGTTCTGCCTCTATTAAGGATGGCTCAAGTTCGTAATCTGATTGCTCTCAAGTGTTCTTCCCCTCCTCCCCACCCTCCCCCTTTCTGGATCTACATTGTTTTGACACATGAAAATATGACACGTGTCCTAGAATTGTCTGTGGTCTGTGTTTTTGAAAGACATCTGTCTAGGATGACGTGTGCTCGTGCTGAGCAATTTCCCCGATTTCCTCGGCAATGACTGAGGAGAGCCATCGCCCTGCTCTCATCTGCTGCTATATTAGGACAAGCAGGTGCTGACAAACGTTGCCATGACAACGCGAGGTTATTGGTTCTGCTTGCGTGCGTTTCAAGAGTGATTTGGGGCATCCCTTACCGACTCCTTTTCAATCGTCAATGACGCTTACTGAAGTTATTGGAAACGCAAGTGGCTTGATAAAAGGAGTCAAATATATCGTCGCTTCTTCTCGGTTTGCTAACGTCGGATGTAACAAAGTTGTTCGCATTCAGAAACGTCTCTATTTTCATTCTCTGACAATCTCTTGAAGTGTTCCTTTAAGGTAAAATGGCTACTTGACAAATCGAAAATAATATATTATCATTTTATGGGGGTAAAAATAGATTTCACACTTCCCGTTATAGAGACTTCAGAGTTCTTTGTGACGTGGCAACAGGATATACTAAGTCAAAAATTCGGCTTCCGGTTTGAAATACTTTTTGTGTCTCAGTGTAACTCTCCAAAATTTTTGATTTTTCAAACCATTGAAAAAAGGGGGATATTTTGCTTGTCGGGTGAAATTTTGTTCTGTTTCACATGAGATTTCTTTTACTCCGAAATTATTCTGGTCACAGTGAGGTAATGAAACAGAGAAAGATAGAGTGCAAAGATGATTATATACAGAAGACCACTGCAGGAAGTAGAGTATCTTCAGATGGAAGAAATCTACTAAAAGAAGGCATATCGCAAGTGCGTAGTCTGAATTGAGTCACACAATGATTTAAATACACGATATATTTCCTGCTGTGGGATCTCGTATAGGAGTACTAAACACACGGAGTATGCTGATTAAAGTATAACTTTAAATCCGTAAAGATGTTTTACAATCGTCGAAATGGAATCAATTTCCATTTCATCAAAAGGAAATGCATGCAACGCACTCTGTGATTCTATCCCAGCAACAGCGAGCTTTGGTTGATGTAGTATATGTAACAAAATCAAAATTACTGATATATAGCTGTGTGTGTTCATATCTGTCACGACTGAGATCATGTTTAAATGATAATTAGAAACAAATAGGTCTCAACCGTCAGTCTGACCATTGGTATCGCTGTTTGGGAAGAACCTACAACGTCTTGAAGTAAAACTTTACATCATAAATAGTGTAAAACAAGTCGAAATAAAATTTTGAAGTATTGTAAAAAAAAATCTTAGGGAGAACGAAACCAATGAGCCAAAAGGGACTGTCCGGATAGAACCATTATGGACAACACAGATATCTCCTAACCCATAATTTGAGTTTCAATAAGGAGTGTACATAGCTGGAAAATATATACCGAGTTTTCCAAACGAGCAAAGCAGTAACTTCTGGTGAAAGAATGGAACCAATGTTGTTCTACTTTAACAACATAAAACAGATGAGAATATAACAAAAACAGAAGCAAAATAATACATTATGGTCAAAGAATTAAGTGGTAGTGATTAATCATATAAACCCACAGAGAAAAAAAAATGTTTATAATCCTCGTGTATTCCATAATGAAAAATCTGTATACCTAACAAATATCTTTCAAGATATTAGTAGTGGGAGAATTTGTAACTGTATCTGGTAAAGAATTCCTAAGTGAGGGTCCAGTATGTATGAGTGTGTGTATCATATACATCTTATCTATTTAAACAAATTACTATTTTGTGTGTTATAACTATGAATCTCTTCATGAAAGTTAGACTTACCAGAAAAACCTCAGGTTTATACTTAAACGTATACATAAGAATACTAAACACATCCAATAAATGCGTCAAGTTTTAGAAACAAATGCATTGAGAACGCTTTGTAATGAGAATTTGTGCAGTATCGATTCGCTTTTTTTTTGAAGGATAAATGTGTCAAGTATAAGTTTGAAGGATGAGTATATCACCAAGCAACATTACAATCACATGAAATTAAACTTATATATCAAAATCAAAACCTTTCACAGTAAAATACTTTTTAGCTTATTAATTACTCCAATATTTCTCCAAAATCTCTTCCTTATCATAGCTATTTTTTTTTTGTAGTTGAAATTACAGTTTATATAAACTCCTAGAAATTGTGTGTATTCTACTCAAGACAAATTTTCGTCATTCATTTTTACATCACAGAATTCAAATTATGAAATCTTCTTCTTAATGTAAAAAATACATGTAATTTGATTTCTTTCAATATTTACAGCGAATCTATTCTTACAATACCACTTTGAAAATTTGAAGAACTCATTATTCAAATTTTGTATCAACTCATTCAAATCAAAATGAGAAATCGAAAAAGTAGAATCACCAGCGCATAAAATAAAATTTACCATACGTGAAATATTACACATATTATCATTGATTAAAATAAAAATAACAATGGCCCTAATATGCATCCCTGCGGAGCTCTACACGTAAAATATCACATGTATCCGATAGAATATCTTTATATAGTGTGACTTGTGTCCTAGTATTATTCAAATAACAAATAACACGTGAACTCTGATGGCATAGTTCGCTCTCCGGCTCGTATCTCGAGCCGCCAGTTCACTTCTTGTCGGTAAGTCATTACACCAGCGTAGACACAGAGACATTGAAGGGTCAAGGGGGAGGAGCCACTCATTGGTATGGGCCATTATTCGAGAGCTCAATAAACACCATGTTGGGGTGTTTTGAGAGCATGATGGAGTAACTGAGTGCAGAAGTCACTTTCGAACCGCCTTTTCTCCTAAAAACAAAGGAAACATGGCGCAAATTGAATGCGTCTACATGGTCCGTGAGTAAATATCAGTGTGTAAACACTTCTCTATCTGTTCTTTCTTTCTAATTTTTCTTGACACTTCAAGAACCGAGATATCTTTTTTTCGGGATTTCATATCGATGATTTCTTTTCCTTCGAATATGCCCATAATCCGTCAACTTCATTCACTTTCACAACATTCCTAGTCACAATCAACTTGGAAACACGTAACACGAGTAGGACGTAATAACACGAGTAGGACGTGCAAAAGCATATGAAACATTTCACATATATTAACGGGTGCACGTCACGAGACCGACACCCACGAGCCATACAGCCCAAGAGTCATACAGCTCACAAGTCATACAGCCCATGAGTTAATACAGCTCACGAGTCATACAGCCTATCAGTTCGACACTAAGCCAACAAGGCCCACGAGACCGACACATTACGCGCCGTGTTGTATCTGTCGAACTCGTGGGCTGTTTTCATTGAGTGTCGGTCTCATGGGCTTTATTTGCCTAGTGTCGAACTCATGGGCTTTATGACTCGTGAGCTGTATGACTCATGGGCCTGTTTTCGGTGTTGAACTCGTGGGCTGTATGACTCGTGGGTGTCGGTCTACTGGGATGACCCCATATTAACATATTCTACCATACTTAATTCTCAAGGTTCTACAGGCGTTCACATTCCGAGTAATTTGGACATGAATTTCATCCTCGGATAAATGGGGAGAAATAATAGTATAGGGCTCTTAATGATAAAGCATTTATAGGCCAGCCACAAATTCATAGTACTAACTGTTTAATCTCCATAATGTAGTAGGTTTAGTCAAAATATAGTGTGTTAAATGAACAAGGAAAAGTAAAAAGAAAAGCAAGAGGAAAAATTGGCTGGATGAAGATAAAAAATCTACAGATGGATTGTAAGAGAAGGGATATCGTAGAAATAAATTGCACTATATTCGTGGCGAACTGCAATATTCATGTATAAATACCTGTAAGTAGGTTCCTGCAATGTTTAAAGATATACGTTTTTAAAACTCTATTACCCATTATATCGTGCCCTTCACGCAATTTAATATCATTTAGAAGATCCCAAACTGATTATAGTACAAAAATCTATATATATTATATATATATATATATTATATATATATATATATACATATTATAGACCTGATGTATGGAAATTATTGTCGGCTGATCATAGACGGAGTCCTTCCCTTTAGTGTTTTAAATTGTCTTACAAAAAAAAAAAAGTTAATGTATCAAAAATGCATCACTCGAATTAGCTGGCTATACTAGCTCACTAATTCATATTCATAAGTCAAGAAAGCAAAGTATTACAGGCAAAGCCATTCTTTTTTACTTTATCATAATCCAGCTTCAAATCTCTAAACACTGTTGCTATCCCTTCTCTTCTCCAAACTTCTTCCTATTCACGTAACCCCTTCTATAATTGTCCCCTCATATTATTCCTCTCTTTCTGTTTTATATTAACTTTGTGTTATCCTCCTCGGATTATAGTGTTTTGTTCTTTCAGTTTATAAAGAAAAGACAGAATTACAAGATGCTATATCGCCCAGAGGCCTTTATTCCAGTAAAGCAAACTGCTTACTGATGACGGTCTTCTTCACCTGCACTTTAAGATACGATGCGATGTATATTCTTGAATAGTAAATGTATTATATTTCTTTAACTATACTCATTAAGTACTCTTATAATGGGTTTTGGTGAGAATGATGGTGAATTTGTCATAAAGATTTCTCACAAGTGGAAAATCAAACAAACTGAAACTGAAACAATCATGGCTGTTTTGTTTGATAATGGGAAATAGATGACAAGAATGGACTTCAGGCACGCTAAGGTAGGATATTTTCCAGCAGGCGGTCAGATACAAAGTGACCAATTATGCTGAGTATGATGAAGAGGTAGAGCACTCGCTTCGCGAGTGGTCTATGATTAACTACCCAGGCTCGCAATTCATAGAAACGTACGCAGTAGGCGTATTTTTATGTAGCCCAGTGTAATTACCAAGCAAACATACCTGGCGCTGTTTTTTTTTTATTTTTGTTTATATCTTTAAGTATTCTCGATCAGATTAATTGTAGAAGCGAGAGGAGATATGTGAAATGATGAGAAATAAATGAATGTATGAATCCAAGAAAGGCGATTATATGTGTTGCATAAAAGGGGATGGCTAGTAACCAATCAGTGGGAATGCTGAGGATGATTGTTCCAATCCTTGTGGGATTCATTTAAGAGTGCATTATTATATCTACTGTTGTGTGAAATTCATTTGCTTCAGAACGGTCTCATATTCAAGTAATGTGCAAATTAATGCCCCGTCACTGACCAGGCACGCTAACCTGGAAACATTAAACTGCACATTATTTGAATATGAGACCATTCTGAAGCAAATAATCTTCACTCAACAATAGATATATAATGTACTCTTAAATGAACCCCACAAGGATTGGAACAATCATCCTCCAACATTCCCTGTGATTCCCATTGATCAGTTACTAGCCATCCCCTTTAAGGTTCTGCGAAGCGGGAGTGGTATCAAATGGAATGGATCGATGTCGATGTTGATTTGTTGCCATGATTGGTAGGTGGTTGCTGTATGGGATCATCTGACGCGAGAGGTCGCATGAACCAGCATTGAGAGGGAGAAGGGGTTCAGGAGGAGGACCCATTCCCGTCGGGTAGGAATTTCAAAAGGGATTCGAAAAACTAATCACATTTCATTAGGAAATAGATAATTTTCCACATTACCCAACCAACAGCAAAAGAAGTGATACTACACTATTTGTGTGGCATAAGTACGAATGAATTTTATTTTGTGTCATCTACACACTGCAGCTCATGGTTGTCATCAAACTGCATAATCAAGAACAATATATCATATGGTATAGCAATCGCCTCTTCTGCTCAAGGCATGAAAAATACAAACTACAGAATTATGTATAAAAAGATTTCATAAGAGTCAAAACATTTATTGCACTTCTGTTCAACGGATTTTCCTTTACTACAATGTTGTGCGGATTTTGTGTAATTAAGTGTCTTTAAAACTGCAATTGCATATTTTGTTGGAAACGAAGTAATGCAGAGAGAATTAAGTTTGTGTTACCATAACAGATATTTACCATTCCTATCAATAAGCAACTTTCAGCCCTAATCAAATGATTTTGAGGAGGATTGTTATTAAGGGCTATGCTGCTTTAAAATCAGGGACAACAATATTTAAAGTCTGACTGAGATATGCTATACGAAGAAAGATACATGAAACAAGTTGATAATTTACAAAAGAAATCTGTTTGGAAATTCACAAAGTGAATGAATGATTATACATAAGAAATAAACATATCATGTAATCAATAGATAACATTTTGTGTGTGTTTATGACTGTATATGAAGTACATATGTCTAAGAAATTGATAAGTGATATCAAAATTGCCTTTTTAATGTGTCACGTAAATTTACGTGATTAACTCTCTCGCGATGGATACTGCTATATACATGTATTGCAATCATTGTAATTGGACATTATCATAGAACATTACGTAGCAACCACGACCGGGTATGCTCTGATATTTCCAATACTTCCGATGTATATTTGTGTGTGTGTGTGTGTGTGTGTGTGTGTGTGTGTGTGTAATTTTTCGCATTTTCGTCGTTACCCAACTGATATCGTGTTATCACAATGTTATTTCAAACATTTCTTACACACATGTCTCCATTTTAGAGTAATTTTCAACAATTTCTAAAGGCGTATGAGAACTATGATTTGCCATAAGGTTCTTTTCACAAATTCGTCATGAGCTTCGATTTGCACAATTCATCACACAGATAAAGATTTTTCAAAAAAAATATATCATAACGTGTATTCGTCAGTGTGTCGCCAATGCGCTTAGAAAAAAAAATGTATACATTATGTATGCGACAATTTGATTTGGTGAGCTTTAAATAATACTGAATTTTAATGATCATTTTAAAGAAATTCATAGTGGCATTAGAAATGTACAGTATGCGCTATATGCAGTTGTTCTGGAAAGCAGAGTGCTGTAGTTCGGTCAAGTTGCGGCATTGGCGGATAATGAGTGGCACTCGACAAACTTCTTAAAGTAGGAAAATCCAGGCATTGCAAAATTTAGAGCGACTTCGAGATTGAATTTTACACAGAAGGAAGATGATGGAAGTCTCTGTACACCTGAATATCAAAAGCTCGTTTTTGCCGGGGGGGGGGGGGGGGGGGGGGGGGGGAGGAGGAGGAGAGGGGGAGGAGAGGAGGGAGGGGAGGGGTGGGGGTAGGGAGTTATTGTACTATGGTGTACATCTTAAATGGGAAACTTTCCCATTCACGTCATGATCGATACCCGAAGTCACGTTACAAATTTAGCCCTCGTTGAATGATAACACAAGTCTTTATTTAGTTATCTACTTTGATATTAGCAATCAATACACAAACAAAGTGGGCAGTCCAGCATCTGGGGGTAGGGAGTTATTGTAGTATAATGTACATCTTAAATGGGAAACTATCCCATTCACGCCATGATCGACACCCGTAGTCACGTTACAAATTGTAGCCCTCGTTGAATGATAACACAAGTCTTTATTCATTTATCTACTTTGATATTAGCAATCAATACACAAAGAAAGTGGGCAGTCCAGCATCCTGATGGAATAATTGATAGAAAGAAGAAAAAAAAAAGCTGACCAGATTTCAACTTTTCTTATTAATGTGTTTGTCAAGACTCGTGTCGTTTTCGCTTTATAGCAACTGCTGGTTTGCAGGCTAAGTGCCATTCAACTTTCATCAAACAAGTTAATCTTTACACAGTTTATTGCAATATCCATCGACTCTCCATTACAGCCGTGATAGTCGGTTCGTTCCTCAGAAAAGTCTGAAAAATCTGAAGTCCATTAGAGCCCGGACTCTATCTCCCTTCTCTATAAGGAAAATAGGGTGGTTTTTTTTTCTCCCTAGTGATTTTGAGGAAGAAGCTATTTAGGCGATGTTGTTGCTGTTTGCAATCTCACTAAAATGTAAGCATCCTATATGCAGCAGAGCTACTTAAGTAGATGCAGAAGTTAACAAGGAAGCTCTTCTCATTTTCACCAAGCCAAATGAAAAAAAAAAATGCTTCTTGAATTTGTTAATAATTCAAAAAGCTGTAGGTACACTTTTACGTTTTCTGTTTCCTCTGTCGTAACTATCAAAATGGTGCTTTATCATGAGACGTCAACATGTATGATCCTGGTAACACCATGAGAAGTGTACATATAAGAGGACATCTTTTTAAATCGGCACAGATCTGTAATACCCACAGTTGTCAGCTTCCTCAATACTCGCCCTTTGTAAGATTATCTATTGCTATTGCACACTGAACGGAGTGCGAGTAAAGATCTACACTACGTTGTCTGAATTCAATCAGAACAGATTTAAGAACCCCTTTAAATCTTCCTTTTACTTTGCCGTCAAAAAATACAATATACAGCCATTCGCCATGCACGACAGATTCTGTGATTACGTTTACGTATAGCGGGCGGTTATTACATTTTTATCACTAACGATGTCATAGTTTAGATTACGGCATAACTTGTGCTCTGACTTGACATTAAGCAGAAGATTCTTTGGAATCGCTTTAAACCGAGTCATAGACAGAACGCCCTCGTTTACGCATCTTTATGTCTGCCTGATTTTGCATTCCTCTTACACGTCCCATGCTTAGCTTTTAGTATTATCCTCGCTTTACCTATCCCGTTGATTCTATGGCTCGGTATGAGATTGCGATGTTTTATGGAGAATTTGTACCGCTGTTCGAACCTAACTTGTTTTTAGTGATGATTAAATGATCTGAAACACGTGTACACTCTTTTTAATGTCAATCGAAAAGAGGACTTGTTTTGCCTGAACGATAAGTTCGTTGCTGGCAGATTTTACGCACTGCATATCCATTGCTAATTGGATGAAGGTACCATTGCTTCTTCACAAACGTCTATCCTGCGTTGGCATATCTATAGTGATAAAGCCATCGATCTCCATAACAACGCATATGCAGCTCTAAGTCTAACCAAAGTAACCTGCGACTCTGCTTAATTAGCGAGTACAAATCATTTCAACTACATGCTCTTTCAGCCGTGTAAGCCATGTGGAGGGCACCACATCCACAGATTATCTATTCAACTGGCAGACTAACACTTTTTCTTTTCCATTATTGATGTAAAACTGGCCAGGGAACACTTTTGTCAGTACTTTAAAAAAAAAGATAGTTACGCATTCATCAATGTTATAGGAGTCTGTTGATTTGGGGGTTGCGGGAACATGGGCCTACCTGTTAAAGGCATAAACTGTTGTAAGACAAGGTGCCAGTATTCATGACTAATTTGTATTGTGAAAAGCTAAAGAAAATGAGAGGGGATGCAAACTCTAATGTCAACGAGGGAACCGCCACACTCACAAGCACAACGATACTCCCTAAACCATGCTTCGTATTATTTCTGACACAGAATAATTGATACGGTGCTACTGAAGCTTTATTTGTTCGGTTGTTTTATCATGGAAGTCTTGGTTCCCTTATTAGCAAAGCACCTTGGCAGTTCTCCACCTAGGGGGACACAAGATAATTCTTGATTACAGACCCTTCGAATCACCAGTGGAATTGTGCTCCTCCTGATAAGTAAACAAAAAGTGAATAAATTTAAAAAAAAAATAGATTAGCGATGTCATCTGACATATCAACTTGCATCAGAAATTGATTGACTTACTGCCTAAGAAGTGGAAAGCACGTCATTTTATTCAAAATCGAATGCAGAATTGTTTTTGACGAACTTTCAGAGTTTCTTATTCACGGTTTAGGTAGCAAATTGACGTAAGCTTGATCGACTCTTTTCTAACGCCTACTGGCAATGTTTGTGTGTGCGTGAGTGTATAGATCTACATGTATTTTCGAGTGTACTAGTGCTTTGGCTAAACGAAACAAATTGAAAATGTAAAATTATGGAAAATGCAAACACCAATCAGCAGTGGTTATTCTCAGCGTTGATTACTAGTAGATTGTGTTGATCACGTCTAAATGTCATTAACATTAATTCGCGTTCGAAGGGTTACAGAGTTGCAGGATGGAAGTAGATTATTACACTGTACAACTAAGTGCTAGTCCCAGTAGGCCTACATCATCACGTCCACGATCGCCAACAAGACTTAATGCTTACATTGGGGGGTTAAACAATAACAACAGCAACAACGAGGGCATTATGTGTTCGGGATGCTCATGTCGACGACCTGTAGTTTTCAGACACACGCAGGTAACTGTGTTATCGTGTATATTACAAACTTGTATGTGTATATATTATCGACAAAGGGATGGAATGGCGTGATCTCGCCAACCCCGCCCACCCACGCCAACAACAAGTGCCTCATAAGGTCATTGACGTGAAGTGTATGTGTGTTTTCCCCCTTTTTAAGTTCCATTGATAACGGATGCACTTGTATTTCAGGTATGTGCACAAGTGTTTGTGTGTGTGCTTGAGTGCACGTTATTTTTGATAAGAGAATTAAACGACATAATTTAAGCCCTCTGCTACAGCTCCCCCCCCCCCTCCCAGCGCGTCTGAGCAAGTCTTTTCTTTTCCTATACAAAAAAATGTCTTAAATGTTCCATTAATGACTGTTTGGTATCTGAGGGCGTGCGTGTATATGTGCCAGCTTTTAAGCGGTCATCGTCATTATACATTGCACGGTATAATAAAAAAAATCAAAAGGAGATTATATAACATTCTTTCTTCTCCCCCTCCCCCTCCCCTCCCCCCGCACACACGTACGCACGCACACACATACAAATTCACCCATATTTCATATAGGGTTTCAGTTTTAAATCATTCGTGGTTGTTTTTTTATGTTTAACCGATAACAGATACACCTGTCGGTCCAACGGGCTGTGATGCTCCATCTATTCCTCCTGGTATTTGTGTCCGCCGCGGCTCGGAGCCATCAGGACTCACTGTCAAGTCTATGCTCCCTACGTGTGTTGCCCCAGTACCTGCGCGCGGCCTGCCGAGAGAGGCCCGAACCCGGTACTTCGGGCTCCAACAAGTCAGGTGAGTGGATTTTTACATACAATCAAATGGACTTTCACGGTGAATAGGGAGGTCACATGGACGTTTGTAGAAACAACAACAACAACAGCAACAGCAACAACAACAACAACAACATCGAGTCATTTTATGCTTTGTTAACCTCATATTATAAAAAGACATAGTTTTGACGGGTTGCGCTGTCTTTCCTATCTTGAAGGCATTAATTGTTTTTAACAACAACCACAAGAAGAAAGCCTTCCTTAAAAATTTATCAAAAAAGGTAGGACTTATTCCAGCTGCAATGGTTTCTACGTAAATGGTCTAATTTGCAGAAGTATGTGTGGAAAGGGTTCGACAATCAATCTTTACTATGTATTTCCTTTTATCTTCCGTGCAATATCTCTTAAAACAAAGTAAAGGACATTTGTGCGAAACAAAATATAATGTAGGCCTAGCAAACAAACAAAGAAGTCTTTTATTATCATTTTGCTATGTTAAGTGTAACATTAATTTGTAATTTCATTTACCAGCATTCAAGACAACGCCAAAGATTTCAAAATCACAAGTTATGTTTTCATTACAATGTAATCTAATTTGATTTTCCCCATTTTTCCATGATAACCACAAATGATTTGCAAACATTGAAACAACGATGCGAAATTTGAAAAAAAAATACATTGAAACGTTACATTTATTTGTACTTCTTGAACTGCCAAAACGTACAATAGATTCTTATGGAGGAAAACCCAAAAAAGCACATTTTGTAACCCATAATTGACGTAATAGCCAAAAGTACGCAAAATGTTGATAATGATAATCACTATACAAAATTTCACTTCATAATCCTGTTCACAGTGAAATAAACAATTCTCATCTGAGATTACTACAGTTGTCTACCACAAAATATTGAAAAAGAATAACTATCATAACATATCGAGTGCTGAGAATTATAATTGCACACTGACATGCACAAGAACTATAATAGAGAGAAAATGCGTCTGTGAGAGAGAGAGAGAGAGAAAGAAAGAGAGAGAAGAAATAGAGTTACCCATATTTGCATATGAAATGACCTTTTGTTGATTATTATGTTCTTGAATGAGGATAGACTTCGAAATTGTTTTATATTGAAAGGTAAGGAATTCCAAAACAATGGAACTTGTGTAAACTAATGTCATTGGCATGGATCGTGTTATCAACAGGACTGGTGTAGATGAAGAGCCGAAGATTGTATTGTGGTTGGTGATTTCCGATAAACAGATTAGATTATACTGCTGGAAGTTCTTGACTAGTACGAAAGTTATATACTAATTTATCATTCAATTTAAGTAGGACCAACTTTACATTTACAAAATGATGTAGTTGATGAGGATAATCTGTTGATATTGCAAATCATCCTCATAGCTTTCATCCGAAATATAGATAATTTAATGTTTAAATGAATGGCCCAAGCAAGAATATCACTAGTAATGAAAGGGAGAATTAAGGTAGAATAATACAATCATGATATTAGAAGAAAATACTTTCAATCTATTCTAAATGCCTAAATTTCTTGATAACAATGTCTAAATGACTGATATGAAATTCCCAGGACAGTTTATCATCTATAAACTAGGGAATTCATTTGATTGAACAAGTTCCAGCGGTGCACTATCAAAATGAATATCATCAGGTAAAGTGTTGGCAGTGTTACAGAATAACACACACACACACACACACACACACACACACACACACACACATATATATATATATATATATATATATATATATATATAATTATTCGTATATTTCATTTTATTTAACAACATTTCATTTTATTTCATTTCTGACAAAAGTGTACGATATGACATTAACATACAAACAAAAAAGAGTACAATGTAACTTTAGCATATTCAAGTAGGATTTAAATGCAGATCTTTTTTTTTTTTTACAATAAAACAAAACATGCATTTAGTTAAAGAAATGCATGGGCAAACTGTAACAGAATCGTAACAAAGAAAAGATGTCGGAAATGGAGGGGAGTGCTACAAAGCCTAGCTTGTATAGAATGCAGTCCGCTTGTGAGTATTAACTAGTAGTAATAATCAAGCGAAACGATAAGACAGTGCGTGGGAAGCAGAGGGAACATAAAACAAATGATAGGCACACAAACGCACACACAGACAGAAACAAAGCAGCTCCCTATACGCGTGGCAAGAATTTAAGAAAGTTTGTTTAATCGTAACCACATTCCAACTGAAATAAGTTCCGTGTTAATTGTTTCGAGCATTACTTTTCTTTTATACCATAAGAGGAGAAGAATATTTGAGTAATCAGCAAATAATGTAAAAGACTATAACTCAGACCAATTTTTAAGACATTAAGATGTGTAGAATAAACAAAAGCGGACCTCATAGTGAGTCCTGCAGAACGCCACAAAAAATTTAAAGGGACTGTACAGTTCTTGTTGAGGTGAGGATTAAGCTTTTAACGTTTTGCGATATATTCAGAAACCACTTTATGAGATTTTAAGGAGCATGCAATTCTAATGGGTATCAAAAGTTTATTTGATGAAAATCGGTTTTGAAATGGCTGAGATATCCAAAAACAAGGTGAAACAAAGAGATCCTAATAAAAGGCGTGGCCTGTCGCCTTTTATTATTATCACTTTTTTGGATATCTCAGCCATTTGAAAACCAATTTTCATCAACTAAACGTTGAATCCTTCTTAGAATTACATGCTCTTTCATATTTCATAACAGGTTTCTCATTATCTCACTTAGGAATGTTGAAAACATGAATCCCGACCTCAACCAGTACTGTATTGTCCCTTTAAAGAGTATGGGATTCAAAATAATCACAAGTTTTCTAATAGCATTGTTTCGAAGAAAATTAACATCAGGTGATTTTCTTAAACTGGTATAGAAGGACAACAAAAGGCATTCACTCAGAAGACGTAGATGTGATGTACAGCAAAAAAGGCATGGAATATTCTATTCAGCTTTTTATACCATGGGAAAATTGATTCGTTTATATATATAATATATATATATATATATATACACACACATATATTGTCCCCCTCAATGATATTGATAAGCCAAAGCAATGCCAAGGAACTAATATTGACTGCTAACAGCGTAAGACATTACACTGTATACCTACCAATGGGTTTCTTTCTTTCTTTCTCAAGTCACTCTTCAAGCGACAATATAAAGACGGTGCCAAATCAAACTAACATTTAGCAGAATCTACATAAACGCATATTTTCCTCTGAAACGGACAATTTCCTATAGAACGGACAGACTGAAAGACCATGAAATTATATAACAATCACTACGAACCCCCCCCCCCCCGATGTTTTAACTGCTTTCGACCACTTAGTCTAGTGGGATTTCTGAAAAAGGGCTCTCTAAAATGGTGTTAGAGGCATTTTTTAATAAAAGTTGGCAATCGGTCTCTTTTCCCTAATTTGAGTATGCTAAATCCGAAAAATCCGGTTCCCAAGCGAAATTAGCCGATCTTGACCATCTAATTTGCATAAACAAAATGGCTGCCAAGACACAGAAATTATCAGTTTAGATACGCATTTTTTAGAAATTCTCTGTAAACGAGCTGGAAAAAAAGTGATTTGAAATGTTTGTGCAGAGAATAGAATTACCAATAAACGTTTCTCAGGTGGTAAATAGTGTATTTTATTCATAATTATGCAAATTAGGACTGAAATATGCAGATATATATATGTATAACACTGGAAGAGTAATCTTGACATTTTTTTTTTCTTGAGAGGCAAATTAAATACTAGATATGTAAACTTTGAGGTTTTGAGGACTAGGAAAACTCCAGTTCCCAATTGAAATTCACCGATCTTGACCATATAATTTGCATAAACAAAATGGCTGCCCAGCCACAGAAATTGTCAGTTTCGGACACGCATTTTCTAGAAATTCATTGCAAACGAGCTGGAAAATAAAAGTGATTTGATAATTTGTACATAGAATAGAAGTAGCAATTTGAGGGATAAACGTTTCTCAGATGGTAAATAATATATTCTACTCATAATTATGCAAATTAGTACTGAAATATGCAGATATTAACACTAGAAGATTTTTTTTTCTTGAGAGGGAAGTTAAAAACACAAGATATATAGACTTTAAGGTTTTGAGGGTTAGATAAAAACCAGAATCCCTTCTTCAGCGGTATCAAAATAAATGCAAATATTGTAATTGGTATGCAAATTATATGTAGCCTTCATGAGTTTTATGTGCATGCAGTTCATTCAATAGCCTATATACCCTGGTAAAATTCTATTTTTTTCAAATCCTGTAAAAAGGTCCTTTTAGATTTTTTTTTTTAAGAATTCAAGTTAGGAACCCGATTCTTAACCAAAATTGATTGTGCCAGGGCAAAAACAAAAACAAAAACAAAAACCGGTCTTTTTCAAGCGAATGAACTTTAACATCTAATTTGCATAATATTCACAAAATACAAAGTAGCTGCAATATTGCCATAAAAATTGTAAATTCCATGAAAAATATTTGTAGCACATCGATAATCGCAAATCGAATTGATGAAAACCCTCTACGCGGATCATGACTCAACTTTTTAAAGGGATGGTACAGTATTGGTGGAGATGAGAATTGGGCTTTAAACGTTTTGCGAGATACCAAGAAAACACTTGTGATATTGTGCAGAACATACCATTTTAAGAGGAATTCAAAGTTTATTTGATAAAAATCGGGTTTGGAATGACTGAAACATCCAAAAACAAAGTAAAACAAAGCGATCGTAATAAAGTGTGGGTTCCACACTTTATTAGAATCACTCTTGTTGGATATCTCAGCCATTTCAAAACCAGTTTTCATCAAATAAATGTTGAATTCCTCATAGTATTACATGCTCTTTCATATTTCATTAAAGGTTTCTCATTATCTCACCAAAAAATGTTAAAAACCTGAAATTAGGTCTCAACAAAAACTGTACGATCCCTTGAAGGGTGGGGGGATGCCATCGATCAATGCCATTTTGTTTATATGCAACATCCATTATTGTATTGTTCCATTATGCAAATCTGTAGCATTAGCACGGAAATTCTATTTCCCAGTTAACCAGACATGGTAATCATATATATATATATATATATATATATATATATATATATATATATATATAAATGATTACATACAGTGTATCATTATACATAGCAAACATTCGTCTATAGGTTGAAATGGGATAGGTGGTTATATTCATTTTTTCTTGAAGCGTTTTGTTTTTCTTGAAAGTCGACGAAAAATACCTTTAATGTCACAACAAACGTTACTGATGCCCCAATGAATAAACAAAATTATTTTGTAAGTCCGTTAGATGAAATTATCTACTAGTATATATAAGACTAGAGAAAGATCCATTGGAAAGTTATGCTTGTAGAATAGCACTGGCTAAAGATCAAGAAGTTTAAGATCACGATCTCCAAGATCTCAAAAGGCGCGGCCAAATTGGCAAATTATCGAAAAGTTTAAGATGGCAATCTTTAAGATCTTGAAGTTTTTCAAGTGCGTGTGACTTCAAACTTTCCGCGAAACTTCCCACTACAGCTAGGGATATTTCATTTTATAATGCTGTGATCGCCAAACTTCTCGATCTCTTGCCAGTGTGACCGGACAACAAAAGATCGTGAAGACTTCGCGATATTAAAGTTTGCGATCTTTTGCCACTCTGACCGCGCCTTATCATGATAAACTTGAATAACGATGTTAGAATAGCAGTGAGGGAGAAGAAATGGGAAAAAAAGATGCGTGGCACACATCTACCTATATTTGATCCTTCTACATGTGTTATAAGAATGTAACTTAGTCAGCTTCCAAGACAGTTTGAACTCTGAAATTGCCTCGGTCAATCACCAATCTGCGAAATACTAGTAAGGGGTTTACACCTTCCTGTTACATTTCTTTTTTGGTATACGTGGATAACATGCCGTCAGTGATAACCACCAAGTATGATGCATTTAAATTTATTCCTAGCTGACGACGCCACGCTCCCTTGTCTGTCTGACTTATGATATATTTCACCAGGTGTGATACAGATCATAGAAATGACACTCTCAGCAAACAGGCCTCTAGCTTTAAGGACCAGTGGATTGCAAGATCTAAAGAACAATGAATACTCATTAGAAACCACGTTAATACATACAGAAGATTTCACTTCATATCAGACGGAAATGGTCGGCATTTTGCCTCTCATTATATGCTTTATCAAGTATAGTTTTTGAATATCCACATTTCATTTGAATTTCTGCCCAAGAATTAGGATGTGGATCTTTTCATGGAGGACCTGAGTTTCCCACCACCTTTCGAACATAAGTCACTTTTGTTCCCTTGACAGATAAGATCGATCCGATAGCTACTTTAAAGAGGCCTTCTTCCGTAGATACTGGAGTTGTGCTTTTTCTGCCAGACTGATACTGACAGTAGCACTCTTATTAAAGCAAGTGATCAATGACTCACAAACATCAATGATGCATGCTTGTACGAGAAGAAAACTAAAGGGTTCAGAGAACATGGTTGTTTTCAGTCTTCTTTATAAGAATACACTTATATTTGGTTCAAAAGATGCATCACACAAGCTCGTTTTGGCACAAAATTATGTTCCGTCATTTTACCGAAAAAAAGTACACTGAACTGTCGCGGAAGCAGTTCAACGACAATACTCCTGTAAAAAAAAGGGGGGATTATAAAAAGAAGAAAATCCTGCTCATTTTGCCAGACCAGATTGTTGTTAGCAACGATGTGATGATGCAAACCTTGCACGAATGTAGATCAATTTAGCTCGATTGAGAAATAGACTTTTCAACTCAGATTATGTTTCTTTTCAGCCAAAATATAAATGTGCTGATGACTAGAATTACAAAGTTCATTCTTCCTTTCTGTTTCCGACACTGTCCGAGCGGCGAGATACCAGTATTTTTCTCACAATTTTTTTTTTGCTTAAGCTTGCAGAGTGGGTGAAGAGATAAGAGATGAAGAGATTAAAAAAAACCCCATAAATTATGACGAGATTTATGAAAGTTACCACTTGATTTTAAATTCAACAGATTGAAAATAATCATAAACCAATCTATCTAATGAAAACGACAAAGTACAGGGAAGGATAAAGTGACCTTGCACTTATCCATAGAGTAATGTATAGTGATGTGATTGCCCGATAACTCTGATGGCAAGACCTTGTTTTGGCGGTAGATATGCATAGAAAATGGGTGAATATTTGCATAATTGATTATGCAAATGAAATCATAGATGTGTGTTGTTTATAGTAGTTGCTCTCTCTCTCTCTCTCTCTCTCTCTCTTAATCACACCAGGAATCATTAACAGGTCTTGATATAATAACTGTTATGAAACATATTCATATAACGAGGCAGTGCGTTGTAGAAAATTGAAACCTGCCTGGTCTACGGCCTCTTGAATATCAATTTGCAAACATATTTCCTTTTAGTGTCATTCATTTCTCCTTTATTGATTGATTCCATTACTTGATTTACTTCAGACTCTGACGACATCAAAATGTACAACTTGTTTGCCCGATAACTTAGCTGTATTTTAGTACGCCAAGGTACATTTTGATAGCAAGACTTTGTCTTAGGGAATATATCCATAGAACTATTTGTATGATTTATATGCAAATTAGATTATTAGGGTATTTCTAATAGTTTTTTTTAACTCTTGTTTCACAAAAGAATCATCAACTTGTGTCTTGATATTATAACTATAATGATTCAGATTCATATATCGCGGCAATGCGTTGTGGAATCTCGAAGCCTGTCGTAGTATGGCCTCTTGCATACCAATTTGCATACGTTTTTGCAAATATTCTTATTCATTTTTTTATTCTGAATTGGTTGATTCCAGTACTTGAATTTTCCTCGGACTCAGATGACACCATGTACACTTTGTTTGACCGATAGCATATCTATTTTTTCACTATAATATACGCCAAGGTACATTTTAATAGCAAAGCTTTGTTTTAGGGGAAAATATGTTGAGAAAACTGAAGAATATTTGCATAATTTATCATGCAAATGAGATGCATGATTTATTTTAATACCTAAAGTTGGTTCTTGTATCTCTTTATCACACAAGGTATCGTGAACCGGTCTTGATACAATGATAGCTATTATCAGATTTATGATTCAGATCCATATATTGCGGTAATGCGTTGTAGAATATAGAATCCTGCCAGTTATGTGTCCTCTTGCTATGTATACTAATTTGCATCTAGATATTTGCATAAGTGTAATTCAATTCTTTTGAATTGATTGAATTCTTTTGAATTGATTAATTTTGGTTCAACTCTGGCGACACCAAGTACTTTTTGTTTGCCCGATAACTTGTTAAAATGATTAAAAACAGAAGTGAACACGTAGGTATACTATACAATCATGTGCATATATGCGGTAATGCATTGCTGTATCAGCGGCAACTCTAATTTGCATATTTCACTTCTTAATTTGCATATATAAGTGAAAGTTATGAACAAATGATGACCTTATAGATATTGTCTTTGCACCATAATTTATTACTATTTCTGCATGTCTAGGGAGATTTTTTGAAAATTAGAACATCGAAACACCTTAAAAAGCAATGAATTGGCGGCCATTTTGTTTATGCAAATTATATACTCTTAGACTCAAAATTCCGCTTGGGAACCGGAATTTTTGGATTCAGCGTACTTGAATTATACAAAATAGACCGGTTCCCAACTTTTACTAAAAAATGCCTCTAACAGTCACATTTTCCCCAAATCCCACTAGACTAACTCCCAGCCGTTTTCAGAAGATTTATGATAATATTGTGTCATTGTGAAGGGTGTTGTTTTATCCAAACATGAAAAAAAAAGTTTCATTATTTCTAGGGTTCGTTACTCCAAATACGAAATAAGATTCTTTAATTCATGAGAAGAGGGTGCGCACCAACGAACTCTCGCAATACCGATTGGTTTTTTTTTTTTTTTCATTTTCGGATTAACAAACCTTCGTATTAGCAAACTGTAACCCAATCCTAAAGGTTAACCCAGTAACATGTCTGAAATTTATGTCTTTCCTAGTCTTATCAAGACCTGTAGGACTATAGACTTCCGAAGTCTTTGTTCTATTCGCTTGCATTTACTTCTACACGCATATTCTGACTTCTCTAACGACCAGTCCATGATTTCAACAACACTTGCAAAGCCAAATTATGATGCTATTATTTAATTCGACATTTATTGCTTATACTTTCCTACTGTTAGGTAAGCCTTGGTGGTTTTAATGTCGATTGTTATTGCAACCAGTCCTATCCAAATTAGTGTCTTGTGATTATGTACATTGAAATCTGATATCTCGTTAAGAAATTCATTTCCTATTCCCTTCACAAGTTCACAACAGTGACAATTTAGCGACAGAATAAACATTTGATCTGAAGATATATTATAGATATATCGGTTGCTTTACCCTAAATCAACATACCACACTAGTTATCGTTTCACATCGTACCATATGCACCACCATATGCATACGTTTATCCCTTTAAGTGCGAACTAATAGATGCAAATACACGTAAATACTGTTACAAGCTAAGAGCTTACAAGGGTTTTACAAGCATCGCCTCGTTTTAATGACCAGGCGCTTGTATAAGATGGTAAAGCGAAATGAAAGTAGGCCATTGTCCTGATATAATCAGCGAACATCACAGACGAGTTTGTTTTCGAATATGGAAGAAAACAATATCAAGTGGATTAGAATTTAATGAATACCAAATAGTCTTGTCAAAGCAGCGTCTTCATCTAGTACACAAGCTAATAAGGTGAGGGGTTGAAAGGAAATCGCGACTTAGCACAGCTGCGCATTTTCGGCACCTTGGAACTAGTGCGCAATCCCATAAACTAGAAAAGGTTGTTTCATACTCCGACAGAATAAAAATACAGTAGAGTGTACGTTTGTAGGATGGACCTACTCCAGTAATCTACCTACGTCATACTGAGCTTAATGATGAATTCCAGTTAGTCTGATGAATAAGAGTAAAATCTTACGACCACAACAGTGAAAAATTGATCAAAACTGATGAAAATTAGAAAAGTTATGAAATCGTGAAGTTTCTCTATTTCTGCAGAACAGTTCTCGTACTGTGGATAAGAATATGCAAATGAATGAGCTGATGATGTAATCACCTTACAAATTTCCATTGATCGTGTGCAAAGAGAATTGACGAAAATTCAATGTTTCTGTTATTAGAAGTGTAAAACATGATGTTATTCATGGTTGAATAACTTCAGAATAATGAGAAGTATGATATATCAGAATTTGAGTCTAGGGGGTAATTGCGTTTGAATGAAAAGAAAAATAGAAATGTCAAAAATTTATGTACAAACTTTTGGCCACTTGTGAGGGAATGACAATCTCATCATCACTTCACTATTTTTATTTTCACATTGGCTGTTCAACAACTGTTTCTTGAAATATTAGCGAAACTTCAAAATTTCAAATTCTCATTGTTGTGCTAAAAAAAAATACTTCTTCTCTTCAGACCAACTTTCAACTGCACTGGAGTCCCCCTTCAACATCTTTGCTGAACTTCTGAACTGCTGTCGACAGTCGATTGTGATCTCTTTTTTTATATCATTTGTTTCACACTGTCAGTTCAAAATAAGTTTGAAACGTCTAATTATGAAAGCTCCAAGTATGCTTTGCTAAATATCAATTTTATAGATAGGACTATAGGAGTAATTGCAAAATTAATTCTACAAACTCTACGAAGCAATTCAAAGACATATTTTAGTTAAAGCATATCATTAATTCTGTTTTTTTTTTTACTTGTATGTATACAACCTAATATTATTTTCTCAATCCCATGTTGTTCAACTAACAGCGGGAGATCGACCGCTCACTCTCCCTCCCCGGTACGGAAAACGTGGAACGAACGTCTATCCTGGAACGAGTGCGAAGGAAAATCTGTTCGACGATGACCTAGGTTATGATGGCTATCACGAACGACCCCTCGACGCTCGTGTCGTGCAAAGACCCCGTTATGTGCCTGTACCTGCTTCCTCTTTCCTCATTTCCCGGATCTCTCGCCGGTCCAGCCACCCGGACCGCTCGGCGCGCCATAGACGGTACCCCGAAATCTCAAGGTCTCATGCACGACGACACTACACTCAGCACCACGCAAGTAGTAGGCGATCGACCGGCCGTGATGAAGATATAAAAGCCTTTACGATAGAAGCTATCCGAGATACGGTTGAGAGAATAGTGAGGTATGCAGCTAGCAGAACGACAAGGACTGAAATATTATAGCACAAATTGAGTTCGTCTACTGACGTGTAATTATTGGGTGCTCTTATTCTTTTCTTTTTTATTAATGTAAATTGTCTTTGTAATATTGTATGATATCCATACAAGTCACTATGGCATCTTTGCATTTCCTAGTTATTTCATGAAGTACTTTCATTCATAAAATCACTTTTCATTATAGAAATATGAGTTGATGTTGATATCATGTCATAGCATTGATTGGTACTTGGTGCTAGTGCTGAAAGGAACGTTAGGGAGTTGTTCTTCTAGCCGTATTTTCATCACTAGAATACTGAGAATGCAATCCGTAGGGCTCATTTTGTGTAAAAGATCCTTATCACAACCTGACAACAGTTTCACAGTCATAGACATCACACAAAGACTTCTTGTTTGTTATACAATCGCCAAAGTTGCTCGCCTTTTTCTTTATAGGGAGAGTATTATAAATGCATTGCTTATCTCGATGTTTGCTAGCATTATAAATTGCAATTTCTTTGCAATACAGTGGGAAAAAAGACTTATGGCCGAATGCGAAATGCCAAGTCATAAGCTAGGGGAATGTAATTTGTACAGCAATAAGAAAAAAAAAATGAGTGGAAAGCGACTCGACTGTTTCATTTTCAGGTAGATGTCAGAACATCTTGTTCGATTTCGTTTCGCATATAAAGGGAGTAGGGTCTGTTTTTAAAACGTCTTTTTGTCACGCTTTTTGTCTCATATGAAATATGCTTTGGAAATTGTTAAACAATCTAACTTGATACGTTAAAAGACAAACCATTTTCCTTAGCTGTCCTTCAGTTTTGTATATGTGCTTTAAATGTTGCCATATTTACAAATATATATATATATATATATATATATATATATATATATATATATATATATATAACAGGGAATTAATGCATAACCTATGCTTATTGTGTAAAATATCTCACATATACACTCTAAAGAAATGAAATGGTAAATCCAACACTTTAAATGTTGTCACTACTTGAACAAATTGTAAATGTCTAATGTTACACTCAAAATGCTGGATTTGCTATTTCATAATCATTTAGTTAAAAAATAAAGTGGTAAATCCAACATTTCAAATTTCACATTTTGAATGTTATTATAATATCTAACATTTACATATGATTCGAAGAGTAACACGAATAAAAATGTTCGATTTTACACCATTTCTTATAACATTTTTTAGAGTGTGGGCTTATAACTATTGGGTTGTGTGAGTACGATTCGAAATCATAAATGAGTAATATCAATTTCTACAAAACAGTGATAAATGATTTAACGAAACAATAATGGGCCAGAGTTTTTCTAATGCAAATCCTCAAGACATGAGTCCCCTGCCAGCAGCGGTTGGACACGTCCTTAGAAGGGTACTTCAATTTAATTCAATTCAATTCAATTCAATTCGATTCAAGTCAAGTCAAGTCAAGTCAATTCAGGTCAATGCAATTCAAAGTTTATTTCATTTTTCGACAAAAACTTATACATTTCACTTTCTTTGGTAACAGAGAAAAGAAAATCAAGTGGTAAACCGACTTCAAGCTGTCAGTCTCGTGTTTGCTCGCTGACAAACAACGTCTTGAAAGGAGTATTGAAGACACGATTTCCTGAAAGATGTTCGGTATATAAAGAAAGAGAGGGAGAGAGCTTAAGAGCGCTCACAATGTAGAAAGATGGTTGACTGTGGATCAACGTCCCTTTAATTCTATGTGGTCAGGTTAACTGTGGATCAGCGTTCCTTTACTTCTCTGTGGTAAGCCCTAACACATGCCTTGGCAGATAGAATTTCACCTTTTTCCCCTCTGGGGAGTACTAGTACTTACTTTCAGTTTTTTACTTGGAAGTGGCTCAATTATGTTTAATTATTATCTTGTCTTTTTCCGAAGTTATTTCATATAGCGTCTCTTGGGTTACTTTGAATTTCCTTGCCATGCCCGGTGATCCGATTTCTTCTTGTTTAAATGCTTGATATCATATAGAATTAATCCAATCTCGAGAGTCACCCAGGGGCCAGATTTGTGACAACACTTTGATCCCAGATGATGATGAAAAAAAGGCAAAAAACAAACATTTTATTTCACTAGGATTTATTTTCCATAATTTTGTAGCGCATCGTTTATGCGCCCTGGGATTAAAATGCTTCCTCTTTTTCAAGAAACGGAAAACTTCTCAATATCAATCATTCTTGTGATATGGTGTGTTTGAATTATTAGATGTATCTTACTAACTCCAGGTGAATTATCTCACCATGCTCATTGGTGGTTCATGAAGGTTGCAATTTCGGATGACAGTGCAAACCGATTCCGAGGTTATTTGCTCATGATATTCAATAATTGAAATAGATTTGATTATTGTGATTGATACATGAAATGATCAGAAAAAAAAATCATGTATTTATTTCTAATCACCGCACTGTTTCTTATTAAAATTTTCAAAATTTAAGTCAAAGTATAATGCAAAAGTGTATATCATGAGACATTATTTTGTCAAAAACGAAAAAGTAAGAGAGTGAAAAAAAAAATTATCGAGAAATGTTTCAGCACTGAATACTATAAATGAAACAATATGATGACACATCGCACTTGATCTGCTGATTATGTTTAGATATTAGCTTCTTTTCGTATTATCGTAGACGTGCTATTTCACAATGAGAAATTTGGATTTGTAGTGTATAGAAAGTATATAACCAACTTTTACTGACATTTTTTCCGCAAAATTACCATTTAGTACGTCGTATGACATGATATGAATAATGATTTAGCTTTGTTATACTACACAAAAAAATGGATAGGAATTCATATTCATCATGTTGACATTCAAATGTATGATTGTTTAGTGCTGTGTCTGTGTCTTAGCAAACATTTTGATGAAAAGAAAATGCGTGTTTTACTCTGTAAGGATATTTTTTTCTCTTTTCCAAAGTAAAACCGCAATTTCTGAACTCGACGTGTAACAAAGGTTGAGACAGTGAATACGGATTCGGAGAAAAGCATTCGTTCAGAAAAGCATTTGTACTTGTTTCAATGAGAACATGAGAGTATCTTTTTACTGTCAGAACAGCTTCATCGAAATGCTGTCTTCTTGCAAAGTGTTTGCTTTTTATTCAGTCAGAAAGTTGTCGGAGTAGTTAATAAAATGAGCAATTTACATAATGGTCTTTGCAGCTTTATTGTTTTTATTACGACTACGTACATTTCCATAATTCTACTGACGATTACAGGGCTTAACCTTTCGTTTTCATATTCAGACTTTTGTCTCATTGTTTGTAACATCTTACTTTGCATTCTAACATTATGACAATTTTAGGGCCTCTAGATACAAAGGGCTCTTGCATTGATAATACGGTAAAACTTGGTGGTGGTGGTGAAGGGAAGGCCTGATGTAACAATTTTCAAGACGTATCATTCGCCTTTTTCCAACAATAGACTATTATATATACATATATATATAGCTTGAAACCAAAAGGCACCAAATCCATTGAAAAAATGATGGATTTAGCGCCTTTGGAAGCATGCTCTTCATATATATATATATATATATATATATATATATATAGAGAGAGAGAGAGAGAGAGAGAGAGAGAGAGAACATTGTATATATAATATTGAGTAAGTAGTCCACTTGTTGGTGCAATAGTATTACAAATAAAACAGAAACCATGTTCATGCTGTCATTACCAACAGTTTCTTTCGGCACACAAATTTTGGAGCGATTCGCCCTTTATAGAAGAAGGAGTCTCGAGTAGGCAATTTGTAGTTCCAACAAGGTTTTTATGAACTACTTTGACATAATAATATGATGATATTCGAAGTCCAGCACGTGGAAAATTCATATATATATTATATATATATAAATATTTATATACATATATATGTATGTGTACATTTATATGCCTATATATATGTATATGTACATATATATATACATTTATACACACACACACACACACATATATATATATATATATATTTATATACATATATATATATATATATATATATATATATATAAGGAGAAAAGAGAAATCGGAAACTTATCATGCTGTACACCATTAGTTCATTTTCAATTGACAACTGTTGGGGCACTTTGCCCTTCTTCAAAATGCCCGAAAATGTGTTAAAAGAAAATAAACTGTTGATGTAAAGCATGATGATAGGTTTCCGAAGGAATTTCTCGGTTTTCCTGCTATTGATAATATTTAGCCAACACGTGGACTGCAAATGACTAAACACATGTCATAAGGGGTCATCCACAGGAAACCTCTTTTGGACTACGAGATTTATGTCATAATTCTAAAAGAAATCCATTGGCGATATACATTATTTTGGTAGCAAAAAGATATACTTATAATTCCATGCCTTACCATTAATGAAAAGAAGAGAAACAATAATCTACCGATCACATGCTACTGCTCTTGGGAAAGCACAAGTCGACACCAGAACTGGTTCTCACGGTAACTATATCATCACGTCCTTGGTTGTATGAATAAGCATTACATTGCACATTTTCCTTCTCTTATTCATTTCGTCAAATACGGTACAAAAAAGAGAAAAAAAATCTGAAAAATGATGCTTCGCCACGCGAAAAAAAAAAGCCGCAAGAGAAAAAGTGACAAAACCTCACTTTGCACTTTAGGTGATGTAGCGCTCCCATCTCCCACCATTTCTCAGAAATATATCTTATTTCAGAGCACTGTACAAACACCTCGTAGCACTTGAACACCCGTTCGTAGGTCAAGTATATACTGCTCTTTTATCCACAGCACCGGTTTCCGGGCAGCCAGGCAGAAAATAATAGCCTGCGATTGTGATCCTATTTCTCGGAACTTTGTCACATCTGCACTCCTATTTCTGCAACCTCTCCAAGCAGCTGTCTTGTTGTGCAAACGCGATATATATATATATATATATATATATATATATATACATATACATATATATATATATATATGTGTGTGTGTGTGTGTGTGTGTGTGTGTGTGTGTGTGTGTGTGTGTTCCTGTTAATGATTGGTGTTTTGGATGTTTTGCTCGTGGCCCATTTACGAATTCATCTTGCGGTTAAGAATTATGTTTCTCTCCCCCCCCCCCCTGCATGCGACACAGATTGCACATTTTATCCCCCTCTCTTTCTTTTCGATGTGAGTTTGAAACACACACACACACACACACACACATACACACAAACACACACAATAGATATTTTTATGTATTCATAACAGACACACACACACACATACTCTAGTATATACATATATATCATATATACATATATATAATATATATATAAATGGATCATAACATAACATAAAACAGACAGACATCTTGTTAATTCTAGTTGAATATTGTTAAATCTGGAGTGCATGTGCGTAACAACGCTTTAAAGGTATAACACTAAATAATCTAGGATTTAACAACAACCAACCGCTTCCCCTCACACACACACACACAAACACACACACACACACACACACACACACACACACACATCAGTGGCGGTTCCAGAATGGGCCCACCGGGCGTTCGCTCCCTCTTTCGTTCTTGTTAAAACAAAAGCCCCCTTTAATTTTGTGAAGGCGCCTCCCTTTTACGGAATTCCTTGATCCGCCCATGCACACACAGCCTCATTTCTGTGCGTGGTGGCATGACTGTATAATTTCAGACATATCAAAAAGCGGCCTAACTACTCATGAGAGACATTTTGCTGAAATATCAAGATAGGATAGTAAAAATACACAGCTCGTGGTATTCAAACACGACGGATCACGTCTTTGAAGAGGAATTCCAATGAATGTGCAAAGATAGTTCAATTAGAAAATAGCAATGAAAATATTACAAAAATTGTAACTAAAGACTACAAAATGTCTGTATTTTTAGATGAAGACATTTTAGGTGGAACTATAATTGATATATTATCATCAACATTTTGGACTATTGTCCTCTCATCATGGTGAAACCCTTCACTGTTCCACGACTCTGCTTATTATTTTTCAGTATTGAATGCATTGTTTCCTCTTTAAAACTACAGGAAAGCATTGTCGTCAGACGGATTTATTTGTCTTTTAATATTTAGGCGATTAGAAGACAAAATGAATATTACCAAACATAGATATACGACATGACAAAATGAAAAGCAAGAACTTCTTGGAATCGGTTATCTTTTTTTTTTATATAGTCATACGCACACGGAAAATTGTAGTGTACAACAAAACATATTTTTGCACCACCTACAGATTCGGGTTATTTTCCTTTGTAAACTGGGAGATTTTTGCGCACCCCAAAATACTATAATTATAGACAAAAAGACAAGGAAACGCAGACTGACAGACGCAGGAAAGCAGATTTGATATGAAATATTAAACCTTTAATTGACAATGACGTATCATTTCAGTCAGGAGAACAAAATGTTCCCGGGAGTATCTTCTTTTTTTTTATTCAGAGCGATTGCCACAAAGCGCTTTTAATTTCAGAATTGATGGGCAATTTGCAAGAAATTGCCACTTTAACCTTGAGGGTTGATAAAATGCGACACGCATCAAACATTTTCAATTCCTTTTGTATTGTACGGACAATGATTAAGTGTTTACCAGAAAACCTGTATAATTTGGTTTCATGCTGCAAGTGCCTGTGGGAATAATATGTAACAATATTCTGTACAAATATTTTCTGTTGTCAAGAAGTCGAGCAACAATTAATTTCATATTACAGAGATGAGCAATGCAGTTTTGTGTCCCAAAAGATTGGAAGCATGTCGTGTTCCAGAAGTTGTTCTGGAACCTCCCCCCCCCCCCCCCCCACACACACACCATCAACTCCCTCTATCCACCACCACCCCCCCCCCCCAATCCTTTCCATCCCTCTGCGGTATAAGACGATTCCAGGGTGTTGAAATATTTGCGCTTAAACGTGTTTGCGGAGAAGTAGAAAATGGAACATGCTGCCTACATGAAATCGAGGTGTGAAGTCAAATGTCTTGGCTTTGTCCGTCGCTACCTCTTCCAGACCGAGACAAAGTTTGTTAACCCTGTTCGTACATCTTTCGTGGCCGCCTTATTAGTGGGAGCGTGCTGGTCTATTTATGTCGGCTATATTCCAGACCTTGAAAGATAGTACTAACTGCAGACGACTTTAGTTCTACGAGACAGATGTAATCACTCCTCTCCTGTTTGCAACTATGATTGGAAAACAGATCGGAAGAAATGCGCATACAACCATACAGCAAAACACACACACACACATACACATATACACACACACAAAGAAAGAAAATAATTAGACAAAATTGACTTTAAATAATCTTTTATTTAGGTTTGTAGTCTGCTATAAGATCGTTTCTTACCACACAAACGAAGACAATCTCAGACCCATTACATCATTCATGAATCAATTTACTTAACAAATTTCCATCAGTCTAAAGCCACTATGAAAATACTCAAAACACGATGTGTCACCAGCATAAGGCACAACGCATTTCTTTTCTAAACTTTCTTCCTAGGCCAATTATCTTCGCACATATAAACTAAAGCCATCGTATGCCTTTTTTTTCTTACTGATTGCCTTTGCCTTGACTAAAAAAAAACACCAAACAAACAAAACAAAAATGCTGATATCGGATCCACGAGTTACTTACCACGTGATAATCAGTAAGCTGTAAGGAATATTCGCAAAACAAAGAAACAGGGAAAATGTATCATCGAAATGAAGTTTTGTCTTAAGAACAAAGGATGCATATATATATATATATATATATATATATATATGTTATATATGTATATATTTATTATATTTTATGGCTGCAGGCTATCGGCGTTTTTTCACGGCAACAATAGACGTGATAGAGATAGAAATATGATACCATATAGAATTGGATATGACTCCATGTGAATTGTTAGCAGATCGCGACAGACACAAGCATGCAGGAGAGAGGAACTACGATATAAAGATGCATAACAGTGCCTATTTTCATTACAAATCGCAAAGCCTCAGACCACTTGCCCCCCCCCCCCCACCCCCGGAAAAAGGGGGGCTTCCAACATGTGATAACTACATAATATTTTACGTAAAGTTATTTCTAGTTAAGGGGAAAACAAAAATGGTGTAAAGATTCCCTCATTGCAACACCATCTTTGTGTCTTTCACAACAGACATATCTAGAAATATATTTTCCTTCCGGGAAGTTTGTTGAAAAAGAAACTGCGTTCAGCGTTTCCGTATAGGCCTAACTGACCAATCGTTTGTGCCACACTTGCATTTTATTTTTAACTATTCATTCTTATGCTAGTAAGTTTTCGTTACATTTGTAGTTTTAAATGTTCCATCGTTTTGTAGGGTCTATTTTGCAGTTCGTGGGTTGCTATATATCACGTGGTTTTACGATAAACGACAATATTTCACGAACGTTAGTTACTCTTTGTGTGTGTTTATGTGCCGTGCTGCATTGGTAATGAGCTTTAAGGTCGAGTAGCATTTGTCGTGTAAAAACGTGTAACATAAGGGGAGTAAAAAGTTCAATTTTGAAAGTAAATTCTATTCAAAGGCAGCTCGAAATTTTCAACGTCACCTGAAAACTCAAACCGGAAACTTGAATGTGACCCATCATCACGAAAGTCTGATTATTACTCAGAAAATAAATCATCTGACGGAGCATTTATGCAATTTCTTCTTACTCTAAGTTCTCAAGGTGTAGTAATATGTCCCACCTAATTCAAAACAAAAAGACAAACCAACAACCTCAGCATTGAGGAAATCGGATTCGATAGGATTAGGGTTAGGTTTAGGGTTAGGACTTTGGTTTAGGGTTAGGATTAGGTTCAGGATTAGGATTAGGATTAGGGCCAAGGGAAGGGTCCAGGGCTAATTGCCTAGGCACCTAGGGGGCAATTGCCCCAGACCCGCAGTCAAGCGGGTGGGGACGTATGCATTTGATATTGGTCATTTCAGAACACCATGGCAACATGCAACAGGAGAAAAAAAGACAAACCCAAATTTTTCAATTGCAATTATTTCCTCTTTTTTTTAAAGCTAAATGTTGAGCCAAACCATGACAGGAGAGACTACTTTTGCCAGGATAAGCTATAGTTAGTGACGGTCATACAGCATCACAGTGACACCATAGGGTACCATAGATCGTTAACTTCAACATGTATTTCGGTTTGTTTTTCAGGGTTTCTTTTGTAGTCATTCTATCTTTTTCAAAGAACATGAATAATCAGATACACTTAAAAAAAGACATAATTGTAAAAAGTGTGGAGAAATAGTATAGTTAAATATCATTAATTACTTGTTAGTCTTCCAGCTTGGGCTATCCGCTGCGTTCACAGTACATGACTGTATTACATCGCTTCCAGCAGTCTTTTTTTTTTAATCTAATATGATGACAGAATGAGTTAAGGCTCCATGAATGTTGCGCATGTAAAGAAATAATTTCAAATGAACCATCTGCTCTAAATGATGACGTGACCAAAGACAGTGATCTGTTAACTTCTGTATATGAACATACTGCGGTGTAGCAAAAACCTGATAATTAGAACGCATAATACGTTTCGTGCTTTTGTCATACAGTTGGTTGCAATTGCTTCCCTGCATGTGTTACAAATTGAAATTTAGCAAGATCAAAACAACACATGCTACGTGAACGGCCAATGCCATGGGTATTACGTCGGTTTGTGTTACCGGATATTAGTACTTTCCTAAGTATCACTGTCGAACAGACAAGATGGAGCTCTTTGTATGAGAGGAATATGTCTGCTATTTTCTAAGGATGAACATGCTGATAAACAATTGAATTCATTGAAACTGACCCATAAAAGTTCGTTGACGATCACACAAAACATGAAGATATATCGGGTATTCTTGAGTTTCACGTTTGTTTGTTTTTTGGGTGTTTTTTTTTCTTGCGATTACTGATATCTTTGACAAGCGTGTACGCACATTAGACGAGGTGATTTTTTTAGTGTCTCATGATATAATCCGGTTGGCTTCAGAAAGAAATAGGCCTACTGTAACGATAGCTATTTCTTTTTAATGATCTAGGATTTGTTATCTCCTTTCCCAAACAAAATAACTTATTGCAGATTCATTACAACTTTGAGCAAATTTGATGTATGTTTCACGTATCGAACATCACGCAAACTGAAACACATGAAGCTGAAACATAAACTGGTAATATTGATATCATAATGATACAATTACGAAAGGGTGTTAAAATAAGCAACCTTACCTATCTCTAGAATGCAATCTGAAGGTACACGACATAATGACATACATAACAACGCGGCGGGGGTGGTAGAAACCTAAAAGATAAAGTGTCTATATGTAGAACTTACAATAGCTGCCTGGAGCAACCTATTGAAAAGCTGAATAGCCTGCATAGAAATAGAAAAGTTCCCTCGAATGAGAGAAAAGTGAGGGGGAAAAAACCCACACACTATGAATTAGAATATAGACAAGTTGAACGCACGTATACATAATATAGTAGGTGTAGAGCTCACACATGCAGACAGATCGAGAATACACACATAATATTTCACCAATCTTAGCTGTGATTTATTCAAAAAATACTTGTAAACAATAAACACTCATCCACACTTGCCTCTCCCCCCCCCCCCCCGACTAATGAGGACGGTGTCACTCATAAATACAAGTTTAACTTTAAGAATCTATCATTCCTGATATCTCGTGGAATTTAGTGGAATGTTCAACATCACATATGCTTGATTCTATACCGTATATAATATGACAGTTTACTTGAACATTTGGTTCCCATTCCATTTCTCCGTTTGATAAGTATCAATGCTCCGGTCGTATATGCTATCTGAAGAAGCGTACTACCAAACCTTCAGAATTGCGAACCTTATTTAGTTTTTTTGATTAACGAACCTTATCTCACTTTCGGATTAACGGACCTTCGAAATAACGATCTGCAACCAGAATTTCATCGGCCTAAAAAAAAAGGAAGAAAAAGAAAAAAGGAGAGTGCATTTCTTACTGGGAGCGCTGTCCACCTCGATTTATACGAAAGTTAAGAGTATGACGCGTAAAGAAAAATCCTCTATCATACATTAATTCTTATAACCTGTCCCCTTCTTTGTGAAAATCAATTTTTCCAAACGTAGTCCTTAATAGAATGCACTGACACGGTAAATGAGGTTTACCTATCCAGATTAACAAAGATTGAATGTGCGAAATTTGCAAATTAATATTGAAGATGAAGCATAAAGTCGATGAACGACCGTCTAATAATCTACATTGCCTTCAAGGAAGTTTTGCTTTTATTTTGATTGATACATCTTAAAATTTCATTAACAATCTCTCTCTGCATACAATGGTCGACTTAACAGCTCCCGCGTGTGCTACAAAATAGAATGGCAGTCGCCAAAGGGGACTTTGTCGTTCGATTTCATCCTGAAGACGCGCGTCGTCCGTCGTCTCAATGCATGTGTTGCATAGACAGGAAAACAGAGGTGTTTATAATAAATATACTATTAGTAGTTTAGGGTGAGATTTAAGGCGCGGAAGTAGGGAGATTGATAACTGGTCGGTGCATCTCACAAGCCCGGTGTTTCTTGGTGCGAATGGATGCGAGAACACGAAGGGCTTAAGCTTTAGGGTGATCTGTCGCATGAACGCAAGAGAGGTTCCTCGACCGAGGTAGTCACAGGTTGGGTGAGAGAAAAAAAAAACCACCATTCATAATTCATATACGGAACACACCTGCCCATACGGAAGAAGGTTTGAGAAGAAGATGTAGAAGTACAAAAGTATTGAATTGTCATTATGATAAGGCTAATACGCTCAAATAATCTAATAAAATAATCACACACACACACATACACATACAGATTAGCACTAACACAGACATACACAAAGAACTATACTCAGTTATGAGGATCTTGTGGGAAACAAAAACAACAACAATAACAACAAAGCAAAATCTAACTTGGTAGAATAATACGTTCTTTGCTT
The DNA here is from genome assembly GCF_040938485.1 of Diadema antillarum. Classification (NCBI taxonomy): domain Eukaryota; kingdom Metazoa; phylum Echinodermata; class Echinoidea; order Diadematoida; family Diadematidae; genus Diadema; species Diadema antillarum. The sequence goes on along the minus strand of NW_027271244.1, from coordinate 742,400 downwards.
TAATCTCTCCATAAAATATTTTTACAAGTAAACAACATTATTCACGCGGTAAACATAAAAGAAAAAAATACATCAAGAACCGGATGACACCTCGCTATATGAAACAAACATAATCATAGCCGTTGATGCGAGCAATTGTAGCGTGCACTCCCCCCCCCCCCCCCCCCCCTCCCGTCGAGAGAGCCAGCCCACTCAATTGTTGACGTCGGAATACATCAAAGGAGACAGGAAATTCTCCCTAATCTATCAAGGCATATGAGAAGCGTGTACATGGGTAGAAGACAGGCTCAAGAAAAACAAAGAAATGGGGGGTGACTGCTGCAATATTTTGCCTCGGGAAATTGTAGTGGCGGAGACAGAATTGCAGGTGATACCGATTCAATTACTATCAAACTTCGACGATTGAGACAATTGCACGACGGGGAACACCTTTTGTGGGACTCATTCATTTTTAAAAATGTGTTCTTTTGTTTACAGTGGCACGGTATTGTGAAGTTATTGAGCATTGACTGTGAATCATTCATAAGCTAGTGTGCGAAATCTCTTTCAAAATCAGAACCGCTTAAGTGAGGTTAAAAAAAAAGATGTAAATGGATGTGAATATTAACTGGTGGTACCATAGCTTGCAAGACAATTAATTTGTCTGCGGGTTAGAACTATTACCGAATCGGGAACAATTATGAAATCATTGGTGTGGGGTGTTTTTTTTTTCATTCACAGAATATCACCTGGTTTTACAGGTATATCTGTCAAACAAACAATCAAAAAATATTTGGAAAGGTTATTCCAGGTATACAGACATTAAAAAATTCATTAGTTTAGGTAAGCCACAAGATGACTGAAACAATCGCATAATATAAATCTTTAACTAAATTGGGCTATATAGAAAACAAAATGTTTAATTCCACTGAAATGGAATTGAATTTATGCAACGCACAACAGCACACGATCATATGTGTTTGGAATGAAAACAAGATAAAACTGTAACAGAAAAAAAGAGCTGACAAATTTGAATATTTATATTTTTAGTTCATGGCTGCAATAACACTGCTATTATGAAATGGAAATTATTTGTTATCATACATAAGCCAGGAAATGTATTATCTATAAACCATAAGACATATGAATTTTAGAGATTACTTTTTATCCTTTCACAACGTGATGCGAAGACAGATCCATGAAAAAATCCCGGTACACATCGTAATCCAAAACAAATTGCTTCTTCCTTTAGCGCTTCGTGAGGACAATATGTTATCGCCGTGGCAGGTGGATTGATGCTATCGATGATGAAGATGATACAGATAATGGCATGATGATCATCGTCATCATTCACATCGCTCTAAATCAAAATGGGATAGCGTTTTCCCATCGTAATTGTGTGTGTGTATAGCTGGGTTTTAAGACTGTTCCAGACTGGTCCGGAATAGATGTCACAAAGTTCCTCCTCATTTTGGTGCTATGACTTTCTGTGGAGGTATACTAGCCATAATATATAGTCCCCCTCCAGCTACTGTACTAAAGGTTGTATTATCACAAACCTGTTCTTTGATCTGATCCGCTCTACCTCTCCCCTCCCACGCTTCCACACGACCTCGTATAGGCAATACAGTAAATTCGCAAATGAACTGGCTTGGACATGCCGTAGCTGGCGCCAGAATATTCTCTTGAACTCAATTTACTATGTACGGTGTCACTGCCCTCCCCCCCCCCCCCACACACACACACAATTATGTACACGCATGCATACACGCATGAAGTGCAAATAAAGTACTCATTTTGTGTCATAAAAGATTTTCCTGTAAACAATATCATACCTCACTCTATCACCATAGAGGGTAGGGATTTGTTCAAGTTCATAACTCCAAGACCAAGAGGTGTTTATTAGGCCCTATGCATTGAGCATTATAGTACGTAAAGTGGAATGTGAAAACAGCAAGACATAACTAAACTTAATTAACTGAAAGGGCGCTAGATATGAGTACTCATATCCCCGACTGCATATTATTGAATATACATATCAGCGATATTCGGAGAGTTTAATCCGTCGTGTGTTCGAATCAGCTGCAATACGTTTGATTATACGGATTTTGAAATGTACATTAATGAAAAGATTGTCTGCTATTTGAGTGACTTTCAAGGAAGGCGCAGTAGTCCTTCATTCCTTTCGATATGTAAGTTTCAAGATCGGTGGTCAAACCTTTCTTCATTTTAGTTGTTACTCTGTTTATAGACAAGGTTAGCAATACTTATGGTTGCCACAATCAATAAATCGTTGTTCCAAAGGTTTAGTTTGAACTTGAACTTTAAAAAAATGTGAATTGAAAATATTGACCTCGTCACTATAGCACTTTCAAATACTTTATTGTAACATCTTATTTTTGTAATATCTAATCTTTTTTTTTATTCATGGCTTGTTAGAATGTTTTTCATGTATCCTTATAATTATGTTTATATTTTGTCTTATTAAATCAAATAATATTTCTTTGTTTTCCAAACGAATAATCTTAATCTAAATATTTTACACCTTTCTTTTAATTTTTCATTGTTCATTCATCTTATGTTGACCTTACTTTTTCAAAAGAATAAATTTAGAAATCAACTTTTATCTTTTTGCTTTGTAATTGACACATAAGAATATATATATATATATGTCAGATATCTTTAAAAAAAAAAATGAGATATTTACATCATCCGTGTCGAACACACCTGGCCAGGCTGCTCTTTTTCGTTTTTCTTTTTCTTCTTCCAATAGAACAGATTAACTAACATTATCATTTTATGGCCTATATATCGAAAAATTTTCCTGACAACCAAACATTTTGTAGATCTGCGTGCATGAGTTTTTGAAATGTCCAACAAGTTCTCTCTTTCTACGATTTCCTATTTGATATACAATCTACCTAATGATATCATGTAGAAATGTACCAATTTCTCAAATGTCAGTCATATGCAATGAAGGCTTACATGAATACAGGAGGAAATATACGACTTTGTTAAGAGAACGAAGAGCATGTTTCAGTGGTGCATGGTTTCCTCCATTTTTTCGAATTTTGCATATTGTTTACTTTCCTCTGTGATCACTTGAGTTTTATGACAATGTATAATTATCGTTTTTATAGGCTATACAATAATTTTATACTCTTTTCATCTTTTTATGCACCTTATTTTCTACCAAACAAGTGATGTCTATATGCTTTTGTCGAAAAATGAAAAATCTATTGAATTGAATTAAATTGAATAAGGATCCCCTCCCCCTTGTTCACTGTTATGTAATTAAGTTGTAATCATTCCAAAATTTATCAAAACGACTTTTTTTTTACGACTGATAAAGACCGGATAAGGGTTGTCAAGTCTACAGGTATTTTTGTAATTAGTTGACGTGGCACCCCGCCCCTCCCTCCCCACACACATCTCTCTCTCTCTCTCTCTCTTTCCGTCTCTGTTTGTTTGTTGTTGTTTTTTGATCACCAGCTGTACATAACTTCTACCAAAGTATGTAACACCCCCCACACACACACTAAGGTTTTTCTTTCTTTCTTTCTTTCTTTCATTCTCTCCGCCCTTCTCCCTTCCCTCACTCTGTCTTTCTTTTTTTTTTCTGTTACATGGGTGACCACCAGATGTATCTAATCGCCTGAACGCTATCGATTAGCACCCCAGCTGGATTCTATACGTGCCTCTATAATTGCGATAATAATCGCCAGTGCGTTATTCACTGTGGACAGGAATTGATTGAAACGTCGTCTTTTTGAAATGACGCCGGAAAGCCAAACGAACAGTCTTTTAAGTACACTCATTTGAAATATGCATGCATCAACAATTCCCTAAAGTCCAGCCGAAGATATACCAATTACAGCTCTGAAAAATGGATCCGTTGAGAAAAGATATTTTGTTTCTTTTACTCGAATACGACTGAAGGTTTTAAGGGCGTCTTTTATTCGACATGAAGATTCTGACAAGGATCCCGGAAAACGTTCTTTTGAATGTCAATTCTATCGTTATTTGAGGAGGGATTATTACTCCATTGTGCTTTGTCGACATCACAAACTTTGTAATATATCATCTCACCATTTCTTTTCCAATGACTACAGCATAGTAGGTGTAGTTATTTGTGAACCTTCAAATTACCACCAACATATTCCATCTGTAAACCCATGTGATAAGAGTAACGAACAGCTAAACCCAAATTTAGATCGTTCCCTTTTTAAAGATCTTTTTTTATTCGACCACCTTAAACAATATAGTTTGGCATAGAGAAGTAAAACGTCCTTTCACGTAGGCCTAATTTGGTGGCCAGAGATATCTGCAAGTCCATAGAACACAGGAACTCTATTGGAAATCTTATTCCTGTGACAATGTATAATAGACATCAAATTCCGTTTACCATTACACATTATACAGTAAAATAAATAGATAGCCCCCATTAACAGAATATCCGCTCAAAGCAAGAATTCGTAATGATGTTATAGAATGTTGCGTGCAACTATTAGCTCATGTAAGTACTTCTCATTGCAAATTTTGAGTCGATTGCAAGGAATAAACTGGTTTTGGGGGGAAAAATAAACAGAGGAGCAAATGCTACACTCAAGTTAGAAGAAATTATGCCATCTCCTGGGTTAATTCAGAACACTTCTGTAACAGGGCGTATTTTCACATTAACACAATTATAGGCTGCAGGCATATGTATATATATATTCGTAAATTCATCTTCATTTTCGTAATTTCATCTTCATTTTCATTTATTTTCGTTTCCACATCTGAAAAAAAAGCAAAGTAATGTACACATGCAAGAACAGTACGTAGCAAAGCATGGAAACGAATCTTGGGAAAACACCAAATGTTTTATCAAACGACACAGCACAACTTGATATCAATTGCTTGCAGTATATAACGATGGGAATCTCATCGACCGCTACTGACAGGTCTTTGAAAGGCTGAACCCGATGTAACTACATTAATGCAGCACAATCACTAGAAAAATACAGAGCACAAAAGATACATAAGGAGTCAAAACTAAGTGCAATCAGGTGATAAACTTTGTTGCATACAACAAATAATTTGAATGTCTTTATGTACAAGAAATAATGAAAAAAAAAACAATAACTCATTTTAGTTTTGTTCTTCCGACCAATGAAAGTCAATTAAAGGAATTGCTTATTGTGGTTTGTATCATTAAGTACGCATCGGCACGAATGTCTCCAAAGTAGAAACTAACTTTTTAGGGGATTACGGTGGCTTTTTAAGATTTTGACATTTGAACAAAATAATCTTGCAAAGACTAGCATTTTAATTACATGACATCCGATTTATATTTCTGATATTGTGTGAACTTCAACATGATAATGTATAGAAAAGCTCTGTGTTTTCATACAGTGTTCTGTTCAGTTCAGTTCAGTTCAATTGAAGAGTGAAATGAAATTGTAATCAACGTAATTGAATTGGCTTGCTGTACATTGCGCTTGACTTCTTTGATTTCAGACATGGAATGTCAGACTTTCAAACAAGCACAGTCAGCATGTAAAGCATCATCTTTATTAAATCAGAAATGCATTACTGTAAATACTTTCACTCAAAGCAAGAAATTCGTAAACACACGTTCTTTCTATCATAATAACCTGACTACACTCGTGATACATAGTAACAAGCGATATAGCTCCTTATTTAAAGGAATGGTATAGTATTGGTGGGGGTGAGGATTGAGCTTTTGTTTTTTGTAAAGATACCAAGAAACCACTTATGAAATATTACAGACTAATACCATTCTAAGAGGAATTTAAAGTTTATTAGATGGAAATCGGTTTTGAAGTGGCTGAGATATCCAAAAACAAAGTAAAACAAAGAGAGCCTGGTAAAAGGTGGGTCCCACCTTTTATTTGTACTGCTTGTTTTGGATATCTCAACCATTTTAAAACCAAATTTCATGAAATAAACATTGAATTCCTCTTGGAATAAAATGCTCTTTCATATTTCATAAGAGGTTTGTCATTATCGCACCAAAGAAGTTAGAAACTTGAAGCCAGGTCTCAACCATAACTATAATATCCCTTTAAGCAATTGAAAATGGATGACAGTATCATTCAAGATGAAAATAAGATAAAATGTCAATGAAAATTAATGATTTAGACAAAGTAGGAAATATACTAACACTCACCGTCTTTTCCTTCTTTTTTCTTCTCATTTTTAAAACTTCTTCAAAGTTCTACAGTTCGACACAATCATCAAACATACTTTTGCACCCGTTATAGACAAACAAACATTCAGAAACTTACAAACACCCCAAGATTTATAGTGTATAAGCCACTAATGGGGACCCCCTGGGTAAAGAATACTGAATACAAATCAACTAGATATCTGAGAAGAGTAATCTAAGATATAGGGCCTATTACAAAAATAAAGATACACCATAAAGTCATTGTCACTTTTGTCACGATATCGAGTTTATACGCATTGCAATGAGCCAGAAAAAAACCTAAAAAACACGCTGATCGGTACAAATCGACAGCACTTTTGTACACATTTGTTTGGGCTTAAAAAAAACCCCTCAATTGGAGTTCCTTCAAATAAATTAAAAACAAAATATTTCTAATGTATCGTAATTGCAAATTCTGTAATTCAAATTTACAACAGAAATGGTACTTGTATGCAATAGTTGGAGAACATTAACGAACCTAGAATGAGAAAAAATATCCTCACACACAAACACACACACACACACACACACGCACACACAAAACACGAAAACTAACTCAAACCCTAGTCATTACTAAGCACGCACACACACACACCAAACACACACGCGCATAAATACATACACAGATCCTTCATGGCTTACTGGACTTATTGTACATGCTGGAAAGAAGCCCAGAGGTTGACGAAAGCACAAAACGTTCACGAAAGCATAATCTGTAATGATGCATTAAATCTTTCTTCTTTCTTTCATTTCTTTTGACATTGCCTACAGACGACACGGTTACTCTCGGCTTGTTGCAGAGCAGATGTTCGATACTTAATGGAAGCCAGAAGGAACAGCTTAGATGTACTTATTTGAAGAATTTTACATTTGTCCTTTTTTCATTACTTTATGCCTATTCCAAGTAGGAGCAGGGACGATGAATCGAAGAAAAGCCTGTCAAAACTCTCTTCTTCACTGGACCATGGTAATATACTCTTTGTTCTTGATAATCTTAAATATGTTGCTGTTTTGTCGCGGAGAGAAAGAGAAAAATGGTGCAGAGCGGTCTTCCGCATAAGCATCTTAACTCTGATCAAGACGGGGTGAAAATCGGATCAGACGGAGGAGACTCGCTTTGTGGTGATTCACGGATTCTTTCATCGGAACACTGAGCAAAGCTGCTGGGAGGGAGCGCAAAGGGAACACGGTCCTCCAGTGTGCGCTTGGGCGGTAAAACTAGGGAACGGAGACAAGTAAGGAAGATGGCCAACACAAAAGGAGTGAAATAATGAGGAAAAGGAGGATTTTGCTCGACTTGATCTGATTTGAGGCAGGACCAAGCCAGAATCCCTTTGTCCTTGCATTGTCTGAGAATCACTTGATGTATAATCGCAACATCTTTTTCCACAATCGGTTTTTGTGTTGCGACTCAATTCTCCGAGTCAGCGAAGCGTGTGGAGGACACGCCGTCCCGAGATGAAGGAGGAAATACAATTCCTAGCTTCCCCGTGGCCCTCAATTTCACAAGAATCATTTTCAAACATGAGCTAACGCACAATACTCTACATAACCATAATATTACTTAAATTTCCATTCCGAGAATTCCACCCCACCCCTTTCTATTTTCTTTTTTCTCTCTTTGTACATGTACAGATATTGCATGTACACCTCGCAAGATATGAAATCTCACTTCTATCCATGGTCTTATTTGATATCCATAAAACTGAATCAGATAATACTGGGCATCGATTTTATAGCTTGTTTACACCATGCTTAACAAGATATTCACAGCTGTGAAAATGATCATTCACAAAGACTATATACACTCTGTCTCATGATATGACGTCACAAACCTTATGTGAGCGAATGATTAGCATAATCATTCTGTATTGACTCTGTAACACACACGTTTCAACTCCTGCGCAACAATTACATTCTTCGCGAAGATATTTCACCCACTATATCTCTGTCCTTCCAAGAAAGAGCATAAAAATGGCTGCCTAGCAAAGATGGAGTACGTAGTGGCACGACCCTACCGTACAAAAGTAATAAAAGGCAATAAATGACCATGTATTATCACACAATTACTATAATTGATTCAAATTATCAGCATCTCTTTTTTTTTTTCAATGAGCGGTCATGATTCCGTTTCCGTGTAAGGTTAAGTCACCACGCCCCTTCCTTCCATCTTACCCCATTTCATTTTGGAACTTGCTGGTTAATGTGCAAAGTCCATTAGGGTTTCAGAATCTCGTTAAATCGGGCTAATTCCTTAGAAGGTTTCAGCACTTGCCATTGTGACGACTCTGAGTGGTTTGTTGATGTCTGTAACGACTGCCTTTGGATACGGTGAGACTACAAGTTACATACTTACATAGAGACAAAAAGAGATATTAAAAAATCACATCTTGGTCCGATGAGCCGATAAAACACGTTGCGGCGTAGATTGATATTCTCGCAATATCAATAGACATATTAGACAACAACTTACATGACTTATTTTAACTAATATTGGTTAAATTACCAATGACATCTTATATGGACGGAGAGTTCATAGACTGTCTTTGTGGGTTGCATGATCTGCATTAAATTAAGCTTACAATTGAATTCAGGAAAATACATTTTCTTATTCCTCGTTATATCAAAATAATTCCTGGCAGGTTAGTATGAGTATATAGATCAAGATAGTGCTAACAAAGAAAGGCTAGCTTGAAAAGAGTGAAAATGAATGGAAACAGATAACTATGCTCTTTCTACTAATTCTAAATCACAGGGGATATCGTGATTTGACATAAAGACAAAACATGACCCGATGTCATATCTGTTGTTCGTTAAATGAAGTTTTGCATTTAACTTCTCACAGTGCTATATATTTCCTATTTATGAACAAGTAATAAACTACCATGTACTTCATACAAACTCCCAAAGATTTTCTTGTTATTACATGATTCAGTTTCTCTCGTAAGAGAAGAGAAGAAAAGACACGAAAGACAAGAAAAGAAAAAGGCAACACGGCTCTTAAGAAGACAAGTCCGTGAAACTCACAAAGACTGAGTGAAGAAGACACCTCTTTTAGTGGGCATTTTCCGGTTTGTGTAAATGGTTTTTTTGTGATGCTCGAAGTTGTACGAGGTGACACTCGAGCTGAAGAATTTACGACAGATTAGGGTGGATTAATTATTATTAATCGATCCTCTGCACTGCCCCCATCCTTTCTGAGGGCCGATTAGGGGATTGGGAGGTACCTCAGTATCAGCGTGGGGTACTTTAATTGCCCCCATCGATTGCCGAGCCACGGTGTCCTCCACTCTCTGGTTTGGGACCTCCTCTTTGTATCTTTATTTTTCTCCCTAACTGTTGTTACTGAAGGAGGCTACTGAAACAAGTTCTTTTTGTCAAGAGCTGCTCAGTTATCCCCAAATTACCTTTGTCGATCTCACAGCTGGTTTGTTCCTGTGCATTAGGAGATATTCTTTACTCTATATTCTTCATTCTTCATTCCCACTGTCTCTTTGTGTCCAGTGGATGTAATTGCAGGTATACACAGCACCCTTAGGCCAACACTTGTCATATAGGAACAACCGGTTTTGAAGTGTCGAGATCGATGGTCGAAGCTTTCACGACGTTAAACCTGACCGATGCGTCATTGTCTGTGGGCAAGTCGCTGATGCATTTTCACACTTGTAGTCCATTGAATTCTGACAAAACCCACCTATTTTTAGCGAATTAAATTGATTCCCGTGATGTGACGGGCATCTTCTCCATCGATCGCGATATGGTCATGCACAAAACCAGCGAACAATTTTCCTAGTAACTCTCTTCTTTTTAGGAACCAAATCCCTATCGACACAATTTTGGATAATTCCCTAAGCCCCTCTAAAGTTATATTAGTCTGCTAAGCCAAAACCGTTATATCCACTCTCTTTTGTCAGCAGGCAAAAAAGAAAGCCGCGTCACTTAACAAGATAAGCATGAAAATTGTCACACATCGAAGGTCCTACAAAGATTATCGATTCAAGCATGAAGACGAGGTCTTTGAGGATCCCATCTATCGCGGTATAACGGTCTTATTTAAGAGAGAGAGGGCGATATATGGCGTGGCGAAGCGAATCGAGTCCCGTATGGATTTTGGTTAACAGCCAAAAGGAGGGCTCAATTGTTCCATATCCCGTGGTTGTCGCTAATGACGTAAATCTCTCAAACTCGTTTCTAAGGCACCTTTCTTTAGGAGGCAAAGTTGTCTAATTGAATAGATACCGGGAACATGCTCGTACCGTTTAAGAGCCATTTAGTTACTCCCTTTGCCTGTCATCTAAATAGCGTCGCTTTGGAGCATCATGTTTTTCTGACCGAAAGACCAATGACGAGGGAGTGAACAAATTGCAAATGATTAAGTGTTATTGCATTTCATTCTCTGTCCCACATTAGTGACGATTTTTTTAAAGAAAAATTTTCAACAAACTTCCACATGTCGTTTAATCCAACAAGTGAAATCAATTGAAAACAAGTTATTATATATATCCTTGAAACTTCATAATCATCAACTTTAAAAAGTAGTACTTCGGTATTATTCCCATGGACGTAAGTGTGATTCTTAACTGTTCTTCGCTGAGCTCATTAAAGAAACTTAAGAATATTCAAGAAAAATTGTAATAAGGATGCCATACCAAGGCATTTCATGCTTGTCACTAGATCATCATTGGAAACCTAAATGAATTGCAGTTATTCTAGATTTACTCTGGCATCCTTTTTTTTGTCAAAGGAACGATACTCGAAGCGATTCATCGCATGCGCTGTACTTTTTGTACGACGTTGGTAGTTAAATCTGTATATACGTTTTAACTTTAATCGTTAAACTTTTTACTCATGAACCTTTTGCATTATTATACTCACGATAGTCTTGTAATTTTCTATCACGAATGATTTATTTCTTGTCACTGTTATCTTTCATCATTGTCGTGAAAGTGAGTCAATAATGAAGAATTGCTAAAAAAGACCGGGCATGAAAAAGAAAATAGTGGAGTACATCTGATTCAGATCCAGTGTGCCAAACCCACCTGATCGTTGAGAATAGGTTAGATTATCCCAGAATGCTGGAATATTGGTCGGGGAAATATGGGAAATGTAATATTCACTTTATCAACATTGATACATTAATATCGTATTCAAGAACTGCACACAAAGATATTATTTAGCAAAAGCTCTTTCTTGCCATCGTGCGGTTTAATTGCCACTTAACACATTGTTGCAGTTTTCAGGGCTGGTCAGAAAAGTGATTTGAAAATTAGATTGTTGCACACGCTCTGCATTTTGTTTCAAATAAGCCGTAGAAAAATATAGTAAAAAATACTGACGACCGCATCGGGTGATTTATTTATCTATCTATTCGTTTGTTTGTTTGTTTGTTTGTTTGTTTGTTTGTTTGTTTGTTTGTTTGTTTGTTTCTGTCATATGCAGTTTGTCGCTAAGGGACCAGGGCATTTCATCTTATGAGGCATAACCGACTATAGATTTGACGTTAAGACAAAAATGTGGGAACACATAATTATGAATGAATTCTTTGTCATATATAGGCGTTTAATGTTTTCCTGTTGTCGGTCTTTTTCGAAGCTATTCATTTCGAAGTTATTGCAAAAACAGAGATCGATCTCAGTATTGTCCTTGTTAGCTTTAAGTTAGACTGCTTGAAGTTTCGTGTCGCTTTTTAGATGATGTTTAAACCTCTTATTTTCTTTATCTCATTTAGAAATTCTTTTCTGTTCTAACAGTATGAAATAGGGGCATTTCGTGACACAGTTCACATCCTGTAACGAACGCAAGTATTTTCGCGTATGAATGTAAATATATATATATATATATACATATATATAAATGTGTATATATATGTATGTATTATATATATATATATATATATATATATGTGTGTGTGTGTGTGTGTGTGTGTGTGACGGAAAATGGCTTCCAGCCCGCTTCTCGTTATATATATATATATATATATATATATATATATATACGTACATACAAAAATATGTGTATAATATATCTACCATCTATGTTACTACGTGTAGTTAATTCGAATTTGTAAAAGGCACTGTTAAATCATTCAAATTTGTAAAAGGGTTTAAGGGTTTAATCAAACGAAAAGAAGAATTAAAAAAAAAAGATATCTACCTCAGTTTACCTAACCGGTCAGACTCGCCAGTAGCTCTATATAGAAAGAAGCCTAAGGGATATTAGCATGTTCTTTTCATTCTTGAATAGATACGCCGTGATGAATGAACATTGCATGAACCGCTCCTGTTACTGGATAAAATGCTTGGCTGACTGATTGATCAAGAGACAAGAGTAATGGATAGAGGGATGAATGAATAGATGAATAATTAATTCACTAATTGATCGCATTCACATTACACATGTCTGACAAAGTTATACTGTGGATCTGGCTAACATTGATTTCAACATGCACAAATTCCTAAGATTTGCAGGATGTAGCTCCATCATTAAACAAAAATGATTATCTTCCACTTGGTTCAGGAAGTACTCAAAAGGGAAAATGTTATTGAGCTGAGTTTGAGTCACACGAATTTATAAGTTCTCATGATGACAGTGAACCAATATAACCATTTTTCCTGTAAAGGAATCCCATACATTCATACTTTCCTCATTAGTGAATTAAATATAATGTATCTATGCAAATATATATATATATATATATATCATATATGTATATATTATACAGATAGATATACGTTAGTACGCGTGCGCATAGTATATAAGTGTGAGGTCTTATAATGCAGATACATTTTATTCTATTCATTGGTTAACGAATATTAGTTTGGGTTCTGTTTGTCATTGGAGGACTGCTGTTGTTCTTGTTCTTGTTCTGTTACATTTTTTTTCCACACAGCCTGGCTTATTCGCAAACAATATCGACCTGATGAGCGGGCGCGAAACCTTCCCTCCAGCTTCGTAAACATGGACACTGTGGATGTTGGCGACTCCCGGCTGGACTCTGAGTTGCCAAGAGAACCCCTACGCCAGAGGGCCAGGGCCTTGCTCGCGTACTTAGGAGTGGGCGGGGCTACCTAGCCAGGAGCGGGTCCCGTTATTCTTCTGGATGCCGTGCCCTGTCCGGTAGCAGAGATTAGTCGCGCTACCGGTTGACTTGGCCGGACAAATGACCACTACCTAAGTGTTTCACGCCTGAGCTACCCAAGGGTGACGCACAGCCCCTTCTTCTTCTCCTCCTTTTTCCCCCTCCGAGCGGACCTGCAGAGGTAGGACCAGAAAGGAGGAGGAGCGAGAGACCAAGAATAAGAAGAGGTTGCGCTGGTGAACAAACGCTGGAGGTGGTAAAAGGAACTTTTCACATTGGCGTTGCTTGCGGTGATAAGGACACAGCTTTCAGTCTTCTTTCTTTATTTCTCTTCTATTAGAGAAGGGTGTCAGTATTTGCTTCGCTTGCTTTAATCCTTGTTTGGATCTTCTCTCCACTCGGACCGCTGACGAGAGGAATCAAGCTACCAGTTCTTGAACACGTTTTTCATCATGACTCATAAGGGTAAACACAGATGCATTATACTATTGTGGAGTTTTATGATATCCGTATTATAACCGAGTTGTTTACCTCACATTAAAAAAATAAAGAAAAATCAGATTTGTTGCTATTCATCATGCTTTGCTTGCAGGTTGGGTAATTTTGGAGATGATTTCATATGCTTACCCTATTAGCATCAGCGCGGTCTACAGATATGGCCTCTATGATTATATGCTGTCATTATTCACTCATAACTTTTGTGTCCTGTATTGTGGAAGGAAGTATGATATTGTTTCCATTAATATCTGGAACAGAATTCCTCGCTTGTACCTATTTCAGAGAGTCGTTTTACGTGTAATGGTGTAGTGAAGGGAAGTTATATCTTATGGGCCTAAGGGCATTTCGTGCTATCAACACATTTTGTTTTGTTTTTAAGAATGTACTCTTATACTCACAAGGACCCGAAGTGATGCTTCACACCTCATTTAGGGGCTGCTGTTAATAACACTTGACTGTCTGCCAAATTTCGCTTGTTCTGCATGGTTATTCCCTTCAACCAATATGCTCTACTTGGCTCAATGTATATGCAGTATGTGTACAGCCAGTGGCGTTCTTGTTGTGGAGATGATCACGGAAAGTGTATAGTTAAAGAGATAGTTGTTTCAGATGGGGATTCAGATTTTTTTTTTTTGCAAGATAATTAGAAGCCTCTTACACAAAATATTAAAGTGCATACCACATGACATGTTTGAAGATGAAACAAAGTTTGACTAAGCATTTGATGAAAATCCGTTTTAAATGGCTGAGATATCTAAAAACAAAAGGGGTCCTAATAAAAGGTGGGAACCCCTTTTTTAGGGACATTTTGTTTCACTTTTCTTCTTTTTTTTTTGTAAGAGGCTTTTATCTATTTTACAAAAAGTTACAATCTGAATCTCCATCTCAACCAAAACTATACTATCCCTTTAATCTATGACATGAAGATCGCTCTTGCCGTGACATATTCATTTATTCATCTATCTTCTCTCGTAGAGAATTGGCGCTACATCTGGCGTATATATGCAAAAGAATGACTTAAAATTCTGGCCCGAATGTGTCAACTTTATTGGAAATATGACCAAAACTTCCCTAGGCAAGTGGGTTTGTTTTGTTGAAAATAGAACCCAGGCAAATAACAGAACTTTACATCTTGAATTCTCAAAGAAAAACTTGAACGATGAACTAATAATTGGTTGATCATGACGGTGGTACATGCAGGCAAGCTAGTTGTCAAATGGGGATGCCAGTAGATTGCCTAGACAAATTTTGTGACTGTATGTAGGCCTACTGGTATAACTATTAAGTACACAATACTCTGCAATCAATGTGAAGGAAACCCTGTCACCTACGTGACGCCGTCATTCGATTTCAACTCTGCACGGACCACTTCTTTCAATAGAGTGACGTAACGGAGATCATCATTCGAGCGCATGTCACGCACTTGTAACACCATTCCATTTGCAACAAGTTTCCTAATTCTGTCAACGCAAACAACGAAGTGTATAATATATAATTCCACTGTCGACTTTGGTAATACACAACTACTACAACTCTCGTTCTTCTCGGCATACACAGATTCATACTTGACACGCACATACACATCCACACACACAAACACACACACACACACACACACACACACACACACACACACACACACACACACACACACACGCACACACACACACACGCACACACATCATTATTGTAATGTCTTCCCCTCCCCTTTTTGCCGCGACACAATCCTTCGTATCCAGTGCCGTTGGAAGTAACCTACATCCATCAACGAATACTTAATTCCAACTTGTCATTTCAAACAACCATCTCACTGCTCAGAAAGCAGAAGACAAATCGACTGGTACAGGGGGCAATGCTAATGGAAGAGCTTAGCACCGTATTTGTGCGTATAATGCGTAATACTGACAGTTCTTATTAGTCAGATTTTAGACATGTCTCTGGTGTTTATTTTTATGTAACGCTGAAACTGATGTGAAATAGTTGCATTTGCACGTAGAAAGAGTACGTCAGCTGTGCGTAAGAGACAGGGGCCTCGAAACGTATAGCATTGTATTGAAAACACGCTCTATACCTCTGCAATGTTGACTCATTTTGTTTTGTTTTTTCAGATGTGGAATTATTCATGGCGCTTCCTAGCTGATTTTTGTACATTACACAATGCTCTCTAAGTGTTGATTATTTTGCTCTTGTTGTTGTTGTTTTCGACTTTGTAAGATGCTGATCCACAGCAGTTACTTGAACAAGCAACTGGCAACATTCTTTGCATACATTCGATCCATTCACTCAAAGATGGCGCTGCAGATCAATAAATGATGGAAGAAAACCTTCAGTGCCATGGTATTTGAAGTCAAAATTCGGCAGACAGAAGTCATGTTAAATGCTGCACCTTTTGACTACCAGTCCGTATCCTTAGTGTAAAGATGTAACTATCCTCATGGGTCACATAGCTTTACAAAATGGCGCTTAAAAATGGTAAAATCCATCAGTGATGGATAGAGGAATTAACAGCGGTTTCAATTAGGCGTTGCTTTGTTTTCTATTCACGGTCAACTTGAAAACGCAGCAGTTGTTTCTCACGTCTCAAGTTAAAGTCGGCATTTATTGCCAAACATCAAGAATAGATCTTCAGGCGTTCAGATGCAACAAGATGGTCTGTTTTTAGACGAGGACGAGGAAGTAGGCAGCTTTGCCATAGGCGCTCCCAATTCGGTGTAGATCCATCAGACGCACAAAGCCCCACATGGGCAGCCGGTCCCTTTGTCTCGTGTTCTCCCGTCATAAGCGCCATTCATAGTCGTCGAGAACGTGTTTTTGTGTTTGCCGAACTCTCCTTTCTTTACAGCCGATGCAGGAGAACAATAACTTTGATGCTCCCTTGCGGGCGGCAATCATTACTTGGATACACCTCTCCTTTAGCATTCTCATTAACCTGATGGTCCGCCTGACGCTCCTTATTATGGAGTCACACCGGAGTCATACCTTTGGCCGAGTTCGATTACAAGACACTGACTGAGCTGTTGCCCTCTCGGCGATTGTATCCGACTTAAATGTGGGTCAATATTCTGTGCAAGAAATGGAACGGGGAAAATATTTTTCCCCCAAACTGAGCTGTTTATGTTTTGGCTACTTCCATATGTATACTTCCAGGTTAATTTAGAGAAAAGGAGTCTTACCTGTGCAACCACTGATTGACGAAACGGAGCGAGTGTCTGTTTGATCGATGTATTGATATCGTTATATACACTGCTCTAAGTTACGTATCAATGAATGAAATAAGAGTATGCTGATAAATGATATTCAAGAAATGTGATTGATATTTACTGGATATCGTCCATTTTCTTTCAACTATAACTTTCCTTTTTAAACTTTTTTCTTTTACCAAACGCTGAAAGCAATATAAAAATTGTTGACGAGGATTATTGATGAAATATCTGTAAAGGATGACCTTGACCTTCGCTTAAAGTCCACTTTGTTGTCGTATTTGTAAATTGTGTAAAAACTCGGATGTTGATTTGCGAGAGACTAGAAGACTATGCGTCGGCGTACGGCGTCTCCTAGCAACGGATAGGGGACGGTTCACACCCGATGGCTGGTTACTAAGCGGTGTATGTAGGTGGTCATGTCTCCAGCAGTGTCTAGAGTGGTTAATACCACTCACTGCGGTCGGCGCGGTATTGGCGAATATTGACCATTTTTTACACCAGGAAGTTTGGCAGACGGGACTAGGGAGGGACTGGACAACACTCCATTGTCTTTTGTGTCTCGTTGGGCTTCTTATTTGTGAGATGTGCGGATTATAAGGGCGCGCATGAGTAATATTTCTTCCGGATAGAAACAGAGGGCATATAGACTGTCGATGGGAAACACAGTGCTTGCATTGACAGTCACCATGTTTCGATTTTACTCGAAGGACAAAGTGTAATCATTGTACATTGCTTTAATCTCCCGCTGTATATTAGCAACGGTGTTGTACACATTAGCAAGGTGTTAAACTGTGTTGCATTTATATAATATGAACGTTTGCAGCTGCATTCTTTTTACATCCATTGTGTAGGCACCTACACCCTCTGTGTAGCGTTTGACTTTTTTGTGTGATCATATTTAGACAACTTCGATCACACTGTAAAACAGAGCATCAAAATAATAAAGAATGATAACAATGATAATAATGTGTCAACAAAACCAATAGTATTCTCTTCCAAGTTAGGATAAACATGTAGTTATGCCATTTTTTTTTTTTGGTACTTGAAGATATCAAAGTGTTTAAAACAATGTCTCTATTTCTTGTCTTGTTGTACATTGTGCCCAATCTGCACTTTGAATAAAAACATGTCGAAAGTCAAATTGTCTTTGAAATGGCACAGATGTTTGAGATCAACAGCATCCAAAAAGACTTTCGTCATAAATGGCAATTATGGGACATCACCCAGTCAAACATGATCAGATATAGTAACTGTTATTATGGTACCTGCAATAATTAAATTTTTATCAGATGAAAAAACAAAAACAAACACACCATTACTAAATGATAGTAAGACGACATTTTGCGGTGTGATATGAAATATCTACACACTGTATAAAGTTCATGATTATCATCAACGATACATATGTATTACAATTTATCTCCATTACACAGCCACGTCGATATTGTATTGAATTGAACTGAATTGAATTGAATTGGATTGAATTAAATTGAATTAAATTGAATTGAATTGAATTAAATTGAATTAATTGAATTGAATTTAAAAGTACGTGTCAATGAAAACATTGAATTTTAAAACGCGAACTTTTCGCTATTTTCCGATGAAGGTCAGGGCGGTATCAACCAACTTGGCGGCGTGTTCGCAAATGGAAGACCTCTCCCCATTCACGTTCGTCACCGTATACTGGAGTTGGCTCACCTGGGGCTACGCCCATGCGACATTTCCCGCCAACTTCTGGTTTCTCATGGCTGTGTCAGTAAGATTCTCAGCAGGTAATAAAATATGTTTGTAGCTGGAATAACCACATTGCATTCTGTAGTTTTCTTTCAAAATTCAAGTTCGTGTGGTTTGCTTATTGCAATAACTCACATAATCACACGATGTGATTAAAGATATTTGTATTTGATTGAAAAGACACGTATTTACTGAGTATTTACTGGTCACTGGACACTTTATGTAATCCCACAATATATATGATTTATAATGCCTTCTAATAATACAGCTTAAACACTATAACTCTCCCCCCCCCCCCCCCCCCCTCAAGGTTTGCTGAGACCGGGTCGATCCTACCGGGCGCCATCGGCGGGAGCAAACCGCGAGTGTCGACACCGGCCGTGGTGTCCCGTATCGCTCTCTACAAACAGGAGAACTCGTCCATGTTTGCCTGGGAGATCCGGGAACGCCTCCTGCTCGATGGCATCTGCACCAAGGACAACCTGCCAAGCGTCAGCTCCATCAACAGGATTCTCAGAAACTGCTCTGGCGAGCCCGACGACGAGAGGGAAGGTGAGATCCTTCGACCATTAGCTTGGAAACAAGAGGAGAATGATAGGTGGTGACCGATATTGCGATTTCTTAACAACGTCAACTTTAGGACAGAGGGACTGATGATATATCATTTTTTCCCGTATTAGATTATCGTAATTACAAGAGGCCATCCCTGGTCTTGCCTTGATAAATTCTATAGCAGCCTTGAAGTATCTTGCTGTTTCTTCATTTTGCACTATCATTTTGTTCAGTACTGAATGATTCTATGTATGGTTCAGACATATATTCAATAACAAGTCATATCAGACAATTAAATCTGTGTATGTCTCCTCCTGGCAGATTCAGTTGAGGAGGACGAATCCAGTAACGGCCATAGCCTGAACGACGACGAGAAAAAAACACCGCACCGATCTCCGCAGTACGGGCGCGACTGCGACAACCGGTCATCGACGACTTCGCCGATGTTGAATACTAATACGACGAGAAGACCTTCGTTTGCCGTGGACGACATCCTAGGTCTCCGAGAGCAAGGGAAGAGAGTGAAAGAGGAAGATATCGGCTACGAAAGCAGCGCTTCTTCTGAGCCAAGTGAGTAGATAACCTTGTTGACATAATATTTTTCGTTCAAACATTCTCTTTTGCGCCTTTGAACATGTACAGGACAGTACTGTACAGAACTGTAGTGTACAGACTGACAGAAATGGATTAAAAATGTTTGAACGTGACACATTGCTGTGATGTTCTTTTCATGTTACCACTGATCAATAGTCCGCTCCAAAACTAGGGCACACTTCCAAAGGTGTAAACTTATCTGAGCTAATGTAAGTCTCGCAGTTGGATTAGAAATAGCCGAAATAATCGATACGAGCGAGTCACCATGTAACAATACCGTGTTCATTTCACATGAGTGCAATGAGGCAGTGACACCAGCCACAATAATTCGAAACATTCTCATAAATCGCCGCTGCTGAAATCCCATCGCTCCCGCCCACAGGATTAATCCATACACCGAAGTAGTATTGGGTAATTTAGATGGACCCCCAAATAACGGGTGACAATTAGCGGGGGAAATGTCTGTGTGATGATGTTGACTTCATAGAGGCAGAGAGAGAGGCCGCTAATTAAGTTGCATCTCTGGAGAAAAAGAGATGGAAAACTTTGCAACTAGACAACTCCCACTGGGCAGCCGTCTGTGTAATTTGAACGTAGCTTGCCCGCGAATCGATACCACATGATAACCGCCCACTCTAGAACGATTAGCTGGCCATAGGCAATGGAGTCACACGAATCTTGAAATCGACATGAGAGCCGTCTGCCGAAGGTTGGAATGAGCAATTATTATTCACGGTGTGATAAAACGGGGTATACGTCATCCACTTCGTCCATAGTAGTTCTATTAGCGTACAGATGGACTATGAATAATTATTGTATACAATATAAACATTTCAGGTATTCGTCCTGGAGGGCATTGACGGGATAATACCATAATTGTATTGTCGATAATATCTCATTAACTGTGACCTCTCGTTGTTTTTCCTATCTCTCCGAGCAGCGCCAATAAGTTCAACGATCAATCACTAATCAATGCCAAATGGAAAAAAAAAATCAGAGAGATATTAGTGGTTGCTCATCCGTTTTGTAATAATTATTGTAAAAGAAGCTAAACGATTTTTTAGCAGTATGAAACCACAGCCTAAACAGCTTTCCTCAGAAGAGATTGGACAATTGGACGGACACAATTCCGGCCAACATTACACTTTGCCTTACTTTACGATAATACACTTTAGTAATGAATAACTTCCATATATAATTATAAACAGTCTGTAGCCTAAAACGATATTTCTTTGCTAGTAAAACATATTCAGCAGAAATTAGATATAGCAGAAAGCCCCAAAGCTCTAATCGCTCGAATTGCTGAACATTAATGTTCCGACGACAAAATCTAATAAGATTATGGGCACATTTTGCAGAGTAGACAGAAAATGGTATCATGACACAATTCCGGCCAAAATTATACTTTGCCTTACTTTATGATAATACACTTAAGTAATGAATAGCTTCCATATATAAATAATATACTTTAACAGTCTGAAGCCTAAAACGATATTTTGCGAGTAAAACATATTCAGCAGAAGTAGAAATAGCAGAAAGCCCCAAAACTCTAATCGCTCGAATTGCTGAGCATTAATGTTCCGACGACAAAATCCAACCAAATTATGGGCACATTTCACAGAGTATAGACAGAAAATGGTATCATGTACAGCCTCAATAAACAAAAGGTATTGAAAACGCTACAAGGAAGTGAAACTTGAGTTGATTAATTTGGTGGAGCTGCATGTGATACCCCACCCCAGGGGACGGTAACGTGATAACAGGAAAATCCAAGCTATTGCAGATTTTGTCTTTATTTCTTACTGTCTCTAGGAATGAAATGACACAAATAGTTGCTGATCCGATTGTTCGCGAATTCAAATCCCAATTTCGGGGAAATTTGAAGCAGGGGAAGGCGTTCATATAATTATGGCTCCTAGCGAGATTATCCATCAAAACCTTGGGTTTGACACCAGGATTACCCCTGGGTAGATGAGGTTTCGACATCTTACCATCAATCTTCGTAAATGTGACGACGGGAGATGGAACCGAAATCCAGCAAATAACAGCCATTAAACATTAGCCACCTTTTCTACTATTAATCACACCAACTTTACATTTGGGTTGTTTATTTGAGGATCTACAAATTGAAGATGATGTTGGCAAGACAACATTAAAACTGAAAATCTTCATACATAGTTCAGTGGCTACGCGAAGATAATTTTTTGTTAAACATACTTTTTTTTTGGCCTAATATTTCTTATGGTGTTGCAAGTGGAGTTAAAACTGAAATTTTGATAAACTCAAGAGTTCTGCAATAAAAAAAAGGAGGCATTTTTAAAAAAGTGATAATTAAAAACATCCCGCGGAAGTTATTAAGTAATTTAGAGCCTTTTGGGGCGGTAGGACCCTTGCTCACAAAGGTTCAGGATACACTAAAAGTCCCATTAAAACCTCGGCAATTGTCGCGGTTGTTTATTTGCATGAATAAATGTTTCGTTGCGCCATACCCGAGTGATACGTGCAATCGATTGCAATCAATCGGTGAAAAAGCCCTTTCTGACGGCGCACACTTTGTGCTGTATCGATCTCGCACAAGATTAGAGCTCGCGATATACTCACCCGAACTCTTTTTTTTTCGCTCAATCCGTTCACTTCAAGTTGTGTGTGTGTGTGTGTGTGTGTGTGTGTGTGTGTGTGTGTTTGTGCATCACTGAAAAAGCATGCACACGTTTTTAAGAGAGACTTGCAAGGAACATTCTTCCAGAAATTTCCACAGTAACGCTATACTGACATATTATTATTTGTTCCAGAAGGGGCTATAACTATAGCACGCTATTTTTGGAAGAAAGTGAATGAGAAAAAAATGATTATTCTGAGCATTTTGTTTTGGCTGGTAAGGCCATGCTGAATGGCACAGAAGATAATTACTCATGGTATTCTACGAAATGGTCACAGTGGCGAATTGCGTATCGACTTTCCCCTTGAAAGAAAAGAAAAGCAAACAAACAAGTGGTAGGCGGGATGCCATAATGGTGTCTTAGACCAGGGAGGCGTGACAAAACCAACTCTACCAAGGTCGGCCACTCATGACCTTCTGCGGGGAATATGGGGACTTTTATGTTCACCTTTTCATACATACGCTCCTAATCGCTCCATTGGACAGCATGATGAGCTATAGAATGCCGCATCCTTTCTTGTCTTTGTAGTCCCTGTCCTTGCATTGACATCATATTCATCCTTTCTCACAGTTTCTTTTGTGCCACCCTGTGACCGTTCCTCCTACCCCCTTTCTTTCTATTCATTCTCAGATCCAAAGCGAGCCCGCCGTCAGCCTAAATGCTCCGACGCTGTCGACCCGGGCGAGAAGAAAGAACGACCTCCAGTTATCCCGATCTCAGAGTCACACAAGCTACCAGAAGATAAAAAGGTGGGTCATTGAAAAGACGATGAGCAAATACATTCATTCCCCTGTCCTTTCATATGCTGTGACGTATGCATGCTGAATTATTCATGACAGCAACGACTTACTTTCGAAAGACGGCAATGTGCCGGTTTGCGTCACTTCACTCGTGTGGGTAACATGTAACCATAAGGGAGAAGAGACGATTTGTATTTTTGTTTTTCGGATAGGACAAGAAGTTACGCCAATTTATATCACAGGAATTATGCTCACGTAAACAGCATTAAGAGATTCAGCATAGATGGCATTAACCTACATAAACCAGCGATGTCATTGTTTATCACTACATCGGTTACTTCATTAAATTTCGATCACAATTATATCAATATCTCTTCTGTAATATTCTTTTTGTTTTCCTCTGATGGTTTAAAGGTTTTGAGAAAACATCAGCCTTTGATCAACCTTTATTTTCCAGCAATCTTTTTTTTTCTTCACTTGAGACGAATAGATGGGTTTAGCATTATAATTAAAGATGACTGTGTTTGACATGTTCACTGAACAACAAGTAGTATTTTCTCTTCTACTGAGAGAGATGTTGGGAGTCTGTGCGGTATATCACCGTACATGGCAATGAAGAAATATATACTGTATATAATATATATATATATATATATATATATATTATATATATATATATATATATATATATATATATATATATATATATATATATATATATATTTGTATATATATTATATATATATATATATATATATATATATATATATATTCTGATTGATTAGGCGGCGCTTTGAAAAGAAGGTTACCGGTTATTCTATGTATATCAAATACCACAGTGTATCATTATAACGGAAAAACATTCCGATTTATTTAATGCAAGGACAATTAATATCACGATGGTAATAGCGGAATTAATTCACTCACGCGACATGTTCATGCATACACTCCCCTTGTTCACGTCCCTTGGACAAACGGGATCTCGTCTTCACCTGGTTTTGAAGAAAATTTTTTGAACAAAAATTTGAGCCCAACAGACATTTATATATACAGGCCCAAGATTCTGGAACTCCCTTAGTCCAGACATAAAAAATGCTCCTTCTTTGTTTTCATTGAAAAAAAAGATTGAAATCATTCCTTCTTAAGTCTTGTAATGTAACAGAAAGAAATTAATTTTGTTTGTTTATCCTTTTCAGTAAGTAGGTTTTGTAAGCACCAGGATGCTACTGATTTTTCATAGGCTTGTTAGGTCGCGTCTTTCGAGGAATTCCACATCGCATCCCCTGTTTTTCCTATTGCAAACTTACGTGCCTTCACAGAACAGATAATGTTTTCTGCTATCAGCAATTCCATACAATTCTGTATATCACTTTCTCGTCGCTTTCAACGCTCTACACTTATAATATGGCTAATAGTCTCTGTTGGTTTGATCTTGAATGTACCGATTGATCTAGGCTTTTTGTTCTTAATTGTCTCGTCTCTTTACTTGTATTTCTGCTTCTTCCCTTTCCCCTTTTCCACTTCTTTTTTTCATCCCGCACACTTGTAGTTAAGTTTTCACCTTTTTTTTTTCCTGTGAGGTGCCCACGTTGTACAAGCATAGTCTTTTGAGTGGGTACCTCCACTTTTTTTCGCAGAATGTATAGATATGCCTGTATGAAAAATGCCCAATTTTGTAATGATTATTGACAAATGTTATTCTTTGCTATCTATGTATCATTCCTTCAAACGCATGTCGAATCTATATTTTTTTTTGTACATTCTGTTAAAAGAAGTGAAAATAAACCTTTGAATTGAAAGAAGTGAAAATAAACCTTTGAATTGAATTGAATTGAACAAAAGAAATATTCCTCAACACGAGGTCAGGGCACTTATTGTGTATCTTAGTCTCTAAACTAAGTATATCAGAAACGATTAATAGAAAATGAAAGTAGATCCGTCTGGGCGCAACAATCTTTCATCCCGCCGCAGGCGCGAGGCGAATATTTCGATGCGCGGTTCTTTCTCCGCGACATCCTTTCACGCCCGATTGGTCGATAGTTCGTACGTACGGACTGACTATCGGTAGCCACACAAGCACTTACAGTCCGCGTATGTCGGTTGGGTCGACTGACGACAAGATTCAAAAGAAATATTCCCGGATCTGACGAAATGAAATATCAAGATCAATCGAGTCTACTCTGGACAGGAGATACAATAATGAAATGAGTGTAACCTCTGCCAAATGAAAGTTAGCGACCAGAAAAAAATGGCATGAAAATATCGAGTACGAGCAACGTGTATGGCATTTCCAATATCCGAAGGTGTGCCAGACAGACATCGCTATGTTAACATCTAATCTTGATTGCCTGTCATTGAAGCAAGCATTGATTCTTGTCCACTCCGAAGGATGTCATCATATTACACCCTAGAGTTTCTGAAATTCATTTGAATGCAAACGCTACACTTGAGCTCTCATTCGAACAATGACGGTACGGGGTTTAGAGATAGGGAGTACATTATGGACCTTTGTTTACCGTCTGTATGAGCTATTAGGTTACGGAAATGCTTGTGGGCTATTTGAATTTTTTCCCTCCTTGTTGAGGACTATCTTTGTCTTAGCTTTTGGCGCTACATGCTGTAATTGATTGGTTTGAGCATCACTTTACATTAACACGATCGCATAGCCCGATATGGATTTCGATTTCTTTCTTTCTTTCTTTCTTTAATTTCCTTACGAAAGAAGAAAATAGTTTCAATGGTAAATTGCATGAGTGTATATATATTTTTCGGATCTAAATAATATGGTGGAGGATGCTGAAATTAATTGGTCTACGCATCGTTTTACACGGATAATTCCCTGCAGAACGGAGACAAGTGCGGTGGGTCATCGAACGAGTGTCTACGAATACAAGTCCAGAAAGCTTGTCCTTGAAAATGTTGCCTTATATAAAAGGATATATCGCCCTCCCTCGCCAGGGATTGTAAACGGGTGATACCAATACGATATTGAACGGATGATATAGTATTGGTGGTGATGAGAAATGGGCTTTTAACTTTTTTTGCGAGATATCAAGAAATTACTTGTGAAGTAGTTACAGAGCATACAATTAAAGAAGGAATTCAAAGTTTATTTGGTGAAATTCGGTGTTGGAATGGCCGAGACATCCAAAAACAAAGTAAAACAAAGCGGTCTGAATAAAAGGTGCATCCCACCTTTTATTAGTATTGCTCTGTTTTGGGTATCTCAGCCATTTCAAAACCAATTTTCATCAAATAAACGTTGAATTTCACCTGGAATTACATCCTCCCCCATATTTCACACGAGGTTTCTTATTATCTCACCCAGAACTGTTTGAAACCTCAAGGTAGGCCTCAACCAAAAATATATGATCCCTTTAAAGCCGGAACTATAAATCCCTCGCTCGGCGCGATTCGTATTGTAATCATCTGCCCACGGAAATCCGGCGAATCCTATACACGGCGACTACGGAGGTTTCACAATCTCACAGGAATCATTCTTTCCCTATAGTAATACTACTTGATTGCAATGACATTATTTGAACGCAACGTCAATGATTATGTTCAGAAGACTGGTCGTGAGAGGGTGATATAACGTCAGTCACTGAATCTTTCTCCCACTTTCTCTTCGTGTCCTTGAGCCGGAATCGATTTTTCTTTAAACGACTGTAACTTGGAAGAATTTCTGAATCCACGGCAAAAGAGCAGATGAAAAATCGAATAGTCATTTACATTACTCAGCCTTTTTCGGAGGTGACGGGGAGAGAGTATCATCTAATCCCAGCCGCGGGCGGTGCGCCTGGTAGACGGGTTCTACATCTTTAAATGCTCTTTCAACCACAGCTGGTATGTTTCTTAAACGCGGCTGAAAGTTATGTAACAGAAGTTGCGAACTCATGAAGTTGCGAACTCATGAACTCACTTTTTCTTTCATCTTGAATGCTTCTGATAACAACCTTGTAATTCGATGTTTTCATCCTTATTGTCCATTGGTGTTTTTTTCCCCAACAAATACAATTACATCGCTTTATAACATTTGAATACAAATAATAACACACCAACGTAATGAAAAATTTACAAACTGTGAACTGAGGTACGATGTTGTAACTTTCATGGCAAATACCGAAAGAAAGTTGTTTAAAATAGAGGGGACTGCTAATAAACAGGGCTCATAGTTTGTCGTCCCCTCATATACATATCTATTTCTTTTGACCATGTAAGTCTTGCAAGCGTAATTTACCATTGCTAAGCTTCATGACAAAAATTGGTGAATGATGCGAAATAAATTCTTTTTCATTGTTACTTATTAGAACAAAAATCCGGCAAACAAATCCAACAGAAATAGAGCTCTTATGATGGGGTGCATTATTCATTTAGACGCGCAGTATATCTCCAAAGATTGAATAATCCTATCAACAATGTGCAAGACGAAGGCACCATGCATCAACTAAATTTCTTCTTCATATTTCCACAAAACCGAAGATTTTCTTCATGGTCACAGTTCTTTTTTTTTTGTATAATTTCTGCTAATCAAAGAGACGTTTCCCTTAAAACACGAGACACTTTGTAATTCCTGAACTCTCAGTATCTTACGTTGTATGTCTGATTCAATGACACTTCCCCAAGGCTGTTTATCTGACTTTACTCTTTTATGAAAGTCAACTTGATCATGCTATGGGGAACTGCGCATTAAACACAATGCTTGTACAATCACAAAATGTTCAGAGTATTTCTTTCCCTCATTTGAAATCTTTCAATCTTCCTGTGTGACGGATTTTGGGTGTCCCAACTGGTGCAATGTACAATGTTAAAAAATATGCAGAGAACGGTTTGGACAAGTTGTGAAATACAACTGGTGAAATGCCCTTGGAAAGTCATCCGTACTGGTATTGACGTCATTGCCACGTGACCGCAGGAAATTCTGCAAGATTTCCGTACCGCCGACCAATCAGTTCCAAGGAGCAAGTTTTGTAAAGCAGTGGTCGAACATTTCTCTGAATATTTGATTAACTTCTATTACTGACCTCCACAAGTATCACTTCATATATCTCGAGTTTTGCCTCCCTCTTCAAATTTAACCTGGCATCCAAAGAAGGGAACCGCAAATAGTTAGAAACTCGATTCTTAACTTCTTCTGCTTATATTTACTTTCATGTCAAAACGCCGATACGGAATCTCTATAAATAGACAGAACCTTTATTTACTTCAAGGATTTCGAGTATCACTCAACAAATGTTGTTGTGTACTGCTCGTCTCCAGGGGCAACGCATGATACATTCCCGCCTTATTGAACATTGCAACCTATTTGTCTTCTGCGTCACATACATACCCGAACCTAATCGAAGCGTAATCATACCCTTTGAGGGGGAAAGACAATGACCAGTGCAGAGCTCACAGAGAAGGGGTCTCAGACTGAAACACTGACACGGACCACTTATCGTGCCTTTTGTTCTAAATCGTTCCTAAAAATCAATCGTGAAAAATATCAAACGCCAATCATCGCCACCAAAGCTTCATCAGTCATTGATTTGGGCTGCAGGACAGCAAGGAAGGGATGGGTGCAAATAAAACTCTTTAACTGCACGTCTTCACTTCTTTTCTTTGTTCCCTCATCCCTTCAGTTCGGCTCTTGTGCCCACAAATACCCACTTGGTATCGAATCGTGCCATATCAAAGTAACCGCGAACGATCTTGGTCAACAATCGCATGAAACCAAGCGAGCACTTCTGCCTGGGAATCGTCTTGGGCCAGTGCGGTCGATTGATCACGAGACGCGGTCATTCCGAAGCATTTTACGCGCTAGTCTGGTGTTCGTTAAAATGCGAGACATTCGCTGGCGGTTACACATTTTAAAGGACATCACCGTCGCTGATTACTAGTATTAGAGCGTAATAGGGGCACCGAATGCCTTTATAGTGAGTGTGGGAGCAAGCACAATACATTTGCGTTTTGATTCATTGCAGTTTACTTTCTTTCATGGATACAAATCTATATCTGTATATCTAATAAGACGTATTGATGCAATTACAAAATTCTTGCACCCCTTCTCTGCTATGTTAGAAGTGTGCCTCGTTGTTGGGGAGGGAGATTCTCAAGTCGCCTTCACACTAAGTGGACCTGCTATTGAAATGTTGTTTTCTCATATTAAAGTGGAATTAAGTTATGGATACGGTCCCCGCAATTCAAAATAGGCCTCCGCTCCCCCAGAAAGTTTCGCTTCCTTGCACAGCAACGACAACCCACCCCTTTTAACAGCGCGGCGAAACATGGTAGCCAACAAAGAACTCGTAACTTTCGATCGATAGGCAACAATTACTCGATCGAAGCTCTTGCTCCGCTCGATAGCACTTCAGTCACGCCATTCGATCGCCGGGTTCTATCTACTGATACACCTGCATGTCTATTAGACCGATACCAGGTGTTTTCTTTTCCTCCAAGTTTGTGTGAAACAGTTTACTTTATCTGGAAATTAAGGCCTGTAAATTTATGCGCCTCATAAACCGGTTCGTCTAATCTGCTTCCCTCTTTTAATACCACAGGAAGACTTTAATCGCACGGCATATCATCAGTGTGTGTGTGTGTGTGTGGGTGGGTGTGTGTGTGTGGGGGGGATCCATCCTTCTCGCACTGCATTTTATTGAGAGTTCCAATGACTGACATTATCCCACAATCTTCGAATATTTTGCAATGGAATTTGTCAGAAAAGTGCGAGGAATGATCAATACTTAATCATGTTTTCGAAAGTGTTGCTGAACTGTACAAAAAGGCAGAACTAGATTATCTGAAATGCGTTCACAATAAAACATGTTACTTTAACAAACTATCGTAAAAAGGCTTGCTTGTTAAAGGACTGGGTCTTACTGCTTCACCGAAATCCTTCCCCCAATGCCAATCCTATTGCCAGAGCGCTCAACGTTTGTTTCACTGCAAGTGAACATAGAGGGCGTTGTTCTGGTATCGATGATCGGGGATATTTTTGGATGGAGTTTATTCAGTCTCTCACCGTTGTTTCACTCCTCACAAGTGTTTATCGATTTCTGTTGCGTGGCTTTAGAATTCGCACATATTTTCGATGTTTACTGCAGAGATTAGGCAGTCCTTATCGACTCTCGCAGAGACAACACGGGAAAACATGACATATCCTTTCTTTGGTCCAAGGCGTCAAGATTTAATTCATCCATCAGAATTTTATTAAAAGAAGCCTGAAAGGTTTCCTCTGGCGATGTGTTTCATGTCCAGCGGAAGTTGCGATAGTTTTTATTCCTAAAACTAAACGCAAACGCTTGTGTTTAAAGCATCGTCTTTAATCTTCACTTGTCTATTTCTCTATGATTTTCATCCACAGGCCTACAGTGCAGTGCAATCACAGCAGAGGATAGAGACCTCGAGACCACCATCCGAATTGCCGCCTTCTCCTACCTATCTGCCACACCACCAGACCGCATTCCCGCCCCATCTCCCGTTTGTCTCCGCCCTGCCGATTGCCCGATGGGCGCTGCCGTTCCTGACTGCAGCCGGCGGCGCACACAAGTTCCATCAGTTGCCGCATCACCAACGTCCACCCTACCAGGGTCACACCCAACCGCTGCTGTACCACCATCCACAGGTGGCCAACCAGCTGCACCATCACGACCCCCATCGAGGGATCCACCCCAACAGTCCCGGTCATTTTCCACATCCCGCCGTTTTCAACCCGAGGTTCGTCTTCCCGATGATGGACAGGGGTCCAAAGGACGCCCTCTCGGACCGGACACACGAGATGAGAGTTTCCAATGGCGCAAATCTCAAATCTCGTCTGTTGGCCCTCACCACCCCGAGTGCTCTTCCCGCGAAAATGAGCGTATCATGAACTGACCGAAAGCCGAAAAAGTCAGTGACAGACGACCTACCAATACCTCGGTGCGTCAATATGAAATGACATCAGCAAAGGCATCAACTGGACTACTGTACACAATTCAAGTCATTTCGAGAATTGAAAATGTCTTCTTGTGTCATCATAGACTAATTAGTGAAACCAAATCGACTGTTCCATTGTTATCTTTTTAGAGCCTTGCATCAAGGTTTATCTAGGACGTAACAAGTTCCAACCAAGGAATCACTGAAAGTTGGAGCTTCTTATCGTATCTATCTCCATGACCCCATGCCATGCAATATCAAATTGACTTCCTATCGTGCATGGGAGCGACGTATCAATAATGATCAATGACTTGATGGGATATTATGTAAAAAGGAAAGGAGTGACAAAATGAAGGACTCGGACCAACCCACACACATCAGTTAAACGTAGTCATGAAAGTGTGATGTCCACTGACACAATATGACATGCAGGCGTTATGACAAATAAGTGAATGGATGCTAACTAAATACATGTACGTGTAAACTGCGCTACACTCCAAATTGACTGTACAACTGGATGAGTGATGCTCTATGAAAGGCCTGGTTTCTGTCCTTCGGATTTTACGCCATTATAAAACTAACATTACAGTAATACCGCACCCTTTAGTACATTACTTTTTATTCTTTTCTTGTCTGTTTTTCTCTCCACATCTATGTTCCTTCATCTATTCATTTTGGCTTGATATCTGACAGTATGTTGTTGTTGTTGTTTTAAAGAACGAAAGAAGAGAGAGAGAGAGAGAAATGGGGCCCTATACAAATAATTTGCCCCAGACAGCACTTATAACATAAAACAAACATTATAGATCTTAAAGAGATATAAACGAGAATATCAAATGTATACCAAGTCTCCACGAGGGAGCTCATACCGTCTCCACGAGGGAGCTCATATTGTCGCCACAAAGGAGCTCATAAAGTTTCCACGAGGGAGCTCATATTGTCTCAATAAAGGACAGTACTATCTGACACTTAGTTTGTTGACTTTCATGTTTTGGGGTGTATTGTACGGGAAGCAGTAGAAGCAAAACATGTCATGCTACTTGGGACTAGAACGTGTGAAATCATTGAGTTAGAAACAACAGTAATGTTGATATCACTCATACAAGAACGACAAACGTTGAATGTCACCGAAAAATATTTAAAATCTGTCGCAGCTGTTTTAGATGCAATCTTACGATTAAGTATAATATGCATCAGTATTGCCCGTCTTGTATCTATATCGTATCATGCTATAACTTTGTATTACTGTCACCCGTGTGAAACAGTCCGAGGTAATTTCCTCGGTAGTATGAGAGCACAAGTTCTTCCAAGAAGTATTAGTGTCTAAACATTGTGATGGAACATCGGTGCTGTATTTCGTTCATGGTCAAGAATGAGCCAAATGAGGGCGTCCTCCCTCTGATTTTTCTCCATCAGGTCTAGTAATATAGTTTAATATCTGCTGATGATCTCAAGCTTTTATTTCTTTGAAATTGTTATTGTGCAGTGTGTGAGCTCCATGAGGGCAAATATTTTGTTCTTTGAAAAGTATTTCACATGTGGTGAATACTGTAGTTCCAGCTAAACTTATTTGTCAAATACCTTTTCCCGTACATATTTTGCAGCCTTTGGCAATGTTTATATAATTTTATTATACTGTACATTTGAACACCATATTAAATAAAAGAAAATGTTTGGAAAAGAGTGCATTCTGTTATTTAATTGACCATACACTAACTTTGTATGCCACTGACTGCTTTATAACACAACGGCGACAGGTGTTAGTAGAGTTCGATCGTTGTGATAACAATATGACTGCATGAGGTTATATTGGGGCCCAATATAGAGCACTGACCAAAAAAAAAAAAAAAAAAAAAAAAAGACCACGGTTTGCAAGGTAATACAGTGTCATGTATATGCTGCAATGGATGACATATAGAGAAAGGACGACACACACACACACACACACACAACACACACACACACACAAACACACATGAATACATGAAAAAGTCGAAAGTTGGTTATCATCTTCGGAGACCCCTTGCAAAGTACTGCAAATACATGTGGAGGTAATCATTCACAGACTGTTTTAAAGGGATCGTATAGTCTTGGTTGAGACTTGACTTCAGGTTTTTATCATTTTTTGGTGAGATAGTGAGAAACCTCTTATGAAATATGAAAGAGCATGCAATTCCAGGAGGATTTCAACGTTTATTTGATGAAAATTGATTTTGAAATGGCCGAGATATCCAAAACAATCGCAGAGTGATCCTAGTAAAGTGTGGGACCCAAATTTTATGACTAATATCGTTTTGTTTTACTTTGTTTTTGAATGTTTCAGCTATTCCAGTCCCGATTTTCATCAAATAAACTTTGAATTCCTCTTAAAATGGTACGCTCTGTACTATTTCATAAGTGTTTTCTTGGTATCTCGCAAACAAAGTTAAAGCCCAATTTTCATCTCCACCAATACTGTACCATCCCTTTAAATTTCAAGACATTATAGGGCCTAAGCATGATATTTCCAGACCTAAAAATTAAAAATATTAGGATTTTATTTGTTTTTGTTTGTTTTCTCAAAATTGTGTATAGCGTAATATATATATATATATATATATATATATATATACAATGTATATAATTATATATGTATATGTAGAGAGAGAAAGACAGAGAAAATGGGATAGAATATATTTGAAAACGTTGAGACGCATATTGTCAATGTTGGCTCTTCTCTTGGAAGACTATTTGCTAATATACATTGTATATATATATATATATATATATATACAATGTATATAATTATATATGTATATGTAGAGAGAGAAAGACAGAGAAAATGGGATAGAATATATTTGAAAACGTTGAGACGCATATTGTCAATGTTGGCTCTTCTCTTGGAAGACTATTTGCTAATGATCTGAATCAGGGCCCCGTACCATAAGACTTGTCATCAGTAAGAAGTTATGATAGTTGTTATAAGCTACTGAAATTCCTTGCATCTGATTGGCTGAGAGCAAATTTGTCATAGAAATGTAGCAGTTGTTACTGATAACAAGTTTTATGAAACGGGACCCAGGTCTCCACTTCATGAAGTGATGTGAAATTATTGCGTCACAATGATTCCAGTGCTCGGTTAGAAACAAAATAATGCAAAAGTTTGAATATCGCAATTTCACCTTCCACGCTTTCTTGTCATAATCTATGTATTAGGAGCCTACCTAAGAAGAACATAGCAAACCTGCAGGAGGGGGGGGGGGGGGGGCTTCAGGGGGTATGGTGTTCATTAAAATTTGTATACTATTATTATACCACGCAAGCGGTAATTTACACAATCCAAGTTTGTAGAGAGTTTGACCATGCGTTTGGGTAAAGAAAATGAAATTTAAGAAATTGGTCCCCAACTTGAATCGTCCCGGAAGCAAGTAGGTCATTCCTGCATCTGCCATAACGACCAAACAAACAAGCAAACCAAACCAAACCAAACTTGAAGTTAACTGAATATCATTGACTCGATCATTTCTTGTTTCTAAAGGAAGATTTTTTAAAAAGATTCTCTAATTTTGGAGCCTTAGGGCGTCCGTGGAGTTCCAGACCAGGGGAGGGGCTGGGTCTGCCATAGACAAAGCATTGCAGGTGTTACAGAAGAATACATACATGCATATATAAAAACTGGATAGCAAAAGAAAGTACCCACTTCTGTCAAAGGCCGCACACAAAAATTCACCCCCTAGAAATAAACATTTTTTGTACAGAGGAATGCTGCAACATCCATTAGTAATCACATACCCAATAGCAAGTGATTATCTTTATTACAAAGAAAAAAATGACATGCACAGCGTCTTGGTCACTAAATCAAAAGTCACAAAATGTAACAGAATGAGCCTTACAAGTTTTACGCAAAACCAATGTCACAGGACGAAAAAAAAAAACAGTCACAAACATCAATTTTCAATAATGTGTATGTCCTCCTCGTGCCTGGACACATTCCAGGCTTCTCTGACGCATGCTCTGGACAAGCTGTCTGGCGTAGTCCTGGGGAAGTTCTGTCCATTCCTCCTGCAGAGCTTGGATCAATGTTGGTTGTTTAAAAATGTTGTCCATTCAGTGGCCTTTTATGCATGGTGGAAAGTGCTTTTGTGTGGGACTTTTGATTCAGTGACCAAGATGCTGTGCATGTCAAGTACTTCTTTGTTATGAAGACATTCACTTGCTTATGTGTATGTGATTAGTAAGAAGCATTGCAGCACACCTATGTACAAAAATTGTTTATTTCTAGAGGTGAATTTTTGTGTGCGCCTTTGAAAGAAGTGGGTACTTTCTTTTGCTGTCCAGTTTATATATATAAACATGGCCGGCGGAACGGGGGGGGGGGGGCTTGGGCCCCCACTTTTGCACCGTACAAAGGAATACATAAGGTGTCACCACTTTGGGCCTCCCCACTTTTTATACCCCGGAAGTGCGTAGGTGGCACTTGAAAGAAATATAAACCTTGAAGTGTGAGCGCGGTTTTTTGCACAGAAAACCTTTTTTTCTTTCTTTTTTTTTTTTTGCTTGTTAGCTCATGAAACCCGGAAGTGCCCCCACTTTTGAAAACGTTCCGCCGGCGGTGATATATACATGTATACATATTATTATGTTTTTTTGTAAGACGATAAATGATCGCAATGGCTTACTTGAGCTTTCGGCAGGCCATTCCGATGCTTATAGCTTTCTTCAAGTTTGTCCAAGTCCCGATTTAATTTTCCAGGGTCAATCGCTTTTTTTTTTTAATTTCACAGGTTCCATGATAATCACATCAACGGGTCGTCTCCGTTTTGGTTTCAGATCTCGTTTGAACGATTGATCGGACCAAGCAGCTTAGCTTAGATGGGGGCACGGCATATAGTGGATAAGACTCTTGACTTTCAATTGGACGTCCCGCGAGCTCGAATCCTGTCAAGTACCCAAGTCCTTGAACAATATGTTTTTATCCATCACCATGTTTCTTGCGACCCAGGTGTATAAATAGAATGGGTACCTGGCAAAACAAGGATATGAAATTAAGGACATGCAGAACCTTCTGTTAGACGAAAAGAGCAGTAGCAAAAATGAAAAGGCTACCTAGCTGTATATGTAGAGAAGATCTTGCCACCATTATCATAATTATGCGTAGACAGACAACTCCCGCTGACTATATACAGTATTCGACTGTTTCAGTTTTCAATTACTAGTGGACTTCATGGTCATTATTATTGTAAACTAAGAATAGATTACATCTGAATAAATAAACGAATGAACAAACAAAACGAAATGAAAACATCAATATAAGGTGTTGCAGTATCTGCGGAAGATTACCGAATGTCATATTTGTTAAAAGGTAAGTAACGGCCTGTTACATTCGAAAGGATGTCAAGCTTAATGCATTGAGTGAGCGTGGGTACACATTTCTCACGTTATTGATTCCCCGAAATCTTTTCTCGGGTATTACGAAAAAAAACAAACAAAAAAAAACCACCCTGACTCGGTGGCATTTTTAAAAATCAAAATATGGATGAAGTCAGATCTTCACGCACTCGATGCTTTCTCCTTATCCCGTGCCATGATTATATTCACAAACCTTAAGACTTGTTTACGAGGGGACTAGCAGCGTATTATTCCAAAGATCAGCGTGAAGTACAGGTCGGTATTAACTTCGTATCCGATATACGTAATTCTCTTTCTACAAACGTCATAAACAACCTCCGAAGTAATTCGCGAGTGTATTGAGATTAACGCCTGGCTATATACTAACGAAAATTTATCAACGGTATTATAGTATCTCTTTTTCAATGCTTTGCTGCTCTTTCCTTTGTGTTCTGCATACCGTATATCGTTTTACTAGATGATTTTGTGACTCTCTTGACAAAACATTTTTTTTTCTATTTACCATTTTTTTTAATAAATGAACTCATTCAATGAGGGCCCCGTTCACATCTTTGCGGGCTGGAGGCTTTCGATGCGACATCGAACATCTTTTGCCCGCCAAACAATGAATAGGATCATAACTTTATTTGACCTGTCTAAACGCCTATACTTGTACAACCAGAATCCACTTGATATGCATACGTCGTTGCCATTTCTGCCGAACAGTGAGAAAGCGTTCTTTGTGTGTGTGTGTGTGTGTGTGTGTGTATGCGTGTGTGTGTGTGTGTGTGTGTGTGTGTGTGTGTATGTGTGTATTTTTCTTTTTATAATAAGGATTATTTGTGTAAAGGGAAAATGATTTTTTGTGAAAATTTATATAGGAAGAATATTATTTAGTGAAGCAAATTTTGGAAAAATATCGTATGAGATCAGCAGTATATTTTCGCAAGTTAGGATTAGATAGTGAAAATATAGACTCTAGTTAAAGTTTGGGAAATAGGGGAGGTTATTGTAAGAAGCCAGAAATTTGAGGGAAATATATATGATTTTTATTCTGTTGATAAAGAGGAATATAATATTTCTTCGAAAATTTTTGAGAATGTAATTTTATTGAAAGATGTTTCATTTAGAAAGGTGTATTGGTGTGAACTCTTTGTTACAAATTTACAGCAATTGTATATTTTACGAATGAAAGATGGCCATAATGATTATTTGTTTTCAAAAAAGGAAATTACACATATATTTTTAAGACCAAGAATGACAACACTTTTATCAAAACTTAGGGAATTTCAGTATAAATTATTACATGGAGTTGTTTATACAAAGGAAAATCTTTTTGAGTTTGGTTTCGTTGCAAATAACCGGTGTTCTTTTTGTGAGCAATCGGTAGAAACATGTGAACATTTATTTTGGGATTGTGTGTATGTTAAGAATTTGTGGCAGGAAGGGATAGATAGGTTTGAGATGGCAGATCTTCGAAACATAGAGTGGAGAGATGTTCATTTTGGTG
The DNA here is from genome assembly GCF_040938485.1 of Diadema antillarum. Classification (NCBI taxonomy): domain Eukaryota; kingdom Metazoa; phylum Echinodermata; class Echinoidea; order Diadematoida; family Diadematidae; genus Diadema; species Diadema antillarum. The sequence continues at coordinate 704,378 of NW_027271244.1, read as the reverse complement.
TTACGGGAAGGGATCCAATAGTAAAATTTTATAATACAATAATTTTTATTTTGAAATATATCATTTTTAGATCTAGGTCGGAGGGAAAATTCCTACTTTGGAGGAAATTTGTAAAAGAATAATAAGCTTTCGGGATGAAGAAAAAGAAATTGCTATAAAAAGAAATAAGTTGGGATTACATTTGCTGAAATGGGAAAATGTTTCTGAAACGAGAGCTTAAGTATTGTTTTGTTTTCTTTTTCTTTTTATTAGTACAGTATGTCCCAAAAAAAATTACAACGCGGCCTTCCACAATGATATCTTTAAAAATAGTTAGTGAATCTTAATAAAAATTCAGGGTATGAGACTATAACTCATTGCCCACATCTTACAGAAAACCCCATTCGATTTGCTTCAGTGGTCAAAGAGAAATACGGAATTTTGTAGAGGATGTCGGGAATCTCTTCTGTCCAAGTTCTGTCTATTGTTCACACACAAGATCATCGAAATGCTAAACTCGGAAGAATCCGATTCATGACATGCTTTACAACAATCCACATTTCTCTGTGACCGCTTAACCAAATTGAATGGGGTTTTCTGCAAAATAGAGCCAAGATGTTATACCTTAAGACTCTGAAGTAGCACCTACACAGGTTGATCATAATAGGTGTTATCAATTCGAAAATCTGATTGTGATTTTTGGGGCGACTTACTGCAGTATGTCCCCCAAAAAATTACAATAAGATTTTCGCATTGATAATGCCCAATATGATTAAATTTTTCAAATGCTACTTCAGGGTCTTGAAATATAACATTTTAGCTCTATTTTGCAGAAATCCCCATTCGATTTGGTTAAGCGGTCACAGAGAAATGTGGATTGTTGTAAAGCATGTCATGAATCAGATTCTTCCGAGTTTAGCATTTCAATGATCTTGTGTGTGAACAATAGACAGAACTTGGACAGAAGAGATTCCCGACATCCTCTACAAAATTCCGTATTTCTCTTTGACCACTGAAGCAAATCGAATGGGGTTTTCTGTAAGATGTGGGCAATGAGTTATAGTTTCATACCCTGAATTTGTATTTAGATTGATTCACTATTTTTACAGATATCATTGCGGAGGGCCCCGTTGTAATTTTTTTTGGGGACATACTGTACAGTGTAGTTATCAGTGGTGAAGCAATATAAATGTGTCATTGGCCGCGGGCGGGGAGGGATAAGTTTTTGGTGGTGTAAAAGTTATAGGATTTTGTCTGCAGTTAGGAGTTTGATGAGTTTTGTTTGATGAATTTGAATGTGTATTTGGAGTGGTATTTGGGTGCGGGCGGACGATGCTTTTCTGCATACGGCCCATTACACGCTTGTATGTTGTACGTATCAATCAACATTTGGAAATCGTTTTCATTAGGAAGGAAGTTGGTATCGCTTCGGATGTGTTTGTGTGTGGGGTGTATGTGTGTATGTGAGTTTTGGTGTTGGTGTGTATGTGTGTTGGTGTTTGGAGTGTATGTGTGTGGTGGTTGTGGACGCATGTGTTTGGGGTTGTGGGATAGGTTTGAGTGCATCGAGGTTGGTGGGGATGGGGATTTGATTTTCAATGAAATGATTTCATTCTAGTTTTGTATAACGTATTTTTGTAGCTTTTTTTATGTATATACCCTTGTATAACACCCTTATATACTCGATTTATAATCGAGTTGTTATGTTGAAGAGAGATGACTGGCAGTGCAAGTATACCATAGTCAAAGATATATATATATATATATATATATATATATATATATATATATATTTGTACATGTCAATACTTTCTCGTGAAGAAATGGTCAGTAGGATTGATTTATAATCGAGTTGTTATGTTGAAGGGAGATGATTGGCAGTATAAGTTGGTAATGGATTTGTCTTTTGAATGGCATTTGTACCGTTTTTATGTTCATGTTACACCCAGAATGGGTTGATTTATGATTGACTTGAATGAAATCAATAAAATATCATTGAAAAACAATAAAGTGTGTGTGTGTGTGTGTATTGTAAATGTGCGAACCTGTGGAAGAACAGTCTTACACTATTTTGCAATTATGGCTGATCGGGCAATCCCCCGTTTCTTCATACTGTTTATTATATGTATTTTTCTTGCAAATTAATTGTGTATATTTTATCTCAAAACGGAAATAAAAACAACCTCTACCGCAAACGTAGGCCTATGCAAATTTTTAAACTTTCAAGGTTGACACTTTTGTCTAATACATTGAAGGTTATACGTCCGCGAGCTGCGTATACACGTGCTTGAAAATGATAAATACAGACATGTAATCATACATTATTGATTAAAAAAATCCTAATACAGAGTAATAATACGATTGTGGCAATGAAGTTAACAATGCCAATTACACTTAAGAGAATGAGACATTCGATTAGAAATAACGTTTGTACCATTAACAACCTTTAGAAACATGTGGCATCTCGGAAATAAAATATTTTGTGTGTGTGTGTGTGAAAAGTGTGCGATTTCTATGGGCAGACGGAATTTCAATAGAGAAGTCCTCTTGAAAGCGAATTGACAGTTGTCCCAAATGGAGAGGTCATTTTGTGTTTTAACGAAAAATCATCATCCCTATACGCACGTGGTTTAATTTTTCGACCAACAACCTCATAGCACAAAATTTGATGTGAAACTTCCGGATGAATACAAAATGTACATCTACAGTGTACATAAAAAGTTCCTATGTTCAGTGCCGGAGTATTATGACCCATATTGATTATTCAAATCAGTGAGTGAACCTGTATGTACTGTGTATCATGTGTGTGTATGTCGATACTCATGCATTTTTTTGAACTCATTAATTTATTCTATTTACATCAGAAACATGTTAGCTTTTTTTCTAACAGCACTTGAATGCATAGATTACATTGCAATGTACAATAAACGAAATTTATAAGTTTGCAAAATATTCAAAGTACATGTATGTAATAGTATACGGAAATGCTGGAAATGGGGTGGAATGCTAACATGCGCTCTTAAAAACCTAAACAAGTAGGGCGTACATGTAAAAGGAATTTGGACAGTCATAGATCACATAGAAAACACATCCACCAGTAACTGTAACCATATAATACAGATTTACACGAACACACACACACACACATACACACACACCACACCGCACACACACATACACACACCATCGAGATGCATGCATCGATATTTAGACCAACCACGGAGGTATGATAGCAAATTGCATCAGCAGAAAAAAACACACCCACATGTCCATCCACACAAGCCGCCCATTCAAACACGGCGCAAGCACACACACACACACACACACACACACAAAACAAGACAAATTTCCAAAACAGCAATTGGAGAAGCATGAAGTGTTGAACCAAATGGAATATGAAATTTCTATGCCAGAAATGTTGCATTTGATCACAAATAATAATATCGCATCACAAACATGTACATGAAATAATTATTGCATGTTGATCGCTTTTGGTAAACATGACGGTAAACACAGTAGGCCTACTGTAATGATACTTACAGATGTCAAGAATTGCAATTGCGAACAAACCTCTTTAAAGAAATTGAATCCAATTGGTATTCATTAAACAGGTCCAATGGTTGTGAATTTAATGCTCGTACTTTAGTGAGACAGAGGGAAAGGAATCTTCGAGCTGGAAGAATGGTTGTTCCTTATGTTCGTTATGTTTATCTGGTACTTCAGCAGTATTTTTCATTTTTCTCTCATTGTTCTTGCTTGGTCACGGACAGCTCATCTCTCCCAGATGTCAGCCATGTCCACAAATCCGGATGGACACAGACGATAGATTACTGCCTCCCGAATGGCGATAATCTTGTGTCCCTCTCACATCTCGCACACCGGTGCCTATCCTATCCCCTTCCATGAATAGACTGTTGACAAGCCTACAAACTACTTCCCTTAGGTCTGTCACATTATTTCATTAGCACTGTTTGAAGAGAGTCTCGGTTGACCTGAAGCTGTCTCCTGACTCTGTCCTGGCATACAGCAGTTGGCTCTACTGGGTCTTCCTGTAGAACTGTTGCAGGCCCTGCTCCTTGTCCTGTCTTGGACTGCTCCACAAGTCCTGTCAATATTCTCATACCTTCAATCTCATGTGCCATGCAGCGTTTCAATTGGAAAAATTGAAAAATGCCTGACTGTATTTCGATATGGGTTGTATTAATGCCGTCATTGTACAATATGATATTACGCATGTAAAAACTGCTGAGATCTATACATACACTGTAGCTGGTTTCTCTGTTGTAACTTATTTTAAACAAAGAATACATATAATACAGTAATATCATCCAGGTATGAATTTCATTCCTCTACACGATACCAATACCTGTGACACTGCATACAAGTTGTAAGACATCTCTGCCTTCTATGACTTAATACTTTGACTGTATATCATTTTAGGGTGCTTAATAATTGACAAATCCATTGCCAGGTCTAGCTTGGCTAGCACATTACACAATGACAGTTAGGCAAGATGTTACATCCTCTCAGCCCTGTGCTTCTAATTGGCACATCATATCTGTGATACTGTACCATATATGTACATGTTCAAGCTTGGAGAGGTTTTGGCAATTTGCTGTGACCTTCACCTAAAAGCACAATATCTATTCACTCTTTTTTTCAGGCTTCAGTCCTTTCTTGTTGTTGTCTGTGAGTATGCGTCCATCTGTTGGTATCAAATTTGGGATTCCATTCTTGACCGGATATGCAACATTGATAGCATGGCAGATGAGTTCGTTGGTGTCAGAGTCATAGCTAAAATGACAAGCAGTCGGAGAAACAAAAAGGAAAACAATAAGAACAAGAAAAAGAACTACACTGTATAAAAAAAAAATAGACCATGACTGTTTTTTTGCATAAGCAATGGAAATCTATAAAAGAATTGGCAATGATTTTTGTAACCAAGAAAACCATGAGAAAGAAGCTGAAGTGTTACTGTCTTCAGAGTTAATAAACTGTGTATCCAATGACATTTCTTCACTTTGTTATGTGTTCTTACTCTGCAGAAGATAATACACATTGTAGCTATAACTGATGCATATAGATCTATGTAATACACTGTACATTGTAATGTTAATTCATTTGGCAGTACCTGTTCAGCATGCATTGTGTGGGATGACTTAATCGTTTTAATATTATTATTCATGTACAATGTATTTAACCTCATAAAGGTCTTCAACCATACACCTACTACAGTTTGTATAACCCATAGATATGCATATACATCTGCAGAACTTTTTTTTTTGCATGTGTGTGTGTGTGTGTGTGTGCATATACAATGAACATATACAATGTAACAACAGGAATAGGGCTTTAACCCTTTCTGTGCCAGGGACATTGGCAGAGACTCCAACCCTCCCGCTTTCGACGGGAGATCTCCCGCCGAAAGCCCATTTTTGCATAATCTCCCGTTCTCCCGCTTGAGATGTGATTTCTCCCACCCTGGCTCTGTGTCTCCCGTTGGAAAGGATTTCTTACTTATTGCTATATCGTATGTTGAAAAATAAGCCTTAGATAGCACGAGAGAGCATCTAGAACCCTAGACTGGACCCCGGCCGCAAGGAATTTTGCGCTTCGCGCACATCAACTTGGAATCTCCCGTTTGCTAGGGGTTTCAGGCGGGAGAATCTCCAGATCAGAAGGTGCTTGGGGTTGGAGTCTCTGCATTGGACAGTGTGTACAATGCTATTGAGTTTTTTCTGCCAATTGGCACTCAAAGTCTAGTACAACATATATTCAAATCAATGAAAATACAAATGGAGGAAAATTACTGTTTTTGATGGAAAGAGAGGTTTTATTTTAGCACAAATAATACCGAAGACTCTACATGGTTAAGAAAATAATCAAAACAGTTTAGACCTCAAATCCAGTACAGTATAGAAATAGAAGTGAATTAAATTTTCTCATACTAAACTCTTTAATATGAGAAAACCTGAGTTGATGGCATGGCATAGTGTCTACAAATTTGAAATCGGTCTGGACAAGCTTTGGAAGAACGAACCCATCAAGTTTAAGTTTGATGCCATCCCATATCACCATGACCCAGCCAACTTAAGCATCACAAAATCTGACATTAATAGTCATGTTTGACTAACAAGCGCCAAAAAACCCAACAGCAGCAGCAGCAGCAGCAGCAACAACAATAACATTCCACCACCACCACCAACAACAACAATAACAACAAAACAATGGTCCTGAATTGAGAGGCTTTGAACTTTAAATCAAAGTCTGCGTTCAGTATCAATAGGCAAACTCCTCCCCAATGTCATGATTAGATGCAGCGTAGCACTGTGCGGCAGTCGGCCACAGCTCGCCGGGCCGGGGCGGGCGGCCAACGGCAGGAGCAGCATCTTTTTCTAGCAAATTGTTGTATTAGGTAGCTTACCTGAGGGCCTGCTTTGAAATCGGGCAGACCAAGATCTTAAGCAAGTCTGTATCAAATGAATCTGTTCTCTCTCCCAATTGACATCTCGCACTTCTAGTGACAGCTCGTAGAAGTAATTGTCCTTTGAATTTGCTCCCAACTCGACGCGAAAATACGCCGGTCCATGTGCTGCCCAGTCTCATAAACAACGCCGCCATCTTTCTTGCGCAATCGCTTGATTTCACGCTGTACACGTATTTACTGTAAAACGCAACGAGGCCCGAAGTGTGCTACCAGCAGCGACCGCGCATCCGACAGTTAGTTGCAGGGGTGATTAAATTGTCATCTGTAATAGATGTGAGATTGCATATTCATTGTAGAGTAATGTACGTAGAAATCTAGTTTTCCTTACGTGAATTCGATATTTTGTCGCGAAACCTATTCTTAACTTGTAAGAAAACGGCGTCGAAGGGAAAAATAACTCCTGCCCAGCGCCCATCATCATTGCATCAAGCTCATAAACTGTAGTCCCACTGCCTTTTAATCGTGTCATTGGTTAAAAAAAAAAAGTTTTCATTAGACCACCACTACTTAGATTTCACAGGCAGAGTAAATTAAGTAGTTTACCGGCAGCCAATAATGGATAAGTGTCAGACTGTCAGCAAATATAATTTCTCCTATAGTATTAATTACAGAATATGCAGCCCGCAGTGCGCATGACTCGTGGCAGCTGCTCTGAGCCTCTGGACCTAAAAAAAAGGCAAAACTAAATTTAGAGTAGACTTTTAATTTGGTCTATTGAAGTAACCTACTATGTTACTGGTACTCACAAAATCGGGCAGAAAATGCATGTTGCTGGTGTTCACACACTGGCTACTGTCCAGACTATAACTCCTTTTAGATGGTAGTTTGAGTGCATGATATGTGTTTTGGTGGTGTATTGTTCATCGTGCAGCACAGGTATACACGTTCACAACAACACCTTCTCACTAATTTAAGTCGAATACACTATAGGAAATGAAGGCATCGAGCACTCCGAGCTGTGTACATTGTAGATTGAATGGTTTTATTAGATCGAGTTGTGGGAGCCAGTCACTGATGTGACGACGGTGAAATTGTGATACACTCTCCATTTTTACAGAAAGAGCCACTGGTATTTATACATGTACAGGAGGTGACTCACCTCTCTGGTATGAGACAGTGAAACAAGTGGTCAGTGTTGACAAGCGGTTACCTTGGAATTGTTTTGAAGAGAACCAGCGGGGAGGATAAATGACCCACGGAGAGAGGAGGAGAGAGAGTGGGAAAGACGGAGATATCGGAGCGGAGAGAGAGAGAGATTGTGGAGGAGAGAAACTGGAGAAAAGTTGATCTGCTACAGTAGTATAGTATTTGAATGCTGAAGACAGACCTCTGGGCTCTGTCCAAAATCTTAAGTGTACTGGTGCAATGACACAATTCACTGTTGTTGTTGTATTTTAATGTATTTTCTTCTAAGAACAAAGTAACCTTTAACCCGTTGAGGATGGACTGATTTTGCTGCAACATGAATTTCCCATAATCCATATAGACACCTGCCCCAGTATACTCGGGACTCGTCCTCAACGGGTTAAGAATCTTATTATTACAGCAAAATGAAACCTACCATGTGCATGTGCATAAAGTGCAGTAGGACCCTATAGCTGTTCATTGCTAATTTTACAACTTTTGTGTGTGTGTGTGTGTGTGTATGTGTGTGTTTCCTTGTTCTCGTAAGAGTGTCGTCAATATGTTCACAGGTAATGCTCTATGGGTTTCAGGATATGCAGTTCAAAATAAGATTTTACATGTCTGGTAAAATAAAGTAGGATGAACAACATGAAACATGAGCTGTTGTCTGAAGTTTAAAGGATTCTATATGCTGCACCTTTTGATTGCCATTTAATGTACAGAACACAAGGAACCACATTACATCATGTCTTCAATGGAGACAGAGGAAGGCACATGCATGTGGCTCTACAGAAATCTTCCACAGGACATTACAGATGATGACTCCTTGGTTAAGGTAAGCAATACTTCAGCCTGTTATTGGAGTGTGTTGTGACCCCCAGACATTCAAGTGACACTTGGGTGTTGAGTGCCTATTCAACCCTGTTTCACTACAATGTACTCATTCAAAATAAAATAAAACAGTTCACAAAGATTGAGGAAAGCATAATATCTGTCTATGATTCATCACTCGCATCAAACCCCCAATATAATGCTAATGATGACATCGTCATGGCATTCCGATTTGATATGACATGAAAGGTTTCCATATTACGAATGCATCTTGGTCGAGTCCATGTGTTCGGACAAGGATGACAATTTGAAAGAATTGTTCGGTAACATCTGAGAGCATCAAGAGAAATTATTTGTGTGACTCTTTGATCAGATTTAGTGTAAATCTGTAGATCTCATTCTTTTGATATATTTTGAACGGTGATTTTGTGTGTGTGTGTGTGTAAAAAATCTTGACTTGGACATGTGTGGTTCAGGAAATATGTCAATGTTGAATACACTTTTGAGAAGAAGTGTTAAACACAATCACACTTCACATTTTATTTGATTTCATAAACTATTTGGGAATAAAGTAACATGCCAGTCCATGCCCAAATGAGATAATTGAGTATGAAATAAATACAACTTTTTCCATCCCCCCCATGGTATAATTCTGATGACAGCCGACTGCTGATCCTGGCCGATTTGTCACCAGCTTCATCAAGCGGCATGTGCCCGATAACCGGGCCTCGGAGAAGGTGAGCCTAGTGAGGCGGCGAGATGTCATCAGGGAAGGAGGGAGTGTGAGGAGGAAGAAGCCTGCCAAGAAGCAGATGTCCAGCAACCCGAAACGAGGGAAGAAGATGCTGAGCATGCAGGAGAAGAAGAAATTGGGACTCTTTGAAATCCCTCCAGAACAACAAAAGTGAGTGGAGCACACATAAGCCTTGGTCACACTGACAAAAGATCAAAAAGTTTGAGATCGCGGTCTTCAAGACCTGGAAGTTTTGCCAGTGTGACTGCTAGAAATTGCAACTTCGCATTCTTAAACTTCTCAGTCTTTTGCCAGTCTGACCACGTCTATAGAGGGTGAAAACAAAAGTTTGTCAACTGCTGTAAAATCAAAGGAGGCCCATTATGCTGGGCATTATCCCTGTTTTCTGTTTTTATGCCTCCGCAACGAAGTGGCCGGAGGCATTATGTTTTCGGGTCGTCCGTCCGCCCGTCCGTCCATCCGTCCGTCCGTACGTCCGTACGTCCGTCCGTCCCGTTTTGTTTTTGTCGATATCTCAAGGACCGTGTGGTGGTTTTACATCGAACTTGGTAGGAGGGTATATCCTTGGGGGATAATACTTTGTGTGGATTTTAGGGTCACAGGGTCAAAGGTCAAAGGTCACAGGTTATTTTGTGAAAAAAAAAATTGAAATTTCATGTTTTTCTCCATATCTCGCAAATGGTTCAAGGTATCTTCATGGAACTTAGTATATATGCTTGTACTGATGGGCAGTGATTATCTAGGGAAGTTGGGGTCGTGGGTCAAAGGTCAGGGGTCAAAGGTCAAGGTCAACTCCTCAAAATATCACTACTTTCCTTAGAATGCAATATGCCTGAAGGTTTTTTTTTTTTTAAACTTGATGTATGGCATGTATTACCCAATATATATTTTTGGGGAAGTTTCTTGCCAAAAGGTCAAAGGTCAAAGGTCAAGTGAAAGTGCTAAATTGCACTTTTTCCTCCATATCTCGAAAGTAACTCCAGGTATCATCATGAAACTTACATATTTATGCATGTTCAACCTAACAGTGATTCTCTTTGGAACTGTGAGGTCAAAGGTCAAAGGCCAGGTTTAGATAATGCTATTTTCCCATTTGATACTGAAATTATACTTTTCCTCAATACCTTGAAAATTACTCAATGCATAAACTTATAAAAGGGTCAAAAGTCAAGTAAAAATCATCAGTTCCCCAAATACCTGCACTCTGACATTTTAATCATTCATCCAATTGAACCTAGTTCTAGGAAAGTGAACATTCAGCACATTTGTGTCAAACTTGTCCTTTTAATATTTTGCCAGTTGTGTGAAACTGTCATCACACATTGTCAAGACATTGTACTATAGACCTATTAGGAGAACCATGCATTATGGCGGAGGCATATCAGTAGCCGTAGCGATATGTCTAGTTATTATAATGAAGTGATATTGAGATCATGTGACTCCCTCTCAACTTGACTTAATTGCTCAGGACCAAGTGTTCCCGTGCTTAACTGTGGCAAATATCCTCCAGTCAGTCCAATTCTGGGCTTGAGTATATTCTGCCTCTTCAAGGGTTGGTTCCGAGATGTTCCTGGTCTGATCTTTCCATCTGAGTTGGGGGTGACCATGTTGTGAAGTCACATTTTTTTTTTCTTTTGGGGTATACCTTAATGACCAATGGATATCTTTTATGTTGAGCAGCATCTGTGTCATAGCCAGGCCGTGTGCCTTTATTTTTTCTGCCGATGTTTTGTCCCAGCCATCTGCTTTGTTGTTCTTCCGTGACTTTTTGGCTGACTCAACTTCACCTCGTGAATGGCTGGTTTGTTGCACTTGTACAATGTAGGTGGTGGTACTGGTATTGTGTCAATGTAGGCCTCACTATCTGGGAATTGCATGCATGTTCAGGTGCATGCTGAAATGTTCTTTCCAGGATTCCATAACCTCATGCAGTGCTGTTCTTTTTTCCAGCTAAATGTATTTTGTTCCTTTTTCCAGCAAGCTCTGTAATTGTTTTAAAGAACATCACAAAACCCTCAAAGAGTTATTAGACTTGATTTCCCAGTGGTAGTGATATCCAATTTCTGGGTCAACTTAGCCTTTTGACAAGGCCTTGTGACTGAAGATTGAGACTAACTCGCCACACCGAGAACTGCGAGAAACGGGTGAACGCGAGACCGAGAGGCCTTTTGAAATCTGTTTTTTTTTTCCCCACCGCCTCCCGACGAAGGCGAATATGAATTACTCATATATTCATGAGTCAGAGCACAGTTGGTATGCTAATGAGGACGTGTCAACGCTGCGCTGGCGATGCAGGCAGCTACAGATGAGCGAGCCGCCAACATGCATACTTATGCGTATTCATTAGATGCGACGGCATGGTGAGCAATGCGGTCGCCGATTGGCTGCTGCCCTATAGGGTAGCAGAATCAGCGAGAAACAAGGCTCAAGATAAGAAATTCATGTCAGGTTTCAAAAGACCTCACGGCTGCGCTGCTCGTTCTCGCATTCACCCGTTCTCTCGCAGTTAGTCTCTTTCACAGCCATGAGGCCTTGCCAAAAGGCTAGGGTCAACTTGACTGAGGTTGTGGTGTTTCCTAACAGTTTCCCCTTTTGTAGCTAGATTTGAGGTTTAGAAACCCAAACTAAAGTACCATACACATAACAGCTTTGTAGATAAGCACTTCTCTCAGAAGTTGTTTTCCCCAATTTTAAACTCAGTAGATGTATGTTATGATGTGTCTTCAAGCCATTCAGAAACTTTACAAGCAATCAGTAATGGCATTGATACTGTGTTATATGAAATGTCATTAATAGATTGTTGTTAATGAATATACACATGTTGAAATCAATCAGATGCTCCCTTTCAGTCTTCTGGAGATTGCTGTGAAGTTTTACATTCTATGTTTTTGTTTTACACACACACAAACATACACACTGAAGTGTGATTCAGTGCACTTGAATAGACCTGAAACTTCAAAACCCCTTTTTCTTAAAAGTAGCATTCCTGTGATGATGATAAAGTGATTTTCTGTTTCTATTTTGATGGGTTTGAAACATCCCGTTTCGATGAGTAGCATATACATTTTTAGGCCGAGAATCTCCCCATTTGGAATTTGGCCTTCACTGTAAAATCTAACCTTTGTAGATCCCATCTGTAATGTTTTTGCAGTCTTTAATCTTTGAAATGCATAAAGCCATCATAAGTATCTTACCTGAATTATGTTATAAATACCTATAGATATATGCAGACAGGATACTCTGTACCAAGTTATGGCTTAATGCACAGTGTGCATTATCTCGCATGGGTGTCATATCACAAGGTGTTTGGATTTCGTTTTATCCAATAATTGACAAATGCACGCTTGTGACCCCCAGGTATGAGCTGTATACGCCTCTGCACCAGCTCTGGTTGGATTACATGAGAGAGACGCTGATGACACAAAACCCGTGAGTAGCCTTGAAAGCGTTGCCTAGCGACAAGATTCACAACACAGACTTTTGTCAGACTGATAATCCCCTGGGGGTGTTTGGGAATTAGCCAGACTCCGCAATACTGTAGTCAAGTAGATGAATACTTCTGTTTATTTTGTTTGTTTTTTTCTGTTCTTGTCACAAGGTTAAATACGAGTAGAATCTGCTACAGCTCTTGAATTTGTGCGGGCTGTATGCTGATTGTGCAATCCAGTGCGGCAAAGTCAGAATGTAAAACACTGTGCACAGAAGGGCTTTTGTTTTAATAGACATCCATACATTGTGCAGACAATGTAAATACATCATCTACAAATCGCTGTAATTCATTGACCGAATGACCCCTCTCTTAGTGTGGGACATGTATACATGTTGATGCACATTTTTTAGAAAGCCATTTTGTAATTTGCTCATGTGCACACTATTAGACAAATGACCATTCCTTTTTCTCTCAGTTGGTGGGTGCACTTTTCTCATTGTCAAAGCGATAATGCATAACCTCATCTGATGTAACAATTTATGGAATTCATACACACTTGTGTATATTCATACAAAGAATGAACCTGCGTAAATCGGGTGACTGGAGTGGCCGATCAGTTTACAATTGAGGAAGCACTCATTTTATTGTCATACATTGAATGCATTTTTCTCTTGACACATTGCTAAATACCAGGCTTGCTGTAAGACAGATGTGCTGGCTAGAACCATGTATACATATTACATATTAAATAATCATTATATCCAGATGCTTATCCGTGTGAATTTAAAATCCAATATGCCTGTTTAATATCTTAAATGATCTTTTCCTGGCTCATGCACGTAGTGGATCTATGAGATGGCTTATTCTGTTGTTGTGAAAGTGTATTCCCTTTTTGTGAGGATATGAATGAACACCTTGATTTTATATGGCAGTACAATAACGTGTAAAAGACCTCAGTAATGTGTCATAGAATTATTACCACGCAAAAGGTCAATTTAAGGTCTCATGCTCTTGAATGATATCCAATCATGTTGATAGGTGGTTATCAATTTGTGGAGATTGATTGTCATTCATCTGCATTCTGTCGTGCCTTGGACACATGTCAAGAGATTCTGATCTGCATATGATTTGCTCTGTCAGCATGCGATCAGTTGGTGGGCTTTCATAAACAGAAGTCAATTAAAGTGCAGAAGGCAGAGTTTTATGTGAGTGAGAAGAAACAAAACAAAAAACCAAACTGCTTGAAATGAGAGTAGAATACTGTACAAGTGGATATTTTTTGTGTGAGTAATTTTTTTTTTTTTTTTTTTTTTTTTGCGCTTGGCCTTGTAAGATGAATTTTGCGTGTTTTTAATTCCACGGAATCACAACATTGATTACTGCAACATATGACAAACAGAAATATTCGCATGCTTTTATTTTTGCAGCAGCTTCTGGTTGTGCAAAATTAGCGAAAATTTCCACACTGCAAAAATGTCCTCTTTTATGGTATGATGTAGATGGGATGAAGCATGTACGGTAGTTAGAAATCTAGTTCGTGGATTATACAAATTTTAACCACATAAATGCCCCTTACACATCTCATACCCCGACAGTCGGCAAATAATGAATACACTGACACAAACTACTGTATCTATAAGCTGTTATTTTCGCATACAGATATTTTTACAAAATGCAAAGGTCACAGACATTTTTACAAGATATTATTTTTTGCAGATGGTATCGTAAATGCACTATTACCCTAGTGCGTGCCAACATTTTTGCATGTTAAATTCGCAATCCAAGTGTGACTTGCAAAATTTGCAAAAATAACAGCTTATACAGCATGCATATAAACCATTACATCTTTTTGAAAATAGACCACAGGGGTTCTCAGCTGTCTTAGGAATCTGGTAGTCAGTACGTGTTACCTGCTTTAAAAACTCACAAAATAATGTGTTAGTCACCTTAATACAGCCCCTTCCCCCCCCAAGAGAGAGAGAGAGAGAGAGAGGGGAGAGAAGGACTGGCTCTGGGTCTCCTGCCCTTTTGTTTTATTGTGCACATATAAAAGTCAGTGCTTAGTTTTAAACTTGAATTCTTTGTGTTTTGGTTTGGAGTACAGGAGCATGCCGCAGCTTCAGTCGAGGCTGCTCAAATGCGACCTTCATGGCTGCATTCTGACAGGTGAGTTGAAAATATACGGCTCCTCCTTTTGAATTTTCCATAAGTTTCACAGCACTGTGGAGCAGTGATCTTAAGTTCGTGGGTTCAAACCTCTCTCATAGTGCCACCAGTGTCCTGCATGACTCCATGACATTTGCTCCTGTGACAATTGCTCCCATGGAATATCTGCACATTATGAGCTAAACGTAAATTCTACCCACTACCATAACTCTAACTCTGATCCTCACATCAAACTAAACCTAAACCTCAATCACAACCCTAACCCTAATCCTAAAGTCCTTGGAGAAAGTAAGACTGGAGCAATTGTCGCAGGAGCAAACGTTGTGTCACCATTCTGCACATGTAGTGTCCAAGTAGTCAAGGTATAGAAACAACTCTGAAAACCCATTTTTGCATGTTTAATACAAATTAGGTAGAATGTGCGTGAAGCGTTCTGGCAGATATACTGAAGTAACGATGAAGTACATACGCCTGTAGGTACAGGAGAAGTAATCATTTGACATTGATCGCATATTGATAATGATAATGATGCTTCAAAGAGAAAGCATAGTAGTAAATGAAATGTAGCACAATGGTAATGATTATCATTTTACTATTATTCTTTGGCATTGTCAGTATCATCAGTAT
Organism: Diadema antillarum; assembly: GCF_040938485.1. Lineage (NCBI taxonomy): Eukaryota > Metazoa > Echinodermata > Echinoidea > Diadematoida > Diadematidae > Diadema > Diadema antillarum. Next base: position 688,979 of record NW_027271244.1, on the reverse strand, counting down.
CATATATCTACCACTACTATTATAACAACCACCATTTCTTGTACTGCCACTTCTACTACTACTACATGTATATTAAAGTCAGTTTTGTCTTGTGCACTTTTTCCCAATGCAGTCACTCGTTCCAAGTGCCCCTCATACGTTGGTACATCTGGGATCCTGCTTCAGGAAACTAAAAATGTGTTCAAGATCATCACCAAAGATGACAAGCTCAAGAGTAGGTTTCATTCTTCCATCTACACAGAGAGAAAGAATCAGGAATGAAGTTCAATTTTACATATTTAGATGCCATTACCCTTGAAATTTGAAGTGTATTCTTTCCGCATTGCAGGGAGTAATGGTCGTCCTTCTTGGCAAGCCTTCACAAAAAGCATCAAATTTCATCAAAGCTTTAATAGGCATTTTGGTTGATATCAAATCTGCATGCATCTTGTTTATGACACAAACTTGTGATGAGTGAGAAATTGAATTGGTCATGTAATTTTATGTTACATGCAGGCTTTATCCTCCTCAGGTATCATTTATACTTGTAGCTGAGTTTAGATGAAAAAACCCCAAACCATCAAAAAGCAGAATTACACAATTTTTGCATTGTGATGGGATATAGTGATCTTGGATGGAATACTTTGATGTAGTCAACTTCATGAAAGCCAGCTTTCAAACTGCAACTATTTGATTTCTGCTCAAGACCCTCTACACTGTTTGAACGATGAGGACTGCTACCTGTGAAAGCAGTACAACGTCGAGTTGTTGTTACCTGCGTATTGCACCTGATTAACAAATTACCCTACACTGAGACTAAATTGCGACTGGTAAGACGATTTTACAATAGTAAAGGGTGGTTGAATGCACAATTGAAAGACACAGTGGCAAAAAGAGAAATAAAAAGGAATTGTGGTAGATTAAAGATAACTAGGGAGCACTTTCGCCAAAATATTTAAAAACACATGATATGGAATGAAAGCAACAAAGTTGTGGCTAGAATCAGGATGAGGGTGAAGACCAACCTTGGATGCTCGTTTACTCCTTACAAGGTGTGTTGTGTGGCAAAGGGGGTGGGGTAAGGCAGATTGGCTTGTCATGACTTCGTGATGGTGGCACTATTTTTACTGCCTTTCATTCATGAGCTTCTCATTAGTAGGATGAATGGTATTGTGTGGGGAGTTCCCAGTGCATTAAACTAATGGTTTTTTTTTTCCTTTCTGTCTTCCCCCAAACAGCGATACCCAAGAGTCAATGCTGGTTCATGTTCACCGTGGACCAGTTTGCCATCACCATCTACGGCCAGCACTTCTGCCTCCGCAGCAGCATGCGTTCGGCCAAGAAGTTCAAGGCGAGGCCAACCATCGAGCTCTGATGACGGAGAAAAAGGAGCTCGATACAGTATGTTGATGCGGATGATGTTCCACATGGGGTGCACTCCATGGCAGCCAGACTGTCCTTCATGGAAGATTATGTGTGTTGATTGGATGTGAAGGCGTTGGTGCGCAGTATATTGTAAATGTGCAATATACGAGACAGTTCAGGCAGGTTTGCTGAAAATGAAGTACTCATGGTGCCTATTAACCCTAGTTCTGTTGGTCCATCGCTCTTCAAGCTTAGCGATAGATTGATTATTACACATGTGAAGTTGGCAAGGGCACTGAATACTTGTTGACCGCTTGATTGTCTGCAATATGTCACCACTAACCTTTGGAAGCAATCTGGTCGATACCTTCAAAGTATGCATTCCCTGCTATTGACATTAACTTTTTATACCCCCGCCAAACGAAGTTTGAAGGGGGTATATAGGAATCAGCGGACGGTTGGGCGGTCGGTCGGGCGGTCGGTCGGGCGGTCGGTCCGTTGCAAATCTTGCGTCGCGAACTACTTCCTCAGTTTTCAACCAATTCCCATAAAACTTGGCACAGATGTGTGCCTTGGGTTGTAGATGTGCAAGACGTATTTTTTGACAGTACCCAAAAGTACGTTGCCATGGTAACGGCATATTATGGGCAAAAATGGGTACAAATCTTGCGTCGCGAACTCCTCCCACAGTTTTTGATCAATTTTTATGAAATTAGGTACAGATGTTCATCTGAATATGTTAATGTGCAAGACACATATTTCCGCAGTGGCAAAAAGTGCGTTGCCATGGTAACGGCATGTTATAGGTAAAATATAGGGCAAAATGCTTCATGGCAAAACTGCTTCATCAGTGTTCTTCCAATTCTCATGGAATTCATATTGAATGTTTGTCTTAGGATATAGGTCAGCATGACACATTTCTTGACAGTGACAAAAAGTATGTTGCCATGGTAACAGCTCACATATTATGAGCCAAAATGATGGAAAATTTTGTGTTGCAAACTACTTCCTCAGTTTTTGCCCAATTTCCATGAAACTTGGTACAGATATGTGACTTTGGTTGTAGATGTGCAAGACGCATTTTTCGACAGTACCCGAAAGTACGTTGCCATGGTAACGGCATAATAATGGCAGAAGATCAAGGAAAGATCTTGCGGATTTAACTACTTCCTCAGTTTTTTGACCAAAGCTTATGAAATGTTGTTTTGACCAAAGCTTATGAAATGTTGTTTGGCGGGGGTATAACCAGTCGCTGTAGCGACATTTCTAGTTTTTTTTAGCATCACATCTCTTTCATGTGTGACCACTTTACAAGGTAATGTTGTTGGCATTGTACCTCATACAAGTAGCCTTGAGACATGTGCCCCTGCTGGTGGCATATAAGAGACTTGGTAGAGGTCAGACTTTCTGTAAGAAATTCTCCATCGACCTTGCGCTCTGGCTCAGAAGTCTGTTTTTTGTCGTTGTCGTCACTGAATTATTTATCAATTTTGCATTGACCCCTCAGATATAGCAAAAGTGTTAATGACAGCGAGGTAATCTTGTAGATGCTTGGAATTGGCAAGAGTGATTGAAGTGGAGTTCTCCCCACCGACCCCAATTACGTTAAGAGCCGGTGCACTGGTGGGGTCATTTGAAGCATTGTGGGCGTGTATTGTATTACTATGCTCCACCCCACTTCCTGCATTTCTCTTAACTGTTGATGGTGTCCAATGCATTAAGTCGATTAGGATTGAAAAGGCAGCGGTGAGAAAGATCAGACAGTGCTGTATGAAAATTTCCTCCGGCAGAATGCTCTGGGAGAACTTCTAAAGGCTTTGTGGTAGCTAGTAACATGGACTGCTTTTGATGTCAGACCAATGGATGATGGAAACGGATCGAACATATCAGCCACTTACGTGATTCAAGGCTCGTTTGCTAAGATTCTGTGTAATTCAAAGTTTGTATGTGTATAATGATGCTCTCAGTGCAGTGTAAAACTTGAGCACTAGTGCAGTGGGGTTAGTGTGTGTGTGTGTGTGTGCGTGTGTGTGCGTGTGTGTGTGTGTGTGCGCGCGCGTGCGCATGTATGTGTGTGTGTGATCCAAATGAATGTATGTGTGTGTAATGAGCAATGATGTGTTCCTGATAAAGAGTGTGTGCCTGTGTGTGAGTTTGTGTCTATTGTGATCACATAGATTTCAAATGTGGGGTAGTAATTGCCAGTTATTAATTCTACCACCAGCCTCACTTGTTCAGCATGCATGGTGAAAATCCCCAAAAGTGACCAATTGAAAATATACATAGATGTGAAGATTTTTGTGGAATCTCTAAAGTGAACAGTGAAATTTCATAATTCTCAATTCCTTGTGGAATCAATAGCAGTCATCATGTATTAGAATACAAAACAAATAGAAAGAATTACTGCCTCCATTCTTCTCTTCCTTTTAAATTAGTTAACCCTCCCTAGAAAAAAAAAAAGTTTTTTTCTCCCTCCTCTGTCATAGTTGCTGTTGGTGGACGTTCATATTACCTCCGCCGAGGGAGGAGGTTATGTTTTCATAGGCATTGGTTGGTTTGCTTGTTGGTTTGTCCGTGTGCAAAATAACTCAAAAAGTTATGAAGGGATTTGGATGAAACTTAAAGAAAAGGTTGAAAGTGACACAAGGAACAGATCATTAAATTCTGGTAGTGATCTGGGAATTTGTATGGATTTTATGAAGGATTTTCAACATATTGGCAGGTAGGGTCAATGAACTTGGGAGTTCAGGCTTTTTTTTTGAGGTTTCATACATGCACTGAAGTGCATACTCTAGTTTCTGCTAAGGCGAGGTGCGCAGCGCAGCTGGAAGTTGATGATGTAACAAAAAGCTTCTGTATCGGGAAATCAGGTAACTTTCAGCATGCATACACGCATATAGGTGGAAATCGCTGATCTTTATGGAAGAACAAGATCAGTGGTGGGAAGAAGCTGCTTGGCGGAGGTCTGCGCTCTCAGAGAGCTTTTCTAGTTATTCCTGAAACAGTACATGAAGTGTGCACTGATACAGGCAGCGAGACTGGAGATCCATTGTGTGAAGGCAATTTTCATAATGTATGTATTCATCACTATGGATGTTTTTCGTGCGTTCCCGCAGTGACAGGTGATCAGGTGAATGTTGGTTTCTCACCATAATACTCAGTTGTGATCAACATGTGCACATCATGTGCTGATAAATAACAATAATAATAATAATAAAAAGAAGGTCCACTGACATTTTACATGTATGAAGTCTCATTTATGAGGACTGTTGTCACAGGCTTTTTACATATTATTTACTATGTCTTCTCAACTCTTTGAAACACTCCACAAAGGGGAGGGGGGGGGGGATGGTTGGATGTGGAAGCAGCTGATTCATCACGGGAAAAATGATTACACCTGCTCCTGGTGACACCTGTCCACCTACTCGATGCGGATGGATGCGTCCAGGGTGGCGGGGGCTTGCTTTAGCAGCAAAGCATGCATTATGCATGTTCATTACTATGATTGATTGAACTTCAGTCCCCCCCCCCCCCCCCCTTCGTGTCTGTACTTTGCTCCTTGTGCTTAAACAAGAACATCATCATAAACAACAACAACAACAACAACCACAACAACAAACAAACCAGCCAAAACAGTACGTGTTATGCCTCAAGGGCTCTAGGCAAGGTGATTTAGTAACAAATGAGAATATTAGAGCTTATCTTTAAAGCTGTAAAAAAAAAATACATATAAGATATTACATCACACTGAACTAGCTTAGCCTGATCTTTTTGTCATTGTCTTTGTTTCGTAATGGTATTAGTTTTGGTTTTGTTGTGTTTTGTTTTGTTTTGTTTTTTTTTCGGGGGGGGGGGGGGAGGGGAGGGGGATGGTGGTAGAAGGGTGCAATGATATTTCTGTAATATCTTAGTGAGTATTGATGGAGTGATTATAATACTCTGCACTCATAATTTCATTTTTCTTTTCTTTGAAAATTGTTGATATATTGTGACACAAAACGTTATCACACTATGCACTATTTAACGCTACATTAGATAGCCTGGTCTTTTTTGTCTTGTTTTTGTTTTCTTACTCCATTGGTATTGGTTTTGGCAACTAAACAGAGCACACACATTTCCAAAAAAAAAAATAAATAAAATGTGAGGATGTGATCGAGATCAAACAGGAGTTTCCTTCTCCACAAAGTTCTGCAGCTTGTTCCAAAATTTTGTTGCAAAATTAATGTTCAGCATCATATTACATTGATACGAATGAAGACATTGAGCTGCATGATTCTACATGTCACCAGTGTCTCTGATATGGAGCTGTGAAATACTGTAAAAGTGGATATTTTCGCGTGACTAATTTTTCGCGCTTGGCCGGGTCGGAAGAGTTTCGCGTGTTTTTAATTCCGCGGAATCAAGACATCACGCACAGGCACATATGGCAAGCAAAAATATTCGCGTGCTTTTATTTTCGCGCTAGTTTCTGGTTGCGCGAAATGCGCCAAAATTTGAACACCGCGAAAATTTCCACTTTTACAGTATATGCTCTTAAAGGGAAGCAGTCCTGAGATTTTCACTGTACTGATAATTAAGAAGAGTGAAAAATATAACCTTTCACCAATTTATACGCGTGGACATCAAAAATTGTCTCCGTACGCGATTTTTAAAAAATAATTCCTGCAAGCGATCGTGTAAGAGCCTGCCAAAAGTTGCAACGTCATTGATGCCCTACTCTCAAGTTGACAGCCGTGCCTCAGAAAACCAATTTACGTGTTCAAAATGATCATATCTGATTTTTTCATGAAATATGACAATATGTGGTTTTATCATTTCAAACAAAATATTTCAAGCTTATTTATATATACAATTAATATAAAAATAAATAGTAAACATGTATTTATAAATAACTAGGGATGACGAGCAGAACACCGCTGGAAAGAGTTGTGCATCGATGACGTATGACTCTCCGCCAAGACTTGCTCATTTGCAGAGTCACACTTTTTTAACCGAAATGTACGAGCTTATTTGGTGATTTGAAAGTTTGTTTTTGATGAAAGTAGTTCATTGGAGGTACCAACAACAACATATCTTTTTAAATTTCGTGAGGACTGCGTCCCTTTAAGCCTGTCTGTTCCATGCAATTTACCTTAAAGGACAAGTCCACCTTCATATACATGTGGATTGAGTGAATGCAACAATATTAGTAGAACACATCAGTGAAAGTTTGGGGAAAATCGGACAATCCGTCTAAGGTTACGAAATTTTAAAGTATCTGCGCAGTCACTGCTGGATGAGAAGACTACTACAGTGTATGATGTCATATGCGTACAACGATATAAAGAAAATAAAAAGAATTTCACAAAAATTAACTTTTTGAATAAAGTGCACATTTCTTGAACTTGTTACTGACATATGTTAACGGTAATATTATTCCCCCTGCCTTCTGAAAGAGAGAAGTCAGGTGTTCTTTTGTTATGCGAGAAAAGTGAAAATATGTTGAATTTTTTTTCTTTCTTTATATCGTTGTACACATGTGACATCACAAGCTATAGTAGTCTTCTCATCCAGCCTTGAGTGAGCAGAAACTTCAAAAACTCTCACTGATGTGTTCTACTAAGATTGCTGCATTCACTCAACCCACATGTCTATAAAGGTGAAACTTGTCCTTTAAAACTCTGAATGACCAATCTTCCCAAAGATGGTGATGTAGGAATAAACAATCGGAAAAAAAACTTCTTAAACATGGCACTCCTGATACAACAAAGACAGCTATATCAAAACTCTCGTTACAACGAAATAAAAATTCAGGTCCAAAAAAATTATCTACATGTGTATCACTGTATACTTTATTGGTCAGCTGTAGCAAAATTTTCACATAACGAAAGAAATCTGCAAGAGTCCAGAGGACTTTGTTATATTGAGAGCTGCCTGTAGCATAATACAGTCAACCTTGGCTAAGTCGAATCTATTTGGACTGAAAAAAATAGCTTTGACTTAGAGAAAATTTGACTTATGAGGGATTAAAATCAATAGAATATAATGAACAAAGGACTTAAAAAGACCTTCGACCTCGGCGATTATTTGACTTATGCGAGCTTGACTGTAAAAGCAAGGTCGACTGCATCTGTTCAAAGATGGTTTGATTGTGAAAGTGCAATTTTAAGAACTTTTGTATGCTTGGATTGAATGTTCTTATCCAATTCAGTGAGCAAAAGATGATTCATCTTATAGAGACCAGAGCTGGTAGTGTGGGGATTCATTCATGGGTGGGTCGGGATTCATTTGCTATTACCTGGGGTACACTAAAAAGAAAACCATGAATAGCATCAGTCAGCAAATATGTGCATCAAAGAGTATGTTCATTGGTAGCGGTCGACCCCAGTTGGGATTCTGTGGTTGTGTGTGTATTTACATAGAGATCAGTGGTAAAGCTGTATACCGTTTCTTTCAGGGATTCTTGAATACAGTGGAAACTCAGTATAACAAGATCCTTGGGACCGAGACAATTTGGTTCTTTATATCAGATATTTTGTTACATCAGTAGTCAATAAACAATACAAAACAAAGGAAATAAATTCATTGGGACTGGAGAAATTTAGATTCTAATATCAGGTGCTTTGTTTTATGAGATCTCTTTATATTGAGTTTCCACTGTATATCCAAGCCAGGTCAGCCTTCCAACTCAATGGTATCCCCATGTTATCAAGTTTTTAAATTATTCCACCACAAATGTAAGGCATTATCAAGGCTTCTGAACACTAGACATGTTTTGGGATTGTGTGGTTGTTTGTTTTTTTTGTCTTCAAAAACTTTTGTAAATACAATGTGAGACTCCTTCAGGAAATGAGTCGGTGACCTGATATGCTATTCCCGAGTGACTCGCCGATCCACATTATTATGAATATTTATGTAAAAGAAATACACCTTCACACATACTATTATTACTCATTGTACTCAAGGATGTGTATTAAGAAGCAAGTGAATCAGTTATTCACTTTTCATTTCTTTCTCTTCTTTGATAGTTAAAGTAGGACTCTGTGACCCAAAGAAAGCTACACATTATGGACAAATACATGTGATGCGTGTTGACACAGAGTTATTGCTATATTTGCATAGAAAACATAAACAGGCTTTAGAATGAAAATGAGAGTACGGCAGATGCGTTCAGTAAACAGAACGGTACAACGTGTGAATCTTCAAAACTCATTTCACATCTTGCAAAATGCGATTGTCAAACTACTTTATGCACATAAATACCAGTATCACTATAAAAGTGTATGTCAAAATTTTATTACATATATACTGTGCGAGGCTACTTTTGTCTTGAACCAAATGACAGAAGTTTTAATTATTTTGCACAACAGCTGCAATGCAAACCAAATACATGTAATGCTCATGGCTGGACTGTGTGTACTTTTATTTGTGGAATAGCATGAATTACATTGTTGGAGCTCTACTTTGGATATCCACATTTGAAACCTTTCAATTGATAGAATTACATGCTCAACTTAAAGGACAAGTTCACCTTCATATACATGTGGATTGAGTGAAGGCAACAATGTTAGTAAAACACATCAGTGAAAGTTTGGGAAAAATCCGACAATCTGTTCAAAAGTTATGAATTTTTAAAATATCCGTGCAATCACTGCTGGGGGAGAAGACTACTACAGTGTATGACGTCACATGCGTACAACGATATAAGGAAAATAAGAAGAGAATTTCACAAAACTTGACCTTTTTGAATAAAGTGCACATTTCCTCGACTTGTTACTGACTCATGTTAGGGGTAATATTATTCCCCCTGACTTCTGAAAGAGAGAAGTCGAGTGCTCTTTTATTATGTGAGAAAAGTGAGAATATCTTGAATTCTCTTTATACTTTCTCTATATAGTTGTACTCATATGATATCACAAGCTATAGTAGTCTTCTCATCCAGCCATGACTGAGCAGAAACTTCAAAAATTCATAACTTTTGAACGGATTGTCCGATTTTCCTCAAACTCTCATTGATGTGTTCCACTAATATTGCTGCATTCACTCAACTCACATGTCTTTGAAGGTGAACTTGTCCTTTAAAGACAGTTGAAGCCCAGGTATGGTTTAGTTAAAGTCACCAAAAAAAGTAGAGCAAAACTTGAAACTCTTATATCAGGCACATTGCATGGACAAGGACATCCCATCACATAAAGCTGGGTTGAGAAACTACACACACACAACACTTTGAACTATCTTTTACAAGCATAAATACTTCATCACAATTAAAGCTCTATGATGGAATTCATAGCTTCTAACCTCAAACAGTCATATATGCCATGATAGATTTTTTGTGTTTAATCTTCTTCTTTTTTTTTGTGGTGCCAATTCTGCCAGTGAGCTTTCATAGTTTTGTCAAAGTCTTGTTCATTCACACGCCAGCTGAAACCTAATTGGCCTTTGCAAGATCATTCAGACATAACAAAAGTCCTCATACATGTAGCTCCTCTAAAATGTTGCTAGACATAATCTTGGGCAGTATCCATGATTTAAACAAGAAATCATAAAGAGCATTACAGGTTTACAGAAAAGACAACATCAACAACATTTTGATATAATCTGACAAGCTGTATCAACACATTGACTGCAAACAAATGAGTAGTAATGCAGAATTGATAAACACTGCATTTCAAAACTGTTCAAGAAATTGTGCTGTGACAAACTCGCACATCAAGATTTAAACCTCTACCCACTTTGTTCGTCACACTTGTCAAGCACAATTAATGCAAAAAGCTGTTATTTTCGCAAATTTAACAATATGTAAAAATATCGCAGACGGACAGGCATTAGTGCACTTACAATAGCCTTGGTGTTAAATCGAGAAAATAACCTCTTGCACGTTATGCGGCCAGCAACGGCCCCATTTTTTGCTCTGTTGTCAATATTTCAGTGTTTATTGTAGCCATAGACTCTGGGATGAGCCCTGTTTTCCTTTCACACCAGGGTTTAGATTATCATCACTTTCTTTTTCTACATGGGCTTCTGAATGTCATATTAATAGCTTGCTGTCAGCCAAATCAGTAATCAAATTTGGAAGAAAATATAATGCAGAAGCAAATCTGCATTCAATTACTTCTGAGATATGGCAATTAGTAGCATACCTGCTATGGACTTTTGTTACTGATAATGTGCATTAAAATTTGAATCAAATTTCCTATCAACCTGCTTAAAGTGGGCACTTGCCCATCACCCTACTTAGAGTGGCCACTTGCCTATCAACTTGCTTATAGTGACCACTTGCCAATAAATGACCAATTATTTTATCCATTTTTTTTTTCTCTGTGTGGTTGCTATGTATGTGCGAGTCAGACTCTAATTGACAACACAACACCTCAGCATAAAATGGGTGTGGGCACATACTCTGAACAAAGTTTACACAAACAAGCACACAATTTATAGCTAACCCTTTTTGTGCCAGGGATTTTGGACAGTGTGTACAATGCTATGGGTTTCTTCAGTGCTACTCAGCACTCAAAGCATACGAAGGGTTAGTAAATACAAAGGATACTGGGGAAAAAAGTTGTTTTATTCCCTCCATGGATTCCCTTTTTCTCATGCCTTCAGAACTTCCAATGAGTCACTTTATGACTTATATCATGACATTAGCACACCAGTCAAAGTTCAGGCTATTAATTCTACTGAGCTTTTTGCTACAAAAAAATATTATAATGTTCTCAAGATTTCTCTTCAGCTTTTGGTTTGAATAGCATTTACGAATAGTTATGAAACTTAACCAACATACAGTTGATGTATGACACACAACAGGATGACAATGTCAAAAAAACAAACAAAAACAAAAATGTCTACACACATTTGCTCAGAATGTTGTCTTGACAGATTATAATCCAATTTAACATCATTCTTCCCTTCACACAACTAAACATACAGCTGCAATAGTGTGGATTACTGATTGTTATATATTCAAATCTTCTATATATATGATTTTATAACAATTATTCTTTGCACCCAAGAAATTAGCCTGCATACTGCCCGACTTACGGATAAGAAATGCATGCATGCTGGATTCTAAGTATTGAAATGAATTCTACTGAAACAAATTAATTAATTAGATCAACTGCGGTATTGCACTTTGTATCTTACTTTTAATATTTAAAAGATGACAACTCAGTGCAAAGAACCAGATAGTGGATGTTAATAATTCCTCTGCGCTAAAAACATTAGCGTACTGAGGGGACTTGTGAAGATTTTAAATAAAGTATGAAACCCTACCCAAATAGATATGCAACAAAAATGATGTCAAATACAGTAAACACAAGTTAGAGACTTCTAGAATGGGACAAGTAGTCTTTAGCAAATTGCAAACATGAAAGTTTTGTGGTGGTATCCATAGATAGATTGGTATTTTGATATGGCAATGGTATGAGACACACTCTGAATTAATTTCTGAATTGGACCTTTGGGACCCCAAAACTTCAGATACGATATATGTGCCAACTTGTGAAGATGTTGGGCTGATAAAACTTTCACAGCCTTGTGTCATGAATGTTCACTTCTAGGAACTTTTCTGTAAATGAAATAGGGTCTGTACAGGGTGTGTAGAATAAAAGTTGGTTAAGTTCAATTGCAATCTCTCATATGCCTGCATGCATAATCACTGTTGTGTGAAATGAAAAAATGCAACTTTTGTTGAGAAAAAAACATGATAAATGTATGATTTCTTGCAAAACGTGCTAGATGACATCACTAAAGAACTTTCAGAGTCAGCTGATATATCTTGACAATTGTCAATGTCTTCACATAAGTTAAACTTTCACTAACAGATATACAAATGACCTAAATAATGCATACCAATGTGTCAAAATCATAATCATTGATCCCACTTCATAAGTCTGTGATGATTAGGAGGTTTGATCTTTTTATTTTTTTTCTTTTCTTTTTAAAAAACCAAAGCAGATTCATAACCTTTCTCCACTCAGGTGGTGAGTTTTCATTCCAAACATGCTCTGTGCTATGTGACCACGAGTCAAATCAAAGTGATGACATAATAGCAGGCAAGCTGTCAATTTGAGGAAAATAACAGACCCTTTTAGATAAACCGTTGAGGACGAGTCCCGAGTACACTCGGCCAAGTATCTATGGGAAATGCGCTGTGTAGCAAAATCAGCCCGTCCTCAATGGGTTAAAGATGATTGGTGGGTGATGTGAAGAATGATGGAGAAAGGTCATGACCTTGTGAAAGATCAGTACGTTGCACTGTTCACAATCATATAAGGTACATTTGTAGCTTGTACAATCTAATGCTCTGAAATACAAAAGTAAATCTGCCACATTGTACCAGAATTTTTTTTTTTCCAAATCACTGCACATTCCTGTCACCAAGGCATATGATCATAATATCCGTTTATCAAGAGTTTTCTTGAAAGACAAAGCCAATCATTGTTTCAAACACAAATATGTAAAAGGTCACCCATGCTAGGTCATCATACATTTGCAATATTGGTTTGTACAGTATGTGTCATAAATATTCAGTATCACAAGAAGTTCTTCACAGCTAAAGAGGAGAAAAATGTCTGCTGTGATTTGCAATATGCTACCTATGACATGCATCTGCTTTAATACAGAGATACAGCTAGAATTTCAGAGTTAGAACCTATTTCATTCCTGGGATCAAGGGGTATTTCATCACACACTTCATAATTTTACACATATCCTTGTCTGTTATCAAAGAATGACTATGACCATCTGAACCACTCTTGTTACAACTGATTACTGTAGTCGGGTGTGATGTCTTGAATTTGTTCACTTGTCGCATTGTCATGTTTTGCCTGTTTACTATCATTGTCCTTTCGGCCAAATATTGGGCTTGTCCGACTCGTTAGGAGTCTCAGTTTTTTTTTCAGTTTCTAGGAGCCGTTTTCATTTAACCCTTTGCACATGGGAAGATGGTAATCCTTGCACAAAGCCTATGGGAATACCAGCGTCTCTTAGTGAATGGGTTAAATAGATTATGTCAATGAAAACGGCAGGCAAGTTGAAGCTGATAGCCCGTGAGCTTACAAGGTTTTGATGATAGGGTTGCCAATTTGGTGTCTGGGTCACGTACGAACAAGTATGTGACAAGATAAATTGATGAGTGTGAAGACATGCATGTGCTCCTGGTCAATTTAATTCCGTTTGTCATGACAATTGTATAAGCTAATTGAATGGACTACTGCACCAAGTAGACACTTCTGTCACATGTAAATAATCTGGCAGTTTTCAAACAGAATTGTGAGTTTGTGTGCAGGATTGTTATTTGGCATGGATAGGAATGAGGAGAACCACTGTATGTAGAAGATCCTGAAAACAATAATGTGCTACTTTGACCCACAGTGTGTTTGAACTAGGCATTATATAATGAGTAATTGTTCCAGAAGTGAGCTTTACACATATTTGAATGTAGTCATCGTGATGAAACATTTTCAGCAAATGAGTGCGGTGACAACAGCACATGTAAATACTCTCGTTGGCTCTCTGTCGCTCATATTGCAAGGATAAATTACTGGCACCTTTAAATACAGAAATTGAAAATTCTAGCGTTGTGCTCAGCTGGCATTTACCCTGGAATGATGCATTACATGGTGGTGTGTCATCTGTTGTGTATCATTTTTCTTCTTCTATAAAATTGTATACTGTCAATGAAAACACCATATCAATGACTCTGTTGTGCATACCGTTTTCCAGAAAACCTCATTAAGGTTTTATCATTCCACTTGAGAAACAATCAGATTGGTGTAATTCTCACAGCTTCGAGCATCATCTTCCTATTGAGAATATGGTGGGTTTTTTCACAAAACAATACCCGGTCTTACAAAATATGTAATGCATTCAGTAAATGTTATACAAAATAAATCAACTTTAATCATTGTTTCCCTCATGGTAGCTAGTGACCGAAAAAAAGAAGAAGAGAAAAGTGTGGCTACCTTAAATAACAAAGCTCAAAGTCCAAGTCACATCACATCAAGTATTGGTGAAAACATACAAATATCTATTTAGGTATCTGTGAGGGTTTTTCCATGAATGCACTATCCACTCCCTCCTTGCTAGCAGAATTTAATAATGGCAGCGAACCAACCTCTATCTCTCAACTAGATCTCCTTCGCAGCTCAAGAAATATGGCTGGCTGTGACAAAGCACATATAATCTTGTGTCCATCTATCAGCTTCTGTGCACTGCAGTCTTTCAGCTTGTGGACGACTTTGAGCTTTCAGCACCTAGACAGCATCCAATTGCACCTTTTCCCTGAACTGTTGTTCCTTTGGCAACCATTAAAAAAAAAAAAAAAATCCATGATTCTCTGGAGTTCTTCCCATCGCCATGGATACTACGCACCACAAAGTTTTCACAGACTTCTCGGCAATTACTGTACAACCTTTTGTGAAGTTTTTGAAAGTATAGTCATCATTTCAGCGTGATGTGACCACCATCAAAGTTCAAACACACTTTACAGATAGAAGGGGAATGAGGGAGCTGTTGCTATTGGCAACCCATCCATTCGTCATGAGAAGGTGCTGAGATTTGTTGACTGTGAGATGGAGCGACTCATCCGCCGCACCAGATACGTTTTCAGCTTTCCCTTGCCTTTCACCGACACGTAGCCTCTTGTCTCACAGGTGAATCCAAGTTCCATCAGGACATTGGCAGTTTCTTCCGTCACCTAAACGCAGCAACAGAAACAAGAATAACACAAAATGGGGAATGACCAGCTCTAAAACCTGCATCTTTCATCTTGCTATTCTACAACAAACCTTCATCTCCACTTAGTGGTGTCAATACCCCACCACTGAAGGGGTGATGTGGGGCGTTTCAGTGAAGTACGCGACTTGTGAGCTGAACTTGAGGGTTACAAATCTTGACAGCTACTTTGGGGCAAAATCTCTTCAGTGTGAAAAAGATTATGACTCCACTGAGAAAGCTAAAGAGAGGCTGCAAAATCCACCAAACTTTGCAGTAGATGGCTCAGTGACCAAGAGTATCATATGCCAAATATTTGGGGATGATTACGCCTCAAAAGTTGGGAATGAGACATGAGATTGTCACTTGATTTTCCTGTAAGTGTAATGAAAGCTTACCCCATGTACTCCTCACTTTAATACCATTATGAGAATTATTAGCATTTGGCACAACATTTCAGTGAAAGTGTGACTAATGTGCAGGGGGAAGATTGTCATATACAGGGCATTCCCATTACAATGAACATGTTAAAACAAATTTTGCTCGAAGAAAGTAAAAATTAAAGAATTCAAATTGTTTTCTTTAAGATCTTTATATGCCTTATTTGTTGAGGTATCACAGAATTTCGATGCAACGAAAGAAAACTGCAGGTAACGAGGACTTCGTAATACAAGAGTCACCTGTATTTTGCTCTGCATGAAACTACCATGAAAATAAAAAAACATGAAACTGACTAGTTCCATCATTACATTTCGGTAAGGGAAAACCCATGTTAACGTGTGTTGAATTTGCAGTTGATGTATGAATCATACTGACTTCACCTGTCTGTGAAATGTAAAACATGGCAAATTAAGTCTTACTTGGGAAAACATGACGAATTACCGGAGACTGTACAAGACTCTACACTTTCATAGTCAGTTATATCTGTGAGCATAATGTTGCAGCAAAGGGTCTTTAAAAGTTTAGACTCCTTTCCCCAGGCTGCTATACACAATTCTGCCTCCATGCACGTCAAGCCAAAACTTGATCAGTTTTGCCCTTCGAAGTGCAGGCTTCTAATCTTCCACTTACCTGTATTTCACCAATGACCCCCGTTGTGTCCATGCGACTGGCGACGTTGACCGCGTTGCCCCAGATGTCATACTGAGGCTTCCTGGCCCCAATCACTCCGGCCACCACGGGACCGTGGTTGATGCCTGGTCAAGATGTGGACAACAAAAAAAAATATCACCTTGGATTGGACATGAACGAATTTACATCATCACCTTTGTACCTTTTGGCAACGTTTGGTGAAAGATAATGAAGTTTTATTACATTGATGAGTGAATGCAAGGAATGACTGAGGCATGAGTGACTCAATGACTGAATACATCGATAATTGAATGCATGAATGGGTGGATGGATGTATGAATGCATGAGTGAATCAATGAATAGAAAACAGATGAATGAACTTGATTTCAAGTCATGATTGCAGCTGGGAAATGCAGTTAACCAAACTATGTGACATACCTCAATGTATCAATATATCATTCCCTCTGTATCATTCCTTCTGTTCAAGAAAGAACTCAAACCTTTTTTGTTCCAGTAACTATGTGTTTTCTTTCAATCGTGTCTCTTTCCAAATGAAGCAATATAAAAGGAGGTCTTACCTTTCTGCACCAGGAGTGTCACTGTGTGACAGACATGGTGCATTGAAAGACTCCCATTATTATCATTATTATTACCAGCCAAATAATACAACAAATAACAGCTAATATCAATTGCAATTTGGATATAAATACAGGTTTATAGTAAATATAGAAAGCTCTTAAATTGAGGCCTGTAAATTAGACTGGAAGTGAAATCACCTCAATTTGTGAAATTCCCCCACCCCCTTCACACATTCCCCATGTTTATCATAGCCCAGGTATCGAGTCTCTTACCTATCCTGAGTTTGAAGTCATTGAAGGCCTGCTTGTTGAGTTGCTCCAACTTGTCCTGCAGGGCCATGGCGAACTCAGTCAGGACGCCCACGTAGTAGAGGGACTGCTTGGTGGTTACTCCCGTCTCGGGCTGCTTCAGGCCAGCCGCCGACATGTACGTGCTGCCGATGGTCTTTATCTTCTCCACACAGCTGTACTTTGGCTTGGATAGTAGCTGCATGGTTGTACACAAACTTGCAAAGTCAGTAATGGTTACCAGGGTACTTTACTTTACAATTTTTTTTTTTCAAGCCAAGCACAGGACGCTATCTTACCCACCACAGCCTATTGAGCCTAATATAGCATACAAATGTTGGTATTACTCAAGGGCCGCGGAACCACAACACCAATGATTTTCCAAAGGTCCTGTTCTGTCTGAGCAGGAAGGTGGTCCCTGGTTTGAGCCGAGAGGGGGGAATTTTTTATCTTGACATCCCCTGTCCTGCATCACTAGTTGGCCCCTACACTGAAAAATGTTCCTCGGCCCCTTTTATGATGATTATGCCGCTCATGTTTTCACTCATTTGCGCTTACATTCACAGAGTGATGTTGATTTCGATTTCACTTTAACAACAAACTTGTGTTAATGACTATCTGCAAGATGAGAATATCAGACAGACCACATGATCTTGCTATAATGTTTCAGAATGAAAATTACTGACAGTGTATACATACTTCCATGGTCTCATCCATTCAGGTTTTCTTTAAAACACACACACGCACGCACGCACGCACGCACGCACGCACGCACACACACACACACACACACACACACACACACACGCACACACACACATACACAAATCTGAGGGGAATTTCATCATTTACTTTTCAATACATTTGTGCAGCATTTAACCATCAAGAGAATATGATTGCATTATTTGAGAAACGACAACAAGAATAAATACAAGAAAAAACAAAAGATATGATATTCTCATGTAACTGTGAGATGAGAGGAAGCTGAAAAGATGGATATAGGAAATAAAGAAGAGACCAAAAGGTGCACAAAAGACATTGACTGAGCTTTCACTCACCTCATCAAAGTCTGCGATGATCTCATTCAGTAGTCTCAGGCATTCCAGACCCTCATTGTTCA
This sequence comes from Diadema antillarum, assembly GCF_040938485.1. Lineage (NCBI taxonomy): Eukaryota > Metazoa > Echinodermata > Echinoidea > Diadematoida > Diadematidae > Diadema > Diadema antillarum. The sequence goes on along the minus strand of NW_027271244.1, from coordinate 670,886 downwards.
CATCTGTCTCTGTGTAAAACTCTTTGAAGTTTGGTATCGATGCAAACATGACAGCGATGAGATTATAAGACTGATGGTACAGTTCCTGGAGGGAGGATGGAAGGTTAGTGAAGATACCATGATTGATAAATGTCCAGGGCACTGGCACCTACGCCCTACAGGACTGCACTGCCCTCATGTACTTGAAACAATTGGTATAATTCTTGAGTCGTTATGGTTTGAAATGGTGGTACATGTATTGTCATTTTCACATGTAAATACCGGTACATTGTACTTGTAATCTGAAGTTTCTCCTAATCATTTTTTGTCTAAACCTACCGTTTCCTCAGCCCCTTGGCAGTCCCTATTCTTAAACAACAGTATACTGCATGTCATGATTACTTCTTCTTCTTCTTCTTCTTCTTCTTCTTCTTCTTCTTCTTCTTCTTCTTCTTCTTCTTCTTCTTCTTCTTCTTCTTCTTCTTTTTGAGGGGGGGGGGGAGTGTAGTAATTAAGTAAGAGAGCTAGAACTGACTTGTATTCCTCAACACTCATACTGGAGGAAGGCATGTGTTTAAAGATGTTTATGATAATTATACATTACAATGACTTAAATGCCCATACAAGTTGTTCCTGATTGCTTGTTTTCTGGTTCAGGCTACTCCTCTCCCCCTCCCCCTGACCAAGAAAGAGAGAAAGAAAACAGGTTATTTTCTATCTGTAATTGGTGCAAAGTTCATTCTACAATGCCAGGATGCATACTAAGTAGATATCAGATAACAGTCTGAATCACTAATTTGTTAATTGTGAAGTAAAATAAGCCTAAAATGGTAGCTAGTGAACTTCGTAAAGACTGCAGTAGGGCCTACATGTCCACCTGCTATCATGCCTACTGACAGATCAGAACCATGGTAGAGTGTACAATTAAACTAATATTGTAGGTTTTGCACATGTTTCTGGCAAGTGAGACATAATGTGAGTGTTTGAAAGGATTTAAACCTCCAACATTGGTGTATATGTGCAAGTGTGTGTGTGTGTGTGTGTGTGTTTGTGACATGTTTGTGTTACACCTTGTGTAGAGAGCTAGACATGCACAATGAACCAAGATACAATATAGAGAAATCACTTCAACCGGACAAACGTGCAATGATACTTGAACATTCTTATTACTCCGATGAACTAGCTGTCAGCTGACAAGAATCCTGAGTACTGTCAGATCAGCAGCCTCTCGGGAAAAACACACAAGCTGGCCTTTGTTGATAGGTGGCCACTACAGATAGCTTTGACTGTATTTTCTTTACTTGCTCATTAATCTTCAATAGTACATATGCAGGCTTGAGTTTTATGGATTTAGGTGGGGAAAAGAGGTATGACTGTAGAGACAGGAAAAAAAAAATCAGATTGTTTTCACACATGGCAAATGTCTTGGCAGGCAGAAAGCCAGACTTGTAAAAAGGTTTATACTGTCCAGAATTACAGGAAGATACCACTCGCAATGAAACTCACAATCTAGATTGGTACAGTAACAGACTGGTGAGTATGTAGAAGTACAAGCTAAAAAAAAAAATAGATTAATAGATGGCTGGAAGGATATACAAATGAAAGGAAGGCTACTGGGATAGGTAGTTGGATAGAAAGAGAGATAGATAGGTAGACAAATTAGACAGATAGACAGAGAGACAGACAAATAGATAGGTAGATAAATGAACAGATAGACAGACAGATAGATAGGTAAATAAATGAATGAATAAATAAATAAATAAATAAATATTATAAATAGATAGACAGACAGATAGATAGATAGACAGACAGATAGATAGTTAAATGGACAGGTAGAGGTTGCTGTTTTAAGGCAGATTCTAACATATCGACAAATGAAGAAGGTATGTACTGGATGTAACTGACACAATAGCATACTGTGGCTGTAACAATCTAATGCTCAAAGTAAAAGAGGGCAGCTGATACTGTGGCCCACAGAAGGTCTGACAAATGACACACACAAAAGGCTTAAACTATAATGTACGGAGGAAATGATATGCTGACTCTTGATAAAGTACTTTCACTGCAACATTCACACTGAATGGTAATAATTGAAGACAACTCGGAACTATCATATGAATTTGTTTTGTCCAGATAAAACATACTCATGATCAATGTCATAAGGGTAGCAATATCTGAAGATGTATCGTCCAGACTTTGCATTCTTACGTCTTCTTTACCTGACAGTGGATCAGTCATCTCAATGATATAAACATATTGACATACTTTGTCATTACAGTAAAGCTGGTAAAGTAACAAATGCAATACAAAACACACAAAGAAATAAACTCACGGGAAATATACTGAATCAAACTATTGTATAGAGTTCACACTTCAAATTCCTTAAGATTACAAACAAGTTGCAGTACAGAAGAATGACATGAATGGCTGGCTAAAAGTGAAAACTTTAACATAACAAAGTAGCACTGAAACACATGAGGAAATTGTACAAAGAATTTCTGCAAGCTCACATCCTGATTGTAACACAATGCATACTTGTGGAATGAATGACATATACTCTGACCAATCTTAAATACTTGGCTCTGCTACAGACTGATGAAAGTGAGGCAATGACCAACAGTTCTTGAATGCAATCAGGCTAAAGGAAGGTCATTTGAAAAGGTTTGAGACAGAGCTCTTTATGTACACCAAGTTTGGTAGGCTCTAATCCATCCATTTCCCCAAACCAAGTCTTCTTGTTTTAGTACTGTGTCTTTTCACTACAATTTTTTTAATCCTCATTATTGATAATTCATGAAGCAGAATAACACATCTCAGGGATTTTTTTTGTTCATTCATAATTTTATGCTTCAGTGTCAGACTTGTCAAAAGCTGCTTAAGTGTTAAACCTATGATAGGTTTGTTGCACTTTGGTAAATTTGCCTCTCTCAGAAAATGGAGAATTTTCTTTCAATTCTTTCTACTTTTCTGCAGTTTTTAATAATGAATTCAACATTTTCCATCTCATTCTTCTCTAAAATAAAAAGGCAGTGAAATTCATAGGTGCCAATGTAATGTCTACAATAAAGTGGATAATAATTCCTGCAGCAAAATTCCCTAGAGGATTTGAGGAGTAAAGATACAGCTGTATGACACAGGTACTATCATGTCATCCTATCACATCCCAGTTTGAAATCTTCTTTGTGCATTTAATAATGAGACAGATCTATGCATGCTACCAGTTGCTATTTGAGCCATTAATTACTGTGTATATCAATTGAAGGTTAGGAAGTGCATGTCTTCTGAGATGCTCAGATCAAGATTTTGCCTGGAGACATTGTCTAAACCAAGCCAGTAGAGTCTGTGTATGCATGGTCTCCTGCAAAGGGCTCTATGTGTTGTTGTGTGTGATTTTTGTTTTCTTTCTCAAATAGAACTGCCTCTTGGTTTGCAGAAATTAATAACATTCAATCTACTAGGTAAAGAACTCCCTAAAGCTTAGAAAAACACCACTTAAACCCAACTTAAGTACAGTTTTGTTGCCACATTTTTTAGTTTGTATGTACACATCGCTCTGACCAGAAAGCAAGTTAGGATAGATTGTCTTCAGAACATGTTGTATACTGTACTTTTTTACTATCATCATTTTTTTTTTTTAGCTCACTGTAAATTTTTGATAGGAAGTGATCAAATCAAGGCTTTTGGACTGATGTAATTTTGGAAGTAATGGTATATTGTATTTAGGATTCATACTTGTTTGTTTTTCTATTCATAATCATGAATTTCTGCTTGTCAAACTGACTCAGACTGGTAGGGAATGCAATCAACAGAAATCCACTTTGCTGATGGACAGAGTGCACACACCAATATTTAAAGATGGAGGGCCTTGCAATGCAACACAGGCAGGACAGCAAACAAGTAAACGACAAACAAACTAAGAACTACGCTGCTTTTATCTATAAGAATATAAAATAGAATTCTACAAATGCAAAAACACACTGTGTCTGGTGTTCAGGCAATTTACCTTTCTGGTTACTAGGTTTTGGATTATTTTCTTTTAATGCGATTTTAATCATTTCCCCCTTCAACTCACATCACCACTGCTCCCCAAAAGTCCTGTTTTCCACACAGACAGATCCTGTGTAGGGTCGGTCAAATACTGCTTCGGGCAACGGAGGGGGAATGAGAACAAGAAAATTACGAAATATGGTTCAGATGAACAGACTTTAAAAGTGAAAGTTTACAATGTATGTGCAATGTTGATCCATGCATACAATTTGCATAGTTAGAAATTTTGATATCATGGCAGTACAGATGACAAATGTTGAACAGTTTACCACTTTTTGCAGAATGCACACTGGACAGTGCCTGGTTTGAGATGAGGCAGCTTGATCATTGTGTTGCTTATGCACATAGAGGGCTCACTCCAGCACAAAAAAAAAAAATTGTGTGGGGATGGGGGCAGGAGGTTAAAAACAGGGATGGGGTTTGGGGTCGGCACTGGAGCTTGATCTGATGCACTGATGCAACCTTTTTCTGGTGCCCCTCTAGGGTATGTTATTAGTTCATTTCAAATCTCTTTCAGAGTCTCTAGGAAAAATTTGCCTTCTTTGCCTATAAAGGAATGATTAAAAAACAGAATGCGAGCATGATGATGTTGATGTATCAGATTTACTCTGTTTGGGTTTGGGGGAAAAGGGCTACCTCAGGACCTAATTTTGTGTCAGTACGCATCTAAGAATGATTCCCGACATGTTTGGTTTAAACTCATTAGCGAAGTTTGATTTTTTGTTTGTTTGTTTTAAGTAGAAGATAAAAATGCGAAACATTCCCGGGCAACCAACAACTGATGATAGCCGACACACAACAGATGACTGATGATTGAAGACATATACTGATTTTAAAAAAGAAAGAAAAAAAAAAAACCAAACTATCCACATGAAAACTCACTTGAGCTCTTAGCTCACGCAAGCTATGAAGTGACAACACCCAAAACTTGCATATCCATATCAAATGACCATGTGAATGTGCCTACGTATTTCCTTGGGGGGAAAAACACTCAACCCTATAGCTCCAAGCCACACTATCTGTATGCATGTAGTAAAAGGCAGCATATGCTAATTGATAACCCAATTAAAACTTGATATGACATGCATCTGTTTGTTTGTTTGTTTGTTTTTTCCATGTGTGTAATGCCCATGCCAGAGTGTTACATACTGTATATGTTTTGGGAGATCACATACTACTGAAGAGCATCTTCAAATCTGCTCACTATATGAAACACCTCTCCTGTCACAAACTGACCACCCAGAACCAAAGTATCTACCCCTCATGCTGATATAGACTGGGTAATTGACAATTTCTTTAACCCGTTGAGGACGAGTCATGAGTATACTCGGGCAAGTGTCTATGGGAAATGTGTGTTGAAGTAAAATCAAACCGTCCTCAACGGGTTAAGTGCCTATGATTAACTTGTTGAAGATGAGTCAAAGAATACTCTCGCAGGTGTCCATGGGAAATGTGTGTAATAGCAAAATCAGTCCGTCAAGTTGTCGAGGTCACTGCTCATGTGTACAATATCTCACAATTTTTCTCTGTTGCCGTAATTTTGCACTTTGCAATCAGAGTGATGACAAGCTCTTACATCAGATTGGTTTATCTTATGTTTTTTGTTTTTGCAGAAGATACAGTAAATGGGCATTTTCCTTTAACATAATTTACCATTTGAGTGCCTAACATGAGTGCTTTAAAATAGTTCCAAAATGTGAGTTAGGGATAGAAACAAAAACTCTTACAATTTGGATCAGTAAAATCAATGTTACATATTGATAAATATACAGAATGTGAACAATAGTTATAATAAGAATGTTTCCATACTAAACTGTCTACAGTTACGGTTTATTGAGAAAGATACTGATATTTCCTTATATTTTAGGCTTTATTACAAAAATTTTATATGATGGGATGTTTTGTGGTATTGTACAACAGATCTACACATATGCATGATATGTAACATCTTGAACATTTTTTACATCACTGCTCCCGAAGGTTAACAGGATACCAAATTGATGTGAGGTGGAGGGGGATGAAAAGGTGGTTTTGGGCGGGACAGATACTCACATCGCTCTTCATCCTCTGCTTGACAAAGTGCTGGGCCACGTGGCTGGGCAGCATGTTTTCCAGGAGGACCTTATTTAGGGATTCCATGGTCTCCACCTCCTCCCGCTCCACACGGTACTTCATCTGCCACAGGAACCCCAGCCGGGCCGTGTACTCAATCTGAATTCAGAACGGGAAGGAAACGGCAAAACAAAATGGAAACAGGGTCAGCACTCCCACCTTGATTTCAAACTTTGATTTTGAATGTTGAATGTTGAATACAGATAAATGGTGCTATATAAATGTTGGTCATCATCATCATTACAATCATCATTTTTTTAAAAAAATAAACCATACATCATAATTTCAACAAAATTTTACCGTAAGTGATGACTAAAGCAAAAAAACAAAAACACCAAATTTATGATTTATTTTCAAATGTTATAATTTTTCTTGGAGTCAAAATATTTTTGAAGTTTAAGTCAGAAATTGTCTTTAGGCCTGTAAATTTCCTGTAGTTACCATTTTCTCATATAAACATAACTATTAGACTAATTACAACCTCTTCTACTCATTGACAAGAGAAACTGTATTAAATTTGTCCCGAGATCAGTTATGCATGTACATACAATCATACCATAAAAACTATGGATATCTCTCATTTGATATCTTTTGCATCTAAGTCCACAGTTACTATACAGTGTGGATCAAATGTCAATTTTGCTGCTACTCAGCATCCCAATACCATCCCATTACTAATGTATGACATACTCTTCTGTCTATGAGGAGCAGCATAACTACCAGCAGTACCAGTTGGACAGTAACAAGGGCCCTGGTTGGAATGTAGTGATAGTATCTGTGAACAAGAAAAAGGAGGGAAAAAATAGAAGAGCCAGGCAATATTAGTCAAAACTTCACAATGCAGTTGCAATACTTAAATTTCCACTATCTGAAAATTAACAACGCACATACATAATAAATTTTGTTTTTTTCTTCCAAACTACTAGCTTGTAGAACTATGAATCAAAACAATCAGATCTAAGCTTCTTGTCTTGTCTTGTAAATTCACTATCAAAAAGTCAGATTTCCAGTGGTAAAGAAAAAACAATGTCAATGCAATCAGTTATATGTTTCTTCTCTCATCTTGTGAATTTCATTAAAAAAAATAAGATAATCACTGTCAAATAAAAACAATTCCAGTGCCATGTTTCAGAGCAAAGCTTTACGGTCAGAATAATCAAATGTGACAAATATTCATATTTGTCTTACTGTCCAATAATAATTTCTAAGGTACTCCTCCAGATGTGCAGAGTAGTGTCACCAATCCTATTTTTCATACATATCTATACACTTATACTTCAAAAGACCAGTTCTTCACACTAAGCCTGCAGTTTCTCAATAATATTACAACATCGTCCGGTGTTGACTTAAGTGTATACCGGTGTCAAACGCTGTCGCTCTCCATGACTCACTTGAATGGGTAGCATTCATTAACGTCAGCACAGTCAAACACCGTCAAGTGGGTGTAGTGTAACACCAGGCAATTGACCGCCAGTCCGGTGAGCAAAATGAACGCCTTGACACTGAAACCAATCTGGAGAAAGAGGAGACAAGTCTGCAGGGCCAGCATGCTGCAGAGTGGATACACCTGTCAAGGCGAAAAATAACAACTCCAAATTATAGTATATGCATCATAATTTACATTCATTTTCTAACTTGATCAACACAACAAGAAAATGAGAAACATAACGATATAGTAGCAGACACAGCCTGGATGGCCTTACTCAGTTGCGTACTGCTCAACAACAACAACGACGACGACAATGATAACAACAACAACAACAACAAAAACAGTATCAGTGCATTAACTGATTTTCCCTCTGAAATGAGAATGTGAAATATACAATGTTGATGTACTGGAAATGGAGGGATGGGCATACTCAATGTGTCCACAGGGCACAACTAACCTTCTGTGGTGTCCAGAAAAAAGTCACAGCAAATGTAACAATGATATAGTACAAGGTAAACAGAGGTATACGAGCAACATCAAACTAACAATTACATTTTCTCTACCAATGGAGACAAAGAAAAATGAAACAACACAACAGTGTGAGAAAAGGAGTAACATATCTTGTCTTTTTTCTTTTCCCCCTCCCCCTCCCCAAACAAAACTATAGTTCAACCCAGCTCTGGTACTTGGACAGAATCATGAAAACAACATTGTTATAAGTGTGACAACTCTTACAGTGGTTGCCATTGACCCAGTAACCCTCCCCCCCCCCCCCCGACCCCCCAGACACATACACACACCACAAGCGGATCCAGAGGGGGGCGCCGGGGTATGCTCCCCCCCCCCCCATTTTTTCTTAAAACAAAAGAAATTAAAAAAAAATGAAAGGGGGAGCGGGTGCTCCCCTTTCATTTTTGAAGAAACCATCTTTGGCAGCTGATTGTAGTGGGAGCAGAAAATTGGCTGAAGCCTTTTTTTTTTTTTTTGCTTGTCAGCCAATGAAACCCGGAAGTGGCACAAGAAAAAAAAAGATGTGTGCACTGAAGCGTGTTTTTTCTTCTTCTTTTTTTTGCTTGTCAGCTGACAAAATCTGGAAGTAGCACCAGAAACATTTTTGGAAATATTTTCGGAATTCCCCCCCCCCTTTCAGAATTCCTGGATCCGCCCCTGCACACAAACATTCCAGCACGATAAAGGGTGAGTCAGCAGGCTTGATGAACAGATCTGTGACTTCAAAGCCCTCTGTTGCTAACAGGTAGCATTCTGACCAATTACAATTTTTCCCATTTACCCTAGCGGGTTTATAGGGGCAGCCAAGTTTGACAAGTTATCTATCATGCGAAATCTGAATCTCCTCTTTCATGATCTGCCCTTAAAATAGAGACCTTATTGGTTCTTTACTACTACTACTACTACTACTACTACTACTAAAATTGCATTTATAGATTGCATGACACTTTATACGGGTGTTTCTAAGCGCACTGGTGCTATTTATACAAGAAAACTAGTAAATGCAATAACATGAGGACAATTAAAAAACAAAATAACAATAACATAAAGAAAACAAATACATATGTGATACAATAAACAATAACTAACTGTGTGCACCTCCAGAAAAAAAAAAACTGTTTAAAAGTTGCATTTTGAGAAGAATTGTAAATGATTCAATAGATGAGGCATTCTGAATATGAAGAGGGAGTTTATTCAGAAGGGTGGGGGCAATTAAGAGAAGGTGCGGTCACCATAACAGGTTTGTATGTGGGCCATGAAGTAATTGGATAGAGGAAGATGAACGGAGGGGTCTGACAGATGAGGTGGAATGAAGGAAGACTAGGTTTGAAGATTTGAGAAAAATAAGAGGTCTCACATATAAGACATGAACTCACAGAGGGCAAAGTGCAGATGGGCGTGTCTCCTTGTCCTCCACCGGTGGAGATGTTGGGAGTGGGCGTGGCACTGGAGATGCCCAGTCCAACAGACTGTTCGTAGACACTCTTGTCTACGTAAGGCTCCGTCCTATTGGCTGAACAGGCTGGGACAGTCTTGCATTCTACCTGAAAGCAAAGCAAGAAACAAGCGTGTGTTGGTGTCAAGGTTATTAACTCGAGAACACCAACGGGATCTTGAAGCATACGAAACATGACATGAAAACATGGACAAACACAGCAAAGAAAGCAGACACTGCAATGGTTCATTCATACTTCAGACTTATCAATAAAGAATTTATGCAGCACCTGATACAATGTAGGTAAAAAATAACCACTTTGGAAATTATTTTGATTAACTATACTTTGTTCCACAACTAGTATTCATGGGTTGATTCTTAGTTGTCTTGGTCTTCAACAGCTTTGTGAAATTTTGTTTATTTTCGTCACAACCCCCCACACACACACATTTTATGGGATTTGCTTTTATGGAGCAGTTAGCCATGCAATGCAAATTTCCACACAAATTCTGTTCGAGTGACTTTGAGCAATGCACACAACGATGACAGCCGAGCTGTGTCAAAAATGCTGATTTTCTAATTGAGCAGAATCCCTCGAGCAGCAGTAAAATTCAAACAACTCCATAGGGTGGGGAAAATATTTTGGAAAGAGAAACACCATCACAAATTGTGACCAGGCAGCATGGATGGGGAAAGGGTATCTCTTGGTTTAAAAAAAAAAAAATCACTCAAAATAGAACAGATCTATTTAGACATTGTCTGCAGATACCCAAGACCACACATGACATACCAAGTTAATGAATGATATGACGAGGAGCGTTGCCATGGCGATGCTTGCCATCAGTCTTCGGAGCCACCACCTGTTCTGGATGAGTCTCACCAGCCACTTCATGGAGAGCTTGGCGTGGCACTGAAGGGACAGAAACAAAGTATAAAATCCCTCACTGCCATCAACAACCTGCATTTTTGTCTGTGGAAAATGTCATTGGAGTTTTGAAGTGGGTGGGTATGATAGGGTTAAGCACACACAAAAAGGTTGCCTAATAGAGGAGTTCATTTCTAACAGCCCTTCACGTGGTTGCCTATGTACATTGCTGCGCTATGGTAGTTGCTAAACACTTTTTTTTTTCACAGTGAGTTCTAACAAACTATGAAATAAACTCTCTGGCCAATGATTTTCTTTTTAACCCGTTGAGGACGGTTTGATTTTGCTACAACACGCATTTCCCATAGACGCTTGCCCGAGTATACTCGGGACTCGTCCTCAACGGGTTAAGCTTACTCATACAATGAGATGCATTACAAAATAGATATATACCCTTATGATATCCATGGTAACATCTCCTATAAAATTTATCATGCTATCAGCATTGCAGAAGCTTTGCCAGGAAATTTGCCTTTTCAGCATTTGGTTGTGTTTTTTCCTGTTGTTGTTTTTTTTTTACCTGTTGCCACTGGTAACCTCCTGGGTGGAGTACAAAGTGTACATTGATTTCAGAGTGTGGAAGGGAATGGGGTAAACACACATATGGTCTTTTACACACTGTTACACACTGTTTGCAAGCCCCGAATTAGGTTTCTTGTCACAAAAATGGCATCAGTATACTGTATACGCCGAATATTTCGCGAGGTTTTTATTTTCACGAATTTTGTGAGTCGGGTGCTATTCATGAAATTATAGACATGCGAAAATATTGACTCTGATCCCGATGGGGATGTGACGTATGCATGTACATTTCTCCACTCAGTACAGGACTCCGCGATGGTGAATTTAACCACTTGCAAAATCGTCGGGAATTCCTGATTAGCGAAAATTTAGACTCGCGAAATATATGGCGTGTACAGTATACGAATGCAACTCTACGATGCAAACTGGCAATGTTCAGTGTGTGCAGCTTGTAGGCCCTATAGTTTTGAAATAGAAAACATCCATAGACTTCAATGACTGGCTCAGAGACAGTCCGGATGGCAACACCATTGAAACTCCAAGAAAATAAAGAAGTTTTACATCTCTCATCTTAGTGAATCAAGATGAAATGCCAATGAGTAAAAAGATGCAAGATACAATTATTGTACGTATGTCAGTAGCGACCTCATATATCAATTACACCATCCCACTCTTCTAATCAGTGATTTTCCTTTCAAGGTCTCCTCCCTCCCTTGATCCTTCCCTCCATCTCAATCCTCCTCCTTTCTCACCTTCATGTATTCGGCCATGGCGATGAGGATGAGGAATAGGAGGAGGAGACAGGAGACGCTGAAGACGGCGAACAGTAGAGGGCGCTTTGGCTGGGTGAGCAGTTGCGAGATGACGAGGCAGGCGAAGACAACGAAGACACAGACCAGGTAGTACTTGAAGGAGGCATCATGGAGGAGCATGAACTAATTTAATTTTTTTTAAGAAAAAAAAAAATGGGGCACAAAAAATATTACAGTTATAACATATATCATATATGCAACCAACACTAACAATTCAAATTCATGAAATTCTTCAGTCGAGATGTTTTCATTGCAACTGATTGATGATTTACGTTGATGCAGGGCAATTTGCCAATCAGTTGCAACACTAACAATGCTATTTTTGTGATAAATGGAAGAAAGATGTCACACCCAGAAGAAACACTTTGGATTATGCAAAGTTGATATTACATGTAGGTCCTACTTTAATTGTATCCATGTTTTGTTGAAGCTTATGTGATTCAAAATTCCTTAAAATATTATGTACTCATGTAAGCATTATGTACATTATTTTGTATTACTCTATATGGAAGTGAAATCAATTGAATAGTATTCTAATGAGAAGGTCTCAGGATTCCAGGACAGGTAATCATAACTTCAATTCCTGCCAAGTACAAACACCTGTGCTTCAACATCCATTTTGACCTCGGAAGTGAAAACAGGTGCCCAATAATGCTGGGATAGTGGTAACAATAATGGCAGGCCTTAACATCATTACTATAGTCATTATCATAACAACATCAGGATCACTATCATTACAACATCATTATCTTTATTATCATAATTAAAGGGTGTATACAGTTCTGGTTGAGGTGAGGATTTAGCTTTTAATGTTTTGCAAGGTATTCAAAAACCACTTTATGAGATGTCAAAGAGCATGCAATTTTAAGGGGTATCAAAAGTTTATTTGATGAAAATCAGTTTTGAAATGGCTGAGATATCCAAAAACAAGGTGAAACAAAGAGATCCTAATAAAAGGTGTGGCCTGTCGTCTTTTATTTTTATCACTTTTTTGGATATCTCAGCCATTTGAAAACCAATTTTCATCAAATAAACGTTGAATCCTTCTTAAAATTACATGCTCTTTCATATTTCATAAGTCGTTTCTCATTATCTCACTTAGGAACGTTCAAAACAGAATCCCCACTTCAACCAGTACTGTACAGTCCCTTTAAACCACCATTGTATACATCATAATCATCATTTTTGTCATCATCATTACTGCTATCAACATCGTAATTGTACAAAGGTCTCTCAAGGCCATTTCAAACAAAATGATCATAGCAAAGTTTAAGATTGATCAATAAAGGAGAAAAAAAAACAGAATTTTGGACTAAAACAATCTATTGGAATGACATTCCTGTTTACACAAACCACAAATGGTATGAGTCACTGTGATCAAATCACACAATTTTCAGTCTGAACTCAAAGGTTTCAGCAGCAGAATTTTGTGTCACGATTCTGGGAAAAGAGTTTTACCAAATGATGGGCAGGGTAGGTAGGCAGACAAAAGTTTAATGCCTATATAAAGAGGTGTGCTCAGGAGGTGGTACCTCACCTTTCGTTCATAGTTTGACTCTCGGAAGAACATGGTTCCTCTATGAATGTCTTCTGAGCGGGACCATGGCCTGTAAATGCAAGCAAACATGTGTTCAATATTCATTTTATAATATGTCATGTACACAGGGTCGTTGCAGAATGATGAAAGCAAAAACACTACTGTCCAATTCTGTCTGTCCCTATGAAGTCTGGCCCATTAGCAGAACTGAAGAGTTACTTGTTAATCCTTGAAATGAGTTGTGTGATGAAAATTTTTTACTGTGTTGTCTTCATTATTATAAATTTCAAATGAGAATAGACTGTTACATAGCATAGCAACACGAAATTAAAACAACTGATTATATATAAGTATTTGTAATCACATGATTACAATAATCTATCTGAAAATATGTAAAAGAGCATATCCAAAATTTGAACATTTTCTTCCTATAGTATCAAAACAGCTTACAAAAAATATATTGGAAATTTATATCTAGGTAATTTCTGGTCAAGTTTTGGAACTATAATGACAGTCATCCAAGGGTGAAATATAACAGGAATTGTGAGCTGATATCTCCCTGTTCAGTATTTTACAGTACAAACATATTCACACAAGAAGTACTCTGTACACCGTTCCCATTAGACTCACAGCTACATTGACCACCCATCTATGACAAACAGATAAAAAATTTTCTAGTTATCTGATCTCAACAAAAATTCAGTATGATTTCACTCTTTCTTATGAAAACCAGGATTGAATGGCTTCATCTATTTTTTTTTTAATTTATTCATTTTTTTTTAAAATTTTTTTATTTTTTTTAATTTTTTTTTTTTTGGGGGGGGGGTCGGCAGGGGACTAGTTCTTTAAGTACTATCAAGCATTCACTTCATTTAAACATTACTTGACTAAGAAACACAAAATAAAACACATATCACACACATATAAATATACAAATCAATAAATTCACCGGAAAGGTATGCTCCAGAAACATTTTACAAACTAAATATCTAGAAACTACCATCAATCTGTTCAATGTGGACATAAAGGAACAACGCTAAGGAAAAACAGAATATATATATAAAAAACTTTCATACAATGAAGAGAAAAGCACACTGGGAATATAGGCACATTAATGGTTTTAGATCATGATGTTAAGTATAACACAATCTCCCTATCCTAGCAATGAATACTTTTATGACATTGGGGAGTCAGCTAATTCAAAAGCAATTGCTTCAAAAGTCGATTGACGCATCCATCATCTAATTTTGCGTCACGCAACAGTGTAACCCGGACCCTGCGGACGTGTTTGTCACATACATTTGAGCTGCAATGTTTTTATTACACAAGGGGGCCATCATAACATCCACAGAAAATCAGCCTCATCAAAACTTACTTCTGAGAATTGATGGCCTCTATGGCTTCCAGCATACGCTCATTAACTCTCTTGTCAAACATGACTGACTGACGATGTATTCTGAAGAGCAAGGGAGAAAAGAGAGGGCAAGATACTTGTATAACCTTTCTCAGAACTGATTAGAGCTCTACACATATGTACAGACGTCTTTCAATTGTTAACACTGCCAATAAATTCAGCATTAGGTTTGTTCCCTCCCTGCATAACAGCCATTTCTTGGGGGAATCACTAAGACGGGACTTGGCTATATCTTGCGGCATGGACAAATGAGTGGGTGAATGGATGATTGAACTGATAAAAGAATAAATAAATGGAAGAATGAATGAATGTGTACATGAAAGAGTGGATGGATAGATGGATGAATGGATGGAAGAATGGAAAGGTAGATGAATGAATAAATGAATGAACGAATAAATAAACAAATGAATGTATGAATGAATGAATGAATGAATGAAAGAAAGAAAGAAAGAAAGAAAGAATGAATGAATGAATGAATGGTTAAATGAATGAATGAATGAATGAATGAATGAATGAATGAATAAATGAATGAATGAATGTATGCATGGATGGATAAATGGATGGATGGATGAATGAATGAATCAATGACAAAAGGACTAATAACACAAAAGTTCCCTTGTCACTCCAAGTACAATGTAATGTAGGAATAATTACTTGGCAGCATCTATGACTGTGGGTGATGTACAATGTATATTGGTTCATGGAGGTTCATTGCAATTAACAAAGATGCGAGCATCTCCCTTGGTACGATGAGATAAAGGGATGATTGACATCCATCCTGGCTGCACTTTACTTGTGTGTCAGCCCATTCAGGGTCGATGAGCACGGAAATCATTTGTTAGATAGGTTCTATGAATCATTCCATTAATGTCAGAAAAAAATGAACGTTCTCTTTTTCAGCGGAAGGGAATGGTCCTATTGTATTCCTAATGATGTTTTCACTGTGGAGCAGTCACTAAAGCAGAACTCCACTTGTTTGTCTTGTTGAAGTTGACTCTTACACAGATATTACAGTCAAGCAAATAGAATGATGGAACAGATCATGGAAATCACTTGAATAAGAAGTGGGGTCACACTTCTAAAAGAACGGCAGTGTTTACATACTCTGCATGTGTTAGTATTTATATTTAACAAATCTTTGCAATGTACGTTTATGTTGGCCGAAAAAAAAAATGCAGAAATCAAAATTAAATCAATTCTAATCAAAACTACGAACAATTGACACCGGCATTCGTTGCACTGTGAAGACAAAACTTTTCATCATTTTACTTTCGCTAATATTGGCTCCTCAACGAAATTTGCAAGACTTTCATACACGCAAAAATTTATAGTTTTAAAGTAAACACACAGACACTGTTTGTTGAGACTCTTGTAGATGATACCTGACTGATCACAGAGTGGAAAGGTACATGATGTGAAAATGACATAAATACATTGGGAGGCAATTTGTGTGTGTTTGTGTGTGCATATATGTGTTTCATAAAAGTATCTATATAATCAAAATATCTGGACTAATTACCTTGTATTGTGATCCATAATGCTAAATGGAATAAGGCAAGCATTAAGAACATGGATACCCTGAGAGGAGAAATGAATAAATAGGAAATCAATTAGGTTACTTTAGATCAGATTATTATGTTGAACAGCACTATACATACAAGTATTTCTGTACATATACTTTCTATTCAAGACATGGTTTAGTAAAAAGATAAAATGTCTGCTTACATTATCACACAAGTTCACACTGCGGAATGTGCTCTCCGGATTTTAAAGTGTACTACAACTGGTATACATGCATTATCTCTCTGCGCAAGTGAAAATGTCATCATAATTATATTGCATGTACGAACAACAATCTGCATTTTGACAAGACATCTTCTCATATTGCCTTCACAAAGCATAGCTGGTAGCAAATTGAATATCGCAAGGTAATTTCAACTCACAGAAATGCCAATGGATTTTGGTACAGGCATGGTGGCGATCTGCTGAAAGGGTTTGTCGGCCCCAGACCAGGACTCCAGGAAACGGGCCATTCGGCGCGACGTCTTCCCACGGGGCTGGTCTTGGGGCGCCGCTTGGGTCTGTAGGAGGTCCGTTGTGGCTGACTGCATAGGGAAGATACAAGATGAAAGAAACCTCCTCGTCCAAATGTGACCGGTTGATGATTGAGCAATTGAAAAATATCTATCTTGACCAACCTCATTCTCAACATTTGAAGAAATACCAAACATCATTACAAATTAGTAAAAAAAAAAAAAGAGCAGGCATTAATTTTGAGCATCTTGCACCTAGCATTTATCACAAAGATGATAAGATGGTAACATAAAGTTGAGGTGGACATTTTCTCTGGCAGTGATATCTGGGGTACAATAAATAGAATGGAACACTCTCTATTCTTCCAGCTTTTCCTCCTCACCATAAAAGCCCAAACCAATTACAGCTGTCATCTCTACAGCTAGTGATTCTTCAAATCTCAAGGTTCTCTATTAAAAGTCCTTGCCTTGGGGTTGACGATGAAGAATGTGTTGATGCCCGTGTCCCGCAGGTATTCACTTCTCTCATGACCTCTGCCCGGCTCGACGTCATACTTTCCTCCTAAGTTGTCGAGGGTTGTCTGGGTAATGTGCACTCTCCTGTAAAACAACAACATCAACACACATAGACAGACAGACAGACAGATAGATAGACAGACAGACAGACAGACAGACAGACATACTGTGAGGTAATTCACGTCTAATTAAGTTAAAATGGCTTGGTAAGTACTGCCAACCTTTTCACTGCACTTTTTTGTTCAGCAGTAGGATCATTCATGTTGTAACATGAAATGAGATGCGTGTACCTGATAATCTCAACCTAAGAGCTGATATGTGTACACTAGTCCATGCAAACACGTAGCATTCAGAAATAGCCACCTGAGCATCCAACAGCTTAGACTTGGATAAGCACACAAAATATGAAAACCGCCAATAAAAGAAAGGCAATAAAGGAATCAGTATATTCTATGAATAAAGAATACTTTTGAGAATGTTGGTTTTTAAGGAACTATGTTTGCAAGAACAGCCTGTGAAGAGGCAACAGTTGGTCTGAATGATTGCAATGCTTTCAGAAATCTTCATGTTGACACTACTGAGGTCAATTGCGAGGTGAACAATGTGGTGTCAGCATGCTCAGTAAAGAGGAATTTGAAGGCTTTTTGAAAACATCATTCAGGAGCAAGGAGAACATAAAGCCTTGGTTCTAAAATGCAGGTGAAAGGAACCAAGTGGTGTTTGGTCATTCAAAAATTCAGAGTCTTTCTGTAAACGCCATCATGAATTGAGGGGAGGTAAAGTAAAGCCTTTGATTGTGAAATAAAAATTTCAATATCAAGTACGTTCTTTCTCATAAATGCACCAGTGAGGAATCCATATTCTCAAATACACATGAACGACATTCAGAATGAAGAGCTGATGCAATTTGACAAATTTCCTCTTTTTTTTCGTGCTCTGGACTGTTCACTGGTGATCATTAAACCTGCATGAAAAGAGCATGAGGACATTTGAGAAGTGGCTAATTCAATTGTCATTCTCACATACAATCAGTGCCAGTGCAGCTCTTTCTTATTCGGCTGCCATTCTGCATGACTTTGCAATAATCTTTGTCACACATATCGCTTGCACAAAAACATCCGCTCCATATATCAAAATTTTGGGCAGAAACAAGAAAATATATATCTATGCTGCTGTGAAGTTTTTGATTCGATTAGAAACAACACCTGCAGCTAGAACAACCGACAAATCTAATAACGCAGTGGGAATTCGTATCAGATTCAAGCCGTCAGCTTGAGAGAAGGACAGAGCGGAATAGAAACAATCGCACTGCAAAGATTGCAACCTTGATTCCATAGCTTTGACACCACACTGAGATGTGTGGCTTGTTCTTCTGAGGATCTTCAAGCCATTCTAAGCATCTGGATGCTGTTTAGAGAGTTCAGTCATCTCTCTGTTGAAAGAAAATGCTTTAATTCAAGTTTGCTCATCAGTCCCTGAATGTCTGAAAAGGAATTGTGACATTGTACTTGTGTTGTCCTTCGATCAGAATTAAGAATCACTAAAAGTACAGTTTTGGGGGTAATATTACTGCTCTTTTTAGTTTTATCTTAAGATGAAAAGATGGACACCTAGCCATCAATGAGCTTTTTTCAATTATTATTATTCTTTTTTATGATAGGTCACTGTCAATAATGAAATTCCATAACCTAATCACATTTTTTTAATCTAATCATGTGCTTTACTAAACTCAATTAAATTAAATAACAATTTGCTCCATATTTTCTCCAAATGTTTCGATATACAGTTGAACCTCTCTTATCCGGCCTTCCTTTATCCGGATCGCTCTATTACACGGACGGAATCTCGCCGTGATTTAAAAAAAATAATAATTACGGGAGGTAAGGGGGATTCCCAACTCCTTGAGAACTCCTACACAAACACACATGAATTACATATTACTTCCAGCATGATTAACATACATTACATTAAATTTCCTTCCAAATTGCTTACCTTCAGGCATTTTATCATCCCCAAACATCCCCAAATCATCGCAAGAACATGGACAGATTATGCGCTCGAGTCCTCTCATATCGCATTGCCACATATAGGTCCACACACAGCCGTCGATATGACTAGATAGACATGCATTGTTTCGAGTCATTGGCTGAGCAACGAATGATATTGAACACTCAAAAATTGTTCACACACAGTACACACACAAAGAGAGAGAGGGAGACCATCTAACAATGGCGACCTACAGTCGACTTTGCCGAGCCGTGATGATCGAATTTTGAAGCGTAGTTTCGTCGACTCGTACTGTTTATCTTCAAGATCTACTTGATACATTTCTTAATTATTATTTAGGTAAATCATCCCAAGAATTTATAAAAGAAAATGATTTCATTCTTGCAAACACGAACCTCTATTTTGGGGTCTGTTACTGAGTGTAACAATGAAAAGGTTGCAGGATACACATTACTACATGTGGCACTACAATGGGCTACACATCAGTACATGTGTATGTACAATGTATGTACATGTATAAAGCATTGAGTCTCTCGTATCCGGCCAAATCCCTTATCCGGATGAGCCCCGGTCCCGACTTGTCCGGATACGAGAGGTTCAACTGTATATATATATAGATCAATTTGAAGTGTGTATTTGGGGGGATATACAAAACTTTTAATCACATGTTGATCAACAATCTTTTTGAAGTCTAAAAGAAGCAATCTAATTTTTTCCGTGCATATATTTTATTCTTCTAAATTCATGATGAAGAACTTACATTCTTTATCACTTCTGTTTATACTTCATGCATTTTCTTATCACACATGTATATCATTTTAAAAAAACTAAACATTCCCCATTTAGTATGCTTTTTCCTCTTTCTTTGAAATACAATTTAAAAAGGGAAATTTGTCCTGATTGAGAATATCTTTCCCACCTGTAAATTACGTCTTCTATCATCATTGCAACTGATCGACAAACTGCTCTACATCGACGTATCATCATGTAATCAGATTCACGATAATACAATCAGCAGATGTGCAACTTTCTATATACAGTATTCCTGTTTGTGGTTGAACCAGTCCTACTTTATGATGAATAGAAAAAGAAAACAAAGAATTTTAACTTGGTCAAGACTTACCCAGGAACCCCGCAGCTCTCCATATGATTGGCCAGTGTGACGTCATGTGACCAGACATCATACTGCCACTTGCGCAATCCGAGGACCCCGCACAGGACATTCCCCGTGTGTACGCCGACCCTCATGTTCACGTCCACACCGGTGGCGTCCCGCACAGTCCTAACAAGGACAAGAGGAAGCAGACACTTGACTCGTGGCATCTGTATACAGAGACTCCAGTTCTCCCTCTTTCAGTGGGAGATCTCCCACAATAGGCGCGGTCAGACTGGCAAAAGATCGAGAAGTTTAAGATCACGATCTTTAAGATCTCGAAGTTTTGCCAGTGTGACCGCAAACTTCCCGCGAAACTTCTCGATTTGTTTGCGGGCGGCGTCTTCGAAGCGCAAGGCCATTGTCATGTACAGATGTGCATTGTTTCGATCACTTCTGGGTTTTTTTTAAACTACAATGTATAATTACTATAAAGTCCTCCTCAATTGTTTTACATTCTTTTTGATACATAAGGTTCTGTTTACCTTATTCTCTGTTGTCAAAAGAAGTGTAACTTATATGTTTTGTCGAAAAATGAAATAAACTTTGAATTGAAATTGAATTGTTATGTCACAATCACTAGCCATCAGATGGCGCACTCTTTCTTGCGCGCGTACCAATGGCCAAAACTTCGCGATCTTAAACTTCTCGATCTTTTGCCAGTCTGACCTCGCCTTTTGAGACCATTTTTGCTAAATCTCCCACTCTCCTCCAGCTTGTGTTTGGATTTCTCTCACTCTATGTGACTCCCATTTAAAACATATTTTCTCCCTCTTGGAATTGAACTTTCCCCCGCCTAATATTAGCTCTGTCATGATTATGTTCAAAATTAAAGTTAAGATAGCATCGGACATCTATAACCTCGGAGCTTCGTGACGGACATGAATTTTGTGAAGATTTGTATGAGAGGAGGTTGGAAACTTGTGAGGCAATGATATCACCTCAACTCATTTGCATATGTGCCTATGACAGTTTTATCAACAAAATTTCATGAAAAAATGTGAAACCTTGTATTTCAAATGCTTTCTTACTTTAAAGGGATCATATAGTTTTGGTTGAGATTTAACTTCAGGTTTCTAGCATTTTTGGCAAGATAATGAGAAACCTCTTATGAAATATGAAAGAGCATGTAATTCCAAGAGGGATTCAATGTTTATTTGATGAAAATTGGTTTTGAAATGGCTGAGATATCTAAAACAGAGCAATCCCAATAAAAGGTGGGACCCACCGTTTATAAGGATCGCCTTGTTCTACAGTGTACTTTGTTTTTGGATATCTAAGCCATTCCAAAACCAAATTTCATCCAATAAACTTTAAATTCCTCTTAGAATGGTATGCTCTGTATTATTTCATAAGTGGTCTCTTGGTATCTCGCAAAAAGTTCAAGGCTCAATCCTCATCTCCACCAATATTCTACAATCCCTTTAAAATTGTAATGAAACTTGTATGATGTCACTCACTTTATCAAAGGTCAATTCGACAGTGAAGTGGCACTAAACTTTCCATTTGAAACATACCAGCTGCATGGTCAGGGGGAAAAATAGAGCGTAGGATGTATGAAGAATCTGACTGAGAAGATGGACAAATATGATTCTTACTTATTCAACATAGAGAGTGGGAAAAAAATGTCACTCTTATAATGTATTCATATCTTATGTAGATAGCAAGATTTTCCATTCTCTCTTCTGACATTTGCAATCCAAACAGTCTTGGAAATCATATTTGAGCAGACAGACTGTTTTTCAGTCTGCAAAATGCTATTAATTACTTTCTGTACGAGGAGAAAGTCACACCAGTTGTGCAAAATTTGGCGGGCATATTTTCTCTTTATCCTCAGCTTACAAAAGTACATGGTGATTTCTTATAAAAAATAGTAGATAGTGCATGAAAACAAAAACAAATACTCACACTAACACTAATGCAAACATGTGCACAAACAAACAAATATTAAAACAAACACACTTAGACACAAACACACACACACACACACACACACACACACACATACACACACACACACATGCACACAACCACACGCACACACATAAACTCACACAACTAGAAAGAGAAGGTTGTGCATATGATTGGCATTATTCAAATTCTCCCAGGTGAATTACATCGTGACGAATGGGCAGGGGATTTCAGCGAGACGAACAAAGGAGCTAAGTGACTTATGTCTATGTGCTAGATACGCAGTGAAAGGCGATCCAGAGTCGATATTTGGTCTGCCTAGATTTTTTTTTTTCCTTGCAGTGGCACAAATCCATCCCAGGCCCCAGAGGTGAGTGCAATGGGATGAGTGCTATAGATCAATTCTCACACCCTCAGTGTCTTTGATGCATTGGAGGAGGGCTACTCTGCGGCTCAAGTGACCAAACATTTGGGAATTCTTCACCTTTTTCAAGCCCAGAAATGCCACCTCATTTACTTTGATAGACAAAAATACACACAAAAACCCCCCAAAAAACCAAAACAAAACAGCAAAATGCCACTTTTCTGGCAAAGGTAAACACGTTTAGAATTTACTCAATCCATCTTACCTCTGGCCAATAATGACAGCGTAAACATGGAATATCTCAAAACTGTGCAATCTTGATATATTTTAAATTCAACAGAACTTTTGTAACAGTACTAACATGTGAAACCTTTGGTGATATCAAATTTTGAGCAAAAAAGAAATAACTCTCAGTAAGTGAATAAACACAGTTCAGTGGGAATAGGCCCACCACAAAACTTAACTGCAACTCAATTTTCAACTCTTAAAGCACATGTATACCCTTCTTTTCTGACAGGTTGCATTTGTCTACATTGAAGAAATATACATATTTCATATATATATGATGCTGAAGAAAATTGAAGGCAGAAATAACTTCTTTCAAACCTTACCGTAGCTCCACATGCATACATAAGTACTGATTAGAATCTGTGGGAAACATAACCCTACTGACACAAAGGAAAGCCTAGTCATTTCATTGAGAAATACCAAAATAGGTTGGATTGAAATTGAAGATTGAAATATTGTCATCCTTGAATTGAATTTTGATTTCACTGCTTATATCTTATATTGGACAAAGATGAAATTGGGTGAATTCAATCTGCTCAAAATAAAAAAGGAATGTGTAACTATTTTTCCCATTTGAAGAAACCACTTAAATTTCTAGCTCTCTAATAACTAAAAAAAAATTGACAAGAAACAAACAATGGAAGAAATATATGTGTGTGTGCGTGTGTGTCATACGCCATCACAAAAGTTATATATAGTCAGGAAAATAATTTTGTTTCTTTGGCAGATATAAATTCATTAGGTGTTCAGCATTAAACTGATAAAGAATTTGCCCTACATCTTTACAAGGAAAATATTTTCAAAATGAATTAAATGTTTAGAAAACAGTAGAGGGTATTGCCAAAATTGGGTTTACGTGCATTTTTCTCCTGCTTATGATCTCCGACTTTATTCTGGTAACTTGATGTTGCACCACATACGTGCATACAATATAAATTAGATTTGCAGTATTGGGGTTACTCACTTGATGGCTTCACACATGGCTAGTCCCATCTCAACACAGTTTATGGCATGAGTAGGCCGCGAGATGGGCAGACCCGATACACAGTAATAACAGTCACCAAGAATCTTGATCCGCATACAGTCAAACTCCTGGCGGACGGATCAAAAGGGAAGAAAAACGTTACTTAAGATTTTATTGCATTCTTTACCAAGCCTTCCTTATTTAGGAACATTTTGTAGCATTTTCTAAAATATAATGGCAATAAAACTGTGAAAGTGGCTGCACAAAGACAACTGGGACAGCTTGACACTCCATAATAATAATGACCAGTATTTATATAGCGCTTTTTCTATACAGACTCAAAGCACTTCAACAATTTCAACAAAATACAAGAAATCAAAAATATTCACGAAATAAAACAAAACAGAGAAAGGACAAAGCAAAACAAATAAACAATGACTTTAAACTAGTCAGATCACTACCAGTGGAATTAGGCAAGAGCTATAAAAAGGTCAAACTAATGCAACAATGTTTACCTTAGAATATACATAATGATTTCGTGAAATCAGCCAAGAGTGTGAAATTTCATGACTTCATTGTTCTGTGCCAAATCCAATTCCACCATTCTCTTGTCTGAAATCTTGTACAGAATCAAAGTCCACCAAAAGGTGGAGTCGCATTTAATTTCAATCTGTTGAGGATGGGCTGATTTTGCTACAACACACCTTTTCCATACTAGACACCTACCCGAGTATACTCAGGACTGGATCTTCAATGGGTTAAAATGTGAGAAGCCCTTGCATGCTCCCCGAACTTCACATCTAATTTCCATTCCCAAACATTTTCATTCCCACAATAAGGGGTCTATGGTGTCTTTAAAAAGGTCAAAAATCACAATAAGCTGGGCCCTTCATCAGACCATGGATGCTGGCTACAGATCACTAATCTCTTCACTACTATACAGCTCAAAAGCAATTTGTAAGTGCACTGCATACTCAAAGTGAATGAGGCTGACTCCAACAAACTCAAGTGACTGTTCACTTGTGATGTAACGGTCACAGAGCATTCTAGAGGAACAACACTTGACTCATTGACAAATAAAATCAATTATCACACACACACGCACATACACTCACCCACACACACATACACACACATATACTCTCACAATCACACTGTCCAAGCTGTTTTAATTGCTACTTATTTTTCATTCACGTAGGTTCAGGCCCCTTTGAAAATATCTTGAAGGGCATAGGGTACACAAAAATCACACTTTCATGGAAAAAGTGCCACTTTTAAATCAATGTAGTTATGAATACAGACCCAATTCCTCAAGGAAACAGCAATGAATTATTCAGTGCACCTCCTCCTAGTAAATGAATTTCAAACCTTGTAATCAAGTTTGCATGGACAATTTGTACCTGTTGCTGCCGTACAGGGTAACCCTTACACAAGCTTCATGGTTATAATGAACAGCTTTTGATAAAAACAAAAAGTACTGGCATACTTAAACCTGGAAATTGTGAGTAAACAAGTCTAGACCTATATGGAGGTCTGAATTCCATCACAAGGTATCAGCAAAGTTACCCTTTAACCCATTCCTTACTGAAACTGGGTGGCCTCTGTAATATGTCATTGGGGATTTAAGAATTCAGTATGGAAAGGGTTAAATTTCACAATGGGGTCTCATATCTGTAAGGATGATCTTCAACAAATCAAGCTTGCTTTAAAAAAAAAAGAATCTAATCAGTCTCATTGCTAAAATATCACTTATGAAAAAAAAATAATCACAAGTCACAACAATACAAGTAACAATAAGTTGCTACACACAATCATCGTAACTATGCCTGTTTTACAAAGCTTTTCATATGCTTTTATTTTTTTTTCCTCATTTGACATATACAATATGTGGTACCAAGTCTATAAACTGACAGACTTGTATTTAGTGCCACATCGGTCAGTCAATATAAATATTCCTCCATCAAAAATGTGATTTTGTAACTGAAGCTATACATAAGGGCTTTCCAGGGCACATCAGAAATAACTCATTGAAAATATATATCACATTTGATGGACCACATGTGGGAGCATTATATTGGCTGAACCTACTTAACCTGTTGAGGACGGGCTGATTTTGCTACAACATGCCCCCTGGAGACTTTGCCTTCAACGGGTTAAGAATCTAGACGGATCTTACCTTGAGGGCATAGTTCACATCAAGCGACATGTTCAGATGGTGTAACATGACCTGAGGTGTATGTCCCCTGGTATTAGCATTGTCCCCATTCATCACTGATGCTGTATCATGTATCTCAGCTCTGGAGAGCTAACTGTCATCTTGTACACGGTCATGTTTTTTTGTGATGGTTGTTTTACCACAGATGTATATTCATATGTGATGGAGTGATCACATGCACTTTTCACCCACATTTCGTTTTTCTCAAAATTTCTCTTGTAGCATCACAAATGGTTGATGTCATTTTTTGATTAAAAAATGTAGATTTTGAGATGAAATATATTTCATTTTTTTTGCTATTGATCATTATACAAATTAATTTTTTTCATTTATCACTATAAAATTAACACACTCTTCACTGATACACACTTGACCAAATCACGTACAAATACTCAGCATGTGCTAGATTTTCATTTTCCAGTATTTTTTTAATCAAATGTCAAAGGAATTGGAGCTCCAAGATGAGCTTTTTTTTTCATTTTAGAGTTTCCTCTATGCATTTTTTTTTCTCAAGAAAATGAATCTGGCAATCATTTCTAATAACAACAATGAATTTGGAGCAATCCGTTAATAACCAATCGTCCTGCGAACGACATTTTTAGATCACTAAAATCGATATACCGCCATCTCTTGGTGTGACATTATTGGCAGAACTGGATACCTATCACAGTCCGTGTGGACTGAGCGATGTAATACTAATATTTTGATCATTCAATTGCATATCTTTGTCGACCCACTACATTCCTTCATTACTGTCGAGATCACATCCAGAACTGTGAAATAAGAGCCAAAGCATGTTGCATTACATAGGTCCTTTAAACTGGCACTAACTGATTAGAAAAGAATATGCACAAGAGAGGAAGAGGCATGAGAGGTATGAGCACCACCTCTCTAATCACACTCATTCCAACACACTACGGAGAGTCACTGTGTCTGACTAGACATAGAGTGTGCATCATAGAAAGAGTCCTGAGACTACACCACACTGTCTACCACCAAACCTATCACACTCATGATCAAATATTCAAAATAGTCGTCAAACTGAGTCAAGTATCATCCAATTAAACAGTTTCAGCTGTAAGAGTGGAAACCATTGTCATACTTGATTTAATTAAGAGTTCTGATGATGAGATTATTTTTTAACACATTTTGACATCTCCAAAAAGTATTGTGTCCTGTTATTTTTGCCCTAGTTCAGTAAAGTACTAAATTGAATAATATGAATAATATATAATAATTAAATCCAATATTAGTATTAATAATAATAATAATTACAACAATAATATTGATAACAATAATAATAATAATAATAATAATAATAATAATAATAATAATAATAATAATAATAATAATAATGATAATAATAATTATATAATTATAGTATATTAGAATTATACAATATTAATAATAACATATCATTATTACCATTACTATTATTATAAATTGAAAATGTGCTGCCTGCAAATAATATATTCCACCTATAAAGTAGATTGTTGGTCTACCCGACACACCAGCTGTGGTGTTATTACAGACATGTCCCAGTTCTTCTTGTCCTCTTTCAAGCAGGAATTTATCCTTGAGAAGGATAGTGATAGCTTCTGCAATTTTGCCTGAGATCTTTAATAGCTATGGTGCTGAATCTTTGGAGAACAATCTTAAAGTCACGCTTTTTAGAGAAATAATGAAGATGACGCAGATGGCATCAATTTATACCAAATAGGAGAAAATGGCTCATTATTTCTAACAAAGTAAACTATACCAGGCTTTGAATTTACATTGTTTGACATCTGTTGTTGAGGTTGTTGCTAGTATCTGCAAGAATATGCATTACCACAGGGATGACGCAAATTTTTGCAGTATTTCCACCGAGAAGGATAAATTTTCCTTAGTATTCTCCTTCAAAATGCATGTGGCCACAATATAAACACACTTCACATTCACAGAAATATGCGGTACAGATCGTACTCCTAGCGACTCCCAGATCCATGATGGTTGGATGAGAGAGAGAGAGAGTTTGGGGGCAAAGATTGGCCCCAATAAGGAGCTCTGACCTGAGAGCTGATTGGGTTGGCCAATATGATCCCGTCCCAAGATACCCCTTGTAAATCAGGAGCAATAAACAAATCTCCAATATCAATGATTCACAGCAGCGAGTGGCAGCGGGGAGAGTGGGTTGCAATCTCAGATAGATTAACCCATATTTCTCCTTGCTCTCTCCCTTTCCTTCGCCTCCAGGGCTGTCCCTCTCTCTCTCCCTATCTTTCTCTCTACATACCTCTCTCTCTCTCTTTACATATATATCTATATATATATATATATATATATATATATATATATATATATACCTCTCTCTCTCTATCCCTCTCTTTCTCTTCCTATCTCTATCTATCTCTCTGAACTTGTCTGTCTATCTACTTATATAATGCCTCTCCCTCTCTCTTTCAATCTCTCTCTCTTCTCTGAATATAACCCTCTCTTTCTACCTATATTTCTCTCTCCCCTTTCTCTCTTATTCATTCTCTTGATCTCTCTCTCTCTTGCCCTCTCATCCTCTGCCTCTGAATGTGAGATGACCAAACGTCGAGAGAAAAGAGGAGGGGGATTTTTCTTATTCTGAACTGAAAACACGCTAAAAAATTGACGATCAAGCATTGAAGATCGCAAAACATCTCATCCCCAGTGCGTTAGTTTGTTGGATGAACACAAAACAGTTGATGTGACTGGTGTGTATTGACTTAGAATCCATGGGGGGGGGGGGGACATATCAAATGACAAAGATTGATCTTTGTATCATCCTATCATCCCTACTCTTCTGAGCTGGTCTTATGTAGACTGGCAAGTGAGTGGAAATCTTTCTGAATCTAAATCTTATCCACTACCCTGCAGCAAAAGAAAACAACAACAAACAAACAAATATCCCGACACACAGTGAAAACAAAACTTTTAAAGGCAAAACAACAACAACAACCATGCACAAATATTGGATACAATTGGGAAATTGTACACATTGAGTATACTGAATCAAAACTGATTAAAGAGTCTTTTTCTTCTACTTGAAACCCCTATTTTCTTGCTTTGGACTAAGAAAAAGTGAGGAAAATGCACCAAATATGTTTGAAATACAGTAATTGGCATCTCTAACCATCCCTCTCCATGCACATGTACACATCACTGAAAAAAACAAACAGACGAATGGATTATATACAATACACATTCATATTTCTGTCTAATCATTGGGAATCATACGCAAGAACAGACACAAAATGGCTTTCTGTCAATCATAATGAGACATTTTGCATTCATATTTGATAGTTATGCCTGACTTCACACCACCTCATGCAACACAGCCCAGAGTGGTCATGTTGTGCAAGGCAATCTCTTTGTGCTACTAGTAAATTACTGTTTGACAGGTTTGTGTATCCATTATGCATTGTTAGAAGTGGAATTCTTTATATTTAAGAACATCATTTCTTTTTACTTTGTAGCTTGTTTCTGTGTGGCAGATATCAGCATAACTTGAATTGTTAGAAGCACACACACACACATACACACACACACACACGCACACATCCACGCACAACTATGCTGCAGAACCGCTTTATCTATGACCTGCATATATCTTGCCTCAACTTTAATATACATGTAGCTGCATAAACATGTTCTTCCCAACACACAGGGAGAAAACAGATAAAGATAACATACATTACTAAAATTGGTATATCCAATTACACACATATCACACCAGACATCGGGTCAATCCTCTACCAACCATCTCAGTGAAAACAATTCTCAGATATTCCCAGCTGATCCAAGCTCGAATATTGGTTTCAATATTTACTGTAAAACCAGAAATTTCTGCACGCACGAAGCTTTCACAATTTTTGCAACCCTAGGAGCCAAGACTCCCCCAAATAAGATGCACGTGAAAGTTTTGTCTACACAATGCATTGAATGCCAGTCGCCAATTCGCAAAAGTTTCGTGCCGGAAAAAAAAAAAAATTATATTGGCTCCAATTCATGAAAGTTTTATGCTGTGGATGTTTCTGATTTTACAGTAATCCTCCAGAGAAGTTAATATCACTATTAATGGCACATAGTCTCAAAGTGTGACGCACATGCAATGAAAGTAAAAATGTTTCCACTCCACATGTATGATATCATGCTATGAAGCAGAAGCCCCTTTGCCAAAGCAGACATAAACAAAATTGTAAAACAACACTCAAGGCAGTAGACGCTTGATGGGCTGCCAGTGCAGATTACCTTCTAGCAATCCATGGTTAATGACACCAGATCGCAATTATGGCTGCAGCAAGTGTTTCCCCTATTACCTCAGAAGATGGAGGGGTGGGGTGGAGGGAGGGTGGAGGGGAATCAAGTCCATTGCACTGACGCAGCTGATTTTGCTGTGCGAGAAGGACACAATTGTGGCCATCTCACTCACGATGACGACCACTTGAGATTTCATTTACGACTCGTGGTTTCGGAGGCCATTTCTCGCCGAGCGTCATTTACCGAGAGGAATCTGAGCAGGGATTGATTTCTTGTGCACGACTTCCCCCCAAAGAAAAAAAGCTTTCAATTCACGACAAAAGCTAACAGGGAGTTCAACCTGTGAAGAGCTATTGCTCATCTGTTGCTAGTCTATCTGCCACAAACTAGGGCATTGTGAAAAAAACAAAAACAAACTAACAAACATGAGAATAAAAACTATTTTGTACATCAACAGCAATTATGATGCCCCTCAAGGCAGTATGGGGAAGAATATTGCTGCATTTCTGACAATGTAAGACAAGACGCAAGAAAAATTTTACCCTCTCCTCTTCGGGTAGATCTCGACGAAAACAAAATAACAAAATCATTATTGATTTGATTCCAACATAAGTTTGTTGTGCAATAAATGTACAGGGAGATAAAAGGCACTCTTGAAGCTGAGGGTAAAGTGAAGTGAAAGCATACAATGCCCACATAGAAGATGTCTGTAGAGAGAGGACAAACACACACAAGCAGTTGGAGGATGAAGTGGAGAGTATAGATTAACAAAACATGTAAAAGAAACAAAGTGAAAGCTTGCATACAAAAGCTTACACACACAAGTGCCATGCAGGCCCCAAGTGATTTCCCCAGACACAATGAATTATCGTCAACCAGACTGGTAAAGCAAAATATCTACATTTTCTTTGAAAGACTTCTAAGAAATCGCATCAAGGATTTCAGAGGGTGTTTGTGTGGTATATGCACATGTAGGTGGGGAAAAACAACAAGGCTGACCTCTGCCAGTTGGTCGAATCTTCCAAAGAGTTCGTTGAGAGTCTTGACCAGTTCTGGAGGCGAGCACTCACTGGCAAGGGCTGTGAAGCCAACTATATCTGCATACAGGATGCTGATAGGGGGTTCAAGGAAAACCAGGATTCGTTATTCAATCATTTATCCCTACGAGTGGATTAGATCTCAGAATCTTAATTCTCAATCTTGGACTGATGCCGTGTCTAGTGCATCTTTCATCCAAATGTACTCTCTTCAATTAAGAGATTCTGGCTGTGAATTTTCATTCTTATGCATGGAGTAAAACCTGTGCCTGTTGGGGGAGGAGAGTTGTTAATTCTTCATTACAAGACTACCTTTAACTTGCACACATAACTTCTCCAGATTCCCTCTTTTGACTAGAAATTCAGAAGGAAATTGTATTTCTCTTTTACTTCTTTTCTGATGTTGTAGCAATAAGCTGCACTGGCTATGTGGGGGCAGTGCTATAGCTGCTGAAATTGATGAGAATAACTTTACAATATTTTCAAGAGCAAACATATACAACAGTTAGTGAATCTATGCTATGAATGCCTTGCCTAATTTGCATACAAAACTGTGACTAGTGTCACTAAGTTGTGAAAACATCTTCAGCTTCAACCCTAAACAAGTTTCCCATATTTGGCTTGCTCATTTGTTTGTTTTTTTGTTGCTGTTGTTGGTGCTTTTTTCTGTCCAGCAAGACACTTTCACTAATGTGTTTGCTGGGCTTAGCACTCCTTGTAATAGCCAACTCCCAAAACAGAGTGGATTTTTTTCCCCCCTTTGATGGACGCAAAGAGTGGAAGAGATACCGTGTTGTATCCTCCTCTCACCTGACGTTTTTATGCCTCTTGACGTAGAGGCTGTGGAAGTGGGTGCTGCTGTTGGGGCGGTGGGAGATTGTCCCCAGGGTGGGGTCCCGTACCCGTTCCATCATCTCCGTCTTCATCTCAAAGGCAAGGTGGGCTGGTAGCACAGAGAGTAGCAGCCTCTCCTTTTGACAGTAGCAGAGGGAAAAAAATAACATCAACAAGAACACATTAAACGCCATTTATAGACCAAATAGAACTCATTTGGGATGTGCCTATATCAAAATCCAATACTTTCTCATAAATTGCCACTCTTTACTCGAGCTTAACTGTCTCTCCACGGCATTCATATTCCCTAATCTCTCTCTTCCATGATAGATTCATGTTGCCATTTCTACAAGATTAATTCCATAAATCATTCCTTTACTTCACAGCAAGGCGCAATGTTCTCCCGACCGCAACTCATGTTTTCCATTAGCAATGTCAGTGTGGCCAAATGCACGTACATTCTGATGAATGTAGTTATTCTTTAATGCAATTCACTGTCAATAATATCTGTAAATCTATCTCATAAAGTAATTTGCACATGAAGAAATGACATTGACAGACATTTACTTTACTTTGATTGTCTTTGTCACTATAATGGTGGTGGTGGTACTTGGTTCACCCCATTCCCCCATGTCATTTGAGCAAGACAGTAAATTACTAAAAATGGTGAGATGTATGTCAATCACCATGACCCCTTGCCTCCATCCCACCCCCTAAAAAAAAGGGGGGGTGGGTGTAATGCTTTCGGTCAAAGAAGAAGGCCAATGATGTGGGATTTCTTGCAACCTACCAGGCATGGCTACACTGAGAATTACCCAGGGGTGCCAGCGTATCGCAGGGTGAGTTATTCAATCCGTTATTCAATCCGTACTAGTAGTCAAGCGTGACTGACATTTCTCCCCTACAACTTCTCCCACTCCAACCCCCCCCCCCCCCTCTTTGGCCACTTCAGTCTCACCCTGTGGTCAAGTGCCTGTCCGGTCAAGTGCCTGTCTGGTCATCAATATTCATGTCCTTATCTGCCCCCAACAGACCTCTCCTCTCTTCAACACACATTTATTCAAACACCTTTAATCTTCTTCCCCTTGTCATTGTGATATTAACAAAGACTGCTAAGTATGATTTTGATAATCAGGGTGCATATTTCATCATTATCCTCATCATTGCTCTCTACTGATTCTATGAAAGGTGGATAAATATTTTCAGTTCATTATTATCATGGTGTGAGAAAAAAATAATGTAATTGGAAAAGGGGGTGAATGTTAGCTGACTGGCAAGAACATTTGAGTGTTCTCTTTGCTGACTAACTATGATGTTTGGAAAGAAATTGTGAAAGAAAAGATATTACCTAATCCCCCAAATCCCTCAAATCACCATTTCCATCCTGTTGGACTGTGGCACATTGCTATACCTGAGTGGCTTGCTTAATTTACAACTAGGTCAGGGTTTGAGAGATAAATGTATGTTGAAAAAAAAGCTTGGCTATTCAAAGCTAAGCTCATGGGCACATGAAAACTTAGAGATAAGCACTCAATAAAGAGGAACAACTTTTCAAGTGTCATTTGACATTAACAGGTTAAAGGGATGGTATAGTTTTGGTTGAGATGGAAAGGCTTCAGGTTTTGACTTTTTGCAAGATAATCATAAACCTTTTTTATGAAATATCAAAGAGTACATAATTCTAAGAGGAATTACAAGTTTATTTGATGAAAATCAATTTTGAAATGGCTAAAAATTCCAAAGACAAAGTAAAATGAAGTGGACCTAACTTTAAAATGGTAGGACCCACCTTTTATTAGGGCCACTTTGTTTTTGGATATCCTATGTGTGATTCTCAGAGAACTTCTTCCAAATTAATTGTTTGATGCTATCCTATTCACTAAAGGCATCTTAGAGATGGAGTGTTGCTCCCCTTTAATGCCTGGGACAGGGATTTCACCTGTTGGGCCTGCTCGTGCTCCAACTTGATCCTGGACTCGATGCAGCTCCTGGTGTCCAGAAAGGTCCTCCTCTGGGCCACATCCAACAGGTGTTTGTGGCACACCCCAATGAAGTTGCAGCACACAAACATTACGATGTTACTTAAGATCTGGGTAGATAGGGATATAGATAAAAAAATGGAAAGACAGACAGACAGACCAACAGAGAGAGAAAGATACAGATAAATATAAATATACATATTTTTGTATACACAGATGCTTATCAACGTATGTAAAAACAAAGACAAAGATACAAGAACAGAGTAACACTGCTGCCTCCATTCTAAAAAAAACTCCACTCCTGTTTCATCAGAACAAAATCTAGGTAGACAGGGATATAGATAGAAAGATTGAAAGAGAGAGAGAGAGAGAGACAGACAGACAGACAGACACACAGACAGACAGACAGACAGACAGACCGACAGAGAGAGAAAAAGACAAAGATACAGATACTGTAAAACATGATAAATTCGCGGCATGAAATTTTCGCGAATTGGAGCCGACAGCCTTTTTCGTGGCATAAAATTTTTGCGAATTGCCACAGGCGTACAATGCATGTAGTGTAGACGAAAACTTTCGCGTGCATTTTAATTTCGCGAACTTTGGCACTCGCGAAATTCGCGAAATTAAAATGAACGCGAAAATTCCTCGTTTTACAGTAGATATGAATATATATATTTCGTAAACACAGATGCTAATCAATGTATGTGCTAAAGACAAAGATACAAGAACAGAGTAACACTGTTGCCTCCATTCTAAAACTCTACTCATGTTTCATCAGAGCAAGAAAAAAAGAAATATAGTGCCTCAGCATGTGCCACAAACCATATGCAGTTAAACAAAAAGTTTTTTTGCCCTCTCCAAAGCAATGGTGTAAGCAACCTTTTCATTTTCTGCCCACATACAATGTATGTGCAATGGCCTCCAGTAACTAACTTGGGAATAGACAGTAGGGATACCTATGGGGGTAGGGAGGGGGAGTGTTTTTCATTTTGAATAGCTCGAACATCATGCAACGCATATCAACCCACTATAAGATCATGTGATATCTTGGTGAACATTGCACATGATGAGATGTCTTTACGCAACTACACAGGATGCATACAAACTAATCAAATGTATGGCAATGTGAACATTAAACATTGTCATCCTCGGAAGGAAAAAAAAACCATAACACAACACAAAGCTAGGAAATGAGTCACATGCTTTATCAAAGAGGCTTATATGCGTATGCAGAATGATCTAACAAGCCGATGATCTGCATGCTTCTCATTAAGTCAGTGCAGAACCACTTGGATTGAATTATCGGCCCCAAAAATTGAAATTGATAACCACAGTGCACAGGAAATCAGGCATGTTTCATCTTGTGAAGTGATCATGTGACTAAGCTATTCTTCACTTCATGACGGCTTAAGAAATATTCATGATTTTTCATCTTGTAGAAGACAAACAATTAATTACACTTCCACTGGGGATGCACTGTAAAAGTTGAAATATTTGTGCATTTCACGCCACCAGAAACCAGCACGAAAATAAAGACACATGAGTATTTTTGCATGTTATATGTTCCAATAATAAACACATTGATTCCACAGAAATAAAAACACACAAAGTTCATCTCACCCTGATGAGTACATAAAATTACTCATGAAGATATCCACTTTTACAGTAGCCTATCAAAAGAAAGTAACTGGCATACACAGTCACACTCACAAACACATACGATACAAAAACACACACACACACTTTGTAGTATTTGACGCACTGCCTTCTACTAACTTTATCCCCTTATAACCATTTAAAATGTTATGAATACTGTGTACAATAATGTCGCCATAAGTCACAAAAAGGTTTATTAAAGCATGTTCCCT
Organism: Diadema antillarum; assembly: GCF_040938485.1. Lineage (NCBI taxonomy): Eukaryota > Metazoa > Echinodermata > Echinoidea > Diadematoida > Diadematidae > Diadema > Diadema antillarum. Next base: position 634,723 of record NW_027271244.1, on the reverse strand, counting down.
TTTGAGCAATTCTCAAATAAAGGGGTAGCAATACAAAGCTAATGATAACCACATGTTGGACCTTCTAGCTTGTCTTCATGTTAAAAATGATATTTTGGCATTGATGCAAAAGAACAAGTCTCGGATTCATGACTTAACTTGAACTGTCACTACACCTACACACAATGATTGTTACTCTGTGATATCATTGCCATAATCACTGTGGGATATTCTTGGGGGTTCTCACACAGATCCCAACTTGGTTTCATTAAAGCTTCTAGGATGTATTCAGAAATGGCGATGAAGTAAAACATGCCAAAGAAGGGGGGAAAAAAAGCCCATGAATTATTGAATCCTGTAAAATTAACACAGGATAGGCTTGATTGTTTGGAAATATAGCAACGGCATTTCAAAGTCTCCAGTCTCTGCTTTATGTCACATCAGATTCATAGATGCAAGAAACAATTTGTCTGATTTGGTTGTTTTCAAATGATTAGAGGCATCTCCTACTACTCCAATCTGGGCTGTTATCACTTCCTTTGAATGAATTTGACCACAAGTTTAGTACCTTCCCTCCCTCCCCCCCCCCCCCCCCCCATCCACCAACCTAACCCAACCCTACCCTGCAGTGACGCATGTCATTCAATAAAACCACTTAAAAATCAAATCACCTTTTGTTATTCAATTACCGCGCGCTGTGCTGCAAAACCATACCGATATCATGGATCGATGGTAGAGCTAAGCTGACATTTTGGGTGTATTGCTTTTCACTTGGATGATGTGAAGTGGGGAAGTGTTGCCAGACATTACAAAGTAAAAAAGAAAAAAGAAAAAAAAAAGAATACTTGTTCTGAGGTAGCTGAGGTATTACAACACCGCAAAACAGAAAAGAGTTATTTTCGATAAGACAAAATATGAAGGGGGAATACACTGTTTGTAGTCCTGATTCACATATATCTACTGTAGATTAAATTTTCAGAGCATAAAACATTCCACACATCATGGACTCTTACCATATATTCAGCCAAATATTTCCACACCATTTGGTACAAAAATTGCAAATGGCTTGTAAATAAGAACTTAGATTTATTTATCTTACTTCATTTACGTTCTAGCAAAAATTGAAATCAAAATAGCCTCCCTGCTTGGCAATTAATGTCTATCATTCTATCTATCTATCTATCTATCTATCTATCTACAATAGTATCTATATCTATACATCTATATCTACTATCTATCTATCTATCTATCTATTTATCTATCTATCTATCTATCTATCTATTTATCTATCTATCTATCTATCTATCTATCTATCTATCTATCTATCTATCTATCTACATACCAATCTATCTATCTATCTATCTATCCATCTTGACACAGGTACATATATAATATGATTATATGTGAATGTGTATATCTTTGTGTGCAGGCTTTTAATTATCATTATCATTGTCATCATCATTTTTGGATTTCTTTCTCAAAACTTAATCATGCCAAAACTTGTAAAAAAAAAATGAATGTTGTAAGCATGCAGCAATGTCATTAGTCAGGCACTTAACAGAAGTCAGTGTTAATTTACGTTTGATTCATTATTGATTTGATCTCATTAAGTGCACGCGCATGGTACTAATCAAATTCATTTCAATCCACTTATCATGGTAGGTTGCATAATGGGAATTTATAAATAATGTTACCTGAATGAAGAGTTCAAGACTGGTATTCTACGTACATACTACGCAGGATTACCAGGGAGCATAACCTTGAAATTTATGACTTCTGTTTATACTTATTCACCATAGAAAATCTTGTTTAACAAATGTGTGCAAATGTTCTCCATTCAGAGAAGACATAGGGCCTACAATATGTTAGAAGAAATTGTGAATGCTATCACTTTGTCTTTATCAAAGTGATCAAATTATCTCTTGTGTATACATCAAATTATTACACATTTGGCAATAAAATGGAACCAAATTGAATTGAAAAGCATATTTCATTGATTGATATCTATTGCAGCCTGCAGGCTAAATTGCGGATCGCCATTTTACAAGAATGAGCATGATTACTATAAAATACGTACAAGATAGTAAATATACATAGAATAAACACAATGCACATATTAAATCTATAGGAGCAGATTTCTTGTGCTTGCATGTGAAGGACATAGGGGAATGGAAGGCTACCTTTAAGACTTTAAACGTCCTGTTTACCTTTAGGAACAGTGATTTCAAAAATGTTCAAGATATCACATGTGATGCATATGTGTAGGTCTGTTGTATCACAAAACATCCTACCATATAAAATTTTCACAATAAAACCTAAAATATAAGGAGATATCAGTATTTTTCTAAATAAACCATAACTGTACACGGTTTAGTCTGGAAACATTTTCATTATGATCATTGTTCACATTTTGTGTATTTAACAATACTTAACATCGATTATACAGCTTCAAATTTTTACAGTGGTTGTTTCTATCCCGAACTCACATTTAAGAACTATTTTAAAGCACTAACGCTGGGTTTTTGTTTCATCTGCAAAAGGTAGATTATGCCTTTAAAGGGATCGTACAGTTCTAGTTGAGACCTAATTTCAGGTTTCTAACATTTTTTGTTGAGATCATGAGAAACTTCTTATGAAATATGGAAGGGCATGTAATTCTATGAGGAATTCAACGTTTATTTGATGAAAATTGGTTTTGAAATGGCTGAGATATCCAAAAAAGAGCGATTGTATTAAAGTGTGGGACCCACACTTTATTACGATCGCTTTGTTTTACTTTGTTTTTGGATGTTTCAGATATTCCAAACTCGATTTTCATCAAATAAACTTTGAATTCCTCTTAAAATGGTATGCTCTGTACTATATCATAAGTGTCTTCTTGGTAATATCTCGCAAAAAATTTAGAGCCCAATTCTCATCTCCACCAATACTGTACTATCCCTTTAACAGGTTTGCTGAAGCATTCCTGGAAGTCAATGACCCTAGAAGACTGCCAAACCCAGGTGATGCAATCACTGGGATTGATGGGAGGATGGTGGGGGTGGGGGATGGGGGATGGGGGATGGGTGGTGAAGTGGACTCTGATACTCTGCCTCTCATTTGATTTCATGCTGACTGAGTGCACTAAAGTCGTTAGCGTCTGATTGAACATTACTGTTCACTTGCATTATGCATGTATGGGCATGGGTTACTGGATTGGAGAGCCGAGTGACGAAAGAGAGAGAGAAAGAGCGAGAGAAGGTGGGGGAAAAACACACACAGAGAGGAAGGCAATCCAGGTGAAGTAAAGAGAAGGGATAGATACCTAGGAAGAGCTCGTGACTTGAGGATACCATTCATGCCTCAAGCTCAACAGGAGTGGAAACGTGAGGCGAACACCCTGCGCCTATTCTGGCCACAAAATGTCAAAGATGCCCAGAAATAAGGGGGAATCGGACATAAAAGCTCTCACTGTAATTTGTTACTAAAAGCTTGTTTCAAGAAAAAGTTTCTCAAACTAGCACTCATAAGAATTATAAAAAAAATTAAAATAGATAGCCATTATGTATAATGAAAATATGTAAATAAAACAAAGGTATTTAATAAGTTAATCAGAAGTTGTTTGGACATTAGAAACAATCCTTTAAAAAGTTTTAATCTACATACGCACTTTATGACATCAACAGATGGAAAAAAACAGACAAAATTCAATGTACAAAAGACAATAAAAATAAGGCTAAAATTTTGATGTGAACAAGAATGGCACACTGGTAATTTGGCAGCCTCAGATGCAATAAGTCCACGGTTCAAGTCTCTCTTGAACTAATGGCAATAATAACAATGCTGCACATTCCTCGTAGAGTCCATACCACTATCATGAGTCCCCTAATGTTTGGCCACTTCAGAGGACAGGGGAAAGTGAAGAGAAGGAAATGAGGTACAACTTCAGACAGATATAATGCAGAATGAAGAAATGAGTTGTAAGGGCACGATTTACTTGTCAAATTGTATCAGCACACTTGATGCTCTCAGTCAAATTACTGGTATACTAAAAGTCTTCACAAAACACTTTGCGATGAAATCACAGCCTTACCCCTTTCACTTAGGGGCAAGATACTCCGCTCCCTCGGAAAGGTATAGATGAAGGTCAAAGAGAGTTATGCAACCCATGCATGCTAAAAAAGCCACTTCACCTTGCCTCTCAGTGTAGGATGAAAAAGTCTAGGCACGTACATGTAATGGTGGAAGAATGACAAACACTACTAATTCCCTGCAGTTCACCAAAGGTCACAAGTTAAACTCAGCAAGAGAGTGAAATCCAAGTATGTCACGCCACTTAAGAGAAGAAAAGAAATTGCTGGGCACGCAAGCATTGCCAATTTGCCATCACACAGGATTACTGAAAAACAAAAAGTACTGTGCATTTAGCCCATGGCTCACCGTACATTGGAACACCAGACGGCCAGATCAAGTACGTGGCCACCGAATACAGGTGGTGTGTAGTCATACAATTAGTTTGCAAATCAACACCTACTTTGTATTTTTTTGACCCCCCTCTTAGAAATAATTACAGCAAAGTTGCAGAATAAAATGTCTACTTAAACTGGGCAAACATGTTCTCAATATTTCTTTTTACTAGTTATATGGGGTGCAAATATAGAGTTGCATGTTGGAAATTTTCATGTTAGATTTTTAAACTGGACTATCTTAAAGCACCATAACATTACAAAAGAGTCCCAGTTTGGCAAAGGAAGCAGTTACGTCCAAAGTCCCATTCGGTGAGAAAAACATCAGGGTCCGGTAATTTCTCCTAAAAAGTGAATTCATACATTAAGAACCAAATGAAGCAACATTGAAAATGTGACAGAAAGTCTCATAGAAGAAGACTCAAATGTTGGCACTGCACAATTCCCATTTCTGGAAAGTGAAAGGTGCTGTAAGGTTGTAACTCCATCACTCCTCTGCAACTCTATCACATGGTTGCGCAAACTATCATGTCAAGTCAAAACTCAAGACGCAAAATGATTTGATAGACTTTAAGTTGTCTCCTTTCGTGCAGATCCAGTGGAGCACACATTTCAAGAGACATCCGCACTCGCCACTCTCACTCGCTCCATCTCATCCGACATCAATGCATTCAGTATACCCACTAATGGGCCTTCGCGGCGTGTTTCCAACTTTTGCCGGAGGGGGCCCACAGTTGTTTCCTTTTCACTTCAGCCCTGTAATCCCAATTGAGACAGCATGATTAAATGTCTGCTCTCCATGCCCCAGTCCCCCTGGGGGCATCGACACCTCCCGTGCCACCCAGTCTTCCATCCATCCTCTGCAGGAAATAAGCTACCAGCGGCCACAGCGGCGGGAGAGGAGGGTTTAAGATGAAAAGAGTTTCAAGTCTCTGCACTCTTCTTCCTCCTCTCAGCGTAATCACATCGCGCTAAAGCTGAGAGAAATGGGACCATAATGAGTACGTCACCTGTTGATCTTGCCATCTTCGCTCAACCCACTTTGGAGCGCAAAACCCATTTGCCACGAGCTGACCACCTCCTGTTACACAATTCCGAGCCAGTGAAAATGGAGGCGCTGCCTGCTGCGGTTGGATGTAACCAGACACGAGGTGGGATTCTTCCCTGATGAGACATCCCATTCATAATGATCAAAACAACTAAAGAGCAGAGAACAATGTTCATTGTCTCAATAGGGTACCCTACAAAGCACTAGTGGAAGTTTACATAAAAGTCACACTGAGTTCAATTAGATCTGAGTGTGTTGATGATAAATGATTGCTAATGACCATTCCCAATCACTGTCATGAACATAATTATCCTCAGAATGAAACCCCAATTGCCAACATACTTTTCTTTCTCTTATACAGGCTCCAAAGTCATACAAGTTTTCTACAGAAAATACAACACAATTAAAGTGGATTACTGGACAAGCAAAATCATCATTCATACAATGTACATACTTTTTTCCTCACTGTTGCAACTATTAGACACATAACTTTTCAAAAGGTGCTGTTTCAGTATCAATCTTGGAACTGGAGGAGTCAGACAAATGTAAAACTGAAATGATGGAGGGATGGAATAATGAATGAAATCCTAATAAAGATCACCTGCTTTGAATGGCTCTCAATTTTTGCATGTTTCACGTCAGCTAGAGCTCAATGGCATGAGTGATGTCATAATAGAGTCAATGACCTTAATCAAGATCCACTTTGTGTTATTTAAAAACTGCTGCACCAGTATCACGCAGGCATCTTCTCTGGTGAGTGATGGGCTGATCAACGTGGTGGTGCAGGTCTCGATCATCTAGGCTAGCAAACTGACAGAGGAATAGCTATTTGCTCCTAAATGTGTTCATGTTTATTGTCTGTGTAGCTCTGTTAGTATGTGCCTGTATGCATGTGTATACAAATACGCCCCCCCCCCATCTCTCCACTGCAGTAATCAATACAATCGAGAGCTTCATAGATGATGCTTGCAATTGCTTTTGTTATTTGTTAAGATCTCTATAAAACTAAATAAATAAATTTAAAAAAAAAACATTTATGCTATAGGGCTTGTTTCTTGCTCACTTTTAATGTCTCACTGTATACGTATCATAAAAGTTGGTGCTTGGTTCAACATAGGGGACTTGCAGATGGCCTACTTAACCTGTTAGTCACTGAACTACCCGAAACCATCCCTCTTATTACTCCTTAATGAAAATGCCCGAAACCACCTGTCTGCTATCTCATAGTTTTATGCCTTACAACCACCATTTTTGTTTTCATATAGAATATATAAGTATGTAATTTGAAGGAGGTCAAAGATCATCTAAGTATGTCAGAATCACTTCTGTGACACACAATTCTTTTGGTAAGGTCTTCACTGGCTTTTATATAAACATAACGTACATTGTTATGATAGACTGAAACAAACAGGTTGTGAGTTGTTTTACAAAATTTTGAAAGTTGTCAAAATGAGAATGATATAGCTGTACCTTCCAAGGAACAATTGGCCAATTATATATATGGAATCTTCAGTTGCTAAAGGGTTAAAGCCCTGCTAACATCGGAGGAAGGTTTGATTTCTAAACCCATCCCAGTTAAATGGAGCCACTTCTGTTTGTTTTTTCCCCACATTGATTGAGTAAATTTAATTCTATAGTGTCTGTACACAGTGACCTCAAAATCTCAGCCACTAATGTATTGCTGTGTGTACTCAACAGTACACAAATCATATGTCTGACCAATTATGATGCGATGACAATTCAAGGGACAAACGATAAGTAATACTATTCAGCTGCCATAGGGGGGTCATCTGATATTAATTAATTAAATGATTATTGGATATTGGCTGACACACTGCAGGTTAGCATGGTGCCTGGCTGGGTCATGGTCGCTAGTTGTGATGCTTACTTTCGGCATAATTCTGCTGTTTGGAATTGTTACCTACTGAACTTCTTACTACTTCCCTTGATTGCTACTCCATTTTTTGCGAAAAAGTGTCAAAGTTTAGATTTTACTTTTGATAAGGTCTAGACTAATATAAAAACCTATGTCTAATATCAGAAGCCCTCTTAGCATGAACAATGGTCATTTGACAGTGATTCAATCTGTTTGTTTGTTTTTTGTTTTTGTTTTTTAATGGTGAGTCTGCAAACAGTTGCTGCAATCCTACAACCAATCATTCCCCTGAAGTTACAGCTTTCTTGCCTGTCTAGTTCTGATAGGCCATTGTTGTGGCATTTTTCTTATTTTCACTGATAAAGTATGTATGTCCCGCTAATTCTGTTACGACTGCTTGTGATACATAAATGTCAAATTTCATGAATATGACGATGGAATGGCCATACATGCAACTGAGTGCACACAACTTCCGACAATCTCTGATCACCTCATCACGACACATGCCCGTCACTAAGGCCCAAATTCATAAATGTACGTATTTTAGTTTTAGATTTAGTTTGTAGATTATGCAAATTTCCTCTGCATTAATGTGCGTTTCAAATCACAAACTTACGCCAAGAGACATCCAATAACTAAAACGTGCTGATATGTGCATGTGAAAGGTATGCCTATTTTGTGCTTGCATTATTAGCCCTTGGGACAAATTTAAACCATGGATTTGATTTAAACTACCTTTGTCAATTTGGGCTAAAGTGTACAAGCCAAAGACAACCAGAGAAAACAAACACAAAAACAAAGTCGAATGCAACTGATTGACAAATTGCCCTACATCAACATAAATAAGCACTGAATTGATCAGTGTTTTAGTAGTAGTCATGATAAAAGAAATCATGGGCATAGATACTCAAGCAGGATTCAAACATACGACCTCCTGATCACCAGACAGGCATCATCTCTACTAGACCTCTGAGCTTCCGCCTGATAGCAAGTACTGTATACGCCGTTATTTTCGCGAGGGTTTAATTTTTGCGAATTTCGCAAATTGCAGTTGGATCAGGAATTTAACAACACGCGAAATTGTCTCCATGCGCTTTGTTGATAGAGCATTAACGTAAGCGTCGGTGTCGATTCGTGAAAACAACACCTCGCAAAAATGTCTATGACCTCATCATTCGCGAAAATATCTGTACGCGAAAATAACGGCGTATACAGTACTGGTTCTAATCCTTATAGCATGCAGCTGGTACTGAAAAATTATTCATGATTCTTCCGTAGAGATGTTTTATTCCAACTGATTGCCCTACAACGACGTAAATAAGCACTGAATTGATCAGTGTTATATACGATGATGTAGGGCAATTTGCCAATCAGTTGCAATAAAAACATCTCAACGAAAGAATGTCATGAATTGGAAACAACGTTGATGCTCTGCTCTGGGCATCTCAAGACTTACCACCAAGAGTTTCTCCACCGGCTCCTCCTGGTTCCTGGGGATACCGGTCAGGATGACGTGGGGCAGACAGGTGAGGGAGCCAAGGATGACCGCCGTCACGTGAGAGAGGGGCATCATCGCGTAGACGGCCAGAGTGGTGAAGAGCACCAGCCCCACCCCGTCGGTGGCCGAGCGGACCCAGGTCAGTGCCTGGACGGTGTAGGTGGACGAGAGGAGGATGAGCCAGATGACCAGGGAGAGGTGGCACGAGAAGCGGGGGACGATGAAGTCAAGGCAGGAGAGGGCTAGGAGACAGGTCAGCAAGAAGGCCGCGCCGATCAGCGTGGCCGCTTGGGGCAGGACCTGGTCAAACGTCTGCATTTAAACGTAGGAAAGAGAAGGAAACCATTTTCATTGCAACAGTCATCTTCTTAATGCAACAAGAAAACAATCACACAGACTGGTTTTTATACCTTTACTATTTCCTCTTGTCTAGTTTGGGTTAGTATGGTTTCACCTCAGTAAGCATGTACACACTATACAATATCATGCTCTCATGTCCTTAAATAGGCAAACATGTACGGAAAAATGCACTGTAAAACGAGGAGTGTTCGTGTGCATTTTAATTTCACGAATTTCACGAGAGCCAAGATACGCACGCAAAAGTTCTTGTCTGCACTATATGCATTGAATGTTAGAGGCAACTCACGAAAATTTCATGCCGCGATAACAGCTGTCCGCTCCAATTCGCGAAAATATTGTTTTACAGTATATATACACACACACACATATATCCACACATACAAATGTACAAACATACAGGATTACTATCCCGAGGACACTTACAAAATTGTATCATTGTTTGTAACATATCTCATCGACCAGTGTCTGAAGATATATTGCACTAGGATGCAGACCAATTATTGGTCTCAAGGAAATATTGTTATGCTTTCTGGAGACAATCCTGCTCTACAGATATCTTTTGCCTCTGGTGACTAATTTCCTGGATATAAATTCTGATACCCTCCAAAGATAGCTAAAAGCATATGTCAAGGGAGCATTAACTCATCAATTTTATGATCTCTGTTTCATAAGAATGCCATATGCAGTATACATGTACATATCCAATTGTCATAAAACACATTCAGATGCACAAGGACTTTAATTAAGTAAAGTTTTAAAAGAAATTTTATCATCACATGAAAATAGGGAGATTAAATTGTACACAAATTAGCGAGATACAAAGCTTGAGATTTGCATCGCGATCGCAAGCTTGTTTTTTTCCTTCACGTGTGGACACAGAGAACCCACAAAGCAGCGCGATCAGCAGCAAGATGCTAGACCCAAGACATTTTGCTCTTATATCTGACTTAGAGTGCTAATTTGGCCCGCGGTAATGGTGTGAACGCTTGAGCAAATAAGCTTGAGATGTTATATCCCATCATTCAAAGCACACATCAGAACAGTGTGCGCATCACACCACTGTGAAGTGCAAAAACAATAGATTTATCAATTTATCAATCAGCAACTAGCTGGCTATCATGAATGCTTACAAAACATCTCAAGATTTGGAGCGCAATCGCTATCCCGCTATTTCTGAGCATGTGAACACTTGCAAATAATCTCAAGATATGGAGCGCGATCGTCATCCAGCTATTTTGTACGTGCGAATGCGGCTATTGTGACATCAATGAGAAGTGTTGTTTTTTAAACATACAAAAACAACTTTACACTAACAAGATAATTTTAGCTGCACTGAGATTAAATGTGTGCAAAAAACAACAACCACATGAATGTTTCCAAAACAACAAATTAGGTGCCTTAATACAACTGTAGCTATCACATATGACATCAGTGTGCACGTGCAGCTCTAGCAGACAAAACATGTCCAAAGTCCTTTTTTCTATCTCTCCCTCTCTCCCCTCTCTCTCTCTTTCACTCTCTCACCTTAAACAAAATCAAAGTGGTAATATAAATGAATCAATTTTTTACTCTTATCACAATTTGAATACTATATCACCTTTTAATTTCTACATAGACTGATTCCTACAGATTCATTTGTCATGCCTTACCAAAAAACAAAAACAAACAAAAAAATGTCTCATTACAACAACAACAAATTACTTCTAAATTAATAGTATCAATAATGATAATATTCATCCTCATGGAAACAAAAGCATTCCATTTAAATCAGGATACCTCACTGTGTGGGAGAAACTGCCTTGAAGGAAAAAGAAAAGTGGAACTATCACTCCAGAAGGTGTTACTGATAATGGAAAGTACCACCTTGCGAACAGGCAGAAGGGTTTTCCCTCCACTTAAACTGCCAATCTCATTACAATAGCGGGAGACAAGAGAGCACCTTCTCACAAATGTCAGAGTTTATATCCAGGGTGAACTCTCTACGAGTCCCTCTAGTCTTGCACGATGCAAAAATCTGTGGAGTGCGTTGTTCTCACCCTGCCATTCTTCTCACCTCTTTTTTTGCATTGAGAATCTATCGACGGCAGAAAGACATTGTGAGCATCTGCTCTGCAAGTTCCATTTTAGTCTCAAATTGCTTTGTGCTCCCACTTATTGTCCCCCCCCCCCTTTTTTTTTTCTTTTCTTTTTTGGCTGATATCTACAATTGTGAATGTTTTGTGTTGTCAGACTGACAGCACAGATAATCACTGTACATTGACCCTTTGAGGACGAGCTTATTTTGCTATGACACATCTTTCTCATAGACACCTACCTGAGTAGTACTCCAAATTTTTCTTCAACGGGTTAAGATTATCAAATTCTGAGGGAACTTTGCTGCAGAAATCATTACTTATTTCATCACTAAATTGGCAACTCTGAATTCCATTGCATATTTCATATTTGAGAAAGATTAACTGAAACTGATAAAGCTTATCAAATCTGCACAAAATCACAAAGAAATTGTTTATAAGAATGGTTAATTACACAACAATTAGGAGCTCCAAATTTCAAATACATGTCGCCAATTCCAGATTCATACATTGACAAAGGAGAGAGTTTTTAAAATATCTGCAACTGAAATAAGTGATTACAAAGGGCAAAGGGTTGATATGAAAGAAAATATTTTACTCTATCTAACGAAATACTAACAATGAGAAATCAAGCTTACGTGTATATCATACAGCACCACACCAGATGCTTTCTAGGACTTGATGACTTAATCTTGGCCCCTTGTAAGTTTCATGTAAACTTTTGCATACCATACATTTATTTCATCAGTATTAAAGGGACTGTATAGTACTGGTTGAGGTGGGGATTCATGTTTTGAACATTCCTAAGTAAGATAATGAGAAACCTCTTCTGAAATATGAAAGAGCATGTAATTTTAAGAAGGACTCAACGTTTATTTGATGAAAATTGGTTTTCAAATGGCTGAGATATTCAAAAAGTGATAATAATAAAAGGCGACGGGCCACGCCTTTTATTAGGATCTCTTTGTTTCACCTTGTTTATGGATATCTCAGCCATTTCAAAACCGATTTTCATCAAATAAACTTTTGATACTCCTTAGAGTTGCATGCTCTTTGGTTTCTGAATATCTCGCAAAACGTTAAAAGCTAAATCTTCACCTCGACCAGAACTATACACACCTTTTAAGACAAAAGAGCAATACTGGTTGTTCATAAGCTCCTTGGCATATCATGTCCTAGCTGACTCGCTCGCATAGATGTACTATGATGCATCCTAAATGCACCAAACCTACATGTACACATACAATTTTGCTATGTCTAAAGTAGGTCTCTTTTTGGATGATAATAACCACTTATTGCAGGCAGTGTATTTGACGAGTCATGAAGCAGTCTGCAAACATTTTGTGAGCGAGCGATCGACCATGAAAGATTGACAAGGCCACAGACATTAAAGATAAGAAAACTGCAATATGAGGAGATTTGACTGAAAAATAAGACATTTCATATCTCTTCAAAAGATCAAGAGCTTGATATCTGAACTACTTCTTGTGCAAATATTAAAGCGTAGAAATGTTTGGAAATTCAAAATTTTATGAAGTTTTATGAAATGTCTTACTCTGGCATTTTGAATTGATCTATTGCATATATGAATGTCTAACCTCCTTCATCCTTGACTTTATATGGATGTCAAAGCCAATTTTTACTGAAATTCTGTTTTCATCTTCTGGATGACATTTGTAATATTTCTGTAGGAGGTATATAGAAATGGCAGGAGAAGTTAAAAGTAAGTTTGGAGTCTACAAAATGTTCAGCGATTCATCAGACATTTGTGACGGCAAGTCACATTTGTAACTGGCTACATCTTGCTCTTTCTGAGGTCATCACGAAATATATAAAGATAAAAACCATCACAAGAGCATATTACCATGGTTTATTGCTCTTCTGCCAGTATGAAAAAATGTATACCAAATATCTATTGCATTATTTTCTCTTTGCAAGAGTTAATACTTATTTCATTTGCTACCTCCTAGTAGCCAGGTTGGAAGATGAATACAACCAGTTGCCACAAACAAACAAACCCCCCCCCCCCAAAAAAAAATGCAACAAAACAGAGAAGAATATATCCCAAGGGATAAGTGTCTCTCTGAGAATTTAATCTGCGATTGCAATCCAAGGATGCGCCGTCAGCAGTCCAGCTTTTAGTGCAGTCCAGCATGAATTGAAGGCAACGAAAATCACTTCTTCCCTGTTGTTGTCGTTGTTGTTTTTGTTGTTGATGATTTTTTTTTCTTTCTCAGCCAGGTGAGAGGGGATAAGGGGGAAAGTATTGCAATGAGGTCCACGAATTGCACACATTCTAAGAGATTCTTGAGTCCACTTGGCACACTCCCCTCCCCTTCCCTGCTCCCCCTCCCCCCCCCCCCCCCCCCCCCAATGAGGTAAGTGTTGATGGTATGAAAGTATCAGGATGGACTTTGTGTCAAACATGAAGAGGCGTGGAAGAGTAAGAGTAGAATATAATCTGACATTGTGGTGCACTGCCATCATCATAATGGGGCTGCTCCTTACTGGCAGGCAATGCCAAAGTGCATGAAAAGCACCTCAAAGTGTGCTGGGAGAGACCTACAACTGGCTGGATTTCTAACGTGCAGCTTTACATGTATGCTGTAACAATATGCATTAATTTCACTAAAACTTATCTAAAGGAATGAAGACTTGTATCCCTGGACATAATTTTAGGAAAAGAAATTAATGGTCACATCACTCAGGAAAACTAAACATGTCAAGATCATGTAGCTGTCCCAATTGAAAGAGTCCTGAAATTGAGTCTGCCATACACTATAAGATATTCAATACATATAGGCCTTCACAACACAATAAAACAAGCACACACTTGAATAGCACAAACTTCAATCCTAAGCGTCAAAGTGTGCCAGAACAGTCTACTCTAGAGCGCACCTAGGGTTGGGACAGGTTCTGCTTTGCTCTGGCATGTTTCACTATATTTGGGACTGAATGCACCCACTGTACGTATCTGTATGCACAAATGGATGACCATGTTTTACCCCACTTTTGATTGCAAATTCTGTTTCAGTGAAATTGAAAGCGGTATCTTCAGATTGTTCCTAATAAAGCAGAGCTCCCTTGTATCCAAACCTTGACTAAACAATGGTGACTGTAGGCTTACTTACAAGCAAATTACAATTATGATGCATTATACATGATTTCCTTTAGACATTCTTGGTCTACGATAACATGCTATCTTAGACAAGGAGACAAGGAGTTGACAAATACATGATGCAATAAAGGAAAAACTCTGTCACTGTGCACTAAGCAACACTGTGACTTCTAATGTTATCTGCATATCATTGATATGAGACACTACAAGCTTGCTAACAGTCAAAAACACATTACATCATTTTCCAAAGGTAAGGCTCAATTTTTCTCCCTGTTTTTCTTTTTTCTGGTTAATATCAGTCAGTCATCATCTTTCCTTTCCTCAATCCTCTCTCTCAGAGTATATGCATGTTTTAACCACCCACTTCAAAGATTTGATACGTCCCTACTGATATAACACATGACACATCTGGTTCCCACAAGCAAAGGAATAAATGGCCAAAGGGGAAATACATATAAACACGCATCATACAGGTAGATTGTAATTGATTTCAAGGGAGGAATGGAATTCACAATGCAATTGCAAAAGATCTAAAGGAGATGTAGAAGAACTGACATTATATGGATAGAATGCCCGGTGGGCGTCTTGCCGATTTTCCTCCTGTTTACGATCCAGAGAAAATTTGTCATACCTTCTTCTGTATTTTTTTTTTTCTCTCTCTTTTTTATTTCATTTAATCAGGAAAATATGGTACATTACCTACTCAGACTCTGGGAACAATTTGTCTAAAAGTGTCCCTTAAGGTACAACTTTGTTTAAATAACTAACACATTGGCTCCGGGGTTCGAAGGAGAGTGCTTCCACAAACCAATCTCCCATACTTTACTGTAAAGCCAATATCTCACAACAAACCTAAGAAGAGCAACAACATTACACACAACCAAATGAAAATCTCACAATGTTCATAATTTTGTTATTTTCTTTATTTTATTCAAGTATGGCTGGTAGTGATAGTTAAGCTGTGCCATCCTAATCAGGTCGCAATTAGATAATATTATTTTACACCCCCATCACTTCCCTTCATTACCTTGTCCAAAGAAGGAGGATATGTTTTCATCAGCATTTGTTTGTACCCTTGTTTGTTTGTGTGCAAAATAACTCAAAAAGTTGAAACAGATTTGGATGAAATTTATAGAGAAGGTTGAGAATGACACAAGGAAGAGATTATTAAATTTTGGTAGTGATCCAGGAATTTTTATGGATTTTATCAAGGATTTTCGATATTTTGGCAGGTAGGGTAATTGAACTTAGGAGTTCAAGCTGCGCATTTTTGAGGTTTGCATACACACCCTGAAGTGCATACTCTACACGGGCGAGGTGCCGCGCAGCTGGAAGCTGATGACGTCACAAAAGGTTTCTATATTGGGAAATTGGGTGATTTTCAGCATGCATACATATGAGTGGTAATCAATGATCTCATTTGGAAAACAAGATCAGCGATGGAAATGAGCTGCTTGGCGGAGATCTGCACTCTCAGAGTGCTTCTCTAGTATTGTTCTTTTTTCTTCAGCAAACAAGATGAAAAAATTAGGGAAGGGCAAGTGTTATGACAAATGAGAGTGAGGAATTCTATGACCACACCTTCACAGAAATTGAAGAGCAGGAACCCACCATCTTTGATTACTACCATCAAAATTTCCCACTTTTAAGCAGCCTCATGTCCTGTGTCCTAGAAATTAGATCCCAATGCCCCAAGAAATGCATTCATGACAGGAGTAATAAAGCCTCTCATACTTTTGTTGCATGATTTGGAGTACAGCTGTAGATAGCAGGAAGCACACACGCCTAAAGATTTTATTCTGCAGTGAAAGAAATTGCCACTTGTTTCTGTGCCAAATCACTCCTAGGTATTCCTGGGAGAACAGTACCCCATGCATGGTGATGGATGTTACACAAGCAGATGATAAATGGCAACCCTTGAGCGAAGGGATGCTTCAAGAGGTCTTGAAGTTGGAGCAAATGCCGGGAATATCACCAAGGATTAAGATAAGGTGGAAGAAAGACCTAAAATGAGCATAAACAGCACCTGCATTCTGCATTGTGTGTTTGAATGTAAAGTCTGCAGCAAATAGCTGACAGAAATTCAACCCATCAAATCCAAGAATGACATACATGTATCTATGGTTTAATTGGTACAGAATCTTGCCCTTTCTTTTTTGTAAGATTTGTTATTCATCACTGTCAGTGTTTCATAAGGGAAAGTAAATAATGTGCTAACTAACATTTGTACACTTCTGTGGCTCATATATAGTTTGTTTTTTTTTTCTTTTTAGTTGCAGAATCTAAACGAAAAAAATCTTTATTACTAAATCTATACCTGATTCTCAAATTGGCAACACATTTCAGAAGATGAAAGTTCCAGTTTCTTTCTTCAATCTGCAAATGTTTGTGAAGGTATTTTTGATTTTGTGCATGCAGTTTATGACATCAAAAAAAAATCTATGAAATCTTTTTCCAATGAAAGATATAAAGTTAAATTCAGCGGTGCTAATCAAATGACAAGATAATAATTTCAGCACCACAAATCCCCCCCCCCCCCCAGACATGAATGATGGAGTAAGAGAACAAAAAGATGTGACTGCTGGACTTACCTCTGAGTGGAAGAGAGTGAGACCAATCAGAACTCCGACCTGCGCTATGGAAATGAGACACAACATGGAGAGGAGCCACTTCCGCAGCTGGGCGCAGTAGTTGGTGTACAGCACCTCCACCTCCATGGCCAGGAACTTCTCCCGCAGCTGCCGCAGCGACCAGCCGGCGTGGTCGATGGTGTTGCCGCGCTCCCTGAAGAAGTCGTCGAGGGAGCCGAAGCTGATGACGTCTCCGTGGACCTGTCCCATCTGGTAGTACTCCTGCTTCATGGTGGCGCTCTTTCTTTTAATACCGAGATAAGGGGGTTCGTAAATTTCACATCAAGCAGTGGTAGTGTTTTCCAATTACCGCCTTTGTTCACAGTCTCTTACGTCCTCTGGCTTCGAAAATCCTCAATTACCATGAGACACACAACTGTCACACTGACAAATTCTATACAAGTCTAAATCACTTAGATACACAAGACATTCACAGGCTCCGTAAAAGTTTCTCAGAAGCAACAAGGTGCACTGCACTATAATTTCAATCCGAAATAAGATCTCTAGGTAGAATGGCAGCTGTTCTGTCCTCTATAGGCCTATATATATATATAGCAAGGCACACTTCGTTTCTTCCGTTATTTCGCAAAAGCCTCACTGAAACTCTCAAATGCCTTTACACAGAGCTTCATGCAAAAGAGTTTATGGTATTTCCATTCAACAAATGTCACTGGCTGCAATAATCTTAATGCGCTTGACCATTGCTGATTCACAAATTAGCCAGCGATGTTTGACTAACCCGAGGGCAAGAAAACAACCGTAGTTGGGGGCGTCGTCCAAAGTTGGTGATAAAGAACAATCCTTGAAATGTCACTGGGTGATAAAATAAAAATAACTGTGGAATACAGTAGATGTCAATGTGCTTCTCTTTCTTACATTCTCAATGAATTTTTGTTTTATGGCAGATGGCACAAAAATCTATACTAAAATAGATCTTGCATTTCATATACTGCTGTAGCTCAAGTTGTATGAGCACAACCCTGCAGAAACTTCAAACGTCCTTTCGCGACAACCCCTCTGGTTCATCTCGTTTCCTCTGAGCGTGTAATTGCGAGTGTCAGGAATGGATAGATTAACTGCATGAGGCCAACATAGCGGTACACAGCATTAAAGTTTGCTTTTGCATCAGAAGTGTGCACATCTGGTGTGACAGAACACTCTCTTCCTTCCTCTCGCTCACTGCGATTCCTCCTCGAGCATCACGCCACGGCGTGGCGGGAGATAAAAAACGCATCCTGTCCCATCTCGCATGCTCCATTTGCCTCCACCGCGAACCAAATCGATGCACTCACACTCGAAGAGGCAGAACAAATAGACACAATGCCATGTTGTCCTTTCGTCCAGCACGAAGTTATGTCAACACGTTGCAGGCACCTTTACATTTTCCCCTTCATCGTTAGAGACCTCATCTTTGACAGCTTGCTTGAATGCAATAACATCACTAATTCCTTTTTTTTTAAAGAAAGTTGAACTGACTATCCCAATCTTGACAAAAATTCTGATAACCCCGAGTATCACCCACGTACCTGAAACAATAAATTACAGTGAATAAAAAAGGAGGCTTGTATTACCACCACTTGTCTGTGAGTACAATACCTTTCTTGGTAATTTCTTGAGTATTGAGTTATTCTCAATTAAGAAATGCCATATCAGGCACTAGCATGTACAATATGGCACTGACATTACACTGTAAATACAATGACTCCACCACACATTCTCTTGTCTCTCCTTTTCAGCGTGTTCGGGAGCCTTTGCTTGATTTCCTGATGAAAGAATGAATCACCAGTTTCTATCCATGGCTCTCTCTTTCGGCAGTTTTGTGAAAGAAGAAGACGAAACAAACAAAAGCTGATGCAAGGCGTCACCCGTTGACAATACAGACACTGTCAGTTTGCTCTGCGAATCATTTGGTCGTCGGTGTCTTCGGCACTTGCACATTCAGGGTCTGGCATTGACGGCAGTCCGCGGCACTTCTCCTCAATTTCTGCAAGGTAAAGTGAAAGCAGAAGAGATATTTTCAGACTCAGATGTGTGTTATGACAAGGATATATTAAAGGCAATAGGAAATTGAAGCCAGTTACGGTAAATGCCATGCCATATGCCACGTAGACTTTGATAGTTTACCAGAGTACAATCAAATTATTAATGTGGAAAAAGTTTCATGAAAACTGGGTGTGAAACATGAAAGCTATGAAAGTCAAAGTTCCACACACTTTCACAGGACCGTGATGTGGTTGCAACCGCATGCATGCAAATCAGATGGAGCAATGACATCATCAACGCGCTCAACCCTATTTCGTCATGTGCATGATAGATTGTCATTAACACGCTTCTCTGCACATGACAGATTGTTGTTAACGCACCTTACTGCGCATGGTAGAATGTTGTAAACGCACTTCCCTGCGCA
This sequence comes from Diadema antillarum, assembly GCF_040938485.1. Lineage (NCBI taxonomy): Eukaryota > Metazoa > Echinodermata > Echinoidea > Diadematoida > Diadematidae > Diadema > Diadema antillarum. Next base: position 615,290 of record NW_027271244.1, on the reverse strand, counting down.
TGGCAGAATGTTGTTAACCCTATGTGCACTCCCAAACCCTAAAGACAATTTGCCATGCACAGGGAAGCACTGTAACGACATCTGCCATGCACATGACGATTTGCTTTGTACAAACTAGCTTTAGAAATGTTATGCTTGTGGTCTATGGTTTAGCAACGAACAGTTCCTTATCCTTTAATAAAATCATCACAGCTATGTAAATTTGATTAGATTTGATTCAATTTTTCATACATGTTCGCTACTGCCAAGCGAGCAATGATTGCTTATAAGCAAACAACCATAGCACCAATGGCTGCGAAGGACCACACGCAATGAAGGTAAGATGCTTTGCCTAAGGGCACAACCACTGCCACCAAAGAACTGGACACAAGAACCAGTTGATAGTCTGTGGTCTTGTACAATGAGCTACAACAGTCATAACACTCTCCATTGAATGATTTAATAGATACATGCTCCACTTCCAAACCAAGATGAAATTTACTAGTGGCTAGTTTGCAGTTCAATGGAATATACTTGTGAAAAGATTTCACTACTACCTAATCTTATTTATGATTGTATGTTACTAATATCATTGTCTCATGATAACATGTAAAACTTTGAAATTCTCTGACTTTCTGTCTCTTTGTCTGATTTTAGTGAAACTTTCACTGTTTTTGTCCTTTGATGTAACCCTTTTCGTTAAATTCAATGCAAAACGTGCATTGGAATACCATCGACATAATACACATACCTCCTGGTAGCATAGACTGAAATGTACACTGTACTCTTTGCAGTAAAGCAATAAACAAAACAAAACAAATACCCAAACTAAAAGTGAAATCACATATACAGTGTTTGCACAATCTAACTATTAAAGCTCTTCTCATTCAATTTTACACTTTTCATCAAAATCTGAACATGGAGTAAAAAATCAACAAAATACATACCACCTGGTAGTGCAAATTCAAGCTCATTCTGACAAGCAGGGTATTCAAAATGACACACGATAAAATGACATTACTTAAAAGTTGTCGGCACACACACAGGCAGAATCAGGGTTTGACTGCTGAAGGCAAGCTTGGGTGACTTTAATTACCTTGTGGTCTGATACATACACACATATATGCCACGCAAGGCGCCAGTATACCATCACTTTTTAGCCCTCCACATTGTCCAGATTGTTATCCGGACATTTCTGACCTCTTTTTCCTGTTCGTTCATACCAGTAAGTTGTGAGATTTCATCATCCAACACCAACACTGACCTTTAGCATGAGGAACCATTCCTACATGTACATGACGATTGTATAGGACTTTGTGTATGGCAAATATTGAACAAGGAAGTTTACATGTGAACAAATCACTCTTGCTTGGGGCAAATAAAACAGATAAAAGGAAAAAAAAAACACCTTACATACCTATCTACTGACATAATCCTGCATATGAACATATTTACAGAGTGCGGTACTGTAAAGCAAAATATTTTTGTGGCATGAAATTTTCACAAATTTCAGCCAACAGCCTTTTCTTGCAAAATGAAATTTTTGAGAAATTAAAATGCATGCAATTATTCCTGGTTTTACGGTAAGCCTATTTGGTACCATGGTGTACCAACTAAAAAAATTCCTATTTTTTCTTGAATCATCAAGAAAACTGTCTTTATTTCTTGCTTTCTACTTATCTCTCTCTGTTTGTCTCTTTCTCTTTCTCTCCTCTTTTCATTTACACAAACAAACCAATACTCTGCAACACAACTCTATCCAATGCATAATACCATAGTCCTCATTTTACATCAGAATGACAAGTAAATATATATTATTTAACCTCAGAGAGTGTTTGAAACAGATTCAAGAGGGAAAGAAAGTCATTTTGTGCTACGTACTGGACAGAAAGATGACAATTATGGTGATGGTGATGAATACAGTGATGATATACTGTATACCTCATATATTTAGCGAGTCTAAAAATTTTGCAAATCTGGACGACCCGACAATTTCGTAAGCATTAAAGCAATTCGCAATCATGGCATACAGTGATGAAATGTATGCATTCATGTTGGGATCAGAGTAGATGTTCTCCAAAATAGCACTGGATTCACACAATTCACAAAAAATAAAAACCTCAAGAAATATTGAAAGATCTTGAAGTTTTGACACTGCGACAGCAAACTTGATCTCAAAAACTTGCTGTAAAACTTCTCGCAAAACTTCCAACTCAAACTTGAGAAATTTCTCATACTCCCGCCAATCTTCTCGATGTTTGGATATTGTGAATATTTGCAACTGAAACTTCGTAAAGTTTGTCACGTGACCAGTCTACCACATATGACTTGGCAAGCTGTACTGCTGGATACGGCATTGTGTAGCGCCATCTCATGTCCATTATCATGCAGTTGTGCAATGTTGTCATGGCGACTATTTTCTCATCATCAGCACCAGCATAAATTGACGCGGCTATAACGATCCCAGTGCCGATTCTGTTTCCATGTCAACTTGTGTAATCCAATCACAATGATGATATAAATTTCACTGAGTAACTATTCAAGAATCTATTAATATTTATTGTATCTAGAACTGAAACATTGGGAAGTCTGGTGGCCACTGTAGATGGACAAGCAAACTTCAGGAAGACTTTGCAATCTATGGCTAGTGTGATCGCAGCTATTGTGTCATCTCAAGACATCCGACAGAGCCTTTTTTTTAAATTGATTGAGGCCAACTTAGGCCATTCATTCGGCAAAATAAAACACAAAAACACTGCAACAGCTTGCACTATATGTCTCCACAGATGTTTCAGGTCTGTATTTTACATCAATGGACTTTAACTTTGCTATTACCAATGACAATCTTTATACATGAAATGTCTAGTGTTTAAATGGTGGTAATGGAAAAAGGTTCAGGGATCCCACTTACCAAGCATTCTCTAGCCACTTTGCAACCCAACCTATTTCCTCTTCCCTCTCTCATATATACAAGTTGCACCTCCGAGCCTTTGGAGTGTGTGCCTGTGGCTGTTCATGACACCAACAAACAGCTTCCAATTTGAAGATTACCACAGCAATCAGAGTTGTGAAGAACTGCAAAACCACACCCTCAAAATACATTTAACCATTGAGAAATCTAGTCCCATCCACATCTCTGCATGGCACCAGTAATGACTAATAGATCTACAATATTGCTGAAGAAAAACCGAAGCTAATCTCCTGTTAACGACTGAAGTCAGTCGTGAAACTGGAGCTCATTCCTCCTCTCCCTGGGTGTTTAGAGAATCAACAACATCCCAACTAACATTTGGGCAGCGGTCTCTGTTCTGTTTAAAGCTGGCAGAGACAAAACAAAGAATCTCCTTACAAAATACAGTGGGAGGAAGAGGAGAAGGGTTTCAGGTATGTCATATTATTAACCCGTTGAGGACGGGCTGATTTTGCTACAACACGCATTTCCCATAGATGCCTGCCTGAGTATACTCGGGACTCGTCCTTAACGGGTTAAGTGTGATCATACACACACACATACTCACACATACTATACACACACAGACAAGAAAACTTAATGATCTACAATGTAGGTCACTGTCACTCAACATATAAATGTTTCTTAAACTTCCTCCACATGAACTCTGCCATGAAATTTCGAAGGCTTTTTTTCAAATAAACTATCTTGGGCAGCTCCTCCACTTCCAATTTTGCCATACTTCTATCCACTTTGTCTTTCAAGTGTTCCAACGTACTAAAATACATAATCTATCTTGGTCACATAAGTTCTTTCTCTCTCTCTCCTATCAGCTTTTAAAAGCTGGTTTGTTGGGGCTTTTCCTCTGCAGAAGAGTGAGAAAGATTAATCATGAAAAGATTTTGAGCTTTTTTTGTTGTTGTTGTCCTGAATGCGATTTGAATATCCAGGTCATCAGAGACTCCAACCCAAAGCACCTTCTGATCTGGAGATTCTCCCGCCTGAAACCCCTAGCAAACGGGAGACTCCAAGTTGATGTGTGCGAAGCGCGAAGTTCCTAGGGTTCTAGACGCTCTCTGGTGCTATTTTTTTAACATACAATGGCAATAAGTAGGACATCCTTTCCAATGGGAGACATAGAGCCAGGGCGGGAGTAATTAAATCTCAAGCGGGAGAACAGGAGATTTTGCAAAAATGGGTTTTCGGCGGGAGATCTCCAGTCGAAAACGGGAGAGTTGGAGTCTCTGGGTCATTGCACCTCTTGCTAACTCTTCTCTTTTATCTTTTGTTATCCTCTTTCTTTGTTCCATTCATTTGCTGCTCATTTTTCTTCACATCCATCAATCTATCTCATCTATCTATCTATCTGTCTATCTATCTATCTATCTATCTCATCTATCTATCTCATCTATCTATCTATCTATTTGTCTATCTATCTATCTATCTCATCAATCTATCTATCTATCTATCTATCTATCTATCTATCTCATCAATCTATCTATCTATCTATCTATCTATCTATCTATCTATCTATCTATCTATCTATCTAACCTATAACTATCTATCTCATCTATCTATCTCATCTATCTATCTATCTATCTATCTATCTATCTATCTATCTATCTATCTATCTATCTGTCTATCTATCTATCTCATCTATCTATCTTATCTATCTATCTATCTATCTACAGTTGAACCTCTCGTATCCAGACAAGTCGGGACCGGGGCTCATCCGGATAAGGGATTTGGCCGGATACGGGAGACTCAATGCTTTATACACGTACATATACGTAGCCCATTGTAGTACCACATGTAGTAATGTGTATACTGCAACCTTTTCATTGTTACATTTGGGGATGTTAAAATGTCTGAAGGTAAGCAATTTGGAAGGAAATTTGATGTAATGTATGTTAATCATGTTGGAAGTAATATGTAATTCATGTGTGTTTGTGTAGGAGTTCTCAAGGAGTTGGGAATCCCCCTTTCCTCCCGTGATTATAAAAAAAAAAATCACGGCGAGATTGCGTCCGTATAATAGAGAGATCCGGATAAAGGGAGGCCGGATAAGAGAGGTTCAACTCTATCTATCTATCTATCTATCTATCTATCTATCTATCTATCTATCTATCTATCTATCTATCTATCTATCTATCTATCTATCAATCCATCTCTCTCATCTATCTATCTATCTATCTATCTATCTATCTATCTATCTATCTATCTATCTATCTATCTATCTATCTATCTATCTATCTATCTATCTATCTATCTATCTATCTAACCTATAACTTTTTTTCTCCCTGCCTTGTGTATCTTACCTCTCCAAAGGACCACATATATATATTTCTAGGAAACAACACAGTCACTGCATTCTTTTCTTTGAAACAGTAACAATCAATACATATTTCTCTGTACAGTTGCAAAAATGATGAAGTCCATCAATATTAAAAGTCAGTGATAAATGAATTTTAATTTTTAATGGCTGCATAGTCGGTTCTGGTGGCAATTGCAGTGCAGGAATCCTATATGCTGCCACTGGGCCTGGCATATGTTTGTCATTGTATTTTCCATCAAGACTGTATTTACGGATATGGTTGAACAGGGGAAAGGACAAAACAACAATGACAACAACAACAACAACGAGGAAAAAAAAAGAGCGACAATATGGACGGATCACTGATTTATGACCTATTCCAATCACTGCAAAACTGCCACGGCACGAAATAGATGCAAATGAATTGAATTCTCCGCTGGTTCTGCGGAGACACGCAATTGCTCGCCTACTGTCATTACAGCCTATCCTTGCTTGGCGTATGTTTCCCCTACTTGGCCAGCAGCTATCATGTTCTGCTTTCTGCGGACTTAACACGAAGTGATAACTTGCACCTGATATCCTGCCCATTGCTCTCCGGAAAAGGGTGACGCAGCAGAGGGCATTAATCAGTCGCATCAAGGGGAAGAATTCTGACCGGACTGAAAAGAAGTGGCGGAGGGGTGGGGGGGGGGGGGAAGTAGTTTGGTATATATCCAAGGGAATGTGTGGTTGTTTTTTTTTCAGAAATTGTGCTTCAGAATTGAAGCAAATTTCTTCCTGACGATTGCTTCCATATTGCCATTTGCCATAACAGGGCACATATGCATGCCTTTCCCTCAATTTGTGATAGTGGCTCTTCACGTTTCTTTCACCTTGCCATTGCCTTCAATCTTTGTGCCCACTCTATCCCATAATCCTTGTACGATCTAGTCTGCCACTTTAGCTTCAACCTATGCAATCACCCTGACTTTCTATAAAGGATAAAAGTCTTGTAGTGTCGCTCCAAACTCTTCATTTTGGGTTACATATACCTGACAAGTAGCTTTAATTTAGAATAGGTGTAGAAATTAAACTGTGATTTCTTTCTTTTTCCCTCTATCTAGCTATACAGATCTATTTTTCTATACACACATACATTTTACATACATACATACATACGTGCACACATACTGCATATAATTTCATGTACACGTGTATTCATATTCTAAGCTTTTGAGGTAAAAGACAGTAAAGATTCCTCAACATGGTGATGGAATATTAGTTGATAGCCTGATGCATCAAGAAAAGAGAAGGTAAAACAGGATGATGAACACTCTAAAGTCAAAGGCACATACAGCCTTCATTGCCATGATGTGAGTATGAGTCTCCCAGCTCAAGAGTTTTTACATCAGAGAGAAAGAATTGAATCATGCAGTTGTAGTGAAACAGTCAATGCTGCCGTGCTAGAAACTTTGGTGATAATGCAGTGTATGCATTTCAAAGTGACATTGATATCAACAGCCATTTCTGACTTCCTCTAGCATCTACAACATGAGGGGTTGGTATCAAAAAAGAATCAGAAGCAGCACTAAACAGCAATATAAACAAACGGGCGTCTAGGTGATAGCTGCATCGGAAGCCTCCACGGCACTTTGACTCGGCGAATTCCTGTCTGTCACATGGGTTTCAAAGTAAGTCCCATTCCTCTGATGCAGTTGCTAGGCAACCGGGGCACTTGCGTCAAACAACCAGCATGTAACAATCGTCGAGATTACAGAGAGTTTGGTCCAAACTTCCTTCATGCTTGTTCTTGTGTTTCGATCTTTCTCAAAGAAGAGCTAGTTTGACAAGTAGATTGCCTATCAACTGAGTTGCCATGGCAACACTCAAGCCATTCTTTGGAAATGGCTAAACCTGTAACAAAGATGTATTACAGGTTGACGGCATCCTCATGGTCTTCACGGCTCATTTGAGAGATATCAATGATGAGTTGAAAACAAGCGACGTATACTCGTAATTCTCACAAATTAAGGAATTAAAAAGACCAAAAAAAAAACACTAAACCACATTCACAGTCTCGACAGAAACATAATGTTACTTTATTTTTAGAATGAACATGAAGACATCATAAAGAAAGCAATATTTTTATCAAGACCTATTCAGCATTTTTTTTTCTTTTTTGAGGGATGAGAGAGCCACTACAGGCTAATAACCTGCTCTTGCATGGCTTGTATACACTTACGTAGGTTCTGTCACGTCATTTCGTTGAAATACTGGGTCAGTTCACAATCATTACTGATTAAGTATGTAGGTGCAGCGACTCCAACTCTCATGCTAGAGATTTAATTTTTTCCCACTGAATATGTATTTTCTCCATCTTAAAGTATAGCTTTTTCCTGCCCAACTTGAGTTTATAGTCATAACACATTCAAAAATAAAGCAAAGGTAGTACCAGTACTATTACCCCAGAGCTATGGACATAGTGCCTTGTACATGTGCTCCTGATATGCACTTGTGAATTACACTCATGTTGCCCGATCACATACCCCATTAATTTTATAAAGCAACTTTGTTTATGTTTACGTCCCTCACATCGTTCAATGCATAAAGCTGATGCAACTCTGTAACGTTTTCTATTTTCGTGGGCGGACATTTGTGTAATCATAAATGTGAAGCGGGTTATGGAGGCCGGTGGCTGGAGTGAACAAAAACAAACCCAGGTCACCACATAAATCTAATTCTGAGAAGAAATTATCCATTCCACTTCGGCAATTTACTTTTCGAAATTCTATGCAACCATTAGACATGGTTCATTTTTACATTCCTGATAACCACAAACAATTTCATTGACACACGCTACATAAAGCTAGAGCTCACATACACGTTGGCCTATGTGTAATCAATAGGTCTAGAGCCCCACTAATGTTAGAGGTTCTAACGTTAGTTGTCTTCATCTAATTTTTTAGGAAATGTAGTGAAACTAAAAATAATGAAACTGAAATATTCACCTAGATCTAACGTTAGGTCATTCAATGCAGGCCTATCTGACTTCAGTTTAGAAGCTAAACATCTTATCTATGAGTAGGTACCAGGACTCTGTTACATCTACTAGCTTCTAGTTCTAGCATGAGTTAGCCAGGTACCGACTGTTCGAGGGTCCAGACTAAGGCACAAAAGCACAAGTAAAAGTCTAAAAAGACAACATCTGTATTCTTAATTCTAAGCAAGATAGATTCAACAAGTAGAAATCTACAAAAATGATAATGAACAATGTTCATGTACCTGCTTTTCTAGGAAGATACCTCACTGAAATATGCTTATGGATCACGCAGAATTTACATGCATCAGCACAGGGCTGATTCATTCCTGGCATAAAGTCATAATTTTGGTCCCCAAAATTTTGTCATCAGATCGGATTCTGCCGTTTAGGAAAGGGTCTCAATTTACCATCCCTCCATCATTCTAGAGATGTTTTTTACACTCTGAAACTTAATTATTTGTATTCCTAGAGACTTAAGCTTTCCAGAAATGTATAATTCACTTTATTTATGAATATCAAGCTATTTTTCCTATGATTACTACTTTAAGCATACATGTTATTTCAACAAAACACCTTGCTGATCGACGCCTTTCATCATGTGTTTACAAGGCAAAATTCTCCCTGCCTGAAGAAGGAAGGGGAACCATCTCAACAGAATTCAGTTCATGGATACAGTACCAATCGTTTAGCTCTCACAGTGAAATAGATTTGGCACATATACGTGTATATATACATGCTGTGCTATGATGTGATTGCAGATCAGATGAAGGGGCTGGAGTATACAAAATGCATAGAAGGGAGCGGCACCAAGACCTGTCATACCGACACGAAAAGAGGCGTCAATTTATGAGTGTCCGTTTGGCTGGTCTCCACACCACTTTATTAAAAAGTTCAAAATTTATGAGGGGGTGGCAGGGGTGCAGCTAGGTGGGGTAGCTAGGTAGAAGGGGATCCAGAGAAGATACACATTGTGGGTAGCGGACAATTACAGACAAATACTGGAGGAATGGGCTGTTGAAGCCCAGTAGTAATGATTTATAGGTGAATATGAGAGACTCCTGGGGGCAATTCTGGGGACGAGAGAATTGCCATAGTCCACACTATCTCTCTTGAGCATCTTCTGATTTGACCTTTTCCCCTATCATGCAGCAAAACATACACAACAGATGCAACTGTACAAACTTGTATACCTGTTTGTTACTAAGCTGCGCGAAGTGTGAAAGACATTTTGCTAGCTTGTTTGGCCGATTCTCATTGGGAAATATTGTGATGTTTTAAAAAGAGTGCAGTGTTTGGTATTCCTGCTCATACAGAAATATATACATGTATATTCACACCATGTACCATATACCTCCACAATGCGTGTGCCCAATGAGGTTCACAGTGTGTTGAACCAAGGAGGTACTAGGCGAGCTCGCCTAGTACCTCCTTCGTTGAACTCACCTGCCATGGCTATACGACATAACAATAATAGTCTCAAGGTATTAATTACTAGTTATTAGATGAGATTGTGTGAACCTGACTCCTCTTCTCACTGAAATTCATCTTGGAGTGAACTCTAGGGAACCTTTGCAAGAACGACGTGGCCACTAGTTGAGCATACCATGTGCAAAATTTGCTTCTGCTAATGCGCGCATGCTCAAATATAAAAAACCTCCTGTCCTGGGGAAAACGAGAACGGTTCTCAGCCAAAATACATGAAGCATTCGGTCCCAATGTTGGGCACAATTGAGCAGCCAGCCAATCAGCAATCTAGTCTTGCGTGTCAGTCAAACACCACAAATCGGTTTACTTTTCATACATCACCCAAAATCGCTACGTCTGCATCCACACAGAAAAGCAAAACTGCATAGAAATGGGGACGGGAGTCCGAGTGCGGGACTGTCACAGCTGATTGCTCCCGCATCCTATCAGTCTTCTCATCATGTAGCGAAAGTTCCCTATTTACATCCAAGATACATTGTATGTGATATTTTCACAAAGTCAGTACAGTAGTCTCCGAACAATGGGGTCCCAGTTTATATTATATTACTCTGCTTAATCTGACAGAAAATTTTGTTAAATGGGTGCACATAAAAATTCTGAAGGAACCCTGAGGTGCTGACAGGCAATAGATTGCTCAGTTTCACATTTTAATAAGTGAACTGTGTTGTGTACAATGAATTTGCTGTATGACTAATAAGTAGACCCACATTTATGCATGCCATATGTACAAACCACCAGCACCAGTACTACACACACTACCCAAACTACACATAAAGTGACATGCTAATTACTACACACATCTAACCAGCTCTTGAGAAAAAACAGGGGATACTGTAACCAGAAATATTCATCTGCATTCTTATTTTGCAAATTTTGCTAAAGCCAAGATTTGCAAAATTAAAATTCACACAAAAGTTCTTGTCTACACTTGAATGCAGTGTATGGCAATTCATAAAATTTCATGATGCAAAAAAAAAAGGTCTGCCAGCTCCCATTGGCAAAGATTTCATGCCACGAAAACTTGTTGGTTTACAGTAAGCACGGCTCCAATGAGACTCTAATCTTTCCTCATGTCGTTCATGGAAAATAAACTTACATGCTGTATGGGTACCATCAAATCTATGAGAACTGCAGAATATGCTGCATCATGTGGCTGCATGCATTCCCAAAATAGGAGTCTAGCTGCACAAATTTTGAGAAGTGTTCAAGTAATCCCGCAGCAAAACCCAGGGATCAGTTGCAAAGACGTATGTTGTCTTCCTTTCTGTGAAAAATTGGAGTTTCTGCAAAGGATGTTGTGTGACTTTAATAATTCAGTCTTATCACAACTGTCAGAGAGATGAGTTGTGGCTGTATAGTGACATACCGCGCCATGGGTGAAACACAAGATAGGTGTATCATTAGTGCGTGGTATCTGTCACATGAATGACACATGTATGCTCGCTGGCAAATTGAGTGCATCACTTAATTGGGTTCGAAATGTTCTGCTCGATGCTACCCAATCATGCAGAAACTTATTGTATCTTTTCGCACATACTTGTATTCACTTATCAGACGCTGGAGTCACTCCTGACATTTCCAATACTTGAAATGACTGATAGCTCTAATCGTCTTCTGCGACAAATTAAGCTAAGCTACTTGAGTTGACGTTCTCGGCTACGAGCGGGGTTTAGTTTCCTCTTGACACCCACACAACAATTTGTACATCATTGCTTCTTCTTTTTTCCTTTTTTTCCTACTCTTAACTGTCACTACAAATAAATCCTCCTCAAAACAAGAAAAATACCGCTACGTAAAGGTACTGATGTGAAGTCCACTGGAAACATCTTGCTCAAAAAATTTGAATCAAAATTGCGAGCGCAGGTCAAAAATAAATAGGGCACGAAGATCCTTGAGGAGTTTTGGGGAGGATCACCAAACAGATCGTATCATTGATTTCCCTTTGGCAAGCAAATTACAATAAGGAAGGCAAGCCATTGGACCAAGCAGGAATATACCCCAACATCTTCTTTTTCTTGGTTACACATTTTAGGGAGCGTGGAGGGGCAAGAAACTACTGTATGAGATGGGGTTAGATTGGGGTTAGTGATATGGGGTTGGTTTGGGTTGTGATAATACTCACAGTACCTTTACATGAAAAGGAGGAAGATTGAATCAAATACAAAGCTGAAATTTGGTAGGACAGTTTCTTCTGATATCTAGATCAAAGATGAAATGGGTATTATCTCCATGGATTTACCTAAGTTTTACTACTTGATCATAGAATCTCTCCTGTATATCTATCGCCTCTCTCTCTCTCTCTCTCCCTCTCTTTTTTTTTCTCTCTCTCTGTGTTTCCTTATTTATGACAGAGAATAGTTATTCATCTAAATGTTCAACTGAATGTTTATAAAGATTTTTATCTTGTTTTCTGTAGAAAAAAAAGAAGAAAAAATAAAAAATAAAAACACTTTTGGCAAGAATTAGTTCATGTTATTTGTCTTTTAACCTGTTTGTCTCTCTTTTATTTTGATTTCATTGTCATGTACAGCTAAGTATATTTCTTTAGGAAATGTGCAAAATAAAATGTATTTCTATTAATTATTATTATCATTATCATTATCATTATTGTTATTCTTTTTATTATTGTTATTATTATTATCATTATTATTATTGTTATTATTATTATTATTATTATTATTATTATTATTATTATTACTATTATTATTATTATTATCATTATTATTGTTATTATTATCATTATTATTATTGTTATTATTATCATCATCATCATTATCATAATCACTGTCATCATTATCATCATTATTACAACAAATCCTTACTTTTGTGCCACTATCTCAACTGAAACAAGCAACTCAATGTGCAGCTACATGTATCTGGCAAGAAACATCGAGCACATCCCCCCCCCCCCCCATGAAAAAAAGTGTGAGAAAGATAACCTAGATTGAAAATGAAGCCCAATGTAACTTGACTTGGGAATTTATGAGAAGGAGCGACATGTCATCTGTTAAGCAATGCTTATCTAGTCCATCGTAATAGCTCCTAACAGAAAAATACTTGAAGTGATTATCTACACCAAAAGTGGGTTATTTTGTTAATGGGTTTTCTTGTTTCTCTTGTGCTGTATTTTTTTTTTGTTTTTTTGTTTTTAGAAAATCACCTTTCCAAAGTGAGCTTCACATCAGATATCTAGGTTATCATATTGTCCCAGGTACTGATCAAGGTGTTCGATGAAGAAGTGTTTTCACTCTCCAGTAATCCCCACTCTCCTTTTTTTCCCCAAACTTGGCTGCATCTTTATCATTTTGTTTTCTCCTTGAGTCATAAAACAACAACAACATAGCCTGCTTGGAGAACAAGGTATTTGATAAATACATGAGATGGGAGGGGGTGGGGGGGGGGGGGGGCTTGCTCACACCTTTACAAAGCTTGGTGACATTAACTGTTTTCCCTGCGGGTATGGTGTGTATCCAGCCGGGAAAGGCATGATCCATCATGTTAGATTAGAACAAATTTGTTTCTTCGTGAGCAGCAGTCGGGAGGGATGGCCTAAAATGTCCTCACGCACCCATCGAGGTTCACCGACTCTGTGAGAATGATAGTGCTCTGACCCACATCATGCACTTCCAAAACTCTTATCTTTCACTCATTATTCTCCTCATCTTTTCTTTTTAATTCATGACGACGGAAAATTTTAAGGTTCATCACATGCTCTTCCTCCCTTCACATTCTGCTGCTGCTTCTGCCAAATAAGAAAAAGAATGAATAAATGAATAAACCCCCGAAAACAAAACAAAAAGTACTTCTAGGAAAATTAAAGGCTGGAAGTGTAACTACTCTGAAGCTGCTAGGATAATCTCATATCTAGGAGTAACGCAAATATGAACAGGATATTGATGTAGAATGGCACCAAATAAAGAGTGTCACTAAAAGCCCCTTAAAAACTGTCCACCAAGAACAGCTAAATGTCAACCTTTTAGTGAAAATTATTTTGTTGTAGAACCAAGTTGCTTTGGTTTCCCCTTGAAAGACACACAATAATACAGTTAGGCTTCACTAGTTCGTGATTTATCTCAAGGTCGACAATCTTTAGATAAATCTCCAGATAATTTGCCAGCCTGGTCCAAACTTATCCCGATCTGAATCTTGAGATTTTATCTCAAATTCCACTACCATTTTCAAATTAGCATCACAATCTGATGGTGATAATTTGCCAGTGTAGCCCAATTTGTGATGATCCCACTGGGATAAGCACATATCTCATCGTGCTTTGCGTGTCCAACTCCATGACAATTAAGGCACTGCCATATGGGACACAAGGACCCCGTTTACAGTGCGGGGCAGAGCCGAGCCGCGGCCGAGCTCGGCCGAGCTCGGCCGAGCCCAGCCTCAATTGCGAGGCCGAGCCCCGCAATTTTGTCTGTTTACACTGCCGAGCTTTTGATTCAAACCTTTCAATTTTTGTCGTAGTGGCGCTCTGCTTGTAAACAAACGCAATTTGGTACTGTCTGGTTTTCAGACCCTTTGCCAACTGAATTCCGTGGCGACGAAGTCGCCGTTCGGGCAAAGGCCTTCAGCGAAGGAAAAAGTCCTTTGCAGGACAAAACCACCTTAAACTATACTAGTTTTCGACGTTGAGGGGGTTAATATCCTGAATAGCGAAATAGTAAAGGCAGAGGGTTTGGAAGCCAGACTAAAATTGGCCTCGTATTTGGCCTTTTGTGCATTTACACTGAAATGAAGGTGGGCTCGGCCGCAGCCGAGCTGTGGAAGAGCCTCGCACTGTAAACGGGGTCCTAAACTAAATAGCAGACGTGAAAAAATTGTGCAGGTGTATCAATTGATCAGTGTATGCCATTTTCAGGGTAGTTAGCATGCTCTAATGTTGGGGATAATGATACCCCGATTGCCTATCTCAGACCATTGAAGACTTGTGACACAAGTTTAGGAATAATTGCTCTATAATAACTGGACATTGTCACAAACTAGTCCAGCCTAGCCTTTACAATATATGCTGCAGCACGCATTATGAACATATTCTCAAATGAATGCATTATCAAACATATGAAGAGTTTGTTTGCAAAAGCCGATAAGTCTGTATTTTCCAAATGGAGATATTTGCGATAAAAGGTCAAGAAAAATAAAGAGAATAATAAGAACATTTTTGCTTCTTTTGACCATAACTTTAAAAATATACCTGTATATGTAGTGACCAATATATCATTTAAAAGGTATTATTTTGTACGTTATGACAGATGTCATACTTCAAAATCTTCAAAAATGGACTTATCGGTTTTTGAAAAACAAACCCTTCACATATTTCCATATGAATACCAGTACATTGTTAATGACAGATCAAAAATTATGAAAAAAATATCTCTGTTTTTAGACAAAACAATGATTTGTTTAGATTAGATTAGATTTGATTTGATTTGATTTCCACTTTGTGTAAACAAAGGCAGAGAAGAAACATAACTGAATTATAATGTTTATTACTATACGATAACATTTTGTCTTTTTCTTTATGGACATACAAAAATCATCTTAACGTAAATTCTAATAACATATAAATTTGTAACAAATGGTACAAATGTAACAGTCATAAGAACCAAAGTAGGGTAGCCTAAATTGAAAACACAGGTTGTATGACTCAGGCCCCCCAGAATTTAATGACTAATCAAAATCAAATAATGCTACTACTACCCCTTTAAAATCATGTGCAATGCAATGAAAATGTTTTTCTCATCACATTTATATTTTTAAGCTTATTGTCGGCACATATGGAACATTCAAGCTCAGCCAAATAATAAGAGGACATTATTGCCACCCACTTAATCCTTCAACTAAAAACACTTTCCATTTGAATCCTGTTAAGACAGACTGATTTCCTCCCATCAGATAATTAGACATTTTACACACTGATACTGAGTAGGTAAGAGTATACAAATATTGACTGCTCATGAGGATGATGGTGGATATTATCATTCCCGAGGTGCTTTTCATACCGACCCTTCTATCACCCCGAGGCGTAAGCCGAGGGGTGATGGAAGGGTCGGTATGAAAAGCACCGAGGGAGAGATAATTTCCACCACCATCCGAATACAGAGCAGTTAATATTTGTTTTATATACCTCATCGTTTAAGACTTAACCAAGATCTAGGGCTAGGCAAATACGAAGTAAATTCTAACTGTTAGTGTTAGGCCTAAACGTTAGCCCTAAAATCAGGCCACAGCCTACGCTTGCTTGCATGGTTTTCGTGCATTTCGTAAACTACAGGGCAGTACCCAGTACGCACGGTGCATTGTACTCACTCACACGTTCTTCGGCGAGCTCCTGCATAAAATCTTGGCAGAGGATTACAGTATACATCCAGTTTCCCGTCGCTCGTGTTTTAATTCGATATTTCCAACATGCTGAGATTTGTCTCTGCTTCGGGATCCTACGAAACTCTAATTGCAAAGTGTACAATCTTTGATCCAGCTCACTTAAATCACGATCCAGCTCGATCACCATGCCACGTTGAAACATGCCTGCTGTGCGCTAGTGCGATGATTTTGCATGTGTTTATACGATGCGCGTAGTGAACGTCCTTGGGTGGAGGGGTTGCGGACACCGCGCGCGAAGTCTAGTGTACTTGTTATGTGTACAAAAGTGGCGGAGGGTTTACGAATTCTATCACGAGGGTTTTGCCTTTCTATCACGAGGGGTTTGCCTTTCTATCACGAGGGTTTTGCCTTTCTATCACTTACATGAAAACCCTAAGGCAAGATAGACGGGACTACACCTTGTCACGTGATATACTTTTGACCAATCAGTGATACGAATCTCACTTATGAGGTATATAATAGCTGATCATATAACACGCCACCCACATCAGCCTGAAACATAAACTGTTAAGAAGGAGGAAAAAAGTTACAGGCACACACAAAAAAAGAAGAAGATCCATTTAAAACAAACCACTACATACTTACAAAAAGGATAAATATGACACTCTTCAGAAATGAGCGATTTTATCAGTCAACCAGGGATTCTTCGGTCACCTTATTTTCTGGCTCCAAAATAAAAGCAGCAAGATGAAGACATGATATTCTCATGTGGACAGACAAGCAATATCGAGGCCGGGGGGAGGGGGAGAGGAAGAGTTGAGGAAGATATGAAATATTGTCTGTGCCGAGGTGTGAAAACAAACAAGGAAACATGACCAAGGAATGTAGAAGCTCTGGGAAAATACACAGACCAGAAGCGAGGAATGTTGCACCAGGTGTACCTCTTCCACACAGATGCTTTTAGTCTGACTACAAGGCAATATGATTTTTTTTTTTCTCTCTCTAAAAGAGATGATGTCAAAACACGATAAGCATCAGCCTTAACCCGTCGGGGGCCAATCCCGAGTATGCTCGGGCAAGCCTCTATGGGAAATGCATGTTGTAGCAAAATCAGCAGGTTAAGCAAGGACTATCCCAACAGTTTCAAGAGATGTGAAATGACAAAACTACTGTAGTTGCAGTTATTGCATTAGTGATTTTGAAGAATGTGAATGGGGGAAGGGGGATAGTTGGAGGTATTATATAGGAATTACCAGCAAACAGTCTGGAATCAAGGCTAGGTTGATCAAAATGACAGTAAAGCAAGGATTTGTCTCCTCAAGAGTGTCAGATTGGGACATGAATGATGAACTTGCATCTGCAATAGAATGTTTTCAAGCGAGATGTAAGAGCACACTGTCAGAGTTTAGTGCAGGGATAAATCAAAGGGAGTTATTAAAACTATTACATTCTATGGAAGATCAATTCACTCAAGAGGTCTATATGTCTAACCCATTGTATAATTTCATTCCCTGCAAGATTCTGAGAGCCCACAGACTTTACACAGTAGGTTTACCCATTAGGTTTTTATTGACAATTGGTTAATGTTACTGTAAAAGTGGAAATATTCATACTCGCAGAGACCCCAACCCCAAGCACCTTCTGATCTGGAGATTCTCCCGCCCGAAACCCCTTACAAACGGGAGACACCAAGTTGATGTGTGCGAAGTGCGAAGTTCCTAGGGTTCTACGGTTCTAGATGTTGTTTGGTGCTATCTAAGGCTCATTTTTTTCAACATACGATAGCAATAAGTAAGAAATCCTTTCCACCGGGAGACATAGAGCCAGGGCGGGAGAAATTAAATCTCAAGCGGGAGAACAGGAGATTTTGCAAAAATGGGTTTTCGGCGGGAGATCTCCCGTCGAAAACGGGAGAGTTGGAGTCTCTGTACTCGTACGACATACTCCCTGATGATCTACAGAAATTCATTGTACAGTCCCTCACATATAATCAGTGCATACATGTGTATGTTCTCTTTCATACACCTCCTTTACATACTATGCATTCCCCATTACAGTCAAGATGGCACTGGAAGAACAGACTGTTTGTTTGGAAACTTGAAGTCTTGCTGCAGTCATGCATCACCAAATCTGCTGTCAACCCAGCCGCCAAGAAAGAGAACTCCACCAATGGCGGTAGGATTAATATTTCCAGGGGAGACAGAATAAAGTTGTCATTCTATTCACTCGAGCATGCAGAGTCAAGACTATATATGTAGCTTCATTAGTATACCATACATACAAATACACGCACAGAGCTAAGCCATCTCAGAGGGCTTGTCAACTGGATATTGTCACGCACACTATGGTCGTCTGAGAACAAGAAGGGCTTTATCACAATTCTGGGGGTAGTGAGTTATCGGTATCATTTTGTAGAGCTCGATCTCCTCTACACTACGGTGTTAATTTTAAATGATGCTAATTTTCACTAAAATGTTAAAAATTTAAACCACAGGGATGCTATTTTACCCTATATTTGGAACAGTGCTTAAAAATCTACCCACTTTTGATCAAATAAACTTTTAATTTCATGAAAGTTGATTGTTTTTATTTATGCTCAAATCTAGGAATGCCATAGTGCCCTTCTGGTTCTCAGCTGACGATATGAAGGGAAAGACAAAGTCAACCACAACTTGCTGAATTGTTCAAATGTGAGTCATATTGCAAATTATTACACAGGTTCAAAACCTGCACAATTACTTGCAATATAAATCACAATTAGCATCATGAATTTCAGCAAAATTATCATCATCAAATAGGGCCCTACATGTAATTTTTTAGATTTCCCTCACATGTTTTTATCACCTAGAATTTCAAACAAAATTTGTTCAATTACTCTGGAAATTTTATACAAAACACAAGAGTACACTAGTGGAGGATGCTACCAGTCTTACAAGAGAAAAACAGTGGATTGTTACACCCTTAGACCCCGTTTACAGTGCGGGGCTGGGCCGTGCCGCGGAGCCCAGCCTCAATTGCGAGGCCGGGCCCCGCAATTTTGTCCGTTTACACTGCCGGGCTCGGCGGGGCTTTTGATTCAAACCTTTCAATATTTTGTCGTAGTGGCGCTCTGCTTGTAAACAAATACAATTTGGTATTGTCTGGTTTTCAGACCCTTTGCCAAATGAATTCCGTGGCGACGAAGTCGCCGTTAGGGCAAAGGCCTTTGCCGAAGGAAAGAATCCTTTGCAGGACAAAACCACCTTAAACTATACTAGTTTTCGACGTTGAGGGGGTTAATATCCTGAAAAGCGAAAGATACAGGCAGAGGGTTTGGAAGCCAGACTAAAATTGGCCACGCAATTGGCCGCGCATTTGGCCCAGTTTGCGTTTACACCAAGAAAAGGCCGGGCTTGGCCGCGGCTCGGCCACGGCCGAGACCACCTCCAGAGCGAGGCCAAATGCGAGGCCAATTTTGGCCTCGCATTAGGCCTTTTGCGCGTTTACACTGAAGCGGGGCTGGGCACGGCCGCGGCCAAGCCGCGGCCGAGCCTTACACTGTAAACGGGGTCTAAGTGAGTGATAAACACTCTCACAACTGTCAATCCAAATGTACACATGGATTATATATTGCTCTGTTTCTTGCCCGGCAGTCACCCATGCATTATGTTCAGCTGCTTCCATTATTAAGGGGAGTCTCACTTGTACTCCTGTAGAGAGTTTGTTTTGTCAGTTTGCAAAGACAAAAAAAAAGTTGAATGAATAAAAAAAAAATCCATGTCAAAGCAGCTCAGTAGGAAAAAAAAAAATGACTAAACTCTCACATCAGCATCCCCATTCACACTGTCACTGGGCCTGGTGGTAGGTTGCTTACATCAACCCCAGACTCAGATCCACACTGAGCCTATTTGCCTACAGTTTCAAAGGAAAATTTTCCTGAGGGGAAGTAATGGATTCAGGAAATTCAGAAACATATGTGACAAAAAATCTGTAAAATTCGGAGGAAGGTTGGAGAATCTGATCCATAAAGCTTTATGAATCTATAAGGTTTAGGTTAATTACATATTACATCTTCTGTAGATGAGAGCTCACAGCAATTTTGTGGTGTCACAGCAGAAGAGCAACAGATGGTAAATATCAATTTCTATTGGACAGCAAACGAGCACATGATCTAGGTCCTGTAGAAGGTATGGGAAATAATATTTGCTGTATAGCATATCACTAATAGGTCAAGCTAGTATGTGCATTTCGAAAAGAAGTTGGGATATGTGATATTCTTTAATGATTACTTTACATCAATATTATGATATGATATTTGAGTTCTTGCATAGTTCATATCTGCAGTCTGTAGCATTATGAAATTCACAAAAACTTTACACATTTACTACTTTCGAACAGATTGTCCAATTCTTCCTCAAACTCTCACTGATTGTTGTACTAATCGTTATGCCTTTGTGGAAAACTTCCCCTTTACATACCAAATAGATGCATCTCTGTTCGGTCTGTGCTCACTTTAAACTTCTCATTCAACACTCAACTCTCATTACCGTAACCCAGAGTACGCCAATCTGGATAGCAGCAACCTCCCACATATGCGAATGAGCAGAAAACAATGTAAGCATTTAAATGCTTCACTTCTAGTTACTACTACATGGCAATCACTTGGCATAAAGCTGTAAGTGCATTGCTTTCATCACAGCTCACAGTTATCACAGAATTTCATGGACTTGAAACCATGCCAAGTATTGTTTTCTTTTTCTACGATTGTCTTGCCTGGATAGGTATTCAATTGGTTGAGTAAGAATTGAAAGAACAAAAATCAATACCAGATTATTTGAGAAATCTTTTCAGTGCTTTTTTTTCTGAAATCTCACCACTTTCGCTGCTGCATGCGAGAAATTTGTGATCAACATTTAATTACTGGCATACACACAGATGTAATTCAATGCTCTCTCCCGTGATCAATTACCAATGATATAGGACCAAAAATAACTCTAGGTATGTGGGTGGTAACTCTATAGCCTTGGAAGTGTGTTTTATTGCCAGCACCAGCATTAAATTCGGATTCAGGCACGCATATCTTCAGAATGGTATTCACATTCTTTTTTTGTTGTTGCTGTTGTTTTTGTTCCCATTTCACTTTAATTTTTTATTCTTTTCAGGAATCAGTTATTCCAAATAATTTGCTCCGGAATGGTAAGCTTCAAATAAACTCAAAGCTTTGTGCTTTGTGCCACAGTGGTTATCAATTTACAGAAAACTGCTAAGGTTTACAAATCTCTTAGTCTCTCTTCAAATGAAAGCGAAAGGAAAAAAAGATTTATAGCTCACAGATTTTGACAGGTACTTATAAAAATATTTTCTCCCCATATAAATATTTGGTCAAATTGTCCCGTGCAAAAAAGAACTAAGTCTTCATTGCATTGCATTTTGATCGCACAATGAAAGGGTCCATATCCGCATAGAATCTTTTGATTCCCTAAAAAAAAAAAGAAGCATATACTTCACAAAGTTTGAGGTCTATCAGCTGGAGACCAGATCCTTTATCTTGCTTTTTACCTTAATCCTGATCCAAGAAACTGTACATACCAAAACAGGATAATAGTGCATGATGTGAAATATAAACACACAGGCAGTGTCCTACTTGCTCGGGAAAAAAAAAAAATTGGCATCACCTCACTACCATTACTGTGATTTCATTTGACTGTGATGAGTGTCAGGAACAAGGGTATGGGATATTGTATATGTCATATATTTAGCGAGTCTAATTTTTCGCAAATAAGGACTTCGCAATGATTTCGCAAGTGGTTAAATATGCGATCGTTGAGTATAGTACTAAAAAGAGAAATGTAAAATGGTATCTGTGCACATTACATTCATATCGGGATCAGAATCAATATTTTCACGTGTCTTTAAATTTGCGAATGGCACCTGACTCGGGAAATTCGCAAAAATAAAAACCTCGC
The DNA here is from genome assembly GCF_040938485.1 of Diadema antillarum. Taxonomy (NCBI): domain Eukaryota; kingdom Metazoa; phylum Echinodermata; class Echinoidea; order Diadematoida; family Diadematidae; genus Diadema; species Diadema antillarum. The sequence goes on along the minus strand of NW_027271244.1, from coordinate 593,271 downwards.
AAAATATTTGGGGAATACAGTACTTTTCGTCATACGCCCCTTTCACACTTGTCACTCAGGGGAATACCCTGGAGATTCTAGGGAGAATCAAACGTGGAGCACCCACAAAAAATTTCGTTCAAACTGGAAAATGAGCTATCGGTTGTATTTTTCTCGTCCAATCTTCTGCAATGGAAGTACACATTATGGCATACATGCAAAACAGCCCGCAAGACGTTGTTGGTATACTGATGTAAGTTTTGCACCCAGGAGTTTACCCGTAATGCATTTCACACTACACATCTGGGAGATCCCAAGGACATGTGGGAGGTTACCAAGGACAGTTCCAGGATAAACTTTATTCATTTTGCCTGGAATTTCATATGTGAGACCTTTTATACTATGAGTGCACCAGAGCGAAATTCGCTAAAAGTGTGAAAGGGGTGTTTCAAGAGTTGACATGAAGAAGTTTCTCTGGCTCTGACTCAAAGTGAAGCACCTGACCTCCAAATGATTCGACATCATAAAGTCAGAGAAAATGAAGGTGGCTTTCTCTGATCATCCCCTGAAAGCAATGGAAAGACTTCTGGCTTAACCCTTTAGAGGCCAACATCACTAAACACCACTGGCTGTGCATAAAACAGGGTCATCATTGTCATACTCCCTTGCATGATCAAAACACATGTGAGTCTTGAATCAAGGCTAACCCTATTCCTCAATTACAGACATGAATCCCACCAGATAAATAATTGGCATGCACAAACTAAACAATTGTAGTAATAGGATGGCGGTTTAGTCATCTCTGATTGGGTTTGCGCAAGGTTCCCCTCTATCTATCTCAGTGGCGCCACCAGAAAAAAAAAAAAAAATGTTATCCCATGGGGCACGGCTTCCACCGGATCTGAGCAGCTTTCAACAGGCTATGAAAAGAGCTTTCTTCAAGAGATGCCCAGGGCAGCTTTGACAAGCAATTAGCCTTGAAAGCATAGTCTATCATCAGGCTATCATGAATTCACATATGCAGACAGACTTTACAGTTTCCTACAGCTAGATAACCTCCTTCCCACCACCAACCACCCCACCCCACAACTCCTATTCCAGGGTGGTGGTGGTGCAAGGGGGGGGGGGGGTGGGGAGGTGATTGTTTTCAAGGTGTAGTTAATGTGAAAAAGCATCTAGCATCCTTGGGAGTCAGTGCTGTAAAAGTGGATATTTCGCACGACTAATTTTTCGCACTTCGCTGGGTAAGAAGAGTTTCATGTGCTTTTAATTCCGCGCAATCAACACACCAACTACTGGAACATATGGCACACAAAAATATTCACATGTTTTCATTTTTGCGCTATCTTCTGATTGTGTGAAATGTGCAAAAATTTCCACTTTTACAGTATCCAAGATTCAGAAAAAAAAAGTAAAACAAAATCAACAATTAAAAACTCTTTTGTTTCAGTCTGGTATGTGTAGGTAATTTTATTGCTTCAATTTCTGAAAATGGGAAAAAAATCATTACCTATGCCACGTCTTGATTTGTAGCGAAATTTGAGCTTGTCCATTGAAAACAGGAAGAGTTTAAATGATTGAAATATTGCATGTGAACAGAGTATCTCCACCATCAACTCTAGAGTGTCTAACTAAATCAGCTCACAAGACTGCAAATCAAATCACAGTCCTGACATGTGTACAACAGCCTTCATCTCCCCCTCCTTACTTTGATTCTTCAGCATTGAAATCAAATTTAGCACACAATTCTTGGTCTTATAATGTGGTCCCTCATTTCTTTACCTTGACAAATAAGTGCACGTAAAAGCCAAGAACACTGAAAAAGAAGAGGATAATTGTTTTTTTTTTTGAAAGAAATTGAAAAGAAAATTGATATTCATTCAGACCTTTCAAGCTTGTTATCTTGATAGAATTCCATTATAATTTATAAGTCTAGAAGTAATTTCAAGTAAACATACTTTCATTTTGTCTGTAGCATGTCCAACTGCTTTTGTGGTTAAAGTCCTATCTACTGTAAGCTTGACAACACCTCTTCCTGGAGGCTAATATTTACAAGGAGGTTAGACATTTTTTTTTATGTTAACCCAGCTTTCTAACCATTTCCGTGGTAGGTTGTTCTTACAGTACAGGGCAAATTTTACATCATTAATAAATCATAGTTTGGAATTGGCAGACACTCAAATCAGAAAACCAATGTTTCATTAGCTTCTTGCAATGACAGGTTATGTTTTCTTTTTTTTTCAATCTAAACCTGCAACTGCTGTCTCTTACAATTATATCCACACTTTTCAACATTTATCAGCATATGTGCTCCTACATATGTAATCATTCTGAGAATATCAACCTTTCTTGGCCAGGAATACTAAATGATAAAATTACAAATATGTATCCTTCACATCAAATACGACTGCAGTTGCAGTGATTAAGTGATGATAACTTTGCAGTCGGTGGATTACTGAATGTCTGACAGACACACACTTTCATGATGTTTTCAGATATAAACCTTGTGTATAGGAAATTTGAACTTCAAATTCCATATCTGATTCAAACCTTTGTGCTATTGCAGCAAAAAAAAAAAAAAAACCAATTGACTGCCCAGTTTTGACTTCATGAATGCTTTTCATCATTCAAGCCAACATGAAAACGGGGGAGAGGAGTTTGCATGTATGAAAGAGCACTGGGGTCTCTCCACGGTGAATGCTAATTCCCTGACAGCAAAATTGATTGTTATTGAATACTGTACGAGCTGAAATTTTCGCGTACAGATATTTTCGCGAATTGCTACTTGGAGGACATTTTCGTGTGTTGTTAATTTTACGGTTTGCGAGGGTCTAACTGAACTTAACTATTTGCGCGTTGTTATTTTTGCGGTTCAAAGGCGATTCGCGAAAGTTGCGAAAATAAAACCACTGCAAAAATTTCAGCTCGTACAGTACAAGGGTTCTTCAAAAAAAAAGAAAAACAAACAAACAAACAAACAAACAACAAAAACCAACAGTTTATATGTGAGAGTAAAACAACATGATCATTTTGCATGGTTGGAAGAATAATTGTACTTTTGCAGAAGTGAAGTGACTCACAAAACAAGGATCACGTAACCTTGTGCAACTGGCAAAGTGGATGAGATATGCATCTTAAGTTGCTGTATGTATTCTCTAAAGACATATTGGAGAGTGATGGTGTGATATACTTGAATTGCTGTCACGATTTGATTTGCTCCCTCTCAAATAACAATCAACCTGTTAAACTGTACCATTCATAGCACAGTATCTAATCAAAGTTATACCTGCTTACCTAGGATATAGTAGTAGGAGGTTCGATTGACTGTTGGTTTCTCAAGGTTCGATATATATGCAGGAAATGTCATACAACCTATTGATGTCGCAAACACATAGTGCAGACATTACAGGTTTTCTGGTGGACTCTGAGTGAGTTTCCTGTTGACTTCATCAGAGTATTCTGGCAATAATGGCACGATGGGGAAGAGGTAGGTAGAATGGAGACACATTTCAGTCCACGCTAAATCTGGTTCAAATTAAACCTTACGAGAAATCTGAAACTCTTTTTGATTATCAATTGACTATGCTTATTCATTCCTACAACTACAGTAAATCTAAAAAAGAAGATAATAATGATAAAAAAGAAAGAAACAAAAGCTCATTCAATTCAGGCAATAAAAGAACAGGTATATTACATGTTACACAATTAAGTAGCTGACACCATTTGCAAATTATAAGCTAATTAAAAAAAAGAATATTGGGATACGGTCCCTACTCAGACTAGCTGGCCATTGACAACTCATTCCATGTGAACCCAATTAGCAACTGTAATGTGCTGCATCAATTTCTGCACTGAAACCTAGTTTCCGATCCCAGGGCGATTTCTTGCAGCTCGACCGTCAAGGTGCCACACACAAAATCAATCGCAATTCCCTGCTGATTGGGCACATACACACATAAATGGGGGAGTCAAACCCATCCTCGGGAGAAAACGGCGTCGCTGTCTTCATGAAGAGCTCTCCCGCAATCAACTCCCCTAATCCTGGCTCTCAGGCGAAAAGTGTTCTGCCTTTTGATAACTCATTTGACATTTTCCATGTCTCGGCTCTCAATCCTCTGCAAGCAGCAACCAATGTAAAGGCCCCAATGTAAAAGCCCCCCTCCTCTTCTCCCCCTCCAGCCCCCCCCCCCCTTGATCCTTCCTGCATGATTTGAAGGTTAATCAATCAGAACACTTGTAATCGGAAAGGATGGCCTTCCATCTCATCATTTTAACCCCACCTCTTGCTCAAGGGAGATGGAGGGGGGAGGGGGGAGGGACTGGCTTCCTAGAGCAATGATGGGATGATGGCTGGCAATTTGGGTCGTGCTTCCCGCGCAATCACTTCTTGTAAAGTGAGGGCGCGTGGAGGCATGCCATCTTCCACCATGTGCCACACGTCGTAAACAAGAAACGAGTCAAAAGGGTTAGAGAACCGACGACTTCTCTTCGAGCGATTCTGTCCAAATTTCCTGGAAGGATCCGGAAGGAGGGGAGCCTATTTTCTCCAAATGAACTTGCTCCAGGGACTGTTTCTACACTATTTCATGACAAACATTAAACAGTGTTTATTCTGGTATAACTGTGATGGTTAAAGGAAACTTACCCCATCGCTGAAACCAGGATACTTCATTCACTTTGCCAAATGCACAGAAGTTAAACATGATGCAAGAAATGAGGAACTGATTAGATCAGTTCAACCTTTCCTACAAACACCTAAAAACAAACAAAAAGGAACTAAAAAGTATAACAAAAATCAACACAAGAAACAACATTTTACTGCCCATCTGTTGAATGGATCAATATAAAGATGGAAGCCATGCTCAAGGCCATACCTTAATGCAATATGCCATCGGAAGAGCTAGCAAACAGGACCACTATGTGCTCAGGTGTTTCAGATATCTGACTGTGTGGCATATGATTGGACATTGGACTGAAGAATGACTTTTTGTGCAGTCTATGTGGAGGCTGGCTGACCCGGCCCACTTTAAGCGAACCTGATATTTTGGCTGTATCAGAAGATTGTAACCAAGATTTAACACATTGGTTATACATGGTAGGATTAAAAATCAAAGAGAGGAAGAAGAATGACACGCAGTGCACAAATTTAACTGATCGTGGGGAAGATAAATAAAAATAGACACACAAATGACTGAAAACAGGTGGAGATTATAGAGGATTTGGAGAATTATTTGAAAGCTATAAAGTGTGAGGGGGGAGGAGACTGGGGGAAAGACTATCTCAATCCACATTATTTGTAAGCTATAAAATGTGCCTATAGGAGTATAATAGCCCTTTGCAGTATTAAAGTCCATCTAAACACCATTCAATAGCAAGGCAATAATCTCTGCTGTACAGTGACAGACATCTCTAATCTTTCCTATCACAATGATCGTTCAGACTCATCACCCTGCATTATAGCACTCACCAAATGAAAGACAATTCCCATTCAAACTCAATCTTTATTTGTCTTCACTTGATCTCACCTGCAACAGAGAGTAGGCAGGGACAAATGCTAATCATACCCAGTCTGCATACATACCAACAGTTGTATACTTACATATCACATATGAGATCTAAACAACTGTCAAGAAAACCTGCTACATCACTACACTGGCACTTCAACACAGCATCGCAACACAGCACCGCATGCCTGCAAACTTGGAAACTTCATTTTACTATTACATTATTTTACGCATGCCCTATTATTTTCTTTGGTTCATCTATAAATCATGTGCAAACCTACTTGTAGATCAACATATACACAGAAAAATTCGTTTTTTTTTCAGTGACGTTCCATATTGCACTGTCTGAATGGCAATTTTGCTGCTACAATCTCCTATTTTCATTTTTAATGTTGATGACAGGAATTTCTTTTTCTACAGGGTCTAATGGCATGCTACTCTTCTCACACAAAAAACATCCACGACGACTGACAAGTCCTTTAGTTTTCAACATAATGACATGAGAGGAAGTGACGCGAGAAAAGACGAAATGCAGTGGTCGAGTGAATGCCTCAATTTTTTGCTATGCATAAAACATAACTTGGGTGTTCTTAGTTCAATTATGGCCCTGAGAGGTGCATTGTTATCTCCCTAACTGCTGCAGGGCAGGTGTTCCTCTCCAAAGTGAGTGGTATTCTGGAGTGGAGATGGCGAACTACAATGTCTTCGGTATTGTGCAACACCAGCCAAGCTTGGGAGAGTACCATGGCAACCCACACAAAGACATAGGGGTGGGACTTTAGTGTCAATAGAAGCTGCACTAAAATATTGGTTTATAGAAACCAATAAATGGCATGGCAGTCAATCAGAAATTCACATTGTGCATGGAAGGTCATTACTAACAACTGTAGCATAGGCATTTTTCACAGTGACTTCACATCTTAGGTAGATGTGCAGTTCATGAAGGATATTCATACAAAGCGATAATCACTCTCTTGGAAGGTACTGAGAAATAATCCTGATAATACAAGCCACGGCAGCTATAATCATTCATAGAAGTCTCTGGATGCGTGCATTCCACAAATCCTTTAGTACCTAATGATATACAACGTCATACATTCATCATCATGCACACGCTTTTCTACACAAAAGGCTCAATTCTCCATACATCAACCTTTATTGCATCTCATCCCACGATACAGCCTGACTGAAAGAAAAAAAGAGAAAATATTAACACCCACGCACATCCCAAAATGTACCACAAAGACATACATAGAAAACATACATCAAAGACATCATGAAATCTGCAGCAGTGACTCTCGGTGAAAGTCTTGAGGTGTGCCGCATCCAAACTTGATATGAATCTACGAGCCAGCGTCCTGATGAAGAACATTACACGATGGCCTCACCTCTCGAAGATGCAACAATGATTGATCTGATGCCGCAACTGATGCCGTTACCCGATAACTCTGGGTATTATACTCATGATCTGTTCGATAATTTCACTGATCTCCCAACCAACAAATCTCCCCCTCAGTCTTCACCATTATACAAGCAGTCAGTGGGTGTACCTGAAATTTTCTTTGGTCCAAATTATCATCCTGATGAGCTTCAACTTCCACAAAAAAGGCTAACTGAAATTTCGGGTAAAAAACAACCCTCAGCACTCTCAAGGGCAAATCAAGATTGTTCAGAGGTGATGCAACTGGAGAGTCCAGTTTGAATTGCTCTCCTCTTGAAGCAATTATGAAAGTTTCCCACCTGCTGTATGGTGGACAGACACATCCTCCCGTACTACCATTCCTGGTTGGGATAATGACTTATTACACTTTCGCCCTAATTTAAGAAGGTATTCCAAATCAAATCAATGCCTTAAATTTAGTCTGTGTAGTTAAAAGTAAGTGTGAAATAGACAATCTTTGTACTTGTGCATGTCAGCATTGGTTCCGTTGGAGTGCGCTTAAGGGCGGTGAGTTGGCTCAGTCGGTAGCGCGTCTGCCTCAAGATCACGCGGCCCGGGTTCGAACCCGAGTCTGGACTGAGCAATGTTGTGTGTAAACATACCGTCCCCTCTAGCAAGAGGCAAAACACTCTGTCCCTCGGATAGGACATAAAATGGAGGTCCCGTGTATGAGAGAGTCACAGCTCATGCACGTAAAAGATCCCGCTTCATTCATTCATCGAAAAGAGCAGGGTGTCTAACCCGGTGAAGTGGTCCCACCTCACATCCAACTGGACCCCATGGAAGACCAGCTTAGTGTAGCTGAATATGGGCTATCCAGCCATCTTCACAGATGGAAAATGAACAACAACAACAACACTTGCTTTTTTGTAATTGAAGTATAATCTATTGACCATATTGAAACTACCTTTGTGAAAATCAGGAAGTGTTTTCATTCTCTATGTTGAATTACAAGGAGTTCGACAGATGACCTACACAATTTTGTATAAGGGTGGGGGGGGGGGGGGGGGAATTGGTGTAAAACAGGACCATAGTTTTGGCACAGCTGTAGGTTCCCCCATCTAGTATCTTGATTTTCAAATGTAGATACATCATACTGTAGATAGTTTTAAGTGGATTCTGTCACTTTACTTATCTGTACATGTACATGTATGTTATCAAAGTAAGTTCAGAAAAAAACTTATTAAATAGAAATGAAATTGTATAAAACATGTTACCTTTCCTTTTGCAATGATATCAACATAATTGGTCAGACAATTGTGGTAGATGCTTGATTGCCCCTACAGCAACTGGATGTCCCTGATGACAAATTGATAAGGTCTGGGTCATAAAGTTTGTTCTGGAGTAATGCAGTGCTCTTAAAATACTATGGCTATAACTGCCAAATGCAATACTACCAGGTGACATTAAAGATACAAGCATAATTTCTACATGCACCCATCACAAACATAAAACACATTCACACACTAACATTCACAAACATAATATGCATGAACATGATCATATAAATGGTGTACACAAATTCCATTAAATTAAGCAGATAAAGGCTTACAAAACTCATCCAATGAATAGGGATATAAGCACTTATCATTGCTATTCTTTCTATTTCATTTCATTTTTCCATCAGCTGAGGCATATCTTGGTTAAAGAACATTTCAACAGTTATGACAGCAATAACATATGTCCCCAGGAAAGCGCAGTCATAAACATGTTGATGCTGATTACTATGTTTTTCTTTTTACTAGAGTGTCAATGTGTATAAGGATTGCTCCCTTAACATTGATAAAGACGGGAACATCCCAAGAAAATAGAAATACATGAATATTTGTGTTGATAGCTGTCTACCTTTGTGCACGTTCTTGTATTCAATATGTAGAATTTCACTCTCATCCCATACCCACACACATTTTTCAAGGAGGCATAAGGTTGATAGAAGAAAAAAACAAAAAACAAAATTTCAAAGGCAATATATATGGTTTCTATTTCTGTTAACACTGTACATCTGGACAGAGGGATCTCCTTTTCTCCCCACTGAATGACAAGTAAGGTCACCGTGAAATATCAATGAACCCTTGCTGGACTCTTCCTGAAATAAGAGAAGCTGATAGCGACAGCAAAGGTATCGCTTGGCTCGTTTGTCCCCCACACTACCAGCATTCAACTCAATGGTTTGTTCCGCACTGCACCTATAAATATACACAGTTTATAAGTGAGGGGGTGGGGGGGGGGGAGGGGATAAGGAACACTGGAGTTGTTCAGATTGGTATCTCCAGTAGGCGTTGGATGGCCAGACACGGGAGTGACACACAAGACGGCCTTTGGACAATTAGGTGCGACACTGGAATAAACACAGCTGGTTATCTCTCCATCAGTCTAACTCACAATCCCCGATACGTTCCACGATGGATAGAGTACATTCCAAAGTGTACCACATATACATTGTGTCACAGTGACTTGCATTTACTGTGAGACGAAGAGACTGACAGTACAACAAATAGATGGCCTGGATTAAAGAAACAAGGAGCACATTTCCTCTGGCCATATCAGCGTTACTTGATCTGTACACAAAATGTCCATTGCATATTCGGCCTGTTATCCTGAGAGATTTCTGAGCTGCTAAAAAAAAGAAATAGAAAAAATAAATATCGACACTACATCTGCCCACTTGTAGACTTGTAACTGAGAAAAAGTAATAGATGAGTGTACAATGATATGCAAGGCAAAAACAATTGAAATACTGTATATGTCATATATTTCGCGAGTCTAAATTTTCGTGAATTGGGACTTCCCGACAATTTTGCGAGTGGTTAAAGTTTGCGATCGTGGAGTCCTGTACTGAACGGAGAAATGTATATGCGTACGTCACATTTATAACCGCATTAGAGTCAATATTTTTGTGTGATTTTAATTTCGTGAATAGCAGCTGACTTGCGTTATTCGCGAAAATAAAAACCTCACGAAATATTCGGTGTATACAGTATGACTGAGCAACCCCCCACCCCCCCCCCCCAAAAAAAAAAATGAATACAGAATGAAACGAATGATAGACAGCCAGAGATCAAAGGAGGGAAAACTAGAAATGTCGCTATGGCGACTGGTATGCCTCCGCCATAATGCATGATTCTCCTAATAGGTCTAGATAGTACATGTGGACAATGTGTGATTACATTTTCACAAAACTGGCAAAATATTGAAATGACAAGTTTGTCGCAAATGTGTTGAATGTTCACCTTCCTTGACCTTGGTTTAATTGGATGAATAGGAGAGCATGAATTTGGGGATTTAAGGACTTTAACTTGACTTTGACCCATTCATACATTTATAAATGCATTGAGTAATTTTCATGGTACCGGTATGGAGAAAAAGTGCAATTTCTGTACTGAATAGTAAATTGTTACCATGTTCATCTGTCCTTTGACCCTAAAATTCATAAGATAATCACTTTCAGGTAGAACATGCATACATATGCAGTAAGTTTCACGATAAATTGAGCCACTTCCGAGATATGGAGGAAAAAGTTAGTTTAGCACTTTTACTTGATCTTTGACCTTTTGACCTTTGAGGCAAAAAAGAAAAAGAAAAAGAAAAAAAAACTCTCCAGAGAATTTCTATTAGGTTACACATGCATACACCAAGTGTAAAAAAAAAAAATCCTGCTGGCATTGCATGAACATGAGGGAAATAGTAAAATTTTGAAGTGTTGCACTTGACCTTTGACCCCTGACCTTTGACCCCATGAACCCTACATTCTCTAGATAATCACTGCCAGTCAGTACATGTATATACTATGTTCCATGAAGATACCTTGAACAATTTTCCAATTTACAGAGAAAAAAAGAAGTTTTAATACTTTTGCTCGACCTTTTGACCTTTGACCTTTGACCTCATAACCCAAACTTTCACCAGAGAATCTAAATTGGGTAATACATGTATACACTAAGTTTCAAGAAAATATCTTGAGGCATTGCATAGATATGGTGGAAATAGTGAAATTTTATGTATTTGACCTTGACCTTTTGACCTTTGACCTTGAGCACGTGCACCCAAAAGTTGATAGGCACAACTTCACCCCCTAATACACATACATGCCAAGTTTCATTAGGATACCTCAACAGGTTTTGATAGTTACCTTGTCCACAAAATTCATTACGGACGGACGGACGGACGGAAGGACAGGACGGACGGACACAACCCGAAAACATAATGCCTCCGGCACCACTTCGTGGCGGAGGCATAAAAAAACATGGTGTATTCATATATAACTCACTGGTAGTAAAATGATACAATTTGTCTGCTTGTTTACAGATGCTTGGGCATTCGCTTTCTAATCTCAGTGTTGTTTGGAATCATACAAACCTTTGCTGCTTTTAATTCTGCATCAATCAAAATGCAATGCCAAATTTGATGAAATGTCTACTATTAAGTCCATCTGATTTTACTCCATTTACCAGAGAGAGAGAGAGATACATATACACACATATGTTTCAAATTAGAGATAAAACTCCTTTCATTTTGTTTGTTTGATTCCACTTTTAGTTATAGGGTGAGTCTCTATGTTTGATGTGGAGTTCTGGCACTCAGCAGATGTGAGGGGCCAGTGACCTACCATGACGGATCCATTTGACATTTGGGTGGAAAAAATTTGGGGGAAACAGAATGGACCACAAAATATCTCAGTTAACAATTACCAAATGTCTGCAGTGGGAGCAAACCTTTTATGGTGAAGCGCGGGGGAGCCACGTGGAAATGCGGCAGTTTGCTGTCGCTCTTCAAAATTCTGAGCATATCCACGATGAATCAAAACGCATCAACGGCAGCTGAAGGATGTCAACTTCATGGGTGGAGTTGAGACCAACGATGCAGTTTTGGTTGCCATGACAGTCCTGATGGAGATGCACACAGTCTACACTTCACCATCATTCTGCACAATTCAAAGCCTCCTCTCTCTCCCTCCCCCCCCCCCCCCCCAAAAAAAGCCTGTAGTATTCCTGATGGACTTCTATTTCTAACTCTACCAAGGACTTCTATTTCTAACATGGTAGAGTTACAGCCGCTTGATCTTAGGGCCTTATTAGAGAAATTAAATTCTTTGCAGCAGGTTGTAGTTGTCATTCTTCTTCTTTGTATACCTGAGAGAGGAGTGGCCATGAGGCATTCATTTCTGCTCGATGTCCAAGGAGGAATAGGAGGGATAACACAGAGTGACAGGTAGTAGCTATTTTAATGATGTGGAGACTCATAATGTTAACAATTTACCGGCGCACGAGGGGGTCTCACAGAAAGTGAGGTACTCAGAACTGGACACACGGAAATGAGGTGTGACCCCAGAGAGAGATGGAGAGTGGGGAAGGGAAGGAAGAGGAAAAGAAAAGAAGAGGAAAGGAAAGAAGGGAGAAAAGAGAGAAGGAAAGAGGGAGAGAATTTCAAGCAGTGTTGGGGGCTGAGCTAGAGAACAAATTTACGAAGGAAAGAAGACCAAAATAGAGCAGAGAGGAATCACACCAGGTCAAAGTGACATATATGAATACTGTAAAACAATAATTTCGTGGCATGAAATTTTCACGAACTGGAGCTGACGGTCTTTTTCGCGGCATGAAATTTTCGCGAGTTGCCTCTAACATTCAATGCGTACATTGTAGATAAAAACTTTCACGTGCATTTTAATTTCACAAATCTTGGCTCTCGCGAAATTCGCAAAATTAAAATGCATGCAAACATTCCTTGTTTTACAGTAATGAATTTGGTTGGACTTCAAGACTCCTTTTTTTCTTCCTTGGCAAAGCTGTTGCTGTTTTGTGATGCTGGGGGGGGGGGGGGAGGAGGAGAATGACCTCAAGACTGATCCCTCCATGCTATAACTAACAGAGAAAGATAGACTGATGACACTAAGTAGCTCATAATTAAGAACACTGGTGAGATGGAAAGTGATGCAGAATTAATGGGGTCCAGGAAGAGGGCAGTTGGCCGAAGCTATGAGGGGACAAGATCAATCATGGCATGATGTTGTTGAGGGGGATACATCTAAAAAGGGGACACAGAGAAAAAGAGAAACAAGGTGTACGTTCATCACACCAAAACTGGGGGGGGGGGGATGCCTAAATGGCTCTGATTGAGAAAGTAGACCAACATTAATGTATGTACCCATTTTCACTCCCTAAGAGGGTTGTGCATGAGGAATGCAAGAAATTAGCCTGAAGTTTGGTAATTGCACAATATGTCTGGGGGCCATGGCACATCACTAGAACAGTTAAGATTCCAAAATCATACCATTTCATTTAGCACTATGCACTACATTTTTTTAAAAAGAATAATGTTGATAAATATGCGAGTGCACCAAGTGTAATTCTAAGGATAATGTTAATATGTCGAGTGTACATAGACTGCAAAAACTTATTTATTCACACACGTATGCATAAATCACCTATTTTAAAATCAGCCCTTCTTCTGTGTTATCTTGCATGTTGCTTGACATTTTTTCAGTAATTTTTTTTTTGTGTGTGGATAAGTCGTTGATAGGTCTTACCTTCATTCGTCCCCTGCATTTGATATTATTCTGTTTTCTATTTCATTATCTGTTTCAAATGTGGTGTACCTTTGCATCTTGTCAGTCAGTGTTTCTTTTTTACCAGTTTTTGTATCTCTGTTTTTATCAAGTGTGAAATAAATAAAATTGAATTTGAATTTGAAATGGGACAACAAACGTACACAACCCAGCACACACTACTCAGATGTATACACCAGACAGAAATGATGTATTTCCAGCATCCTGTTGGAGGAAGGGAGGGAAGTGCATGATGGGATTGAGAGATTTTCTCCCCTGCGTCCAAACCAGAAGTTGAGGTACTATTTTGCAAACCAGATCCAAGCTTTACTCGAGATAGATATCTCACAACATCCTAATGGTCTGCTCCATCGTACAATTATGTACATAGTAGTGTCTTCACTTGCAAATAGTGTGATATTTTGCATGTGAGCTGATTTTCCAAATTGAAAAGTAGTGAGCTGCTTTAAATCTTTGGGATGATGGTAACGACGTGCTGACGGAGAGGAAGAGAGTGGAAGAGATCAGCTGTGCAAGCAGTGCCAAAGTAATACACACTGGTGGGACTAGGAAGTGAAAATGAGCTGAGAAGGAAAATAAAATAAAAATACAGATGGTAAAAGAGGAAGAAGATGATCAGATTTACACGGAAGAAAATTATTGGCAAGGTAAAGCACTGAAGTATACCAGTTTCGGAGCTAACACTTTGCCAAAATACGGAAAAATGAGAAGAAAAATAAACAACAACAACGGCAGCGGTAAATAGAACATGGATCCCATCTTTTATTTGGACTTCTTTGTTTTTAGATATCCCATTTTGAAATCGATTTTCATCAAATAAACTATGAATTCCTCTTAGAATTATATGCTCTTTGGTATTTCAGAAGAGGTTTCTGATTATCTCACAAAAAAAAAGTTGGAAACCTGAAGCTCCATTTCAACTAAAACTATATCATCCCTTTCAGACAGACGGTTTACCCTCCATGATATATCTCCTAGTTAACCCTTTCATTGTTTTCCCTATTAAAATCACCTGGCAGCTGACAGGTGTGATTTTAAAAGGAGCACTATAATCTCCTTCTTTGATCAGTAGCAAATTGGCAATCTCTACCATGGTTTTATTGCTTTTAGTCTCATAAATTGGTTACAATTCACACATAGACCCAACACATTTCTTTGTAGTACTCATTAAGGAGAAAAATAAGTGAGACTTTTGATCACTTTTGTTTCTTCTGTTTCTACATTTCTTCATTCTTATTTCCTTTTGTCTTTCTGTATTGCAGGGTAATAAATGATGACTTAAATTATGACTTCTAGACATAAATTGCTTACTGTGCATTTCTTTTTAAATTCAAAATGCAACTACCAGTTTGGATATATTTACATTATTACTCCTTTAAAAATGTAACTGTTAGAAATTTAGCTTTAAGAGAACCACGCTTGACTTGGCACCCCAAAAAGGCAATCACACACAACCCTGAACATCAGTCATCAGTCACCATATTGCCAATCCTGTCTAACAGAAATAACCCTGTATTCGTCAAAAGCACCCTCACGCTTGACTTAGGACATAATCACCCAGTGCACAATCTAGTGAAAGTGTGAAGGCCTGCTATTCGACCTATACAAATCCTCGCCGGAGGACTATCCATCATAAAAAAAGAATGAATAAATGATGGAATTGCAAATGAATTTGCAAAGGCTTTGGCTAAATCCAGTTGTTTGGACAACGATGTGACGTGGGACAGGTCAAGCTGTGAATGGACCAGTAGTCATTTGTTCACGTAGAGGGAAGTAATACATTCCTACAGTTGGGGCCTTTCTATTGTGTCTTTTTGGCCCCTTGTGTTTCATATACTGCAGCTACATCCAGATTTTGTTTTGCTGATGGTAAATAGCAACATACATATGTAAGATTATTGAAGTTTAAAAAGATAAGAATAGATTGTAAACTAGTAAAATGACCACATCAAAAGTCAGGAGCCTGACTATGTGCTTTTGACCATCCATTATTTGTCCAGTCGTGATACAGTCCAGTTCTGACCATTTACCTCTCTCTAAACTGGCAGCAAATCCTCGAGAATTTAATCATCAGTTCAAATCAGTCATAGTTGTATCAATGACAAATCTGATCCTAGCGAGGCATTGATCATTGGTCAGTGGGCTTTCACCTCTATCAGCTTTCAGGATTCTACTTGTGGATCATTTCCTTCACAGATGCCCTCCCAAGATAGCAACCACTTATTTGTCATGAAATCGAGTGCATTGTGGATAAATTATCAAAAGGAGACCATGGTCTGGGATATGGAATTACAGCATCTACTAAAACAAATATCAATTTCTAGAGACTTTATCCTGCATGGAGCGAGGAGTGGGGTTGAACAGGTAGAGAATAACAGCACGTAGTCAGCACAAATTAATCATGAACTATCTCCAGCGCACGTTGGAGGGGGCACGTGGTAGGAACAGCTGGTAGCTGCATTCTCAAACCCGACAGTTTCCATAAATATCAGATGTTCGCGAAAGAAGCATCATGGATTTAGCAAAGCTCGCTGCCTCAGACGTTGAAATTGCGAAGAGAACTCTGTCATTCTGCTAACGTTACCTCTGAGCTCTTATTAGCAGTTATAAAATGGGTTCAAGAATGTAGCCAATTGGAAGCACTGAAATGAGTCACATGTGCTTGTATTAATTTCTCACTAACATCCACGGCCGATGTCACAATGTTTGCACTAGCAGTGCGCACTCAATCAGTTGTTACAAGTGCGTCGTGCGCTACTATACGCGCTGTCAATCTTGTGAACAACTTCTAGTTCGGGCTGCCGGCCGGCCTTTCTTGTGTGCATAACATGTGTGGCGTACGTATACTCTTATACGTACAGTACTTATATGTGCGGGATTTCCGAGTGCGACGTGCGTTAATGTTTGGGACGAACATCTTCGGACATCTTGATCCACAAAAGTACGTGAAAAATGCTGTTAGTTTTCGACCCATTTTATAAAACAAATGATGCACAGGATTATTTCGTGGCATTAGTGGAGATAACCGTGCATCATTTGTATATTATCATTCCCTGGCACAATGTTTCGATAAGACACGGTGTGTCAGAAGTTTACCACAGTTGATTGCAAACTCTATTAACTGTCACTCCCCAGGAACTAAATATGGCAGAGACATACTCTGACCTGACATTATAGTACTTTTCAGTCCTGAGAACATTTTTCTTTGAATTTGAAAACCTCAGTCTGTCTCACTGGCAAGCCATGTCATTCTCTACAGACAGCAATACATATCATATCTGGCACAATAATGGCCTTGTGATTGCCAGAGTGGAATTAATAATAAAATCTTTTTCATACATTAGAAATGAAACTGAAAGTATAACAGTAAGGATTTCAAAATTCATGAATCAGGGACATATAAACACATTGAACTGAAAGCACAATTACATGTAAACATTGAAAAACTTCATGTAGTGTGCATAACTGCAATTTTAAAAAAAAAGCTTCATCAAAATTTATCAGTGATCAGATGGATAGATGGATGGACGGATGAATTGGCGGGCATACAGATTGATGAACATACGGATGGATGAATGAATGGATAGTATGATGGATGGATGGGTGGATGGATGGAAGGGTGGATGGATGGAAAGGTGGATGGATGGATGGATGGATGGATGGATGGATGAATGGATATATGGATGGATGAATGAATGGATAGTATGATGGATGGATGGATGGATGAATGAATGGATATTATGATGGGTGGATGGATGGATGGATGGGTGGATGGATGGATGGAAGTGTGGATGGATGGATGGATGAATGGAATAATTGATGGCTGGCTGGCAGAATGAATGACTGAACATCTGGATGACTGTCTGACTGGATTGACTAACCACTTCTGGTCTTTATCCCCGAGGGTTGGGCAAAAATGGATTGATTGACTGGCTGATTATTCATACGAGCCACTTGACATAGCCACTGAATTCTACATGGAGTACTTAAAGGTTCATTGTTATACATCAATTCCATAATAAAATGCAAAGAGAAAAGCATGCCATTTTTTTTTCATGTTGGCAAAATAAGAAAAAAAAAAGATAGGTGGTGGTTGGGGGGGGGGGGTATTTTCTATGTCTGGTTTTTCTTTGCTGAGGTTTAATACACAGGGCATTATTGAAAAACAGCTACACTATTCAATACAAAACTGGCTTTAGTCCTTTCTCTAGACTGGAAGCATGCCAGGAGGACAGAAGATGTACCGGCGAACAAGAACAGGATTAAAAACCGGAAAATGGCGATACAATTAATATAGAAATAAAAGTAAGTCATACTATTGTTTGTTGAGCCAACATGTATGCGTCTATATAGCTATACAACATATGGACAATTTTTTTAACCCATTGAGGACAGTTTGATTTTGCTACAACACGCATTTCCCACAGACACCTGCCGAGTATACTCGGGACTCGTCCTCAACGGGTTAAAGGTAAGATTATATTACATGAAATATAATATGCAACTATTCAAATCTATTGATACAGTAAACATCTTCATAATAACTGCAGAATATTGATTTTCTCCAATGCACATCTTACTTCCTTGTGTATGAATAATCATGGTACATAATTACTATGGGAGAGAAGATAATGCAATTAAATGAGATGGATATCTTATTTCTCAACGATGGATCCATCGTAATAATTTCTCATTACTGAACAAGAATTTGGGATTTAGCTCTCATCATCCAGATACTGCACTGTCCTACAGAATTAAAGCATGGCACATCAGGGCCTCATTTCATAAAAGATGTTAGGATAGCAACTCTTGCTGGAATGACAACTTCAAATAGCAACAGCCAATCACGAAGCTGGACTCTTGCTGTTACCATGACATTTGCCATCCCAGCAAAGAGTTGCTATCATACCAACTTTTTACGGAACAGGGCCCTGGTTCCTGCATGCAAAGGATTAGGAAATATCTCAATATGGATCGCTAGCACACTGCATTCTTTTGCCCTTATTCTTTAATTTTTTTGAATGTGTTAAATGTATGCTCTCATAATTGTTGCATAGCAGTTATGACTGAGACTACATGGAAAAACATGTATCCTATATTTGCCTGTCACCTTTTTTGTTGTTGGGGGATTACTAATCTATGAGGGTGATAAAAAAAAAGAAGAAAATGCATCTGATGAAGATGAATATTAAACAGAAAATCCAAGCTGAAGGTTCTTAAACAAACATGCCCAATGACTTTTGCTAATTACAATGCTTTCCTCCTGGGTCGCTGAAGAATCGCTCATCGTTTCTCCTCTCTGGCGCGTATTCATAATTTTTTTTTTTTTTAAAGTGCAACAAGGCCTTGCGCCTCTAATTGGCTTTAACAAGAGAAGAAATGAGAAAGAGAAATATAGAAAGATATGAGAGGGAGAGACAAGAAAGAGAAATATAGGGAGAGAAATACAGAGAGAAATATATAGACAAATGAGAGAGGGAGAATGAGAAATAATAGAGTGATGTGAGAGAGGGAGGGAGAGAGAAAAGATATACATATATATATATATATATATATATATATATATATATATATATATACATGTTCAATTTGTGTTTTTGTACCGTCATTGTCGAGACTCCTGAAGAAGGTGGAGGCCATCAAAATTCGAGTCGAATAAACTCATTCTTTATTGGCAAAAAAATGCATTACAAGTTTATTTCTTGATTCTTCTTTATATTGGAGCCAATACGTGAATTCTCAACATATATATATATATATATATATATATATATATATATATATATATAGAATAAGAGAGACATAAAAGAAAGGAGAGAGAAATTTAACAGACAATAGAGAGAGAAAGAGACAGGAAAAACAGAGAAATATACCCAAGGGTATCAAGCAAAATGTGGCAAAGGGTTATCACACTCTGTTTTAATCCTCAAGAGTTTTACAGGGACGGCTGCACTATACTGAAGTGTCATCCATGAAAAGGGCAGAATATAGAAGGCAACACAATCCAACTTGGTTGCTCGGTTTGTCCTTGCCACTGTAGGTGATAGCTGATAATAGAGACTGATTACCCACGTCCATTATCGGGCTGAACATGCTTGTCGGTCGATTCATTAATCATCTTTACCCAAACAGCATCAATAATAAATGTGACCCTGCATCACAAAATGAACAGCATGTCATCAGGCATGAATTTATAACTTGATGCAGATTTTTTATTTTTTTATTTTTTTGGAAAAAGCACTTTGTACCCTCGGTATGATGGATAACTTGTCAAAAATTCAATGTTCTTCACCATGTTACATAAGGTTTCATAGCATTAGCTCCTGCGACAATTGCTCCCATGAAATATCTGCAAAAAAAAAAAAAAAAAAAAACCTACCCTCAAACATAACCCTAATCCTAATACTAATCCTCACATCAAACTTTAAAACCCTATCACTACCCAAACCCTAACCCTTAGTCCTTGGAGAGAATAAGACCAAAGCCATTGTTGCAGGAGCAGTTGTTGTGTCACCATTACATAGGTGATGAGAGAAGTGAGAATTTTAAGAACTTACTCTGTGGGAAAAGGGTTTCCAAAATTATGTATCTATTTAAGTACAAAAGCCTGCACTTTATTGTGTGCACACAAAATGTGGGAGTCAAAACATCATAAGGGATATAAAAACTATAAGGGATTGTTGGATTATCATGCATCTTGGTGTAGTCATTAAGCACATTCTATTCATGATTATTTCACATTTGCAATACCAAGAAGGACTAGCTGTTTCATAAAGTGTCTATCAAGGTTTCTCAATTGAAAAAACAAGACAAAACAAAACAAAACATCAATAAACTGTAGAACATACATATCATTTACACTCTAAAACTTTAGGTTTAGATATGAGTAGAATTACTTTAGATAACACCAAATCTACAAATCAACATTGTTGACACAAAATCATTCTCTCCTGCGTGACATCTGTGTTGATTTTATGTTGCACAGTCATATAAGACTCTAATAGACTTTATATATGCATGCAAGGTCAACATGTGATCAAAAGTACTGGTAGATCCGTTTTAAGCAGAGAGAGAGAAAAAATCTCACTGACTTTTCCAGCTATTAATTGCAGAACTTCTCAAAATACTTCCTGCAAAATTATAAGGTCACTGTCAGAAGCTACTTCAAATTTTCATATCAAATCCAAACCACAGATATAAATCTATAAGCAATCTCAAATTGTTTGTTGGGTTCAGCATGAGGTTAGTACATGCAATGAATGGTATTATGTGGTGACATAGCAACTGCAGAACAAAATCATCAAATCCCTCTCTTTTTTCTTTTTTTCTTCTTTTTTTTTTTTTACTCGTCATGTGAGTGGGCAGGAATCTGGAATCTCGCCATAATTTCTTTGCCGCAATTCCTGCCAAAACCAACATCACCATTTGCCGGACGGTATAATCTGAGTATTTGCCCCACAAGAGATGTGTCCAAAAATAGGCAGGGGCTTACATCTTTATTCATTTCGCACATATCTCAGTTCATCCATGTGGAAAGTGATTTTTTTTTTCTTCCCCCATACTGCACAAAGTGCATACACTATTGAGTATAATGTGATTACACACGGCTGACACACCATAGTGTATATGATTACGAACAGAAGTACATTGTACATTGTACAATGTAGAAAGGAGCTCTCCATGATCACAATTCCTATTTAACTATAAATAAAATTGATACCAATGTCTTGCTTATTGCACAGACCACTCTGTCAGCCTAGCTTTTCAATTGTCAGTCCACATAAAAAATAAATTAAAGGAGGAAAAAACAAACAAACTGAGAAATACATGTACATAACCAACAAGCTTGTAACACAAAGAGAGGAGATTTTGACTACAGATATTTGTTACATGCATGATTCTTATTTTTTTTAATACATTGCCTGACTTTGAACCATTATTTGAGAAATGTTGTCAAGCAGAACTTGAGATACAATGTTGATGGGTAAAGGGCAAAAGCTTCATCGTAAATAATAGAGAGACACCCATTTAGAGTTTCACCGATTCTCACATTTTCTAGCTTAAAATTTGTCACTTTCTGTCCAAGTGCTCACACTCTATTTCCGAAGTGAATTTTTGTTCTCTCTCACTCTTTCATGCACAATGCTTGCCATTTAGTGACTTAGTGAGCTTTTGATGGCTTAAGGGCCTATATAGGCTGCAGCTGAAATGCATTGCACTGACCACCAGATCAAATCTCCTCTAACACCGTATCTAAAGCAATATTCCCTTTTTTCTTCCCCGGGAAAAGCGTGGCGTCTGTTCACCTAAGCCCTCTGGCCTCATTCAATTTCCTGGGCCGAGATCAAGCTTTCCGCGTCAAGTTTAGAGTGCAATTATTTTTGTCAGTTTTCTATTTCAAACTGGTCTTGATTGGATAGGCTACCAAGACAGAATCTATCTGAATGCCTTTCCTACATAGAATAAGGCTGAGGAAACAAAACAATTTTTTTCTTTACTTTTCACCTTTTTTTTCCCCTTCAACAACCCTTTTTTTTTTCTACTTGCTGCATTTAGCTCTGTGATGATTTTATGACAGTGCAAAAATGTATATTGTTTCCCTGCAGGCAGGAGCAAATGAAGGATTGCCTGTTGACAAAACTGCTGCAGCCTTGCGGGACAAAATGAATCACAAAATTATGATCTATCATCTTCTCATGGTTATGATGGGTGACTTTATTGCGTGCGAGTATGGCTCTAAATATTTCGTAATATCTCCAGTTGTAGCAAAAGGCCAAAGACTTATGAGAAGAAAACTGTATTGTTAATACCCTTCTGTCTTTTAAAAGATGATATAATCTGAAAGCACACATGTACCTGATACCATCTGGCCTGGTAAAGCTGCACATTTCCTTTCAAGCTGAAAGGGATATACTGTAAAAGTGGTTTCTTTCGCGTACAGAAACTTTCACAGTTTCCATCGGTGCTGACTTTTTCGCGCGTGTTTAAATTCGCGGTTGGTAATGATAGCATTGTAACAAGCGACGAGTTCAAAACATTTTCATGTGATGTTAAATTCACGGTTCAACCTCAAAGCACGAAAATAAAACCACCG
Source organism: Diadema antillarum (assembly GCF_040938485.1). Classification (NCBI taxonomy): domain Eukaryota; kingdom Metazoa; phylum Echinodermata; class Echinoidea; order Diadematoida; family Diadematidae; genus Diadema; species Diadema antillarum. The sequence continues at coordinate 570,691 of NW_027271244.1, read as the reverse complement.
CGAAAGAAACCACTTTTACAGAGTACGTGAAATCACAAGTACTGATAGTTCCAGATGCTTTACACAACTTTAGATATAAAGTTTTGACCCTTTCTATGAAATTTGCAATATGTGTGATTACATCAGCCACAGAACGTGATTGTTTTTGTTTTGTTTTGTTTTGTTTTGTTTTGTTTTGTTTTGTTTTGGGGGGGTGTTTTATGGTTGGATGGGTCAAGGGTCAGTCCTGGGAAGTCACAGATGTTTTCTAACTCTTTGCAACACCAGTTAAGCAATGATTATTTTTGTAAGTGCAATATTAATATCACTGCTGTCACTTTTCAGGTGCTTTCCAGTCATGAATATTGATGATCGAACAGAATAGCTGCATTCAGAATGGTTCTTGAATCTCTTACTCATATTAATGTTCAGCTTGAATAACACTGACTGGCAACCACACAGTGTGACACAAATCAAAAGAAGACTTTGATGTGTGTGTGTGTGTGTGTGTGTGTGTGTGTGTGTGTGTTGTACACATAACTTGCTAGAACATTTCTGCCAACAGCAAAGTTGGAATCAAAATCCCAGTCTGCTGATACTAATCTAAGGAAGACGTGAATGTATTAGACGCTAAAACCGTCACAGACGAGTTCAAAATAGGGCTAAAGCTGTGAGAAAATTTGTTATTTTAATCATCATACTTGGCACTCATCCTTACAAACATGCAAAGGGCAAACCATGTTTTTTACCCGGGTAGACACAGGGAAAGTAACAATGTAGCGATACACTTCCCTGGACCAAATTTGCCTTACGCATGTTTAACTTTAGCTGTGCGTTCATGATTTCTCTTATAACGACACGATTTTTCAGGCCCCCAAGTTCAAAATACAGATTAACATTAATGTTTTGGCGCATGTAATGAGGAAAGTTTGAAATTTGTATAAAAATAAAGTGGAAAATCACATACCGTATAAAGTCAATATGCAGAGCACCAGATTTCTGACCTTTGCTCAATATTCATAATCAAACAAATGAGCGAATGTACTGGTAAGATCGTGCATTCAGTCAAATAAATGATCTTTGAAATCATACTGATATTTATCGACTCATGTCTGCATACGTGTCTGGTAGATGAATATATTTTTTGAGCACACTGAGAGGAGCTTTGTAGTGAACACAAGATTTTAACTTCACTTGCTTGACGGTGTTGGAAGGACAGTTTCGAAGGAATTACTATAAAACACGATATATTCGCGGCATGAAATTTTTGTGAATTGGAGCCGACGACCTTTTTCGCGGCATGAAATTTTCTCGAATTGCCATTGGCATTCAGTGCATACAGTGTAGACAAGAACTTTTGCATGCATTTTAATTTTGTGAATCTTGGTGCTCACGAAATTTGCGAAATTAAAATGCAAGCGAACATTCCTCGTTTTACAGTATGTGGATTTATCCACATCATTTGGTTTATGTTGATAACATAAACTGTGATAGTCAGAGAGCGAGATAACTGAAAAAAAAACACAAGTTTCTTGCACAATGCTGTCTATTTCAAACACCTGTAGTAACATACATAGCACTACATGAACTGTGAAAGTGGAAATGTTTGCAGTGTTGAAATGTTCATCCATTTTGCACGACCAGAAGCTAGTACAAAAAACAAAAGCACATGAATATTTTTGCACGCCATATGTTACAGCAATGTCCTGATTCCGCGAATTTGAACACACGCAAAATTCATCTAAACCCAGCAGAGCACGAAAAATTACACACATGAGAATATTCACTTTTACAGTATGGGGGAAACGAGAGCATCTATGTGAGATTTCCTCCATCATCCTAGTTACAATCTGTGAAAGCTCAGATACAAGAAGCATTCACTTTTAGTCAGGAGGATATTGCAATCCCCAATGAACTCATTGTAGAGAGTTAAAATTGAGTTTGAGTTTGATATCAATCATACAAGTAACTCACTATTCTGTAGAATTTTTGCCTCATTTAAACAGTGCTCTGAAAAGTGAGATTGGGGCAGGATTTTGATTGGGTCGTGATTCGGATCGTGATCAAAATCCCGCTCCTGTCGTCATGGGAATAGGCCGATAGTGAATGGCAGGATTAACCTTAACTGTCCTTTATTTAGCCCATATTAGCATGCCATATATATATTTATCCCCCTGGTGTACTTCACTAACCAATCACTGCAGATATCCTCAAATTAACTGTCAATAGGTGAAGACCACTTTATCCCCCTTACCCCCGTTGTATCATATGGAATTGTCACCTTGTTATTCTAAATGGAGTTTGACTAATTGAAATCATGGTCGAGGTGTTGTGGGAGAATTAATGCCAATAAACAGACTGGAAAGTACAGGTAGCCTAATGAGCTTATATACAGGGCAAAAGTAGATGTTGTAGTTTTACCTTACTATAATATATGTCCTCATATATCACCACGACAATTTACCACTCTGTAAACAACAGTATGCAAAATTCAATGTCATTTTTTTCTAATGGTTTGCAATAGGCCTACTCTAATATAACCACGGCTTTATAGTCAAACAAAGAAAGAGTCAATTTGTCTGTGAGACATTACTGTACTGGTTTTATTACACCCCAACAAACCCCTAAAATGGACCGAGTGACATCAAAAATTTGTGTAGAGAATAAGTTGATGCTTAGTTTCTAGCAACCTGATCAATTTCTCTTTCCTAAAGCTCGACTTACTTTTCCAAAGTTGTCACGTTCCTGAGGCAACACAGGGAGTTGCTTTCTGGATACTATATCACACTGCAATGCCATTTCGTGAGCCTATTGGCATGTAGCATATTGCACCATCTTTTAACTCTTACCTTGCCTCATAAACAAGACACACACATGCACACACCCACTCATACACATAAACACACACACAGACACACACACACACAAATGCACATTGTGAGAACAAGCTACATGTATGCAATCAGTTGATGTGTGGATTGAAGTGGATGGTAAATACACTTATCACCAAACACCTGCTTCTGGAAGGTCATTAGAAAAATGTGTCACCTCTCAGCTAGCTTTCAAGTTCAAAGTCAATTAACGCTTTTAACTAGCTAGACACTATGGTACGGTAAGCCCTCAGCTGTTTATTCAAAGAGCGGAACATTTGATTTAGTGCATTATGCAAAGATTTAATAGTTTACAAACTAGAAATGTTGCTATGGCGACTGCAAGCCCATAGCCAGCATTTTTCAAGGGGGGTACATACATGTCAAGAAAATTGACCCTTGATTATTTGTGGCCCAATGGGGGGAGGGGGGGTCCAAGGGTCAATGGTAACCCCCACTTTGATGGAATAGTTACACAATTTTGAAGTAAAAAGCCTGAAAAATGAATATTCAGGGACGTTAAGAATGGCTAAATCAAGTTATCTGTCCCCTATAGACATATGCCATGTGCATCTTCACTGTGTACTAATGTTTACGGAGCTGGACCAAAGGGGGGGGAAAAGGGGTGCTCACCTTTTACATGAGGGAGATTTTGCATTTTTATGACTGAAATTGAACAATCAGGTACACACTTTGATCAAAAAGTGAGTAAATTTATATTGAGAGACAAAGTGAATGACTAAATTATGGTAGAATATATTTGTCACCTCTTAATCCATATATATATATGTATATTTCCTGTACTACTATCCCATAAGTTATGGACAAGGACCTTTAGAACTTTTATTTCAGAATTTGTATTTGCACTCATTTCTAAAAATTTTCACAGGAAACCAGAAATATACATCAGGTTTGTCTACAAAATTTCTACCCATTTAACCAAAATACCTACCAAACTATCAGGTAAATCAAACTTATATCAGACCTGCATGTTCAGCTGTTATGTCAATTAAGCCGAGTACCAAAGAAAACAGTACACGATTATGTGGCAACTACTGTATCTACATGACATTTCACTTTCAATTCCCATACAGTTATTTATGAAAGAGCATAGAATTTCCCAATGGAACAATGCTTACTGCAACTTGCACTTTGTAGAGTCATTCCCCCATCTTTGCAATTGTGTTCAGTTAATGCGCTGATCAATTCTGAGAGAAGTCGTTTGTATGTGACTTCAGCTCGCATGATTGGTAAACGCACATTCTACCTTGCAAAAAAAAAAATTTGCATGTGAAGAGAATCATATTCACAGGCAAACGAAACAACACATGAAGTTCGTGACTGTTCATTCCTTGCTTCTGGAAAAATCATTTGGTAAATCAAAAACCGAGACTGGTACTGCTGGAAATAAAAGCAATTTTAGACTCATTATTTGCTTGCATGGGTTTTCTTAAAAGTGTTTAAGAATACATTCCCTGAGGCCTGATTTTCTTTGTCTATGCTTTTTGCCAAAATGAAGCAGAGTTTTGTCAAAAATCCTGGAGACATGTACTGTGGTGTCTCTGCCTTTGTGTGTGTGTGTGTGTGTGTGTGTGTGTGTGTGTGTGTGTGTGTCATATCAACCCATTCCTTACGGGAACCTGGTATACCAGGTTCCCAAAATGTAGACAAGAGTGCCTGCATTCGAGGCCTAAATTCATGTTTATATGTGTTATTCTGCCTAGTAAAATGGCTTTGATAGAAAGATTAGAGTTTTTTCTATCAATATCAGTTTTCTTTCTGTATGAAAACCGTGTGTACCGCAATATTATTTAACTTTTTTCAAATGTGCGCTTATTTTGATGTAAAACTTCTATGAAGATGTAGCGTACATTGCAATAATGGCTGAGCTCAGTAGAAGTTTGCTTTTGCTGACCCCACTCAGGTGACTACTTTGTGTAGAATAAAAGAGTTTTTGAGCCCATCAGGGCACGCTCTATTCACACCTAACGCCCAATCTATATTTTGCATTGTTTGATGCAACATGTAGTTGACCTTGCAAAGGGGATTCATGTACCGCTTGACTGCTTTCACACAGACAGATTACCAACCTGTCCGTTCTCCATTGACCTGCAAAAAGAATTTTGTTTTAGGGTTTAGGTTTCGAAGGTTTAGGTTTAGGTTTTGAAGGCTCTTGGAGAATTGTGGGAGGAACAGGTTAGAATATTTGTAAAGCAGCGATTGCTAAAGTAGTCGGTCCATTGCACTTACCCATCACTTTAATGTAAAAGCACACAGCAAACATGATTTTTAAAAGAAGGCAATCTCAGTCTGTACTCAAAAGTTTAAGAGTATCTCATCTTTATAACAACATAAATTTGTCTTTCCCCATAGCTAGGGACCTACAATGTATGATGACACATTGGTGGCAAAAGAGATATACAAGTAGAATGAGAATATATGGGTACAGAATGGCTGCTTTCTGCCATCCCATATGACTGAAGATCTGTTTATCATCATGATGAATGCAAGGGGTCAATGCAACTCTTCCATTAAATAATTAACTCAGTCCTACTATGGACTACATACCTCTCTGACAGATTAACTGGCAACTTTGAAATACCGAATGAACTCATTAGTGTTTGTAGAAGACGACGCAGCCAAAACCTAATCCATCCAAATAATATTCAAACACTCATTCTGCTGTTCTGTATTGTTGTTTATTTTGATGTTGTTGTTGTTGTTAAAGGAGGCTGTAACTACGCCTGGCTAATGGATTGAGTCTCGTAGTTCAACTCAACTTGAGCAGCCCTTATCTTTTATACAGAGTACTTTCCTGATTGCATGCCGTATTTTGAGAAATTAATCAACACGGCGAGCTTTTGTTTCTGTTGTTGATGTTGTTTCTACCCCGTGAGACACGGGAGTGGCTTCGACCACATACACCACAGAATGGTTTGAGGGTTGAATGTAAAACCAGTGATATTCCAGCCAGCATGCAGCGGTCCCTTGACACTGTCTCAGCCTGGAAGACGTTACAGAAGATTGGCCTCACGCTTACTGCCATCGTCCCATCAATTTCAGTGGGAGAAACGACTCGACACGATTGAAAGATTGCCCTCATTTTCCTTCAACTTTCCCTCTCCTGGCCTTGTCTCTCTCTCTCTCTCTCTCTCTCTCTCTCTCTCTCTCTCTCTTTCCCTCTTTCTCTCTTCCCTCCTCTGTCTATATACTTCCTATCTACCTCAATTGCCATACCTTTTGCTTGTATAACATTTAAATTTGGAAATCAGGAATTATAAAGCAATATCGCAAATGGTTATGTTTGTGAATAAAGAAACAAATTAATGACATTACACACAAGCAAATTCCCGTTTCCAGATAAAAGTTAGCAATTTGCCATCCAAAAAGATATACACTTCATACTCTTTGGGGCAAATATTTGTGTGGTCTTCATTTTGCCAATATCACCAACTTGCTAAACATAAAAAACACCCAAAAATACTGAAATATATGGCTTATATGATACTGTACAACACGATATTTTCGCAGCATGAAATTTTCGCGAATGGGAGCCAACAGCCTTACTCGCAGAATGAAATTTTCGCAAGTTGTCATTAACATTCAATGCATACGGTGTAGACAAGATATTTAGCATGCATTTTGATTTTGCAAATCTCAGCTCTCGCGAAATTCGCAAAATTAAAATGCATGCAAACATTCCTCGTTTTACAGTATGTGTCTTCTTATCTATTCAGATATCTCCCTGTTCTCATATACATTCTCAAACTAAACCTAAAGATATTTTAAAATACCAGTGAAGTGATTTTGTTGAAAAGTGAGAAATTAGGTATTCACTCAAAATGGAAAAACTTTATGTATCTTAAGTACCATCTGTCTAGGGCCCTAAGAGTCCCACATTTATAATTAAAGAAGCATATTAATCACAGTGTTGTGAATGGAATGCTTGTGTATAATATATAAATCCCATCTCATGCATACTGGAACTGCTGTTACACTTTTGAGGTGACTATAAAAAAGTATCATTTTAGTTACTAACTCAGTTACCATTTACATGACATAATGTTCTTAGTGAAATGATGCAAACTCTGATATATGTGTAGAAGTATATGTACATGTAAAGATATAGAAATATGTATTTCAGACACATAAAATGTAACATAAAACATATATATTAGTGTGGACTCATTTGTATAACTTTCTCTGTTTTATCTACTATCGGATCTCTTTGATGGACTTATTTAACGCTGCCGACTTTTGCAGACCACAAATATGCTGATGCATAGTAACATGTTTAGAATGCAAAAAAAAAAAATAATAATAATAAAATAATACATCATGGATATGGAAGTGGGTAATTGCAAATATTATACATACCAAATCAATTTCTTACCAAAAAAAAAAAAGGTCAATCTCTAAAAACTTGATTCTTTATGATGAAAAAAAAAAATCTACTTAATACGGTAGAAAATGAATACATGGTGAAAGCACAAATACTCTGGTCCTTATCTTACATCGCTCGTAGTTTCATCTTTCCTATCGCTGCAGGCATATAATCATCAAGCAATTATCAGTAATAATGAACAGGAGTCATAACATCTGGGAAGAAACCAAGGGTGCATCACACCAAATAATCAAGTCTGAATACTAAGATTGGATGCCTAATGAGCCTGCTGACAATGTATCCACTCCGAATGTCCTTACGACCAGAAATAATTGAACACGTACAAGCAGTAAGCATATTAAAGTAATGACTGTTTCATCACTGGTCAGGAAATGAGAAGGTAAGTGAAATTATACTCTACGAGCTGAAATTTTTGCGTACGGATATTTTCGCGAATTGCTACTTGGAGGACATTTTCGCGTGTTGTTAATTTCGTGGTTGCGAGGGTCTAACTGAACTTAGTTATTCACGCGTTGTTATTTTCGCGTGTTGTTATTTTCGTGGTTCAAAGGCGATTTGCGAAATTCGCGAAAATATTAAAACCACCGCGAAAATTTCAGCTCGTACAGTAGATGGCAATACAAGCACATATCTCTCCACATTGGCTTGCATGTTAGAATGAGCTTGATTATTCACAATAGTTCAGCAAAATTATGGCTAAATAGCTGATAGATGATTTTAAATTGTAAAGACAACATCCATGTGTCTTTTTAAAAATTGCATAGATTTCACTGTCGCTTCTAATTCTGCAGGTCTTCATTGTCAGACATGGCTTTGTGCACAGACCCAAGACCATAACTGCAAAAGCTGCAAAATGAAGCACTGTGAATCTTCAGACTGGTCATGCCTAAACAGTGACCAGAGTGTGACCATAGGTACCCATAGTATGCAGGCCTAGCGCAGTGAGACGCAATACACAATTTTGAAAAGATTGATGACTTCTTCACATGCCATTCATACACTTGGTGCAATGCAAAATATTGCGAGAATTTCCACCAATAAAAAAAAAATCATGCTGTACTGATTTTGGCATCGCGAAAAATTTGTTTGTGCCTACTCACAAGAAATGGAATTTTTCGCTTTGCATTTCAAAAATTAATTTTCAAAAAACATCAAATTTTGGTATGTGTAAATAGGAGATTCTTGTTTGTTTGACTGTTTGTTGGTTTGGATCTATTTAATATTGACATTGAGGAAATACTTAGATTCTCATGAGCAAGTTACCAGGGGACCAATGGTCTTAAAGAGGAAATCCACCCGAACAATAAATAAACTCCAAAAGAAAGAGAAAAAAAAAATCCCTATAGAATGTTCCAAAAATGGCAAAATTCGGATAGACCCTATGAAATAAGGAAGATATGACATTTTGAAATTTCACATTTTCTCGAAAAACATTTCTTCACCAGTCCTTATGAATATTCAAATGAGCGAGTTGATGATGTATATGCCCTCACAATTTTTCATGCATGTTAAATATGAAATTCACAAAAATTGTTATTTTTAGGTAGTACAGGTAAAAGCATATTCCCCTACCAAAATATATCAGATGTAGCATTTGTTCTTTTTTATTTTGAGTGGTTTGAAGGCAACTTCTATATTTATACAGCTAAAATATGAGATTATTGTCATTTCTGAACATGAAATGAATAAGAAATTGTGAGAGCAAGCCATCATCAACCTGCTGATTTTAATATTCATATTAAACCACTGGTAAAGAAGTGTTTTCAAAAAGAAAAAAGAAATTTCAGAATGTCATAACTTCCTTAATTCTTATCCACTTTTGATCATTTTTACATTATTGTGCAGGGATTTTTTTTTTTCACTTTCTTATGAAATTGATAAAATTTTGAGGTGGATGTCTCCTTTAAAGGCCAAGGCAATATGGATATGGTGCCTTGTCAAAAAGGCACAACTGCTGTTGCTAAGGGAGATACAATCAAGAGTCGGTGGTCTCCTCCGTTGTGTCTCCTCCTCAGCACAGTTCAACTTGATTGTTTAAAAGAGCGTTCCAAGGATTCCGTTTTGATTCGCTTTCATCCATTCTGCATGACTTGGTGTGTCTTGCTTTAAATGTCATCGGCTTTCGATATCACGTTTATTTTATTGCATCAGTGTCTTGCTTGACGTATGTCACTGGTTTGCGATATTACATTTATTTCATTGCATCAGGTATAATAGCATTCCAGTAATACAGATTTGAATTGCTTGTATTCCCCTTGAATTGTTTTGTTTTGCTTTGCAAAAAAAAAAAAAGATCATCTGTTCATTATTGTCTCACGAAGCATTAAGTGTAGTAGCTGCTGGCATAGTGTATTTATGTACTGCGGATTTTATTACACTGTCATCTTGATACCATTGCAAATAAAAGAATGTGTAAACATTATCATCTTTTTCCATGTGAATCAACTTTGTCACTAGTCAGTGAAGACAAAAGCAAGCTACATTTGTCAAAATCAACTAATATCCAACTGGACCCAATGGAAGACCAGCTATTGCAGCTGAATATGGGCTATATCCAGCCATCATCTCAGATGGTAATGAAACAAACAAACAAACAAACAAACCCAGCATAGAAATGGTGAGAGCGGGAAAATTTCCACTCTTCCAACAGATCATTTAAAATAATCCTAAATGACAAGATAAATCAGAAAGTTCTAAGATTTCTTTCCACTACTTACCTCGGTCAGAGATCTACAGACTCTCAAAAATCCCAGATGAGGACAACCCTTCCAATGTCTCGTTTTCAACACCTCACTGATTTAATCACCTGCGGAAAATATACAACAAACAAAAGACAAAAACATGATGTAAGAGACTCAATGGCACAGTATACACTCCCATGTGATTTAAATGTAATAAAACTAGGTTGGGGTACAAAGGCATTGTAAATATTTAAAGCATTTCACAGTTGCAGCTAAAATGATTTATAAGGTAGTCTTGGATATTTGTTTCTTTGTCTTGTAGGTGGGTGGACAGTCTGGATCATCACCCAGATAGTGGAACAAATAAAGTGGGTGAAGATTGAAGATGAAGAAAATCAAATAAGAAGTTATTTTGCATTGTACAAAGCTGTTCTGTAGGTATCAATAGTTTTCTGCATGTTTAAACCATAAATGTCACAGGTAGTATTTCCTAAGAACGGAAATGTGCAAACAAAAACAAACTAAAGGCTAATCTTTCTTTCTTTACTGCAAAACCAGACTACAATGTATATTCCTGCTCAAGCCACTGATCATAATTCCTTATTTTTGTTAATTCCCTAAAGTTTACTAAAAGCATATGCCATGACATTGAAAGCTCAACATTTCATCAGATGTTAGTGCAGACTTTGGAAAAACTCTTTTTTTTTTAAATTTAACCACATAGTTGTAGAATAATCTTGACAACATTGTTGATAAGAGCAGACAAAATCCACTCCATTACCAAGCAATAATCAATACTGAAACATTGATTAATTACACTGAATTCTATTCTTATGGGACTACGAAGCAAAAAACACACAAACAGTGAGAGCAAAAATGCAGTTGCCCGGGCGACAATAATTACTCTGATTATGTTATTGATGGGGGAAAAATTCCCAGTATCCATCCCATCCCCGGAGGAGCGGTGGGCGAGGCTGGAATCACCATACATCTCCTCCTCTCCTCCCCCAACCCCCACCCCCCCCCCCCTCACTGCCCGATGGCGGATTAAACACAGCCAGCCAGTCCCACTTTCTGTCATCGAATGGTCTGATCACACAAGCCCCTCCACAACTCGTCGGGGCAGACTCCCGACCGGATTAGGACCTCAGACTAATAAGGCATGACGGCAGCTGCCTTCACATCGAACAGAAATGTCATGTTTTGGAAGGATCACGAAATAACACATGACACCCCCCTATTCGATGCTGTAACAAAATTAACTCTCTCAAAGTAGTACTGACAACACAAATGATCCACAGATTCTCTTGAAAGGCACGGCTGGGCTTACAAAGAGGGAAAATAAAGTTTTTCTCCCATATAACTATTTTATGCAAAAAAAAAAAAAGCTTGATAGTTGGAAATGGAAAAGAGAATTTGGTATCAAATGCTTGTTGATTCAGAAATGGAAAAGAGAATTTGGTATATTGCTTTGGAGACAGCATCATTATACAAGCACATGACAGACACTTAATTCTTCACATTGTTTTGTTCAAGTAGGCCTTATATTCATCTTGAATGAAAGCAAGAGATTGTTAAGCAGGGAGGGGGTTGAGGTGTGAGTTTTCTTCAATTTTGTATCCCTCTACAAATGAAATTTGTAAGATCACAACTGCTGATCTATAATTTCCCTACATGTTTGTTAAAATCATAGATCAGCAGTTGCGATCTCACAAATTTCATTTGTAGAGGGAGACAGAATTGTAGAAAACTCACACTTCTATATTCATCTTTTGTCTAGTTAAAAGTAGAACATATTGCCCAAATCATAGACATTGAAATCAAACTGAAATACATTTTTGTACCTTCCGTGTGTAGATTCAATCGACTGACAAAATAATCAACAGCCCCCCCCCCCCCAAAAAAAAGAGAAAACTGTACATTGCTAAACTCAATTTTCTTAGCCATTTATAGCCTTAAAAAATAAAATCAGATGTACGGAGAATCAATACTCAGCCAACAGCCAGATTGTTTTTGCATAATTATTCTCTTTGGTGCAGGAAATTGGCGCGGGAAGGAGAGAGATGGGTTGAAATAATTGGTGCGCATAGGAAACCACTCCATCTACTGCTGGCTGGCAAGCTGTCAGGCCACTTAATGCCATCGCTGCCACCAAGTCTGTGCACATATGGCACAGCTGATGAGGTTTGTGAAGCCAGCTGCAGTCTGTCATGAGTGTAGCTCCGAGCTGCCAGCATTCTACATTTGTTGGGTTTCTTTAGTTTGTTTGTTTGTGTGTATGTGTGTGTGTGTGTGTGTGTGTTATCTCTCTCTCCCATCTTCATCTGACTTCATTCAATGAATTTGCTTGAAAGAACAAAGAACAAACAACCACAGGGCAAATATTCAATTTCCATCTGCAATTGAACAGTAAATAGCAAACAAACAAAAAAATCCTTGGGATATAAATGAAAATTCATATGAGCAAAGCTGTGTCACACAATCATGCCAGTAATTGAGAGAAAACCAATTCATTGAACAATGTATAGAAGCAATCACAAGGATTATTTCTGTACATTGTGAATTCAATGAGCTGTAGATATGCTATTTTTTTTTTCGATGTTCATGTTTCAGTTTTCTTGCTAGTCACAGGGAACTGTAAAAGAGGAAACTTTCGCGGATCTTAGGCGACATGAAACCAGCGCAAAATTGAAAACAGACAATTTTTTTTTGCTTGAATGTTGTATGCGATGCTTTTTCTTATATTTTGATTCTGCAGAACTGAAAACATGTGAAATTTATCTCACCCAACCAAGTGTAATGATTTCCACTTTTACAGTCAGCTGAATAAGAGTGATAAACATAAACTTAAATAGAAAATATGCCAAGAACTTTCATGAGGGCACACCTCAAGCAAAAAAAGAAGAGAAAAATTGGCAAGAATTTTGGGATGGATTTGGCAAACCCAATGCATTGCAGAGTTTTACAAAAGGAGTCTCTTAATGTACACAAAGGATGTATTTAAACTACCCCTTGCCAATGTCTTCTTTTTTTACCCGTGATCAATAAATTTCCCATTCATTTTTGGAAAGTATTTCCTAGATTATCTTAAATGAAAATGGATACTGCCCACTGCACAATGCATTCGCTGGTACAGTTTGCAACTTTAAACAAATTATGCACAAACATGTTGTTTGTATATTTCTGACAGACATGTTCTTCTCCTTTTCCTTGTTTGGGTGTTTCATTTTTGTTTTGTGTTTTGGAAGTGGCATAAACAGATATGATTCTGAATAAAAGCTTATTACTGTCATTATTTCTCTTCATGGAGGCAAAATCTTTCTAGGTAAACTTAAACCACTCATATATATCTGGCTTATCACACTGAGGTAACATATCGGTAACAAAGCCTGCTGCATTTCACAATTTCTTTGCTCTTTTGATGAAATAAAAAAAAAAATATGGTGCATGGGCCATGCGGGTTATATTGCTCTGACGAAGCTTGACAAACAATGGAGCTTTGCAAGCCATCACTCAAAAGTTGGCGGACTGAGCCTGATCAATGTCTGACAGCCAAGAAACTGGGTTTAAAGTGATTGGAGGAGCATGAAGCCGCTGGATGGATGCACAGTGCCTTGGCGAGCTACCACCAGGTAAGGATCAGGTGGGGATGGGGGAGGGAGGAGGGGAGGGGCAATAAACAGACTATGGGAGGGGGTAGACCCTCTACAGCCCCCTTCAGTTAGAGTTATTGTGGAGAGTTTCTTTCTTATCCACAAGAAAACTGACAGAAATGAATGGTATGTGTATTCATGACAAATTAAACAGATTTTTGAAAAAGAAAAAGAAATAAACAAAGGAGAGAATGAGTGTTAATGGATTACACCCAATAGCAATATGACATTCATACCTTTTAGGGCATGTATTGCAGCCCCTTTGATGGTTAAAGAATACTGTACATTGTATATGCCATATACTTGGTGAATCTACAATTGTAATTTTTTGTGAATTGGGACTTCACGACAATTTCACGAGTGGTTAAATTCGCGATTGTGGAGTATAATACTGAACAGAGAAATGTATGTGTGCATGTCACATTAAAGTTGGGATGTGAGTATATAATTTACACTACTTTCGTGTGTTTTTAGATTCACTAATAGCACCCGAATTGTGAAATTCACGAAAATAAAAACCTCACAAAATATTTGGCGTATACAGTAAATGTGTGTGTGTATGTGTGTGTGTGTGCGTGTGAGGAAAAGACAGAAAGAGAAAGAGATTGATGGAGAAAGAGAGTGGATCTATTGAAGAATGCCTGAATGGGTAAGGTTTTTCTCTCCTCCTGGTGAAAAGCAGACCAACAAATATATTATATTATACAACACCTAATTAGAATGTAGCTATCCGATTGATCGATTGCCCATCACCTGACATTTAGTTAAAAGTTCCATCTCACGCTGTGGCTGTCAGCCGTGCAAGTTTATTTGAGCAAAAATGGATAACGCATGGCTGACGTCACCCATTTCCATTGACTCCTGTGTTAAACTCACGATTGACTTGAAGTTTTTGCTCCATCACACGGCTCTGAAGTCACAATTAACAAACATTTGCCGCGCACACTCAACAATTACAAATGCATACTTTTGTCGCTCATTTTTGTAAACAACTTCAACCGATCGGCTTTGCATACGTATGTACATGGTGACTTTGACTGTGCAGCTACTCATTTGTGTTTCATGGAAAATGGTTGCCATTTCTGTGCTACATTCAAGAATCTGTGTGGATCACATCTGTTGACGTTTGAGGTGTTGTATAAAACAAATAGTGTATGGTCTTTACTCATGCAATGGAACAAGATTTCGCACTTAGTGAAAGATGAGCCTCATTGAATAGAGTGCCTCTATCTTTTACCTCGTGCGAAATCTTGTACCATCACATTTGTGACCATTCACTATTTGTATACAACACTTTAAAAGAATCTAGCTATATGATTGGTCAATCGCTCATCACAACATGCAGTTAAATGTACCATTGCATACTCTGTCAGCCGTACAAATTTGTTTGAGCAAAAATGGACAGCGTACAGCTAACGTCACCAATTTCCATCTTACTCCCACACTAAACTCATGATCAACTTTTAATTTTTGTTCCATTCTGTTCCATCGCACAGCTCTGATGTCTCAATAAACAAACCTTTGCTGTACATGCTCAATCAGTTGCAAGTGCGCATTCAGTCACTCATTTTACTGTCAACTTCAACTGATCACTTTTGTGTACAACTGACTGTGACTGTGCCACTCATTTGCTTTTCAAGGTGAAAATGGTCGCCATTTCTGTACTAAATTCAAGAATCTGTTTGGACATCTGTTGAAGTCTGACGCGCTGTATAAAACATGATAGTGTATGGCCTTTACTCGTGCAATGGAACAAGATATTGCGCTCGTGACCATTCACTAGTTGTATGTATATCATCACATCCTGGTAGAGTCTTGCTGCATAGAGAGGACACTGCATGAAGCTGGTAATTGACATTCACATGCTGAATAGTAGAATCAATAATCTAAACAATTGAGGAAATGGGAAAAGCAATTGAAATTCTTTGGACTCTAAGTGACAGTGAAATGGGTTTAGGATTTCTATCACAAGAGAGGAATTCTCCTCTTTGTCAAAAGCCACTGTTCATTTCTCTCTCCCTAAATCCCTCATTCCCTCATCTCTCTCCCTCTCTTCCTCTCACTCCCTCCCCCTCTCCATTTCAAAAAAGCATAAAACCCAAACTTTGGTGCTACAGTAACACCACAGGTATACTAAAATCATCCTACATTAAAACTTTCTTTAAAGAGGCATCTCATTTTCCAAGAATGTTCTCAAAATAAACCTATTAAGACAACTCTTGCCCCATCACATATATTTGGATCTTTTCATAAAGTAAGCAATTTCACTTTTAAAAAAACAAACAAACTCATACCTGTACTTTTATCAGTGCCTCATATTTGATCCTTTATGATGTTTGTAATCTTAAAAGTTTTAAACTTTGATTATTGCTGTATAAGCTGTTAATTTCGCATGCAGATATTTTCTCGAATGAGGAGGTCATGGACATTTTGGCGAGATGTTGTTTTCATGAATTGACAGAAAACTGTCACAAGTGCACTATTACACCAGTACATGGGTCTGTTTTTCGCGTGTTGCTAAATTTGCAGTCCAACAGTGATTCGCAAAATTCACGAAGATTAAACCCTCACGAAAATAACAGCTAATACAGTAGCTTGAAGTTTTAAACTACAAGCTCATCATTGAAGATTGAAACTTTGAGCTAATCTTCAAGTTAAGGAACATTGTGTGAACGTAACTAATGATGGGCTAATATGAGATAAGCTGTAGCACCATGCCCCAGACATCTAAAAACTGCACTATTCAGCATTTACAAGCTGCATAAAAAGTTGAGGGGTGATGTATATCCAACTGATGAGATGAGACGTGTACTGTTGACTTCCTGTGTACTTCAGAAGAAAAGCAAAGGAGGGAAGTGGGGGAGAAACAAGCACTCAATCAAAGATTTCCAGATCCGAGCCATCTGCTCACAGATTCTTGATTTATCGGACAATTTCTATCTGGATTCAGATCCATTATGTGAGCGGAACTGGATGTGGAAGGAGGAGGTGGGGGGGGGGGGGAGGGAAAGGAGGATGAGGGGGAATTTTGCACTTGGAATGCTTTATCAATCACTCCAGGAAACAAATATTGGATTGCTCAATCAAGGATGCCTGAACAGCCATTTTAAGATTCTTGCGTTGGTTGGGAAGGAGGTTCTACGAGCCCGCCAGCCAGCCAGGCAGCCTCAGTCACTCGATGACGAAGGAGCAAAGCCAGAGTAACAGGATTTGTTGACGACTGAGTTAGAAAACGTGTTTGCACGAGGGTTTATATCGCATGGGCACCTCCACGCATTAGCTGTATGTCATGTTATTGTCTGAGCTTCTCAATGCAAAATAACATGCGGCTGCTAAAATGTCTGACGGGAATTACTCTGGAAAAAGATGCGAGCATCTCACGTCAGATAGTGCAGATCTTGTGCGAGTGTGTATGTGTGTGTGTTTAACCTATCCAATATTACTTGCTTTACCAGCAATGTCTCCGACAAATTATGTTCAACGTATGTCAATTGGTGTCACCAATAAGATCTCTTTACAATTTTTGTTGTTCCCAGAAGGAAACAAAGAATTTAAAAAAAAATATTCTTCAACACACTCAAATTGTACTGAAAGCGATTAGAGGACTGGTCTTGGAACCTATTTCCCCACACCACCTCTCAAGGTCCAATCCACTGTGTACAGAACCCACTGCATTACCATAAGCAAAGGTTTAAAATCTATTGAAAGGCACTAATGTAATAACAAGGCTGCCAGCACCTGAAGATCCAAAACAAACTGAAGCACAGAAAAAAGAAAAATACTTTTTTAAGGTAAAAAATAATTTTTTAGGGCA
The DNA here is from genome assembly GCF_040938485.1 of Diadema antillarum. NCBI lineage: Eukaryota > Metazoa > Echinodermata > Echinoidea > Diadematoida > Diadematidae > Diadema > Diadema antillarum. The sequence continues at coordinate 553,289 of NW_027271244.1, read as the reverse complement.
AAAATCACATTCTGGTGTAAAAAATAGGAAAAAGAAAAAATGCACATACCGTAGGCGGTCATCCAAACCGTTGTATATCCCAATTTTCCATCAAATTTTCGATTTTGAGATTTCCAGTCATTTCGATAGTGGACATTCCGTTATACATACTGTGAAATTTTTAGTTTCTAATTTCATGTAATTTTTGGTGTAATTATTATTTTTATAGAGCCTTGTCATTTCATTTTGTTCATTTCCCCAATGGTGCGCGTATTAAAAAACAATGATATGCCGTCCTCTCCTATATACAACGGTTTGGATGACCGCAAACACGGTGCGTGCGGTCACAAACCTTCGTATATCGCGCACATTGACTTGGCGCATAATAGAAGTGATATATGAAAGTTCGGTGACCACAAGTACTGTGCGCACGGTCAACAAAACTGTCGTATACATGGTAAATGACAACAGTCTTCACAAACCGAAAAAAAACATGCATGTCGCTCTCTTGCGATTTCTTGCATAATTCCTAACAATACAATTCAACAAAGACATCACATGTTAGAGTAAGAATTAAAGTCTGACGTGTTACAATAAGAAATAATTGGAAATGCCAGTAATAAAAGAGTGCCATAATGATTGAAAAATGGGTAAACTTCCACGCGATTATCTCGAAATGTCATTCTTGCGCGTAAATTGCATATACAACAGTTCTGATAAATGCTGACGATAATAAGCACACTAATTCAAATTTCCAGAAGAGCATATTTTCATTTAACAATTTTTGAAATTAATTGGAATAAGTTGAACAAGTCTTTGCTTAGGCTTTGTGGTGTCAAAAATAACTCTTACTGGAAAGATATGCTACAGTACATTAGTTAATCAGTCTAGTACTTGTTGCAATGAAGAAAAAAAAAAGTGATCTAAAAATTGTCACTGTTTTTCTTTTAATGCAAGAGCAATCTAATTTAATAATCCTTACCTGCACATCTGCAGTGATGTTTTATTCTAATTCTCATTCAAAGCAAACATGAGATTATTTGGGGTCACCAAAACTTCAAATTTAAAGATTTTGATGGTCCCAAAGGGCTACTAGAAAATAGATTTTAAAAAAAGTTAATGCCGCCCCCTCGATATATAAATATATACTACCGAAAACACAATTTCTTGATGTCACAAATCTCTGTTTCTCCTTTAACATCTCTTCTTAAAAAAAATAAGAAACCCCCTAAATTTCCTCCAAGGAAGCTAAGGAGCAAAATTTAAGGAGTATGGACCATTAACTCTGCAGAAATTGGTGACAAGTGAAATGTCTTTGGACGAAGCTTCCACTGTGTAAAAACAGCAAATATTTGTCCAGCCAATCGGGCGTAAACGGAAACACCCCAGCCGCAAGTGCGTAGTGTGCACTCCGCACTTCAGATTCCTGATCCACTCAAACATGAACTGAAAGACAGCGGATGACAGGACAGCGTTTTCCTCCTTTCTTAAATTTCGGCCGAGACTGCTACCTATGGTGTCCTCGTCACATCTTGTGACATATTACCCAACAAAAAAAAAGTTGTGAGCCCCTCCTTAAACAAACAAACAAGAAAAAAGGAAAAACAAAAGGCATAGCCTTTTTTCTTTCTGATAGATTATCAGAGCAAGCATAGAGTAATTGGAAAAGATGTTAACATAACCAAACATTAAATGTCAAGGAACAAGAATACATAACAACTTTAATAAGTGAAATGCATACACATTTCTTGACATGCGATGCTCATACACTTTTAACAATGCATGCAAGGAGGGATGTTACGGCTAAAACACTTACTTTGACATTACACAATCACTAAAACAAAAACAAAAAAAATCACAGGACTGCTTGAAATTAAACTTACAAGAAAATATAGATTTTAGTCTATCATATCCATCCTGCAGTAATGAAGGTCTATGGCATTCTGGTTCAGAATGAGAGCATATTCACACCCAGTATTTACAAATCTTACTATGTTGGCATATAAATCAAATGAGTGTGTGTGCATGTGTGTGTGTGTGTGTGTGTGTGTGTGCGTGTGTTTGTGTGTGTGTGTGAAGACAGAGAGAATAAAATGGATACATATATATATATATATATATATATATATATATGAGTATGTGTGTGTGTGTGTGTGTGTGTGTGTGTGTGTGTGTGTGTGTATACACTTGGTGCATAATGTACAATGTTTGTGTATAATGCAGTTTGTCTTTGTATAATGTTTTGATTTTGTTTCTGTGAACGTTTCTGTGTCTGTGATATGAAATTGAACGAAATTCGAAGACAGAATTATCCAAAAAATAAAAAATAAAAGATATATACTATTTTTCATCTGGTGCAACAAGAACATTATCTGCATAAAAATCTACTTAGTCTGTTTATCATTTTGCCAGCCGTGGGATGCACATTTGTTGGAGGGGAAAAAAAAAAAACCTTGCTTAAGTTTTACATCAGCTTTACACCCTCCCGACTGAATGTCTCGGATTTCTCTCTTCAATGTTTTAAATCCTTTACTTAGCCACATAAGCTCCTTAAATGTAATATACATGTAGATGTTGTGCCATGTTGAATATCGCCTACGGCCATGATAATCAGATAGAAGGACTTTCCGAAGCTGGATTTGAGCTAGGCCCAAGCACCAGGAGACAAACAGCCGCATCAATGTCGGCGAACAAAATCAACACTCAGATTCTCAGATTCTGAGCACAAACCTCAACTATATTGTCTCTATGGAGCATTTAATTACTTCAGTTCAGTTCAACCCCTTTCGACTTTTTTCAACTAAATGAACCTCAAAATAAAAGAACCTCAATGAAAAAAACAACAACAAAGAAACAAAAGAAGACTTGTTCTCATGACTACAACACAGCTCGAGTGCGTGTATTTCAATAAATAAAATCAGCAAATAATAAGCAAAATGTAGGAACCCACCAGCGCAATGCCTTAACTGTTAAATATGGAAAAAAGATAAACATATCTGCTTCAGTCATTTCACTATGTTCTATTATTGACAATCTAACAATTTTCACATCAAAATATAAATAAGGGTAATAAAAGAATAAAGAATACTAAGAAGAAATAGTCTATAGTTATGTGTAAACACAAAATATATGTTTCATTGTTTCTGAAGTAACAGGCGGAGGAGCCTTTATCAATAAGCAATTATCTAAAGTCATATTGATACCTCTGGTTCTCTCTCCAGCTCTCAAAGTCACGCAAGAATTTCACGCTTCTCAGAGATCTCTCATTCACGGGAATCGCATTACTCCAGTGCGTGCGACCGCTTCTTGTCCTTGCACTCCGATTACCATCTCGTGGTCTCGGCGGGTCGACCACTTGACTCCGTGGTTTCGACAGCAGACGTGACGGCGCAAGAACACACGCGATTAGCCCCCCGTCTGAGGTTTGTCGATTTGGGGGGGAAATATTTCTCCCTGGCAAGCGAATCCTTTAGGCCAAGTGCCTTGCTTTGATACGATCCACCCTTACCGCAAAGCATCGCATCCTGTGGACTCTACCTTGGTGCACGCTTGCTCAGTAAGCTTGCGGGGGGGGGGGGGGGGGGGAGATGTCTGTGACAAAATGATGCAATCCTTATCTTCTTATTGTACTCATCTGCCAATCATAGGCCCTACTGGCATTTCTTTAAGAATGACTGTGATTTCAGCAATTTTTGTGCAAAATCACAGTCAGATAGACAGTGTACTAAACAAGAGATGGGAGATCTGGGCATGGCTTCATGAAAGTTGTCAGCCCTGACAAGTTCTAAGTCTCTACGATTACCATGGTCACAGTCAGTGACCAGAACTTCTCAGCCAATCAAAACCAAGGGTTTTATAATACTGAAGTTGTCAGAGACTGACAACTTTCATGAAACAGTGCCCAGATCACCCCTAATTAAGTTTGGAGATCCGGGTCACCTGACAGGATCATGATTAGACCAGTCTCCAATTTTTATGCTAAGAGTTTTGAAGAAAGGTCTGGACTTGAAGGAATACATACCATTCATCATGCAAAGATGCTCAAAAGGGCATTGCTGGTGTTGCTTGCGTTGCTTGCGTTGCTGGCATCGCTGGCCGGAAGGACAACAATGAACTTTACACCTCTAGGCAGCTCAACTCCGCTGACAACATTGTTCTCACCCTGTGGGGGCTTTTAATGTGCGTGCATGATTTATTCCAGCATGTGAAGATATCATCCTAAGAGGATCCAAGCCATGTTCAGCTCCAATACAGACACCTGCCACACAGAATTGACTTGTATTCATGCTCTATAAGCAAAAAGTCTGAAGTCTCCCATTGATCTGTACGCAAATCTTTCTCCGCTAGATTTCCTCATTTTGCAGTTGCTAAATCATCAACCAGAAACATGGTTTTGATAACCTTTTCGTGCACAAACAAACAAGAGACTTGCGAGGTGATAACATCCTCCATATCCTCAAATTTCCATGTTTTCTATGAAAACATGTGAAACATGTGAAACTATACAATATCACAACTTCCTACTTTTGCACCCAAATTCATCAAATTTCAATCTCTCTTTTTATTTTTGGCCTTGATTTCACTTTGTTTATCACAGCCAACTTGATCATGGCTTGGAACTGCAAATTCTTAGGCAATATGCCCGTTGCACTGGAATGCAATAGCGAGAAATTATAGTAATTAGGGGGAAAAATGAACTGAAATTTGATCTAGAGGAAGATGAAGAGCAGCATGATTTCCTGGTAGACAGCATTGTTATACCTTCATTAGGAGTCCCCAGGATATATAGAGGAAAAGTTTGATTACTGCGTAAACACCACTTAACACCAGACGGAACAGCGAGGGTCAACACAGAAGAGTAGTAATTCAAACTTAATGACCATCAGCGGCGGCGCAGCACTCCTCGTTAAAGGTCAACATCTATTGTTTCTCGTTAGCTACCCACGAAGAGGTGAGGCTTTAATGTGCAAATTATCCCCCTCATCCGATCAGTTATGAAGGAGGAACTCGTCTACCGCGACATGGGGGCAGTCTTGAGATAGGTGCTGGGAAGCACACATATGGTCGGATGCTATTTTGTGGTAGCTGGTTGTGGGATGCTGCGGATTACTGGGATATGGAGGCTTGATCGGGCTCTTATTTGTTTCCTGGAAAATGTAACAAACTTTGAGAGCTTGATAATGTGATACTGAAAACACTTAAATTTCCAGCAAAATTGGTATGCCAAAGCCACAAACATGGAGGTGTTGTGGTCCTGTTGACTGTGGTTTATGTTAAAAATCAGTAGGTGCACAGTTCAAGCCCTGTCTTTGCACACATTAACAATATGTTTTGCCAGCACAGCTATTTCTCTTATTTGGGTTGTTGCTGTAGTATTAAACAACAATAATAGAAATTGCCGAGCGTTTCAAACACCTTAATAGCCGCGATCACACTGGCAATAGATCGCAAAGTTTAACCCGCTGAGGATGGACTGATTTTGCTACGCCACGCATTTCCCATAGATACCTGCCCGAGTATACTCGGGACTTGTCCTAAATGGGTTAAGATCGCAATCTTTCAGATTTTGAAGTTTTACCAGTGTTACCGCAAACTTCCCGCCAAACTTCTTGCGAAACTTTCCACTCCAACTAGGAATATTTCCCCTACCTCCGCCAAACTTCTCAATCTTTTGCCAGCGTGATCACTAGAAACTGAAACTTTGCGATCTCTGTCACGTGACCAGTCGACCACCTGTTTGCAGTACCTCTAAAGCACACGGTCATTGTGATGAACAGGAGTGTATTGTGACATAACAATCACCAGCTGTCAGACGGTGTACTCTTTCTTGCACAAGCGTACTAGTGACCCACACTTCTTGATCCAAAGATCGAGAAGTTTGGCTGCCTCTGTGACTAGACGACAAAAGATCTTGAAAACTCAGGCGCGGATCCAGGAATTCTGTAAAGGGCGGGGGACTCAAGTAACATTTCTGGTGCCACTTCCGGGTTTCATTTCATTTTTTCTTTTTATTTTTTTTTGTTTTAAACAAAAAAAAAATAAAGGGGGGGCATGTGCCGGTTGTGCCCCCCTCTGGATCCGCCAGTGAAGATTTCACGATCTTAAACTTCTTGATCTTTTGCCAATGAGACCGCGGCTATTGATACAGGTACCTTGGTACATGCATGAACCTGTTAAGTGGCAGGCTGGCCTGGAATCCACTCACAAAGTGAACGAGTGTCATGCAGGTTCAGGTTTGATTCAAGTGACTAGGGCAATAAAATGCATTAGCTAGAACATTCTACGAGCAACAGCATGATTTTGACTGTCCTCTGTCATTCATTTGAATAATTCATGTCATTGCAATGACCATCAATATTGCCAATATTAATATCAATAGTACCACTGTCATTATTATTCTTGATATCATCATTACTATTAAAATTATATTGGTAACTGTTTACATCATTATCACTAGATGTTTGTAGTTGTTTATGTAATAGAAAAAAATTCTATTGATGTAATCATTCTCATGATGGAATACATTTATGGTATGTCATGTATGACAGACATTTAACATGGCAACTGGGGAAATATCACTTCTCTCTTTCTATCAAATCCATCACCCCACCCCCTCCTTGCTTACGGCAATACTTCATGAAAAATGGATCTACATGATAAATAGCACAGGAACATCATGTTAGTGGGACATCGATTGTTATGTACCATCAGTTTACATTGCTCTAGTTGCACATGCAATTAACTGCTGTTCTTCTATACATCAGAACAACTTCTTCTTCTTCTTCTTCTTCTTTTTTGACCAACACTTTGGATCTGTGAATAAGGAGACATGAACATGAAATAAGAATATGAGGAAGGACATGTTAAAATTGGGATAAAATAAGAATAAAAGAAGGGCATTCACATTCAAGAAATGGCTACTGTGACAATGATAACATGACACCAGGTGTACAGTTGGGTGGGGGGAGGGGGGAGGGGTGGGAGGGGGGGGGGGGGGGGAGAGACCAATAAAAGCTCAGGGCTACCAACACTGGAAACTAGTTGAGAGTGAGACTCCCACAGGCCAATGCTATAATGTAGGAGTCAAAATGAGTGAGATCAATAGAAATGCATGCAAACGAAATAAAGTTTTAGAGTGAGAAAGGACCAAAATGAGTGAGTCTCACACTCAATGCGTGAGAGTTGGCAGCCCTGAAAGCTGATGTTAGAAACGTGTCACAGTTTCTTCCTGTACCCTGCTACCCAATTAGTTAGGATGCCATGGAAGTTTCGAATGCACCGAGTCGTTAAATTCAGTAAACATGTTTGCTGATGATAAGGAGGAGGTATGGGCATGGCTGAATGGCAGGTTGGCTGTAGCACCACAGGTGTTTACAACCCCCACAGTCCAGCCCCCTGAGGCCACACATGCATCTCTAAATAGACGGGTACTTACTGATGCAGCTTCCATCCAGAGTAGATGTGAAATTGGTATTGACTCGCCCAAAGCAACTTTATACAAACCATTTTTCCTCTGTTAAATGGTGATCTTCCACGAAAAATCTACAGAAAATGTAATTAGCAGACTATCAATATTCCATCCCTTCTGATTTCTCATACAAAATTCATACTTTGACCTATCCAAGAGAGGCTTTCTGTGCAGGATGGCACGGATGTGCTATGGTCCAGAGGATTGTCAATTGCATTTCGACGAAAAGATTTAAAGTTCAAGAGTTCAAAGTTCAATGCCAAGGCATTTGAGTCTGTGGGGACAAGATACTACCCCCCCCCCCCCCCACACACACACACACACCCCTCTACCCAGTCTACCCAGGGGTAAAAATTTAGGTACCTTGGCTTGAAGTTGACTCTTATTGTAGTTAATTTTAGCATGCGCATGCCATACAATGGAACCCTTCACAGAGAAAGGGGTTAATGCACTCTACGGATAGGTTTCATTTCAGCAATTGAGTAACAATAATGTCATCTGTAGAGTGCTTTGCGCACTATCCAACACAAAGGAGTGGTTCAAGCCCAACTGTTTTATAGATATTACCAAAAAAAAAAAGACTTTTCACTGACATTTTCTCTCTGTCGTAACTTTATCATTTTCCTGTTGTCTCAACTTGCCGATCTATGTAGGTACTTGCTTTCAACGTACCTCCCCTCATAACCCTCTTTCTCTATCTATATAATCTATTTTTCTTCTTTCATTATATCTTTCCTTGGTGTCTCAGGATCTATCTTAACTTTCACTTCCAATATTGAATGTGTAAGACTATCTATTGTTTTAAAGCAGTAATGGGAGAAATACAAGGCAAAAAGGCAAAAACTAAAAACTAACAGTGATATAGAAAGCATTAACACATCAACATTTTGTGGGAAAATGCCTGTAAAACCATGACTGGAAAATGCTCCCTGCATCACGCATTTCGCCACTATTGTGAATATGAAGTCATGTTTGTCATATCAGTGTAACAAAAGGTATGAGATTACAAAAAAACTGTTCCTCTATAATATCATATGATATGCAATATTATGCCTGTACACCTTCAAACTGACTCAATAGCTGCAGTCACATTGGCAAAAGATAAAGAAGTTTAAGATAGCAAAGTCTTCGCGATCTTTGGTCATCCGTTCACACTGGCTGCCAAACTTCTAGATCTTTGGATCGAGAAGTTTTGGTCACGAGTGTGCATGCGTAAGGAAGAAGAAAGAGTACGACGTGCGATGGCTAGTGATTGTGATGCAACAATAAACACCAGCACAGCACAATAGCTGTGTGCTTCTGAGGCACTGCCTGAAGACAGGTGGTGGACTGGTCACGTGACAAACTTTGCAAAGTTTCAGTTTCTGAAGTGTTCACACTGGCAAAAGATTGAGAAGTTTGGGGAAATATCCCTAGTTTGAGAGGGAAATTTAAGCGAGAAATTTTGCAAGAAGTTTTGCAGGGAGTTTGCATTCACACTGGCAAAAGAATGAGACCTTACAAATCACATTCTTCAAATTCTCAATCTTTTGACAGTGTGATCGTGGCTTTTCTCATCTGTTGAAACAACATTGACATTTATTCTTTGAAAAAGAATAAAATTATATAAATCATTGAATGCGCTTCTGTCATATTTACAAAAGACAGCATCTTACCTGAAGCTATGAAATTACAAGTTTGGTTTTTGTTGTTGCTTTACATGCACTACACACTCTATGCTGTCAATGTTCATTCCTTTCACAGCAACAAAAGCCCACTTTCAAACAGGGAAGAGCACAGCAAATTTATATTTTGCAGACAGGATGTTCTTTGAATTTGCACGCATTCATTAATGCATCTGCCTACACATTATACATATATCACTACCTCAATGCCCTGGGCTTGGTTTTCAATGTCAACAACAGGCTGATTCTAAGGTTGAATTTCTGGAATGCAAATGAACAGTCTCATCTATACACACAATACTTTTTTTTCCTGTTTTAGTTTCTGCTCCTTATGTACCTGATGGACAAAAATAAATGAGTAAGTGGGGACATTCCTATTGATTGAGAAAGCCAATAGTGATTGTAACCTTCACTGCATGCAGCTGTTTTTCCCCATCTGTCATTCATAGATTTATTGATTTCAAATTACGGCATTGATGCTTTTGAAGTGGATCAGCAGTGTGTGTGTGTGTGTATGTATGTGTGTGTGTGTGTGTGTGTGTGTGTGTGTGTGTGTGTGTGTGTGTGTGTTAGTGCATGTATGACAGAGAGAGAGAGAGAGCAAGGGAAAAAGGGAGAGAGAGAGAAGGAAAGAGATGCTTTCTTTCAATAGCTAGGGTTGTAAAAACATCAATAAGTGAAGCCTAGTGAATGGGAAAAACACAAAATTTGTTGCTTTAGTGACTGTAGTTTAAAGGTCTTGTTTACCTTTGGGGACAGTGATTTTAAAAATTTTCAAGATATGACATTTAATGCATAATGTGTAGGTATGTTGTACTACAAAACATCGTATCATATAAAATTTTCGCGATAAAGCCTAAATTATAAGGAGATATCTGTATTTTTCTAAATAAACCATAACTGTAGACAGTTTAGTCTGGAAACATTTTTATTATAACTATTGTTCATATTTTGTATATATTTAACAATACTTAACATAAATTTTACCAATTCAAATTTTTACAGGGGTTGTCTCTTTCCCTAACTCATATTTTAGAACTATTTTAAAGCACTATTGCTGGGTTTTTGTTTCATCTGCAAATAGTAAATTAGGCCTTTAAGTTTAACATCTTCTCCTCACTCTCTCTTTCTCTCTCTTAGGCCAAAAAAAAAAAAATTGTTGCATTGGCGTAACCCGCCCGACCCTAAAAATTCCGCCGACCCCATGTTTTTTCATTATTTTTTTTTGCTATCGATATCAAATATCTTGTTGATTGCGATTGCGATCGCACAAACCCGGAAGTGGAAACGGCTCTGGGGATATCGGATGTACGAGGGAGAGATCTAGCGCCTCGCATAAGCCTTCCTTGATCAGTACGTCATCTGTTTCCAACACGGACACGTACTCTAACAAGATTTATTCAGTGTATACGTAGCATTCAGACTGCGATGTATTGTGCACAGTTTTGCCATAGGTTTCTTGTGTGGAGAACTTACACGAATCTGTATATGTGGGACTGTAATAGAGATCGCCGTGTGCGATGAAAAGATCATACATATGGGTCAATTTGCATCTATCTTATCTAAGTCAAAATAGTAAAATATGAAGTGAAAACATTCAGGATAGGTATTTCAACATCTTTAAATTCTGTGAAGGGGTATAATTCCAGTAATATCGGCCTCATAAATGATTTGTAGAATAGATGAACACAGCACATTCGGTGCAGCAGTTGTAACTGTTTACTGAGCTGAGCACGAGTTTTACACGTAAAAATGCAGGTAGCAAAAAAAAAAAAAAAAAAAAATCCGCCCGACCGACCCTATTTGAAAATCTCATGTTACGCCAATGCAACAATTTTTTTTTTTTGGCCTTACTGTCTATGCACCTGATGCCAATGCATTATCAATGAATTCATCCGTGTACTGTAAAAGCGGAAATTGTAGCGCAACTAATTTTTTCACGTTGGGCTGGGTAAAATGAATTCTGTATGTTTTTAATGCTGCAGAATACAAATCAGTAGAACGTAAGACAAGCCAAAACTTTTATATGCTTTCATTTTCGTGTTAGCTTCAAGTCATGCAAAATACCATTCTATGCTCATGTCTGCATGTTTTCAGGTGGATCTGAACAGATTTGGACCCTGATATGTTTCTCCATATCTCAATGTCTGTGTACAAGAACTTGGAAGGAGGATTAAGACCTATAAGTTTGTATTACCCCATTTATATCACAATTCCGATGTCCTAATATTGTGGGCTTTTTTACCTTACCTTACAATTATATCACATAACTGCCATTTTTTTTTCTTTTTCTTTTTTGATGGTGGGGGTGCAAGGTAACATATTGCAGACAGGGCGAGATCATAAACTCTACAGTGATGGAAATTGTTGTTAGCAGTCTCCATAAAGATGTCATATTAAGAACTAATGAAGGATGACGGTAGGCCAACCATAACTTGGGTTAAATGGATGGAGTAGTAAGATGATTCGCTTGGCAGCCTCAAAAAATTTGCTGAGCATATTCATCAGTTTGTCAATTTGGGAAAATATTATGGATATCAATGATAGATATGAGATTAATCCATATCAGACAGTCATTATCATCCAAAGACTGTTCTTTAACAATCAAGATACTGAAGACCCCTTATCCCCCCCCCCCCAAAAAAAAAAAAAGAAAAATAATCATGGCAAATGGAAGAAATGACAGCACAACAGAGCCAATACTCAGGAGAAAGCTGAAAGCCAAACGGGTACAGACAAATATATCAGATGCATTTTAAATTGCATTATTGCAAGCTTTTTTTCTCTCTCTAGATCTATCTCTTTAGTCCCCAGGGGCCATGTTAAAAAGGAATGTTACTACTACTGATGTGCTTTGTGATACACTTTCACATTGCATGCTCCCATGCATCAGAGCACCACAAGCCTCTTGCCATTGAAAACCACCATAGTTTAGTGTCCTTCTAGTCCTGTGCCACTTAAGTCAATTAAGTCCATTTAATGTCCTCATAAATCATTTTCATCAATGCAACTCTTCACTGAAACTTGACATTGACTCATATTCTGCATGATGATATACTTTCACACACTAAATGTCTCACGAGTACATTCTGTGAATTTTGACCCGAAAGACCATTTTGTGAGTGGTTGAATTCAGGACTGAGAACAACAATGAGAGACAAATATTGTATACGCCGATATATTTCATGAGGTTATTATTTTGGCGAATTTCACGAGTCAGGTGCTATTCATGAACATGCAAAAATATTGACTCTGATCCCAATATGAATGTGACATGCACGCATGCATATTTCTGTTCACTTGCAAAATCGTCGGTAAGTCCGTATTTGTGAAAAGTTAGACTTGCTAAATATATGACTTATACAGTACCACACATCAAGACATGAAATAGCCCTTTCCTTCTTGGGACACAGATATACATTGTATTTGTGATGATATGGGAGAAAATATTTTGTGTGTTATTAATTTTGCGAATATCAGTAGAGTCACAAAATATTAGCAAAATTAAAATGCTGCAAAATACACTGCATATGCAGTAGTAATATACCAGTGGGACATTATTCATACTGTAGCTCTCGGTGCAATGTATGTTACTTGTAGACTTTTATCCCTTTGCTTATTGGTGATCTTGTACAAAGTTTATGGGGATTGTTTTACAGTGAAGAGGGCAAGCATTCAGTCATGCCTACCAAATATGCCTGACTCACGTGACACAATTTTCTCTCTATACATCATACTTGCACTGTGTTTATCAAAGAGTACACAAGGATTTCCTTGCAGTCTGATTGGTTGCAAGCCAAATGTGTTATTTTTACTGATAAAATTACTTCATTGCAACTGACTGACAAATTGCCCTTCAACACTATAAATAAGCACTGTTTACTCAGTGTCTTATTAGCAGCTTTGATAAAAACACTGAATAATTGGTATTTATCTACATTGATGAAGGCAACTTGTCAATCAGTTGTGATAAAAACAGCTCGACACAAGAATTATTATTATTTTTTTTAAATCACTACTTCATGCCTTAAGTAAAGACTGTCACAAATAAAGTGAAACTTTCTGGTATCTGGTTAGTTTCACATGCTGGCGAATTTGGTGTCATGCACACGACAATATTTTTGTCTCAAAATGCTCGCTGCTTCTACGATTTGTACTTACAAGTCTCATACAGAACAAGATGGTGCACGGGTTTAATTTGTGCGATGGTGGAACTGTATGCATTGTATGGTAACTTCGCCATGGTCTAAAACACACTCCATCACACTCTGTGTGTTTAAACTGAGTTATCTTGTGCATGCAATCCCACAAGGCACTCTTGAACCAGGGCATTGTCTGATTGCTGTATTCCACTGCAACCTGCATGTGCCCTCACTTCCGCCCCACCCCCACCTCCAAGAAATCGTGCTTCTGCCCATATACTACGCGATAAACCACACTCTGCAATGCACACAAACGCTCCCAGCAATCAGCGGGAATGTTTAGGGTAATGATTATTCATAGCAGTCCAAATATTTGAAATGAGATGTGCAAATGAAATCTCTCGTTCAGAGGAACATACTGTGCCCTGGCTGCAGCGCTGCCGTCATTGTATTCCCTAAACCTGCACGACATCGAGGACCAAGATGAACGATTGTTTGAAATGGCTCCTTCATCAGATTGTCTCAATCTTCTCCTGCCCTTCACAAGAAAATCTGCATGAGAGGAACTTGCTCAAAATATTCATAAAGTCTTCTCAACTTTTTGCTTGTTTATTGAATATGACTAAAGCACCCCTTTCTCACACAACCACTTTTCTCTGGCACTTTTGGTTTCTCTCAAAGTCAAAAAATGAGAAAGGCGTCCAAATTTAAGATCACCATAAAGTCAGATTTGTCGAGTAACACCTAAAAAAAAATTAAATGAAAATACAGTTTCCATTATCTCCACAATCTAGACTTATGTGCAGCATGAAGGATTGACGGCACTCATCATTGACAAAAATCAATTGCCTTCCCCTAAAGACTGAAGTTCAATGGGTATATTAGGAACAATTCTTGATTATTACATCACGGTTTGCTGGATAGCAATAAGATGCTAACCCTACTCAAGACCACTGTGATTGAGCCATACTGTATCTTTTTGTCCACATTGACAAGAATGGGTGTTTTGTTTTGTTTTTGGCCACATGATTTCTTTTTTCAAACACAATAGTATTCTTTCATGTCAATGATGCATGGCTTTGCTAAGAGGCAGCTTGACAACAGAGCATAGGATAAACAATTGACAAAGAAAAAAATAAAACATGCAAATTTTCAAAGTCCATGAAATTGATTGTTTTGTGCTCTTCTAGCAAAAGTCTTTTGGACCACGTGTCCACAAGCGGCAAATACTCGAGACTCTCAGATGCCGCCTCGAAAGAAAACATCTTTGATCCTGCGAAACACGGTCGTCTGCTCAGGGAGATCCATCAAAATAGGATGCCACATGCGTATTCTCTTCCGTTTTGCCCAAGTTTCTGACTGGGGCATTCTGGGCTGCCAGATGAGAGAGTAGGAGCAGAGGACGATGGTTCCGAGGCAGGGGTGTAATACTATCACCAAACACGATGTTTCATCCCCGCGGATAGATTGCCCTCTAAGTTGCAGCATCTTTTGGGCACACATAATGCAATGCTGAACTATCAGAGTTTTTAAACAAAAAGGAGGCTGATGGAAAGCCTAGATTTGCGAGTGGTGGAAATGTTAGAAAGTTCACTTCGAAGGCACGACCACGACCACAACCCCATGCTAGCATCTCTTGGACACAAAAAAAGAAGAAGAAGAAGAGGAAGAAGAAGCTGGGAAAAGGAAGTATTTTGGAGAGGACTGCTCCTGACTTTTTCCGGATTTCAAGGAGCTGCAAACAATCGTAGAATAAGAGATCTGAAGAGCCCCTGAACGGCTTGGCAAATACGTCCTTCAAATATGTGAAGTGAGGAGAACTCACTCGAAGAAATGCGTGATGTCCATCAAACAGATGCAAACCCTGCACATGGCGGTTTCTTCCAACATGGTCATGAATAGCATGAACCATCCTGAATTCATTAAAGTGTGGAATATTGACATACCATACACCCAATCTTCACAGCCTCTGTGCTCTTCTAACTATTAACATTCTTATTAGGATGTCAACACGGACTCCATTTTGTCACTGCTCTCCAGCCAAGAGGTGTAGATTCAAGCCCGAGCTGGGCATCACATGAAATGTTCAAGAACAACAACAAGTGGGAACCAATTTCCATAATGAGCACAGGTTAACATCACTTCATGTCCGCAGGGTGTTCCATATTTAATATCCCACTCAAAGTAATAGCTGCTAACCGGCGTACATTTGAATGTGTGTCCTGCTTGAGCAGCTGAAATGTGTAATTGTAACAGAGACCATGGGCATGGTGTCTGATGTTTAGAGCTGAGCTTGTTTCACCTCGGGCGGTTAACTTTATATCATAGCGAGCGCAAACACTACTTTACATTTAGGGAAGATCAAATAGTCAGTTGCCATGTCTATAAAGAGCCCTTCAGTGCATGATGCTCCCCAAAACAGGGCAGTAAATACACAAGCACAAAAGATTGGGTATCGCTGACACATTAATTTGAATCAAAAGAGAGAAACATGACAAAGAAGTATCACAAACATTATAAGAGCTAAAGTTAAAAAAGATTGATGTTACCGTACACATCATGAACAATGAAAGATTTGTATGAAGGTAAATCTCCAGAGTCAGAATGATTGGTAAATGTACATCTACCTTGGACGACTTGTTATTCTTCCACGAAATGACACTATGCCCAATTCCCTGATCAAATTTCGTCAATCTCGCACATACAATTCCCTTTGCCTCAGACCATATTCAACCCAATATAGTGCAATTAATGCAGTATTTTCTGGTAATAACCATTCGAAGGCATACATCTGATACCACGATGACTGTTTGGTGGAGTCGTCTTTCGAACAGTCAAACTTTCTTCTAGAATGACAATGACAATATCTTTGAGTACAATTATTAAATCTGTGACCAAAATCATCACAAGGCAGGCACATACCTTTGCTTTGTATCATATATCTCTGTGGACTAATACAATGCTCATATTCCATGGTTATACATGCGTTCTCCTTAACCCGTTGAGGACGAGTCCCGAGTATACTCGGGCAGATGTTTATGGGAAATGCGTGCTGTAGCAAAATCAAACCGTCCTCAACGGGTTAATAAAAAAAGACATGATATCCACTGCACAATGATACCATGCTGAAGATCCTTGATCAAACTCATCGTCAGAATATCCGGATTCCATTGTCGAAGACTGCCGAATGCTATGCAATGACGCAGTGCTTAAAATTTCCTCCATCAAAATCATTTTCAAACATGTATCTCCCGTCGCAAAAGATGCAGCATGCCCTTTTATGCCATGATACGTCACCAAAACCAAAAAAAAAAAAACCCTCCTCAATCAAAATCGTCCTTGTCAAACATACAGCTTCATATTCGCCAAAGATGCGACATCCTTTTGTGCCATACAATGGCAAATGTCCTTGCCGCAAGGCCAGTCTGACAAACTAGGGAGAGAAAAGACAAAAAGATGGATAGAAAGAAAGCAAAAAAAAAAGAAGGAAAAAGGCAGACATAATAGTATTGACAAAGCACTTTCATCTGTGCATCCCAAGAGCAACGTCATATTTCACTCACATTGGAACAAGTCCAAAGATGCAGCCGCTGAGTCCTCATCCAGACATGAAGTGGATGAGCCCCTGACAGGGACTTTTTGCTCACAAACTAAACCACAGCTTTGACAGGCCTTAAAAAAATGAAGAAAAATCAAAATCTGTCCCCAACAGAAGAATATGACATCATGCAGAAAAACAAAAATTAATGCTTTCTCTTTCAAAGTGGGGTAACATTCATGAATAGCATGAACACAATCACTTCCTCATTGTGAAAGAATAATTCCTAAATTTGTTTTAAAATATGCTTTTATACCACTCTTAATGTAAAGTCTTGTATTCTTTGTATTTAACAACTTATGAACCATGCATCTTATTTCGCATGTAGACCTTTCAAAAATGCTGCAGATATCAAGCCAAATGCACTGAAATACAATCTCAATATCAAGGACAACTATATGTATACTGTCCCTGAACTAACACCAGATATCACATCACTGTTCTTGTGCTGTCGTGTTGCACGACATTCTTCAAATATTGTGATTACAGAAAGGACTTCTCTGCACAACAGCCTTGGTGTGGTGAAATCCCTGTGGCCACACACATAATACGTTGACTTGATAGGGTTCCGGTCAAATTGCATTTTACCACAGAACGGCCAAACATCGTGATATTTTCCACAGCAACAAGAGAATCATGTTCACACTGCACAAACAAACACACACACACATACACACACCTTCCCTCCTTTCACTTCCAATAAACAAATTTAAGAGATTAGATACCCAGACACCGCTGGGCGAACAGAAACACCTGACGTCAGAGAGACATTGTGCCTAAATTTGTCAACTTGAACGCCAGAGGTGTATAGGGGCTTATCCTGTCTTCTGTGATGTCTATCAGAACACCCGTCAAAGAATGTGGTATAGGGAATAACTGAGTAGGGCTGCCAACCTCTGCACATCAAAAAGAAAAAAAAAAATCATGCTGAAGAACAGCCACAACTGATGTATACATCTACATATATCAGGGATGTGAGAATAATTGCAGAAAAAAGGCTGACAAAATCTGAAACTTATGACAACAAAGGTCTGAAGTGCATTAAATTGTGAACATCATAATGCATATGAACAGCAAAAAAAGTCTGAAGAGTGGGTTCTGAGCGGAGCAAAAACTAACACTCTAAAATCACATTAAACTCTGAACTGAAACATCCCTCATAATACCAGACATATATCAAAGGAGGAAAACGAACAAATCTTTGTAAAAACAAAACGAGAAAAGGCTTTCTGATATACCAAAATTTGAGAAAAAATGTCTTTTCATTTCAAAACAAAACTTGAAGTTTTAAATGAAGAGATAAAGAACACACTCAGTATCATTAAACCATACTTCTTGTTGGCAGCTCTGAGGGATTGGAGAACAAACCAAAATGGCACATGGGAGAAGTGGGGGAGTGAAATTTGAAAGACAAGGATTTTTTAGAAAGCCGATGTTGAAAACATCTGTTACATTCTTTTTCATGCCTGCATTGTGAATGCGACCGTGAACTTGATGTGACAGCACGTCACGGAGACATTAAGGCTCGCTCCCTACTTAAGCATCGGGAGAGGGGGTCGACTCTTTGCAACCAAATTGTAGACTCCTCATCGTTATTTGGCAAAATTTCACTCACTGGTTAAAAGCAAATAGACAAAGACAGCACAGTCGTCAGGTAACAATAACAAGGCCTTAGAGGCACAAGGTTTGTCACACATCATGCATGCAAACATTTATATGTACATGAATTAGCATGTGTAAGATGTGTACATGTTTATGTGCATGCATATGTTTTGATTACTAAAAAACCTGAAATTTTCATGTGCATTTTAATTTCGGGAATTTTGCGAGAGCCAAGATTCATAAAACTTAAATGCATGCGAAAGTTCTTGCCTACACTATATGCATTGAATGCCAGTGGCAATGCGCGAAAATGTCATGCTGAGAATATTTCTGATTTTACGGTATACACTGACATATATATAAACATATGTTTGTACATGTACACACACATACAAATATATATAATACTAAAACATTCCATGGATCAGAAACAATTACGTTTTCCACACCTCTCCGTATACAGCAGCAACATAACAAATGATTTATTTGTTTAGGCCAACTGTGAAAAATCTGTATATATCAACACATTCTAAATATTATACATAGTTACGAGATCACAAGCTGAAAGCAGATCAAGACAACTGTGTTCTCTCTAGCACATATCATTGCCTGGCAGTGTAAACGTGATGCCCTGACTTGTGGGCATTTGTCAGACGGCCTTGTTCAGTGGTTGCCCATGAGTGTCCACTCGTGTCCGCAATTATCAAGAGATGCCAGTCGGCCGTGGAGTCATCAGACCGACCCATCATCATCATCATCATCATCATCATCATCGTCCTCAGCAATCGGGCAGGGAGAGCTGAGGATCGTGCCGAGCAAGCTAGTTGCCCTGCCTTGCTCGCCACAGGAAGAAGAGACCGCCCATGTGTGACGGCGTCTTATTCACACACTTGCCTTCAGAGAAGGCTGGGGGACTGCACGGTACGATGATGCTTGTGATGGACCCTTAACAAGATACTTGTCATTTGAAGAGCAGACTGGGGAACTTTGGATCAATTTTAATTCTTCCTCGTACATCGGTTGTGCGAGATAGGCTTTGAGATGTTTGATCTCCTTGACATTTGTGGCCATCAATCCTGAAGATGTAGACACGCTATCCTCTTAAGTTTACAACTTACCTTTTACATGAATACATACTTTAGAAAGAAGGCCCACTTACATAATCACACAAATAGGACCACTCACACAGCACACATAACAGGTCGATGGGTAAAACAAATCAAGTACACGTGTACGAAACAATCAAACAGCAAAAAAAAAAAAATGGATAGAGTAACAACTCAGATTTCTGATGGGACTATTCCATTTCTTCTATTGATTCAATGTATTTCCTGATATATGATATTAACAGAGCAGAAAAGCCACTTGACAGCAAACAGATAGGTGATCAATTAGCAGGAAAAATGAGACAAAATGGTGAAAAAATATTTACAGGACTTTCTGCGCTCTAGAAATATTTTGTCACGACCAAACTTTCAAAAATAGCCACATAAGGGCATATGATGGTGGTTTGGCCCTTTGGTCAATCTTTTCTTCTTACTTAGTCCAGATATTCAAATCATCATGTAAACAACAGGAAGGACAAATATATATTTCAATTTTCTGGGCTGCATCTGGGGGAGGTCTCACAAGGAAGTTGCCATGGAAACATCAGGGATTACAATGCAACTGAGCGGAGAAAACAAGCTGTATAATTCCCCCTGACCTGGGAGGCTTGACTACATACAGCCCTCGGGATAATGGACGGACTACCAGTGATGGGTTGGGGGGATGGAGATTATATGGGGGGGGGGGGGGGGGGGGGTGGAGAGGGAAGAGAGAGAGAGGGGGAAAATCTGAAAAGAAGCTAGATTGAAAAATGATTTGATTGTGGCAAAATGCACTTCCCGTCAATGCGGTAACAAGAACATAAAAGAGGCCACTTGCCAAGGATGTCATCACTGGGGTGGTATGTGCATATGCACCAGGTGTAGAAGGGGTATAGGGAGCTACGAGATGCGTGGAGGTAGTGACACCGGGGTTGGAGAGATGGCTTTTGGCTCTTGATTGTTTCCCCTCCGGCTGGCATCAGTTGCGCCAGCAGCATCAACTTTCATAAAAATTCATGATCATCATCCCCACCATATGCGCGTCCGCACAAGAGACCAGGCGCTTTCACCACACCCAGGATCCCAACTACCCAATCTCTGACATCCCTGTTTGAAGGAGCTACTGGATACAGAAATAGTCATCTGCTAACCCCCCCCCCCCCCCAAAAAAAAAAAAAAAAGGTATCCACTTTCTCTGCAAATGTATTTGTGATTGGTTGCTGCAAATGAAAACTGGACAATCCATTCAAAAGTCATGAATTTGTAATGTTTTGGTAATATCATCACTGGATGTGAAGTCTACAGCAGTTTGGGATGTTACTGCGGGACAGCAATATAAAGAAAATATTTTTAAAAAAGCATAGCTTTTATTTTTCTAACCTAATGAAAGAGCACTTGCCTTACGTCTTTCAGAAAGCAAGTGGAATAAAATTACCCTTAAAGGGACATTCCAGACGATTTTCATAATGTCACATCATGTAGTACATAAATCATCAACTCCATGTAAAGATTTGTGGAATTTATTGTGGTTCTTGAGCAGAGAATCACAAATTCTGAAACTCTGTCCTCAGTATAACCAATTTATAGTTGTTCAAATGTAAAAATCTGAAAATCATCTGGAGGTCTCCTTTAAGAAATATATGCAACAAGTCACGGGAATGTGCATCTCTGATAGAAAATCAAATTTTGTGGAATTCTTTTGACATTTTTTTGCACCATTGTCCTACAGTGTTTTCTTCAACTATTATAGTCTTCTTATGCAGAGATGGCAGTGCGGAAAGTTTGAAAATTCCTAAGTTTTGAATAGATTGTCTGATTTTCCTCACACTTTCACTGACGTGTTCTACTAACATTGCTGCATTCATTACATTGACATACGTCAGTAGTTGTTAGGGAATCATTCCCTTGAATTCATTGTATTCATGACAACAATGATTACAGATTGTGACCTCAATGACACAGATCCCGTCTTTGTCATGCGTATCCAGGGTGCCAGAAAATTTTTCTCGTATTTACTTACAGCAATCTGGCTTTCAAATGTAGCTGGTTACACCTCTAACATATCACTTTCTCTCCACCTTTCATTTTTCCCTCACAAGATCTGGTGACAGGCAAGATATCACATCTTTCCCTCAAGATCACAAAAATCAGTACTCCCTGATTTACGACAGGCACTCACTGCTCGGCTTAGCAGTGGCAGCAAGTTTCCTACTAAAAAGTTATCACCAGCAAATCCTGCGAATGAGCATAAGGGGGGCTAGAAGCCATAACACCACCTCCGTGGCTGCAAGTGCGGTATTTATTACATGTAAGATGAGATAATGGTATGAAGTTACTCCAGAGAGCCAAAGTGCCTGAAAAGAAACCATGTTTGTTGATTTAGTGTGTAAATGTGCGCGGTGTATTTGATTATCCGGCCAAGCCACATGCAGACAGGCAACGAAACTATGCAAATTGCTGCGCATTTAACGTGATTTCCCACTGATTATTCGGACGAACAGGCTGGCACTTCCTTCCCCAAATTAGTTTCTCTTCCCCCCCCCCTCATCCATATCCTCCCTACTCCCTCTATCTCTCCTACCCCCCCCCCCCCAAAAAAAAGAAATTTTGTCACATCTGACTAAACAGCCACCTGTCCACGTTCATTAACTGCTCAGACTGACCACTACAGCTCCCCTACTGAGAGATACTGTATGCAGAGTGAACTTCAAAAGCATCCAAAGAAATGTAGCAGTCATTTTAGGCAATCTCCCGTACAGCTCCATTTCCGCCACTTCAGAAATAAAGTGGGACATATCTATAAATTGTTGGAAAGCTCAGGTCATCTGGCTAAAATGAGAATAACACAATGAGAAAATGTGGTTGGGTAATTCTAGCAGACTGTTACAGTAATAGTTCACCCATACTTTCTATCAGTGCTTTTGGTACATGGGAGAGAACCACTAGGTTTTTAATATCCATAATTTGTATATTTGATAATAGCACCTCAGTCATTTGGGTTTTTTGGTATTTTTATTTTCATGAATTTCGCAAATTGATCCATGTTCACAAAATTAATAAATCAAACTTCACTTTTTAGGGGAAATAATATTTTTTCTTAGCGGTTTCTCAACTGGCATAGGTAGTAGAGTAGAAGTTGGAAATCTATTGGAAATATGCTGATTGCCAGTAAACATACAGATGGCAGTGCATCTGAGGAGTATAAACATGAATGTGCCATGTTAAGGGTCACTAGGGTAATGTGAGCCATTCTAAATGCCAGGGGACTAAATGCATTATCCCCTGGCATTGATTGCCCTGTAGAACCACAGCTAGGTTATGCACTCTAATGGTACTTCAACATCAGCAGTAGATAGCAGTCCAACACAGCCACCCACGACATCATCCACATGTAAAATGGACAGTGAACATTATTAAAAGGGAGCCAAGGGGTGCAATACATTTGTTATTACACAAACTGTACCTTGATGCACTGAAGCAGAAGGGCAGACAGCACTTCCAGAATTAACGCCCTTCTGCACTTTACGAGGTGACATCTGCAACATCAACCTCATATTCAATGGTCCATGACCAATTGCAGGAGGCTATTGAATGCTGCATACATCACATCCCAGGCTAAGAAAAAAGACACCTTGTCGTCTTAACTCTTTATGTGCCACTGTGTAAATCCCCTGTGTGCCACATTATTCTGAGACTACAACATAGGCATGCTTTGGGAATACATTCTGTTTTTCAAATCCATGTAACTTCTTAAAGATTTTTGTTACGACAGACATGCAATGAGCAAAGTTCTAGAGAAACTGCCAAAACAAGACTTGCTTTGATGGAATTTTTGGAAAAATCTACTATTATTTTTCTCTCAAATGACCAGTAGCTACGTTACTGTCTAGGAATGATATTTACACACAAAACCGTGACAGAAACTGAGAAATTACTCGAAATCCAGTAGGGAACACCGCTTGCTATCTAATCCTCACACAATGCAAACTACATGTGAGAGGAATGGAACTGCAACTGAGGCTTTCATTGTACTGTGGCTTTTAGCGATTTATCGTTCAGTTTGGGCAGGTTTGTGCATTTGAGATATATATGCAAACTTGGCACACTGTCAACTGAGTCAGTTGTGCGAACATGGCACATAAAGAGTTGAAACACTATAGGCCTTTTTGCAACCCAAAAGAGAATATCATTATGACAGTGATGGAACAAAATGCTCTGACTCACAATGTGGTTATAGGTAGTCAGAAAAGTTACCAGTATACTACTGACTACATGACTGATTTCTAGACTGCTTTTGGTATGTCTTCATTGAATATTACTATGGATTAATGCAATACAAATGCATGGTATTCTTACATCATCTCACTATCATATGTGTAAAGGAAGTGTTTTGCTTGATACACATGTACATTCCACATACTACATATGACATCAACCTTGTGATTTTCAATTATCATATTCTTCTCAACCTTAATGGTTCATGTTGCACGGGATATAGTAGAATCAAGTATCAAATCTTCTACCACAACTGGAATTATTTCTTTGTTGTTGTTTTTCCTGCTACAGACCAGCGATGATGCGATATGAACCCACTCAAATGCAATTACGAGAGATCACACTCTAAAGAGTGCGCCATTTGATCAGACGTGCAAGTTTTGCTCAGGCAAAAGTGTCCCACATGAGACGTCAAGCGTGTTGGCATCACAAGACACATCAGCAGACCATGTTAGATTTCCCTTCCCAATCTCCCCCATCCCCCACCCCTCCCAAACTAGGCTGAAGTGTCACTAGAGCAGTTGCATGCAGCTTCCGAAGCATTCTGCCAGAGAAGAGCAGCATTACAGAGATCAGAGAAGATGTTGGAGCTTTTTTATCACTTTTCATTATTACCCTTGCATGATGAACAACGCTCTCTTTAAAACTGCTCACGTGCCTGCTAAGCTTCTAGGCACTGCTAATGGTGCTAATCCTCCAGCACAAGATATATTTGGTGACCTAACTCTTGATTTTGCCACAGGAATTCAGGGCATGTTCTACAGATCAACTCTCTGGGAAAAATTGCCAAGCCTCAGAGGCTCCATATATAAAATGTCAGGTCGACTCAGGCGATGGATTTCTCCTCAGATCTTTGGGGGGGGGGGGGGGGGGGGGGAGTTAAACTGAAAAGCTAAAGGATCCCTCCAAGAGAATGGAATGGATAGTGCCTACAATAATCAGCAGCCAAGACATGCAAGATATGCAATGACTGGATGCCCATTGCCGGGAAGCCAAGAAAATATCGGGGCTAACCATCAATCCTGAAAGGTCAACAAAGTCTCAAATTTGCAAGTTATGTACAACTAGAAATGTCGCCAGAAACTGGCTGGTTATACCCCCGCCAAACAACATTTCATAAGCTTTGGTCAAAACAACATTTCATAAGCTTTGGTCAAAAAACTGAGGAAGTAGTTAAATCCGCAAGATCTTTCCTTGATCTTCTGCCATTAATATGCCATTACCATGGCAACGTACTTTCGGGTACTGTCGAAAAATGCGTCTTGCACATCTACAACCAAAGGCACACATCTGTACCAAGTTTCATGGAAATTGGGCAAAAACTGAGGAAGTAGTTTGCAACACAAAATTTTCCATCATTTTGGCTCATAATATGTAAGCTGTTACCATGGCAACATACTTTTTGTCACTGTCAAGAAATGTGTCATGCTGACCTATATCCTAAGAAAAACATTCAATATGAATTCCATGAGAATTGGAAGAACACTGATGAAGCAGTTTTGCCATGAAGCATTTTGCCCTATATTTTACCAATAACATGCCGTTACCATGGCAACGCACTTTTTGCCACTGCGGAAATATGTGTCTTGCACATTAACATATTCAGATGAACATCTGTACCTAATTTCATAAAAATTGATCAAAAACTGTGGGAGGAGTTCGCGACGCAAGATTTGTACCCATTTTTGCCCATAATATGCCGTTACCATGGCAACGTACTTTTGGGTACTGTCAAAAAATATGTCTTGCACATCTACAACCCAAGGCACACATCTGTGCCAAGTTTTATGGGAATCGGTTGAAAACTGAGGAAGTAGTTCGCGACGCAAGATTTGCAACGGACCGACCGCCCGACCGCCGACCGCCCGACCGACCGCCCGACCGCCCGACCGACCGCCCAACCGACCGCCCGACCGCCCGACCGCCCGACCGCCCGACCGTCCGCTGATTCCTATATACCCCCTTCAAACTTCGTTTGGCGGGGGTATAAAAAGGACACTGCATGATTCCACTGAAACATATGATATAAACGCCCACTGGTTCTCAGCAGAAAATTTAGTAAAATGAGATTGCAGTACTAATATCTAGGGATTAAGTATAACTCTCATGTGTGCTTTTCTAAAAACCTTATCCACTTATTTAAAGACTACACAGTATAACGACCTTGTAGCATGTAAATTAAGTGTCATCCCACAAGACCGACACCCATGAGTCATACAGCCCACGAGTTCGACACTAGGCAAAAAAAGCAAAAAGCAAAAAAAAAAAAGCAAAAAAAAGGGGGGGGGGAGTTAAACTGAAAAGCTAAAGGATCCCTCCAAGAGAATGGAATGGATAGTGCCTACAATAATCAGCAGCCAAGACATGCAAAATATGCAATGACTGGATGCCCATTGCCGGGAAGCCAAGAAAATATCGGGGCTAACCATCAATCCTGAAAGGTCAACAAAGTCTCAAATTTGCAAGTTATGTACAAAAAGGACACTGCATGATTCCACTGAAACATATCGTCGATGGGTGACAAGACCTCGTATCTCAAAAATGTCAAAAATTTTTTTTTTGGTTTAATGGTCAAATAATGGGTCAAGTGATGTCTTGGCCAAATCCCAACTGTCTTACTCCAAAAATGAAGCCACCATGACATGTCAAAGGAAAGGCTTTCCCATTCACTACAGTGCTTTGGCCACCATGTTTTTTTGCTCTCCTGAACATTTGTCATTTTTGAGATACGAGGTCTTGTCACCCCAGCGACGATATGATTCATATGACTGGTTCTCAGCTGAAAATTTAGTAAAATGAGATTGCAGTACTATCTAGAGAGTATAACTCTCTTGTGTGCATTTCTAAACACCTTGTCCAGTTATTTAAAGACTACACAGTATAACGACCTTGTAGCATGTAAATTAGGTGTCATCCCACAAGACCAACACCCATGAGTCATACAGCCCACGAGTTCCACACTAGGCAAAAAAAAAAAAAGCCTGTGAGACCAACACTAGGTAAAAACAGCCCATGAGTTCAACAGATACAACACAGGGTTTGATGTGTCGGTTTCGTGGGCCTTGTTTGGTTAGTGTCGAACTCATGAGCTGTATGACTTGTGAGTGTCGGTCTCGTCCATTCTAGTACCTCAATGAAACATGTTAACAATACTCCGTAGCTCCCTATCATCACCCCTCCCCCCCCCCCCCCCCCACCCACGCCCGCCCTCAGGTGATATCTTTGTGAGACATCTTTTCTCACATGATACATATTTCAATCAAGCTATTTGGAAGGAAATGAAAATGTGCCCTGCTGAGGAAGTCATTTTGCGTGAAAGCAGCAAAAACTGCTCGCACAGCTAAGTGCAACTTTCAACTGAATCAGGCAGATGAGCATTATTACCACGGTGGGATTCCACACGCACATATCGTCATCACATTATCATCTCATCTACAAAATGACTTTCCCTGAACATTGTCTCTAAATTCTTTTCTTTTCTTGGAAGTTGGGAGGGGGGGATTGTTCTCTGAACAGCTATTATCTACATACTGTCCCCACAAGTCCCTAGGGCATACAATATCAAACCCTCTGAACACACACAAGCAAAATGAATGTAGATGGATGGACTTCAGAACAATAAAACTCATCAATATATGTAAAACACTGATAGAATTTTTTTTAAATTTATTTATTTATTTCCAGCAATAGGGTGGATAGCCCTTTCAGCACAGCTGATTTTCAAAGGGGTCCACTTGACATACATGTACATATAAAATTCATATAAAAAACAACAACAGCGATAAATACACATTTTAACTTGTACAACGTGGGTATGAAATCATTGTAAAAAATTTAAAAATGTGACTTACAGTCGACTAATTGATAAATTCATCAAAATTATTTCAGTGGCAAGTAGAAAAAGATATACACACAATGACTCACAGTCGACATGTTAATATCATATATTGAAATAATGGCAGTAATAGAAATAGCCGGACAAAAACGATAGAAATATGCTCAGAGAACTAAACTTAACACAACTAAATACCTAATCAAAATACTAATCAACAACAGCAAAAACGTATTTAAGTGTGTGTGTATATATATTATGAAGAAGGGGATATCTAAAACCGGAAACTTGGAACCGGTGACCAAATGATAAATAAAACAATACTTCATATAAAAACAGATATTAAAAATATGAATACAAATATATCAAATTACAACTTAAGAAGCCTGGATCTCATTTTTCATCTTCTTACAAAAACAATGTATATCTTTTGTGTTTCGGGTGACCAATGACAATGAATTGAATAAACCTGAACTTGCATATAAAAAACTTCTTTTCATAAAATTTGTTTTAGGTTTGGGTAACCAAATTTGAACCTGAGAATTACGGAGTTTATAACTGTGTTCTTTTAAATGTATTCTTGACGAAAGATGTTGTGGAACAAAGCCGTACAAACATTTATGCAACAAAATCACATTTACTCTTTTCCAACGAACATATATTGAATATATACCTGATTTACTAAACAGTATCGAGGTTCTTTCTAAATTATCTACCTTCAAAACAATACGTAAAGTCCTTTTCTGTAAAAAAGCCCTTTTCTGTAGAAGCAGACTTCCAACAATAAACACACAAAACAAAAATCAATAAAAAAATACAGAAGAAGAAATAGATAGAAACACACTTAAGAACAGTAAACACCCCCCCCCCAAAAGAAGTATATACATATAATACAGAAAAATTTCTAAAATGAACCCACTGTTAATAGGAACATGGTGTACCATATAGTAATCTAACAAACATTGCAGTATCTTGGAGGTAGTGGTTAAAGGTATTAGCCCACATTTGTAAACCTGCAGCAATTGGTCTCATAGTTAGCATGGAGTTTGGGTATGATTGCAGTAACACCTGATGCGAAATTTCGTTCCAATTAGTCCATTACTTTCATAAAAATAAATGAAAATGCACCGTATGCATGCGTATAACGCTCACTAGCTCCGGTCCACGTACGTACTACATGCATGCCATACATGTGTAAGTTACATGTACGTAGCTATAGCCCGCGCTCGTAATTCGATTTTGGGTCGGGTTGACCCGGTTTGAAAATTGATTTTAAAACGATGATTTTCTCTCTTTTATCGAATGGTATAGACAAAGAGCAACAGGTGAGGTATGTTACTGTTATAACTTGTACTTGAAGTCATATTGGACCTGTTTTATGCAGTTTTGATTTTCGTGGGTTTGCAAATGTGGGCTAGTACCTTTAAGGCATAAAAGCACGACAAGCCTTACACACAAAATAATTGGTGTTACTAGAACAGCCTTGATGAAAGGCCCTGGGGATATCTCTTTCAAAATTGGATGTTACAAAGACTTCAAGACCTTCTAATTATCTGTCTCGTATTAAAGACTTTAAGACTTTCTAATTATCTCTCTAGCAGAGACTCCAACTCTCCCGTTTTCGACGTGAGATCTCCCGCCGAAAACCCATTTTTGCAAAATCTCCCGTTCTCCCGCTTGAGATTCAATTTCTCCCGCCCTGGCTCTTTGTCTCCCGTTTGAAAGGATTTCTTACTGATTTCTATCGTATGTTGAAAAAATAAGCCTTAGATAGCACCAGAGAGCATCTAGAACCCTAGGAACTTCGCGCTTCGCACACATCAAGTTGGAGTCTCCCGTTTGCTAGGGGTTTCAGGCGGGAGAATCTCCAGATCAGAAGGTGCTTTGGGTTGGAGTCTCTGTTCTAG
The DNA here is from genome assembly GCF_040938485.1 of Diadema antillarum. Taxonomy (NCBI): domain Eukaryota; kingdom Metazoa; phylum Echinodermata; class Echinoidea; order Diadematoida; family Diadematidae; genus Diadema; species Diadema antillarum. The sequence goes on along the minus strand of NW_027271244.1, from coordinate 523,734 downwards.
TAATTATAAGATTTTTACTGATTTGCTCTGTGTTAGGATTTTCATTCAAAACAGCTTCCTCTAAATTTCCCTCTCGTTCCTAACCCTACGAAGGATATCTACATAGAGTGTACACAAAGAAATGGTGGCGTTATCAACGTAATTGGGCAACTTGAATCATCAACATACACACGAAGACATCTTCAAGATGAACATCTTCACTACATTCACATCATCATTTTTCAATGGAGATGAACTGTGAATTGATTTCTGATTATATATAGTTTTTATGTAAAACAATTCATAAAGGGTTAAAGGGACTGTACAGTACTGGTTGAGGTGGGGATTCATCTTTTTAACATTCCTAAGTGAGATAATGAAAAGCCTCTTATGAAATATGAAAGAGCATGTAATTTTAAGAAGGATTCAACGTTTATTTGATGAAAATTGGTTTTCAAATGGCTGAGATATCCAAAAAAAGTGCTAATAATGAAAGGCGACTTGCTACAACTTTTATTAGGATCTCTTTGTTTCACCTTGTTTTTGGATATCTCAGCCATTTCAAAACCGATTTTCATTGAATAAACTTTTGATACCCTTTAGAACTGCATGCTCTTTGACATCTCATAGAGTGGTTTCTGAATATCTCGCAAAACGTTAAAAGCTAAATCCTCACCTCGACCAGAACTGTACACACCCTTTAACCTAAAAAAAACAACAACAAACAAACAGCAATAGACCCTGGAAAATGACCTCCCAAAACAGAAGTTTCACACAGACAATGTTAGCATACTTGCCAACTCTACCGCATTTGAAAGATTTTATTAGCATTCAAGCTAGTGCTGCTCGCATAGGCATCCTGGATTCTACCGCTTTCTCAAATGAAAATGTTGGCAAGTATGTGTTAGCAGCATAAGCTCTTAAAAGATCTGAGCACATGTAATGCAGCCACTGGTTCAATGCACCCTATCAATACCAAGTCTAATGACTCTGGTAGGAGCGGTCTTTTCAGACGGAGGCACGCGACAATAATTTTTGTCTGTCACAGTCATCAACCTTTGCCCTCCCCCCCCCCCCCCCCCCAAGTCTCAGATCTCTATGGGATAATCAGCCAGTGGAGTGTGTTCGTGTTCATCAGCAGCAAACAGAAATACTCTCATCATTTTGAACAATCTATGAATGGCAATGATGCTCTGATTGCTGGTAGATAAATGATATCTTTCCCCCTTTTTGCCCACCACAACGATGTTCGAAAGAGACAAGACTAAAAACTGGCTGCAAAATTTACAACAACAAAAAAAAATACATGAAACTTTATGAGCAGACAATACCAAGAGAATTCAATCCAGAAAGCAGCAATTCATTCTGTGATCAAGAAGGCTACGATGAAAATCATGACATCAATTACAACAAGACAGCAAAACTTTCACTAAAAGCAGATTTAATGTTTAAAAGTTGTGGCAGGAGACAATGTCACATAATACAGGCTATTACAGTCAGATGTGCACGTTACCTGAGGTGATGTTTAATGGGGCTTGCAAAGCTCCCCTGGAGAATTGATCCTGATGGCAATTTCATTCTGATGAAATATTTATAACTTTCATCAACAACTGCCCCACAGTGAATGTAGAGGCAGGATACAACTATATCTGGAAACTTTTGAGATGAGAATGGGAGGTGTAGACATAATTTTTTCTGTCTCACAGTTCACTTGTCTGACCAGCCGAGCAGGCATGCCTTTAGTTTTTGTCCACATTTTAATAAATGTGTAAGAATACATAATTAGATGGCTGAGTTTGTACATACAGCATGGCATTGCTTACTTTTCATGTAACTGTTCTGAGTCTGGATCTATTTTTAAAAAGATATCTACACCTTTTTTTTTCTTTTTTTCTTTTTTTTTTGCTTTGTATTTGTATTGTCATTCCACCAGAGAATATTCATAACAAAAACAATCCTTTTCTGGGTCTCAAAATTTCCGAGGCACCAACAGGCTCCGAATGTCAAATCCTCCCTGTGGCCCAGGTACGGTAGATTTTGCAGGTGACATCTCATTTGGCCGAAGAGATGAAATCTAGAAGGTATGAACTGGAATATATGAATCTTTTATTGCCTATCTAAATCCACACTGTCTACTCTTTGTCTGGCCATGCAGTCATCATGTCATACGCGTTCCATTTTGCTTCCTGAATTTTCCGAGAGGAGCCCTTGCTCGCCCCGTGAGAGGTAAACACTCGAATCACTCGTGGCACAAGACAATTACCCTGCTCTTGATCACGTTGCGGACTTCTCGCCCCTGGACGTTCAGATTTCTCAAAACTGAGCTGTTCTTGTCTATCTTTTTTTCGCTCCTTCTCTTCCACTAACAGAAGCGACATCCCCCCATCACAAAGAATAGTTTCTGACAAACTGTATGGTCACAGCAGCAATACCAACCAATGGTTGGGCACGGGGTATAATTAAAATATTTCAGGAGCACTTTTGGCCCAAACAGAAGCACAGACATGGTAAAGGAAACTGCTCAATGCAGAAAGCACAAAGAACAAAGTTTGGAAGGTGAAAGGTGCTCTCATCTTCCAGCCACCCTCCAAGAGCCTCATATCAAGATTTTTTCCCCTTCTCATCTAGAATGACCCTTTATGACCATGGTTTCAATGTAGCAAAAGTTATTGAACAACATTTATAATAGCACTTCAAATAGAAAATATTGCCACTGATGCTGTGTGTCATAAAGTTTTATCTCCTGCTACCGTCACAATTTATCATTTCATCATTATTCCTTTCCTTGTATTTTGTATTTTGGTTTTTTTTTGTATTTCAATAACATGTTTCTGGTTGAGATACATCTCTTGAAATGTTTTCAGAATCTACACTTTCTATGAAATTATGTCTGATATCTGATGCAATGAGACTTAAGCATGAATAAACAATACTTTTTGCTTGTATCACAGAGGATACAAATATTTATATATATCATAACTATGTATTTCATGTATATGCAGATATGATGATGTCATAATTAATGAGGTACTGCCACTGACATCAAAATTATGTTTGCATCATGAGAAACAATTACAAAACATGTGAAAAAAATTAAGGAATTGAGGCAAACAAGAGAAGTGAAGTAAATTGGTGTTTAACTCAATTCCATTTTGAGCAGCTTTCTGCTTGATATACCCGTATTTCTCGAATCCCCAGCAGTCTAGTGGGGAAATAAGCTGCGCCGGAGAGCAATCCACCTTTATGATTCCACTTCAACGTGCAATTGATGTGCTAAATTGGGAAACAAATCGGCCGATCTCACATTTGTCGGCAGACAGAAATCAATAACACTTGGCGCATTTGTGTACGGGGCATGCTAAACAAAGCGACGAGCATCGATGTATTTTTATAGTGCGTTGCCAGCCTGATGTGATGCGATTTGTCAGGCCATTAACTCATGGAGAAGTCAACGCCACGTCAATGGGTTTTCTAGGGTGTTTTCTCTCATCAAGGCATCACCAAAAGAATCTATGTAACCTAAATTGAATGTGAAGCAATCATTTGCTTCTTCTTCTCCTTTACCTCAACACAATATCAAGTGGGGTGGTAACACCATCGACAACTCCAATGCCCTCCCTCCCTAATTCTGGTTTTCTCACTTCTGAGTTTGCACTTTATTCTCTACCTTGGTGAAAAATCATCATTCTCTTTTATGAACATCTCACCTCTCTTTCTCTCACACTGTTTATCTTTATATCCTTTTGTATATCACATCCATATTTCTATTTCTCTAATCATTTCCTTTTGGTTCTTTCTCTATGTTAAAAAACATTAGCATCTAATTGAACTCATTGCAGCCATCTTCTCTCTCTCCCTCCCTCTATTTATCTATCTATCTATCTATCTATCTATCTATCTACATCTATTTATCTATCTATCTATCTATCTGTCTATCTATCTATCTATCTATCTACCCACACTGCAAAAAATGCGGTGTTAAAAGTGTAACACCAACCGGGTGTCAAACTGTGGGTGTTAAATTTGGTGTTAAATTGACACAATTTGACACCCTTCGGTGTTAATTTAACACCAACATTCTCTCATTCATTGGGTGTTAGATTCTCGGTGTTAAAATGACACCCAAGTGGTGTTATAGTTTTGTCATGAAAAGGGGTTTTTCACTAATAACACCGTATCGGTGTTAGTTGTCCACCAGAGAAAGTCACGTGTTCGCAGTCCGATGATCTCATTGGTTACACATGCCAATGCCTGAAATTTGTTGCTGTGGCGCGGAGTCGTCAACGTCTGTCATCGCGATAGTCAGGTTTTCGATGTCGTCTGGGGCTAAAAATGACATTGAATCTATGATGGTGACTTTGCTAAGTCTGTCAGCGGGGATAAGTATCTTTTAAGGTAATTATTTCCTGTACCAGTTATTTTCTATCATAAACGATGTGCATGATTTTCACGGATTTCATTGCATATTATAGACAACTTTGTCTTTGCACGCACATAATACTATAGTATACTACGTAGCGCAGCATACTAAGTACATGTAGCCTATAGTGTTTGCCATACATAATAGGCCATAACACCAACGCGCTGTCACAGCGGTGCATTGAGTCCGAATTTCGCTGAGGGTTCCTTTGTCCAATAATTGCATTTTAAAAATATCATCAAATTTTAAATATAAAAGGTTCCGTGGCATTTTGTATTGTTATTGATGTAGTTTTCTTACCTCTGAGGCTCTGGTGCGGATCTTTGTTAGCGCGCAAATCATTACCCGCTACTGACGTGCACGAAGACGAAGTTCGAACAATGTTTGTGTGTACATGTTCGTAGGTTTGTACATGTTCGTAGGTATACTGGTAGGCCCCTAGGACTACTATATTTTTTGTAGGGCCTACTGTAACTGTTCTAGGTCCAAACTGTTAGGTTTAAATTAGTACTAGGTACTAGTAGCAAATATCGCTCTAAAAAGAGCGTAAATACCCGATTAAAGGGGCTGGGTGGGGGGTTCTCCCGACCCGATTTTTGTTTATCACAACAGGTTACGTGATGTTTTCAGTAGCTACATGTAGCCAAGGAACGTAGGGGCCTATATAGGACGCTAGTGACTGTTTGCGCGTGGATCTTACGTTAGAATCTACTACCGGTAACTAGTTTCCAATATGAGTACTACTATTTATGAGTTTGCTAACCGCTTACAAATTTACATTATATAAGAATATGCTCTTATAAAGTTGATGACGTCACATGCATGTAAAAGCGGTATTTCCACCGAGTCCATGTTATTATAGACTCTAGACTCTAGATCTAATTGTAAGGTGCGAGTTCAAGGGTAGCGAGAAACAGAATCACAGCCCATATTAATAACTGGCAGTTGTTCTCTGTCTGAGAACTGATCCTAAATTTCACAAATGAGTCAAAATGGAATACATGTATCATCGCTTTTTTCATGATTCAGGTGAGGGAATATACGTCTACTTTGATGGTAGTATTTGTTGAAATAATCTCTTGAAAAAAAAAAATCCCTTCTGGAATATGCCTCTTCCCCATACTTATGTTATTGCCACACTTAATGATATTGGCAATAGTGCACTTGAGAATCTTGAAAATGACAGAATTGCAAAAAGACCTTTTACATGTATTATCTATCTAAAAAACCTTGAAAATGAGAGTAGATCAATTGCAAAATGGCATTTGATTTTTCCATTTCTCCTCAAATAATATTTGCATAAATGTACACTGCATAAAGATGATGAATACCTGGAAGCAGGATATTATTGCCCCCCCCCCCCTTGGTGGCTAATTAAAACGAACATGAAATTATGAGCATATCTCAAGTAGGTTTATATAATAGAATCACCGACTGAATTAATCTGAAGCCACCTGAACAAAACCCTTTGTTTTCTGCAGTTCTGATCAAATCTTTCATGCACACAAGATAAATCTGTTTCATGCACTTGTATACAGTAAATACACTAGTGCAGTTATGTGGATGTTCAGTACTTTGAATCCTAAGCCAGTGCATCACACCTTGCGCACCAGTTTGACAGTTTGCGGACTTGTAGCCACTTGATAATTATGTATGTTCATGGTCATTACACTTGCAGGTTGAACAGTACTTCTCACTCCTTCTCCCAGGCAACGATGCCAAGCTTTTTTGAGCAGTGGCCAGTTTTTGGTGGAAGGTCTTGTCAAGCTAGCAAGAGGAAAGCCTTCAGAAACCACAGTCAAGCTGTTGAGTTTGCTGGGAGAACACATGCGGAAAACTGATGTGGATTCATGAGACTTGGAGCAATCATCAAATAGTGTACTACCAGACCTGGTAGCAGTCAGGGTATGCACAATACTATAGGTTTTGAAAGCCCCTTTTTTGTGTTCTAGATGTCTATCCATCCAATATTGTTTCTTGTGTATCATGGCGCAAGTTGAAAACAATCATCTGTGAATGAAACTTGGTAAGGCTATGTAAATCCAGGGGGGCGTTCCACAAAACTTGTCATTGGTGACAACTGTTATAAGTAGCTGAAATCTTTGCATCTGACAATACATTTTATCAAACGTTTCCCTGGAGTCGATGAGGGTCATGAGGTCAATAATCAAGGGTCAGGAGCCCTTCATTATGAAAAAAAAATGCAGGAAATATCTTGTGACTTCGATTTTTCAAAGGCAGATTAATGGATTTCACCACACTCAATTGTAATATAAAAGTTCACAGTCACAAATCAATATGTAATGTAATTTTGTTATTTTGGAGATGCTGATGAAATAAAGAAGAGTTTTTTTTTCTTGTTTTTTTTTTAAAGAAGTCACACAACAACCCATGGGTTCATCCTACATGGAGGATCATATGTTGTACTTAATGCTCCCTGATTATGCAGTGCAATTCACTGATAATTTCTGTTGATACCTGGATACTTTGTTAATGAGTCGTAGAATATATTGTATATAGCATGCATTTCTTACAACAGCATAGAATGTAAGTAACCTGCAAATCCTTCTTGTACTCTATCTGCTTCCACCTGTGAACCAGGGCGCAAGGATTGTGCAAGATTGCTGTGGCTTTGGCTATAGACTACAATGTACCTTATCCGATTTCAAAAGGTAAGTCTACATGACTATAAGGTTTGTTCAAATATGCTGCGACAAAACCCCCTGACATTTTTAGTGTTCAGATATGGTGCGCCGAACCACGCCACTTTCATTATGTTAATGAATGCACATGACTCAAAAAAAAAAAAATAAGATAAAGATAGACTCATGACATTGTATCTTCACTTTACTTTTGAGCTTGATTGCACCATAACTTCTTGCCACTGTGTGGCAAAATATATTCCTCTTGCCTCAGTGTTTTTGTTTTGTTTTGTTGCATTTTGATCTGTTTATTTGTTTGTTTTTTACCATCTCATATCGCATTGATTTATGCACTAAAATGCTGCCGGAGTTTGACTCATCATATCTGAACAAGCCTTTATGAGTCATTTTGGACAGGCAATTAGAACTCACAGTACTTTGGTATTCTGAAAATGAAATTGATTTTTACGAGTTTAATTGATTTTGCATTTTCTACTTTCTATGATCTGTTTTTGTATTAGAAAAGAAATTAGAGGTCAAGGGAAATTTTCTGGGTTTTTTTTGTGTTGTTGGACTATGTAATTTATTAAGATCACTTGCTTTTCAATGTTTCACAGGTTAACTTTTTTTTTTTGGATGTTGTGAATATTTTTGCGCACTTGCCTTTGTCAGGGTTATGTCCTGATGTCGACGAGAACTTTACTCGTGAATGCTTCAAAGTCGATCCTTGAACTTTAAAGGGGAAGGCTAGTAACTGATCAGTGGGAATCAGTGGAAATGCTGGGAGATGATTGTTCCAATCCTTATGGGATTCATTCAAGAGTACATGATATATCTATTGTTGTGTGAAAATTATTTGCTTCAAAATGGTCTCATATTCAAGTAATGTGCAGTTTAATGTTTCCAGGTAAGCGTCCCTGGTCAGTGACGGGGCATTAAACTGCACATTACTTGAATATGAGACCATTCTGAAGCAAATAATTTTCACACAACAATAGATATACAATGTACTCTTGAATGAATCCCATAAGGATTGGAACAATCATCTCCCAGCATTTCCACTGGTTCCCACTGATCAGTTACTAGCCTTCCCCTTTAAAGATTGTCTTCCCCATATGTAGGCTAAAATTTTGAAGTTGCTTTTTGATCAGTCACGAATAAGAGAAAAGTGATAAATTTCAAAGCTTCTTTAAGAAAAAATAGGTATAAGTGAGTTTTAATTGTGAAATTATAGTGATCTTTAAGTAAAATGGAATAAGATCCATTTATTATCCTCTGCCAAGAAGTGGTGCCTGAATTGTTATGGTTTTGAGTAGTCCATCCCTCCGTGTGTGTGATAGCTTGAAATCTGTTCAAATAATCATAAATGTGAATAAAATGTGTTAAGCCTATGTATGACTGAGTCTATCAAATTGCATTATGGAATCGAAATAAAGGTCACAGTCAAATTTGTCTAGTTTTTATTTGTAATAGATTCATACAATGTCTGTTTGTTTTTCATTGTTTCCTTACATTTTCAGCCTGATGCTAGTTTTGATCACCATTTGAAGAGGGAAGGCAGATGAAGATGCAGCTCTTGATGCAGCTTGCTTGCTTGAAGATCAGAAGATGCAGCTTGCTTGACAGAGGACGTCAGAAGGATAACATACATGTGTACCAATATTACTTCATTGTTGACCACTTGGTACTACCCTGCCCTGGTGATATCATTCAGAGTGCCTTCGACACATTGTTCAAAGCACATTAAATATGTGTTTTGTCTACGGTATGCAAAACCTCTCATCAACCTTTGGACATTTGGAATTACCCCGAGTTCGTGAACCGAGATCTAAACTTTCAAATAGATAATGAAGTGATGCATTCTTTAGGAGTTCCCACTGAAACTGCTTTTTTTTTCACTGTTTGCCATACGAACATGGACTGAGTGATGGACAAACAATAAATTGCGCCCAGGGGGCCTGTGTACGGACATAATTTGATTCGTTCAATGGTTTTAGAAGACACTTGAAGAATCATCATTGTGACAATGAAACTGTGAAGATACTCCAAGTCCAGTTCTATGGAGGAACCGAGATAGAGACTGATGATATACAGTTGATGAAGCAGTACTCTCCATTAGTCGATGACAGTTTTTGATGAGGAGGTGATTACCTTTAGTGCAGGGGACATTGAACAACGACCTTGTAATTTTTACATGTCCTAGTTTACATGTGTCAGTATGGAGTAGTGCATTACCATGGTAACATCGAATTTTCATAAAGATTACAAATACAGAATGTGGATCAAGCTACTCAGTTTTAAATCAATTCTGTTGAAATTTGATTGTCCAGAAATCTGTTGCCATGGCCATTGCAGTTTTTAAACAGATCATACAAAATTGTGTGGATCATGCTGCTCTGTTAGTTTTTGTTTTTTTTTAGCATTTAAATTTGAATTTGATACATATGGTCACTATGATAATATGTTATCGTGCAAGACACTTTTTGTGGGGGTCATAAATCCGTTTCCATGGCAACAGCATCTTCATACAAATCATCCACAAGTACGATGTGGATTCAGCTAACTTCCTCAGATTTTGAGCATTTGACTTTAAATTTGGCACATGTGACCACTGTATTATGTAACTGCAAATTTTATTTTTCGTCATTGTCAAATGGTATGTTGTCAAGTTAATGGTATTTTGTAATGAGAATTGTATAAACTACAAGTGGATTGAGCTTACTCTCTCAATTTTTAGCAATAACCTTGAGATATGACACCTATATATTGTGACAAGATAAATTCTAGATGTGCAAAACACCTTTCTCGTCAATGTTAAACAATGCGTTGCCATGCTAACTTATTTTTTTTTTAATACAAAGCAATCGAAGATATTGTGATTGACTCATAACTCCCTCATGTTTTAGGCATTTGACTTGAAATTTGGCACGTGACCACTGTAGTGCGCTAATGTGCAAATGTCATCTTTTGTATCGGTCAAAGAAAGTGTTATCATGGCAGTGACATTTTCAAATTAAAAACTTACACAACAGTTGATTATGCAATCTCCCTCAGTTTCTGAGCATCTGGCCTGAAATATTGCACAGAGTGCTAATGTAATGGCAACCATCTTTTAAAATGAAAATCAAACAAAAAATACTGTGAATTGGGTGAGCTCCCTCAGTATTCTAGCATTTGACTTGAGGTTTCGCTCATGTAACCAGTGTAATCTTAAAATGAGTCGCACACTGATCTCACTCTTGAGTAATCTTGCTATGGTAACAACTTTTGTTACATTGTACTTTTTTTTTCAACTAAAGGCATACAAGAATATCATGAATTGAGCTAACTCTCTAAGTTTTAGGTGGGGGTATCAGTTACATCCAGTTCGAGTTGAAAATATTGGCCCAAGAAGGCCTTATGTGTGTCATTTGAATATTTAAATGATCCGAATTTCACATGCTTGTATCGTCACTTGCAATAGCATTGATCAAAAGAAAGAGTATAATTTTTTTTTTTATGTTAACATTTTACAACCAGACTGGATGATCTGTATTGAATATTTGAATTATGAACTGAGTAGGCAATTCAATTTGAACATTTGAATGATAGAGCCAAGAAGATATAATACTAGTATCAATTTCATTTGAAAATTCAACTTGATAGTGCCAAGAAGGCCAAAGGTATTCAGAGTGAGTATTTAAATTTGATATTTTAGCCTACAATAGCCATAATGTATCTCATTTGCATAGATAATCAAAGAACCAACTGACAGGGTCAAAGGTATTCCATTTTGATACTTATATTGTAGAGATGAGGCTTTCATTACATGTAATAGAATTATTGTGTTTTGTTGTGACAGACAGAATTTATTAAATATTTTGATCAACCTAGTAGCACGTGACTGTCTTTCACCTACTTACATTACTGTGTTATTTTGTGCGATTGAATGTGGAGAGTGTGAAATGATGTCGAGGTATCGACACTTCAAATTGTTAATAAGTTGGCATCACTTGGAATTTATTTCTCACTCTGAAGCGTTGAATCAACACTTCTGTGGTGTCAAATAAACACCAAATAATGCAAACTTATAACACTTTGAAGTGTTAGAATAACACCATGACAGGTGTTGGGGTATAGATTCTAACAACAAATAGTGTTGAAGTTACACCGTAATTGGTGTTAAAGGGTGTCAAAAGAACACCAAAGTGGTGTCAACTTATCAATAATCTAAGCAACACCAAAGCTGGTGTTGGTATATTTTAACACCACGGGTGTTGAACTGACACCATAACTGGTGTTGGGATGTCAAATGAACACCATTATGGTGTCAACTTCTTAACACTCTCCTAAGTGTTGAAAAAACACCGAGGCTGGTGTTGGTATATTTTTACACCCTTTAACACCCATGGGTGTTGGATATTTTAACACCAGAGACGGTGTTACTTCAACACCAGATGGTGTGGTCCTTTATTGAAGTTCGGCCGGTGTTAGATTCAACACCAGTGGTGTTAAATCTAACACCACTGTTTTTGCAGTGCATCTATTTATCTATCTATCGATCTATCTATCTATCTATCTATCTACATCTATTCATCTATCTATCTATCTATCTGTCTATCTATCTATCTATCTATCTATCTACCCATCTATTTATCTATCTATCTATCTATCTATCTATCTATCTACCCATCTATTTATCTATCTATCTATCTATCTATCTATATATCTATCTATCTATCTATCTACATCTATTTATCTCTCTTATCACTTTGCATCGTATTCCCTCAAGCTGTATCTGTATATTTATGCTCGACTCTTCACACACACACACACACACACACTTTCTTTTTCTCCTTCACTGTAGTGTTGTTGCCCATGATATTCTTTTTTTCCTCTCTGTTTTCTTTTTTTTTTTTGGGGGGGGGTGTTACATTTTTCAGGTAATATTCTCTTTGGTTTAATGTCTAATTTTCTTCCCTATGGTAACACTTTTACCTTCTTTTGTTCAAGTGAGTTGTCTGTTCTATGATGTTAATTGGCTACAATTTTTTTCTCTCTCTCCTTACTCCTCTTGCTCTATTTGTTCATCCCTGTTGTTAGTAGTGGAAGTAAGCATCCAGTGCATGCTTCTGTGCAAACTGTCTCGGCCATAAAGTTCCTCGAATTGGGACTTGTAAGACAATTCTGCCAGCGCTTGAATTTGCCATTGAGAACCACATTGATGGAATGTAAAAGAAAGGTATTCTCTCTTTTTGGAAGAACAATGATTTTCAACCCCATGCTACGATTTAAGCAATGCATTTGCATTGCAGGAGGCAATATTTTTGTGGGTTCTTAATTTTGTGAATATTGGTCACAAAACAAACAAACAAAATACTGCAATATACACCACACATATAGAATATCATACACAATAACCTGCCCAGCTTCTTTCATTACACTATAAACTGGTATAATGATGCTGGCATGTTGCATGATCAAACATTGAATCCTGAATGACAAAATTGGAGTATCATTGAACACTGTATAGTTGCAACAACAGCAACAACAAAATGTGACTACGATTTCCACAGGGGATAATCGAATTCAAGCTATCACATTTTCAGACAGTTCCAGTACAGATGTAATTCTGTTTCATATCTTTCATATTATCTAAAAACATGAATGTAGGATTATTGTTGTACATCACTGAAATGGCAACATTTCATATCTATATCGTGTCAAAGAAGAAATTTGTCGGAATTTCTCTGGCTCAAAAAAGTAACTGAAATTGTGTTGCATTCCTGTCTACAGTAGCATCTGTACTCACTGCTACAGCCTACCTAACAATTGCATTGAATTTCAAATCAACAATTCCCCATTAAAATTCATAGATTCGCAACAGGGGAGAATTACTTGTAGGAGCGGAAATCTGCGTAAAAATATATATCTAAATACAATTGACGCTTCGCCAACAGGCAAGGTGGCAGAGCATTTATACACAAGACAATGAGCATGTTGCACTTTGGCTGCAAAATGAACATCGGCAACGTGTTTGGTTTCAACACTGGTGTGTATCAATAGCAGGCACCACTCCTGGGTCTTATAAAAAAGCCAGCTTCTGAAACGGAATCAATAATTGCCGCGGTCCCATGTTCTCATCTGATGCAAGAACACCGGTGCCCTCCTTTTCAGGTTATTTTTTGGTAACTTCTCACTCCCTCACATACATTTTTTAGGGTTTTTTGTTGTTGTTTATTTGTCTGTTTTTAAATCAACACATCAAATTCTTGTTTACAATGTTAACTCCATGTAGTCTTTTGTTTTTAAATCAACTCATCAAATTCTTGTTTACAATGTTAACTACATGTAGTCTTGTCCAAGATCTCTGCAGTAATATCGACACATCTATGTCTATTTCAAAATATTTTTGAACTTTCATTCATTCATTCTTTCAATCAATGCAGAGCTCTGGATTTTGTCGTAAAGTTGAAACATAACATGGTATACAAAGGTCACACCATGTTATCTACGGTACTGATTTGACTTTTTTATATGCAAATCATGTCAGCATGGGCCCACAAAATGGGCAACATTGCCTTGTCTATATAGCCAGACTGGGCAGCTTTATGGACGGCCACAGAAACTGCTCATAAATGCTTTTAAAACAGCATGTGGGATGTGGACTCATCAACACTGATGATTGCTCTTTCAATTTGATGGATTACTCGATGCAAGTCACTGGCAGACTGGTATTCTGGAGAGTGTATACAAACTTGTGTGCAACCTTAGGGTAAAACTGAGGATGATATTGGATTGAAGATAAATCCCAAGAGCCCAGTCACAACAAGGCCACATCATCTTTACACTGCTGCTGAGAAACCCCATAAAGACTTTTATGGATATGGACATTTTCACTGATATTGTGTAGATATTTGTCTGCACTTCATGGATTACACTATTGTAGCAATAGTTATACACTTTTTATAATGCCACTGAAAAGAGCTTAAATCAAATTCAATTTTTTTTCATAGTTTGTTCCTTGGGAGAAATACATTGTATCTATCCTTAAAAACTTCAAAGAAGGCTTTACATTCATTTTCATTTTAAGGCTGTCTGTCAATCTTACCAAAACATGGAAAAAAACCTTTAAGAAAATATTTGCAGCTTTGTTTTTGCCTCCATAAAACATGGATAGACAGTATTGGCAAGTACATTTGTACATGTATGTATCTTAAAACAACTGATCTGGCAATGCACAGGTACTGGTACCAGAATATTTTGAAAACATATGCACAGATACCAGAAATTCAAGAGGATTTCTCCAACATGCCTATGTGGTCACACTTAAAAACATAAAAGTGATAGTGGTGCGATTTGCAAAATAATCCCACGTTATTACGACTGCCTGCTGCTCATTAATACACTTGAAGAAACATCATGCATATCAAACCATACACTGTACAAAAACATGAAGAAAACTTCCCAAGCATCTGCTAGATTGAAATAAAATCTAAGATACATTGATTTCCTCCAGCTCTTCTATGCTTACAATATCAGTGAAAAAGGTTAGCATCCCTCCACATTCAATTTCAGATGGCAAATATATCTCACTTGTAATCACATTTGTAAACCACTTTTCTTGGCATGTGTAGAGTTACAGGCTGGTCGCTCAGACGCTAAGATGAGTTTCTTCCCTGTCAACTATGTTCTTAATATGAAATTCCATATTACAGCTATGTGTGGCAAATCTCCCCGAGGCTTGTCCATCAAAAAAAGCAACTTGTAATACACGTATGAATGTTACAAGTGTTCACAAACATGCGTATACCACGGACCAAGCATCAAAAGAGAATGCAGCTTCATGGTCATGAGGGATGTATCATCTCATAAGTTCTGCCTCTTCAACTGTGTTACAGAGGTCAAATTATTTTGATGACAAATATGCACCTGTATCGCAAAAAAAAACAAAAAACAAAAAACACAAAAAAAAAAAACTCACTTGGGAAACAGCCTGACTGTTTTTCAATCGGTGAAACAAGATTTGCAAATTGTGATTTCAGAAACACGATTCTAGTTTGCTTTAAACCATGAGCGGCATCCCAGTACATTCTTATGTTTCTAAAATATGTTCTCGACGAACGAGATCTCCTCCCGAGTCTGAAAGGACTCTATATCTTTTTCCCATCGCCCCCAGCAGTGGAGGAAGCAGCCAGGCTACAGACCGAATAACAATTGACTGTTTTCTCGCTGATCCGAAATTTCCTGGCGGAGGGTTGCAGGTGTTTCAAGGTTGGCCACCTCCGGATCCTTTGTTCCCTCTGACCTGCCCCCCTCTCCCCCACGCATCCCCCTCATCTTCCTCCCCAACCTCCATCTCATCAAATCAATTTCCAATTCTGCACCAGATGGAGGACAGGTTAGAGGATATGAGAAGAGAAGGCGGAGGATATGAATGGGGACCGACTGCGGAGACCAGAAATCATTCCGCATCAGTCACATGGTAACCAAGTGATGGAGAGGTTCTTTTGATGGTGATGCTGAAGCCGGTAGGTAGGGGGTTGCTTTCAATCGTGAGCACGGCGACAAGTGCCAAGTTCAAGCTCCCAATCAAAGAGGGTGACTCACAATCAAGTGAAGTTTGTCACAGAGCTATAAAGCACAACAAACATGCTACAAACTCCCCCCCCCAAAAAAAAAAAAAAAATGTTGTAATTAGAGAAACTGTCAGTAAGATCAGAGTGTTTGAATACCAGCATATCATCCTACATGGCCTCATTAAGGTACTTTAGAATAAACTTACAGCCAACTGGATGACGGCAAACTTCTTTGGTCAAACTCCCTATATACAGTTTCAAATTTGTTAATGTTTTGCGATGTTTTCAGTTGGTGGTTTTTGTTCCTTTGCATATGTATGGAAGAGTTCACTTTGTCTGTCTGCAGTGCAGTGTATGAACATCATGCTCCAAATAGCGTTAGAATTATCTTAAAGATGATGATACTGGCATGATAAGGTGTGATTTGCAACATTTCATGTATGAAAAAAAGAAACAGCAAGGAGAATGTCAGTTTGAAGAGATTGCTGGAAAAAAATGAGTTGGATGAAAATCATCATGACTTTTCATGATGCTATTTCAATTTATCAATATATCATATGCATAATTTGTTTCTTGTTTCAAGGGGTAATCCTTTTCTATATGGTGATATGGTCTAGGAGAAAATTTAACCTTGATTTTCAAAGTGCAGATTCAAGACCGTAATTTGCTTGTACTTTTAAACACTGTACTGAACATATCAAGGGAAATTGACATATTAATTAACATTGTAAAATATATAACTTACCGGTATAGCAACTGTACTGCACTGCATGACACTGCATATCTACATGAACTAGCAACAGTACACAACTAATATGCAATTCTAATCATCAGCTGACCACGTGTGAACACACCCTTTGTGAAGAACTGCAATTAGACTTGGTAAAGCAATTTGGGGCATTGTGCAGCACCTCAGCAAATGAGTCACCGCCACCATCATCATCATCATCATCATATGAAAACTTTAATCAGCATTTTGAACTACTCTGACCAGAATTTAGCGATGCTCATTCAACGCCAATGTCTGCTTGGTTGCCGAAAGCGCAAGAACCCACCATCGAGAGTATGAAAGGGAGAGTTCTTTCCCTGCAGCCTAATTGCTCAATTTCTTGGATTTGTCGGCATGACATCTCATACCAGACGACTAAAGTGTTCCCAACAGCAATCCATTCATCATTCTTGATGAGGACAATTAAAGGTTGCACACAGGGCCTCCTCTCCCCACCCCACCCCACCTCATCCCACCAACCCCCATGGCACTACAAATCGCTCAGCACAAGTAGCGGCTACCGCTTTCATTACAGTTCGTCTGACAAACTGGTTGCTAGGCAAAAATCTTATTGTCACAGCCAAGCAAGCATGTTTCCAGAAATGTGCCTGCTCGTCATCCAGTGGCTGATAAAATTCTGAGAAATAGCAATATTGAGGGCGCAACTGCCAACTATGCACATCTAATGATTATTATCTTGTGATACGGCCATTTTCCACAGATGTTCAAACACTCAGGCAAAAAACAACAACAACAGCAACCAAAAAAAAAAAAAACATTTTTTTGTTGGCAGACGAGATGCATCTCCATCAAAATTAGGTCTGTGCTTCAAAGCAGCCCGCTTTGAAATATTACCTGTCTTGCAGCCACCCAGAGAAGGATTCATACTCACACCCATGCATATATGCCACAGGAGGTGGGGGGGGGGGGGGGGGCGAAGATATTAAAACAAAATTGGAAAGAGAACTAGGATGGTACATGTGGCCATGGAGGCTTGCCATGGTACAGGTCTGGTTCCTTGCTATACACATTTCCCCCATAGGCAACATGGCAGAAGGCTTTGTGAGAGATACATGCAGAGAATATCTGTATGTCTCACTCCTGTAAACAGAGAGGACTCATCTTTATTTGCACCTAGAATACTCTCTTTCCACCTCCCTGTTAACATGGAGAAACAAATACAGTCAAACCTGTCTAAGCAGCCACCTGTTTGTAGTGGCTACCTGCTTACAGTGGCCACTGAAAAATCCCCCATCAGGGAATAATTTTCCAACTCAAATTTGATTAGCAATTTCACCTGATGAACAATATTTCAAATGGTATCCTGTACACTTTTATGGAAGAAAACTGCTACACAAAAGTCAGTTTGTGTAGCAGTGATGTAAAAATGCATAGCAAATTGCGATGCGATACCAGGAAAGTTATTCCCTGCCCATATGAAATTGCTGTATTATAGACCCTTTATATAGCGGTCAACTGCCTAACGCGGCCAGCGGCCACTCATTTTTTTATCCCGTGGTAAGTATCTACCTACGTATAGCAGCCACAAAAATTTAGCTGAACCGCAAAATCAGCCATGAATATGTTGGTTTTACGTTTATTGCATGAATTATATAGCAGCCACAAAAATTTAGCTGAGCCGTAAAATCAGCCATGAATACGTTGGCTTTTACATTCACTGCGTGAATTCTACCGAGTCCTAGGTCAGTCACAATCACACAGACATGACTGACAAAATGAATGCAGCTGTTCGCCGTGAAAAGCCGTCTTACCGCTAACTTAACTATATCTAGGCTTTGGTAATGCCACCCTGAATAGATGCTACAAAGGCAAAGAGGGCTCCTAATAACATTTTATAATTTCACCAAAATGCCAACTAATTAGTGATTAAAATCACTTTGAATAAGGACAATGGGATACTTGTCTGGGAATTGTTTGTTGTTTACGCCAGCTTCACACATTACCAAAATCCTTTCAAACTCACTTGTGAACCCCATTCATGCAAACTGGTATGAACTAGTGCAGTTCCTCAGGCCGAAAATGTCACTTCAAAAATCAAAAGAACCTATTGGAGGGTGGAGGCAAAAACAAGACCAAAAAAAATGTATAAATAAACTGAAGTAAATTGTACCAAAAAAATGTATAAATAAACTGAAGAAAATTGTACCAAAAAAATATCCCCATATTGTAGCTGCTCATACAAAGTTATTTTCTGTTCTTTTTTAAAGAATGACATTGGTATATTATGCTATTATACAATGCAAGTGCTGAAATTCAATATGGCCACGACCTGTCCATAGCCATCACTTTTGTTGTTTCCCTTGGGTGGCCGCTATAAAGAGGTTCCACTGTATATGAAATGCCAGTCTATACATTAAATGATTGTTGGTGAAAGTGAATTCCTCTACAAAAGCCATCCCAGTTGAAACATTTATTATCTCATTCAGATAGATTATTTAGCTTCAGAGCAGCCATCATACATACTGTACATAGAATATCTTTCCATGCGTACACTTATCTCCTGCCTAAGCGGTCTGACTGGCCACTTGGGGAAAGATGAAAGTTAAAAGCCCTACAATTATGTTCTAAGAGTATAATAAGTGATAGTAAAATCCTAATCTGTAGAAAAAAATCCCAATATTTCAAATACCTTTCCCTAATCATGGAAAAGTAAAGTACATATGTATATCACTTGATACTACACTCATTGTTACCTATAGAACATTCACAATATAAAATAATGTGATATAAAAATACTTTCCCATTTGTCATACAGCATTTGCATTGGATTTAATGCATATTTTTAGTTTTTGTTTTTATTCATTCTTTAGACACTACTTCACTTTCTCTCTATAGAAACTTTAAAAGATGTCTTTTCCTTTTTCTTGTTACATATCCTATACTCCTATCTCCACCCTTTTAATCCTCTGAGCAGCAGCATTCTCAAACTGTGCTATGTTAAAGCACATGTGAAAAGCAATACAAAAGAATGCTTTTGCCTACAGATGGACAAAAAGAAGAATTCATAATATCACATACTTTCTCTGCAGGGATGAATGTGGTAGAAATATTGATAGAAAGAGAATAAAGGGGACATATCACTGGCATTCTCATCATCTACCTCCACAAAATGAGACCCAAGAAAATTGAGAGTCTTGATTTATGAGATGAAAAGATGAAATTCTCTCATACAGATGGTTTGTACTCTATACGTTCCCACTACACCACTTCCCCCAACTATAAAAAAAATGAATGAAAAATAAAAAATACAATGAAAAAATCTGAAGTTGGTTAGGTTGCTACACGAGTACTGCATGTCACCATGTACGTCATTCATCAGTTCTTCTCTAGAAAGCTACGACTAGGAAAAAAGAAAGAAATTCTCACTCTATGGCAAAGGTTTATGTGTGGACTCGTATGATCAGATGAAGCATAGCTTTGTGTGATTTTATCGAATTTATTAGATTATGAGAAATTAGGTATCAGGGGAGCTAATAAACAGCTGAGAGAATCAGTCAAAAGCCTGTCCGCACTCCCCAGCAAAGTACATTAATTTGTGAAATGTGGTGTCCCCTGGCTTGCTAAAAAGGTTAATTTCCCCATCTGGTACAGGTTCATTTCATAGAGGCAAGGTGATGCATTCCAGACATAACGAGATGACATAACACAGGTGTTTTCTGCACCTGAGAATGGTTGCTTTAAGGGGGGGGGGGGGGGGGGGAGCTTGACGTGATCTAATTGTTTTATGACGTACACTCACCCACACACACATGTAATTATACGTGACATTGCATTTATGAGCATTTGCCTGTGTATAGGAGGAAACAGGGAGCTTGTGCTAACGGTATGAAGAAATATTCAGTCTAGATACAGATTCAATCATCAGAAATGTTAAAAAAGTACTACACAATAACAATATAATTATGCTATAAAAATGTACTGTTGTAACTCTGCATATATTTATGCAGAGATTTGTATGAAATACATAAATCATATGAATATGAGTATTGACATGGCTCAGCATTAGCAGTGACTTCGTAGTCAAGGGCCACAAGCAATAGATGTCGGGCCACCATCTTTACAAAATGATATGTTTTGGTGGCCCACTTGGTCTACACACACACACACACACACACACACACACACACACACACACACACACACACACACACACACACACACATACATACATACATACAAATGTGAGTGTAAAAATTGATTTCATGTGTTTTTGTCATCCAGAATAGGGAAAAATAACTTAAAGCTAATGGCTTGATAACTGCATGAATTTTCGTTACCACAGCTGCCACGATAAGGGTTCCCAAATTGCCACTAGTCGCCACAGGAGAATTTGGGCAAACTGTTTTTGTTCACAGCCAGATTGTAATTATCTAGAAAGTGAAGCAGGTATACCCCTATTCTAAATATGCCATCATTTCATGAATATGTGATGCCATCAAAAAGTTGTGTTTTTGCCTCATTTCAGTATTGAATATGAAAAACTTAGTGGACTTCTTCACAGAACATAGTATTAGAAGTCCTTTATCATACCTGTCAGTAGTCAGACAATTGTCATGGTTCGTAATTGCTTTATTTTTTTTTTTGTATCCAAATATTACTTCCTAGTCACAGCACATTTATTTGAAGCTCTTCATTATACTTGCTAATTTTCACATCATTATCATGGTACATACCCCTTTCAATGCCACCAGAATATGAAACTGTATCACTTTGGTGGCCTGAATGGACCATCAATAAAAAAAGAAGAATTTACTCATATATACAGCCTTCATATACAGCTTTGCTAAACATAGAAATATCTTACGACAGAAGAATTTGGTGTAAGGCTTTCACGTTCAGAAACTAACCAAGTAATATGCAGCAATTGAATAATTTGACTTTATTCCACTGTGCAATCCAAAAATAGTTCCATCATTCCAAGGCAAGAATCTATGCCTTACTAATGGCAGATTTAATGCCTCCTTTTCAATGGAATCGAGAGTGGGGGGGGGGGGGGGGGGGCTTAGTTCTTTAAAATATTCAACAAGAAAACGCAAACTACCAGAGATCCATCAATTTCTTACACCCTTTTGACTCCATTATGTAAAAGGGTCGTCTTTTCCTACTTCCATGCTGAGCAACAGATATCTGTATCACCAGACTTGTGATGAGAGAAAATAGATCAGCATGGTGTATCGCAAAATTATACTTAAATTGTATCTATCTATCTAACTATATATCTATATCTATCTACATATTCATCTACTATCTATCTACCTATCTCTATCTATCTATCTATCTATCTATCTATCTATCTATCTATCTATCTATCTATCTATCTATATACATTATGGATACATACACAAAATGCTATAGATAATCATGTATAATATCATCATTATTTTCATTATCACTATTACAGTCATTACCATTATTACAATCATTAACATTTGTATCACTTTCTTCATCATCATCATCATCATCATTGAAAAAATTACACCAAGATTAGAAATTGGGAGTCATCACGGATGACTCCCAATTTTGTATAATAATCGGTATGAACTGTTAATTGTTTTGATATGATGCTGTGTATTTGTTATGTCATTGTTGAAATGTTTATACAGTGCATGTTGTTTGATGTAAATGTAATTGATATGTTTTTCAATGTGATGTATTATAACTTCATCTTCGGGCTACTACTTTGCATGTTTGTTTCAATAAACAATTATCAGATCAAATCGAATAAATTCAGTTTATGTTGCCCCCTTGATTATCAATATGTGCCCATGATGCCTTGAGAATATTGCATATTCTTGTCTCCAAAGTCATTACATTAAAAGAAGGCAAGCATAGAAATTGAATGATGTAGAACAAAAAAGATGAAACATAAAAGATAGACCAGCAAGGGAAATCACATTGGTATAATTTTTCACCAATCTAGATAAAGACTGGACAGAGGTATAGATGAATGTACACAAACATAACATGGAGATAATCAAAGGCAAAATGATATATCTAAAGAAATGGAGATAACTGGAGAGATAGATTGATGAATAGATAGAAAGTTCAATAGAAATATATATATAGATATATACACACATATATATACACACATATATCTATGGTATTACAAATTCTGCCATACCCTAAGGTAACAATGACAACGGCCAAGGCTGAATATTTCAAGACTTATTCCCAGCGCACAGCCATGATGAAGTATTCCTTAGATAAAATCAGAGCCTGAGGTAAACAAGTGAAGGTTAGCTCTTCATCTTCATGAAATTATTCATATCTTTCTCTTCTTTCTTTCTCATTTTTGTCGTTGTAGCTCTTTGTAAGATCAATCATTCAATTTTTATCACAAGTTATGTGAAGAAGGAAGAAAAAAAAACTATCCATAATTGCAGACTCTCCAGCAATACTAACCTTCTTCATCTTCATTTTATAAAAACTTCTTCTAACTCCTCCTTTTTTCTTTTCTTTTTTACTGGCGGGGAAAATATCTTCCCATCCCCCCACTCCCCACCCACAGCCCCTGTTTCTTCACAATTTTTCTCTCCTGAATACTGCCAATCCCAACAGACAGGGAATAACAACAACAACAAGCATGTAAAATTTACAGCAGCAGAAAAAAATACTATTGATTGCATTTTTTTTTTGTGATAAAGCTTTCATGTCACTTGCATGTGTCTTATACTACAGTGGTTTGTTGGCTTACAATTCTGCTATACAGACTCAACTCTAAGACCCCTCCCCTCCCCCCCCCCCCCCCCCCCCCCCAACCTTGCCTTGCATACATACTTGAGGATGTTAGGTTTTTGTTTCTCCTTCAATGCAAATTTCCATTGGCATACAAAACATCGAAGTCAAGGGGAGGAAATATACAACAATATTTCTGAGTATCTCGTAGAGATTCCTGAGAGATCAGGCATCTTTTATTGTATTCTCTCTCTCTCTCTCTCTCTCTCTCTCTCTCTCTCTCTCTCTCTCTCTCTCTCTCTCTCTCTATCTATCTATCTATCTATCTCTCTTTCGCTAGTTATGTTTCTGTCAGAACTGAGCTCTTCATTTGCGATGATCATGCACATGCTAGAACCATGTTGACCTTGTATGCATAACATGAGCTCATATTTCCCCAAACTATGTATGCTGGATTTCCTTCTTCAATGGTTTATACACTACTAAACAATTAATGTTTAATGTGCTCTTTCCATGAGGCTTGGAGTGCTTGCAAAATTACAGAAATGGAACATTTATGAACACACTTCAGAAATAATGAAAGTGAAACATATTTTGACCAACTTTCAATCCATCATTTGGATGTCACATAATGGGTCCACACAGTCAATATATTGTACATTATTTACATGTACATAATAGTGTCTAAACAGTTGCAACCCACTAATCAAGAAAAAAAAAGAATTTTGTACAAGTTATTACCATGGCAGTTCAATTTGAGGCTAATGTTTTTGAGGCACTGCTGGTAAATTCAACAATCC
The DNA here is from genome assembly GCF_040938485.1 of Diadema antillarum. Taxonomy (NCBI): domain Eukaryota; kingdom Metazoa; phylum Echinodermata; class Echinoidea; order Diadematoida; family Diadematidae; genus Diadema; species Diadema antillarum. Next base: position 499,867 of record NW_027271244.1, on the reverse strand, counting down.
CAAGTTCTTAAAGTGCAATCCCACAAATGTTTACATTGGTATGATACACAAGAATAAAATCAGATTGACAGAATGGCTAAGGTTTATCCAAAAAAAAAAAGGTATTGAATTCTGATGTTTCCTCAGATTTTCATCAATCTGTGATGTTAGTCGCAAGTATCAAATGTGTAAATCTTCATCAATTTTTTCTTCTTTCTTTCATTGACATCAATAAGAATGGGATGAATCCATACCACTACATTGTTGTAGTCTTGTAGCAGATGCTAAATCATCAACCACAAACGTAGTTAGGATAAAAATTTTGGCACACTAACTAAAGGGAGAGTTGCTAGAGGATGAGGGTTATCTCCTCTTTCAATTTGTGTGTGTGGTCGCAACCAGCATTGTGAATATGTTGACAACAATGTGACACTTTAAAATTCCAGAACCTTTTTCTTTCACATCCAAATTCGATAAGACTTCTAGCCATACTGTTTGTATTATTTTTAACCTAAGCATGATGTACAATTGTACTTAAAAATATAAATATAATTTTTAATTTCAAATGCTCACTTTGACAGTAACAATGACGTAAATGGGAGTATTCACAATAGTAAAAAGTTGTTTAAAAAAATGTTGCTTGTCCCTTTAAACTGATCTCAATACAGAGCAAGGCTAGAAGAGTGTCTTAAGCATGTCTTAAGTAACCAGTGACAACTCAGATTGGCATATGATTCAGGTTAAAAGATAAACGTCATGGCTGCCAGATTAGGAATGTCTATTCACACCAGCTTTGAATGTCTTTAGTGACCAGTGATAACTCAGATTGGCAAACAGTGGGATACCATATATGTCATATATTTTGCGAGTAGGATATATATATATATATACATACATATATATATCGTCGCTGGGGCGACAAGACCTCGTAGATCTACAAATGTCAAATGTTCAGTGGAGCCAAAAAACATGGCTTCCAAAGCACTGTGGCGAATGGGATAGCCTTTCCTTTGACATGCCTTGATGGCTTTATTGGAGTAAGACAGTTGGGATTTGGACAGGACATCACTTAACCCATTATTTAACCATTTATCAAAAAAAGTCATTTTCACCAAAATTGCAGATACAAGGTCTTGTCACCCCAGCGACGATATATATATATACTTTTTTTCTTTCTTTTTTTAAAAACAAATTGGGGCATGAAAGATAATTGCCCAGTTGGTTGAATTTTGTGATCAAGAACCATACTGATGGAATAAAAACAGTAGTGCTATTCCCGACCTTCCAGAGGAAGTTAGACATTTTAGAAAATCACAATAGAGTCATGGACGGGAATATATTTCCATATTTATATTGCTAGCATTCACGCAGCAGCATACAATGGCTTCATTAAGTCCCTTTAATAGTGCCCTTTGTTCGCTGATTGACATGACCACTGAAGTGCTGCCACTGCCGACTGGCGCAGATGTTTGAACACTAATTGCCAATGAATGGAGACTATGAATCCGTGTCATTCTCATGGTCTTGCTCAATGGTCTTTCAGTCTGTTGGACTGAGGCACGCTGCTACACCTACACATGTGTGCGTGGGCTCGCTATTAAACTCACAACTATACCAAGTTTGGAGGGATTATCTGAATGCTGACGATAAAGCTTGGAGCTTTACAGATCATACATCCCTTTTGTAAACATCACAAAATTTTGCATGGCTGAAGAATAATGTCTCCAAACGCTGTGTATGAAATTTTACTGTAAAGCACCACAGAGTTGTTGTTTTTTTGTAAGAAATTAAAAACTAAGCTATGTTAGGTGAGAATATGCTCCCATTTTGTCTTGAGAATAACAGTTGGAATTTTTTCGGGGTCTGAATGAATTCATTGGAAATCTATAATATTGTGTTCCCATCCATCATAAAGAAGGTTTATTACTCTGCCATGATAGGGAAAGGTCTTAACCCGTTGAGGACGAGTCCCGAGTATTCTCGGGCAGGTGTCTATGGGAAATGCGTGTTGTAGCAAAATCAAACCGTCCTCAACGGGTTAATTACCTAGAGCTCTATAATATACCAGTTTATGAAAGAACCTAATTTTCAGGGTGTTGCAAAAGGGGCATATGCCCTTTAAGCCCTGTGCATGGGCACACAAAAGGGCTAAAATAGCTTTGGGACAGCCTGAATAAACAGGATGTGAAAGACAAACTATGAGAGCAGCATTGATCTTAATCCATCAAACTCAGTGAGATTTACATTACTTCTGTGAATGTGGCATGAAACAAATATGATGTGAAACCTAAAACGTGAAAACATGAAAAGTCAGTCAAGTACACATATATTATACATTTTTTCTTCCTGGTAGCTCTTCACTACACACTCGCCAACACTCTAAAAAAAACTGAACACGCCACTTATCTTCCCCCTGCTTTCACCTTGAAATACTTGGCAACCTGGCATACGAACACGTACACCCAGTGCTGTTGCAGGCTACAAAAGGCAGCGATCAGTACGTAAATTCACATGACCACTGGAATTGCATTTAGGAGGTGATTGCACGCATTTGATCTTAACGAACAAATTTACTTCTTTGTACTACAATTCACTTGAGTACTGTATCAAAAGTAGCGCTCTCCAAGAGAAGAGGCAAAATCATTTCCTTCCTGGAAAAGATATACACCCCAGATTATGTGAAAACGCTGGAAAATGCAAACTCCAATTTCAGATCCTGAATTCTCTTGTTATGAACAAAATGGCTGTCTCATAACAGCCCAAGCACTATTTATTATACACCCCATATATCTCAAGGTGGTCAAATTTGACTCATATCTATGAAATCATTAATATGCCGAAATATTTCCTCTGCTAACAAAAGTACATTGCAGGCCTACATTGTCTCCAAGTTTGTAAATTTGCTAAATGTACACATAAAGAGATGTACACATAGACAGACACATACAGTGCACTAAAGTAATTACCCTCAAATATAGAGTTATAGTAGTAGTAGAAATAGTAGTAGTAGTAGCAGTAGTTGTAGTTGTAGTTGTAGTTGTAGTTGTAGTTGTAGTTGTAGTTGTAGTTGTAGTTGTAGTTGTAGTTGTAGTTGTTGTTGTTGTTGTTGTTGTTGTTGTTGTCTTTTCTTTAATTTCTCACTCAAATGTGACCTCCAATGAGTGGAATATATCTTTTTCATCAATCATGTGCTTACGCTGCACCCAGTCATTCGGTTACCATTAGGAGCATCAAGCATGTACCACTTGTTACCATAAACCATACAGGCCTGAGGTGGCAAGTTTTCCCCTGGATTATTTCTCATTAGCAAAAACGGGCCACTGGTACCTAAAATCTTCTAATACTACCATTCAGGCATAAAGATTCTAATTTCCAATACAATTAGCAGGCATTCTAGGATGCTTCTCTGGACTGCATATCACGTTGTGTGTGTCTTTTTTTAAAGGGAGAACAAGGAAATTTAGAGAGGAATATGTCAGAGGTATCTGGTCTTACCTTTCAACTGTGAGATACATCCAGGCCAGTCTGTCCATTTAAAGATTATCACTCCTTAGATTTGTCCTACGACAGTAAGTTCCTAGAAAGAATCAGGGAAAACAGATGACAGTAATTTCATACTTACGTAAATGATGTAAAGCAATAATCACAAATTAAAACCAAGGGATAAGCTAGGCAATGTAATGATTCAGGTGCAGCTTGGAATTGGTAAGGAATTATGAAATATAAACTGAATAACATTATTTGAATTTAATTCTCTCACAATAACATGGAAGAAGGTGAAAAGTAATGTCTTAAGAGATAAAGAATTAATTGAGACAGCCATATTAATAATATTTTGCACTTTTCAACACTTCAAAAAAGACAGACAACTAATTGGCATAAAGGCAAAGGAATACACCATGCTATCTTAGAACAAACATCTATAACACATCTTTAGAAGCTCTGTAATAGGCACTCCAAAATTTGAGACATGAAAATCAACACCTTAAAAAGGCTGTAAATTACAGTCAGAACAAAGACTTAAATTTGCATATTTGATTAGATTAATCACCTCATGTACCATCATGTTGGGGTTTTTTTTCCATTTTTTTTTCAACAACTGACAAATTCATGGATCTACAAAGACAGGTGTTTTTGGCAATCATTATGACCTCAATACACACGACAATAAATGAGCTTTAATGAAGATAATAAATGATGCAAAAGAAAAGCACATACAAGAACACAGACTGCAAACTTACAGCATCTGTGAAAAATCCACTAATTGGCTTGCTACAACCACACAACCCATCCGAGAAAAAGCTGCTAATTACATCCCTTCGTTCATGGCAGAGAAGCTAAATGCCGCAATCACTTGAGAGTGAAAAATGTGTAAAAGCTCTCTCACAATGTGCGATGCGCCCCTGAAACCTCCCTGCATGGACATGTGGCGACCAGATGGGAACGAAGAACCGCTAAAGTAGAGCATTCGACAAGGTCATATCAGCCATTAGACATTTAGGGGAACCACTGCCAGTAGGTGCTAATTAGGGCCCATCGCAGGTGACACAGCTATGTATGGCATCGTTGAAACAACAATAACAACAACAAATTGATGATCATAATATCTTGAGGAGGGAGGAGAGGGTTCACTTGATACGATGTGCAAAGGAATGTACATTGTAAGATCACATACTTGAAAATGTTAACGATGCCGATCTGGAGAAACAAACGTGTGGAAGTGCAAGCGGTTATTAGAAGAGGAGCAAACTTCTGCCTACCAGAGAGAAAAATCCGCCTACCAATTACTCCTCCAGTTGGTAGCAACCACTGCGTCAGTACACACAATCATGTGCACACGGAAGCACAGGTCCACAAAATTTGCTCACAGTAGCAACCGCCACCAATCCAGAGAACTTCTGGTGACTGACTGTGCTCTGACTCGGATGTGTTCATCACTCCTCACTCTGTCCTTCTCTGCTCATCTCTCTCCCTCCACCACTCTCCTCCACTCCACCCACACACAAAACACACACACACATACACACACACACACACACACACACACACACACACACACACACACACACACACACACAACACAAGTTACAGTGTGATAAAAACAGAGAGCAGACAGATAGCCAGGCTCTGATTGGCTGTCGCTGTCTGTGATGTCACACTCAGATGATGGGGTAAAGAGAGATAGGGAGAGAGAGGGAGGCATCATCCAGAGCAGCTTTCGGGTGGTTCCACACTTCGGGATGGCATGGTTGACACATCAATCAATTTGTAAAGATGATAAGGGATGCTCGCAAATACATGGCTGGTGATATTACGAGAATGTTAACGGGAATTTTTGTCACTAGTCTTGTCTACTGCCCCTTTCTATGAATAAATGTGATTCATGTACAGTCATATAAATGTGTTCTAGACTGTCAATGTATGTGTGTGTGTATGTGCATGTGTGTATGTATATATGCATATATATATATATATATATATATATATATATGCACATACATACAATGTATATCATGTATCATAGATATAACTCAGATATATAGTGATAGAAAGGGGGGAGAGATTACATACAGATATACTCTATTGTGAACTGTGAAGTGATTATGTGCGTGGGGAGATGATACCTGGAACTCAAAGCTTGTCACACACTAGGAAAATTAAATGAGGAGATTACTTCAATTGCCACACAGGTTTACAATCTATCACGCCCAACTTCATCACTTTTTTTTTATGGACCAAATAGGTAAAATCATATTCTTTGCACAAAATTATTCCAGAAGTGACCTTTTATTGATGACTCTAAAGGGGATGGCTATGGTTGAGGGGTGATAGACAAATAAACTGAAAAAAAGAAAAGAAAGAATGATAGATAGATAGATAGATAGATAGATAGATAGATAGATAGATAGATAGATAAATGGTATAGATATAGATATTCATATCTTGCAGTCAAGACTGAATTGCACAAAGAATTACAAATGTAAAAGAGACAAGGATAACAAAACAAGTAATCATATACACACAAAAAATTAGTAAAATATGCACAAATAAAACAAGGTCTTATCACTGGGGATGTAGGCCTTCTGACTGGGCCTATTTATGCATATCAATTATGACTGATTTTCCTGTAGTACTGTGGTTTTCACTGCACTAAGATGACTGTAGAAACTTCAAAATAACATTCATTTCATTTTGGCTAATTGTCAGATTTTGAGCTTCCAATTACTATTTGCGTGATAAGAAGTTTTCAAAAGGCACTTTTGATATGAAGGTTAGTTTCCAATAGAAGAAATGAAGAAAGGAATACCCACTGAGTGCAGGGACCATCTTTGCTGAAATATTGCAAATGTGGAAATTTTCACGGCACATTAATTTTCGCGTATTTCATGCAACTAAGACCCATTCAAATATATTCACAATTTTCTCTGCACATTTTGAATGGGTTGACAATTGCACAGCATGAATTCAAGAACCCGATAATACATTTTCGAGCTGCTCAGTGTGAAAAATTAATTGCACAAAAATATTGTCATTTACAGTATAGTGATTGAGAGTTTCGTACGACAGTATTTACTTCACGTATGCAAGATCTTACTTCAATTATGTATACCTCCGTCTCAAACACAAACAGATCGATGCTGAAAACAAAAACTTTAACCCTATTAAGCCCAAGCTATTTTGACCCCTCGCAGGCCCAAGGGGGGGCACATTGTGCCCCCCCTGTATAACTTTTTTATTATTTGATGTATCATCGTCATATTTGGCACATGGGTAGAGTAATTCATACTCTACATGACTGTACATTTGAATTTTCTCAAGGTCACCCATGGAGGGCGCTATTTACCAAAATATAAAGAAATACATAAGAAATATGCTAAAAACATGATTTTTCTGTATAATTTCTTTATCCCCATTATATATGTCTTATTATACACCAATCATTTTCATATTTGCCACAAACGATAAGCAAGTAGAATCTTATTATTTGTTATGGTTGAAATTTCTCAAGGTCACCACATGGGGGCGCTATTCATATCCACATAAAGTAGTACATTATGAGACCTGAGATGAAATGTTTGGGATGGGTACATGTAGTTATGACATTTCATATTTGCATAATAGTGGAATTTTGAGATTGCTGATTAATAATATGATAAACTAATGATATTAGAGGCATAACTTGGATGAAGGAATCAAAATAACACAAAATAGAAGGGCAATCTTTAGGAAATATTATTGTTTTCAATTATGTCTATTATATCTATTGTTTTATGCCTTTGTCACATAAAAACAAAGGAAATAATAAGAAAAACTTTCCAGGACCATAGTAACTTCAAATTTTGCTCCTTCAACAAATTTCAGCCAAGAAACCCCCATTTCATACACTGTAATGCTGTTAAATGAAATGGGAACAGAAAAAAGATGCAAAATCTGACTGACATGGTTGTCAGTTTATTGTTGCCATGGCAACCAGCGACATTAGATATAGCTAAATTATACACCAAAATGTTCGCAATAAGATTTTAGGAAAAGTCACCAAATTTGGTTGAAATCGGATATAGGGCTAAGGAGTGGCAAATGAAAATCTGGTAGGGGGGGCACAATGTGCCCCCCCTTGGGCTTTATAGGGTTAATCATTAATAGCTGCTTCTAGAATGCTTGCAGCAACATGATACACATCCTGTGCAGTATGCTACAACAGCCTTGGTGTTGGCTACATAGGTCTCTGCCCACGCATAACATCTCCAATTCAAATCAGTTTTAAGCACAGTCTCCCATAAGTCAGAGCTTCCTCTTATTTTGTTACTGAGACTCATGATTTCACATTCATGAGCTCTGCATTTCAAATTTCATGCCATTCGGTTGCCATTTATTGCAACTGCTAATGAAGACTGGAAAGCTTTAAAAAAAAATCCTTATTACTATCAGTAGCCTGCAAATCATGAGAGGGAATAATGATTATGTGATCTTTTCCGAGGGCCTTTTATTTTTGCAAAATTTACGAGTCTGGTGTCCTTTGCGAATTCTATAACATGTAAAAATATTAATTCTGAACCTGAAATGAATGTGACATGCACATGTACATTCCTCCATCCATTATTGTACTCCACAATCGCAAATGTAACCACTTGTGAAATTGTTGGGAAGAACCACTTCATGAAAAACTGGACTTGCATAATATGTGACACACACAGTACACAGACACGACAAAGATTTAGAACTCAAAAGTATTTCATTGAGTTGGTCTCAATTGTACCAATATGAAATATTCCTGAAAACTCACACTGAAGATGCATTTTATACTGTACAACCAGAAATTTTCCCTTGCATGAAACTTTATGCAAATTTTACAATGAGCCAAGATTTGCAAAGTAAAATGCATGCAAAAGCTTTTGTCTACACAATGCATTGAATGCTGGTCACCACTTCACAAAAGTTATACCGTACGTAGAGAAAAAGGCTGCCGACTCCAAATTCGCAAAAGTTTCATGCCGCATTTGTTTCTGGTTTTACAGTTCATATACATATATGTATACATACACAAAAATGCACATAGACAATGGGTGAAAAATATTGTGAAATTATGCATCTGATCAACGAGTCCCGAGTATACATGGGCAAGTGTCTATGGGAAATGTGTGTTGTAGCAAAATCAGCCTGTCCTCAACGGGTTAAAGGAATATTTTACTGTCTGTAATTGAGAAGTTACTACTTGATGCCCTATAAATGAGTGGATTGATCGAGACCACACTGAAGTTATTCAGCCTTGATAACATGGTATGGAGACAATATTGAGACGGTGACTCGCCGAAGTCAATTCCAAGTGACAAGTTTAAAACTGTCTGAAATTAACCCCACACCGAGACCGTGAGATTGTGCGAGTTGAGGACAACCATTCCCTTCCCTCAGAACACCTCATTATTTCTACCCTCATCGTATTTCACACCCCGAATCAAGACAAAACGTCTTCACCAAATATCTGTCTTCGTAGACCTTCCATGAAAGAAACCACGATCCAATTTCATTTGTAAGATTTCATCTCATTTCTCTCTTTCTGTCTCTCTCTGTCTCTATCTCTTGCAGACACTCGCTGACGTCAATTGCCTTATTGACCGTGATTCCACGATCACGCAGGCTAAGAGATATTGGCAAAACTGCCATCAATTATTTAGCTCTAATGCCTCTGATTCTCCTTAAAAATTCATACAAAAGAACCTGAGGCAACCCAGAGGAAGGAGTATGTCAAGAAGTGACATCAACAAGTGAGGGATTACTTGTCGGATTTCAGTTTCCTTGGTATTTCTTTAATGTCCACCTCTTTCAGGATTAGACTTTGCACAGCCTGTTATCCCGTCACTGTGAACTCTATGGGTCGTTTTCACACGTACTGAGAGTGTGCAATTTGAATCACGATTCTCGTGATGCATCACTAGACTCATAATTCAAAATGATGCATTTTAGCCGTGTGTGTAAAATGCGAACTGGAATTGTGGAGAGTGATTTGAATCATAATTTCAAATCGCGATTCAAATGATCGTCCGGAGGTGTTTTCCAGTGACGATTCTCCGGAATTACGGAACGAAACAGTCACGGGTGCAGATTGACCTCCAAATCACATTATTGGGGGGCGGAGTTTACGGTGACCTTTCGACCACTTCTGCAGAAAAGCCATGCTCCTTACTGCTCAAGAGTGATTTTAATGAAAACTCAGAAAGAAGCCACACCTTCTCCCCTCTCTCTGAAATTCAAAACCGCAAAACTGAAGAATCCACAAAGCTTTCCTTAGTCACGTGTGCAGACAATAATTCTAATTGTAATCGTAATTGTAATTCAGTATCACAGTTACATTTCTCGACTCGTGTTAAGACAGTCTAATAAAGACTGGTGTCAAAAAACATGTTAAAGTTTTGATTAACTCTGAGAGATAGCGGAGAATTGTCCAATCTCCGTATTGTTAGATTTGGTGAAACTGTTGTTGTCATTGTTGCTATCTTGAATTCTCCTTGCACATTGGAAGAAAAAAAAAACAAGAGAGAGAGAAAAAAATGCTCCTTCCCATCCATGAGTTTGAGAGGTTTTCTTGGGTGTCAGAAGATGGGGCACGGTGGCTGTGGGTGATTTAAAAGCACAGGGAAATTGTTAGTCCCCTATCACAGAACTTTGTTTGCTTTCTCTCCATTTTCTCTCTCTTCTTTTTCTCAAGTCATATTTAACGAGATAATTCTACAAGGGAGTGCTCAAAGAACGATGACAAACATTAGTTTTTTTTTATTTTTAAAGTCCATTCATCTAAATTTTTTCATCATATGAATCCCCTCTCCCTACCACAAAAAAAGTGAATAAAACAGACAAATACTATCAATAACATGAATCAAACTGGACACAGACTACCCTGAGTACCCATCTACTGTATATCATCTATGTGTGTTTCACAGAGGCCTCTGTTATGAACATGATTTTCATGACGACTCTAATGGCAAAGGAACAGTTGCATAGAAATTCGTTTAATTTGCCGATAACTCCATATCGCCATTTGCAGAAAACCTTCTTCCTATAATACTCCACATATGTCGACTATCAGATAAGAATTTTACATACATGTTGTCTGCTGAGAAGGGGTGGGGGAGGGGGGAGAGGTAGGGAGGGGAAAAGATGACCAAGTTTTAATGGGATCCGTTATGGACTGTGACAGTTTAGATGAGTTCGGAGGCAATGCGGTAACATCAATCAGGACTGCAGACGTGACTGTTTAGAAGAAAAGCTCTTAGCCATTTATCATGCCTATCTAGAGTCTTGATCAGCCAATCTGCTCTGAGCCTGTTAGCTGTGATTTATTCAAATATAGACGTATAAATAGGCAGAATAAAAAACACAGCGACTTGCGGGAAATGTGAGACAACATTTTTTTTTTTCAACATTCTGCGATGTCTTAATTTTAAACAAACATTAATAATTACCAGGGCACTCCCAGTCTAGGAAGATAACTGTCTGACTTAAATGATATACTAGATTGAAAAAAAAAAACATTCTTAGATAATGACAAGCCTCATACTTTGTTTCAAGACAAAACCAAATTGTTTGATTGAATTTTAATAGCCATAGGGCATTGACAATGTAATGTCAAAGCACATAAATTGATCAAAAGTATCGAGTCTTTCTCACACCACCTGCTATGAGAGATAATATATCAGTGGTATTATTAGAAGTGGAATAGATAAAAGTCCTTGGCTGACAATCAAAGCAATGTGGCTGTCTCCAGTACATATATTACAAACTTAGAATGATATCTAATAATAGTAAAAAAATTAATTCCTTATTAGTCATGTTAAGAGAAAGAACATTAAAATCACTTTTCACAATTGTGTGTGTGTTGTCCTAGAGAACAGAAGATGCCTGAAGTGTGATTAAAAGATTGTAACACAATGGAAAGTAATATTCTCATATATCATGCAAAGTTCACACACAAAACATTTGTTCAACATGTGTATGTGGAGAATGCACATATCTAAACCTAATAAGCTCGTCAAAAGTCCATCCATCAGCATGTACAGTCAACTCATTGTAGAAGTTACATAGGGGTCAAATTTATACCCCCACCCCCAACAAAGTACATTGTCCACTAAAAACATGAAAAACGTGAAGCAAAATACATCATGCTTTTCTAAGATTATCTTACAGTCCAAACAGATTTGACGTATGAAGAGTGAATGGTTATGTAATCAAACTATAGTCATGGCCTTTCTTGAATGAAGTCTTTGCATTAAGTTCTACATAATCATCATTTGGAACACATGAACTCTGCAAAACATACAGTGCACTACCATTGTAACAAAGTTGTCTGGACCGGCAGTTTTCTTTCATTATATGAAAGTTTTGTTGTAGCCGAACAGAAAGTATAGAAAGATACACAGATGATAATTTTTGAACCTGAATTTTTACTTCATTGTAACAAGAATTTCATTAAAACCGTGTACATAATAACAGGAGCACAATCGTTGAATCCATGTGTCCTTCATCTGATGTAGGCATGCAATTCCAATATGCATCCCACAATGAAAGGAGGCTATGTTGTTGCTGGCATTTGCTTGCTTGCTTGCTTGCTTGCTTGCTTGCTTGCTTGCTTGCTTGCTTGCTTGCTTGCTTGCTTGCTTGTTTTTCCGTTAGCAATAGTACTCAAAAAGCTGCAAAAGGATTTTGACAATATTTCCAGGAGAGGTACATAGTTTGCAGTAAAAGGAATAATAGGTGTCATCACTTTTTTGGTGGTGATCCGAATCGTGAGCTTGATCCATATCCAGGATTTCTGTCTTTAATGATGCTTGCTCAAGTTTATGGCATTAGTGACTCTATGGCTTCAGCACACATTTGCACTCTACGAGTGCTTCCAATTTGGACTCATTTTGATTGGCTTCCATTTTCACACTGACTTGTAAGTCTACTTGTTAAATTAATTACTTTCCCATGTCACACTCATAATGCCTTAATTGTCTCCTGCAATTTCCTTTTACCTTGGTAACAGACAAGTGCAATCACTTTGCTGCAAATTAAAGAAGTCTATTCTGTCTCACACTGTAGAGATGTTGATAATGATGATGGTTTCTTGTACGCTGCCGGTATCCACCGTTAAAGGGCGCTCATCGCTCTTGATCTAGAATGTCTCAACTTCAACAGAGTGCTAATGGAGATTTAAAATTTGACATTGATATTGAGCCAATGTACAGTTTGATATCCTGTCTCACATAAATTGCCTAACTAATTGTGTGCCAAATTTCAACTATTAACCCACTGAGGACAGTTTGATTTTGCCACAACACGCATTTCCCATAGACACCTGCCCGAGTGTACTCGGGACTTGTCTTCAAGGGGTTAAAGTACAAATCTAGAAAATTCACATTCATGAAAAAAAGGAGTGTAAAGCTGTTCCATTACCAAAATCTTATTTGAACTTGAGCATTTTTCAGTCACCTTTAATAGGAACGAGTAAAGTCTCTTCCCCATGCAACTATTACAACATGAAAAATTGGATTAACAATTTGTCAGTCCCAGGCATAGTAAAAAATAAAGGATGGGTATTTTCCACCCCCCCCCCCCCCTTGACATGATTCCCAGGATGATCTACACATGAGGGTTACCACACCCTCAAGACTCTGAGTAGAGTTTGGGATGTAGCACACAGGAAGGAAGAAGGGAGGATGCGCGATTCCCGTCTTCCATCATGGTGATGAGTTACGCCTCGGCCCGGCATATTTTTCCCCGCGACATCACGTTCATTTCAGTGCCAAAGTTATAGCGAAACTTTCTTCCATCTTCTATTTTTGCCTTCCGATTGTTTCCTCTCCTCTCCCTCCCCTCCCACCCCCCCCCCCCCCCACCTCTTTCATGATAAGCTAAGCAAGAGGTGGCAGAGAGCGGGTTACTCTGGGCCAATGTTTGAAAGGGGTCAAGATTTGTTTGAGTTGCCGGCAAAGAGCTGCTATTAATTAAGGAATGAGCACGGCTGTCATGTGAGGACTTACAGGTGCATGGAAATATAGGAACTCCAGTAATCTGAGCCATGTAGGACACTGCAAAACATAAATTTCTGGATTTTTACACACACACACACACACACTTGACACACAAACACTTGACATGAAATAGATCTCCAAATTGTAGGTTTAACTATAGAAATGGAGAAATAACTTCAAAACTTGAGCACAAGTTTTTGACTTTTATCTTTTTTTAATTCTAAGATTAAGAATTATCCCATCAATATTCTTGGGTAATTTTTCTGAAAAATCATTACATTCTCCTCATTAGATCGGCAACTCTGATGCATAGCGGATTGGTGAAAGATTAGATGGTGCAGTTTACATTCATTAAATCTGCACAAACTCAGAAAAATTACCAAATTTGAAAAATGCGACAGAAACATTAATCTTCTTGTATATTGTGTTGCCAAATTACAAATTAGTTATAAATCTAAGCATGGATGAGAAGTTTATAATTATTCTACCTTAAAAAAATACGAGCAATGGACAATGAAAAATTACCTATAAAAGATATATAATATTAAACGAGATATATGCAATTTCATCGATACGATGGGTTGCAAAAGTTGACGATCTGGAGACTTTAATATCTATACATTCATTCAACTGAATGATACCTAAAATTGGCATCAATTGGCATCAGATAACTAAAACTTTGTTCGGTACCAAAGTAAGACACGATTTGATGGTGTGATGTGATAGCCGAAGCTCCTTATGAAACTAACGTATACCTACCATGCAACTTTTTGAAATTTGGCAATGCATAATATGATGCTTGCTAGAAAAATTGTTGACAGCCATTTGTTCCTGTCTATTTCCTTCATATATTTCATTATTGCTATTGTAATGTCAAATTCTTGTGCCCCTAGAGCACTCAGACTGAGTGGTAAGGGGCATTATAAATACCCCGATTATCACTATTATTATTATTATTAAATTACTACTATTACTACTACTACTACTACTACTACTACTACTAACTGTTTTTATTTATTATTATTATTATTGTTGTTATTACTATGACTATTACTATTACTACTACTATACTGTTTATGAGGTTCAAGCATTTTGAGCAAAGTTTTAAACATGAGGTCTCATGAGTACAGATTAAAAATGATTACAGTGGTCTGGTTACACTTCATGTCAAATCCAGCAACTCCTCAATCAATCTTGGTAAAGCTGGCTGCACTTTTGCATCTTATCCAAGTGAAATCTAGCAGAACAGAAAGCCTGTGTAAATAGCATTGGTTGGATACAACTAAAGTCAGTCACACACACACACACACACACGAACACACACACACACACACTATTGACCACTTATACAAGAGGGTTTGCCCTTTTCACACTTGTTCTTTATGACAGCACATTGCACAAAGCAAACACAAGAGATTTGCCCTATTCACATTCACTCTGCAAGACAGCAAAATGCACTTAGCAAATTAAAAGAGGACCCCTGGTGAGAAGTACAATGTAGTCAGATTAATAAATGACGCAGTTACTTTAGTCACTTAAAAGTTACTTGTGTAAATTGCTGGCCTGCAAGCTATAATGAACTATCCTTGGAATAATTCCAATTGATCATATTCAGCACAGCAATTACTCCAATTTCAAAATATAGAATAAAGATGCAGACTCCCTCCCAATTTGTCAATAATACCATCCAGGTAATACTACTGAGAGTTATTGCAAAGATATGTTTAAAAAAAATTCACAGATGGGAACAAAAGTAATGTTTTCCTGTTCACACCCACTCTTGATATGAGAGCATTTTACCAAAAGAAGGTAAGAGTCAGTTAAAAAGAGGTGCTTTTCAGGAAATAAGCATTCAACAGCAGGTCCCACTTTACCAGTCAAATTGACAAACACACTTAATCTTTGCACTTTATGATACATTTTGTAAACATTATAATCAGTGTGGCTTTTTTTTTCCTGATTAATTCATACAATAACACAGATCGATACTGAAACCTGCTGAAATTCTCATTATTCTCCAAATCTTTATCATGGTAAGAAAGCTTTTTTCAATGGGTCCCACTACACATCACTGACTGACTCGTTGAGGATGAGCTGATTTTGCTACAACACACATTTCCCACAGACACCTGTCCAAGCATACTTGGGACTCGTCTTCAACGGGTTAATGGGCCAAAACATTATGTAACTATATCACGTTAAGTGCACTTGCACAAAAAGTTGATTTCTGAATAAACTTTGTGATTTTGAGGTAACAAGAAAGTTATCATCACATCCGGTGCAGAAAAGATCAAGAACTATCGTCATCAGATTCTCTTCCATATTGTCATCAGTAAATGTAGCTTGTTTGTTTTGGGTTTTTGTTTTTGTTGTTGTTTTTGTTTTTTGTTTTTTGCTTGTTTTTTATCAGCTCTGCCAAAGCAGGAGGTTATGTTTTCATTGGTATTGGTTTGTTTGTCTGTTTACAAAATAATTCAAGTTGTGAACACATTTGAATGAAACTTGCAGGAAAAGTTGATAATGACTAAAAGGAACAGATGATTAACCTTTGGTAATAATTCAGGAATCTTTATGGATTTTTAAAGGATTTTTAATCTTTTTGCAGACAGGGTCAATGAACTTGGGAGTTCAAGCTGCGCATATTTGGGGTCTGCATATATGAGCTCTGAGCATGTGCTCTGCTTGGGCGAGGCGCCTTGGCCGCATAGCTAGAAGCTGATGACGTAAACAAAAGGCATCTATATTGGAAATTAGGCAATTTTCAGCATGCATGTATGGGTAGAAATGAGCTGCTTGGTGGAGGTCTGCACTTTTTGAGTGCTTTTCTAGTTCATTTAACTATTCAGTGTATGACACACGATACCAAATCAGGCACTACAATGCCTACAAGCATACATCACTACACCATGCCAGAAAACAGGAAGATTACAGTCATATAGTTCCTTCTCATGATTTACAACATGATTTACCAATGGGGCTACGAGCCAGTCCTATCAATTGTCGGCAATGAGGAAACAAATGCATCTCTCATACCTGCTTCATTTCAATCCACTCACCCTAGTGCATATCTGTGACATAAGCTACGTTTCTAAATTCCTGGAATCTCCTCCTCAGGACCATAGTGCCTGAAACTGGCTCAAGTGATGCCTGATTTGCCTCCAGCAGGGATTCCTGTTTCTCTCTACTGACTAATGCTGCATTTCATATTAACACGTCAGGACTACAATTTTTTTTAAAACACAAAATGAATCAAAAATGCAAAGAATGCTCCAATTCTAAACATTTAATACTGGAAAATGCAGAGACAGGTGAAACAGCAATGCATTTCAGATGGATAGGCTACCCTTGTCCCTACCAAATGGAAACCAAACTATAGAGGGGAACTTTATAAGCAATTATTGGTGTAAATAACTTTCGGAGGTTTTGTGCATTCTTTGTTCATTAGTATGCTTGTTCATTTCTTACAGTAGGGTCCTGCAATTATTGTGATAAAAGCCAAAAGCTTGACAAACTAGATATATCGCTACGGCGACTGATATGCCTCCGCCATAATGCATGCTTCTCCTAATAGGTCTATAGTACAATGTCTTGACAATGTGTGATGACAGTTTAAAACAATTGGCAAAATATTGAAATGACAGGTTTGACACAAATGTGCTGAGTGTTCACTTTCCTAGAACTAGGTTCAATTGGATGAATGATTAAAATGTCAGAGTGCAGGTATTTGGGGAACTGATGATTTTTACTTGACTTTTGACCCTTTTATAAGTTTATGCATTGAGTAATTTTTCAAGGTATTGAGAAAAAGTATAATTTCAGTATCAAATGGGAAAATAGCATTATCTAAACCTGGCCTTTGACCTTTGACCTCACAGTTCCAAAGAGAATCACTGTTAGGTTGAACATGCATAAATATGTAAGTTTCATGATGATACCTTGAGTTACTTTTGAGATATGGAGGAAAAAGTGCAATTCAGCACTTTCACTTGACCTTTGACCTTTTGACCTTTGACCTTTTGGCAAGAAACTTCCCACAGAATATATATTGGGTAATACATGTATACATCAAGTTAAAAAAAAAAACAACCTTCATTCATTGCATAAATATAAGGAAAGTAGTGATATTTTGAGGAGTTGACCTTGACCCCCCTGACCTTTGACCCATGACCCCCAACTTCCCTAGATAATCACTGCCCATCGGTACAAGCATATATACTAAGTTCCATGAAGATACCTTGAACCATTTGCGAGATATGGAGAAAAACATGAAATTTCAAATTTTTTTCACAAAATAACCTGTGACCTTTGACCTTTGACCCTGTGACCCTAAAATCCACACGAAGTATTATCCCCCAAGGATATACCCTCATACCAAGTTTGATGTAAAACCACCACACGGTTCTTGAGATATCGACAAAAACAAAACGGGACGGACGGACGTACGGACGGACGTACGGACGTACGGACGGACGGACGGACAGACGACCCGAAAACATAATGCCTCCGGCCACTTTGTTGCGGAGGCATAAAAATCAGCAGAAAAATGGACATAACAGCACAGAGATGTCAGTATTTGTCGACTGAGTAATTTCATCAAGTTTGATGAGTGCCTCAGAAATGACCTCTTGGTTCATATCAAATTTGGCTGTGTTGCTATTTGTTGGCAAAATTAGTATCCAACATCCCTTGGCCACATTTTGCAGACATTGATGAAAATTAGAATTTGATTTTCAGTCTCAGTATCTCCTTGCATTCAATCTGTATATAAATTGTGAAACTATACTTTCCCCCACATACACGTATACTATATATTTGAAGCAAGCTGATTGCTCTTTTCCTTGATATTGCATAAATATGCAAAAGACAATCCACCCCCCACCCCCCCCCCCCAAAAAAAAAAAAAAAAAAAAAAAGAGGGAGGGCAGGGAATCGATGAACTATAAAACAAACATATCAACAAGCAGAAGGCCAATAATACTCTGGTGCTCTTGGCAGGCAAATGGCCCTAAAAATGGCTGGAGTTTGCCAACCCTTGAGACTACAGACAGCCAAAGACTAGCTTCACAAGTAGGCCTACCCATTGCAAGTTTCTCTGAAACAATCAGGATGCAAATGCATATATCAGGGTCTGAATGACATCTGGAAAAATTCCAGGAAAAACTCAGCTGTCTAGCGTGCATGAACCCCAAACAACTTATTTCCTTTGCTACATCAGGTCCAAAATAAGGGTTATCTTGACAAAATCACTCATACACATTATACATATAATGAATGTAGTCATTGAATAGCCCATATGGAAAAGCATCGAAAGTTTTGCAACACACAATGTTTAGAAAATGAACATGGTCACGCTGTAGGAAAGTAGTTTGCTTGTGTCTGGTTTTATATGAACAATGTTCTAATATTAACCTTAGCATCACTGATGATTAGTACTTGCTATTTCAGGTGATGTTTGCTATTCCACAGGTTCGTTAATCCCAAAATGAAATAATGTTTGTTATTCCTCAAGATTCATTATTCCTACCCACTCAAATTCCCTACACTTATTATGATGTTCTTTAATGAGAAAATGAAAAATGGTTTGTTAATCCGAATATATGTGGCATTATTTTGAAGGTTTGTTAATCCAAATATGAAATAAGGTTCATTATTCCATAGGTTTGTTAATCCGAAAACTAAATAAAGTTCATTATTCCAATGGTGCATTAATCAGAAAATGAAATAATGTTCATTATTCTAAAGGTTTGTTAATCTGGAAATGAAAAGAAGGTATTTACTAATAAACTTTCAGAACTGCAGACTGTCAGAATAACATTTTTTTTTCTCTTTTAGATTAGCAAAGGTTTGGAATAATGGACCTTATTTCATCTTCCAAATAACACACCTTCATTTAACAAACCTTCATAATGACAAAATGTAATGATTATTTCTGCAATATGAATGCAAAATATCATGAGAGAAAGGAATCATTTTATGAAGTTTAGATGGCACAAAAGTGATGTGCTTCTAAAGGAGGAATGTTAATGACAAAAAAAAAAAGGAATTATAATGTCCCAGAGCACCTATCCGTAGACATCTGATACTATTAGGATGAGATACAACGAGCAAAAGCAAAGAACAAAATCATCAGATTGTGACTAGAGAAATGAATGGCATACAAATTTGTATACAAGGATCCCAGATCTCAGTGTTGTTTTTTTTTTCTGCTTTCCCTTTGTATCAAGAGTCTACCATGACAGGGCCACTATGACATGGCAGGGCCCTCTGGTAGGGCAGTGGCAACACTGAAGAGGCTACCCTGGATAAAGAAGACCTTATTATTATCATTATCATTATTATCATCATCACTATCATTATCGTTATTATTATCATTATCATCATCATCATCATCATCATCATCATCATTATTATTATCATTATCATTATTATCAAGAGTCCACCATGAATTGAGCTTTACTGCAAATGACCAGAAGCTGTCTGAGTACTTGGTAGAAATGTAAAACAGAAATATGAACATCCAGTTTACATAAGAAAAAAGAAAATCGCTTGTTGTGTAACATGCAACATGACACTGGCTCTATCATCGTCTTGAAACCGACATTAGAACCCTGGAATGTTTCGGGACAGTAAAAAAGAAAAAGATAACATAAAATCCAGAGAAAACAACAAGGCGCATGTTACCATATCTCAGCAACTCCTGGTTTTATTTGGAGAGAGAGATTTGGAAAATATTGTAAGATAAACGTGAGGAGATCTTTGAGCAGAAGACGGCATCGGGTAATGCTCATCTCTAGGAACACCTTTTTGTCGCCAATTTCTCTCTCGCTGCGGCAAAGATATAGATTCAGGAGTAAATGGCCTCGCGCATTCATTCATCATTGTCCGAACTGTGTGTCCACCTGATGATAATGCACTCTCATTGCCTGCCTTTATCGAATTCGAGAAAGCGAATCACATTTAAAACACATTCGATTGGCGTTAATGAACATGGTCTATGGCTCTATGTTAGCATACTTGCCAACTCTATCGCATTTGGCGGTAGACTACCGCTTTTGAAAGATTTCATTAGCATTCAAGCTAGCGCTGCTCGCATGGGCATCCTGGATTCTACCGCTTTCTCAAATGAAAATGTTGGCAAGTATGTATTTAAGTGGGTTTTAAAAGATTGGGGGGTAGTTGGGGATGCAGGAATGACGATGATTTTGAAATGAGTACAATTCACCTTATTAGCTAGGAACAAGAGAGTCTCCATGAATGGCATGGTTGAAATCTTAGGCCGTGTTCTGCACAAGTTCCGAGCCAAAAAAAAGGTCACAAGTGAATTCCTGTCACCACTAATCACTGTCGTCATGATATTTCCACGAAAATCAAACACACGAGATCCAACAGATGTCTGATTAAAATCCAAATCAAGATGTGCTTGGCATAAAGTTGCCAGGCAAGATCCAAGCTCTCAAAAACACCTCCAGGACTACACAACTGATCAAAATGATTGTCATTACACGATTACAGAGACACAATTCTAGTTTCCACTGACAATCCAACGCTAAACCTAGAGTGGCACAACATTTTTTTTTGTCAACACAGGCTGAACAAGTAACTTACATCATGTTTCCAGCAAAGACGGGTATGATCACTATAATCAATGATACATTAATTCCTGGCCTTCTACCTGTCCTGTTCGCTATCCATTTTATATCCTCACAGGTCGAATGTAACTTCAGTCTCTTCCAAATTTGTCCCAAGCAGATCTCAGGCAGCTAGGACAATGGTGCATGCTGCACACATGGCATTCTAACTCCGATCTTTCGGCCATAAAATAACTCTGTCACTCTTGGGTAATCTTTCATGGTTTTCTTGCCAGGAGGTTGCCAAATTGCCCTAAGTTCACCACGGTAATGTCATGCACCCCAGTGATGTTTCCACAGTGCCTGTTGTTCCTCCCCCTAAAGCTTGCCAAATCCTGAAAACTCCGACTTCGTTCTCGCTTTCAACAGTGCGCCAAGTCTTGCTCTGTCAGAAGCAGCCAACCCACCATGCAGTACAGCTGGTTACCTGGTACATGTCGTGGCCTAGTTCTTCTTGCTGAGAAACTTTCAACAGTTTACTGAATTATGACTGTACACCTGGCCTGCAATGAAAGCCACGTGAGATTGTTTTAAAACACAGCCTTTGGGAGAGCAAGGCCAGGTCTGTCTATAAAGCTCAGATCTCTACTCTTCCCTCTTCTTTTATGTCAATCCCTCTTCTCTCCTCGGATGTTACCCTGCCCGACCAGGTCCACTGAATACACCCCTCTTGTCTCTACAAGTACCTCCACCCCCACCCCAGGGACACACATGATCTATGGGAACAAGATTTGTTTTCTTTCTTTCCTTCCCTCAATCTATCCATGGACCCTAATGTAGGTCCATGATCTATCACTATAGCTGGCCTGATTCTTGAACTCCAGGTTTTCCTATAGACCTTTGAATCCCATGCTTTCCTACATATATACACTTCCTCCCAGCTGGACAGTGCTATTTCTCCTCCTATCCCCACCCCTCTTTTTTCTCCTTAATCTCCCAAAATTTGATTTATTCACCAGATTGTGCATTTGACTAATTTCATTTTCAACTCTTCAGCAAAGTAAAGTTTACAAGTGGAAAAATGAGCATAAGAAAAGGGATAAAGTGAAGTTTATTCAGAATTTGGAAGGATTCCAATTATTTCTGAAAAAAAAAATGCTGTCATGATTTGTAGGGTCTTCTTATATGAGGCAGCTGGCTTCTCATTATATTTTGTGTGTTGATCTTGACATTGGCATTCCATTTAGCCCTGGTGTGTAAGATCATAAATTCCTGGCATTCACTTATAGACTTAAAGGAATGGTATAGCTTTGGTTGAGATCGGGGCTTCAGGTTTACACCTTTTTTTCTATGTGATAATAAGAAGTCTCTCATGAAATATGAAAAAGCATACAATTCTAAGAGGAATTCAAAGTTTATTCGATGACAATCAGTTTTGAAATGACTGAAATATCCAAAAACAAGAAGTCTTGATAAAATGTGGAACCCACCTTTTATTGCAACTATTCTTTTTTTACTTTGTTTTTGGATGTCTCAGCCATTCCAAAACCAATTTTCATCAAATAAACTTTGAATTCCTATTGGGATTGTACGTTCTTCACTATTTCATAAGTGGCCTCTAGGTATATCTCACAAAAATTTAAAATCTGAATCCTTCATCTTAACCAAAACTATACCATCCCTTTAAGGATACTTTGCCCAAATCATGTATGTGGATTTAGTGAACAAAGAAATATCAGAATGCATCAAGGCATCAGGGTGATTTGTTCAAAAGTTATCAACTATTAGAGTTCTGATTAGATCCATGTGCCATTTGCTAGATAGAAAGGCTGAAACAATAAATGACGACATAGAAGTGAAATTACAAGAAGAAAGTATTTAAAAAAATTTCATTTGTTTTCATATTTCTATGGATAATGAAAAAACACTTGACTTACCTCTTTCAGAAGGCAAGGGGATAAAAATCACTCTCGATATACAGTGTTTTTGTCAATACAAGTCAAAGAAATGTGCAACTGTAATGAAAAAGTACATTTCAAGGTGGTCTCTTTGCATTTTCTTCATTCAATGTTTGGGGGAAATTCCCCTATATGCCTGCTGGTAGTATCAATTGCAAGTTTAGGCATTTTGGATTGCTAGTTGTTTTGATGGGGTGTACATACATCAAAACAATGTGGCAGTCCATGGTTTGCCTTGCTTTAATAATAGTGAAATCTATCCTCCAGTTATATCACGTACCTACTATCTATTCCTCATGATATATGTTGCAAGGTCACATGCAAAATTCCATGAAATTTTTGAAATATGCGTAACTAACAAATACTAATGAGGAACAAAGACAAACACGTAAACATTCATGACATAATCTTTAAATGTATCAATATCCTTCAAACTCCTGAATTCCCCCTTTTCCAGCTCCTCTTCTCCCCTTTCTCTCCAAGTTCTTTGAAGTCACTCCAACTGTACATCAATTTAAGAGGGTTTATAAGGATTTTTCATGGCTTATTTTGTTTTAGAAACATATCTCAAATTCCTGTCTGCTATACTATATGACAGATAAGATGAAAAGTTGGAAAAGGAGATGAGAAG
The DNA here is from genome assembly GCF_040938485.1 of Diadema antillarum. Classification (NCBI taxonomy): domain Eukaryota; kingdom Metazoa; phylum Echinodermata; class Echinoidea; order Diadematoida; family Diadematidae; genus Diadema; species Diadema antillarum. Next base: position 476,223 of record NW_027271244.1, on the reverse strand, counting down.
TTGGTAACTTAAAGGGCTACCTAGGCAAGGAGGATGACCCCTTGGGTGCCCCTTGGTCATAAAGAACTGGCAGAGTCTAGCCTGAAAGCCATCAAACTCCTCACTAGCAGCTTAATGCTTCTCTCAAAGCAGGGGCAACTGGCCACAAAGCTCTATGTAGATTGAAGATAAAATATCAATAGCTAATAAACAGACACATGGGTTGAGATATAAAAATATATGTCAAAAATGGTAAACTATAAAAAGAAACAGTGAGAAAGTAAGAAGAGAAAGACAGAAATAATATTGATGATTGAAGTGCTTTACAGAAAGTATTTCATTAATTTACTGTCTGTTGGGTAGACTACTGGTTGTGAGACATAATGCTTAACAGAATTGCAGAAAGACATTTGTAGTATTCTTCCTGGAAATTTATAGCTCTGTGATCAATGTGCACTGAAATATCAGGGCTATAAATTCTATGATCTCTAAATATGCTTGAGCATTAGAAAGATGGAAATATACATTCAATGTTATTCAATCTTGCATACACTTGGAAACCATAAGAAAGACCAGCTATAAATCATACAATGGATAGTTTTTTTGGTTTCGTTCGGTAATGTAGCAAGGGTTTCTATGGGGCTTCTTTCAGGGAAGTACTTTAATAACGTTCATACAAATTGCATCCTACCATGCTCGCAAGCATTTATGTTTTTACTGTTGCCCAGCATTTGTCAGGCATTTACCAGAGCCATCATGCACTGTGACCTACATTCTTTCAAGGGGCCTTTCAGACAGACCCTGCCATGTAAAAGATTTTTCTCTGCCTAGGGGGAAGAGTCTTCTGCTCGTGGTACTTCCTTTCCTAAACATGTCATGTGACCCTTATTTCAAGGTTATTTGGGTTTTTTTTCTACACAACTAAGCATTCAAATTCATGAAATTCTCCTGTCGAGTTGATTTCATGTCAATGTAGGGCAATTTGTTCATCAGTTGCAACAAGTAAACGTGTTGTCATGACCCATTAAGGGGGTATATAGAGCAAAAAATAGAGGCTCGGTGAAGTGTCAGTCCATGCATATTACTACAGAAATGTTAAAGCATAAGTAAATGATAGAGGCAAAAAACTAAGACTAAAGCTAATTTCCATTTTTCTCACTTTTTATCCTTTTTTCCCCTACTCTGCCATACACAACTTGTCAAATTAAAATTCATGCCACCCTGATGATAGCCTTCGGGTGATCCAGTTCTCTTTGTAATGGAAAATGTTAATCTTTCATGAACATGCCAACAGACAACCGTGTCTGCATCACTCATTTTGTTAGCAGGACTCTTGTCCATGAACTGAATGAAGACGAGGAAAAACAACTGTAAGTGATCTTCTCATACTACGATCATAATGCTGGCAGTTTAGAATTTCAAATATCATCATCCGTACCCTGTTGCTATAAGAACTCAACTTGCGATTACACGTAACTCGAGATCAAACGCAAGTATTGCCCACAGCACGCATTTGATCCTTCAGTTCAGTTAGACAAGAATTTGATTGCGATATGCAAATGATTTTTGTTCACTATTCAGAATTAAATCACTGTGTGCAAGCCTAATAGTGAAATACACATGTATGCTGAAATAAATCCCTATGAATAGTTAGCACATTGTCTGTACATCGCAGCAACTGATCTGCTTCTTAGATATCACCATTTGATACGTATGCCACATATTGGCTGCTGTCAAGTAATCCTGATATCACTTCTGGCAATACTGTATACCTTATATTTTTCATGAATTTTGTGAGTCAGGTGCTAATCGCAAATCTAACAATGCGCCAAAATATTCACTGATCACGACATGAATGTGACTTAAGTTATGCTGTATTGCAAGCATATATTTTTCCATTCTTTACTATACTCCATGATTGCATTAGTTCAATCTCTCGCGAAATTGTTGGGAAGTTTCAACTAGCAAAAAATTAGACTTGCTAAATTTACAGTGAATACAGTACTGTCCATGGATAAACATGGATAGTCAGTGGATCACACACAGCATATTAGGGTTAATGCACAGGAGGCTTTTGTCGGAACATGGCACGTCATGGGCTACGGAAGTTTCCTGATGCACCTAAAAAGTGCAGCCTGGGTCGTTTCAGACGAGATTAAATGAAGCTTCACTGGTCGAACTAATCTGTAAGATGAAATAATGAAGAGCAGCAGCCCCCCCTCCCCCCAGCTGAGATGTGAGGGAACGGTGTGTTTACAAATATCTAACTTGTTCATGATAGAACCTGTTTGGGTGATATTTAAATGCAGTTCCTACAGTTGAATCTAAAATCATCACTTTAAAATGTGACTACTACCTAAGCCATACTCCTTTGTATGAGAGGGAACAAAAGTGCAACCACAATTCTTTCCCCTGATGATACAATTGCCATGGCAACCACTCATCACTCACACATTCATATACACACACACACACACACTATTATATAGGCCTATAAACAGTAGCGGATCCCAAGGGGGGTGCACCGGGCGCCTCCCCCCCCCCCTTTCATTTTGTGTTAGAAACAAGAGAAATAAAAAGAAAAAGAATGAAACCCAATAGTAGCACAGAAATATTTTTTTTGCACCCCCCCCCCCCCTTTTATGGAATTCCTGGATCTGCCCCTGTATAAATACATATCTATATTGCACAAAGTTTTCCTATGGTCATTGTATACATGTACCTAGTTCTGTTACAATTCTGTGGAGAAACTGTGCAGGTAGCTTGCTTTACCAGGTTTTGCAAGAAAGGAGGAATGCAATAATAATAATTTAATGATAATAGAAAAAAATATATATTTATAAAGTGCTTAATATGGGCATTTCTAAGTAATGTGAAACAGTACAGCACATAAAAGCATAATTTTCACACTCCACTTTCATCTTTCGGTTAGCCCACACAGACAATAAATCCTAGAGTATGATGATAATTACATCACCTAACTGAAGAGAAATAACATAAGGCTGGCGAATTGCTCTCATAGTTTTCCATTGTATTCAAATTCATGGATGCTTATACATCCTTGCAAATGAACAAAACCTTTCCACTGTGAGCTCTTGTCAAAACAAAATCCCCGAGATAATCCCCAAAGCTTGCCTGGAGCCTTACTGAATAAATCCACACTGCAACTAATGCCCTCCAAGACTTCTAACAAATACCAGTATGAAACTTGCCAGTTTTTTTATAAAAATACAAATTTCACTGTCACTTGCTTGGTCATCCAATTGCATTTTAGATTACAAGCTGTATTTCTCTGAGGCCTCGATCATAAGGCATTCCATTAATTTGCTCCTCCTGTATACACTTCAATAATAGCTATAAATGCAAATGACAATTTGTGAAAGTTTCATGCCATGCAAGAGACTGTTGGCTCCAATTCGCAAATGTTTCTAGTTTGACAGTACTTTTCATAAACTCCACTCTAATACTTGATTAAAATGTGAGTAATGTTTCTTTCTTTTCAAACATCATTTATCCCTACAACAGCTAACAATGATAAATCAAAATGGTTTACACTGAGTTGAACCTCATTAATAGGGGCCTACCATTAAAATTATGATTATAAAAGAGTGATGAAAATGAATGATGAAAATGCACATAACAGTTAAAGTGAATTTGCATCATCACTTAAACATTACATAAAGCATGAAACTGTACGGCAAACTGGTGATACTTACCACTACATTGCACACGTGTTCCTTCCCTACAAAGACAAACTTTGGACACTGTTCAGAAAAGCACCACATCTCACACTGAATTCCACCTGTAAGACAGGTATTAAACAGAACACACGCTGACTTGATGGGTCAGATACATCTCATTTGCTTCTATTGCCCTCTTCCTATCCCACAAATTACGTTGATTCTTACATCGGAGTCAAAAGATGGTAAACAAGAATACCCATGAGAGGAAAAAAAAATGCATGTACACCAATTAAAGGGGCACAAGAAGAAAACAAACAAACAAAAACACCATCCATATCATGTGATCCACGGTCATTCCTCTATGAGATATCTAACATGACTCAAGCATGGTTACTTTATATATTCAAAAACCTAAACTATTTAACGCCACCTAAGAATGCCTGCTTCTGATTTTTCGGGGGTGGGGGGGGGGGGGTGGGCAACATTTGCTCGGCACATTGCTGACAGGCAGCATAAAGTTGTTTTCCTGTGCTAATATTTCCCCCTCTCTTTTATGCTTATGAAACACTTTCCCCCCTTCTCTTCTCCAAATTCTTAGTGAGTCATGGGCCCAACAACGAGGAAACAGAACGTTAAAACATTAGATACAACCTCGGGCGAGCAAGAGCTAGTGGCTATTTTTAGCTCAAACAGAATTCAATCAGCTCCTGCATTGTTTTTCAAGTTATCTCCTCATGAAGTTGGTACCATCACTAAGCTGTTCTCCCTACACGTTACCTCCATAGCAGCTGCCAGTGATTTGAAATGACTAGGAAAGTTCTTTGTCTTCAGATTGTAACTCATTTTAAAATGCAAGTAAAAAACAAACAAACAAAAAAAAGGTGGTATTCATACTCAATACAATCATTATCTGTTCCTGAAATATGTGTATACTGCCCCATTGCCTTGTTAACTTAGGATACATGCTAAGCCCTGTAAAAACTCTTTAAGCATACAATTAACCAATTATCTAAAGGACAAGTTCACTTTAATACACATGTGGATTGAATGGATGCAGCAATATTAGCAGAACACACCAGTGTAAGTTTGAGGAAAATCAGACAATCCGTTCAAAAGTTATGAATTCTTACAGTTTCTGTGCAGTCACTGCTGGATGAGAAGACTACTACAGTTTGTGATGTGAAGTGCTCTTTTATCATGCAAGAAAAGTGAAAATATGATGAATTTTCTTTATCTTTTCTTTATATCTTTTTACGCATGTGACATCACAAACTGCAGTAGTTTTCATATGCAGTGACAGCGGCACTGAAACTTCGAAAATTTATAACTTTTGAAAGGATTGTTCAATTTTCCTTAAACTTTCACTGAAGTGTGCTACTAATATTTCTGCATTCACTCAATCCACATGAATATTAAGGTGGATTTTGTAAAGTTGTCCTTTAACCCCTCAAGTCCTGGGGAAATTTGCAGCAGAAATCATCACACGGAACCTAGATTCATGAAAATAAAATGTCCATGAAGGGTTTTGTCTACACAATGCATTGAATGCCAGCGACAATTTGCCAAGGTTTCATGCCACGAAATAGGCTGTCAGCTTCAATTCACAAAAAAAATTTGTGCTGCGACAATATCAACAAACAAATGGTGGTAAAAGCATAACCTCTTCAGCAGAGATAATAGGCCCATTCACACACAAGGGAAAAAGTGAGATCGAAAAATCGATTTTCTTATCGCGATCAAAATTTCGAATTTTTTTCCTGTGTGGACAGAAAAATCTCACTAATTTTTGCGAGCCTAATCGCGATCCAACTCGCACTGTTAGTGCGATTTTTCAGAAAAATCGCAATTATTCTGCCAAGCGTCGTGTGTGTGAGCGCGATCGAGATTCGGAAATCGGTATTTTTAATCCCATCGTTCGTAGCGCGTGAACGTCAACATCCGAAACTCCATTGGGACCGCGGGGTCAGTCTTCGGTCATGCCAGTTTCGCACATGCGCAATTCGGCCACTGATCGTTCTTTCCTTGCTGCCAAGTGCGATTTTTCCCTGTGTATGAATGGTCGAAAAAAAAATCGAAAGTTGGATCTCGATTGTAATTTTGATTTTCGTTGTGTGAACGGGCCTATTGAATAACATGTTGCTGAAGTCACCTTTTCCTTGATGGTCATCAGAAACAACCCAAAATCACAGCTTTGCATCAACAAACTCGGCTCTCTGCACAAGTGCAAAACTGATGGATGAGGCTTGAGACAGAGTGACCCCTTTGGTTCAGAGAGCGGCCGGACCCTGTGTTGTTATCCCATCAATAATGAAGTCTGTGGAGAATTACCAGCAGGCTTGCTATATCACACCTGTTCCACTATCATCCGACATTGATACATGGAGGATGGAAAGGGGTGGGGAAATGGGCAGCGAAAAGATGGTCACCTGTCCTGGTTCCTTTGGGCCTCATCCATCATGCAAATACGCGTGTATTCAGCAGTGGGGCACAACAGAGTGAAATTAGAAATGTCACTATCCTCGCATTCATATTGGTAACTGCGCTGCACTGCAGGGAGAGTCACCCAAGATCTTACCTTTTTTCAAGACTGACCGTCCACACTACTATCTTGACTATATCCTTGAGCTGTGGGGGCAATTGGGGCTTGGGGCAAGCTCTACCACTTGAAACCAGGCATCGCGCATACACACATTTCGTGAATACAGTTGTAGGCTATCGATTGCACCCCAAGATCACTCTCCCCTCCAAATCTTGCCCCAGGACTGACTTGCTTCAAGGCGACGAGGGGACAAGTCCCAGCAAGCATTCACATTGTGGTTTTCGAGGAGAAAGTCCCATGTGCATGGGACTTTCCCCCAAATTCGCGGGGACTGATGTGAATGCAGGGTATCTGATGTCACTATATGATGGCGCCTAGCAAGCCTCCACCATTTTGTATCATTCTTCCGGCAGATGTATAGTATATCTTGACAATGTGAGATAACAGTTTCATATGATTGGCAAGATATTGAAATGACATGTCTGAAATTTTGATGGCACAATTAGCAGCAAAATGTGATGAAGGGTTATACATTCCTGAACAAGGTTTCATTTGGATGGCAAAATTGTTTCAGTGATTAAGTTTTCAGGAATTTGAGCATTAAAGGTCCAATTTACCTTTGGGAGCAGTGATTTAAAAAATGTTCAAGACATCACATCTGATGCATATATGTAGGTCAGTTGTATCGCAAAAACATCCTACCATCTAAGATTTTTGCAATAAAGCCTAAAACATAAGGAGATATCACTATTTTTCTCATTAAACCATAACTGTAGACGGTTTAGTCTGGAAACATTTTTATCATTACTATTGTTCACATTTTGTATATCTAACAATACTTAACATCAATTATTCTGGTTCAATTTTTTCTTTTTTAATTGGTTGTTTCTATCCCTAAGTCACATTTTACTAACTATTTTGAAGCAGTAATGCTGGGGATTTTGTTCAGCAAATGGTAAATTATGCCTTTATTACTTGACCTTTGACTCTTGCCCTTAGACTCCATGCTCCACAACTTTCTTCAAATTATCACTGGTAATATACATATTTGCATGATTACATATACAGGTAATGATAACTTAGTTTTCACAATAACACTTTCAGCTTTTCTAAAAACATGGGGAAAACAGTAAAAGTTAGCATTTTTACTTGACCTTTGACCCAATAGCAAAATCTTTCCCAACTGAAGCACTATGTGGTAATGCATGTTTATACCCAGTTTAATTAATAGCATATATGCATGGAGTCATTTCCTAGGTCTTGAGAAATAGTGTAATTTCAGTATCAAATATCATTTTAACTTGACCTTTGACCCTTGAACTTTGACCCCATGGCCCAAAACTTCCCAAAAGAATTGCAGTCCATATGTACTAAGTTTCGTGAAGATACCCTGAGCCATTTCTTGTGAAATGGAGGGAAAAAAGTACAATTTTAGCAAAGTCAAAATATAAATGTGGACTGAGTGAAAGCAGCAATATCAGTAGAACACATCAGTGAAAATATGAGGAAAATCAGACAATCAATTATAAAATTATGATTCTTTTTTCAGTTTCAGTGTCTTCATTCCTGGATTTAAAGAAGACTACTACAGTTCATGATGTCATTTTGGACAGTATAAAGAAATCATAAAGAGAATTCCACAAAATTTAATTTTTCCTGAAAAATACACATTCCATTGGCTTGTTACTGACATACATGTATCTTAAGAATATTATACCCCCCCCCCCCCTATTTCTGAAGAGGTAAAGTCAAGTGCTCTTTCATTATGATAGAAAAGTGAAAATTTGCATTTTCTTTATATTGCAGTCTATAATGATGTCAAGAACTGTAGTAGTCTCCTTATCCAGCAATAATGGCACAGAAAATTCACAGCTATTTAATCAATTGTCCAACTTTCCTCAAATCTTCACACAGGTGTAATACAAATGATGTTGCTTTCATTCAATCCACATTTATATTGAGGTTTTGAGATCCTTAATCCAATGGCCCAAATCTTTTCCTAGAGAATCTATATCTGGTGATACATGTATAGACAGAGATCATGTTCACACTGGTCAAAAGAAACATAATTGCAATGCTGAATTACAATTACAATTACAATCATGATACAAACCATTTCCTTACACACGACCAAAGAAGGCCTTGCGGATTCTGCAATTTGAATTTTAGAGCTGGGAGAGAAGCCGTGGCTTCTTTCCAAGTTCCCATTTATCACTCTTGAGCAGTAAGTAGCAAAGCCCTTTAACTGCAGAGTGAGCATTAAAGGAGTGCAGCTTTTTAGCAAAGTGGTAAAGGTCACTGTAAGCTCTGCCCCCAAAACATGGTTTGGATGTCAATCCATACACTTTGTTTCAGTCCGTGATTTTGGCAAATCGTGATTAGAAAACACCTTCAGACCATCATTTGAATCACGTTCGGAATTACGATTCAAATCACCCTCCGTGATTCCAGTTTGCATTCACATGACAAAAATGCACAATTTGATTCATGATTCTAGAGATGCGTCATTACAATCGTGGTTCAAATTATACACTTTTGGCACATGTGAAAACAGTCTATGTGTCATGAAAACACCTTCAGGGACTGCAGACATAGAAGGGAAATAGTGAAATTTTAAGAATTTGACCTTGACCTATGACCTTGAGCACATTCACCCACAAGTAGATAGGCACAGCTTCATTTGCTCATACATACATATGCTTAGTTTCATTTGGATACCTCCAAATGGTATCAAAATTACTCCATCCAAAAAATTGATTACAGGGAGACAGACAATTTGAAAATGTAATGTCTCCATGACACTACGTGGCAGAGACATGAAAAATCCAAACAACCAGAGTTTACGTTTGCACCAACAAGAATCAACAACGAGAACTGTAGTGGCTGGTTACAACCATCAGGATAACACTGTGCATTTCCATGCACACATATATTGTATAATGAGATTCGAATCCCATCCTGGCAGTAGCGCCCCCCCCCCCCCCCCCTTGGCAAGACACTTTATGCTTGTTGCTAGGTCTTTCTGAGGAGATTCAAAGCTGTCGGACCTTAGTGTAGGAGAGCTATAAATAGAGGTTTAGCACAGGAAGCGATAAGTAACAATATCAGCTGCAGTTTTCTGACAGACTCAGTGCAATACAAAATTCTTACCTTCCCCTTCATCCTTAACATCACATAGTCTCTAACCAGAATCAATTAATCAATCAATCAATCAATCAATCAATCAATCAATCAATCAACCAATCAATCAATCAACCAACCAATCAATCAATCAATCAATCAATCAGTCAGTAGTCAATCAATCAATCAATCAATCAATCAATCAATCAACCAATCAATCAATCATTCAATCAATCAATCAATCAGTCAGTCAATCAATCATCAATCAATCAAGCAATCAATAACTCAACCAATCAATCAGTAAAGTCAGTCTATCAATCAATTAATAAACCAATAAATAAATGAAGACTGCATGCCTTCATATTGATCAGTCACCTCGAGTAAATATACAGTGTATCTGCAACTCTTGAAATACAGAAACGTACAAATCAAACAGTTTTCAAGACGTTCCACTGAGTTTGATTACAATCTGCCTACATCTACTCCAGTCTTATCAAAACTGTGCCGTCTATGATTAATTTGCTAGAATTTCAGCTTAAGGGCATTAATTTTGTAGGTAATCTACATATAACTCAAAAAAGATAATATACGCTAAATGTACATGACAGTATTTTTCTGTTATGCAAAAATTCATTTAGTCATTCGCTTGTGCTCTAATATGTTGAAAGGGGTCAACAGAGTCACACACACACACACACACACACACACACACACAAACTGACTTAATTAACCAAATTAATATTAATTGAAATCGATGTGTTCAGCTTCATGGATTGCCTCCCCTAATTTCTGGGGGATTTTATTCGAAGACAGGCAAAGACATGACACTGCCTTGAAGTCTCCCAGAACATATCTAGTTCATCTCTAATGCTCTCCTAATTGCACAGTCCTCATTTTACTTTCCCTTTACTGTTTTATACTGCGTGTATTCAATAGAGATGATGGAATCAGTTATGAAAGGTGCAGTCTCAGGAGGATCATCAAATTAATTTTGCAAGTTCATCCCCAGTGGCATACTTTTCATTACTTATTGATAAATCAAGTACCAGGTACTTTTCTAAATTAGTCAAAAACTCAATCCATCCTTTGAACCCACGGTGCAGACCTCAACATGAGAAATAGTGACGTTTTCTGGAGCTGAGATGCCTGTGGCAGTTTGGGATCAAATCAAATTCTGACATTCTGATAGAGTCCTTCAAAATAATCATATTTGTCTATTGCAGCATCCTGGTTTTAAAAGGACAGCATTTATTGTGGTTGCCCTTAGTTTGGTAAGAGTCTCTTGCAGTAAAATTATAGCAGCATGAAACACTTTTTTTTTTTCAATACACATTTCACAATCAAATTCTTTTGGCCATTTGTTGGGGCCAAACAACAAGAGTAACAGCAGTCAGACTACTGTTCCACAAAAAGTGCACACACACAAAAAAAGAACTTCCAAACAGACATATGACAAAAAGACAGATGGGGGGGGGCGGGAACATGACATCTACATCCTGGAATATTCGGCTGAGCAAGCAATTAAACAGCAATTAAGGACAGAAATGAAGATAGAAAGGGAAAATTCATACACTGTCAATTCTGAAGATAATTGGGTTCAAATGAACACCTGTCACTAAGCATACAGCCGGCACTTGCCAACCTTCCCTGTTGTATTTCAGCTCTACATATTACACTGTACACAAACATGTAAGTGTGTGAAGGACATGGCTGAAAGTTTTATTTCTTTTACCCTCACTTTCAATATTTGCGCTTTATGACCTCATTTCCTTGAGAAAGTTGCGAACATCAAAACTATTAAAAAAAAAAAGAGAAACACAGCATGAATAATCAATGGCAGGAGAAAAAAGATATATACATACATATATCGTCGCTGGGGTGACAAGACCTTGTATCTGCAGTTTTGGGTGAAAATGACTTTTTTGGATTAATGATCAAATAATGGGTTAAGTGATGTCCTGTCCAAATCCAAACTGTCTTACTCCAAAAATGAAGCCACCACAGCATGTCAAAGGAAAGGCTATCCCATTCGCCACAGTGCTTTGGCCGCCATGTTTTTTTTGCTCTCCTGAACATTTGACATTTTGTAGATACGAGGTCTTGTCGCCCCAGTGACGATATACACATTTGTTATGCAGATATGTTTTCCTTGTTTCTAGATTTGACGGTTTCTAACTTTATGTACCGCATGTTGTGATGGTGTTTTGGATGGACTTACTGTATTCCAACAATTTATCTCTTACACACTGGACATCATCAACACTTCCCCGCTGATTTACCCTAATCTTTGTCGCATCTGGGTTTGCTTGTTTGTTAGTTTTTTGTTCTTTTTTTCTGGTGTTTAACTGCCAGATTTCATATGAACTGTTCATGAGGTAAGAGTTTTGCTAAGCCATTCCTTACAAATGCTGAAATTCACAGACTTTGTAAGGGCCACCTCACATTCCCACTGGCAGTGGGAACTAAGAGGGACAAAAATCATCGCTGGAAAGTTTCATGGATGAAGAATTTTGAATGCTATATATTGTACATGATTTCATCTTTTCAACACAACCCTAAATCAAATAAAAATTAAATAAACTAGAAAAGCACTCTGACAGCACAGACCTCCGCCAAGCAGCTACTTTCCACCAATGATCTTGCTCTTCCCAAAGAGATTTTTCTCCTCTTCACCACTTCGGAAAAGTTCTTTGGGCTCTTCCATAGAGATCAGTGATTTCCACTCGGCGTACATGCTGCAAAATCGCCCGATTTCCCAATATAGAAGCCTTTGTTACGTCATAAACCCTCAGCTGCGCGCCTCGCCTAGCAGAAACTAGAGCACGCACTTTAGTGCGCGTTTGAAAACCTCAAAAATGCGCAGCTTGAACTCCCAAGTTCATTGACCCTACCTGTCACAATATCAAAAATCCCTCATAAATTCCCAACAAATTATTGGATCACTACCAAAATTTCATCATTTGTTACTTGTGTCATTCTCAACCTTTCCTGCAAGTTTCATCCAAATCCGTTATTGAACCACTTTTTGAGTTATTTTACACACGGACAACAAACAAACCAATAGTAACGAAAACATAACCTCCTCCCTTGGCGAAGGTAATAAATGAATAAATAAATAAATAAATAAATAAATAAATAAACAAATAAATAAATAAATATATAAATAAATGGTTAGTCAATCTCTTAACAGAGCCTCAATTTCTGTAAAAACCAATTTATGTGCATGATGAAGGCAAAACTGTTGGAGGAAAATGTTCCTTGACCCAACAACACATGGAGAACGAGGAAGATCAAGAGACTGGAGCAAGGAAATCAGACATCAGCCTGGAAATTAGGCTAAAAACAAGCACTTTGATCACCAGGCGATGATTGATGAGCATTGGTGTCAACTCATCACACTTTGACACGGCTCTCTGATGACGCTGTCAAGACGGCATTTAGTTCTCACCATCCGGCCAAAGGACAATATATCATGCGGACATTAATTACTAACAACCCTACACCCACGCTTTGAATTCTTATGGAGAGACTTACACAACAGCTTGGCTTGGAACTCTTTTGGCCAAACTTCACAGTCTATGTTATTTCTATGCTACATAATTTCATGCATCATTGCTGCTAATTCAGTCTACTTGTTATGCATGTCAAAATGTCCTCAACAGCATGACAGCATCCCTCCACATTTCTTTCAGCAACTCCCTCAAGTGAAGTGTGTACATGAAGTCATCATTTCATTCTTTTCATCTATGACTTTTTGCAGCATATTCATCTATATATGTCTTCAAACTTATTGTTAATAATTATGAGCTAAAGAAACCAAACAAACATTCAAAAGATCTCACTGTAATTGTAAAAGCATGTGTGGGAGGTATATAACAAATGAGTAAGAAATCAATGATTTATTTTTGGCGGGGGAGGGGGAAGAAAAAAAGCCATGCATTAAAGGAACATTCCAGACGATTTTCATAATTTCACATTATGTAGTACATAAATCGACATCTCCATGTATAGATCTGTTGAATTTATTGTGGTTGTTGATCAGAGAAACAAAACTTAAAAGCCTCAAACAAATTACACTGAACAAGGATGATGACATAGGAGGTTCACATATTTCAGAAATGTAGCCGCGTAATTCCATCACAATACTGCTTGCTTAAGCCCCAACTCATGCATACTTATGGTGACTCTGCCATGTCATCATCTTTGTTCATTGCAATTTGTTCTAAACTTTGAAAATATTCTTATTCTTCATCCCAGTTATCATAAATTCTGAAACTCTGTCCTCAGTATAACTAATTTATAGTTGTTCAAATGCAAAAATTTGAAAATCATCCGAGGTTTCCTTTAACTAAAAGGACCCAGCACAAAAACAAACACAAATTGCAACCTTTTTACATAATTGAAGTTTACATCTCTTTTATTCAATTAGTTTCATCTTGTGATGTTCGGAGCTCATTAGTATGTTATGTGTCACAAAAGTTGTTTGGATACACTCAACATCATTCAGCACTTTATCAACTTGTTTGTATTTAGAAAATAAACAATTAGACATAAAATTGCATTTATCACTCACAAACTATTCCGAAACTATGATAACAGACACCGTGATAATCATGATGTTGGTAGATAAAGCCAGGCCCAGAAATCTTGAGGCCACCGGCAATACTGGTAGGCCCTACAATATTGCACACAGCAACTTTTAGTTATGTGCGCCAGCCCTGTAGCATACATATCACACTTTAACTTGGGTATGTGATCAATAATGCGGCTGCAAACGCCACAGATAGATAACATACTGATAAAAATCATACCTTGGTTCAAACACAGGGATATTGTAGACTAAGTACTTGTAGACTAAGAAACTGTAAACTACACAATTGAATGATCTGTGATCTCAACATGGAAAGCGCATGCAGAGGTGTATTTTGACCAGCAGGATGGAACATCAAGGAATGCGATATCAAGGGGTCTGTATTGCTATTCAAACTAGGTAATGAGTTCAAAGATGCGGTGAAAGGACTTCTTCAATAAACCACATTTGCCAGTGTATCAACCGAGCCCAAGTGTATCAACTGCACTGAGTTCTGGCACGTTTATCAAAGGAAAAAATTGTATGCATGTGTGTTAGTACTCTTAACACTTCAATTACATATGAAGTCCTTGTTTGTGAATTACAAGTAGAGATAGTTCAACTAGTAATCATGGCCAGGTGTAAGTGCCATACAGTGCTCAGGAGCTCAGCGAAAACTAGAAAAGTGACTGGTCATTCTAAGTCTCTGACATACAAAGATATCATATGATATACTGCCTAACATTCTACAGAATGCTATTCTTTTGCAGGTCTGCTACTGTACTATCAGGATGATCTTCTTCAGACACACACTTGTCTCTGTGAGCACAAATTCATGCAATCACCACGTAAATATACAGCACTTGGTGTACACAAAGTATTGGCAAAAGAGGTGTTACAGTTAAAGGAAACCCAAACCCAAAGAGAAATGTGGATTGAGTGAAAGCAGCAACATTAGTAGAACACATCAGTAGAAGTTTGAGGAAAATCGGATAATCGATGCAAAAGTTATGAATTTGTAAAGTTTTGGTGTTGGAACCACTGGATGAGGAGACTACTAGAGGTTATGACGTATGTGTGTAAGACAACAATATAAAGAAAATATAAAGGGAATTCCACCAAGAAAAAAAAAAAAAAATCATTTTTCATGAAAATTACACATCCCATCAACTTGATACCGACATATGTTAAGGGTAGCAAGCGCTCTTTCATTATGCTAGAAAAGTGAATTTTTGCGGCATTTTCTTTATAATGTTGTCCTCTAGTAGTCTCCTCATCCAGCGGTTCCAACACCAAAACTTTAAAAATTTATAACTTTTGCATCAATTGTCCGATTTTCCTCAAACTTTCACTGATGTATTCTACTAATGTTGCTGTTTTCACTCAATCCACATTACTCTTTGGGTTTGGGTTCCCTTTAAAGTAAATTATAAATATGTTTACTGGACAGAGATAGCAAACTTGGTGAGGGATTATCAAAAACATCACTCACCAGAGATGTTGAGGAAGCACTTAAAGAACATCTTTAAAGACAAATCTTTTGACTGGAGTGAGTATGAAGGAAAAACACGCTGACTACAGTGAATCATCTCACTCTGTATAGTCATTTGAATCGCTACTCTCTATAAAGGGCATTGCACTTTTTTTTCGTTTCTTTTAAAGGGATCATTTAGTTTTGGTTGAGAACAAATTTCAGGTTTCTAATATTTTTGGGGGAGAAAATGAGAAACCTCTTTAATATGAAATATGACAGAGCATGTAATTCCATGAGGAAATGTTCATTTTGGATAAAATTGGTTTTGAAAAGGTTGAGATATCCAAAACAGAGCAATCATAATAAAAGATGGGACCCACCTTCTATTACAATCACCTCGTTTTAATTTGTTTCTAGATGTCTTGGCCATTCCAAAACCGATTTTCATCAAATAAACTTTGAATTCCTCTTACAATGGCATGCTCTGTACTATTTCATAAGTGGTTTCTTGGTATCTTGCAAAACAGTGACTCAACCAAACGAAAATTAAACCCACCCAAGGGGGGGGGGGGGGGGGGGGGTTAAAGATACAACCATGCAACTGGTGACAAAATGTGTCATCCAAGCACCAACTTACCACCCAGAAATGGCATAACTGGCCACTGTCAATGATCACAGACCAGACTCATCTCGTCTGCTCCTCATGACTCCTCTTTCTCTGTTTAATTTTTTCTGTGTCCTTTGTTGTCTTTTTAAAGGTCGAAGGACTCGATTGCAGTCTGTCAGGTGATCACAAAAAGGCTGCACATGACTTGATGGAGCAGCGCTCGTGAGCCCTAGCTAGTGACATCATCAACTGTGAGAGAGGAGACTGTTGTTGCCATGGAAACTAAAGGATGGTAGAGAATCGTGATCAAATGGGGTCCCACGGAGATTGCACTACAAACCTGCAGTGAGTGGAAAAGAGAGCACAACAAACAAACAAACAAACAAACATCAGTTACAGTTTGCTGTGATTGGCAACAAGCCCATCACTATGACGACATCCACATTCTGGCTCTATTTTTGTCCATGTGGCTCATTCTAACTACAATTCTCTTACAGAAGCATGGTTTTTCATACCCTAGTTCATATTTTATGAAGAAACTATATAAAAGTACAGACACATTCAAATAGCACATGCTTTATTACATATTTATAAAATGGGTTCAAGAATGTAGCCAATTGGAAGCGCTGAAATGAGTCACGTGTGCGTGCATTAATTTCTCACTAACATGCACGGCCTGACGTCACAATGTTTACACTAGCAGTGCGCACTCAATCAGTTGTTACAAGTGCGTCGTGCGCTACTATACGCGCTGTCAATCCTGTAAACAACTTCTAGTTCGGGCTGCCGGCCAGCCTTTCTTGTGTGCATAACATGTGTGGCGTACGTATACTTTAATTATACGTACAGTACTTATAGTGCGGGATTTCCGAGTGCGACGTGCGTAAATGTTTGGGACGAACATCTTCGGACATCTTGAATCTTGAGCGAGTGCTACATGTAGCTGACTGGTATTGACCCACAAAGGTAAGTGAAAAATGCTGTTAGTTTTCGACCCATTTTATAAAACAAATGATGCACAGGATTATTTTGTGGCGTTAGTGGAGATGCAGCTCTATCCTGTGCATCATTTGTATAATATTGAATGATTTAGTAAATCAAAAAATCTAAATTGTGTCAACAAAAAGTTTAGTATTAAAGTAATTCTTCAATTTATGAAAATTCAGTTTTATGGGATGTCTCTTAGCATTTTTTTTCCCTTAAATTGTTAAAACTGAAATAAAGTGAAAGCTATGAAAAAGAAATAAACGAATTAGACAGCTGACTGTGAAATGCAGTGTACTTGGTGTGAAATGCAGTGTACTTGGTGTACAATGCTGTACATGTACGTACATACAGCACATAAAAATTAGTTCATTGAGAGAATGCTATAAAATAGATATGGGGGGGGGCACAGGGAGAGGAGATGCTATTTTCACTTTCCGCATAGCCTGGATTTCCCTGTTTGCCGGACTCTTCTCAGATTTCATTCCTAACATTGACCGTGCCATCTACACATCTTCATATTCCATTACCTACTTCCTCTTGAGATGAGAAAGAAGAAGAGGAAAAAAAAATCATCTTGCAATAAACCAGTATGATGGTAACTAAATATAGCAGAACCTTGTGCCAACAGCCAGCCCGCCATGTTCATGCCTTCAAAATATTGCTATGGCAACATGGCTCATGCACAAGGCTAAAAAAAAAGAATCCTTGATGTATGAGTTGTGTGAATAAAAGACAGACACTTTATCTTGCCTCTCTCTCAGATTCACCAACTTGCCCTACAGATGCAAATTTGATGTGTAGGTATGACAACAACAATAAAATAATGGCACAGTAACTAAAAGAAAGTACCGGTACTTAAATCTAATCAAAATCAAAGACTTGTGGTTGGGTGATAAAATCATTCATCAGGTAGATCAAGACCGCTTTTCAAATAGCAATTACAAATTAATGATAACAAAAATATTGCTTTTCATAATCATTAGTCGATGGCACTAAATATCTATGCTAGGAGTCATATAGTAATGCTTTGAAGATTTGAAAAGGTACTACAAAAATTTCCTTAGAAATTTGGTCTGATAGTTCTCAAAGTACATAATCTCAAGTGTGACATTGTCAGAAACACTCGAACACATGTTTACAGCAAAGTTAAATAAAAAATGCATGAACAGAAAAAACAAGCTAACATTATATCTTAAACAAGCCTGAATAAAGTTCTGCCTTATCATGGAAGGAGTATTTAGAAGTAATGGCACAAGCCTGGATCAAAAGAAGTTTTGTTCACGGGAACAAGATCACTCATTGACTCATCTGAGATATAATTACCTGAAGAAAAAAAAATGTAATTTCTTTCCAAGTATAGAATCACATAGGCGGAAAGTATCCAACAGGTGGCTAAAATGTCATGTACAATCAGAATTTTTTACTTTCTTTCTTTACTACTGTCGTTGGGGTCACAAGAGATGGTTCTCACTAAGCTGTTGGCACAAAAAAAGTCATAACTGCATCCATTTCAAGCTCACAAAAACAGGCAGATGCTGCTTCCCTAGACATGATATTAAGATAATCATAGATTTGTTCTATATCATTACAGAATAAATATCATAAGCATTATCAATATCATTATTCAATATCACTAACATAATAATTATCATCATTAATATCAATACCATTGTTACTATCATTGTTATCAACATCATCATCATCATCATTTCAAACACTATCATTGCTTTCATTTACATTATATTTGATCTTCATTCTAATCATCCCTTGTACAATTCACATTTGAGAGCATAGCAATTCCAGACCTGCTTCACTACCACACAAAATTCAAGGGCTCAATTCCAAATCATACAGTGAGCAGATAAACGGATGTAACATGATCCATGGGATGAACCAATGCTGAAAAGAGATGCTGCAGCAACCCCTTACAACCAACGCAAAAGTGGCAACTTTCCTGGATTTGATCCAATGCCAAGAATAGACCCAAATCTTTCGTCCCCCCGCCCGCTGTGCCTGTGTTGTGCAACGTCGCAAATTGCGGAAGACGGAACATGATACGGGTGGCTTTCCGCAATTCTCAATTACACACACGTCTACAGTCTGAGACTATGAACTGAGAGAGAGAGAGAGAGAGAGCGTGTCTCACCCCCACATGGATTTGCTCTGCGGTCAAGTACATAGATACATACACACACCAAATTAGGTTTCCCCTAGAAATAGCTCTATCCATGCCCTCATGTAACCTTCTTTTATGAGCAGGGATTATTTCTATGTATGTCGGAGGGGAAACTATCAGCATAGATTGTTAGTCTGTCACACTGACCGCATCGCCTTAGTCTCCAGAGTGTTTCATTTTGTCTATTGTCTGACAGAGATGCACGCTGTCATAGGATTTGAGTACATTTCTCATCACAGAATAGTAGCACCAATACCAACTTGTTATAAACCTCCCTCATCTACCTTCAAATGAACATAGAATTTCCCTGGACTGGCATATAATTATCTCCCAAATACCATTGTCTGTCCTGCTTACACTTGAATCTCTACAGAGAAATAACATTTCTTTACAAACTTTTTCAAAGGCCCTTTATCCTTTCAAGTATGTAAAATCTATAAGCCCATATGACTATATTGTGCCTAGAAAGTACTAAAATAAAACACAGATAATGCATTAAACAGAAAGAATACTTTTACTATATTATGTTTTACATTGCATTCCCCCAGTGAGTACAGTGTGAAGAAAAGAACAAATTTATGCGGATTGGGAATTTTCTTGTGCGCGTAAAATGAAGGGAACACAGCAAGGTCACTGAGGTGTCACTAGTTAGACAATCCTGCACTCACAAACCACTGAGTTACCAGATACAATGCCTACATCCAGGCTATATCTACAGCACAGTGCCAGTCCAATGACTGCAACAACACATTCCCATTATATATTTTGTTACTTATTCTATGACACTTCTGTTTTCATATTTCTAAACAAATCTTTCTCTATACCATGGCAGACAAAATATCACAAATAACAAATTCAAAGATTTTTCAAGTACATACCACTCTCCCTTAAATGTTGAGAGATTATTACCCCCCCCCCCTCCCACACACACACACACACACAAGAAAGAAAGAAAAAGCAATTAATAAGCTGACAGGATAGCATGGCAATCATTTCAGTGCATAACTCTGCGAGGAGGGTTTGAACATTTGAAGAAGGATAAGAACTCTAGGAATGTTCACTTTTCACGACAATGGCAGTTTGTGAGTTGAAATCAGGCACATGCTTCTCTACTACAAAACACAATCTTCCCAATAACTTATGGGGGTGAGGGACAAAAAAAGTCAAATATCTTGAAGGTTTCCAAATCACAATTAAAGCATTCGACATCATTAGCGCATTCCTGATGCATGCAGGAAGGGACAAAAAAAAAAAAAAAAAGCTTCAACCTGAGTTTCCCTTGTCAAGATTCTTCAGACAATTAATTTATAAATTGTTTGTCGAATCTCACACAATGTATGCTATCATCGTGGCAGTTGCCATTTGCAAAAAAAAAAAAAACAAAAAAAAAACTTTGAGGAAAATTAGGACAGCTGTCACACAGGATACATATTTCACAAAATTCCACTCTGCTTTTGATTTGACCATTATAAATTCAGTGAATTCAACAGATTAGTAGAAGTTTTACTAAAATTGGACCTCAAATGAAATGTTATGGAATTTTCAATTCCACAAGTCTGCACAAACTGCACTAAGCCAACATGACACACATGCAAATCAGTCGCTACTAGTCTGTCTTTTAACATTTCCTGTGCCTTTTCAAAGTCAACTTGCTAATGAACTTTCATGTTAAATTCATGCCACAGGATAAATAGCTTCTGATCATGGCTCAAAATAACTTACTTGCCATTTTGGTCTATTCCTGGCCGAAGGAGCATCACGACTGGTACTCGGTGACATCAGCCAAGCATATACAGTGATTGTCTACATACTCCAGGACAATTCCACCTCCGCTGTACAGGGGGAGGTCAGATTCAGCTGCAAGGAGGGACTCCAGTTTGGCATCCATTGCCAGCACTTCCCCACTTTCAGGGTGGAACATTCTCAGTTTCTGCAACAAAGATTTATTTATTCATGACAACTTTTTCCTAATTTGCTTATTTGCCTACCATGTACAAATTTTAACTTTTCAAACTTCATAGAACTGAAATCACGATAAATAATGCATCAAAGAATATATCAAAACAAGAGACCCGCGGGTCTAGCGCTCACCTGAGTATCGCAAGTTCACCTTTCACGCAGTCACTAACCTAAATTATTCACAGCTCTACCAAAATTTGACCAGGCATTCTCAAGTAGAAGATGAAAATGTACAATAAAGGCCCAATTTTTTTTTAAGATTCCTTAATTTGGGGGGATTGGGGCCCCCTGGGGCCCTCTGGGTGGGGCATGGTGCCCATTTTGATAAATTGAGATCCTGACCCCCTAGGGATGCTACCTGCCAAGTTTGACAAAAATCCATCATGAGGTTTTCAGGAAGAAGATGAAAATGTACAATTCAGGCCCCCATTTGGACCCTTCCAACCACCCCCCCCCCCCCCTACCCAAGAGGGGCACCCCTGGATCTCCTATGAACAAACTTGAAACTACAGTCATTAATGTAATCACTCATAGTATTATCTCAGCTCTATAACTTCTGATTCTAGAGAAGATTTATAAAGATTCCTTCATTTGGGGGGTTTGGGACCCCTGGGGGCCCCCTGGGTGGGGCATGGTGCCCATTTTAACAAATTGAGATCCTAACCCCCTAGGGATGCTACCTGCCAAGTTTGGTGAAAATGGGTCATGGGGTTCTCAAGAAGACGATAAAAATGTACAATTTAGGCCCCATTAGGACCCCTCCTCACCCCCTCCCCTGGGTCCCAAGGGGGGCACCCCTGATTCTGCCATGAACAAACTTGAAACTACAGTCATCAATGTACTAACTCATAGTATTAACTAAGCACTATCACTTCTGGTTCTAGAGAAGAAGATTTTTGCAGAATCCTTAATTTTGGGGGGCTTGGGCCCCCTGAGGGCCCCCTGGGTGGGGCATGGTGCCCATTTTAACAAATTGAGTTCCTAACCCCCTAGGGATGCTACCTGCCAAGTTTGGTGAAAATGGGTCATGGGGTTCTCAAGAAGAAGATGAAAATGTACAATTTAGGCCCCATTAGAACCCTTCCCCACCCCCCTCCCCTGGGTCCCAAGGGGGGCACCCCTGATTCTGCCATGAACAAACTTGAAACTACAGTCATCAATGTACTAACTCATAGTATTAACTTAGCTCTATCACTTCTGGTTCTAGAGAAGAAGATTTTTACAGATTCCTTAATTTTGGGGGGTTTGGGCCCCCCTGGGGGCCCCCTGGGTGGGGCATGGTGCCCATTTTAACAAATTGAGTTCCTAACCCCCTAGGGATGCTACCTGCCAAGTTTGATGAAAATCGGTCTTGGGGTTTTCAAGAAGAAGATGAAAATGTAAAAAGTTTACGCACGACGCACGACGGACGACGCACGACGGACGACGGACGACGGACGACGGACGACGGACGACGCACGACGCACGACGCACGACGCACGACGGACGCCGGACGAAGGGCGATCGCAATAGCTCACTTGAGCCTTTGGCTCAGGTGAGCTAATAAGAGCACATATGAAGAATCAACAAAGGTTTGTCTCGAGTCTATGTTCCTATGGACTGATGGGCAATCAAAAATAGAAACTCTTCTGTAAAGGAACTGTTGAATTTTCAAAAGTAAAAGCATGTTAACTGAACAAATAACCTTACATAGAAAACTAACTGGAAGCATTTTTGTATTGCCCTCCATCTTTTTTTTTTTTTTCTTCTTCTTTCTTTTTTTCAGTGGAGACGACTGGAAGGAATCTAAAGAACTTTGTGCAAGTATGGCAAAACAAAGACCAGTTTCATTCCCTAGTGCACAACTGTGGGGTAATCTGATCCAGGTATAATGACAGCAGCTATTATAATGATGATTAGCAATTATGGAAAATTAATGGGAGGTTGAACAAACACAAATCACTTTCCTGAATCAGAACTACATAATGTGAAAACAGTAGCATGACACGTAACAAGATTCCCCATAAGTGTCACATATATTTCTACAAATAATATTGGTAACACTTGTTGTTTAAAAAAACAAATGCGAAAACAAAAACTAAACTAAACTAGAAATGTCGCTAAGGCGACTGGTATGCCTCCGCCATAAT
Source organism: Diadema antillarum (assembly GCF_040938485.1). Classification (NCBI taxonomy): domain Eukaryota; kingdom Metazoa; phylum Echinodermata; class Echinoidea; order Diadematoida; family Diadematidae; genus Diadema; species Diadema antillarum. Next base: position 453,000 of record NW_027271244.1, on the reverse strand, counting down.
GCATGATTCTCCTAATAGGTCTATAGTACATGTGGACAATGTGTGATTACATTTTCACAAAATTGGCAAAATATTAAAATGACAAGTTTGTCACAAATGTGTTGAATGTTCACCTTCCTTGACCTAGGTTTACTTGGATGAATAGGAGAGCATGTATTTGGGGATTTAAGGACATTAACTTGACTTTGACCCATTCATAAGTTTATGCATCTAGTAATTTTCAAGGTATGGAGGAAAAAGTGCTATTTTTGTATTGAAAAGTACATTGTTACCATTTTCATCTGGCCTTTGACCCTAAAATTCATAGGATAATCACTGTCAAGCAGAACATGCATAAGTATGTAGAAAGTTTCAAGATAGCTTGAGCCACTTCCGAGATATGGAGGAAAAAGTTAGTTCAGCACTTTCCCTTGATCTTTGACCTTTTGACCTTTGAGGCAAAAAAAAAAAAGAGAAGAAAAAGAAAGTTTCCAGAGAATCTCTATTAGGTTATACATGCATACACCAAGTATTAAAAAAAAAAAAATCCTGCTGGCATTGCATAATTAAGGGAAATAGTAAAATTTTGAAGTGTTGCCCATGACCTTTGACCCCCTGACCTTTGACCCCATGGCCCCTTAATTCTCTAGATAATCACTGCCAGTCAGTACATGTATATATACTATGTTCCATGAAGATACCTTGAATAATTTCCAAGTTACTGAGAAAAAAGTAAAGTTTTAATATTTTTACTTGACCTTTTGACCTTTGACCTTTGACCTCATGACCCCAAACTTTCACCAGAGAATCTTAACTGGGTAATACATGTATACACAAAGTTTCAAGAAAATATCTTCAGGCATTGCATAGATATGGTGGAAATAGTGAAATTTTACATATTTGACCTTGAACTTTTGACCTCTGACCTTGAGCATGTGCACCCAAAAGTTGATAGGCACAACTTCACCCCCTGATACACATACATGCCAAGTTTCATTAGGATACCTCAAAAGGTTTTTTAGTTACGCTGTCCACAAAATTCATTACGGACGGACGGAAGGACGGACGGAAGGACGGACGGAAGGACGGACGGAAGGACGGACGGACAACCCGAAAACATAATGCCTCCGGCACCACTTCGTGGCGAAGGCATAACAAACAACAGAAAAAAAAAATTCCATCAAACCTACCTTGGCACTAGCAATGTTGTTTTCATTTTTTAGACTCAAGAGGGCAGCAGTCCTATCCACTGCTTTGCCGACACTCCACATGCTTGAGAAGAACATTGGCTTGTGTCTGTCTGTGCAGGATTTGGGAAGGTGTACTTGGAAGAACACTCTCTCCTTCTGTGGATTGGACAGAACTCGGGAATTTTCACTGGCTGCAGACTTTCAGTTTATGGGAATGTAAAACAAGCTAAACTTACTTGCTTCTTTTAAAGCTTTCCTTAATTGGTTTCAACAAAATGTGTACTTTCTATATGAATTAGCAATGCAAGAACACAGCCATCCTTTCGGGCATATAGTCTGGGTGCCAGAGGCTGAACCTTGTTTTACCGTCCACCCAATGTTTTTTGATGGTTTTACCCTATTTCGGGGGTGCTGAATCCGAATCCGGATGATGCAACTCTTGCATCCTTGAGGGTTTTGAGATATTCAAGATGGCCGCCAAAATGGCCGCCAAAACCGGAAATTCCCACGTATTTCCTTCTAAATAGTGAGATATTGAAAACAAGTGATGGTTTTACCCTATTTCAAGGGTGCTGAATCCGAATCTGGATGATGCAACTCTTGCATCCTTGAGGGTTTTGAGATATTCAAGATGGCTGCCAAAATGGCCGCCAAAACCGAAAATTCCCACGTATTTCTTTCTAAATGGTGTGAAATTGAAAAGAATTGATGATTCTCCCTATTTGGAAGGTGCTGAATCCGAATCTGGATGATGCAACTCTTGCATCCATGAAGTTTTTGAGATATTTAAGATGGCCGCCAAAATGGCCGCCAATTAAAACCGGAAATTCTCATGTATTTCCTTCTAAATGTTGAGAAATTAAAAACAATTGATGGTTCTACCCTATTTCGAGGGTGCTGAATCCGAATCCGGATGATGCAACTCTTGCATCCATGAAGATTTAGAGATATTCAAGATGGCCGCCAAAATGGCCGCCAATTAAAACCTGAAATTCCCACGTATTTTCTTCTAAGTGGTGAGATGTTGAAAACAATTGATGGTTTTACCCTATTTCGAGGGTGCTGAATCCGAATCTGGATGATGCAACTCGTGCATCCATGAAGTTTTAGAGATATTCAAGATGGCCGCCAAAATGGCCGCCAATTAAAACTGGAAATTCCCACGTATTTTCTTCTAAATGGTGAGATGTTGAAAACAATTGACGGTTTTACCCTATTTCGAGGGTGCTGAATCAGAATCTAGATGGTGCAACTCCTGCATTGTTGAAGATTTTGAGATATTCAATATGGCCGTTAAAATGGCCGCCCAAAACGGAAGTTCCCATGTATTTCCTTCTAAATGGTGACAATTTGAAAGCAATTGGTGTTTATTATCTTATTTTGAGTGTGCTGAATCCGAAGCTCAGGATACAACTCTTGCATCCTTAAGGGTTTTGAGATAATAAAGATGGTCGCCAAAATGACCGCGAAAAACGGAAATTCATATGTAGACCCAGTATTTCCTTCTAAATGGTGTAAAATATAAAACAGTTGGTGGCTTTACACTATTTTGAGTTTGCTGAATTTGAAGCTCCAGTATACAACAATTTGCGGTTTTACTCTATTTCGAGGGTGCTGAATCCGAAACTGGTTGATGCAACTTTCGTGTTTTTTTTAAGGGTTTTGAGATGTCCAGGATGACCGCCAAAATAACTGTCAAAAATTGGAAAATTTTAGGCCCTATTCAGCACCCTCGAAACTTGGTTGTCGAAATTCGTCCATTCTTTAGGGTTTTTAGACGTCCAAGATGACAGCCAAAATAAGTGGCAGAAATTCCAATGTTAATATATTTTTTTCGTAATGGTAAAAATTTTAAAATAAATTGATGTTCTTACCCTATTTCGAGGGTGCTGAAGGTCTTTGAAGGTTTTCGGACATCTATAAATGTCCTGTATGAACGGAAACTCCTTAACATGTTCTTATACTGAAATGGCGAAGTATTGTGCTCCAACGCGAAGCGGGAGATTAAACCCATGCAGGGTGAAAAGCAATAATTCGTATTCTTCAATTCAACTCAGTTGAGCGAATTTGTCAAATCAGCTAAAATTTATTGACAGTCAAAATGACTGTCACAATGGTATTGTAATATACTGAGATATTCCGATATGTCTCAAACGGAACTTTAATACCTACTGGAAAAAAAAGAAGTGATATTGACATCATACTGAAACGTACTAACGCAAAGAAAGATACGACTAAAAATGTCTTTATGCATAATTGTTATGAAATAATGCTTGTGGTCGCCAATAATATGGCTCCATAGATGTAAAGTTAATCCTTTTCGGCTACCAATAGAGTAAAATCAAATTATGGCATGTTGGTATTTGGTGTTGAAACTTGTCTTGTATTCTTACGAGTCTCGCCTCGTATTCTTGTGAAACTTGTCGCATATTCTGATTAGGTCATTGGAAATGGTTGCATCCACGACCACTATAGTAGATATCAATAAGGGTAATTTCAAAAACACTCTGCGCGATTATGGTATTCGTAAATACTGGATTATCAACTATTACCTTCCATGTTGTCGTTTGATTTTTATTTAGTTTTTTTTTTTCACTGCGCGTTACCTGTGATTTGTCCGTCCCCTCGTGTGTGTTTGTAATAGATTATATGTACATATATATACATATACACATACATAATGTTACATCATATTGAAGAAAAAATTAAAGCATAACAATAAAAATGTCCCACTCGTGTCTTCAACAATGTCATCAAGACCACCAAATAACCAATTTGAGTGTTCATGGATAAAGAGATTAAAACTGCTCATGGATTAAGGCAGGTAATGTTGGGTAATTTCAGTACACTTCTCTACATCACTATCACAATATGATTTAGATGAACATGTCTTGTCCATTAATTGTTAGTGTTCAAAACTTATCCATTATATTATGTAGAGGAAACAGTGTAATCTTGCAATTATTCAACCGCATCAGCTGTAGTCTTGAAGGGTTAATTTCTGGCACACTTGTATCGTACCAACTCAAAGATATCCAGTAGAGCTGGTTTCACTGTGTATGACGAAAACCATCAATTGTTATCAATTTCTCACCATTTATAAGAAGGAAATACATTGGAGTTTCCGTTTCGGCGGCCATTTTGGCGGCCATCTTGACTATCTCGAGGTGCATCATCCAGATTCGGATTCAGCACTCTCGAAATAGGGTAAAACCATCAACTGTTTTCTATTTCTCACCATTTAAAAGCTAATACATAGAAATTTCCGGTTTTGATTGGCGGCCATTTTGGCGGCCATTTTGGCGACCATCTTGAATATCTCAATACCCTCAAGGATGCAAGGTTTGCATCATCCAAACTCGGATTCAACACCATAGAAATAGGGTAAATCCATCAATTGTTTTCAATTTCTCACCATTCAGAAGGAAATACATGGGAATTTCCGGTTTTAATTGGCGGCCATTTTGACAGCCATTTTGGCGGCCATCTTGAATATCTCAAAAACTTCATGGATGCATGAGTTGCATCATCCAGATTCGGATTCAGCACCTTACAAATAGGGAGAATCATCAATTATGTTCAATTTCACACCATTTAGAAGGAAATACGTGGGAATTTTCGGTTTTGGTGGCCATTTTGGCGGCCATCTTGAATATATCAAAATCCTCAAGGATGCAAGAATTGCATCATCCAGATTCGGATTCAGCACCCTCGAAATAGGGTAAATCCATCAATTGTTTTCAATATCTCACCATTTAGAAGGAAATACGTGGGAATTTCCGGTTTTGGCGGCCATTTTGGCGGCCATCTTGAATATCTCAAAACCCTCAAGGATGCAAGAGTTGCATCATCCAGATTCGGATTCAGCACCCCCGAAATAGGGTAAAATCATCAAAAAACATTGGGTGGACGGTAAAACAAGGTTAGGCCCAAAAAGTGGCTTTGGCACCCAGACTAATACATTCAATTTGTTGAATCAGAGAGTGGGTTTCCACTTGTGTGATGTTCCAACGAGAGGTATTCTTACGGTCAGACATCCAGGTATTTAGTGGCCGCTGGGATGAAAACAAGCCTATGATCACAAGGTATCTTTTAGATGAAATTATCTACTTTTCTTTCATAATTGCCTTTGAAATTCCATGAAACTGTCGGATATTGTCCATCGTAACATTTCTGACAGTCACAAGAAATGTCATTGATAAACTATATAAAAGAATGGTAAATTGAGGATTCTGAATGCCGATGCCCTGTCGCCTGTATTATCGTATGTATCAAATGTAAACAAGCTTATTTACAACTTCCCTTCACTAGAGATCAACAAAATACAACAAATCTCCAAGTTTCCTCACGTTTTTGCATCACAAAGGGAACACCAAACCATGCTGAATGGACCTGTGTGAACACAGCTCAGAACTCACCTGTGGTATAGAAGGGTCACCAAGAGCATGCATCTTCATCTTCATCAGTGCCACCTTGGCAGCCATTTTAGCAGACTTCGCTCCCCTGCCCTTCGTCTTGACTTTGATTTCTTCAGATTTTTTAGAAGCTTCATGATAGCAAAAAAAAAAATAAGGTGGACAAGAGGTGCAAATAGTGAAATTTAAACAAAAAAAAGTTACAAACATGAAACCATACTGTTCATTTGCGGTATAAAAAAAAAATACAAGTTACAAATATAGCTAATGGTAGTAAAGATTTTGACAGCAAAAGGCTTCATAAAAACACAGTCTTCCTACTCCTTACATTCCATAAGTTATCTAACCTTTAACAGAGACAGAGATTATTTTGTTCCGCTCACCATCATAAAACTAGTTTTATTTGCACTGCGAAAATGTAACATAGCTCAGTCCCCAGTAGATAATGTTCAAATTGCCTCCATGTAAACATCTGGCACTTCCACTGCTTCGTCCCAACTTTAATTCAAGAACGTCAAATGTGAAGTACTTACTGAATATAAAATCTTCAAGTAATTGCACTTCACTTTTATTCTACAGCTATTCTTTAAGCATTCTTTACACAGACACACTATTATGATCTTTCTGCAAGGATCAGACACACACATAAGTACCTGTAATCTGCTGGATAAGTTGAGTTGTTTTTGCCATGGGAGGTGGTTCCCCTTCCTTGGACAGCATTTCACACTGGTGATCTGCCTGGTGTCTGTGACTGACATATTAATATAAACAAACAATCTAATTTGTATACATACTCAAATGTCATTTTCCATGATATATATCCAAAACAAGTCAAACATCAATTACAAACACATTTTAGTACAGAGATTACAGTTTCTGCTTTATGCAAACGTAAACAAACAAACATGCAAATCCCCTATTCCTGTGGTTAACATTCATCTAAACAGATCACACAATGAAAACACTAAACATAATCTACAACATTGTGCTATGTGGCACTTTGCAGATATTTTTTTTTCCACAAACTGTTGGGTACATATACAATATATACTATCCAACTCATTTTTATTCATTTATTTTTTAACTGCCAGATTTTAACAAACTGAGACTTCATTAACCATTCTCAAACAATCTTGATTTCAAGAAGTTCACTCCGGACAAAACTACAGAAACATGGAATATTACTGTGAATATCTCAATATGTATTAAATTGTACGTGTACAAAACTGTCCATAAGCATACACTAGATAAAAAAGGAAAAAAAGAAAATAATCTTGATTTCAAAAAGTTTACTCCGGACAAAACTATGCAAACATGGAATATTACTGTGATCTCAATATGTAAATTGTATGTGTACAAAGCTGTTCATAAGCATACACTAGATATATTATTTCTATACACACACACTAAAAAAAGGGAAAAAAGGAGAACTTTGATCCCCAGATCTTTAAAAATGAGAAAGTAGAAACCCTCTTAACTTTCCCCTTGTTTTCACTCGCTTACCTGAGACAGAAATTTTTATGGCAGTGTTCACATGTGACAGGAACAAGCTCAGCTTTCTTACAGTCTGATAGGGTACAGTTGTAAGATACTGGGGTGATATACTCTGCCTTGTCATCTCGGGTTGGGTTACACTAAGAGAACAGAATATGACTGTAATTAGAGCATATTTTGGTAATTTCCATTCTACCTTTATATTTCCATTTTTTTTCATTCCATTTTTTTATATTCCCTTTATAGACATCATGTCACATCAGAATAATGAAGCCTGTTACAAATTCATATTGTATATGTATGTTTTACATTTCACAAGTTTCATATTTAGTTTGAAATTGGGACTGTAGGACACGTTCAAAAGTGATTGAATTCACGATCAAGAACCAGGAGAGGAAAGTATTATCCTATTTTTTTTTTTTTTAAGTTTGTAGTTTCTAACCTTGAATAACAATGACAGTATATTTGTGCTACTTGAGGCATCATTTCTGAGAGTTGTTGATTTTGCGAAGATCATTTGATTAGCGAAATTCATGAAAATAAAAACAGCCAAAAATGTACCATGTATACAGTATGATCATATATAGATATCATACATTACTCATCAACACTTTACCCTAATAAAGTTGAGAATATTGCAGGAAACGGTTATTTGGTTTTTAAAAAAAAATATCCACAGTAAAACCAATATTTGTACCTCCAAAATAGTTTGAAATATTAACTACATACCATCTGAATAAGAAACTCTACAAATATTTTGAAGTCCTTATGAAGTACAGTGCACTCCCGCTTTAATGAACATGGTTATAACGAAATTCTGGTTACAACGAAGTAAAAATTCAGGCCACAATGTTATCCACTCTATGTATTTTTATTGTTTATTTGTTCAGTTATAACGAAATTTTGATATAACAAAAGAAAACTGCCTGTACCAAGGACCTCATTATAATGGGAGTCCACTGTATGTTACGCTCAAGCTTTGACTTTTTAAGTTTTGAGTTAGATGCCCAACCTGCTGGATGCTTGATTGCATCTAAAGTTCAAAAAGGATTTCACAAATCTGTTTAGGATCTGCTGACCAGCTTTTTAACCATTTTTGTTAAAAGTTTTGGGAAACCAAAAGGGATGAATAATACATCACTGGAGAGTTCAGCATCTAAAGAATAAAAAATGTCAAACTCAGGAAATCAAAATGCACTGACTTTATGATGTATAAGACAATGACATATATCTCATCTCATTTACACAATATACAAAATGTAGTTATGATCATGCCTGACATTATTGTTTCACAGAAATATGTGAAACTAATTTGTTGTTTTCTACATCTACACTTATCGAAATGCAAACCATTTTATTAGCTTGGTCTTCCTCTCCTCTACCATTAAGTTGATATGTACGCAGCTTGGGATTTCAGCTGGTATTAACACACAAATGCAGAACACATACCAAAGTTTCTGTAACTTGTATGTGAGGACAAAAAAAAAATCTAAGAATGTACACATGAATGAAAAAGCACAGAAAAGACAAGCAATGACATAACCTTCTAGATACTGTCATACCTTGCTGCAATTGTGTGCATCTTGGCTCTTGTGGTCCAAGCTGAAAGTATGAATGGAAAGTAGTGCTAATATTCTTACAGAATCATACTTGACATTTTAGGAAGGGGGGAATTTAACTGATGCAATAACTCATCTTTGCAACAGATTTCACACTAGCAGCTATACCTGGTATGTACACATAGAGGAACTTTAATGTAGTATGAAACATGACCCTTTGTTGAGCCACTCCAATGCAAAGGGTCATTTGTACTTGAGCAATTCAACAAGTATGTATGAGTAAAAGTGAAAAAGTGATAAAATGCTGTCTCATCTCCTTGCCCTGTGTGTCATAAAATTCTAGACTAGTGCTATATTTCTGCCTTATTTTTACTTGAGCCAAGGGGGTTCAGTTTTTGCCAGTGCTGGTTTGTTTGTTTGTCTGTTTTTCTATCTGTTTGCAAAGTAACTCAAAAAGTTGTTTATAGATTTTGATGAAACTTAGAGGAAAACTTGATAAAGACACAATGAACATATTATTAAATTTTGGGAGTGATCCAGAAATTTTCATGAAAAGTTTTGAAGGATTAATTTTGGCAAATTGGGTCAATGAACTTGAGAATTCAAGCTGCATGTATTTGAGGTAGCATTATATGCACACTGAAGTGCATACTCTGCTCAAGGCACTGCGCAACAGGAAGCTGACGAGGTTTAACACACACAAGGCTTCTTTAGTGATTTTCAGCATGCTGATATTTGTATTGAGCCGAAATGAGTTGCTTTCTGCTCTTCTAGTGCTTTTCTAGTTGAACATGTGATTATAGTTAACGAGTCATAACCGAGCTGGTGAATTTTTTTTTTTTTTTTTTTTTGCCTCAATGATACTTTTCGTAAGTTTGCAGACCATTCTGACTCAATGTAACAAGTTTCTTGTTATCCTATTAATGGCATAGCTCTTGAAATAGCCTGAGTTTTTGTGGATGTCAGCAACAATTTTGAACATGTTCCAATCAACCTCACTAAAACCTTTGATGGAGTGCCCTGTAGATCTACAATATACAAAACTGTGTAGGACAAAACTGTACAAATAAATGGATCATATTGATAGTGAATATCACAGATTCAAACTTACCAAAACACGCCAGAACAGCCATTGCACACAAAGGGGAGGAAATCTGTGCCAAGGCAACAAAAAATCCACAAATAGTAACAAATTTAGACAACAGCAATCACAAATTGCTGCATATTTGACATACTTATAACACTGACAAAGGACTAAATATCCCTGACGAATTAACTGAGCAATGACAAAGTTTCCTGGTGGAATTGAAGTGGGAGCACAAACACTATCAAATCAGTCGTGCACTACTGTGTATGAGAGCATGATAGTAAAACATATTATGCATAGAATCTAACATGAAATGATTGGCCAAATTGGCACAAAGAGTAGCACCATTTTTGTTCCAGCACACTGATTAACACGAAGTCAATTAACCATTTAGGGAATCCTGAAAAAAAAAAAGTTATCAGACTAGGCTCACTGATAATTATTATGATCAAAGCACTCAACAAATAGGGGAGAGCGGGGTGAGTTGGGACACGGGTCAAGTGGGACACGTTCTCTGAATCAAAAACTGTTCAACCAATCAGCGATTGGCTTACAATAAGCCCCTAGCAACCATACATCACACTAAGAAAGCCATGCAGTTCGGCAAATTCTAAGTATGTATAAATTGCTATTGAAAATTTTCCCCAAAATATGACATTTTTTTTAAATCAGGTTAATTAACCTGTTGTCTTTGTATTCATGATTTCAAGGGCACAATTGAAGCTGGTGATGAGCCTTATTGATATGCAACTAATATAAGTTGTTCTTGACAAATGCCTGCATGGTTACTGAGCAGTCGTACATATTTATGTATATGCCATGTGAGGGACAGTTGGGACAACGTGTACCCATTTGTCCCTCATAATAGCATTACATGTACACTGTAAAACAGTTCAGATTTTCAAACACGTTGTTCAAACTTGTTTTGTTGAAATAAGGATTATTTTAAAGCATGTTTAACTGCTTTCATTACCAATGTTTCATTACGCCTTCCAACTTTGACATTTCCGACATTTCTATAGGATGTCACACTTTACCAACACCGTCCCATTTCTCCCTTGCTGTTGTCCCACTTGACCCATGGGTGGGTCAACTTCTCCCCCAAAATAAGGTGTGTTTTTTTTTTAGGTTTTTTCTTAACTGCAGAAAATTGAGAACAGTGCCACCCCCAGTTTATAGCTCTTTATGTAACCTACCATATGAACCTTCATGCAAGCCCGAAAGGAAATGTAATCATCTCTTCTATAAAAAGATATAAGAAGAAAATCGGCAAACTTGAAATAATGTCCCACTTCTCCCCGCTCTCCCCTACAATTTAAAAAAAACAAATAAATTAGGCCATTTTCCTAGCTATTTCTAACATTCAAAATTAGCATTTCTGTTTATATGTAACAACTTGTAGGTCTCGGGCTTGGCCATCTCTCTAGCACACTCAAATAAGCACAGAGAGCAGCACACACGTTGTTTCGATGATATCTGCTGGCTAACTAACCTAGAAACTTGTCCTCATTAAGAAATCGTGTTGTGGAAACATCTTTATAGATGATGCTGATAAAACTCCTTGTCACGTTGTGTATACCACTGCTAGTACCAGTTTTACTCCTCCCCCATACTTAGGAGTGTCGTGTAGTTGTGGCAGTCAACACTTGAGGTAAGAAATGAGTCAAACAGTGTACAGACAGAGTTAAGTAATTTAGGTATCATCTACAACTACAATGTTATGGCTAGTAGGTATAGTTAACATCTTCTTCTTCTTTTCCTCCCTCCGTTTATGTCGGAGATTGACGACCCGTAGATTGCAGATACGAATGTAGTGTAGGAGTTCAGGATTGGGCATCTCCCTATCAAATAGTTGAAATATCAGGGAGCAGAGTTGGATAAATTAATGTTCAGCCTGTTAATATGGAGTTTGAATATGATAATAATGATCAAAAGAAAGGTCTGGATCTGTTGGGATACTGCACAAACTCCACATCTGGGATATATACACGTGCAGCAGGGGCGGATCCAGGAATTCTGTAAAGGGGGGCTGACTAATATTTCTGGTACCACTTTCGGGTTTCATTTGATTTTTTTCTTTTTATTTCTTTTGTTTTTAATGAAAATTAAAGGGGGGGCATGCGCCGGTTGCGCCCCCCTCTGGATCCGCCACTATGCAGGTATTATGAAAAGTTGTGTACACTTGGATTTAACGAAGGGCCCCAAATGAACTCTTGCCGCGTGGGAATCTGACAAGAAGATACACCCGCGCTCTAACAATAAGTCGTAAGAACACACAGCACAGCTCAACACTCAAATCGGCTAGCGGTACCGCGGCGAGCTCGCTGCCGGGTGCGGCGGCAGGGACTGCCTGGAGCTCACGGTCCGATCGTTTCACGTACTGTTCATATGTTTCCTCACCGAGTCAAGACAAACAAGAGTTTTCTGGAGTCTTGGCAGGAAGCACACACTACGAACGTGTGGACAAAAAGGAGTAAAACATTAAAATTCTATAAAGGTCAGTAATTACCCAGTTGGTTGCACGTAGACACACTACAATGTTGACCGATGTTCACCTCCGCCATGATTTTCACCTCACGTTGTGCACGCTCATGTTTTTCTTTCTCGTAGCCTTTTGACAAGGCTTAGTTTGTTATTGGTGGGGATTTTGTGCGGTTTTCATCTGTGTATATATAAACAGAGCAATTACACATACCTGTAAGAACAATTACCCCAATTACTGGTTAGTGATGAGATTAGAGTAAAGATTCGGGCTACGGTTAAAGTTTTGGTTGGGGTTAGGATTAGGTTCAGCAGAGATCTTTGGGTTCAGGATTATTAAGAGTAGGGTTAGGGTGAGGGAAGGGTCTAGAACTATAAGGTACAGATGTAATACATTGTCAAGGGGTACTGTTAGACCCGTTTTTTCGTAGAGCGCTATATCTGACATTTCAGAGCATAATTATGAGCAGCTGTTGAACGAAACTACGAAACTTTCCGAACATAATAGGCCTACAGCTGTGTATAAATACTTCGGTAATCAAATACATTACGAATTGAATTGAATTGAATTGAATTGAATTGAATTGAATTGAATTGAATTGAATTGAATTGAATTGAATTGAATTGAATTGAATTGAATTGAATTGACTTGACTTGAATTGAATTGAATTGAACTGAATTGAATTGAATTAAATTGAGATGAATTGAGTTGAATTGAGTTGAACTGAAGTGGTTCAATGTATAGAAAATACAGTAAAACAAAGCAGCCAACATGCTGAATTGCTGCTTATACTTTACACTGAATTACACACTAAAAAGTAACTGATAAGTATGAATATGAAACAAATAACGTGCTCTCTAAAAAAACAATCGAGTGAAAATATTCACTCTTTTATCACTCTTAAAAGAGTGAATACAAAAAAGAGTGAATTTAGAGTGGAATTGGAGTGAATTTTGAGTGAAAATGTTCATTTTCACTCCGTTTGGAGTGACCTCAGGGATCACTCGAAGATTTTGGAGTGATCCCTGAGGTCACTCTAAAACGAGTGAAAATTAACATTTTCACTCAAAAATCAATCCAATTTCACTCTAAATTCACTCTTTTTTATATTCACTCTTTTAAGAGTGAATACTTTCACTCGATTTTTTTTAGAGAGTGGAATCAACCGTCCTAATGAACCAGAAATTTATTAACGAGTAAAAATATCAAAATATACATTAAAACTGAAATATGAATCCAATTCCTAACTTCCATTTGATGTTTTACAACAGTTATTCCCATTATTAACCAAAAAAAAAATTAAAAAGAAAAAAAAAATCTCATTACTTGATCCTGACATTTCGTATTCTGCCGTTAAAGTTGCGTATGAAGTTCTGAAAAAAATCAAATAACATGAGAACTATGAAGGGAGAGTATAATGAATAGAAATTAAAGTGTGGAGAGGAATAGAGAGGAGGGAGAAATGAGAGAGAGGGAAAGATATACAAATAATTGGCAGATAAAATAGAAGGAATGATAACTGAAAGCTAGAGAAGACAGAGAGAGAAATAAAAAAGAAAAAGAACCTTAAATAAAAACTTGAACAAATTTAATACCAGACCCCGATAGCTATGATTTGATTAGAAATATACGTTAACGAAATAATGCGTGGAATACGTCAACAATTCATGAAGTAAACAATCAATAAACAATCAATCAATATCACACTTGACATAAAGAAATACAAAACAAAAAGAAGAGAATATCTAAAGGCATTCGCACAGTTCGTTGAGAGAACGGTGTACAGCTGGTATCTCACTGAGCGGCGAACGTTTGCGAACGTAGCGAATTTGAGATTCGCCAACTTTTCTGACGAATGTTTGCGAAAAATCAAAGTTCGCTTCTGCCATTAGCGACAGTTAGCGACTTTTAGCGATGTTTAGCGACAATTAGCAACCCTTTAGCGAATGTTTGCGAAAGTGTTTGCGAACACAGGTGGCGACTATTAGCGAATGTTAGCAAATGTTAGCGACAATTTTGCAAACGTTAGCGACAATTTTGCAAATGTTAGCGACAGTTTTGCAAATATTAGCAACTGTTTGCAAATCCTTTGCGACAATTTTGCGAATGTTCTTGGACCTAGAAAAGAACCAGGCGATTGTGTATAGTAAGACCCATAAAACGACATAAAACCTTCCACTGAATTCAGATCTCTTGTGACAACCGTTCAAGATGGATTTCCAGGATATGGAAATAAATTTCTGCCAAGAAGAGGCTCAAGGTGTTGCTATCCTTGAAGAGCTGCTTTGTCAGGCTGCTGCTACAGCTATTCTCTCTAAAAAAGAAAGAGTGAAAATGTTCACTCTTGAAGAAGTGAATAACAGAAAAGAGTGAGTTTCAAGTGAAATTAGAGTGATTTTGGACTGAAAATGTTCATTTTCACTCATTTTGGAGTGACTTCAGGGATCACTCCAAGATTTTCGAGTGATCCCTGAGGTCACTCCAAAATGAGTGAAAATAGATATTTTCACTCAAAATTCACTCCAATTTCACTCAAAACTCACTCTTTTCTGTAATTCACTCCTTCAAGAGTGAACATTTTCACTCTTTCTTTTTTAGAGAGTTGTGCAGCATAAGAGAAATAAAATAAAGAAAAACAAGAAAGGAAGAAGAAAAGAAAGAGAGTCAGAGAGTGCTTGTTGCAGAGGACAGACTTTAGTCAATATGAAAAGCTTTTGAAGCAATTACAATCATGATGGAGATGTCAAGAGCTTCAAGAACTTTCTTAGAGAGGAACCTTGTCTGTTTCAGAAGCTTTTATATAGGAACCATGTGGTTACTTGTTCGCTAGCAGTGGCGAATCCTATAAAAACGTTAGCGACACCGTATTACGACCGTTTGCGAATTCTTACGAATGTTTTGCGAATGTTTGCGAATGTTTGCAACTGTTAGCGAAAATACGAATTCGCAAAGGTTCGCAAAGAAATTTTGAACATGTTCAAAATTTCTTTGCGACAAGAAAAACTGTTTGCGACAATAAAAACCGTTTGCGAACTTTCTTGCGAATGTTAACGAACCTTTTGCAACCGTTTACGAACCCTGGCGAATTCCCAAATTCGCTACGTTCGCAAACGTTCGCCGCTCAGTGAGATACCCCCTGTAAGCAGGTAAGCAAATTTCGTTCCATACCCTGCAGGGGTTTGTTGTTTGTTACAGCGCACCTGCTGGCATGTGTGCTTTGTTGGTTATGAACAATTGGTGTTTATATGCCTTTGAATTCACATTATGTAATATTTTTTGTAATTAATCCATCTTTCCGGACCCGGGCTGGCCTATATATATAAACACATCACAAATTGGACGGGAACTGGATCAACCATGCATTATGGAGGGTATAGGCCCTATTGAAATAAGGAAATTGTTACACGAATGCTTCAACCTAACTTACGAAAACAGCTCTGAAACGAATCTTGGCGTATTATTGAATGAAAACGACATAGTTAAACAACAGCAAACAATAGGACCTATACTGTATATAAACAAGTAATCTCATGAGGACGCTTTTCATATAGATTACAGCAACAATAACAAAGACGATTACGACGACAACGACTATAACAACTGAAAAAACAAACAACAGCAGCAGCGACAAAACTTGGCAACCACGAACTATAAGATGAAGCGAAGAGGTATACGATGACTCTAGAAGAACATTCGACCTTGAAGTTGCACGCTATACCCTGTGCTATTTTGGTACCAAACATCTTCAAGTGAAAAAAAAGAAGAAGACGAATAAAAAATCTGTCATTTTCTAGCATAATGAAAAACTATATTTTGAGCTACTGTATAGCTATATAGCTCTATAAAAAAGGGTTAAATCATAACATTTCTAATTAATTTTCATGTGTTTTTTTTGGGGGGGGGTTTGGTGTGTGTGTTTTTTTTAGGGCTGGACATTTTGTGGAATTCTCTAATTGATGTTTTCTTTATATCGGTGTTCATGAGTGACGTCACAAACCGTCGTATAGTTAATGTTCTCGTTCAGCAATATGGCGGCACCGAAACCTTAAAGATTCATAACCTTTAAACGGATTGTCCGATTTTCTTCAAAATACTTTTACTGATGTGTTTTACACTATTATTGCCGTATTCTCTCAGTCCACACACAAACATGATAATGATATTATCTTAGTTTCATTCCCCTATAAACTTTCAGATAATGATATATGTATCACCTTTTGTTGTGAAGATTGAGTCAAAGGGACCTGAGCTTTCGATTCCATAACTCCTATATAGTAGAATCCCCGTGCAGAAGAGGCAAAATGACAAACAAGAAAGGTGGGCAGCTGAATTAGAGGCATAATAACGACGTAACACGTGTGGTATCTGGGAATGGTTCGGGACATAGAACAATGGAAACACAAGGGGTGGTGGGTTGGGTCTAATCAGGTGTGGAAGGGGTGTTAAAGCAGAGTGAGCAAACAAAAAGAAAAGGTAGGGCCAGTAATAATTCCTATAAGATCACTGACGGTCAACCTGTGAAGGATAGAGATGAATGCGGGGGCAATGTCAAGCAAGATCAGGTGTATAGTATAGGGCCTATCAAACACATGAGGTGTTATTTTCTTTCTTTTTTTTCATGGTTATTTCAATGAAATCATTACTTACTTATCGATATTACATGTTACTTTATTTTGCTGTAAATTGTGTTTCTTTGTCATTTGCATCAAACCTGTTTATAAAGCGGCTACAAGGGAGACGAGAAAAGTGGCCGTATGCACGGCAGATGGCCGTTATGGACAGGCGGCCTCTAAGGCAGGCTTAACCGTATTATGTTTTCATTTTAATTTGACTGAAAATCTTTTTAAAGCATTAGAAACAAGACAAATGCCCATTTTACCGAAACATGACCCTTTACCCAAAAAAGGAAAAACAAAGAAACAATATTAAGAACACATGCTTGTTATAATTCCTCTAGCTTTTTGGTGCTGTATTCATAAATTGATAGCATGTTGAGATATCTAGAGAACGTATAGATTGCGATTATAATATGTTTCTATCAGAATTATGGAAAAGACTTGAAGTAACGAAACACGTTGTGGCAGACCTTTGTAATCTAATCTTCCAAATGATTTATTTCATTATGTTTGAATTTCTCTCTAATCTATGCATGTAAATGAAATTTTTAATGTTATCTTTGTTGTTTGAAATATGAATAAACGTTATTTGAAAGAAAGAAAAAAGAACACATGCCTGTGTGTGCGTGTGTGTGTGTGTGTGTGTGTGTGTGTGTGTGTGTGTGTGTGTGTGTGTGTGTGTGTGTGTGTCGGTCTATGTTTGCGTGTTGTGCATTGTGTGTACCCTATAATGTGTGACCGACTGTATCTGCAAAGCGCATTTCAGTGTGTGCACAAAGATCCAGTATATAGGATCTTTGGCGTCCATCACGAGAATTTGTATCATGGTTACTTTCAGCTGGTCTTCATTGTTCACAGAAAACTCTCTTTGTGTACAGGGAGGTGCATCTCACACCTCCCTGGTTCTCCGGATCAGTGCTTGCTGTAGCAAGAAGAGGAAATTCTCTGCATGTCTATTAGGTCTTTGATCGGGCGAAATCAATCTTGCCAAACAGCTGAATTGTTGGGTTCATAACGTGATGTTTCGAGAGTTCTTGTTTTGATTTATCTTTGTTGTTTGGTTCTCTTTCTTTTTCTTTTTTCTTTTTCAAGCGCCCGGATAAGCGCCCAACTTACAATAACGTTGTCCGAGCTTTGTGTCAATTTTCTATGAACTGTGTATTTGTGCTTCTGCTCCTCTTTGTTCTTCTGATTCTTCTTTTCTATATCACCCTCGTTTTCTCCTTTTTCTGTTACGCGATATAAAAATCCGAGTAAAATGGGCTGGAGACCGTCGTGTTATTCGCATGAACGGATTATAACGGCAGCATAATAGTCTGAGAATTGATACCGCGTGATGATCTTCTGTTCACACACTGAGATGTTAATTCACATGACCAATCACCAGGGACAGGCTGTATAACAACTGACTGCGTGACCAATCAAAAATGGTAAACCTTTTTTTTTTTTACTACGTCACGTGTTTCTTTTGTTCATTCGGATCACTTGAAGCGCTGCCTTTCAATTTCCCAATGCACCAGATGTAATAGTATTCATTTTATCTTATCCAAGCAGAAAACTCCCATTATAATTATCGTCCCAAGCAATTAAATAAACCATGCACCCGTGTCCGGCACTTTCAGTCGAACCAGATCCTCTCCTGAGCTATCTTCATAATAAATCATATAGGTGTATGCTTTGGGTTGGACAGGGAGCAAGCGAGCTGATCTTACTACGGAATCTATATCAAGTTGAGATCTCGTTCATTGTCAGCCTTTCGTTTCCGCTGCTCACATAAAGCTCTCGGGTTTTTTCAATTCAATCACATCTCTTTCTGACAGCTGTGGTGGATGTTTTTGCAAGTATTTCGAATTAATTTAGACTCCGTCCAAGTTTAATCTTTTTGATAATAACGGATGAATCTGAAAAGCTATATTCATAACACAATACAAAAGAGCATTTAAGTTCATCTCTCATGTCAATTTCAATTCCCGTTCAATTTGTTAGCGTCGATCCTTCAAATACTCTACGAAAG
Source organism: Diadema antillarum (assembly GCF_040938485.1). Classification (NCBI taxonomy): domain Eukaryota; kingdom Metazoa; phylum Echinodermata; class Echinoidea; order Diadematoida; family Diadematidae; genus Diadema; species Diadema antillarum. Next base: position 434,164 of record NW_027271244.1, on the reverse strand, counting down.
GCCTCTCTTCTTTTGAAGTTTGAGCCACTGCAGATTATTATTACATGTAGGCCTATACTATATACACAATAGGCCTAAAAGCTGGCTGGAGGTCAGAAACGTGACCGGACTCCAAGGCCATGGATGATACGATTTTGTACTTCAGCTTCGGGAGCGACGTGTTGGAGGAACGAATCCATGCGGTCATTCCGTCTGCTCAATTTGTTGCAACTTCTCGGCTGAGTGTGAGTACTTCATTTTAAAGAATATAGACATGACGTGGGTGTATTTATATGCCTACACATCAAATAATATCACATAATATACCAATATTGATAGTACTGTCAATACTGGTTACGATTATAGACATTAATCATAAAATTCATAATCATGTTCATGGTCATTGTATATTAAGCATCATTATCTTTGTCGTTTCAACAACAACAACAACAAAATCAAATAAGACATAGACAAGGTCCGCGTAACGTTTTTTTGATGTGGTGCTTGTGATTGATTCTTGGTTTTGATGGGTTTGTCGGAGTGTGTGTTTTTATTTTGCAGATTTTAGATGATATTCTATCCTTCCTCTTCTCACATCTAGTATATAATAATGTCTATCTATATAGGCCCTACATCATAAATTCACATATATGAAATTAAGAGTGTCTTTGTATGTTGTGTTAGTCACCATTATGGTTATTATTTTCCTATTATAACACATGACGTAATGGGCAGAGTGTGCAGTTTAAAAAAATGCTTTGTTTGTACTTTAAAACAAGTATATTGTTATGATAATATGCTTTTCGTTGCATTATCAATGATTAATGCTTCAACGGTACATAATTTAGCATAAATACGTTTATGACATCAAAATATTGGTGTTGCTGATGTTGTTGTTGTTGGGTTTTTGTTTGTTTGTTTTTTCTTTGTTTTTTCTTTTTTAGTGATCCACGTCCTACAAGCTTTGTTTTTCAGTGGATCACTCTTTTCCATCGCCAGCGATATATTTTATTGTTTTTCTTTTGGTTGCAAAGTGTGCGCATTTCAATGTTTAACTATTGCTGCAAAAGTTTTGCATGCACCATAAGGCGTTAGAACTATTAAAAAAAACACTATACCCTATATGAAATGCATTCGCTTAGTTTCTCGTTTTGCTTTATTTCATGTGTTTGTGTCCTGGGTTCACGTTTCTCGGCAACACCACATCTTAATATACTTTGAACAAACGTTTGTAAATGGCAGGACTACAAATTATGCTTTGGAGAGACCAAGACCAGTCGGTTGCATGGAGGGACTGCGACGATCGCATCGAGTCTGGGAGATTGTGTGTGGGGCGTGGTCTGGAGGGTGAAGCACGCAGACTTCCTTGAACTCAACAGGTACTGATTTCAAGTTTGAATTTCTCAACATTATATGACTCTTGCACACCATATACAGTCATATGTTGTTCTTGGTTATGATTAAGCTAATCGAGCGGCGAATCCCCTGATCACACAGGCCTCCTATATCACCTTGCGAGGATGTGTCACATCATATATTTCAGAGGTTTAGGTGTCTTAACTTTATTATCGTCCAGTCGTTATCTAGCTGAAAAAGATGCCGCCCCATCAGATACAAATGCAACATCCCTCAATATTGAAAGCTGCCATGTGCCGGTCAGCACCATTGATGAAACAAACACGAATGGCTTATTTCTGACCTTCAAGATTTGGTTTGCATTTGTTTTCTCGCTCAAATATACATCAATACTTTGATAGCGCAGAGGCAGACCTTTTTTTGTTTTTTTCCCGGCAAATTTTCAAATAATATTTCGGCGAATCTTAGAAAAAAACCAACATCATGTTTTTCAAATTGTCCAACAATATGAATTGATAAATGTATACTTTGAATTTTGTGGGTTTTTTGTTCTTGTTTTGACGGACATAAATCATAATTGAAGTTGAATATAACAGCGACGAATAAGCTATCCTCAGGATTTGTCCCTCCTGACGTTATTGTATATATTTCGATCCGTTCCGTTTTTCACGAACACAGGATTAAAACTAGAATGTGTAGTGACTGATCGATCTCAAGCAGTTTACCGGTCGGGCATCTTTGCTTTGCAAGCATAAAACTTCAAGAAATGACAAATACGATACACATTTTTAACCTTATTATGAGTATTTGATATGCGCTATGGGTGTAAATGTATCCTGTACTATTAAGAAAGATTATAATTTCTTACCAATAGCCAATAGTTTTTCTCTATATATCTAAAGTCACTAAGTTAATGCAAAATCCTATGGTTTCTTAACACTCCATCGCACTCTCTACTTTCTAAACACATCAAAGATGTCATTGCCATTTTGCTGATAATTTTTCTCACCATATAAAAATTAAACACGCACATACATTACATAAACAATGATTTTGAAAAGACACTCACCCATTACATAAGCAGTGATTTTGAAAAGACCTTCACCCATTACATAAACAGTGATTTTGAAATGACCTTCACCCAGTTTACCACTGCAAAAGGTGCAAATGAATTAGAAATGGTAGATGCCATTGTAATTTCAGTTAATCTTTTCCACCAATTAAACGTAAGTTACAAACAGAATCGGGAAAGTATTATGAACACTCTATTTATACACAACTTTTGTGCTATTGCGTATTATAATAATATAGGTCCTGTGCAGAACAACGATATAATTATCATCATTGTTCTTTGTTCATGTCCGGCTTAGAAATGAAATGACATGGATCAAGATTAGAATCCAAATGCTGAACAAACGAATTGTGTAAATATTGGTGTTTTGTGCTATACACGATTCCCTTTCTTACACGCTGACTTTGTATTTGAGGAAGCAAAGGAGTAGGCCTATACCCGACTCAGAAATTGAACTCTGTGATGTAGTGAAAACACATCATTGCAAACACTTGTATATACAGCACATAAACAGATAAGTCAATGTAAACACAAACAATTAAACCAATGCTATAATTATCATGTAGTACAACTGACAATGCATGTGACTTTTAACCTTTCTGTTTTCCGGCTTCTTTCTCTCAAAACGTTCAGGTCAGTATATGAAATATATATATACACTGTATATATATATATATATATATATATATACATAATAAATATATAATATAATATATATATATATATATATTAGATATATGCATGTGTGTGTGTTTGTGTATGTATTTCATTACATTTACTTATGATAACAAAAGATAAACGTCTCATTTTTCTCTCCTATGACCTTCAATGTATGCACAGAAAAGAAGAATCCATCACGTATAAGAGAATTCGGATTATAACGAAGTCGCCGGAAGGGGTAGCTTACCCATGTTATACCTACCAGATGATCAAATACACCGAAATGGCGCCATCATCGTATTACATGTATCTCTTGCGTCGAGGAGCAGAGCAGCACAATTTTCCCCTGGATTATCGCGATCAGCTGCGATCGGTTCCGGATGATGAATGCACCGTGATCGTACCATCAAGCCTCGGAGGCATAAAGCCGAACAGTGAGAACTTAATTTCCTTTGAAATTCAGAGAACAATTGCATACCTGTAAAATCCGTGGGTTTTTCCGTGCGTTTGTCAGATGATAGGAGATATAATGAGTTGCATTACACGTTCGTACTGCTCTTACGTCACTGAAGTTCAAGCGGTTAATCTACAAAGTTTGAGTGATTAGCCGTTCGTACTGCTCTTACGTCACTGAAGAAGCGGTTAATCTGCAAAGTTTGAGTGATTAGCCAATAACGTGATTATAGGAGTAACCCGCTAAACTCGCTCACAATGAATATTCCATTCTGGATATTGACTATGAGAGAAAGTATGTGCTTTAAAAACATGTGATTTTACATGACATTTAATACGCACAAAATGTCTATTCACAAGTGTATTTTTAATTCTTGTTGATAAATGTTACGATATTTTTTTCTTATCCATATTTTTTTTTAACTTTAAACTCTCGATTTATTAATAGGCAATAAATTTGTCATCAAAGAAGTCCTGTGGACAGGTGGCTGAAAATGTTGCTAATATACGTCTCAGTGTTGACTATTTTAAAGGAATGGTATAGTTTGGTTGAGATGGGGGATTCAGACTTTAATTTTTTGCGATATAATTAGAAACCACTACGAAATATCAAACAGCATACAATTCAAAGAGAAATTCAAAGCTCGTTTGATGAGAATCGGTTTTGAAATGGCTGAGATATAAAAAAAAAAGTAAAATAAAGTGGTCCTAATAAGAGGTGGATCCCACATTTAATCTTAATCGTTTTTGCATATCTCAGCCAGTTCAAAACCAATTTTCATCAAATCACTAACGCACAAAAAAATAGTTGGAAACCTGAAGCCCCATCTCAACCAAAACTACTATAAAGAAACTACAGAAATTCGCATCACAATTGTCTTCTTGCTCTATAACAGTGGATGACCAACCCAGCAGACGGACAGGTGGCAAGTATTGTATGGCCCCCTCACCGGCGCGCTTGCATCAAGACGCGGATTCGGTACTCTATGTCGGCTACGACGCCAAGTCTATCCCAGTCGACGTTGATAATGAACTCTCACATTTCAGGTCTCCATCGATGACGTCATGGATTGTTTAATGTGTTCGTCATAGTGCATGTTCATCAGCAATTTTCTCTACTTTTTCTCTACGTTCAAATGCTGTGTTGTTGCTGTTTTTTTTATTGACAACAGACTTCAAATTGTGGAAAAAACAAATATGAAGCACCAGCTTTTGAATGGTAGAGTATGATGGAATTGTAAATGTCCTGAAGACAACTGCTGAAAGCCAAAGAGTAGCTGATTTTGAGATCTGAGATCTATTTTATAAGACATTAATTTGTTTTAATTTTTGTTTTGATTTAGATTCTAATCTAAATTCAAATCATTCTGAGACTGAAAGTCAGTCATGTTCAACATTTAACGGGGAACTCTACTCATTGTTCAAACTGACTTCAATGGAAAAGGTACTTTAGAAATACAACATTGAAAGTTCAATGAAGATCACACAAAATGAGGGAAGACTCGGCAGAATTTCTGTCAGTAACGATCATGTATGTCGATTGGGAAAAACAATAATGGCATGGCCTTAAAATTCCCATTCGTTTGTAGTCAAAACTATTTTTGTTTATCACTGAAACAGCAACTTTTACCTGATTTTGTATATAGTTGGAGGTAAAATCATTTTTATCATTGAATCCAGCAGGTATTACCATACCACCTTTTGAAGGCATATCATCATTCCCTTGTTAAAGTCCTGACAGTATGATAAGGATGAAATTTTGCAGGTATATCATTTAATTTAAAAAGGAAAGTTAATGAAGATTTATTTGCTGTTTAAGAGATTTGGGAAATGATGACATGATCTGATTTGCATACTTGTAATTTTAACCAAGATCACTCTGTTTATCACTTAATTTCACCCCAGTGAACTTGTACGTGAAGCAGGGTTGTTGTTTTTTTTTTGGTGTGTGTGTTTTATTTTGCAAACATTCCAATGATATGAAATGTACATTTATAACATACAACAGGGGCTTTATTCTTGCATTTGATAATTTATTATCTAATAAAATGTTTTTAAAAAAAGTGTTTGTGTTGACAATGGTAAAAGGAAATATTTATATAGACACACGCATATACATACATGTATATATATATATATATATATATATACACACATGTATGTGTGTTTGTGTGTATCTGTATCTGTGTACATGTATGTACATGTACACAAGTGTGTTTGTATGCAATCGGCTGTAAAATTGTCTCAATTGTCTTTTGTAAATATGTCTGACACACAACTCCCTACAAGCTATTGTATGTGTGTGTGTGTATATATATATATATATATATATATATATATATATATATATATATATACATGTATATATATATATATATTATAAAATGCAAACTTAACTGAGAGGAAGCAGTTCTAAACAATCATAGTAACAACAAAACAAATCACATCCCTTTATCATTTTATAGTCATTTATTCATAATAAAATGAAATGGGTGGATCATATGATATAATATATACATACAGGTATATACACACTGTTTACAGGGAAGATATAGAAAGCGGCTTCTATGGACGGAATATATCAATCCCCAAATTCTTACTGCTTATCTCACGGGTAGCAAATGATGCTCTCTTTCTCTCTGTACCTGCTACCCAGCATGAGTGCAGGGCACAAATCTTTGATCAAAAAGTTGCCTAAAGCTCTCTAAGCACATGGTCAATGGTGAGATGTTCTCACAACGATGAAGTACACACAAGAACGTGGTGATAACATCTCACTTTTGTTGTCATGGGTAATGTAATCATCTGCTCTTACCGCATCAATCGGCTAAGATATAATATGGACTGCAATGCTCTGCTGGTAGAGCTCAAACTTATATTTCTTCTTGTTGTACTTGGTTGCATTATTGTCCCTTCAATTAATAATTCAAAAAAAAAAGATTTACATATTGTTCTTAACATACTAAGATGAACTTTGGTATGTTTGAAATCAAACTGACAAAAGCATTGCATACTGAGAAGAGAGTTTGAACTTTATATAGCTGCTTCACATCATGACAGCTCAGCTAACTTCTGCATCCTTTGATCACTTTCACTTTTCGTGGGTGAGAGTAGTGGTAATGGTGTCGTCTCCATGAATCCATGTACAGTCGTTAAAGGCAGTCTCCAATGCACAATGAATCTCAGAACAGTCTCCCAGAATAGCTTCCAGTTCATGTTGAGTGAGAAAATAGTTATCATGTGAAGTCTCCGTTTAAAGATAAATAGCAGAATAGTTTCAAAAGTCAATCCCATGAAGCATCACATCATAGTTTGAGTCATTTCACGCAGTCTCTGTGGGCTCAAGTCAGCTCGGAGCTGTTGAGCTTCCCAATGCGCCGCACCGTGCTCTTCTGCAGGCGTCTGACGATGACGTCCAGCGGGACGGGTTCGGCTGTGGTGATTTGGTCCTGGGGGACGTCGAAGGCGCGGCAGACGTACTGGACTATGTGGGGCCGGTCAATCTCGGCGTCCACCACATTGATGGCCATCTGAAGCTCGCGCCATGGCACTTCCCTGCAAAGTGACGAGCAAGATTTCAACGTCTTGGTAAGTCAGGCATCAAGCATTAAGTTTAGAATATGACAGATAAGGATGAAGTTCAAGGATACTGTATAAGCTGTTATTTTTGCGAGGGTTTAATTTTCATGAATTTCGTGAGTCACAGTTAGATCACGAATTTAACAACAAACAAAAATTACTCCATGCGCTGTGTTAATAGAGCATTAATGTAAGCGTCGGCGTTGGTTCGCGAAAATGTCTATGAAATCGTGTCATTCACGAAAATATCTTTAGGTGAAAATAACAGCATATACAGTAATCAGCCAAGAAAGAAATCTACCGCACTTGTATGCACAACAAATATTGTTTCAAAAAATAGCTTTCTGCAAACGCATAATGGTCATTAATTTAGATTTACATTACTGGGTTATCACTTGCATTGCTTTCCAAACAAATATAAAGAGAAAACAAATATATATATATGCTTGATGTTAGGCATGGATTCTCTTTTTTTTAATGGTAAGCTCCAACTCCAAGATGTAAGTCACAAGACTCGACACTTACTCTTTTTCTTCCAGCTCTCTGCGAATCTCCTCCACATACTGGAGCTTCTCGGCCTGCTCCTGGGCCCTCAGGGTGGAGATGAAGGGACCAACGGTTCCATCCTCCTCCTGAGACGAGAAGAGAAGAAAACAGCAAGATGGATGAATAGAGGAGGTACGGGATGGAGAAATAACAATCCATACAGATTCACTTTCATTCATGGTGCTTTAGCCTACCAGCATAAGTTAGCAAGTGCACTCTCAAGCTATATTTTTTATTCATGGCAACAGAACTTATAAACAAGTGTCACAGATACTTAAATGGTGGAGAATACTTGAGAGTCATAATTGTGCACACATATGGTGGAAAGTTTTACTTCATTTTTCAGTTAGGTGTATGTCAGAAAAATTTGTCATGAAATAAAGAGCGATATACTCAGTAGGTAAAATGCCATCATTTCCTTTCAAACAACTGCAGAGAACAGGTACATTGTGTATAGAACGGTGCACTCCCGTTACAACGATCATGGATATAACAAAAATCTAAATAAAACAAAGTAAAACTTCACAACCCCAAATCATTAAAATCTATACATCTTTGTATTTCATTGTTTCGCTATGAAAAATTCTGACATAACTAAAGAAAACTGCTAGTCCCGAGGACTTTGTCATAAAGGGAGTCACTTGCATAACAGTAGAGAGGTACGTGTACCATGTGATAGGAGAGGATAAGTTTATAGGGTAATATGAATGAACACCCTCCTCACCTCTGTGAAAAGTTCCTGGTACTGCAGCTTACTCTCATCCTCCGGCTTGAGTTCATCAATGGCAGCGTCGACCAGGGCCTGGATGCTGTCGTCGTCCTTGATGGGGAAGAACTCGCGCAAGGCATGTTCGAAGATGTCCTTATTCATGGTCCCCTGCAGCAGATACCGGTAACATAACTGATCGTTAGCACAAAGAGCAGTACAATAATTGATAATGACATGAATGGACACTTTAAAAAATGGAATTAATGGCAAGTACTTTTTATAAACTTAGCACATCTGAGTTGACAGAAATATCGTTGGGGCACTGTTTCATGAAACTCATTAGCCCTGACAAGTTGCCAGTTTCTAATAATTACCATAGTAACAGCCAGTGACCAGAGCTTCTCAGCCAATCAAAACCAACGCCAGGGCTGACAACTTTCATGAAACAGTACCTAGGTTTTATCAAATCATACGAAGTTCATACCTTTAAACTCTGCTCCTCTTTGAGAGATTATTTTTCATAATTGATATAAACTCACTCATGGCTTAAGGCAAACTCTTTAGCATTGATACTGGCATAAAGGTATTTTATGTCTTCGTCTGTGATTTATTAAAGTCACCATGACAACACTGATCATTACCTCTCCTCCTTCCTCCTCATCTGCCTTTGTGAGTGCATCCATGACATCAGCCAGGTTTGTCAGCTGCTGGTGGTACACTTCCTCGTCCATCTGCAAAAAAAAAAAAATACATATATTGACGAAAGTTTTTAAAAATGACAGTATACACTTCCGGTGGAGTTTTAGGTCATGATAATAAGTTAATTCATTGAAAAAAAAAATGACAGCAGAGATGTAGGTAAGACACCTTGAAATCAAGAATATTTAAATATGTGAGCAGTGGGGACAGATTCAAAGAGGAGAAGTCTAACATGACCTGGTCAAAATAAAGCAGATATCTGTGATTGGATGGGGTTACTGGTATACAAATAATGACTGCTATGAGGGGCACAGTTAAAATTATGGGCCCGAGGTGATGTGAAAACCGTACCATGCCCGAAGCGAAGCTGAGGGCATGGTTAAGGTTTTCACATCACCGAGGGCCTACATAATTTTAACTGTACCCCGAATATCAAGCAGTCATTATTTGTTTTATATACCGAAAATATAGATTCCGAAACATAGATACCCAAAATATAGATTCTAGTCTCTTTTACAGCACTTGTAAGTTGTAATCAATGCTGATCGACAGCGCGGCGGTCGTTCGTATCATTGGTGCGTACATGAGTGATCATCTATGTGTACACAGTGTATGTACGTACGGGGTTGCGAGTTCCGACTGTCTCCAAACCAGTCCGCTAGTCTCTTTTACAGCACGCTAATCGAATGCGCGGCGGTCGTATCATTGGTGCGTACATATGAGCGATCTATGTGTACGGGGTCGCGACTGTTTTTAAAACCTATTTACTAACTGTGCCCGGGCCCCGGTCACAGTAACTAAAAAATAGGGCACAGCTATTTTCATGACTCCCCTTTTAACCAATCAGATGAGAGGATTCTAGAAATGAGGTATATAATAAATGCTAGTGAGATAATCATAATTAGATTCGATCAGAAGCACTGTTAGTAATGGAAGTGGCATTTGTCTGCCTCAACAAGTGATTACTATGAAGCTTTTCCATGCCTGCTTCTACCCCATCGAATAAAGAAAATAAAGTATAATGGGGAAAACGCACATGATCATCTATTTCAGACTATTAAATTCTTTGAAAGTCCTGGGAAGGAGCTGAAATGGGTGTATTTCTGAGGGTGTGGACTTCCTCTTAAGAAGAGAAGAGAATGGAAGAGGGATGAACAGAGCAGGTGCAGCGCCTGCTTGTACTCTTTTGAATACAAAATGATTAAGCATAACGGGGAAAATGTCAATGATTGTCAACTATTCATACTTTCAAATTCTTTGAAACTCCTCTTCTGGGAAGGAGCTGAAATAGGTGTTTTTGGGAGGGTGCAGTCTTCCTCTTAGGAAAAGAAGGGGAACAGAGGACGGATGAACAGAGTAGGTTTAGCGCCTGATTGTACTCTTTTGGATACAAAAAATAAATGATCATGGAGAAAATGCCAACGATCAGCAACTCTTCAGACCATCACATTCTTTGCAAATCCTCTTCCTAGGGAAGGAGCCAAGATGGGTGACTTTAGGTGGGTGTGGTCTTCATGATGAATACAAAGATGATACTTACATCTCCCTTGATGATCTGGTGGAAGAGAGCCAGGTGGTTGTCCTCCTCATTCTCCTCCAGGATGCTGACCATCATGTAGGTCCACTCAAAACAGGACTTCTCGTCCGGGTATTTCTGCCTCATGAACGTCGCCAGGAAGGTGTCCATCGGCTCCAAGGGGGCATCGCCTCTCTGCAATATACACAAACAAGGATCAAACATTCCTCACAGTGACAGCATTCAATTCAAGATTCAACATAATATGTTGTCGTGTAAAAATATACGTAATATTTTTTGTTGTTGAATATTCAAAAGGTGCAAAGTGTATCAATATTGCCAATAGAGTAGGAAATTTCAATTTACATAAATTGATGTTCAGTATGCACCACATACAACAATAATCACAGTTTTAAATACTGCATACAAAAATTCATTTAAAAGTAAGAGCAAGCTACAGAGCTGAAGAAAAATATTCTTCAAATTCATGCATAGTATTTTAAACTGTGCTGATGTCCACAAAAATGGTAGTACTTGTATATAATTGTGATATGAAATGCATGGGCTACTGAGTATATAATTTATTTTTCAAAAAAGATGACCTCAAAAGTCCATGGAGTCGTTCGGGGTGAAGAGAGTCACAGGGGAACCAGTTTGGATCTTACCTCCTGGTTTTGCTTGGTCTTTTCCTTCCAAATCTCCTTGATGAGGATTCCCACATCCACCTTGTCCATTTTGCGTTTCCTAAGCTTGCCCTCATAGCGCATGTAGACTGGAACATCATCGGCGAGACCCTGCAATTGATACGATGAGATTTTATCCATTTTGCCGTTGTATTCTTCTCCAAGTACATTTAGAAATAAATGACAAAGTATGCTACCAAGGAAAATGATACAGATAACATGCAAAGAATCCACTTTGTAACATCATATTCATGCTCATGAAGATAATAACATTTTGCACAAAAAAGAAGAAGAGAAAAGACAAGAAAGAAACACTGTAATACGCACAGAACTCGGCAAGTTTTGCAGACACATTTACAAATCTGTATCATGCACATGGTTCTAGAACGAATACAAAACTGAGGGCTTAACTAGAAATATCCCCTTGTTGTGAGAAAGAATACTTAGGTTTGGGTCACACATGGCAATCCACAGAACCCGAATCATGGATGAATTACTCTATGTGCTTCATCTCATCACAATACTGAGATAATACATATTATAAGTTTTGAAAAGTGTTTGTTTGGAAGTGAGTGGCTCTAAATGCACAAGTGGTCCTGCCTCACATCCAACTAGACCCCATGAGAGACCAGCTAGTGCAGCTGAATATGGGTTATCCAGCCATCTTCTTACATGGGAAATGAAACAAACAATATTCTAACTCTGACTCTCATTAACACGTCAGATTCATGACATCCCTCAAAGTGAAGTACAAGCTACATGTGGACCTGATTATACAAACATCACAAAGGTTAGAAATCATGATTAAAACACAAATAACAAATATGCACAGGAAGTGGGACAGGCATGGGTAGAGAAAGAAATTTCTGCTTGCACACAAATATGCACAGGACGTGGAACAGGCATGGGTAGATAATGAAATTTCAGCTTGCTGACCTGCGGTTCAAAGTACTCGTAGCCTTCCCCATCTCCCATGATCTCCTTCAGCAGCAGTGTCACCAGCTGGTCACTCTTCTTCCCCTGGGAGATCTGTGACCACCTCTCCTCCCCGCCCTCAAGCACCTCGGCACAACGGTCCCAGTCTGGTCTGGACAATGGGTAATGCAAATGAATAAATGAATAAAATATTAAGTACCTGGGTTGATCTGTTTAATCCTCAGGTGTCATGAATTCTTTAACTCTTTATGACTGACAAAAAAAAAGTTACATATATCCTAAAAAGTACACCATTCATGCTCATGAGCAAAGATGTCTCGCATTTCCACACTATCTAATCACTGCAGAGTAGGTTTCTCTCTATAGGCCTACCAAGTAAATTTCATGGGTGAACTCGTGAGAGGAAAATCAATATCACATTATCGACATCATCCACATTAATCAGAAAGAGGTGAACAGGTACAAGACTAGCTATATTGCTCTGAAAAGAATTCAGGGAGGCGTTTCATGAAGCATTTTGTCTGACAAGTTGTCGGACAAATTGGGCTCTCAGCCAATCAGATGCAAGGATTTCAATAGCTTGTAACAGTTTGTCAGAAAAATATGCGACCAAAATGCTTCATGAAATGTCCCCCTCCTCGAAAGCATCATTAGCCTTTGAAGACAGGAGGTTTGATATGGATAGATGGCAGGTGCAATTGGTCTCAACATACACATAAAGAACAAGAAGAAAAAGAAATGACTGGAAGTGAGACTACCTTGGTGTCGCTGTCCTCTTTAGGTTTTCAAGTTCTTGGTAAAAGTCATCCCTCTGTGTGATGATTTGCTGATTGACTTCAAGCAGGGCACTGAAAGGGAAATAAATTTCAAAAGTGGAATGTGAAATATATTCTGTCAACAGATAAAAGATTAAAATTGTGACACAGGCTGCAGAGGTATACCATTTTTTCACTCCGTCCATCGGGCTTAAACATAAAATGCATTCTTGGCAAAGCAAGTTTAGGGTAATGAGAAGAAACAGTACAATGCTGGTCCCTGACCAGCCATGCAACTATATGCAAGTTAGTAATAAACTCAGCCATATGAAATGGTCAATTCGACAGCCAAAATAGATCGATTGTACTTATTCATGGCTGTGACACTTGAAACAGAACAAAAGAACAATAAATACACCTGTAACAGAGTTGTTTCATTACCAGCTGATTACTTTGAAGAATTGTATGTTTGCATATCAATGTATGGTCAGGGGATAACTCTGGTTGTGTGTATGTAGCAAAAAGGTCAAGGGTGCTGACATATTTGAATGTAAATGGAATGATCGCGCTCGTGATTTGAAGAATTTGGGGCCAAACTCACCTCGACGATACACACACAGAATCCGTAAACAGTTAAACAAGCTAATCTGTCAATAGACTGGTTTGATGTGAGTGTATGAATACTACACACAATTTTCTTAAAGACAAGTCTAAGCATCTTTATGCATTCATTTCTGTGTTACATGTTAATGATTACATGAAGACATTCACACACTTAAATCTGTCTGAGACAACATGATGTCTACATTATGAAAAAAAGTAATAGAAAGTAACTTACTCATGTTCTGCCATTAGTTGCTTGTGGTCTTCATTCAAGGCATCATACTTTTCATTTAATTTCTGCAAACAGGGAAAGAGAGAGAAAATACAGCAAAAGATGTAAAATATTGAAAGTGATTCATTCCATTAAAACTATCACAACACTTTAAAAACACACTCATATTTGCATTTGTACTGCTGCATGGAAAGGTGTACATATATACAAATGGCTACAAAAAGCAGCATCGCATTACTCAAGACATTTATTCATTCTTACTGTGCTTCTTCACTGTTTCGCACACATGCTGGCACTTTCATTGCGGATCGGCACAGACGTCTTTTAACTAATTCTTAATGAATAGAGCTGATGAATCCCCCATTCCTATTGTGTCACCATGACCTTTTCGTCTGCTGAACTGTGAAGTGGACTTGCTGATTTGCAACTCGGTCAAGTTTGAATGGGATATTGAATGACGATGAAAAAATTATGCGAAGTGCCTGAGTGCATCAGGGTCAATGGTACAGTGCATCATGGTTCATCTGGCAAAACTCTTCAGTGTGAGAGAAGCATTGGCCAGCTTTAAATCTGTGATGATAATGCTAAGACGGCATCACTTCGCCAAAGAATGGTGTTCTGCACATGCATGAGACAGGTTTTCCATTGTCCAACCTGGAAGGCTGCGTCGTCTTAGCATACGCATTGCAGATCTAAAGCTGGCTAATATCAATCACATTAGAAAATGGTGTCTCTAAAATCTAGTGCACAGATAGAATTGGGCATCAGAACATCTGGAGATTTGCATGAATATCAGAACTGCAACTCATTACAGACCTGATGGTCAGCTGTGAGGAATTCAAAATCCCTCCTGGGCACGACGTCGCCATAGTTTGCGATCATCTCGTTCAGCCGCTGTGTCGCATCCGTGAGGTCTTCTCGCGCTCTCCTGCAGAGATCGATGAAGGAAATGTCAGTGGCTGTGTCAGCAAACTAGCAGTGCAAACAGCGACTGACAAGGTCAGTCATGTCAAAGAGGTCTACTTCCATTGGCAGATGGATGTATGTTTTACCATAGAAATACTGAAGTAATGGCCATACTTCCAATTTGTCAGCTAATTTTACAGCTCATGCACAATTATCCTAGCATCACTGCGGTTTATTGCAGGGTGGGTAACATGGCCATAGAGATACATTTGAAAAAAGAAATGAAAAATGATCATACATGTAGCTGATTTCCACAAAATCCCTCAATGAAACTGAGAGACCCTAGTATGAAAAAAAAAAAGAAAAAGAATAAAAGAATGCTTCCCCACAACTTTAATTCCAATATCAAGTTTGCCTGCAAATATATCGTCGCTGGGGTGACAAGACCTTGTATCTGCAATTTTGGTGAAAATGACTTTTTTTGATCAATGGTCAAATAATGGCTTAAGTGACGTCCTGTCCAAATTCCAACTGTCTTACTCCAAAGATGAAGCCACCACGGCATGTCAAAGGAAAGGATATCCCATTCGCCACAGTGCTTTCGCCGCCATGTTTTTTGGCTCTCCTGAACATTTGACATTTTGTAGATACGAGGTCTTGTCGCCCCAGCGACGAATATTTAATGTGTAATTATCCTGGCATGACCAACAATCACTGCAGTTAATCCAAAATCACAGTTTCACAGCATGACATTCTTTGCTGTTGTTGTACTATTGTTTATCATTTGCTTGTTTGTTGTTGGGTGGTTCAGAGAATACAATGACATGACTTTACAGCCTGTTACAATGGTAAAGGTAAAATAAACACACACATGAATATGTTAATTCCCAACTCTCTTTCGACACTCCTGCTTAGTTGATGGGCTATTTCAAGGTTCAAGCAGTGCTTCCAAAAATCACAGAAATGAGAAGGAAGAATGAGATAAAGGTAGATAGAGAGAGAGAGAAAAAAAAAACAAGAAGAAAACCCCTGCATGTTCTGCTGAAGATCTCAGCAACAGCTTAAAGAAGAGAGGTTTCTCACTTGAGAGCAATCTTCATCTTGACTGGGTCTTCCTTGGCTTCAGCGGGTGTGGCCTCCTGGTTACCATGGGCCTTCTGATAGTCCTCCTGCTGGTACCGCAGGTCGTTGATGTCAGAGACGAGGAGTTTGCGGGCATCGCACTCATCGCGGTACATCTGGTACGTCTCCCCAATCTTCTCTTGGAGCTGCAAAAGAACGGAAGGGACATGAAAAAATATCACTCATGAATAATCATACCTACCAACTGTCATCAGACACAAATTTAATTGAAAAAGTAGGGGGGGGGGCAAGAATTTTCAGAATCCTTTGCATCCTCTCAAAGATGTGAAGCCATGGATAAACTTTGTGGGCATCGCATCATCATCTTTGATTGCAGCCATTGTCGGAACATAGTTCTTGCGGAATGGGTAATTGCGGTACAAATGCATGGCTTCCCATTCTACTCCCATGTTCAATAGACAAACAGGGTAAAAGGAACATTTTCATCTTTCATCGTCCAACAAGATGACAGTGCACAAACTGAGGAAGGAGAAAGAAATTGCTCACCATGACACTCCCGATGCAAAATCAACCCTCCAAAACCACCTGGAACAGTGTCAATTCAATCTTCTTTTTTTCCTTTTCTAATGGCAAACAATAATGGTAAATGATAATTCAAATATTGATATAATGACAATGGCACTACTCAAGAAGATTATAATCTCTATCAAACCTTTTCAATCTGCATCTGAAGGGAGATTTTGTCTTGCTTCATGGCATCAATGCGTTGCAAGAGGGCAATCTTTTCATCCTTGAGGTCTCGCATCTCTTGCCGCTCGTCTTCCCGCATCGCCATCACCTTCTGGTCACATTGCTCGGACACCGTCACCAACATGGACTAATTTCAAAGAAAAAAGGACGAGGCAAGAAGAAAAAAAAGGGATAAACTTTCATATCCCATGTGGTTCCTATTTTTGTTAAAGTCTTTGGTCTCTAACAAATTCTCAATGATAATCAAGGGCCCATAAGCTCATGTAGCTTTATAATTTATCACTGTATCCATCCTTTCAATCACACAATGTATCTATCAGCAAATGTGCTAAGATACACAGACATGAAATACATGAAATTGTGGACAGACTGATTTTGCTACAACACGCATTTCTCATAGACACCTGCCCGAGCATACTCAGGACTCGTCCTCAATGGGTAAAATGTTCCCTCCATAGTCTGATTCATCATCACTAGGAGGCCTTTATGGGTGTTCACTGTGTATTAGAATCATGATCATCAACACTCATTAACCCCTACATGCAGAACATATTGCCTTCACCTTGCTGCTTTAACTGAGATTAACTTTCTCTTTGAGGTACCTTGCTCCTTTCCTTCTTAAATATTTGATGTGAGAAAGTTACCTTTAAGGGTTCCAGCTCCCTAATCTTCTCCCTCTGGTGTGACAGCATGACCTCATACTCATTCTTGATGGCAGAGAAGAGGGGTTTGTAGGCCTTGAAGTCTTCTATCAGGTACTCAAACACTTCCCTGTATGCCTGGTGTGGTGACAATGTGAAAATGAGCATTGGAGAGAAGTCCAGTACTGGAAATAGTGAAATCATGCGTAAACTCACACACACACAGCAACACCCGTACACTTTCGAATTGAAGTATTTCAAGCAAACACTGCATTATGGGTAAGGCCTACCTAGCTGGGAAAGCACGCAGTAAAGATTACGATGGAGATTTCCAGTTACAGAGCATATTCCTCAAAACTACATCAACATGTGCAATTGCTGGTACTTCAACAACGCGTAACGCTTCGAACAGCATAGCTCCACCATATTCATGTTCGGGTGTGCATCTGAAGTACATTTCAAGGCAAAGAACTCATTATGCACTTTACGCTTAAATAACCTTTGTCTGAGAGAATGCGTACAATTAAGCACAGGCTCCCTCGTACATGAGTTCCTACCTGGAGCCTTGTCTCACTGGGACCGCCTCTTCCCCCGTCTACATTCCTCAGCTCTTTCTTGAGGAACACCTCCAGCTGCTCGAGGAACTTTGGCTTGGGCACCATGGACTGGTGGGGTCCTCCGTCGTCCCCTCCCAGGCCCCGCTGGCGCTGGGAGGACGCCGAGGGAAGAGAGGGCCTCGCTGCTGCTTGGGCCGTGGCATGGGCCGGCCATGTGTCAAGACTACCTGCCTTGGTATCCACGAATGGCTGCATTGAGAAAGAAAACATTAATAAGTTTGACATCACAGAAATTGACAGTGTAATCCAAGTCTGCTTTAGACAATGTAAGCACAGTTACAAGCACAATGCAGTCTTGTTAAGGCTTGCCAGAATAATATGAAGACTGTTGTGACAGTCTGTATACAGAATGGTAGTTGGGCCAGTGCTTGAGTGTAGCATGCTCTAATGGACACTGTCTAGATGGTTGTGTCCATGATACAAAGAGATATCCCAATGCTTACATACTCAAGTCAAGCCAACAATATTAACATTGTTTATCACTCACTGAAATGTTAAAAAAATACAAATATTCATCGTTTATATAAAATGTTCATAATGCATTCCTCACGTTTAAAATATTTTTTTTTAAATGGAAATCAAAGACTACCATGTACAAATTTTAGCAGGACTTCAGCTACAATCAGAATTAGATTTAAATGGAAGAAAGACAGAAAAAATTCCTGACTGAAATGTCTTTGATGTTTTACCATAGATAGTCACATACCTTCAGTGCTTGGGGTTCTGGCAGTCTGTGTACAGCTCCATCTCCTACACTGCTGAGTTGATAGCTTGGGCCATGGAGTCCCACAAAGTTCTTACCGGCTCGTGGTGATATTACCGAATTAACATTTGCTGGTGGAGGTGGACTGGAGAGAGAGAGAGAGAGAGAGAGAGAGAGAGAGAGAGAGTGAGTGTGTGTGTGTGTGTGTGTGTGTGTGTGTGTGTGTGTGTGAATGAGAGAAAGGGGAAAAAATCAGGTCAAAACAAGCAGGGCTTGTTCACTGGTTTCTAGTCTTGTAATTTAAAGGTGCATGGTCCCGGTGTTTTAGTCAAATGCATATGCGGGAGCACGGCGCAAGTTTCCTATCATAGAGACCTACGCTATCGACTCCTCTTTAGCGCTTACGCTGTGGCCCACTTCCCCGAGTCCGAACAAGTCCGATTCACTGTAGTCAGTGGTCCGATCACAGTTCGGCTCATGATTCGGCTGAGGGGGATGACAGCTTCAGCAAACTTCTTTTTTGATGTCATAATAAGAAGCACATATGCACGCACCCTGGCATTACTACAGACTGCGCGATGCGCAGAGAAGACAACGAAGGCAACGTTACTTAGCAACACCTACGCACTTTACTCTTGATGACAGCTCAACTTCGGTAATCTTCGTATCAATGCTAACGGTGATCGGCAGTATCATCAACAGCGCCCTCTACACTACCGGGACTATGCACCTTTAAAAGTACAAGCAAGCCTTGAAACTCTGGTCTATAATCATGAAATATGTCACCATGCATCATCATCATCATCATCATTATACAGAGTATTAGGTGGTCCCGTCAAGACTTTCGGTCGTTCCTTCATGTAGTAGCCTCTACTTGATTCTCATAGTGAGTGTATGAGTGTGTGTGATGTGGTGGGTGAACGGACGAATACATTCCTTAGAGAAGAGATTGGTGTAGGGAGGATCTACTCTCTGGCTGAAAGTATTTTCTTCTCAGAGCTATGTTCGATCTGTCAGTAAAACTTCTAGTGATGTCCTCTAACGTTAGTATGGTAAGGCCAAGGGTCGTATCGGCAGAGTACCTTAACACCGGCACCTTGCGTATCATGGCTGTTAGCGTATAGAAGGAAAAGGTATGCATGAGATTAAGCACCATAAGCTATGAAAATAACAAACAAACTATCAAACTATCAAACTAAACATGGTTAAATTACACATCTGCTAAGTGAATTACGAACATGACGAATGACAGTGAAATTCACGTGTTACTAAACTATTACCTATATAAGAGAAAGGGGAAAAAAAGGATCCCACGCACTGATGGCATTTGAAACTTAAAAAACTTTCGAAAACTTTTGACTTCGAAATTTAAGGTTGACTAAAAATTATGGAATGCCACTGATTTCCCTGTTCAATTTCATTAGCCTAATCACCACCCACTTCAAATCAGGTCTAACAATTAGGTCTATATCGTTAATGGTTACCAATACAAATGGTTACAGAATACTGAATAGATCACCTCATTCCATTGACAATTAATGTTATCGTGTAGTACCAATGGCTACAAGAAAAAGTCTCCAAAATCTTCATTTTCATTAGAACGTTGAGCAACACTGAAGAACACACACAGCATACCATAATAATTAATTTTAGGTACGCGAAACACCCCCTGGGTGTCTGTACAGCGTGTACATAAGACGTATTTCATACACACATTCAGTGCAGTGCCCACGAACCCGAGATGTGTCAGCGCAACGTGAATCAATACTACGCCGAACCTATCGGCGTGGATGTCCATACCAAGACGGTGTAAACAGCCTTGCTCTGTGTGCGGCATAGCTAAACGTAATTCATCACGACGAACATATTGGAAACTACGTTCTTACCTCGACCTCTGGATGGGGGGTAGCTTCGCCAAAGCCTTCGCTGACATAATTACTTTACCGTCGTGAATCCATATACATCAACGAATGTCGTCCATAAACTTACTTCTGGGTTCAAAAAGTAAACAACGATCGTATTTTGTTCGTAGATTCTGGCAGCAGGTAGCCTCACGCACGACTTTAAACGATTCGGGTAGCACACCCCAATACCCGTTGTTATGGCAGCATGTACACAGTCATGCCGCAACCCTTCCAGGCCTTGAAGGTATTGATCAATTTTCGTCCTTTTAAAAAATGAAAACATGTAAGAATCATATTTGAAGCATAAACATATGTACTGATGTGAAATTATATCTTTATATTGCAAATACATGGATTTTCAGTCTGTAAAATATCGATCACGAAAATATTGACCCCCGCTTGAAAGGAGCAGCTTCATTGGTGCATTGCGAAGGTACAAAAAGTTTTAGCCAATAGCTGATAGCGATGCATATGACCCTCGGTCATATTTTTTGTAAGAGATCACCCCATCTCTCACATCTATTCTGACTAAATACTCATCGTTTTTGTACCCATAATCTCATTCCCTTTTATTACCCAACTAACTTTACAGTTTACTTTCGACGATGAGAAGAGATGTGCTTTGACTAGATAAAGAAATATATTTTTTCCTGAGGTCGGATGAATGACACTACCATACAACTTGTCATGTTGGCCTTTGTCCTCACTTCCTGATAATAGGGAAGAGAAGAGCGATATGCCCACCCAGTAGAACAGATACGTCATGCATACTAGGCTTGTGCAACAGGCGTTTGGGGATGAATTATGACAACGTTTGACACTCGCTGGGTGTTACCGCGGTCAAAATGGTCATATTTTGTCAATACACGGTTTGACACTTTATTTCATCAGCGTGGTAGATAAGCGGACTGATGCACATTTAAGATATATTCATTGAAGTGTCGCTAACACGCATATCACCAATAATAAACAAACGAACTAGCTATCGAACGAAGAAGAAGACGACGACGACGAAGAAGAAGAAGTATAAAAGGAGCAGAATAAAATGAGTAAAATAGTTATTGAGTGCGATGCATTGGATGAATAACATTAGCGTTAAAACTATGACAATTATCAGGGGCCGCGGAACCGGGAGGCCCCCCCCCCCCCCCCCCCCCCCCCCCCCCACACACACACATATACTTTTGGCTTGTTAAAAAAAAAACGGGAAAAAATCGGGGAAAAAATCACAAGATTCCGCACTCAGATTCTTCCTGTCTACGCGGGGGGTCTTAACCTTGGCAACCCCCTCCGGTCCCGCAGCCCCCATCCCCCCCCCCCCCCCACACACACACACAAACACACTGAAAAAGTTCCGCAGCTCCTGATTATTAGGATGATGAACTAAGAACGTTGATTGCAACTTATACAATGAACTTGTGACTAATTATGCGTTACATGGATCAAGGATTATTTTATCCCGCTGTAGCCGTGTGCCACCCCCCCCCCCCCACCCCACAGGTGGTCATCTGTACAGCATACGCGTTCCCGATTTTTTCCTAAAAGGGATGTACTTTAGGGGGCCAATTTGGGGAAATCATCCCGAAAATCGTTGGAATAGGCTTTATTTTAATATTTTATTCATTTATGTATTCATTTCCAGTTTTATTTAATCAGTGTAGCCTTGTCAGTTACAAAACTACTTTCAATGAGGGCTCTGCTGAAGGGTAAAAACACACAAAATACAATACAGATAAAATTGCAACTCACAAAACATGGATTCAAAACATAATTACACATTGATAACAATAAAGTTAAAAGGTCTTTAAACATAATAAATAATACATAATTAAAATATACACGCTCTATAAGATTATTGCATATAAGTAGAATAAAACAGTATGCACGTTAAAAGACAATGCACAATAAATAAACTGATATTATCTGATTTCTTGCTCCAAAAATTACTCCAATCATCAATTATACGAATTATATTAGCTGTAAATGTGCGGAGTACGAAGAAAAAACTGAAAGAATGAGTAGAAGAAGAAAAAGAATACGTAGAAAAGGAGAAGAAGAAGAAGAATGAGGAGGAAGAAGAAGGAAGAGGAAAGGGCAGTTGAAGAAAAGAATGAGATAAAGGAAGGAGGGGCAAAGAAGGGAAGGCACTCATAAAGTATACTTTAAACGGCCTAATTAAATCAATAAGCGTAGACCAACAAATAATGCTATAAAACTAAGAAACAAAACACATAGATCAGTGCACAATAATGTTATGTACTTTACAAATCAGGGATGGCAGGGCCGCCGTGCGTCCTCTCATTGATGCTCGGAATGCATCAGTGGGTGAATTTAATTGTCTTTGCTCATGGTCTGAGGTTATTTTTCACCGAGATATCATGAATAGAATATATGGGTAGTTTTATTTTTTTTCGAACAATCCTGAAATAGGGTCCCGAATAGGGTTAGTTTCGAAATAGGTGTATAGTGCAGCTGCTTGGCGTTCGCTCCGATTCTCCCAACTATACTTATTAACCTACAGTTTTACAAGTTTTAAAGCTTTTATGTAGGTCCCATCATATTTCTATACATGTGACATCTTCATACGATATGACCATGTACATTTGTGTCAAGTATATATATTTTTTTCCGAGTCTTCTTCTCCAATCAAAAGACATGATTGTATATACATTGTATTTTGTATTCTTGTTTTATTGTCAATATTTTTGTAATCATTGAGAAAATGGAAATATGAAATGAATTTGAACTGAAATACTCATGCATGTTTGCTGCAAATATTAACATGCTCGGTTGGCCTTCTTTAGGACATTTTCACCACATGCGCTGCATGTAGCACCTATACGCCACCCACGCTGCTCTTTGACTGAATCTCTTCCCCAAACCTGTGTAATCAATTAACGTTCTTAGTTTATCGTTCATTTTCCAGCTTCCCTTCCAAAAGCCAGTGAAAGGGGAATATTCTGATGGCGTCCCTTCGAAAAGCCCGTGATAGGGGATTAAAAGCCTATAGCCAATTTACATATTAACGGAGTTGTCTCAAAGAATCTGGAACAAGCATGTTGTATATCCATAACTGAATACGTGTATACATGGTTGACCTCGGGGGGGGGGGGGGGGGGGAGGGATGGGACCGTATATGCATCCACATTCCGTTTGAATCATTTTTTTTTCTTTGATGGAAATAAATAAACTATTGAATTGAATTTAATTTAATTTAATTGAATTACTTAGAATAAAGCATTGGGAATAGCATAGATGACTCAATCTGCTCGGACCCGTGAATGGTCACAAATATAACCCTAACAAAAAGTGTTGCCAGACCAATATCAAGATATCATTGTGGCCAAGTCTCCGCGGCTTTGCCGCAACTAGAAGGAGACGTCGCGGAGACGTCTCTCCAACTAGATGAGACTGGAAAGAGACTCTGAAAAAAAAATGCAACTCCACGGAGACTTGGCTGCATTCCAGGAGAAGCCGAGGAGACGTCTCGGAGACGTTTCCGCGACGTCTCGGTGACAGGGGAGACTCGAGTCGCCACCATGCAGGTCGCCAACAAGTCTCCAATGAGATACCATGACGTGTTATACGTGCAAGACTTGCTGCTGTGCAAGAGCTGCAAAGTAATATGCTGCCCTCTAACGGCCTGAGTTTATCAATACAATTGTACTGATATCTTACTAAACAGCATCTTGGGGAACAGGAATAGTGCTGTATTGAACTTAAAGAAACAAAACAAAACAATAACAACGACAAAAATAACAAACAGGACAACGTTCATGGTTACCCCGTGTTTGTTTATGCTCTTAGCCCATTATGGCTTCACATCATTCTGTGCAATATGAATACTTCACTTCACTTCTTCACTTTGTCTCCGTCTAATATATAGGGCCTACAAATTAAATTTGTTAAGATCGCAACTGCTGATCTGTAAATTAACAAACATGTCGGAAAAAAGGGACCAGTATAGGACTCGAACCTGTCATCTACAACTTTCCGGGCAACGGTTCCCTTTTTTCCGACATGTTTGTTAATTTATAGATCAGCAGTTGCGATCTTAAAACAAATTTAATTTGAAGAGGGAGACAAAGTGAAGAAACTCGCACCTGAACCTTCACCTCTCTAAATGATATCTTTCTTTCATGAATACTTTGGTTAGGATGAGTGGTATAAAGAATTATTGCTTTTTCAGTAGAAATAATTTTACATTACATTAATTTTAACTAATTTGGAAGAGAGTTGAAGTTTCATAAACAAAGGCTCCTTGTGCAGGTTTTGAAGCATTTGCCATGTGATATTTGCACATCATCCTTAGTCATGGTGGGAAAAGAAATCTCAGGGTGACAAGATGGGGCTTGGATGAGATGGGGCTATTATGATAAAGAAAAATTTATTGCAAGAAATAATCATAAGTTGCAAGTGTTTCAGAAAAAAATTATGTCTGTTTAGACACCTGTTTACTTGATATGTATTACTATGATGGTTTGCATGAGTCACGATATTTTATTGGTTGTTTTGCTTTTCAAAGTATTGTATTTGAAATATTATGATGTTATTTGAAATATTATGATGTATTGCGTATACAGATGAATATATGTCTGATGTAGAATAATAAATATCCCAGTGGGGGAAAAAAAGAAGATGGGGCTTGGACTGGACATATCCACTGCAGGAAATGATAGAGACTGTACCTATACATACAATACAATACAATACAATACAATACAATACAATACAGCACAATACTATACAATACAATTCAATACACTATACACTACACTACAATACAACACAATACAATACAATACAGCACAATACTATACAATACAATTCAATACACTATACACTACAATAAAATACAATACAATACATTGCAATATAACAATGCAATACAATACAAAAGTATACAATATAATAATTACAAATTCATAACTTTTGAATCGATTATCTGATTTTCCTCAAACTATCGCTGATATTATGTTCTACTTATGATGTTGTTTTCCCTTAATCCTGTTGCCTTTGGCTTCCCTTTCAATTGACAGTACTGAACAATATCATTATATCTATTTGCTAATATGTATAGTATAGATAAAAAACAATTTATTTATACAAAGTGTATAGGCCTATGTCATAACAAAATATCGTCCCCACAATCAGGGAGGTGAGACGATCACCTCCCTGCTACAATGCACTCTACGTTAGGAAGGGAAAAGACAAAAGAAAGAGGGCAATTTGATCGTAAGCACTTTAATAAACTGGGGATTAATGATATGTATTAAATGAGTTAGTCAAATACCGGTTAGTGATTGGCTAAACACAGTCATGTGATGGAGGCACATTGGTTATGTTCGCCCATGGGCAGAACATTTTTGTAATGTTCTCCCATGGGAAAACATTTTCACGTAACAAATGACACACGATATCAAACGATTGAACGATCAAATTTTTCACGCAGTCGATGGGATAAATTTGCCTATTCCATTCAATGTGAAAAAGCAGATTTGACTAACCCATATAATATAACAATTGATGACTTTTGTTGTCGGGAACATGTACCAAACGTTCCACCCTCAGGGTTTGAAATGCTATTTTGGGAGGCTATAACTATAAGTCCCTCGACTTCGTCTCGGGACTTATAACTTCCCTCAATAGCATTTCAAACCCTTAAGGTGGAACATTCGGTATGTTCCCTCCCCCGCCAGTCACCATCTATATAATATACTCGGCTCGACATTAGCGGTGCATGGCCCCGTGGCTTGGGGCCGCTAAAATTGATGTCGGGCCGCCAAAATAATATAAAAAAAGAGGCTTGGTGGCCCGATCGGGCAGCTATGATTCAAAATAAAGTTTATGTTTCCTTTTATTTTGGGCCACTACACTTCTTCTTCGGACCACCAGAGGAAAAAAAAAAGTGAGTGTTGAGCATTGATACATACATATATATATAGATAGATAAATATATATATATATATATATATATATTTGAATATATATACATATAGAAATATCAATATGCCCGTAAAACATTTTTGTGTCATTTTGAATGGTTGAGAAGATAAATAGTTTAATTTCTCCCGCCATGTTACTTATTAATAAACAATCAAGTCGATAAACGTGATCGACCTTGTCATGCATTATCTCACGACTTTCTGAGCGCAATAAACCCAATACAGTCAAACCTGCATTAGCGGCCACCTGTATAACTAGGAGCCCTATAGAGTTGAGAACCAATGCACACGTATTGAACTCTTTCGTGTGTATGTGATATGATAAAACGACTAACAACTAGACTACGCTCAATTCCATAGAAAGCATGCAAAACCGATGACGTACGTGCTGTGCTGTGTGGCCCGTACTAATTAATATCCACAAACAGATCAAGTGACGACGAAAATGGCGACGAATAGTGGTGAACGGAGCTGTTCGGCAATCAACCAAAACACTGAAAATTCTGACCCGTCTGACAGATTGAGGCGACTTTATCCAGCAGTTAATGAAGACGAGACTCCTCTACCTCGAACATGGAATCCTAGAACAAAATCAACCTTCATCGGGCTGTCACAGCACAATCTTCGTCTGCACTATAAAGGTAGGCGCAGAGAATGCAGTCAAAACATCGTTGATGATTCACCGCACTGCAGCTAACATGTTAGTATGTAGTTGCCCGCTCCTCATCAGAGTGCACACGACATAGCAGAGGTCTATCAACAAAAAATTCGCACAGGCAGCCGGCCTATGCACTGCGTATTCAAGTGCAGGTTTCTTGGTTGGCCGTCTCTGATAATTCGCTCTTGGTAGTTACTCGGCCAAAGCAATCAAGCTGGAAAGACACATGACTGAATGCTTTGTTTGTAGATTTATAAATCTGTTGTTGACAAGAAAAAAAAGAAAGAAAAGAAAAAAGATCCTACAAATCCTGAAAGATTCTCGTCCAACATGGTATTGGTACACAAACACATGACTCACAAGAAAAAAGTTTTCATGACATCATCATTAGGTTCTACATGTAGAACTAAGTAGGTTTAGCGACATATCCCCAAACTATGTTAAATTGTGGCAAGTAAATTGCAGTAATACAGTTTTGGACCCCCATTTGTTTCATATATTTTCATCTTTGACGAGAGATTATCTAGGCTAGAGGCTTTCTACTTTTCACTTTGAAAAGAAAAAAAAAAATAGATTGGGTTCTAACGTTAGTGTCATAGTGAATTGCCATGCCTTGAGACTGTAGCTTTGTAAATTTGAGGGGGGAATTTTGTGTGATTAGCAGTCCCTCAAATGATTGGATTTAAACAAACATACATAAAAAAAACAGCTGTCATTACAAATGAAGTGTACAAGTAAGTGGTCATCCATAATATAAAACTGTGTATTGCATGTTGATTGGCATGTTGAAATTAAAACTCTGTTTTACAGTGTGGATCCTCTTTCTTTCTCTTTTCTTTAAAGCTAATTTTCAGAGCTACAATTTCAATGAATGATGCAGTTTATTTTTTTTCAATCAGACTGATATCCATGCACCTAAGTTATTCGAAACTATATAAACTTGGGTGACCCGCACCTCGTCATAGCTAATGTTTGCGCATATTTGAATCACATTTCGCCACTGAAATTCTTTGAAATCCAACTCACATACAGGAAAAATGCTGAAAATTCCACTGGAATCACAAGTTCACTGATCAATATCGAAAATTTGCAGCTATCGTCGTCAAACGCGAATGATGCGGAATGGTTGTGCGCTAAGGAAGGGGCCTGCAACTCGTCACCAGCGCTCCCATAGACTTAGCACGTAAAAGACGTGTGCGGGTGACCGTGATGCTCCCATAGACATACACGTAAAAGAGGCGTATGGGTGACAGTGATGATACTTATAACATGTATTCCTATTAAAATTTCAGATTTTTGCGAAAAACTGTTCGGTTTTCACCTC
Source organism: Diadema antillarum (assembly GCF_040938485.1). NCBI lineage: Eukaryota > Metazoa > Echinodermata > Echinoidea > Diadematoida > Diadematidae > Diadema > Diadema antillarum. The sequence continues at coordinate 405,855 of NW_027271244.1, read as the reverse complement.
AATTTGCTTGGTTTTGGTAGCCCTGCCAAGTTTGAAGCGTACTGAACATAGTCCCATCCATGCATTTTTGTTTAGTGCGCTTAAAACAGTTTTAAGCGGGGTGACGGTATTCGGGCCCCTGACGAGGTGCGGGCACCTCACTATACAGTGTATTTGTATATCGGTTGTTTCAAATCACTGTAAGTAAATTTTTACTTGAATACTTCATACTTGTTGACTCATTTACTTTGCACTTGGTTAAATTTGTAGGATCAGAAAACATGAGATGTTACACCTGAAAATCTCAACCCTTTGTTCATTGGTGTAAGCCTGTAGGACTTTTTCGATAATAACACCCTCCTGTCATTTTTAAATCTTTTTTCTATCTTTTCCTTTCTCATGTTTTCCTCTCTCTCTTTATAGCTTACCTTTCTGATTCCATATGCTACTGTTCATGCTTATAGCCCCACATATAGTCTTTGTTACCTTCCTCCCACAAAAGATTTGGCTTTAGAATCACCTTAAATTGTTCTGAATAAAAGATTTTGCAGTCACTGTAATTTGCCCAGTAGTATGTTACACGAATTTCCCCATAATGGAACTGCAAAAAGCAACCTTGTTCAATGTACCAAGGTATGTAGTGCAGAGTTTAGAATTTGGCAAATGGTATGAATGATACCCTTTTCCCTCCAATAAGTGCAAATAGAACAATTGTACTTTTTAGAATATTGTGGGTTTTTTTTTTTCACAACTACAAAATCCAAAACAGCGTTGGTCCACAACCTATTCACTAATATGTAATTAGTGCAGCACTCAGTGTACAAAGTGTGTACATGCCAAAAAACATTTGTATGAAGGGATTGATTTTTCCAGCACCAAGCTTGAGCTATTAAATGCAGTTGCACAGAAGTTTATTTCTGAAGATCAGGAGTTATACAGTGTACTGTCACAAAGAATCAGTAGACCAAAAAAGCACTCTTTTTTAGCAAAAACCTTTCAGTGTATTTACAAAGCAGATATTATACTGTGGCATTCAGTGTGTTTATATTTGCTCATAGAGGGATGAGAAAAAAAGAAGTATTTTTCTGTTGTTGAAGCCTTCTATTGTAGATACCACGATTTTTCTCTTTATTTTTTGTACTATAAATGCTTAAGTTGAGTGTGATGACATGCAGTTCACATATGAATTACCTGTACCTGTGACATGTTTGATCAGAGAACAACATTTTTTATATATTTTTTTTATTAGTCAAGACAGATAGAAGAAGAAAGATTAATGTTAGTTTTTACAGAATATTACACATATATGCTCAGTGCATTTACAATGTATACATGTACATGTAATGTGAAGAATTCACTGAGCAAAGGTTATATCTTCAAATTATCAGTTTGTATTCTGAGTTGAGTCTGGCGAAGGTTTTTTTTTTTAAATCTGTGAAATTGTGTGTACAATATGTACTACGTATGTATATTTAGACTTTCCATATAAGGCCAAGTAAAAAAAGAAACCAGTTTCTCGTCCTCGCGCACATCGATTTTGGCCGCCGCATCGATTTTTTTACTATTTGCTATTTTCAAAATGGCACTGAAAATACCAAGAAATTCATAATTCTCGTCCCAGTCCGCTCCCCGCCCACATCGATTTTCAGTTGCCGCATCAACTTTTTTGATATTTACTATTTTTTCGGCCGCCGAAAAAAAAAAAGATCGACAATTCACCTACCAATCGTGACGTCTCATTTCTAATTTTTACGCCTTGCGTCCTCTACTTAGCTGTAGACTGCAGTACAGCTGCAATGTAGCTTCTGTGTGTAGTGCGTATGTAATAACCAAAGACGCTTAACTAATAAGACACGAAAGTGCGCGCTAATCCTGTACAAAACAAATGGACAGCGCGCGGTCCTCATGCGTATACGCACATCACCTGAGACGCGCTGTCTTGACACTTGATAAACAACAGCAGAGGCTTTAGGGACAGCGCGTCTCAGGTTTGAAAGTTTGAAAGTTTGAAAGTTTATTTACTCACAACCCAAACTCTGGGTATCGGAGTCCAATGAAAAACATATAGCACATTATAATATCAATAAATAATAATTGCAAATAACTCTGAAAAGTGTACAAAACAACTATAACAAACAAAATAAGAATGAAATGCGATTGATGAAAAGAAAAAAAATGTACAGAAATATACAATATATACACGATATATGGTGGAAAAAACAAAGAAAGGGAAATATGACGAGAGAGAGAGAGAGAGAGAGAGAGAGAGGTGATATGTGTCCTTGCCTGAGACGCGCTGTCTTTGAAGATGTTGTTGTTTATCAAGCGCCTTTGATTGTGAGATCATGTTGTTGCCAAATTTTTACCTCCACGAAATAATCCTTATTACTTTAAAATCTCGTTCTTCAAAATAATCCCCTTAATCGATAAAAAGCTACGACTATAATTTTTAAATCTTTTTAAGATAATAAAAATACCACTGTCTTTGGAAATGAATGGTGTTTCTAGGTGTACTGAGTTTGTACTTAGCTCTCTTTTGTATCGTCATGTAGGGTAGCCATTTTGTGTCCATTGTTATCGCGCGCCTTCGTATCTTGTTATCTCTACTATCTTTGGTAATAACGCATGCATTTCACACTGCGAGCTCGGCAGATCGGCAAGAAGGAATGACCCACAAAGCAGTCGAACTGCACTGTAGTTGGATGGGCGGCGCGGCGGGCCGGCCTAATGGGCTGTGATGTACAGCGCACTCGGTATGTCGTGAACACGATAGCGGCAACATTTTTGCGAACAATCGCTGATATTCCATGCATATTTCGCGCGTTGTTCGTAGTTTTCCCCGTTTCTGATATTTTAAGCGGATGAATTGTACTGTACAAATGCTTGTGAAGATTGTACGGTATCGAGTTTGTATACATTTTCATGTCATTGTGACTATGTGCATGTGTGTGCAGTGTCGGAAGGTACGGTGCCAGCAGGGAGGTCCACACCTCCCTGGTGCCAGTGCAGTGGCCGTGCCGCACCGTATATCGATCGGCAAAGTGTGCGTGTTTTGTAGCTGTCCAGGGTCCCCATCCCCCGGTCTGTCACGGCGATACATTCTATTTTGAAGAGAAAATGAATGCGCTTTTCCAGCAAATGTAGAATTATTAAATGGGTGTATCTACAAAATAAATAACTTTTCAACGGATTCTGGTTTGTCTCGTATTTCTGCGGGATACTTTTCTTCACGATGTAAATTCACGGACACAGCCGTGAGTGGTATCATCTGTAGTGTGTACTGTTATACAATCATTCATCATCCAAATAATGAGTGATTATCAAATGTCTTTTTAGAACATGAAGAAACATCTTTAAACGTTTAATGCTAGAATGCCATATCAGTATCATTTTGACATCCATCTGCAATTGTACAAGCCAGTTTCCAGTTGAATGTGCTACAATTGTACTGTGAAGAACTGCATGCAGATATACATACCAGCTGTGTGGACACAAAAAGTCACAAACACCAATAAATAAAGCAGTGTTTTGAATATCATGGAATTTATTTCAGTCGTACATTTGTTGAAAGACATGCTTTATACCTGTTTCAATTAATAGCACAATACATCAGAGTTGCAAGTACACTGGTATCAGAAAAGCCATTACCGGTACAACACTAAATACCAATATTAAGATGGTCATTTTCCCTTGACATCTGTAGTGGAAAGAAAAAGCAAATGTATTTCTGCATGCATGAAGTTTCATTTCAAGTATGGCACATATATCTATTTGTTTGAAAATGCACAGAGTGCAGGCAAGACATACACTTGGGACCTGGTCTCATAACACAGCTACCAGAGTGATATTTCATTTCATAAATTGAATATAGAAAATTGTAAAGCCCTCTCTCGTTACCTTTCTCAGAATTACCGGACGAGAAACACATATTACTTTCATTTTGACGATCCTTGAAAAAATAGTAAGATATCAAATAGTAAGGACCTCCCTCATCGCCTTGCTCAAAAAACCCGGACGAGAAACTACTTTCTTCTTTTACTTGGCCTAACAAAGAAAATAAGGGATTTTAGTAGTCTGTGATCAAGGCCATTTGTTGTAGATAGCAGCAGCTTGATTTTTGTACCTCGAGAAGAAAAAATATCAGGTAGTATAAACAGAGAGTAGTTAGTCTAATGTTGTTCAAGGCATGATATAGTTTTGGTTGGAAGGGGCTTCAGGTGTTCAGCTTGTTTTGAGAGATAATGAGAAACCTACAAAGTTGTGTTAAAAGATATGAAAGAGCCTACAATTCTCAGAAGAGTTCAAAGTTTGTTAAATGAAAAATTGGTTTTGAAACAGCAGAGATATCCAGAACAAAGCAATCCTAATAAAAGGTGGGGCCCGCATTTTATTAGGATTGCTTCGTTTTACTTTGTGTGTGGATATCTTTGCCATTTCAAAATTGATTTTCGTCAAATAAACTTTGAAACCCTTTTATGAGTTGTATGTTCTTTCAAAGTTTATTGAGGGCTTTTTACACTTGTGTTTCTTAACCCCGGACTTTCTCTGACCCAGGACTATCGTTAGTCCCGTACCAATTTTTTCAGCTTTTTACACTCGCCAATTAGTCCCGTACTATCTCTTGTCCGGGGCTAAGGAGAAAACTGACCTTTTTACACTCGTATTTCTTAGCCCCGGACTTTCCAAACCACATGAATATTCATAATTACGCTGTGTACTGTACACGTACACGCACGCACCGGCAGCACTTGATTACCTCGTTTCTGATTGGTCAGTGAGGGTCGGACTTCGTCTCCGTCGCTTAGCCCAGGATTATTTTTTCGTTCTGTTTACACTCACTTGCTTGGCACCGCAATTGCGGTGCTAACCCCTGCTATTTTGCAGGGCCAGATAGTACCTTACTATCGGTGGGGCTAGCCCACTTTGGCAAAAACGAGTGTAAACAGAAAGTGGGCTAAGGATAGTCCCGTACCAACGGTGGGGCTAAGGCCCCCCCTTAGCCCCACCGTTGGTCCGGGGCTAAGCAAAAATTTACAAGTGTAAAAAGCCCTTAAGTGGTTTTGTAAATATCTCACAATCTCAACCAAAACTATAGTATCCCTTTAACTTTCTGTGAAATCTTGTCCTGGTTCCACTGGCTTCCTCCATCAAAAAATTTTTTTTAAAGAGTGGTTTGGTGAGGTAAGTCTTTTCTTTATGCAGCCATTTTCCTTTATAAAACTTTTTGGTGCTCTTATCTCCTGTATAGTTTGATGAAATTTTGTATGTTGATACCAATGGCAATGATAAATTATCTGAGAGCTGGCCAGTGGTCTTAAGAAACTCAGCAAGAAAACTCTTACCTGTGTTTGCTCTCTAAAATGATATTATTAAAGTCATCAAAAACAACAAACAAACAAACAAACAAACAAACAAACAAACTGTAAAGTGTAAGTGAGACTTTCCTTTCGAACCTAAATGTTTGCATAGCAGTCCAGGGCTATGTAGGAAACAAAAACAAAACAAAAACCAAAAATATGTAGGACAAGGTCATATAGTTACTGCACTTGTGGAACAAGTGTAGTGACAAACTATATATATATGCTTATTTTACAGTAATATGAATTTCTGTGATAAAAATCAATGCAGACAATTTAGCCTACAGAATAGGACACCAATGATGTGTTAGCAAACATATCATCATGATGAGGCTGAAGGCTCTGTATCAAGTTCTGTGCACACAGGCAACCCTCCCACAGTGCATTCATACAGATGCCCACAGTTTGGTACGTGTCCCAGCACTGTACCTTACATGTACTAGGGTAACAGTGAACCCTACAAAGAATGTGGCGTATGGTGTTTGTGTATACTGTGTGTGTGTTGAGACTGTTTGTGTATATGCGTGCAATGTGGTGAGTTTTGCAAGCAGGAGGGGGAGATATGGGAACAATATGAGGAGTATTCGATGTGCTGCAGGCAGGGGAGGATGCATGCCTCGTTGTGTGACGTTCCAAGTGACATTTTTAGATGATGGAAGGAAACGGTCATTGATTGCTTGGCCTTCTTGGTATTTCTGTCATCTTTCGAGGAATGCCACTTCCATTGCCAGTGGAAGTGTCATTGACACTAGGGTGACACTGTCATGAATTATCTCAGATTGCAATATGTGAATATGATATGCAGTTTATCATATAGAGTTGTAGACTTGGGACTTGTAGAAGGTGCTTCTAAGATGTATGGCACAGTTTTTTGATATTTCTATGCATGCCATAAAGAGTGGTACACTTTGTATTTAAAGCCAGCTGGAGGTTCCAATTTGCGCATGAGCAGAAAAAAGTAATTTGTTCCAGCAGGGCATGTTGATTTTAATGATAATGATGATGATGATGATGATGATAATAATAATAATAATAATAATAATAATAATAATAATAATAATAATAATAATAATAATAATAATAATAATAATAATAATAATAATTATAATAATAATGATAATTATGATAATAATAATAATAATAATAATAATAATAGCATTTATACAGTGCTTTGTAGGGTGTTTCTAAGGTTTTAAGTTCATTGAGATAAGTATCTGTGATGTGATGATTATTCAAGTAACCCTGATAATTGGTTCTTGTGAGCACATCCACCTGACAGCAAAAGTAGCATAAGGTCTATTTGGCAACATCAACACAATAAGATTGTTTATACATTCAATGCAAAATAATGAAATTGATACTTTCCCAAGTGATCACTGGTAATTGGCGGACCTGGTCTATGCAAGTTGATCTTTGGTTAAACATGATTGATGAATTCCATAAATTGTTGTGTCAGGCAAGCCTAAGATGCACCATGTTGCTTTGTAAACAAGTGAATTACCTAACCAAACAAGAAAAAAGGAAGATCATATGTACCCACGTGCACTTGAGCTAACTCGGAACTGGCTTATTACACGTGTATGACCTACATATATAGGCTACATATGATACACGTTGAATCCCAATTTATCCCCTTGTGCTTTTCTATCTTCTAAGAATCGAACCAAAGCAAAGCAGAAAATTTTTTTTTTTTGCAAAAACACAACAAAACATAAAATTATTCTGCAGTCAATAATAATGCATTTTGCTGACCTACATGTATGTTTTCAATGCAGATTGTACTAAATATGTTTGTAATGCAAGCTCTTCATGCTTTTGAATCTTGAGATGATAGCAAATTATTAATAATCTGTGTCTGTAAGTAAAATGTGGAGGCATTTTGTGGGCTTGATTTTTTTCTTTGTGTATGTATGCACAATATATAGATAGGCCTATAGTATGTACCTGTATAAGATTGTTTTTGTTGTGTGTATTCATGCATGCCTGTGTACATGTATTTGCTGAGTGTATTTATGCTTGCATAAATTACAGTACATATGGATGCAAGTGTGCAATATATATTACATGTACCAGGTATTTTGATAAGCTTACAGTAACAATTAATGATGAGTATAAACATGCAGTGTAGTACATTTCATTCTTTCATAGGACCATACAGTGCACAAAGAGACAGGTCTGCTGGCCAGCAATAGATACACTGTAGTAGGCCTAATGGGATGGAGGAGACGCAGCTATACACGTGTGTATACATTCTAGAGGCTGAAATTTCACAATCATGGATCCCATAGGCTCTGTGCTGTGCAACCTATGGTTCAACTCGATCTCAGTGGTGACCACTGTGTTTCGATGTGTGTGTGTATGTATGTGTGTATATTATACAAGATATGTGTGAAGCCCCCAGACTGTGTTGACAATAGGCAGTGTACATACATAGGGTGTGTACATGTGTACTCAAGGCTTGTAGTTGTAGCTATCATTAGGCAGGTGTGGGTACGGGGTTTCTTGGGTACATAATATCCCCTGGAGAGTTTCAGAAAACTGGATTTGTGAAGTTCATTTTCATGTGATGCAATATTTCACCTCTTGAGTGGGGGATGAGGAGAGATCATCTTTGCATAGTCATTGCATAGAGCATTGACTTACAATGTGTTCTTTGTGTATTATAGCAAACACCTAAATTGTTTTGGTTGTATTCTTATTTGTGTCAACTGAGGCAGTGATGAATACACGTTGTGTGTAGTGTTTGCTGAGGGCAGCAAGTATGACCTCTTCACACTGAATTTGTTAGCCTCTTTCAGGGGATCATAGTTGGCCAGAGGGTAATGTATGATGTTGAATTATCTTGAAATCACTGCAAGTCACTAATTGCCTTATTAACAGGCATTTTTGTTTGGGTCTTGCTTTGGTTATTGTTCTTTTAAAGCCCCATCTGCTTTCATATTATGTTACATACCACTGGTAAGTGTGGTTTTTTTTTTTCTAATCTGTAGTTCAGGCGGAGCATCAAACTTTTACTGTAACTCCCCCCATACAACTATGTTTTTTGAGACATTACTTCAGTGGCATAAATATTCAAATTGTAGATGAGTACATGTATACCAGCCAAACCAAAGACAACAATATCAAGCAAGCCCCCCTTTCCTCATACCCCACCCCTTTCAATGACATCATATGACACATATCATTTTAAGGGTTCATGCAGTGTGGATATCCTGTGTTATCAGCCATAATTCCCTTGCACTTATAAACTAACTTGACATCTTCTGTAGCCTGATCTGATGACTCATTTGGGTTTAAACATGGGAACCGTTTGATCATGGTCACATTATGTGCATGAGATATCAAATGCGTGTACAATCTCCAGGCAAGCTGGGAAACACTAACAATCCAAAAATTAATATTTTTTTATTTTGTTTAAACTTTAAATTTCAAAGAATTGAATTGAATTGAATTAAATTTTATTTGTTCAGCATAAAAAAACAACAGAGAAAGACATTGATGAGCAATCACGACAGACAGAGTAAAAACTTTGGAATACATAAAGCTGAAGGGAAGCAGCCAACGAGGAATTAAAAATTTCCTTAAAATCTGGCCGACACAGATAATCAATTAAAAAAATGCATTTGTGGAAAATTATTTCATATTTATAAAAAACGAGATGGACAAATATACAGTTGCAAGAACAAAACAAAAAGCAATACAGCATGATACACAAAACACTACATTTACATTACGATGAAAGAGGTACAATTGTAGTTCAGTTTCAGTTATGTACGTGTATACCCCAGTAAAGATCTTGCAGCTGGAGCACTCTATTGATTATGAAGCCTTGAAGTAAACTATAAGCTTTTAAGTATGCTCTACAAAATGAATATTTTTTTTTTCTCAGTGGACCACTTGATTGAATATTCAGATTTTATGCATATCTTTCGAACAAAAGTTGTTTGTTATAGTCAGAAAGCTTTCATGAAGGCATGCCTAACATACATACGTATCAACAACTAATGCACACACCCAGGGTGCATTCGAGCGCTCTTCTAAAGTGTACCGTACTGTACCATACCCATGTCAAGAGGAGTGCTTGAACGCTCCAAAAGTGTACCTTACAATACCATACCATACCATAACAAGCCAAGAGTGGACTACTAGTATTTCTCGATGTGCTCCAGAAGCGTACCATACCATGCCAGAAGTTGGCATGCGAAGAATGGGCATAACACGCACTACCTCATAAAGCAAGAGTTGATTCTCTTTGTTGGGGACACCTGTATCTACATGTAGCGGAAGCCTGCCAGGTGCATGACCCTGTTGCTGCAATGTACTTGTACGTAACATTTGACCTGTCTGACTTGAGTCCCAGAATAGCTGCTCATGAGATACGCTTTCTCCACAGAGCACTCTAACGCTCCGAATCTGGCATGATATGGTACAGTACGGTTTATTTTGGTTTGGTTTGATTCTCTCCTGAGTGCTCAAATGTGGCCTTTGATTCCAAGTAGTGAGAAGCCTCTAGTATGTACAGATGGCTGGCTGGAAAAGCTTGTTACTAGGACAACAGAGGAGAAAAAAAAGTCTTTAGATCGAACTATATACACACCTTATTTATGAACAAGTGTGTGTGTGTGTGTTGATTTAATTTGTTTATATTACAAGTAGCATTGTGCAATTGAGTTGTTTTGACAATAAGTTCACAACTTCATGTACAGGTGTATTTGTTATTCTGTTTATTTATTTTTTTTTCATATTACAGTCCTTTGTTATTAAAGTGCGACAAAGTTTATACCGGAATGCATTGCTAGACAGGTTGTAGTTGTAGTACAATTGTGTAGCATTCAATGAAACGTTACAGCTTCTTTTATGAAGGTACTCAGTCACTTCATTGTTATGCCTGGTCTGAAATTTCAGACACTTGTTTGCTCTTGTAATGTGTAGTGGGAACCAAAGCTTTTCTGCAACAATGTGGCAAGGCACACACTATGTCTGTAGAGCAGCAACAAATGCTTGTATAGTCATTTATCATGGGGCATAAAGAAACTAATAAATAAAACTTTAGTTTATGAGTGGAGTAGTCCTGACATGAGCAGGAAAACAGAGAGAAGGTCTTGAAGTGAGAATAAAGACAAACATGACATCACTGACCACAAATACCAGTGACACAAACCTGTAGAACAGTGCACCTGCACAAAGGCTATACGAAGGTTCATTTGTGTTTGCAGTCAGTTACCTTGGTTTGGTATCATGCAAGACCCATTGCCTTCAGTACATTATACATATTAGATGGTTCCCTTGAGACAGTTTCGATTGTAATGCATTCAAAGCTTATGCAGACTGTTCTTCAGTCATACTTCAAATACAACTTATGTAGCTTGTCCTAAGTGTATCTTTATTGTGCAATGCTCTCTTTTTAGACACATTGTACATAACCCCAGTGTGTAGTAGAGTTTTGCTCATGACTACTGTAGTCATTCATTTTGTTCATTTTGTTATCAGGCAATCAGAAAAGAAAATCCATAACTTCCAATACAACCTGAAACTAGAATGTACTATAGGTTTTGTTGCATAGATTGTCTTCCTAGTTTTTCGTGTAGGATATGTTGTATTGTATTTATGTGAAATATATATATATACAATGTACAGTATATTCTGTATATGTTTCTGTTTAGTTGGAAAGACGTCTATTGTGCACTGTATGAGTCTACTGTAGAATAGTGCAGTGCACTTTATTTAGGTGATCCGAGTATCCTCTCGGATCACCTTCTGTATCTGTACGGATTCTTTCTTCTTCTTTTTCTTTATTTCTCCCCAAAAGTTGTGCAGAGGTTAGCTCAGAAAGTCCGCTGCCTGTCAATTTCAAAATTATATCATGTATGCATCATGTCCCAAAGACGGCAAATCTAATGTATCATTGTGATCAGTCGACCGTGACGTCACTATGACGTCATTATATGAAAACACATTCTCAATCATATCTCATTAATGAAATAGAATTTTTCAATGAAATTTACGTCACATATATTTTAAGTTATGCGCATTCTACTCATGTTCTCAAAATTCCTATTTTCTCTTAAAACGTGCGCGTACGCGCGCGTTGAAATATTTGTATGCTCCAATCGAGCTCAAATTTTTTTTGCACACGTTTCAGACCATTTGGAGCATTTTTTGAAAAATTGAAAAAATCGGACGGACGCGTACGCGCGCGCGCATATACGCCAGCACAGCTCATATGCAATTGAAATTTCCAGTTTTTTCACTTTGATCGCATGTCTGAAATGTCAAGGAATATTTATACCACGTTTCAAGTCAATCCGACTCAATATGACGTCATACGGGGCCGTCAAAGTTGAAATTCCGCGCGCGCGTCAATGGCGATATACAGTGCAACTATGCCAAAAAACTGCCAATTTTAAATCCGATTTTACTCGTCAGGATGGACGGTGACCCCCCATTTTCTTTACATATATTGAAAGCTGATGAGTTGTACATGTCATTTCATGGGTAGGCAATGCTGACAAAATGATTAAAAGATATCAAATTTCTTAATAAAGTAAAAAAAGTAAATTTTCAAAATGACGTCATCAAATTACAAGTTTACTCGAGCGTATCTCACTTATCCTCTGCTAATTTTCTCCCATATTTCAGTATGTTGTAGCTTATGAAATGTTCTTTCATTAATGTAAAAACAACATTTTGATTGGATGACGTCATCGCCTCGTAAAAATGGATTGAATGTATCCTTGTAGAATTTGACCAGTTTACGTGTTATCTCTATGGGAGAGCAGTTTTTCTGGCAGTGAAAATTGACATGACTCTCTTTTTCGAGCACTAGCTCACTTTTGCTTCGGTGAATTTTTCCCAGATTTTAGTATGTTGTAGCTGAGACTTTGGGCTATCGTAAGTGTGCCCTTCATTTTTTCATACGACGTCGGCATCACGTCGAAAAACTTGGTTGAAAATGGCACGTGGCTTCGATGCAGCGTCATTTTGCTTAATACACAGGGCCTATGGAGCATGAAATAGGTCATTGCATAGCGCATCCGACTCGTAATCCTAAGGTCCCTGGTTCGAGGCTCACCCCTGCCAATATTTTTTTTTCATTTTTTTAAACACTTTTTTTCTTCTTTTTCTTTAGTTAGTCTTAATCTCCCTTCCTAACTTCATCTTTTTCTGATTTTTTTATGCTTCTCCTTCAAATTTCTATAAAATAACATATTTTTTTCTTTATTTTTCTTTCTTTCTACTACTTTCTGTGCAATAGATGAACAACAACAATGGCTACCACTCTTATATTTTGCACATGTTTAGTTCATGTCACGTACATTATTTCATAAAATAACAACTACTTGATCAGACACCATCTTGGGTATGTAAATTAGGGTCAAAGGTCATAAATGTTTCATCCTGTATCTTGGTGAATACATGTCCTATCTTTCCCATATTTTGCACACACAAAGACCATGTAACAAGGATCATTTCACAAGATAACCACTTTTTGCTCAGACGCCATCTTGGGTGTGCAAAGTGAGGTCAAAGGTCATATGTACTTCTTTCTGTATTTTCGTTATGACGTGTTATCTCTATGGGAGGGATTTTTCTTTAATGTGAAAATCGACATGCTTTTCTTTATCGAGCACTAGCTCTCACTTACCCTTCGGTGAATTTCTCCCAGATTTTATGTTGTACCTAAGACTTTGCATTTTGCATCTTGGTGAATACCTGTCCTATCTTTGCCATATTTTGCACACGAATATAGACGATGTCGCAAGAATCATTTCACAAAATAACCACTTTTTCCTCAGATGCCATCTTGGGAGTGTAAAGGTGGGTCAAAGGTCATATGTATTCGTTGCTGTATCTTCGTTATTCAGTGTATACAGAATTGGTACCAAAGATGGCAGATATGACTCCCTTTTCTAAATGAGAATCCAAACCTCACACGGCCAATGTCTCTAAACACAGATGAAACTTGTATTGTCATGCCTATTACGATCAGGACTCGAATCATTGATTAAAAAAAAAAATCGGATCACCTTAATTTGTCAGTGATGACAAATTACAATCTCTAGTTTTCTTTCTGACGTGAGAATGGATAGTCTGCCATGTGTTCTCCTGAATACCTTGAGATTGTGATAAATGTAGAAAGAAAGCCAAATCTTGTTATACACTGATGTAGGTTATGTGGTCAGAGATGAAATTTCTGACATCATAACATATACTGTATTTGGACATATTTGATTTTGAACTTCACATGTGAACTAATTAAAAAAACAAAACTGATGATTCAACAAAGTGCTTTGATAAAACCTCCTCCGCCTAAAAAAAAATGACTTACGAAAACTTGTTATGTAGGCACTGATAGCTTGGATGTTGGAGATGTGCAGTTCAACGTCCTTCAGAGTACCGGTATTACAAAGTTGTAAATGTTGGGTAAGGTTCAAAGTCTCAAGGTGCTAGCATGCACAGATAAGTTGATGCCAGTGGCCTGAAGCTGATGGTAATCATGTTAAAAAAAAAAAAAAAAAAAAATGTGAGCTTGTTAACATGTTATGGGCATAGTCAACGCTATTCCCCCCTCCCCTTCATCGTTTTCATAACAAGTGCTAGCCAAGTACTGTAAAAGTGGAAATTTTCTCGCAAGTAAGTTTTGTGCTCATGAGCTGGATACGATTAATTTTGCGTATTGTTTATCGTGTGGAATCAAAATATGAAATTGTATTGTAACAAGCAAACAATTTGCATGCTTTTATTCTTCATTGTAGTTTCATATGCAAAAATGTCTACACCATGAGATTTTGTCTTTTTCAGTGTTAGGTTTGGCATGCCTGTAGCCTATATGATGATGTTTTTTATGCCTCCGCCACGAAGTGGTGCCGGAGGCATTATGTTTTCGGGTTGTCCGTCCGTCCGTCCTTCCGTCCGTCCTTCCGTCCGTCCGTAATGAATTTTGTGGACAGGGTAACTATCAAAACCTTTTGAGGTATCCTAATGAAACTTGGCATGTATGTGTATTAGGGGGTGAAGTTGTGCCTATCAACTTTTGGGTGCACATGCTCAAGGTCAAAGGTCAAAAGGTCAAGGTCAAATACCTAAAATTTCACTATTTCCACCATATCTATGCAATGCCTGAAGATATTTTCTTGAAACTGAGTGTGTACGTGTATTACCCAATTAAGATTCTCTGGTGAAAATTTGGGTCTTGAGGTCAAAGGTCAAAGGTCAAAAGGTCAATGTCAAATACATAAAATTTCACTATTTCTACCATATCTATGCAATGCCTGAAGATGTTTTCTTGAAACGTAGTGTATACATGTATTACCCAATTAAGATTCTCTGGTGAAAGTTTGGGTCATGAGGTCAAAGGTCAAAAGGTCAATTAAAAATATTAAAACTTCACCTTTTTTCTCTGTACCTTCGAAATTGTTCAAGGTATCTTCATGGGACATAATATATATGGATACATGTACTGACTGGCAGTGATTATCTAGAGAAATTAGAGTTCATGGGGTCAAAGGTCAGGGGCCAAAGGTCAAGGGCAACACTTCAAAATTTTACTATTTCCCTCATGTTTATGCAATGCCAGCAGGATTATTTTTTTTACACTTGGTGTGTACATGCATGTATAACCTAATAGAGATTCTCTTTTGTTTTTGCCTCAAAGGTCAAAAGGTCAAAGATCAAGTGAAAGTGCTGAACTAATTTTTTCCTCCATATCTCGGAAGTGGCTCAAGTTATCTTGAAACGTACTACATATTTATGCATGTTCTGCCTGACAGTGATTATCTTATGAATTTTAGGGTCAAAGGCCTGATGAAAATGGTAACAATTTACTATTCAATACAGAAATTGCACTTTTTCTCCATACCTTGAAAATTACTCAATGCATAAACGTATGAATGGGTCAAAGTCAAGTTCAATTCCTTAAATCCCGAATACATGCTCTCCTATTCATCCAGTTAAACCTAGGTCAAGGAAGGTGACCATTCAACACATTTGTGACAAACTTGTCATTTTAATATCTTGCGAATTTTGTGAAAATGTAATCATACATTGTCCACATGTACTATCTAGACCTATTAGGTGAATCATGCATTATGGCGGAGGCATACCAGTCGCCATAGCGACATTTCTAGTTGATACCCTGGGATACCAAATAGAAATCTGCCATTTTGTTGAATTATTCATTTTTCTTTTTCACACTGTACCCTTGGTTATCAGAAATGGGTAAAAGTAATTTTTAGTGTTTCAGGGAAGAAGATTTTGTTGCAACAATGAGCTCAGCAGTGGAGCAGCATCATAACATTCAGCGCTTATCACACATACATGTACTACATCAGTGATCTCAAGAGTCACACACAGACAGCTTCACTGCACCTGCATTACCAGTCCACCACAAAAAAAAAAAAAAAAAACGTAAAATAAGTAATCATAGGACAAGCTAGTGGATTAAAACAATCTTATTTTGAATTACTTTAAAAGTGGATATTTTTTCGTGACTAATTTTTCGCGCTCGGGCAGGTAAGAAGAGTTTCGCGTGTTTTCAATTCCGCGGTATCAAGACATCAACTACTGTAACACATGGCAAGCAAAAATATTCGCATGCTTTTATTTTCGCGCTAGTTTCTGGTTGCGCGAAATGTGCGAAAATTTCAACAATGCAAAAATTTCCGCTTTTACAGTACTGTTAGTGTTCAAAATTGTAACGGGATGTTTTTATATTTAAAAAGATTAAAAAGTTCATTATTGTAATTACTGTCAAAAACTTCATAACAGGGCTGAAACAGCATTGGGCTTATTATTGTTGACTGGTAAATTTTGACCTCCATAATAACAGTGTGTAAATATACATCTTACGAACACAAAATGGCTCCGAACAACGTGGTACATGTACCTTGGGGTGATACAGTATCCCGGGGTACCGTTTGGTGCATTTAATATACACATGTGTCTTTATGAGAATGAAATGACATTGAATGTTTGCTATGAGTTGTTTGGTTTTTGTTTTATGTTTAAACCCATGAACGAATTATAAACAAAAGTAATTTGTTACGAATAGAGAATAAGTACAAGTCTAAACACACCATGAATTGAAGCACACACACACACAAATCTTCCCTCTTTAGGGTGGGATTTCACGGAGCACGCGAACGATTTGCGAAGGGCGCGAATGACAAAATCCAACATTCGGAAAAGTTTTTCTCCGAATGTGTTCCGACAATGAAGCCGAAAAATATTCTTGCGCAATTTGTGCGAAGTTTCCACGACGTATGTGCGAATGTCGTGTGTATCATTGCTAAAGTACAGCATGTTACGTACACGAAGAACACGCGACGGAAATGCGAACAACGAAAAATGTTCAATAATCATAGGAGAAAATGTACCCAAGGAGAGGTGGAAGCTGTCTTGAGTTGATTTTTTTTTCTTTCCTCTGTTTCTCCTTTCTTTTTCTCTCATTTCTCTATCGTGCGCTTGCCTACATTTTTTTTCCTAGGACGTATCTCCACTAGTAGAGCATTTGATTTTTTTTTTGCAGTTCCTCCAACACATAATCTCTATAGTTGAAATGAAATTTCACATACTTTAGATTAATTTTAAGTGTTTTCTGCGATTTTTTTTTGTATATCAAACATTTCTTTCTCTTTGCTAGTCTTTAATTTCTTTTGTTACTATAGTTGTTAATAATTGTTTGATGTTTAGATGTATGCTACGATTTTTATTTGTAGAAAACGTACAGGTCATACATCCCCCAAACGTGCGCTAAACGTTCGCGAGAATGCCTCAAAAGGTACGCGAACAGTTTGCGATTACGTCGTAAAATGATCGGAAAAACTTCGCAGATTTCGCGTAACATACGCGAGACATTCTCCAAAGTTTCGGAGTCTGTTTGGGGTTTCACGAACATTTTGCGAACATCGCGCGTGTCTTGCGAAGGTCTTGCGCATATGACGAGGCTTTAAAGACACTTTCGAGAACAATTCACGAGCAAATCACGACCAAGTGTGCGGAAAAGGTTCGCCAAAAATTTCAAACTTTTTTGAAATTCTCGCCGAAGTAAAAACGACATTCGCGAACAATTGACGACGCTTCCGAACCCTCACGTTCGTTTGGCGAACTTTTGCAGACTAAAATACGAATGCTGGATTTTGCCATTCGCGTCCTTCGCAAATCGTTCGCGTGCCCCGTGAAATCCCACCCTTAACTAGTAGTCAGTAACCACAGTACTTGCATCATCTCCAGCTGCTTTGGCACACATTGTGTTCTTCTGTAACTAGTCAAAACATGGTAATGCCATTCCTGGCACTCATGAAGTCCCTGTATTTGCCACAGCCATTTCCAACTGGAATAGACTGCCAAGGTATAGGCCATGTAAAACGAGTCTAATTTTTTTGCGAATCAGAATTTCACAACAATTTCACGATCATTAAGTACCATCGTAGAGAAATGCATGGATGCATGTCACATTCATGTCAGATGTCAGAGTTAAAGGGATAGTACAGTATTGGTGGAGATGAGAATTGGGCTTTTAACTTTTTGCGAGATACCAAGAAAACACTTATGAAATAGTACAGTGTACACCATTTCAAGAGGGATTCAAAGTTTATTTGATGAAAATCGCGTTTGGAATGACTGAAACATCCAAAAACAAAGTAAAACAAAGCGATCGTAATAAAGTGGGGGTCCCACACTTTATAAGAATCGCTCTGTTTTGGATATCTCAGCCATTTCAAAACCAACTTTCATCAAATAAACATTGAATTCCTCATGGAATTACATGCTCTTTCATATTTCATAAGAGGTTTCTCATTATCTCACCAAAAAAATGTTAGAAACCTGGAATTAGGTCTCAACCAAAACTATACGATCTCTTTAATATTTTGGCATGTATTTAGATTTGTGAATAGCGCCTGACTCCCCAAATTTGCAAAAATAAAAACCTCATGTAATATTTGCTGTATACAGTAGGCCTACACTGCATGTCTGACAGACCACCATTCATGAGTCCTTGTACATACATGCACCATGTAAGCCTAGATTGTAATGCTGACATCATTAAAAATGGGTAACTCCTGTAAGACCAGAAACGGTCACAAATTGGGGCCTACTGCCCTTTTCACTGCATGAAACTTTCTAGAATTGCCACTGGCATTCAGTACATTGTGTAGGCCATAACTTTGTAGGCCATAACTTAAGGGTACATTTTACCATGGAATGCAAAATTCATTAAAGTTTCATATAAATGCAAAAATATCTGATTTTATAGTTTCCCAGCTGGCCAGCAAAGAGAAAGGAAAAGAAGGTCGGTGTGATTTTGTGTAAATAGGTCACACATGTGAGGCTGCATGTCAAAGTAATATAAGACTCCCCTGTGTATGATGAATATATCTACATGTACATGTAGACCTACATGTATCTCCCTTGTACTTTGGCAATGACCAGACAGTGAACAGGCAGCCCAGAATCCAGCTGTGCAGTCTTTAAAATCAAAACCTGGGAGCATGCAGGCTGTGAATATAGCAAAAGCCCAAGTACATACATTGTACGTATACATGCAAGTGTATTAGTATGAAGTATTTACTACATAAAGAATTAGATGTCTGCAACCAAACCAAAAGATTTGCATGCAGTGACATTGACTTTGCGACACAATGAGCCATTGTACAATATTGGCCCATGGAGAAAGAGTAGATATTAATCAGAAAGCTTCAGCATAGTATCAAATGTCACAGGGGTCACAGCCCAGGGGGCTAATCAGATGACATCATACATCACGCAGTCCACTATAGACATGTCTAAAGATGTGTCTTTGAATGGACCAAGAAGATTGGTCGCTGCTATCTGTCACATTAAAGGACAAGTCCACCTTCATATACATAAAGATTGAGAGAATGCAGTAATATTAGTGGAACACATCAGTGAAAGTTTGAGGAAAATTGGACAATCCGTTCAAGAGTTACGAATATTTTAAGTATCTGCGCAGTCACTGCTGGAAGAGAAGACTACTACAGTGTATGATGTCACATGCGTACAACTATATATGGAAAATGAAAAGAGAATTTCACAAAACTTTACTTTTTGAATAAAGTGCACATTTCTTTGACTTGATACTGACGTATGTTAAGGGTAATATTATTCCCCCTGCCTTCTGAAAGAGAGAAGTCGAGTGTTCTTTTGTTATGCGAGAAAGATGGAAATATGTTTAATTTTCTTTATTCTTTCTTTATATTGTTGTACTCATGTGACATCACAAGCTATACAAAAGGCGGTAGTCTTTTCATCCAGCCGTGACTGAGCAGAAACTTCGAAAATTCATTTTTTATAACTTTTTAACGGATTGTCCGATTTTGCTCAAACTCTCACTGATATTTTGTACTAATATTGCTGCATTTACTCAATCTACATGTCTATGAAGGTGAACTTGTCCTTTAATACTCTGTTTCTAGTTGCTGTGATTTTTTTAGGAAATTTGCGATTTTATGATAAATGCATAGTTCTATGATAAATGCACATGCCCAATCAAGAACATAAATTTGCATGTAGTCAGTGCTGTGATAAGGGATTCATTTTACAAAAATGTTGAGAATCAAGAGCCTGCTTTCATTACACATTTAAAACTTGAACCATGAGACAGCCCAACATGTCAGGACCAACGCTGATCTGGATAAATGATGTGGCGGGATAAGTGACATATGCTCAAGCACAACATTTTTAAACAAGTTGTGTTATAATATAACATTGTTAATTTTATTATTCACTATGGGGATTCACATAATGTTTCCTTGTTTTAATGATTCAAATAATGTGAAAATGAAATATGAGTAGACATGTTGTGTTACTAAGTATATCATCCTGTTTTATTTTTGTTCCTTTTAGCAACGGTATTTCACATTGAAAATGCAAGGACAATCGCATGCAAGTCCATGTTGAGATAATAGAGAGATCCAGAAAACTGGTAGCTGGATAACTGAGGTCGGACTTTGCCTGTTTTACATTTATGCTATTGCCGTAGGTTGCCAAAGTGTGCCATTGATATAGAATTTAGACCAACAAGGTAGTACTGTATGTGTAAAAATGTAAATAAATTCAGTTTATAATCTGAATCATACACACACACTGTATCTGTTCTACAGATGTACAAGCAGTGGGCTGTAATGATCGTAAAAGATTGAAAGTTTTTATTAGATTGTATGTAGTTTGCAGCTTGCACAATTGTATGTACAACGTACATGTATGTATCATTAAACTAGGCTCAAATTTATCTCTTGCCAAAGCTTTGCTGACTGAACCTACATGTAAGATTCCAAAATGCATGGACATACATGTACTCCAGCAAGCCAGAATTAAAGTTTTAGAATAATGTTGTCACCATCAGAATGTGTGCAAACAAATATCACCATGTTATCACCATCTTATTTTCATAAGATTACATAAACGATGTTGGGAGAAATTATTCTTCAAGCATGCAAAATTGTGTGACATTTGTAAAAGAAATACATGACCTTTAAAATCTGTTATGTACTGTAAAACGAGAAAATTTTACATGCATATAACATTTGGGAATTTTGTGAGAAGCCAAGATTTATGAAAGTAAAGTGCACAAGAACATTTTTTTTTTAAAAACTACATAATGCATTAAATGCCAGTGGCACTTTGCAAAAGTTTTGTTGTGAAAAAGGCTGTTGGCTGCAATTCACGAAAATTTCATGCTGTGAATGTTTCTGATGTTACGGTAGTCTGACTAAAGAAGCGTTCACATCTGTGTAGGTTATACTTGTTTTGAATTTTCCCCATTGTTCCTCAGAGAACATTTATAAATGCT
Source organism: Diadema antillarum (assembly GCF_040938485.1). Lineage (NCBI taxonomy): Eukaryota > Metazoa > Echinodermata > Echinoidea > Diadematoida > Diadematidae > Diadema > Diadema antillarum. The sequence goes on along the minus strand of NW_027271244.1, from coordinate 384,708 downwards.
CTTTAGGAACAGGTGAGTAAAAGTAACAGGTTGCCCCTCCCCCCCCCCCCCCCCCCGAAAGAAATTGTATCTCATTGAATGTTTTAGCTCTTTCAACAAAGGAAAAGTTACATATGAAGTGCCCACTTTTTGTTGCAAAGTGCACAATCATCCAGGCATCAAAACTCCAATTTATGGTACAAATATTATGTCAGTCACATCTGCATGAACTTTGATATCCCAGTTATTGTTGGTAAACTTGAAAACTTGCCACAATATTTTTGAACTGTTTACAGTGACTCAGAGGAAGGTCATGCTTTGTTTGCTATTCCCTGTTAACTCTCCGTGTGGTTTCAGAACAATGGTGTTTCAGAGGAGATGAGCCTAATTTTCTCTCTTTGCTACAGACTGTATCTCGCCTGAGCGCTCACATTGTTTTCCCATAATGGCTTCAATAACAGGCTGGTCTGCATTTCAGTAGGCTTTACAAAAGTTACTTCAGGCTGATTTGCACTTGCCAGTGTTGCTGTTATTTTTCCTCCACTATCCGTGAGTTAGTCTTGCCTCCAAACTTCAGATTGCACACCTCTCCTTCACCCAATCCAAAGAATGTTTTCTCAGACAGTGCCAGAACATCTTTAAGCCTACAAATGTAGACTATGCAGTTTTAAAACAATCGTCTTAAAATTACCCAAATCATAAGCATACAAGTTGCTTTTCTTCCTTGATCACATTGAAAATATGAAGTGCATAATGTATCACATCTTATTTGTGCAAGAATAAGCCATGAAATGCAAACTATTGCCAATTGACTTTTATATTGCATACTGAAAAAGAGAAAAACCTGCAAATAAGTAGTGTTGGTTCCTACCCTGCTAATCCCACATTCTCACAGACCAGTGTTGGAACTGTAAAGTGCATGTGTCTTGTAGAAAGTTTAGTTGTCAAGAGACTTTGAGACGTTGAGAATCTACTATTTGTACCAAAATTCTGTCAGTTTCTCCCAGAATTAAATACCATATTAATTTTTGTACGTCTTTCTTTTTTCTTTTTTGTCAGAAGTCTTCTACTTCTAGGGCTCTAACCTCACACAGTCAGTGCTTTGCTTTTTAATGTAATAATAATCCCACCTGAAGACTGTACTACTTGCTAATGATGGGAACAAGTACCCATGTGAGATGTCTGTAAAATATGTGCAGGTGGGAATATTGTCATGGTCATTGTATGCAGTTTTGCACAACTTGTGCATTTCCTATCCTAATAGTCACGACAGTCACATTTTGTGAGGTGGGACCATGACACTGAAACTTTGACATGTATTTATGGTCCTGCTGTGAATTAACAACTGCTTGATAGTCATCAAGCATACAATAATGTTCTGTTCTGTACCTCTTATACTGTATGCTCACTATGCTTGTTTATTTTGAAGGGTGGTGATTATTTACAATGTTTTGCTCATTCAGAATCATCAGTGTGTACCCAATACACATGCCATCCACTGCTTATGGTAATTCTCCCATCATAATAGAAAACAGTAGGTGATTTCATAGAATCATGTGATATCACTGGATGAGGAATTCATATAATATTGATCTTTCTATACACACATAGGAAATGGTAAATTATGTATGAAAGATAATATATACCTGTAATGGTACATATACTAACCTACTGGTAAGGACACACACATATAAGTAATTGACATTTTTCTCTTTCTTTTCACAATGCAAAGCAGTTCTTCACACAAAGCTGCATTGTTCACTATTCTTGTGCATATTGTATGACCACCACATGCACATAATACAAACTGTGTACTGTTTGCCACACGTAGCGTGGAGGGGTGTACAATGTATTATAGCATCAGAAGGCATGGATGGCAGCAGGCTGTGTGTTACTGTGAGGTGTGCATGGCATGGTATCTCTTTGCAGATAGCCCCAATGTTATGACTGGCTGGGTACACGTCTGCGTACATCAGCTGACATTCTCAGCACAGTATGCCACTCTAGTGTCTAGCGGCATCTTGTGCAGCACACATTATATAGCGACAGTTTCAAAGACATTTAGCAGTGGGTAGAAGGTTCAAAGAAACAACAAAATGCAAATCCCAAATAAAACTGGAGTTGATGAAGAAGCTTTGTTGAATGATTTTAACATGCAAGTCTAGGGTATAATGGCTTTGTCTTTTCCCCTCATTTCATTTTCCCTTTCTCTTCATTTATTTCTCTCCTTCTTGGTTTTGTAGAAGAAGAGGCTGTCTGCACTGAGAAATGTTAAATCAGCTCAGTACTAACATGATATTGGCTTTACACATGGTCTTGGAGATTATAAATGAGAATATGTGACAAGGGTCATGATTATGTATATTATTGGATTACCAAGTATGAGATACCTGGTACTACACAGATATGGGATATGAATAATGGGGAACAAAATTGTTGGATGTATAGGCAATTTAAAGGGATGGTATAGTTTTGGTTGCTATGGGGATTCAGGTTTTAACTTTTTACAAGATACAATTGTATTATAAACCACTTAATAGGAAATATGAAAGAGCAGACAATTCTAAGAGGAATTCAAAGTTTATTGATGAAAATTTGTTTTGAAATGGCTGAGATATTAAATACATGTACAGAACAAAGCAAAAAGTAAAACAAAGTAGTCCTAATGAAAGGTGGGACCCGCCTTTTATGAGGACCTCTTTGTTTCTGGATATCTCAGCCATTTTAAAACCAATTTTCATGAAATTGAAATGCATGCATATATTTGCAGCATGAAATTTTTGCAAATTGCCACTGACACCCAATGCCTTGTAGACAAGAACTTTGTGTGCATTTTAACTTTGCGAATCTTGGCTCTTGCAAAATTAAGATGCACACAAAAATTCAGTACGTTAGGCTGCGTTCACATAGAAGTATACTATTCGGGTATTCGGGCTCGTTTTTCGAGGGCACGCGAATAGCATGAATTGAACGATAGGATTTCCTCACACCGGTTCACATAAGAGGGCACTATTCGAAAGTACCGAATACCTGCGAAAAGTATAGCAAAGTGGGAATCGTGCTTGTTCGATTTTCTTGCAGCGTATACCGTCTCTCGTTTATGAAATAATGACACTTTTGGTCTGGATTTGCCCTTTAGCAAAAATAGGCATGTAGACTGACATTCTGATACAGTTTAGAAATTGCTAATAAGATTTGCTGGGATGTAGGAGGAAGAAATCCTCACTGCATGGGATGGTGAGTTGATGGTGCGGGTGATGGTGTATTCGGTGCCCGAATAGCGAATAGCGAATAGCGAATACTTCTATGTGAACGCAGCCTTATGGTGGTATGAGTCCATCCATAAAGGCACACACATTACAACTAAAGGTCTTGCATGTGCTAGAAAATCTTTGCCATGTATTCAGTTGTTACGGCAGGCTGGCCTTCTCCACTGATACAACATAGTAGTACAGTATGGCTTTTAGATACATGACCACACATGTATGATGTGTGATGCCATTTTGTCTGAAAAGTGAACATAGTCTCTGCTGTATTTACCACCTGTGATGTATTATATTGGTCCACACCTTTGTCCTCGTCAGATTGCAGATGAGTAGAAGTACAAATGAATGAGTAGATGAATGATATTCAGACAAAGTCAATGAATTAAGATTTATGTGTCATGGTACTGCATATGAATTTTGTGTTATTAGTATGTGATACTCTGTATTACCAAATGTCCCTTTGTTTTTTGTATGCATAAAATCAATACACTGATGCAAGCAAAATTATTTTCCTAACTGTTTTACTGAGAGGAACAGAAAGAAACCCAAGCTGTGTTCAGACCTTTGAATCACCATAAAAATGTCATTTCTATCAGCTTTTTAATAGATCAAAGAAGTTAGGTAAAATAAACCTTTCTTATCTCTATTGTATGATGTGATAGAGGAAACAATTTAAGATTTATTATGCTATTTCAGTATTTCATTGCCACATCAGAAACTAACAATGAATTATTCTTCCTGAAGTTCAATATTGGCTTATTGAGTACAATTAATTTTCAGAATCCCTGTGACATGTCTGAGAAATCATAAAGTCAGAACGTAATGTATTTTTAATCTTTAGCTGAGTCGTTGCTATTTGCGCAGGGACACCATTCTATGGTTCCGCCTTGCAACCTGTTATTGAGCATCACGTCATCAAAACATGTACATAAGTCATTTGAGGGGATATCTTGACAGTTGCCAGGGAGCTTGACCACATTGGTTGGGTAATGTTTAAATATTAGTATTCCAATGCGCTTCCGTGTCTATTGTGTGTAAGCAGTATTATCAACCTCATTTTGTAGACTCTTATCTGACAGACAGGACATGTAAAAGTAAAAAGAAAAGAAAGGAAAAAAACACACAATGTTCTAAAACTAAACTGCCAAAGGTGTAAGTTGAGCAAAGAAAGAAAAAAAAAATATTTGGAGCCTGGATACCAGGCTAATTCCGTCCCATTGTCAACTTGAGCACTATGACCTGCATTTGACCTTTTAAACTTTCTGCTGCATAATACCCCAAGGCTGTCAGGGTAAAATGTTCCACCTTGAGACTTGACTCTCTCCTCTGGGAAAGTACAGCCCATTGCATCTCACACTTTCAAGGATGGGTGGGGGGGGGGGGGGGTAGTAGGTATACAGGGTGGATGCCTTTATTTATGAGAAGAGCAACGGACTCTTAATACTGGGTGTCAACAAACATGACTGTTTGTAGATGATTCTATCTGTGTTGTAATTTCTTGTTTAAGTGCTTGAAGATGATGTTAATACATTTATTGCTCAGATGTCAAGACATAATAACAGTCAGTCATCACTCATGTGACATGTGAGGTTCCTACTACATTATAGTACTACCTTGAGTTGATTTATGTACGGTTGATGAAAGAGATAGTGTCAGTTCCTGCTGCATGGGAAAAATGGAATAGCAATGGCTTTGTCCATCTCATCATTTTACATTTCTTGTATCTTCAGAATTTATGAATCTTGTCTGGGCATGACTATGGGTGCATACTGCTATGCTTCATACTTATGCAGCTGTTATGATGATTATCTTCGTATTCCTCGTCCTGTCCACATGTATCATTTCAATCACAAAATATTCTCTCATTGCTTTGCTTTGAAAATGCACATGTCCGTTGTCATTTCCATTCACTTTTCAGTCTTTGGCTGTACATGAACGTTGTATATATTGAATAAGCTTCTCTATTGGCTAGTAGCCATCCCACAATGCACCTCCCTCTATCTCCGCCTCGCTCTCAGTCACTCTCTCACTGATACGTGCTGAACATGTTACTTTCACGGCAGCTGCTTCCTGTGCTCATTAACATGGGATTGTGCAGACCTGAGGGAAATATTGAGATGAACTGCAAATTTGCACCAATTCCAAGGGAAGCAACACTTCAGATTTGGACTGGGAGTGTTTAGTTGGCAATCTTGTTTTCATGTATTTTCTGCAAAATCATGAGATGATGTGTTACTATTGAGTTGATACACCCTGCTGTTTGTATTGGAGATTATCTGATGCAGAAACTGTATTAAGGCCAGCCTGGTCCCATCTATTTACATTGACGGTATGCTCCAGAAAGATTGAGTGTCTGTGGGTCTTAATCATAGTCACTTGTACATTATGGAAATGTTGATACTAAAGCCTCAGATTTGCATCTGACTGTTGGGGAGTCAACTGCTCTTTTAAAGGTAGTGTATCAGGGAAAGCTTTAAGGGGAATCTGGACAAAAATATTGCAGCACCCTGTTTCGGCATGCTTTCCAAGATAATACCTGTTTTTGTGTATATGTATATCAGTATTTAGCTCCCTCATGAAAATGCAAAATTCATCACATGACATTTCAACTTTTCCAAAACGGTTTAGAAATCTCTTTATACATGTAGACCTATTTAATATTATGAACCAAAAGACAGGAAGTATAGGGTTCTGTTCCAATTGCGTTTAATAATTTCACTGTCGGCAGTCCTGTCTTGTAGCAAAGAAACTACACTGGGTCGTTATTGTGGGGGGGGGGGGGGGAACTGATTTGCATTGTGTGCTCCACTGTGCAGTACATGTGCAGGTTTTCCAAAGAATAAAGAGCACTGGAGAAGTTCATAAGGAAGCATGTACTCACCATTCAATTTTGCACTCGTAGCAGAGAGGTTGCAGGCCAGTGCAGTGGGATCTGCATTAAATAAACATGAACCACACACTGGCCCACCTCTGTGCCAGATGGAGGCTTGGGCCAGAAAAAAGTGACCACGTGATTGTGATCACCAGAGAGCTTTTCACTCGTATGCAGCATTTTTTTGAAAGGTTTGATTTTAATTAGTGCGTACTGTATGTATGTAAAGTATGCACCAGATTTATCAAATCATCAATCCTATGTTGGAACAGTGTATCTCCCATTTTAAGATTATCGAGAGGCTTCGTACACCCCCCCCCCCCCCCCCCAAAAAAAAGAGGAAAAAATTGAAATACATTGTATTTACCACTTTATTGAGTGGAGGTAATGGCATGTTAGTAATGTTATGGATTGCATACCCAGTCATCATGGTACACCCTAAGCACAACAAATTTTCGGTAACAGTGATGCAGAATGAAATTGACTTGGCAAGTAGGGGCAAGCATGGTATTACCGGACGCATAGTATTACCGGACACGCACATTTTTGCGTACTAATGACATTCTGTACGCGCGAGACTTCGTAGATTAGCCTCACAGAACTTTGTGTGGACCGAAATCGCAAAAAAATGCCACATAAAAATGTAAAAACACGTAAAAATTCACATTTTACCTCAAATTTATAGTTGAGTGACCCGCACCTCGTCATAGTTAATATTTATGCATGTTTGAATCACATTCGCGACTGAAATTCTATGAAATCCCACTCACATACAGGAAAAATGCTGAAGATTCTATTAGAACCAAAAGTTCACTGATCAATATCGGAAATTTGTAGCTATCGTCCTCAAACGCGAACGATGCGGAATAGTTGTGCGCTAAGGGGCACGCAACTCATCACTCGCGCGTGCAGCTCCCGTAGACAAAGCACGTAATACTCTAACCAGTTGTCGATTTCTCACAAGGTTTTATTGCGTGAACTGTTCGAAATGGTAAGACAGACATTTTACTGTAAAATACGAAATTTGAGCCTCATTTGCCGATTTTTTTTTTTTTTTTTGTCATCCGCTCGATGAGAATGTGTGCGGTGATTTGTGGGATGAATTGTGATTCTGGTGCAAGGATTAGGTGCGAAAGACCTCGATTATTCGATTACGAAAATCGCGTCTGGTAATACAATACGATTTTGCACCGCGCAAAAAACCACTATTTTTAGAGGGGTATGTTTGAAGCATATTTTCTAAAAACTGGAACGAGGAATTGACATAAGTTGGCTGAATTCGCAATTTCCATGAGTCTGTGAATAAGTGGTGCTATTTTTAGCCGAAATTTCATTCTATGAGTACGGAATTCAAAGCCACAAAGAAATGCGTCTGGTAATAGGATGTGCCACCCTACGTTGCACAAATGTTTCTGTAATACTCCCTCCCAACAGTTGTATTGTACTGTTAGGGAATGTTAAAACATTCCTCCACTTAAACAATAACGCTATGTGCTAAAAATAGATCTTCAACCATAAACTTCTCAACAAGAGATTGAAATACTGGTGAAGTAACTGTAGCCACATCCGTGTGCAGTACCAGTATTAAGTCATTAATACCATTCCCCATGTCTGTAGGGGCAAGTCTCCTCTTCCGTTCACATTCAGTTGTTAGTGACAACTTCCAGCGAATGGTGTCAGTCTCAATGAAGCGTTTCAAATCACCCAACACTTCATGATTTAGAGGGTGCATTTCCGTGACAGTACTCGTTATGCTACCACATGCCCCGATGCACATGCTATGATGGAATGTAGCAAGCTTTTGCACCAGAGGGCTGTTTCATTCCCCAATGCTCCGAAACTGATAGAGCCAGAAAAGCCTTAACACTTTGCCACATGGTTTTAGCAGCAGGGCTGTGTTTTACACTGCCACTCAGTGAATTGTGGCATGCTGTAATATTATCCTGGGCCCCGTTTTATCAATAGATAATAATCGATTATAAATTTCCTTACCGCACAGACTGCCATAGACTTACAATCGAAATCAAGTATGTAATCAGTTATAACTCTTCATAAAACAGGGCCCAGGTTCAACTACAGTACGCGCAATAGAAAACGCCCGACGAAAGTGCGTCCAAATTTCGTCCCAACGCTTTTTTCGTTGTTGATTTCGTCGGGGACGTTTTCAACGCTTTTTGCGTCCAGACTTCATGGACGGATTTTGGACGAATTCAACGAATTCAACGAAATCCCCGAACGCTTTTCCGAAGCTGTGGACGCATTCAACGCTTTCAGCGCTTTCAACGCTTTCAACCCTTTACACGCGATCACACACACACAGGAAAGTTAGCTCTAATCGCGAATTGCTAGCTCTTCTTTCGTCGAAGTTCTCTAGGTTTCCCGTCCATTTCTCTCATTTTCTCTCTTTTGCTTTCGTATCATTGTATCCCTTTCTTTTCAGAGTACAATCATACTTTAGAGAGTATTTTTTCTCATTTTTATTAAGTGATTACCGTGTTTGCCACAATTTGGGGTGAGTTTTTGTTCGAGTGTTTGTTGAGTTTTTCGATTGAACGATGTGTCGATTATCTTCGTGTGTGCGAGAATATCGTACCCACTCGTTTGTTTCCGTGTAAGTATTTTTACCGTAAAGTGTCTTCATCGTTCGTCTTCACGCATCGGGTTTTCACCCTAGTTTTCCTCATCGTAGTTTTCCACATCCATTTTTTTTTTTCCGGTGCAAGATACTCTGTGTATTTTCTGCTACGGTAAAATGCCATCGTCGATATTTTTTGTGTATTCATCGTAGTTTTCCACCTCCATTTCATTTTTGTGTGCAAGATGTGTAGCTAGGTCTGCGATGTCTGAATCGTTTACAGATGTGTTTTGTGAGAGTATTAACCACGATGATTTTGAGGATTTTGAGGGTTTCGCGGTGGATGAGATCGACTGGAATGATAGTGATAATGATAATGAATCTACACTATCTAGTGGTGTTGATATAAGAGCTCTTATGATGATGCAATTTATTTCGTGTGACCGACCATCATGACGTTGGCGATGACGAGTACGAAACGAGTAGCCTATACATGTACAATGTAGGCCTGTAATGATCTAAGACGAGAGTGACACTGACGACATGGCCTGGCCCTGGGGGCTGTTTTAGTGTTGCCTGCTGAGTAGGTGTTCCATTCTATCCTTTCAGTTATCTTTCTATCACTTTCTTCTTTTGACCCTGGATGAAAAAAAAAAAACCCTATCTTGCCATGTAAAGACAGAACACATACCATCATGAAATATCATGACATTACTAAAGTAATAAAAGAAATAAGTAAGCGATGAAAATTCTTGTTTGTAAAATCATAAATCAAAGGTGATTTCATATGAACCAGCTCTTTGAAACGTATTTAATTTGCCTATTGATACTTGCTTTGCAAGTATACATTTTCTCTCCCATGGACTTTGTGTCCCCCCCCCCCTTTTTTTATGTGCTTTAATGATTATTCTAATTTGTTTTGTCAATATCATCATTATTGCTGTATTAATATTACCATACTTTGATATGGTTAATTGCATTTGTTGATTGACTCTAACTTTCATTTTGTTGCCTCCTCTTGGTACTTGTACAGATCCTTTCTAGGGCTTGCTGTTTGCTCACCCCCCCCCCCCCCCTTTGCTGTTGCTATTTCACTCTTTACCTTTCTTTGTCTCTCTGTTGTTCCTTATCTTGTTTGATGTTGCCTCCATATTCATCCTTTTCCTTCAATGGTTGCCCCCTGGCCCTCACGACCATTACTAACCTTCCCCTGCCTTTTGTCTGTCCATCCTCCTGCTCTAATCCCCCTCCCTTTACCTGTTGGGCTCCTTGCCCATGACATCCTACCCTCTCCTTTTGTTTTCTTTGTTCCTTGTCCCTTGCCTGTTCCTGACTGTTCTTGTTGTGTGAAGTCGCTTTACATGTGTGTGGTTGCTTTTTCTGCCTATTTGCCATTTTGCTTCTGACGAAGATTCTGCTATGATCGAAAACTTAGGTCCCTTTTGACTCTATCCTAAAAACATTCATGTACACTCCCAAAACTTGCTGGGCTAGTAATGAAAACTTCCATTATCTAGCAGGGGAGAGGGAATGCTTTCATTTTCTCAAGAGAGCTTTTGTGTGAGAGAATGCAAAACTTGATTGAGTGTTGCCAAGTTGTTTTCAAACTTCTTCATTTTATTTGATCTTAAGCATAATCACTTTCGTAAGTACATGTACAGTATTACGATTTCTTCTCCCCTGACTGTAATCGGAAAGTTTGCCATAAGGACGATCGCTAATGTGTTTGGATGTGCCGATATGCGAAACACGTGGTTCAAAAGAATGCACCATGTGCTACTTACAGTTGTACTGCCTTAAAGGTTACTGCAAGTTGAATGGATCGAATGCGCCATAGGCTTAATTACGGTAAACAGTTTACGTTCGATGCGAATAATTATTACGTCTTTCAGGATCGAGGAATAATACACACAAAACATGCAAACAAACAAATCCACGAACGAGTGTTGATAACCAAAATTCATATGAAAAGTAATAGGCAGTTTTGATGAGCGTGAAATTTTATTGTCATGATTTTGCCGTTTAATCGGGTGGTGGCTGCATCACATAGGACATCTCAGTGAATTTGTCTAGGCATATGAGACTTTTCATATAAATCTGTGATTGCATTTTTGAGTGATTAATCAATTCCTTTTTACAGTTCGGGAACCAGAACATCAGAACATCTTTGCAATGATTCCTTTAACTCAACTCACCCGCGAGTTCTTCGATCGATATACTACACCAAATGCGCGCATTCTTTCGTCTGGCACCTGGGGTCTGGCACGCACCTGGTTTTGTGGAAATTTCCACAAAGGGAGAGGGTGGGGTTTTTCCAATCCCAAGAGACCGCATTATACACAAGAAGACAATCTCGTCGCTTCTATCATTTTCCGTCACTCGTGTTTTCCCCTTATTCTTTGCTAATAATGAACATTTCGATTGAACTTAACGATGGTTGTTCACACGTGGTTCCTTTTGTTGTGAGGTGTAGGTATTTTCTTTTTTTATCATTCTTGGGAGGGGAAAGAAGAGTAAAAGAGGGAAAACTTATTTAAATAAACGAAGGGCACGTACGCTCAGCATCCACAGCAAGCCGTCTTTTACATCAGCATCGTTGATTATCATCACTTGCACTATCATCAGGCATCACTCGGATAATTTTGTCCTTTTTTTTTATAAACATTTAGAAACACGATCACCATCACTCGAGATAAACACATAGCAGTGGCAGATCCAGAGGGGGGGCATGAGGCGCACGCCCCCTTTATTTATCGTGGAAAAAAAAAAAATAGAAGTGAAACCCGGAAGTGGCACCAGAAATATTAGTTGCGCCCCTCCCCCCTCCTGTACAGAATTCCTGGATCCGCCCATGCCTGTACGAAAATAAATGTCAACAGACAAAGTATCAACAACCTCCCTGACAACCACATAAACATTACCACGGAGCGCACCGAAGCGGCTGGCATCAAACACCCTTCGAAATACTGCAGCAAAGCGCGAAATCGCCGTTACGAAAATGCATGTATATATACACAGTGCGAGGCAATTGAAAGATTACCTTTAAATATTTCAGAATATGAAAGGAACAAATAAAGTGATATGAAACGAAAGAAATCGTACACCAAACGAAAGGTATAACGACCTCCAATAGGCCCTTAGCCGCAGCATATCAATAAACATGACGTATAAGCACACGGAATATGCGTGTTTCGGATTCCTCCCTTCTATATTTCTTTCCTGAACTATTCCCAATGCCCGAATAAAATAATGACTAGTTTGTTACACTGATTTCTTCTTCTGAGGTAAGGAAGTTCGTTCGTCCGAAAACAAAAGGATTGACACTCCGAAGGTTTGCTAATCGGGCAATGCCCCCCCCCCAAAAAAAAAACAAAAACAAAACAAAACAAAACAAAAAACAGCCCACAAAATGCTCGTTAATCAAAACATTGGTTAATAATGTTAAAGACGATAATAATAATAATAAAAATAATGATAATAATAATAATAATAATAATAATAATGATAATAATGATAATAATAATATAACAATAGACAGAAATAAAACAATATATGGCCCCCTATAGCAATTACCCGCAGCATGATTACATTTTCGAATCAACAAACATGGATAGGCACAAGGAATATGCGTGTTTCGGATTCGAAATAACGCCGTAACCATCGGAATAGCGCACCCGTTTTCTTTTTTTCGGAATAATGAACACCACGGAAATGAATAAATGATTTCAAACTAAGAATCCATCGTAATTCTTGCCTTAAAGATTTTCCTCCCTTCTATATTTTATTCCTGAACTATTCCCAATGCCCGAATAAAATAATGACTAGTTTGTTACTCTGAAACATGGTGTTGTGAGTTAAGGAAGTTCGTTTATCCGAAAACGAAAGGATTGACACTCCGAAGGTTTGCTATACCCATCGAACAATGGGGGAAACAAAATAATAGTAATACATTTTATTTTCACACTAGGTACGAACATCTACAAGGTGTAAGGAATTTGCGTGTTACGGAACATTTTATCACTTTCGCATCAGCGAACTTTACGTGCATTGGGTACTACAAAAATGCCTCCCCCCCAAAAAAAAAAATGTATATATAATTACACCAACGCTTGAGCATAACATCAAACAAGCAATCAAACAAACAAATAAACAACTTAAGATTTAATCTCATAGCTGCTTTGAATATTTCACGTTCCGTCTGCATGACTGTATATATACTTCTTTTCAGAATTATCTCTCGCTTCCCGCTTCACAACTAGGAAATAAACGATGTCAAACTACAGGTATATAAGAATTAAACTTATTGTCTTACTCTGAATATAAAATTCATTATTTCAAAAGTTCGTTTATCCTTGAATACAACAGGCTCGATACTACAGTACTCCGAAGGTTTGCTAATCCGACAATAACGCACCTATCCAATCACAAACATTCGTGCATTTTCGAATTATGAATCATAATTTGACTATCACATTTACGAACATCTATTTTTCGTGTAGGGAAGTCGCGTGTATCTGAATGTTTCATTTTCGTCCTAATGAACCTTATGGGTGCATGGGTACAACGAACATGAACCTCAAACCCCCCCCCCAAAAAAAAAATAAAATAAAAAAAGAAAGAAAGAAAGAGCCAAGTCAAACTAAGAATCAGTCTGAATTAGTCGCTTTGAAAATTCCACGTACCGTCTGAATTATCTCTCTGTCCAATAAAGAAATAAACGATATCAAACTAAGAATTAAACTTATTGTCTTGTTTTGAATATTACTCTTTTTTTTTTTTGCTTTTCTGGGGCCCGTTGCATAAAACTTACCATTGAATTTCAATAGTAACTACCGTCAGCATCAATGATTATAAAATTTACCGCTGATTTAAGACTTACCGCATAGAAAGGAGCGGTAAGTCCAGCGGTAAGGGTTTTATGCAACAGGGCCCTGATTCAATAAAAAAACGGGCAATGTAACGCGCAATTGCTGAAGAAAGAAAATATATTTAATGACCAAATAACGGCGAACAAATCCTTCTAATTTCTTTTTTCCTCTTTTTGGGGGTTAATTTTCTTTCTATACTCAAATGGATTTTACGTACACGCAATTTTAGTGAAACCATTTTCTTTTTGGTCGGCACGATAAGGTTCCTGTGGGTTCCTGTGGGTTCACCCTCGCCAAAATTGCGTGATTTCTCTTAAATACTATGAACCCGAATGATCTCTGATTGGTAATTTAGTCTATTTCATGATCAACAGTTGTTTATTTTCTGCTTGTAAAAAAACAAAAAACAACACGTGAACAATTAGTAGGCCTTATACTGGGTCTTGTCATGTATCGTACATCTCTGTTTCGTTCAGCCGAGCGAGCCATGCCATGGCAATTGCGACGCACATACGGCGCACTCGCCTTTCCCACACGTGCACATTCCCTGGTTACATGCAGCCCGCATACCAGCATGTGATGTATCAGGTGACTTACAAATGCAGTGAATAATCTGCTAACGGTGCCGTACTTACAGCTAGGGTAAGGGAAACTAAAACTTTTACAAATTGCTTCAATGAAAACGGCATCGATGTATGTATACATGTTACCATTCTTAATAGTATTATGTGAATCAGGTGAATTCCACGCCTGTCTACTGTTCTCATTCCCGACCGCTGTGCTACTACTAGTACTTGTTGAGTCTAATCTTGCAGTGATTCTTGCCGGCTAGCGGCTGTGGATGTGGCCACTACACACACACGTGTGTACTGTATTCCACGTGCGCCTTGGATCACGGACGCTTTTAACGAAATTTGGACGAAACTGCCGAGCTCCGAACACGCATTTTCCGAACGAGCAACGCATTTGCCGAACGAAATTGAGCGGGCGGTCGTGCGTGAAATGCGTCCACAAAGCGTCAGAATCGTTGCTACTGGATCGATAACGAAATTTCGTCCAAATTTCGTCCAAATTTCGTTGCTACTCGATCGATAACGAACTTTCGTTGGAAAACGAAATTGACGGAGGCGTTTCTTATTGCGCGTACTGTACCTTCATTGAGTTTTTGTGGAAGGTTCAGTGGAGTGAATAAGGTTGCATAACGTAGGCCTTCTATGCAGGCATTTGCAGGGCTGCCAACTCTCACACATTGAGCGTGAGACTCACGCATTTTGGTCCTTTCTCACTCTAAAACTTTATTTCATTTGCATGCATTTCTATTGATCTCACTCATTTTGACTCCTAAATTATAGCATTGGACTATGGGAGTCTCACTCTCAACTAGTTTCCAGTGTTGGCAGCCATGCATTTGTATTTAAGTGTAATATTGAGATTGAAATGTGTGTGTGTGTGTGTGTGTGTGTGTGTGTGTGTGTGTGTGTCTGTGTGTGTGTGTCTGTGTGTGTGTGTGTGTGTGCAAGTAGCAAATGATTTGGCATTTATGAGGGTGCTAACAGATACCTACCTGTAAGTGATAGGATATGTGCCCAAATTGTGCGTTGCGTTAAAATGATTTGAAATGCAATGGATTTGTCACGGCCTTCTGTTGATTATTAAAGGTGTTTTTGTTTTAGAGTATGAGGTGTGTATTTCTTGTACTGGTGCAAGACCAGTGATGTTACAAATTTATTATCATTGATGTATACTTTAATTGTAACATTGAAGGAACGAAGCTGAATGGCATTGTGACTATTGAACAAACATACACTATAAAACCATTCATTTTTCCGTGCATGAAATTTAACCAAGATTTGCAAAATCAAAATGCACACAAAACTTATGGCCTAAACTCTGATGCATTGAATGTCAGTGTAAATTCGTGAAAATTTCATGCCGCAAATCTTTCTGGTTTTGCAGTATCTAAAATGTTCACTGCTTGTAATCAAATGTAAGCAATGTATTTCAATTATGATAAAACACAGATGAAAAATATACCAGCACACTAGTAATCATTAAAGGTTTGACATCATAGCAACTTTGTATAATGACAACTTAAAGGACAAGTTCACCTTCATAAACATAAGGATTGAGAGAATGTAGCAATATTAGTAGAACATATCAGTGAAAGTTTGAGGAAAATCAGACAATCCGTTCAAAAGTTATGAATTTTTGAAGTTTTTGTGCAGTAACCGCTGGATGAGAAGACTACTGCAGTGTATGAATAACTTAGATGTCACATGCGTACAACAATATAAGGAAAATATAAAGAGAATTTCACAAAGTTCCATCTTTTGAAAAAAGTGCACATTCCCCTGACTCGTTACTGACAAATGTTATGGGTAATATTATTCCCCCTGCCTTTAGAAAGAGGCAAGTCAAGTGCTCTTTTATTATGCGAAAAAAGTGAAAATATGTTGAATTTTCTTTTACATTTTCTTTATACTGTTGTACGCATATGACTCACAAGCTGTAGTAGTCTCCTCATCCAGCGGTTCCAACACAAAAATTTTAAAAATTCATAACTTTTGCATCGATTGTCCAATTTTCCTCAAACTTTCACTGATGCGTTCTACTATTATTGTTGCATTCTCTCAATCCTTATGTTTATGAAGGTGAACTTGTCCTTTAAAGTGTGGGGAAAAGGAGTAATAAGGAAAGACGGAATAACATGACACATACTTTGAGGTTTCTGTAGGTAATAAAACATTGTGATTAGGAAGTACACTATATAGACCACACCTTCATGATAGATATCACTCACACAAATCAATATGCCTTCAGGAAGTTATGATCTTTGGCAGATGCTGTACATCAGATGAAGGTTACAGGTCATCAGACGTGTCAAAAGGAGCTATACATTATAATAGAGAAAGTATACATGCATTGTCATTAGAACTTGTGAATACACCTGTATTTTAGTCAAGGAAGTATGTTGAAGGTCAAAGGTTGAAATCCTGATATTGCAGTATGCCATATCTTTCCCCTTGAAATAAAAACATGGGATTTCTGTCACACATGCTTGAGAGCACTCGCTGCCCTATGGATTTTTCCACACACTAATGAAGCTAGAACACAGGAAAAAGAATGCAAATCAATGGATGCATACCGCTGTATGTTCAAAGGCAATGTGAGAGTATTAGCGAGCTGAAAATGCATTTTCCAATCAATGAACGAGTGTCAGTAACCTTTTCAAACTTTGTGTGCACCCTTTCAGGTAGCGTGAGAGTTTATATCGTGTCAGATATTCTTGAGTGAACAGCCAATGGATGGGACACTAATCAACGCTGTCACCATGAATGTTTCCCCCCTTGGACAAATGTCCATGTAAATAAAAGATGTTAAATCCTGTCTACAAATTTGCATTAAAATGATGAATTAGATATTCCATCATGCAATAGAATACCTTCGTACAATAATATAGTCCTAGATTTTAAATGTGTTTCTCCTTTGTAGAAACTGATACCAAAAGAAGAGTTATTTGCACTGGAGAGCCATCAGTTGTCACATTGTTACCTGTGCCAGACAGATAACATACATTTCAAAGCAATGTTAATTCAACTTTTCAGTGAACACACATACAAAGCTCATCAAAGTGCTCTTCAGCTTAGCAATGAAAAGTGAATTACTAAACTTTTATCCCCCCATATTTGAGTATAACAAATCATATGAAAAATATAGAATAATGGCAATCACCCAGTTGTGCCTACAGGGTGACTGTTGAGGTAGCAATGCAAATGTACCCATGTTGTGATGTGTTTGTAATGAAGCATGTGATGTCATGCAATTAAATGTTCTCTCAGTGAAACTTCAGAAGGTTAACAAATATTTAGCTCCAAACTAATGAGAATAATACTATGTCAAATATAATATCAAGAGCGATCTGCGTAGATATATTGTGATCTAAAACAATTTGTGGACCCAAAGTGGTTAATCTGTCTGCGGAATGCCTCATTCACATCTGTATTTTTTAAATGCAATTTTTTATTATTCATTTGTTTTTAATTTTATCGTGAATTTTTATTTATTTGTTTTATTGATTGATTGATTGATTGATTGATTGATTGATTGATTGATTGATTGATTTATTATTATCATTTTTTTTTTATTGGGGGGGGGGTATTAATCCTATGTATCAGGCATACATTAGGCACTCAAACACCAAACATGGAAACATTGTATATTTGCACCTTCAAGACTAGGTCATCAATTGTAGTGAGTGAGGAAATGTGACAATGATAACAATGATGACAATGATGGAAGCAGTTCTAGCAAAATGTGCATTGTTCACTGTCTGTTTGAGTCCATTGGCTTATCACAGTTATCATAAATATCTCTCCTCCTGTTATTGTAATCTCTCAGGTATGGGCAAGACCCACAAGGATGCAGCATCCGTGACAACCGCTCACCCCATCCCAGCCTCCTGTGGCATCTACTACTTTGAAGTGACCATCGTCAGTAAAGGCAGAGAGGGGTAAGTCTCCATGTTGGGGGTTTGTGCGTCATGTTATTTACCATGTACCCTGTACAGCAAGTGTCCTACATTGTACCTCCACCCCAGTGACTAAGACTTCATATGACTGTGACATTTTGGGATGAGAATAGCACTAGTCAAGCAGGACCACTCTTGAGAAAAGACAAGGGGGGGGGGGGGAACACAGCATAACCTAAGCCATATATGGAGTTAAATTAGTATTTGAATGCCCTTTCTGACAGTACAGTGTACAAAGATCACACTCTGATCACTTCAAAATGAACATGCCTTACTTTCTTATGGACAAGTACTGCGCAGTGCGCAATACATATAAATTTTGTTGTTGTTGTTGTACATATTGACTATTATGGGCAATTTCACTTCATAATATCAATATTAGCTTGTGAGAATGCCAGGTGTACTTCACATATTATTTATTAAAAAAAATTAGCAGTTTCCCTGAACGCAACTACAAGCTTGTATAATAAAGCACAACATAACAGTGATTCTGACTCTCGTAGCCTGCATTTGTCGCGCCCTGCAAAATGAGGTTTGGTCCCTTCATCTACTGTGCTCAGTTCATTTTAAAGGCATTGGAAGCATCAATGATTGGAAGATTTTTTCAGAAATCTATCATCAAGTCCATGCCCATATCAGGTAGTCCTAAGATGAATTGCCATTTCATGTACAAGTTGAGTTTATATGAAGTGGAAGAAAAATAAGATAAATTTCTCTAAACTTAGGTTAGAAAAAAGGGAAGTTAGGAATTAAACAGAAGAAGATGATTGAGTCATATACATAACGCTCTTTACAATGCTTTCACAAATAGATTGAATTGATTAAGAATGATAAACTTTTCCCATATACTGACATCTGTGTATACATATTTTTTCTGCCTAATTTTGTGAGATATACATATTGTAGTCTCTGCTAGCACACTTGGGGTACATGTTATTAGAATCTGTATAATCAGTATTGTAAAGGAAATAGGTGACAATTCATCTTTAGGTAAGTTTTGAAAAGAAACATTTCCATTTTATCTATCTATTTATTTTTTTCAGTCATTGTTGTTCCCTCTTACAAATGTTTGCACTAGGTTGGAGAAGATTTGATAGAGTGAAGTTTCGTGTTCCAAATATCTGTCAAAACTTGTTAAGTTCTGCCGTGGGGCCCCAATTACTATGTACAGCGTGCGATATCCTCTGCGATGAGTAATCACACAGAGAACAAATGTGCATGCGAGATGAGTCAGCGTGAGAGGGTGCTGCAGCGAAGGCGAGCCTAAATTATTGTTTCCATCCAAACAATTCGTGGTGTGATTCAATAACGACGTGAATATGGGCCGTCTAGATGGTGATCAGACGCCTTCTGACTGGTAGACCCTTTTCTTAATTGAGACCCTCCTCGCAGTTTTGATGTCGTGAGTAAGCTGTCCATCGAGGAAAACATGCCATTTGGTGTTCTTCGCGATAAGTTTCTTGTCAGTCGAGTTTCTGTAAAGTGCGGCTGAATATTGATATCTCTTCATCCATCTATAGTTCAGCTGTCATTCAATTGGATATTAAAGACGGTGAATTGAGCACAAGTAATGTGAATTCATTCTTACATTGATTGCTGTTTAGTTTTGTTGACTACGCCCAATGATCTGTACCTCATTTGACCTGGTAGTTGTCTGTGCGGTTGGTTTGGAATGATGAACAAGGAAAGAAAACAAAACAAGCCAATGACTCATAGCTAGGGGAAATGGTACCTGCTGCAGCAGAAATTGCATTGTCCAGTATCATCACTTCAGGTACCCTTGTGTTTATTCTGGATAAAATAGTGATATTCCTCCATAGGTAATCACTGTTGACCTTAAAACTACAAGCGATAGCAAAATGTGTCTCAGTTTCAGGGTACTTTGGCTGTGCTACGTCATCTCGAAGGTTTTTTACTGTAAAAGTACCCTCGCTTAGCAAAATGCACATAATTACTGTCAGCAATTTTCTTTCATTGAAATTAGTAGACCGAACCATCTTCTGTTGGTGCATTAGAAACGTGTTACAAGGCTGTCTGATAATCAATAGCGAACAAGCAAGGATTGTATCGCAATCACACCTGCACTGGAAACATTTAGAAAGAAAGCACCAGTGGTGTATGATATTTGTATTGGGGATAAAGTCATCAATCAACCTTTAAACTTGTTGTGATTAATGGAAGTGCTCTGATAAAGAGTTTATACTCGATATATTTCCACATTAGTTTTTCTTTGTTAGTGAATGTGCAACAACAAGTTGCATTTCATAGTCTGCATTGTATGCCTATCTTTCATGTATTATAAACAAGTTGGCAATGTGACAGTGTAGTGCAGAGGGCTGGTGCTGGGATAGATGTGCTTTGTTAAAAATTCTTGAAGGTTGAGATCAAATTTTTGTAAAAGTTATGGGGAGGCAGTGTTAATGTTGTTTGTACCATACCGAAATGGCCCTAAAATTGTAATTTGTGTGTGTATTTGTAATCTATACAGTGTGCTGCAGCAGAAGTTCACTCTTTTCTACAGTTATACAGTATATTTATGCCCAAAGATATTCATGTCAGAAAACTGGATTGATGTCAGTTACATCTCTCTTTTTTTCTTCTTTTTTTTGGGTCCATTTTGATGCTGGTAAGTCAGATTTAAAGAAAATCTGTAGTTTCATTGTAACAATATAGAAATTTGGGTTGTGATGGGGGTCACGTCTGAACATCATTCTCACTTGGGTCACGATCATTTGCAGAGAGCTGCTTGCGCATTACCTGTACATGAATAATGGTATGCTTACTACATCACAATGCCAATTCAATATACTGCAGCACACATAGCAAGGAATGACATGCGCAGTGCATTGTGGGATGTAAAATTTCATTTTTTTTTCTTCAGTCACTGTTTACACTGCACAACTTTGTGCCTTGTGCGCAGCAAGATATAAAAAGCTTCAAAGTATTGATGGCACGCACGCACATACTACATAAACTACCTACAAATGTTACCACACATGCACATGCGGTACTCATGACTGAGTGCATGCAGGGACCAGCAATATACTATACATTGCTCAAGATGTTTAATAAGTCCATGATATTGAGTTATGTATTATACAATCAACAGCTTCCATCCCGTAAAATATTTTACAAATGTGTCCTTTTGTGGAGTCATTCAATTTTGAAAGGAAAGTAGTTGTGATATTTGTATGAATGGTGTATCTGTCTTGTTGCAGAAACAAAGTTCTTGCATCGCGGTACCCTTTCAATCACATCTCTTTGCAATACAAGTACATGGCTGGGATTATATTTGTTTTATATAGTCATAAAGCAGCATAGAAGGTGTAATGTGAATTTTGTTTAATTCAGTGGAGATTTATCATGTAATACTCGTACATCCATCTGATTGTATGAATTGCTATAAGAGAATCTTGTATAGTGTTCATACCATATCCGTGACAAAATTTTGTAGCTCTCCATGTTGTTTTCAGGCTGCTAGAAAATCTTGTTTTTGTTTCTGTTTTGATCTATTAATATATCAATATATTAACAGACAACTAGTTTTATGTTTTCATAGCTTCTCTGTTGTCAGGAATATGCATGCCTCAAAGATAACAAGATGATCACGAGTGAAGTGTAGTACTAAGGTATTTTGTGTTTACACTGAAAAAATGGGCAAATTGTGCCGACCCTCATGGTTCGCCCCAGGTGACTAGACATACAACGTAGTCAGCAAACGGATATCAACTTAAAAGCGCATTGTGCCATAGGAGAAGAAGAAGTATTGTACACTGGATGTATGCTGTTTAATGCAGAAGTACACATGTCTGTTGTTGTGTACACCTGATCACATTTTCTAGTTAAGCGTTTGGAATCGTACTTTGTATGTACATTCATGTCGTATGACTTCACAAGGTCATTGATATTTTGTACTGACATGCATTTTCTTTCTCTCTTGTCTGCAATATGGGAAAGTACAGAACAGCAATTAAATACATGGGGTCAATTTCAATCACAGATTTTGTATTAACATCCAAAGACCGTATAAATGCAAAGAGACGTCTACTGAGCTCTGATGGATATTAAAAATTGACCTCAGCTCTGTGTGTCTATTACTGATAGTTTATTGAGCTATCTTCCAATCAATTGAAACTCTTGATAATGCAGGGCCCTGATAAGTTATGATATGGATGAAAGAGGGGGGAGGGAGCAAATAGAAAGTAAAGGAGGATGCAGTAACTGCTTTGGATTAGCCCGTTCTG
Source organism: Diadema antillarum (assembly GCF_040938485.1). NCBI lineage: Eukaryota > Metazoa > Echinodermata > Echinoidea > Diadematoida > Diadematidae > Diadema > Diadema antillarum. The sequence goes on along the minus strand of NW_027271244.1, from coordinate 362,376 downwards.
CTGATGGGGAAGAATCTCCTCCCTGGGCTAAAAATAGAAACGTGTTACTTGGCAGAGGATGTGGACAGAATTGCTTGAATGTTTGCGCAATTAAATTCCATTCTAGACAACACATCCTAGCCTGAGGAAGTCGGAAGGGGAAGGGGCGAGAGGGGGAACTTTGCTTATTACCTCAAAGATGGCGACTGATTTTTTATTGTGGAAAGAACCAAGGGGGGAAAGGACAAAGGAAAGATGTTGCTTCTTTGCTAAGTTCCTGGGACATTTCTGTTTTTGTCTTGCGCATGCAGTGGAAAGCGACTGTAGGCGTCACTTTACCGGTGGCGGCGGCAGTGTCGTCGTCAACTATTTTATTGTAATCTCGCTAACTTTCACAGCTCTGAGCTGAACCACCAAACTCTCGCCACAGATACATACACTGTAACCTAAAAATGCCGGTCAAGTTTGAATATGGGTGAAGTCTGACAGTGACAAGGTCAGTGTTCAAATGGTCAATGAACTTGCCTGATAAGCACTGTACTCCGGTATTGTGGTGTACTCTTCAATGAACTTTCCACAGATTTAAAGGGATGGTACAGTTTTGGTGGAGATGAGAATTGGGCTTTAAATTTTTTGCGAGATACCAAGAAAACACCTATGAAATTGTATAGAGCATACCCTTTTAAGAGGAATTCAGTTTATTTGTTGAAAATCAGGTTTGGAATGACTGAAACATCCAAAAACAAAGTAAAACAAAGCGATCGTAAAAAGGTGTGAGTCCCACACTTTATTAGAATCGCTCTGTTTTGGATAATCTCAGCCATTTCAAAACCAATTTTCATCAAATAAACATTGAATTTTTCATGGATTTACATGCTCTTTCATATTTCATAAGAGGTTTTTCATTATCTCACCAAAAAATGTTAGAAACCTGAAATTAGGTCTCAATCAAAACTATACGATCCCTTTAAGCTTTGACCACCAAACTTGCACCACAGGTACATAATATATGCTGGTCAATTTCTAATATGGGTGAAGTCAATGTATTTTACTTGATAAGTACTGTACACATAGTATTGTACTCTCTCAGTTACTTTCCACAGATTTGAGCTATGACCACCAAACCCATACCACAGGTACATCACTGGAATATGCAGGTCACGTTGGAAAATTGGGAAAGTCAGATAGGGTCAAAGGTCAAATGGTCAATGAAGTTTGCCTGATAAGCACTGTACAATAGTATTGTGGTGTACTTTTCATAACTCTCCACACAGCTTTGAGCTCTGACCACCCAATTCATCACAGGTACATCACCTATAGATGCAGGTCAAGTTCGAATGTTGGTGAAGTCAGACAGGGTCAAAGGTCAAAAGGTCAATGAACTTGAATTAAAACAACACTATAATCACAAATTGCAATGTCAAGCAAAACATTGCTTTGCATTTGCATTGGTTTTGGTCAGTAGGAAATGAACAGAATGAGGTACAGAATCAGTGGAGCGTTAGTAGTATGCTTGGAAATGACAAGAGAACACCGCAGTACAGGAGAGTGATGACAGATTTCAGTGTGTGATACTCGAGGATGGCATAAGGGAGATCTAGAACAGCAAATCTGTGGGGTGATGTGTGTCACGGATAGTGAGTTCTTACTCATGGCTAGCCTTGTGTGAGGAGGAGGTGAATTTCTCCCCAAATCAAATCAGACAGCAGTAATTCCAAAACGAGTCTTGTCGTGGTTTGTTGTAAGTGCACCTGAACTGTACACCTCTGTTAATGTTCTTATTATTATTTGCTAGTCTCGCTTCCAGGTGTAGCATCAAGCATTCAGGCCAGATCACGGCTGTGGTGCAACCACTCTGCGGCACTGCCTCTGGACATCATCAACCCGTTGAGGACGGACTGATTTTGCTACAACACGCTTTTCCCATAAACGCATGCCCAAGTATACTCGGGACTTGTCTTCAACGGGTTAACACTTCCTTATCTTCATGGCTGCCTGAATCATCATGGTGCAGATTTTTGCTGTGATGATTCAACCTGAGATGTAGAAATGTGCAATTATACATAGGCAGTGTGTGTTCGATTCTATTGATTCTAGACTGCAGGGGTCTATATACTGTGAAGACTTCCTAAAGATGTTAAGATTCAGTGTACTGGTATTCAACTCAACTTCACCCCTATCCCCCCTGTCCAATAGAAGAATGTATTAAGTAGGAAAAAAAATAACTTGGGAAGAGTTAAGTGTAGGTTGCCTGTGTTAAGTCAGATACTTGTTTGCTTCCAGGGATAACAATTTACTTCAGTCAAAAACTTTTTTTAATACCTTTGCCATGACGTGTCACTATCTAGAGGCATTATATTTTTGGAATGTCTGTCCATCTGTCTGCCTTGGTGTGTCAAAGGAGGCATTATATTGTCAGGTTTTCTGTCTGTCCATCTGTCTATTTTTCCAGCTTGGATTTTCCCCATAGTCTCCCATACTTTCGGATTTCTTTCATAGATTCCCATACTTTCGGAATCAAACCACAGTTTGTTTGTTTGTTTTTTTCAGGATCTAAATTTACAAGTTTGTACAAACCAAACCCAAAAAGTACAGTGCAAATATGAAATGGAGCAATTTCATACAGGGCACGTGATCAGAGGAAACTCCCTTTCATTAATGCCAAGATGAGAAGTCAGCATTGAACTGTCATCGTTTATTTTGAAGATTTTCACCCTCAATCAATTGAGTACCCCTGGCGAGATTTTGCGATAGGAATTTTAACAAGAGTCCACCATAGATTTAATACCTGTGCCTTGGCTGACACAATTTTGCTCGCATCTCAATTTGCAGTATCTGTCTCAGTTTCTTTCCAGTATATGTGCCACCTGCCATATGTAATTGGTGTATCACATACAGTAGAACCTCTCAGTTCCTGTGATTTGATCTTAAATGCCTGTATATGATTCAATTATATACCTCATAGAATGGGCTGGTAGAGTTAAAGGACAAGTTCACCTTCATAAACATAAGGATTGAGAGAATGCAACAATGTTTTAGTAGAACACATCAGTGAAAGTTTGAGGAAAATTGGACAATCGATGCAAAAGTTATGAATTTTTAAAATTTTTGTGTTGGAACCGCTGGATGAGGAGACTACTACAGCTTGTGAGTCATATGCGTACAACAGTATAAAGAAAATATAAAGAAAATTCAACATATTTTCACTTTTTTCACATAATAAAAGAGCACTTGACTTGGCTCTTTCTAAAGGCAGGGGGAATAATATTACCCATAACATTTGTCGGTAACGAGTCAGGGGAATGTGAACTTTTTTCATAAGATGAAATTTTGTGAAATTCTCTTTATATTTTCCTTATATTGTTGTACGCATGTGACATCTAAGTTATTCACACACTGCAGTAGTCTTCTCATCCAGCGGTTACTGCACAAAAACTTCAAAAATTCATAACTTTTGAACGGATTGTCCGATTTTCCTCAAACTTTCAATGATGTGTTCTACTAATATTGCTACATTCTCTCATCCTTATGTTTATGAAGGTGAACTTGTCCTTTAAGTTAAAAAGCTTCCGAGTATCTTATCAATGTCATTGGTAAACAGTGTTTTATCTCAGCTGCCCTTGACATCTCTATTCTTTTTCTCTTTCAGTGTCTCTAAGTGTATTGTAGAAATGAAACATTGCAGATTAGGGTTTCTTCTTCATTTTTAAGGAAATTTGAACCTCCTAGCTTAGTTTATACAGAAGAAAAAGAAGTGTCTTGAAATTGCAGTGTTGACAAGTTTATTCATAGTGAATATTTATTGCAAAGACGTTCAAAGTTATATTTGTGAAGATAGTAACTTGTTTAATTTTGATTCTTTTCTTTTCATACTGTAAAAAAAGCAGTGCTAACATGACTGACAGAAAGATTGCTGCAAATACTGTTGAGTTTTGGAGATCGGTCTTTCCTAATGGCTACGACATGAAACTGGCTATCTTAATTAGACAGTTAAATGTAAAAAATGACAGGAAGTTATTCTCATCAAGAAATTAAATCATGTTGAAGCCATGATTTACAACTTACATAGTTTCAATTACTGGGCCTCTCTATTCTCCCACAGTCTGAATATAGCAGTTGCATACACTTTGCATGTTGGCACAAATTCAGATACTATTACACAGTATCTTTAGCATAGGAATAGAATTGTAGGTAGTAAGGAAGCTCTATAGCTTGACCTCACCCTGGGAACCCATCATCTCATTGGAATGTGTTTACAGCCATTCCCTGTCTGAGATGAATTTATAACACACCACACTGATGAACATGTGGGACTATGGTACATGTATTTTGTATCTTCTGTCATGTCCCTGTGGGCTAACAGCTGACAGTCCAGGGGGGTGTTTCATAAAGCTGTTCGTAAAGTTACGAATGACATACGAGCGACTGGTGATCAGTTCTTTTGCTGAACTGTGGAAATTTTGATAAGTATAGCACATCAGAACTGATCACCAGTCCCTCGTAACTTGTTCGTAACTTTACGAACAGCTTTATGAAACACCCCCCTGGACTGACGACCTCTTAGCCAGTGACCTAGTTGACTGTAGTGGATATATGTTATTACCTTTCAGTGCTGATACTATAAAGCCCTTCTTACACTTGTGTTTCTTAACCCCATACTTTCTCTGACCCAGGACTATCGTTAGTACTCCCGTACCAATTTTTTCAGCTTTTTACACTCGCCAATAAATCCCGTACTAAGCTCTTGTCCTGGGCTAAGGAGAAAACTGACCTTTTTACACTCGTATTTCTTAGCCCGGTATTTTCCAAACCACATGAATATTCATGATTACGCTGTGCACTGTACAAGTACACACACGCACCGGCAGCACTTGATTACCTCGTTTCTGATTGGTCAGTGGGGGGTCGGACTTCGTCTCCGTCGCTTAGCTCCGGAGTATTTTTTCGTTCTGCTTACACTTGCTTGCTTGGCACCGCAATTGCGGCTAATCCTGCTATTTTGCAGGGCCAGATAGTACAGGATTATCGGTGGGGCTAGCCCACTTTGGCAAAAACAAGTGTAAACAGAAAGTGGGCTAAGGAAAGTCCGTACCAACGGTGGGGCTAAGGCCCCCCCCCCCCCCCCTTAGCCCCACCGTTGGTACGGGACTAAGCAAAAATTTGCAAGTTTAAAAAGCCCTTAAAAGTGCATAAACTTGGGAGCAAATGTTTCATGGGATTCTTAATCCTCACATTGGATATTCTGAACCAGAGGGATCAAAGAAAATTGTATAAAAGTTGGTGGACCTGAAGGAGTGAAGCCATTCTGGCTCTAAGTTCATTGTATCCATAAGCCAGTATTACTATCTCTTAATAACTTTTCCTTTCTCTATTTTCCTTCCAACTTCCCTCTCATTATCTGTGAGGGTACTCTACCTATTCCAAATATTGCATTCATTACAACAAAATCTTCCTCTTTTAATTCTTTGATTTCAATTCATGTTCTAAAGATATGTGTGTATTTTTTTTTCTCTGAAAGAGGTGTATTTTACATTAATTATTATTTCAAATGGTACATATATTCAATTTTGTTTTAATCTTCCATATTTTTGTTTGAAGTTGATTCTATTCTCCTTTTAATATCATGTTGCTTTGTTGTAGCATTGAGTGAATTTTGCTGTGCACTCTCCAATAATTGATCATCAAGTGCATTGCGTCCTTTGTATTCCTTAAATAGCTTGCATGGCAATGGCAACGAACAACCCTGAAATGTCCAAATCCGTTATTGCGACCATCCTTGCAAACCCTGTATCAATACCATAGCTCTCCGCTCAAATCACTTTACACTGAATAACCCCAAGGCAAAAAATGCAAGGGGGGAGGGGATAAGAATAAAGCGATGTGCAGATTACGGATAAGTCGAAGTACCTCTGTGGTAGGTAGGGAGCTCATTTGCCCTTCATCCAGATCATTTTGCTGACTGCCCTGGATGGGGCAGGCTATATTTAGCCAACCTACTTTTCGGTGTGCGCTACAGCTGGAAGAACAACGAGGAGGGAAGTGGGAGCGTGTATCATCAGCGCACGGCGCCCTCGCTCCTTGCAGTGCGTTCATAATTACACACTGTCTTACAAGTGCACAGTGCTTCCAGTGCTCTTTATGCGGCCAACACAAACAGGCCCTCATAGCAGGGAAGGAAATAGGGGGCTCACACACATTCTCATACATACAGTGTACCTGTGCTGTGTGTGTGTGTGTGTTGGGGGGGGGGGGGGTATTCCACATGCACGATATCCCTTTTGCCCTGCCTGCATTTGTATCACAAGGACTGGAAGTTTTTGTTATTGTCAATAGCTTATCTCAATGTTTTGATGCCAGGAATGTCATTGCCAAGCAAGATGACAGAGTGCTAAGAGAAAAGAATGACTTGTAGCCGAGCTGCATGATGCAATCATGTAATCATTATCTTCTATGAAGCACAAACGTGTACGTAGTGTGTACTCATATTCCCCTTTAGCTATGTACAGGCATATAACGAAGTCCTCAGGACTGGCAGTTTTCTTTCGTTATTTCAAAATTTTGTCACATCTGAACAAATAATATCTAGATGATAATTTTGGGCCTTGAATTTTACTTCATTGTATCCGAAAATTCGTTAAAATAAATAACGGTGCTCGTTATAATGGAAGTGCACTGTACTACAGCATACTAGCTCGTGTAATGATCATCATTTGCGCAACGATGAGTAGGAAGAGGCTATGTTTTTGTTTTTCTCTCTCTCTTTCTCTCTCTGTCAAGTTAAAACTCGATCTGTAACATGATACTGATCCTGCAGTAAATGAAGTGAAATGGCAGGCACCCTGTCAAAGGTTTTAAAAACAAAACATATTTTATGGCTGAACTTAAATCCATCAAATTTGCCATTCCAAGCTTACGTACAGTAATACTATATAATCTGTGAACATCAGTAGCATAAAAGCTGAAAGTTGATACTCTATGTCTTGCAGTAGGATTGCACAGTGATTATTATACTGGTCAGTGTTGATCCATTAATGACTTAAAATCAGCAGAGAAGTATTTTACGTGTGCATGTAGCACTTGAGGAATTATGCCCCATTTGGAGGACGTGCCAGACAAAAATAAAAGGTTTTTATACTACTGGGGGGGGGGGGGGACCTGTTTAGAGTCCCCTGGTCGTCTAGCGCAAGGTCGGCATACGTTTCTGTGGAAACCAGTGGGCAGGCGTTTCTCCTCGAGAGAGAGGCAGCAGTTTCTCGTGCACACATATGCGCACTCTGCCACAATTAGCGCAGGTCACTGGAAGTGTGTGCCGTGTTCACGCTGAGACCGTTTAGAGTACCCTCATCTGGCATGAACACGGCACACTAGACTCGTGCTAGGCTGTCTAGCACGACGTCATGCCAGACTCACACCAGACTTGTGCTAGATGCTTCGTGCTGTGACCGTTTAGAGTCCCCATCGTCTGGCACGAACAAGGAGGTTGTGCCGTGTTTCGGGGGACTTCAAACGGGGTATCAGATGTATAAGGAGAAGACAGCATACTCATTTGTATGAAATATCTCCCAGGTATTTGACACATTCTTAATACTGTATATGCTGCTACAATGTATTTTCGCGTAAAGATATTTTCGCGATTGATGAGGTCGCAGAAATTTTCACGAGATGTTGTTTTCGCGAATTGACGCCGATGCTTACGTTAATGCTCTATTAACAAAGTGCATGGAGACAATTTTGCGTGTTGTTAAATTCGTGATCCAGCTGTGATTTGCGAAATTCGCGAAAATTAAACCCTCGCGAAAATAATAGCTTATACAGTAAGGACATATTCTTGTAATTGACTTGTCCTGACGGTTTGTTTTGATTTGTTACTCTATTCGTAGCATTTGTTTATAGGATTATAGGAAACTTATGTTTCTCAGAGTAATGCATTTGGCATTTCAGCTGTATCTGTGTTCAGAAAGGAGGGAGATGTTGAATTTGGCTGTCAGCCATTCAGTGACGAACGTGTGTGCATACATGAACTGTTCATTTTTTTATTATAGCATTAGTAATATAAACAAAACCAAAACAAACATGCAAAGTGATTGAGCAGAGGCTAATAGTTTAAGAGTTGTGATTCATTGCAAGTTGGCATTGATCTTATAGCTAGAGTAGTTGAAATTTGCATATTACAATGCTAAAATCTGTCAGTGCATATGCTGTGCAACTGAAGTGAGTTGTGAGCAGCACTTATTCTGTACAGGTTTAGAACAAAAATGCATGCTACCATGTTACAATGTATCAATCATACATGATTCTACATGAGTTAATACCATACCCTAAATAATTTTCTCAGTTCTGAATGTATACATGAGAGGGCTTTGCAACTAAAACAATATGTGTGTTAGTGACTTTTGGTTCAAGCACTTGAGCCATGATGTTTTGGAACAAGCCAACTGACCCTGAGGTCAGCCAACTGCATTCAGCTTGTTGAATAGCTCAAGGTAATTTGCTCATCAGCAGATTGATACCCAGTCTGTTCCATGCCTTTTTCTATATTTGGGAACAATAATAGATTCTGGTTTTGTTGTTCTAATCTACCAGGAAATGAATGAGTTAAAGAGTTTTCCAGGCACGTGAAGCTTTATCATTTAAAATTTTCCAAACCTTGTTTGGCCTGAGGAGTTCAGTATGGACACCTATATTGGAAAGTATCTTAATGAATGGACATTTTCGTATTGTGGAAATTTCACACAATTTCGCGCAACCAGAACCTGACATGAATGTGATAATACGCAAGCATACATTTCTCTGTTCAGTACTGTGCTCCATAAATGCATATCCAACCACTCACAAAATTGTTGAGAAGTCCTATTAAGTTAGGTTCATGAATTTTGTAACTTCACTTTCAAAAAAATCTATGCTTCATGTTTTTGATAAATCATACACTTACACAATTTGCATCCATGGCCAGTTTGATACAGCATGGCTGTGATGCTGTGATATTGTGCAAATAATATAGTGCAAATAATATAGAGAAGATAATATAGTAAAGAGGAAGTATCCATGGTAATTGTCAATTCACAATTATTTCAAAATATGTAATTGAATGAAAATGAATGAAAAATTATTCAGTAGAATACTGAAGACATGCTGCATGGTTCTTTCATTGCAGGCTAATGAGGTTGGCTGTATGTAGAGGAAAATGTAATGCCAGACACTATCTGTATCTTATATTTGATATTAATCTACTCTATTATTATGTACTCATGATTGAATACCATTCCTGTTGTGAAGTAGTATCTTTCAGCGTATGAATGATACACATCTTTTAAATTTTTGGGCAACAAAGCAGCATATATTCTACAATGTCACTGAGGTCATCGCATCTGCAATTTGTTGGTCTCTGGAAGCGAGCATACATGTCTCTGCTAGTGAAAGCTTTTTTTGTGAGCACTGCAATGGGTTCCTTTCCCTGGGTAGTTCTGGGCTAGATCAGCTGTTTGAGGTCAAGGACATTGTGGCAGGAATGTGTTTTGATTGCTGAGCGCTCCCTCACTGGCTGACTCGATGCACTCTCATTATAAATGCCCAGACTTCCACAATATGCTGGGGACCCATTGTGTAGTCTCTGTCCCAGTCTCTACTAGCTGTGAGTACACTGTTTTACCTCGGGTAGCAGTGTCACAGTGCAGCTCCTATCTGCAAGCTCTCCCATTTCCCAGCGAGCACTCACATTTCCCCCCAAGCTTTCTCATTTGTCAGTAATCCCATATATCATTCAAGAGAACCTAAGAATTTCTCATAAAAATCTTACAAATCTTAGACAGGATGAATATCATGTGTGGCAAGTGCCTCACTGCTGATCAAGTTTCCACTGTTTGGTATCGAGAAACAAACACCCTCTAGAGATGCGACTGATTTCCGTACCTTTTTTGAATAAAGATTTCTCGTCAATGTTTTAAAACTAAGCATTTTGATCATACGCAAACAAATTGTATCAAAAGAGAATATGATGCATGTTTTCATGATTGTTATTGGGCTGGGAATATTTAGGCCCTATTGAATTAGTCTTTTGTGTGTATTTGTGATGATCAAACACTACTGTGCTTCACTAGTGTTGCTAAATTGCATGTAGCCAACCTACGCAAGAATATTTGTGTGTATTATATGAGACAGCATGACTAGTAAGGATGGCCTTGAAGTGCACTGTCATGTGTGAATTTATTGCCTAGATTCTATGCCAGTGTACAATTTAGGCAAGCTACACAAAAATATTTCCATTTGCCTTGTTTGTTTTTTTGTTCTTTCTTATCAAGGTGGTTCTAGAGATGGAAATTTGCAAAACATATGAATGAAACTAGTGGTTTGTACACATGGACAAAGGAAGAATGGTACATGACAAGAATTGAGCTAAATAGAAAGAGAAATTCTTTATTCTGTCATATGACTCATGACCAATGCATTGTAAACATCGACGAAAATATGTTGTTTTTTTATTTGATTGGTTAAAGATCAGTACACCACTAGGTGTTACAAATCCGTTGATCCACTTGCCAAGGACAACTAAAAACTCAGTGTCAGGCAAGTAAACATGAATGAGCATTTGCCTGTACATAGTATGATTCCCTTGCTTAAGTGCCCATTAGGCAAATGGAAGGAGTATCTTTCATCATGCCCTGTCCCGTACTCGTGCTCTAGAGGGCACTTTTCACCATGCTCACCAAATTTCAATAGCCAGTGCCATGGTAATTACAGAGTCTTGGTGAAGATTTTCTCCCAGACCAGTAATTACTTGCAACATTTCTAGTACCTAGCATGTAGGCCTATGCAATTGGCACTGCATTTGTAATAACTAGGATACTGCACACTGTAAGATTCAAATATACAAGAACAAAGAAGTAATTTGCACAAACTAAATAGCATTCTTCATTTGAAATATGCTAGTGCAAAGATTTTTGCTGTCTTGAAGGACTGTCGTCAAGATTGTGATCCTGAGAAGAATTCATAGGTAGAGCCATGTTCTAAATATGGACGTGATACTGAGGGTCGAGTCTTACAGTGTGGCTTTGTAAGTACTCATGCCGAAAACATGGACTGCAACATGATGACATTATTTGAAGACATTTCGCAATTCACCAGGTTCTCTGGCATGTTCAGTACCAGAATCAAGAATGTGTGAAGGATTTCAAAGCCTCCTTGATACCAGGATGGATGGCACAATCAAGGGCAAAATTTGGGCTGATGAGGGGGTGGGGACATGAGTTCTTGGTGTCCATATCATGAAAATCAAAATAGGTGGATGTAATGAGTGGACTGCAACCATTTGGCAGTGCTAGAGAATGAGAAATTGTCCTCGTCCTTACAAGCGAATAGTCTGTATTGACCTGCATGTAATCTCACAACAGAGAAACTGCATAGCTTTCATGTCATGTGTTGTAACTAAAATGGGCAATAATGGTAACATAATGACTCCTTTATCGATTTCGCTGAAATTCAAAGTCATGCAATATGAACTCTGGGAATACATTTACTTTTATTTCTATTGCACCATTATGACAGAATCAAAAGCACACAGAATTTTTAAAGAAAACTTTAGTTTGAAAATCGTCACAAAGAGATACTGGTGACCGACAAAGAAGGTCTGGCGATATGGATTCTCATATTAACCCCCCCCCCCAAAAAAAAAAAATGCACACACACACACACACACACACACCTACACACACACACACACACACACACACACACACACACACAACCTTCCCACAATAATAACACCCCCCCCCCAAAAAAAAAAAAAAAAAAGAAGACAGCTGTAGCCCATAAAACGTCATGAATGTTGATTTGGGCATTCAGGAACCGCAAGCATGAGCCACAAGATAATCAAAACATTTCCTCTGTGCGATCCTCTGTCTTTAGCCGCATTTACACTTACTAACATCGCGATTTTTAAAATCGCGATATTTTGGGTCCACCGTTTACACTTGCGCAAAAGCATGCGAAGTTTGAGCTTCACGAAACATCGCGATTTTTTGGTCGGTAGTGCGCATGCGTAATTTACCTCTTTTCAACACGGTAGCGGAGTGGAAGCGTGCGCTATTCTGTTCATTTTCACTGCAGTGCAGTATATTTTGATCACAGCTAGCTGGTTGGAACGTTGAGCCAGGGCATTTTATCAGTACAATGCACCAATGCACACATAAATTTGTGCTTCTCGACACTGTTTGCTTACGGTAAAACTATATAGCTTGCTTTATTAGATCACATACGTAGTAGGTGTGTAAGTATGGAAAAGTTGATGATAGCAGCATTCAGGAGGATCATGAAATTTCGCCGATATGACGAAAGTGCATGAGAAGTAGGACTTGTTAGGACTGGTATTTTATCAAGCGACAGCAAGAACTCACACTTGTTACGTACTCCTGTATTCCACAAACAACGTATATCGATTCTATTGTGCAGCTTCATATCTAATACATCATATCTCTCTTTACACTCAATCAGTTAGATACTGCATTACACATAATTTATTCTTCGAAGTCGAAGTCACAACATGAAAACTATAAAAAAAAAAAGTAATGAAGAACTTTTTTCCTATCACACGGAAGAAAATCTACCAGGGTGGAGTCATCTTTTGGTATACTGGTACAGTATTACACAAAGGAAGAATGATATATGAACACTATTGCTACATCATGTACTTATTGTACATATTCAAAGTGGAATAATGACACAGAAGAGGAAAAGGATATCACCTCTATGTACATGTAAGTTATCTCAGTGTGGTAGGCACGTGAGATAGCAAAGGAAATCCCGGAGTGAGTGGCAGGAAATAAGACGCAGATCAATGAGCATCCGTATTCATTATAATACCACAGTTACCAAAGCCTCAATTACACAGCACAATCCTGAATGTGTTATGCCAGTCATTTTCACTAAATGCATGCATTTCCTTGGCAGTGCACTTAGAAAGAGCTTGTTTTTTATGAGGTGCCAGGTAAAAAAAGACAGTGGTAATATTAAAAGTCAGAGGTAACAGTGTCAGACAAAAATGTCAGAAATAAAAATGTTTCAGGTAAAAATGTAAGGGTAAAAATGTCACAGTTAATGTCAGGAGATTTAAAAAAAAAAAGTTAGAAGTGAAAATGTCACAGGCAAAAATGTCAGAGGTATAAAATATGTCAGAGGTTATAATGTCAGGAAAAAAATGGACAAGTCTAAAGGTAAAAATGTCAGAGGGAAAATTTCAGGGGAAATATAAGCAAGTACCGGTACAACAATGTAGGTATTAAAAAAGATGTCAGAGGTAATTTTTTACCTCAGATACATTGTGTCTTTACCTGACATTTCAACTCTGACATTTTCATCTATATGTATGACACTTAAACCTGGGATATTTTCATGTGTGACATTTTTACTCATGACATTTTAACACTGAATATTTTTCTGATGCTGTAAATTTGTTTCTGGTGTGATATTGCACTGTTTTCACTTTTGAGGTTAATCTAAATTCTCTGTGAATGATTCTTGACACAACCATGTGCAGTGTTTTGGTTTGCAAAATGCTTTCAATCCCTCCTCATACCCACGTCATACAATATTAGGTTCTACAATATTCAATATTGTTTTGCACACGGCACATATCTTAACTTCTCAATGCCATACTCTCATGTGCAAGCCTGTACATGTATTTGTATCTTGCATACATAGATAGCTCAATCAACTGAATCATTTTTGTTCCCCTAATGATTTTTGTATCTTACTTTGTTACGGAAAGCCCTACACTCACTTCACAGATTACCACATGCAGGGTGGTATGTACAACGTAAGTAGTGCACTTTGTTACGGCTGTATACTGAACAATGTGAATTACCCATTATACATCATTCATTGTAGGCTGACGGCTAATATCATAGGATAGTAGAATCTGTAATCAATACTCCATTAGTTAATTGTGCACACCATTCTATTCCACCTTTTCCTTTTCTATCTAGCTCTTTTTTAACAGCTCTTTCAATTTCTCTTTCCCTCCACAGTGTACAAAATCTCTATTTAAATATCTTTCTCTTTCTTTTTTAATGTGTCCTTTTTTTATAATAGATTTTTAGTACAAACTCTAGCCTTCAAGAGCAAAATGCACACATACAGCCTCATACGTAGAAATGCATGTGATCTTCGTGCGACCAGAGCACCGCAACACACCACTCTATAAGATGGAAGATGCCCACCTCCCTGTATAAACAGTGCACATTATCCAATGTAGCCCTGCACACACTGACGGCTACACACTAATGGGTATCCCACTCCACACAAAACTACTGGTGTCGAAGCTATTGCAAAGAGCAGGGGGTATTGCTAAATGTCAGCCTATGCTAATGGCAGTGAGGCAGGAAAGCTAGAACGCAGGCATTGGGTGCCATAGCGAGCGCCTCAATTTGGAGAGAGTGGTATTGATGCGCTATGCACCATGATGCACACACACACACACACACACAAACGATAATATCAGCGCATACATTTGTACTGTCTGCTACAGTATGCACACTCTTATCGTATTGGCTTGCATATTGGCTGGCGACTAAATCTAGTACATGTACATTGTATGTGTATACTGAATAGTGAAGGGTACTTGAGTAGAATGATGAGAAAAAATGCAGCTGCTCTCTATAATTTGTAATATTATATCGCTCCCGACTACCAGATTTTTATTTTCATACAATTAGAAATAAAATGCACATTGCACATGCAGGACTTGACATAAACTTTTTTGTCTGGTCTCATGTATTCAGTTCAATTCAATTCCATTCAATTCAAATCTAAGCAGCCCATCTGGGCCACTAAAATTCTTAAGTCTTAAATATTGGTGGTCCGAAATAGACTGCACCTAATCAATATAGAATACTATAAATCAATAAGTGTAAAATATAAATTCAAAAGCAAGAAATAGCAAGTGTTACGTTTAATATTCATTGAAACTTTATCCTAAATCCCATCTTGCTGAAAATTCACTGAAACCTTGAAAGGTGCAAAGACAGACCTGTTTATTCTGAATTTTTTTTTAGCTTTGTTTTCACCACCACACAAATGCTGAGAGAATTTAAAGGACACGTTCACCTTCATAGACATGTGGGTTGAGTGAATACAGCAATATTAGTAGAACACATCAGTGAGAGTTTGAGCAAAATCGGACAATCCGTTAAAAAGTTATGAATTTTTGAAGTTTCTGCTCTGTCACGGCTGGATGAAAAGACTACTATAGCTTGTGATGTCACATGAGTACAACGATATAAAGAAAGAATAAAGAAAATTCAACATATTTCCATTTTTCTCGCATAACAAAAGAACACATGACTTCTCTCTTTCAGAAGGCAGGGGGAACCCGATTACCCTTAACATACGTCAGTAGCAAGTCGAAGAAATGTGCACTTTATTCAAAAAGTAAAGTTTCGTGAAATTCTCTTTTTATTTTCCTTATGTAGTTGTACGCATGTGACTTCATACACTGTAGTAGTCTTCTCTTCTAGCAGTGACTGCGCAGATACTTAAAATATTTGTAACTTTTGAACGGATTGTCCAATTTTCCTCAAACTTTCATTGATGTGTTCTACTGATATTGCTGCATTCTCTCAATCCTTACGTATTAGGTGGACTTGTCCTTTAATATTCAGTAGTGACTTCCTACAGCTTCTGTTCCTTCATACATAATATATGTACTTGTACAGCTGTATACCTACAGTAGATGTGTGGATATTGACGTCCACATACTCATGCACATACTTCATAATTTGTATTCTATTACTCCATACTTCAGCACGCAGGGTTAACACTGATGGAGCTTTACTTCGAGTATTAAGAACGAGCCAGCATTTGTCGCAAACTCCAGAACAATTCTCACGATGGATATCTAGAGCACACACGGCTCTCACGCTTTCCGACATGCCAAGTAAAATGCCGGCCGGCATATCCGCCGCCTCGTAATCCCTTATCTGTTTAGTCATACTTTTCAGAACCCTGGATTTCAGGAACGTAGCAACTAGACTTCTCCGAGTCACTTCTTTATGAACAGGATATCTAGAATTAGGAGTATAAAAAGCTTACAACCTCTTGCAAGGTTCAAGGATGTGAACTTGTGACTGCTAGACTAACATTATCCATCTTGTACCCCCTTTCTGAATCCCTACCCCCCCCCCCCCATGAAATTGAAAACATGCTATTTAAAAAGCAAAAAAGTTGCTTGCATGAAAATGTTCACTTTCACATTATACTGAATAGCTGTGTTCTCAGTCCAGTGTGAACACTGCCAGACATCACCACTGGAAGAAGCTACACTGTATGCTTCTCACTTCACACTTTTGCGTGTGAACGCTCTTTAATACGCATGCAACATGATTCAGGTGCTTGTGGCCCACTACCACCATAAAGCAGTGTACTGTAAAGCAAGGAATGTTCATGTGCATTTTATTATTTTGCAAATTTTGTGAGTGCCAAATGTCGCAAAATCAAAATGCATGCAAAAGTCCTTGTCTACACGATATGCACTGAGTGTTGGAGGCAACTTGCGAAAATTTCATGCCGCAACAGGTCTGTCGGCTCCAATTCATGAAAATTTCATGCCATGAAAATATCATGTTTTACAGTACTTGCCCAGTTGGTGCTCAGTGTGGGTCAAGCGCTATATCACAAGACTTTTCCTAATGAATGACCTTGTAGTAGTTGAGAAGCAACTTCACCTACATGTTGGCCTACATGATAAAATACATCATGGATGTGTACATGTACTGGTACTGATTATTAACTGCAAGGCAGATGTGTAGCTATAGAGTGCAGTAAATTTTTCTTTTACAGATCCGCAGTCACTAATTTGTGAAGATATTTAACAGCAGACTGTGGGAAAGTGCAAGAGTGATGAGTGTTCTATTATCTCATTGGGAGGTTACATGTTTGGGTTAAACAATGCCCTGCATCAAAAACAGAGGCCTGGGTAGAGATAACATAGTGCTCTTTCCTGTCTACAGTACTTCAAATTCGGTCCTTGTTCTATCAGCATGGGGTCAAAGGACAATTGTAAAAAGTCAAGTGAAATTGCTCAAAGTCATAAATACTTGTTCTGTGACACAATTAAGCTATACGAATAGAACCTTGTTCAAGGAATCTACAATAAACACTCAACACTTTCATGGTTACCATCAGACTTGAAGCATGTCATTTTATTCATTTTTTTTTCATTTTACTTAATATTTATTCTTTTTTTCTTTTTTTTGCCAATCACGTGGAACTGCTGGTCTCACTTTGTCAAGAGTACTGTGACCTACTGCAAGATGCAATATGGCAGAGACATACCAGTCGCCACAGCAACATTTCTAGACTACATGTATTTGGTCCATTTGTGTGTGTGAGTGTGTGACAGTGTGTGACATCTGACGGACAACTGTCGCTTTTGTAAAAACAGGAAATTAGTATTCGAGACCCGGGAGACTCTTTTCCTTTTCTTTTTTTTTTTTCATGGAGACAAAGTGAGAATCTTCAGCACTTAGCACAGGAAGTGAATCAACATCTTGCTAATTGATGTTATGTAGTGTGAGATTTGATCAGAGCTCATTGTACACTGGTCAAAAATCCTCATCTCGCAGCTTCACCCCCCCCCCCCCAACTCGTTTCCCAAGCACTGGGTGCTTACAGTATTTCACTTTTCCAGGAGAGAAGTTTTGTTGGTGTGCTGGAGCTGCAGATGTCAGTTTCTGTAGTTTTAACAGGTCCTTGAAGTTGAAGTACAACAAAATTTTTCATTGTAGTTAACTTACATTTTGTACGTTTAATTAGGGGAGAGGAAATTCTAATATCTTGGACATCTGCTGGTAATTCCTTTTTTTTTTTTTTTTGCAACTTCATTTATGTTGACATCCATTGTTTTTAGACATGTATGTCTCATTCCACTGACTTTGCAAAGGAAATAAACAATGCAGGTTAGCCACAATCAAATTAAGATATTTCAAGACACCTGAAATATGTTGCAATCAATCATATTTGAAAGTTGGTTTTTTAGATTTTTATTTTTATTCTGGTTTATATTGGAAATAACAGCATGAACATATATACGCATGCACACATCTTTTCAGAATTAGATCAATGCTTTCAGAAAAATAATAAGATAAACGCCTATACTATTGAGTAGGATGTATCAAATGGCATGTTTGTAAAATTTGCTTTTCTTTTTTCCTCGGCCATGTCTTGCTTCAAAGCGTTTGCGCGCATGCGAGAGTGTGTTGCTGCCACTTACAACTGTGTACATGTTTCCATTTCTTTTTCTACCTTTTTTCCTTTCATTTTCAGGTAGAATCTTTACCTAAATTTCCCTTTCTTTCCTATCAATAATTTCTTTTTAGTTTTCCTTACTTGTCTAACTTTCTCACGTTCCTAATTAACTGTATATATTTTCTGCTTGTTCCTTGTTTCCGGCATGGGTTGTTTCCCTCCAACTACAAGTTTTCCTTTCTATCCTCTCCAATATATTTTTCTTATGTTTTGTTCTATAAATGAATACTTTTCCTTTCCTTTTTAACCTGTATAATTATCTTTCCTTCCTAATAACCTTTGCTTTCATCCAGTTTTGATTCATCTCTCATTTCATTTTGCTACCTACTGTAGTGCTTTTCTGTTTTCAATCTATATTTTTCTCTTTGCTTTCCTTTTCTTTCCACACACATATCCATCTCTCCCTTGCTTTCCTTCGGTATGCAAGACTTTTTTCTTTCTGTCCTTCCATTATCTTTTAGTTAACTCTCTATTTGTAAAACTTCTGTGTCATTTTTCCACTTTTTTCTTTTCCTCCTTTTCCTAGCCTTTTTTTTTTTTTTCAAAGACAACTGTTATATATTCTTCCACTCTTGTCCTACAAGCACAGTTTTTTCACAATCTTCTTTCATGCACATACACACAGCGCTACCACCGTACCACTCCGTACAAGCTGAAAGCCATTGACGGCCAGCGCATGCGCACACAGACATCTTATCCGTTAATGGATTTGAAATTTGTGTGCATGTGATGTGTGTGCATGTGATGTGTGCGCATGCGCTGGCCGTAGTATTCAGTGTATGTAGCTCTCCCAAGTCCTCTCGACCGAGTCACATTCAGTCATCAATTCGAACAGAAAGGGACTATTGGCAGAACCAAACGTTGCCCGAAGCCTGTTTTCAATACTTCAACTTAATTGGTAAGTCTTAAAATTGAAGAAATTTTTGTATTTTAAGTTGATATTTACCCGTGATACTAAATCTGTCATGATCCTGAATGCTACAATGCGAAGCCCCATTTAGCTATGCATATGGGGCTGCTGGTTGCAGATGCGTGTGGGGCTGCAAGCTGCTGGTCGCAGTTATCATGCAATAATGGTTTCGTACAATACGTGTACTACCTCGCCATCGTACGGCGTCGCATACTAGTAAACGGCTCTGGATTGCATGATTACTAAGACATGAGAGCACTTTGGGGTAAGTCTCACAGTGTTATTTATATGAAAGATACTTTAACCTGAAACACAAACTAAGACAAGGAAATTCAGGGAAACTTTTGAGGTACCAAAACTTTTATTATCTTTAATAGTAAAGTTACAGTAGTTTTGCTGCGACACTATCCTAGCGGTTTTCGTGTGAAACGTGTTCATTCAAGCAGAGCGAGATACGTCCAAATGAAAACAGCGAGTAAATTGCACCCGTCTGCTGCGACTGGGCTGTGATTTGATTTGTGAATTCAGCCCCACCACGTATGATGTACTGAGTACAGTACCATTGTAGTAAACATGCATGCACTATGCGGTTCTTGCAAGTACTACTAGTATACTAGGGTGACCCGCACCTCGTCATAGTTAATGTTTGCGCATATTTGAATCACATTTCGTCACTGAAATTCTTTGAAATACCACTCACATACAGGAAAAATGCTGAAAAGTCCAATGGAATCACAAGTTCACTGATCGATATCGAAAATTTGGGCATGCCAAAATTTGCTGCTATCGTCGTCAAACGCGAAAGATGCGAAAAAGTTGCGCGCTAAGGAAGGGGCCCGCAACTCGTCACCCGCGCTCCCATAGACAAAGCACGTAAAGACGTGTGCGGGTGACAGTGATGCTCCCATAGACATACACGTAAAAGATGCGTGCGGGGACAGTCATGCTTATAACACGTATTCCAATTAAATTTCAGATTTTCGTGAAAAACTGTTCGGTTTTCACCACAATTTGCTTGGTTGTGGTAGCCCTGCCAAGTTTCAAGCGTACTGAACACAGTCCCGGGCATAAATTTTTGTTCAGTGCGCTTAAAACAATTTTAACGTCAATTACGGTATGGTCGCCACTGCTGTAAGGTCGCCAGACATTCACATCGCATGTAACGCGCGCCGCGATCGGAGATCAGGTTGGGCGACGGATTTTCATCACTCTCAAAATACATTCATAATTCACCTTTTTCCTCCGTAAAGACACAAATAATTGTAATCAAAATATATTTTACCATATGTAACAGGTGATAAAACCATTTTTAATGCGAGGATGTTTTTGATTTAGAATGGATTTCAGGTGGCAGATTAAGGGAGATTTTCAAACGCGTGACCGACAATGCCTCCTTCATTGAAGCGTATGTATAACACACACGCTAATAATATGCGGCAGGCTATGGGCGGCGAACTACTGTAAAAGTGGAAATTTTCGCGGTGTTGAAATTTTCGCGCATTTCGCGCAACCAGAACCTAGCACGAAAATAAAAACACGCGAATATTTTTGCTTGCCATACGTTCCTGTGCGTGATGTCTTGATTCCGCGGAATTAAAAACAAGCGTAACTCTTCTGACCCGGCAAACCGCGAAAAATTAGTCGCGCGAAAATAACCACTTTTACAGTAATTCAGTGCCGATATTAGTTCGCCAGCGCGGACGTACACAAGAACTACACACAAGTGGCGACCAATTGACGCTAAGCGGGGTGACGGTATTTGGGCCCCTGACGAGGTGCGGGCACCTCACTATACTACGCGTAAACACAGCGAAGGACCTTTAGGGCCTATGGCTATGATCAAAGATGCAACCTGTAGGCACCTATCAACTGTAGGAATAGGATCTAGAAAGTGTATCACACATGCAGAGGTAGGAATGGTACATATCGCATTTACCTTACACCATCACCATGGAGGTACAAAAGACTCTTTCGTACCTCCATGCTTCCACACACACACACGCGCGTTTTCTCCAGCTAGCTAGTAGCTACAACGTGACGTACACACACACTCTTTACTCCATTGACTCTCCTCAACCTGCAAAACCTCAGTCATACCGGCTTATTGAAATATCAGAACATAAGCGCCTTCATATCATATGAAATGGTAAATATCACAACCGCACTACCTTGCTTCACACACATATCATACTCTAAGTGTGAACAATAAACGGAAAATAGTGATATCAAAGAAAACAAAATTTACCTCGCCGCTCTTTTCTACACGTGCAGCCATTTCACAACTTGGAAGCAGAGAAAATGCGCGTATTCGTTTTGTGTGTATGTGATGTGATACGTACGTACGTACGTGTGTGTGCCACCAGCAAAGAAAATCTCTTTGGTATGTACATAGGTACCAACAGCTACAGTCAGCGAGGTTACGCCAGCGCGGCTGTATGTACAATACGTAGGGATGCTATAAAAAGTGTTACGGTCATCGGAAGTGACTGCGTACGCATGGAAAAGTACAAGTACACAGGGATGATACACATGCTGCGGTCGTGAGCCGCTGGAAAAGCTAACTTATTTACCATACAGGTACTTTTCCGTGCTCCGGTTGGTGCCCAGTATGGTCAAACCGTGTTTGCACAAAATTATAGAATATTTAAAAGCAACCATGTTTTTGAAAATTATTTCATCACCCTAAATAGATCAGATGCTTTTAGTTTATGTAAGTTTCGGTGTAGATCGCATAAATGACCTGTAAGCATTGGTCGATTTAATGCGAACATATCACATTGTGATATGCACTGCACACTCTGCTTGTCGTCTCACATGGAGATGAGTTTCATTATATCTTTATTTGCCCTTATTTCCAAAGGGCAAAGGGAGAGACGTTTGTATCTGCCCCAAAGTTAACTAAAAGTATATATGTTTCCAAGTGTTTTACACATGACAGAGCTCTTTGATGCCAAAAGTACCTCTCAGTTGAAAAAAACTTAGCAAGATTTACTCGTCTTATCATGTCCCAGTTTTCTATTAACACGTAGAAGATAATCGCCCAAGCTCGTAGGGCCACCATACAGCCGTATGTAGTACAAAAAGAGTTGGTTGTCCTAAATGGACACGTATAACGATATACAGCGGTAGGTTAGTGAAGCAACCTTCTTTGTTAAATTTGTCATGAATATTCTGCTATTTAAATGTAGATTGCCTAGCTGTGTATCTTTTCAGTTTAACTCATGTTTGTATTCTCATTTATACACTACATGTATTATATCTTGTGTGTAATCTATAAGTATTCATTCACTGATTTGCATATACGCTTGCAACCGTGAGGGGTTTGAGTTATTGTAATGAAAATGTATAGGCCCTAAATGACTAACAGAATGACTTACAGAATGGCTATAAAATGGAAAAATTCCTCAAAATAGGCATATTCCCTATTGGATAGGGCCGGCCTAGGCTTACAGAAAACGTGCGAGAGTTCCGACCTTATATTCGAGGATGCTGCATCCGACTCTGGGTGCAACTTTTGCTTCCTTTGGCCCAACTAAGATGAAATTTCCATATAGCGAATCACTGTCCACCTTTATAGGCACATGTATACCTTATAAAATAGGCCTTAGCCTATGATCGAGATGGTGATAAATTGAAAAGCTGACGTCAGCGATGATTTTAACATCGGAGGGTGCTTAATCCCAATCTGATAGCTTAGTATTGCATCCTTTAGGATTTTGAGATTTGATGACCACCAAAATGGGCGCAAAAACATGGAATTGCTCTCAGGACCTAGGCCTATATCATTTCCTAATTTTGAAAAAAAAGAAAGGGCAGAAAAATGTAGTTTACCTGAATTTTATGTCGCGGGTGCTAAATCCGAACATGGGAAGCAACATAATTGAGTATATGAATATAAGAACGACCCAAGTCCATGGAAGACCATTTCGAGTAAACTAAAAAAAACTTCATATTTTTTTTTGTCCAATAATATTCTATTTAACTGTGACGGGAAGGCAACATTGTATATACAAATTAGAACATATATTATTATGACAATTAACATTAACATTAATTGTGGAGACGCCATTTTGTGTGATGGACTTGGGTCGTTCTTTGATTCATATGGACTTGGGTCGTTCATTGATTCATATACATGATATTCTGCTATAGAGATGAGAGAAGGACGAGAGAGGGCGCTATAATATGAATGTAAGAATGACCCAAGTCCTTCATTCTTACATTCATATAAGATTTAACTCATTTATTTCTGGCACTTCCGGGGGTAATTAGGACTTATCATTTACACACGAGATGAGTCCATGCATAAGCTACAATTTCCCATGTCAAACTGAATTTGACCAAAAATTGGACCTGGGTCGTTCTTATATTCATATACTCAATTCTCTTTCTTAGAATAAGATTAAGAGATACTCGGATGGGCCGGACCCAACATTGATTCCCTTTTTATTTCCTCTTTTTCCGGTGAAAAAAAAAGGAATTATTGCTTTATCTCGTTTTGAGAATAGGCCCATGCTGAATCCGAATCAGGGATGAGGCAACTCCGTGAGGTTCGGAATGTTTGTTTGTTTTTTGTTTTTTGTTTGTTTTTTGTTTGTTTTTTGTTTGTTTTTTAAATGGCTTCTCTCAGGTTACCTGCATGTGCACCTGTCTCTGCATGGTGTAGATCACTGGCCAGTTCGCCCTTTTAATTAAAGAAAAAAATGAGCCTCGTGTTTCATAGGCAGTAGGGCCTAATATCCTGGATTCTCTCTAGTATTATACGTATAATACTTTGTAAATACAATACTTAAAAGTATATAGAAGATTGTAACAGCAGAGCAGCCGCTGGAGCCGGCGGCTGCATAAAATAGTTAACTGCTTGCGATTTGCATGTAATATGCCGATAGATGGCGCCCTTCATATTATCCCAATACTACAGTATTGCCTCTTCTCCAGCACCCGTCCAGTCCTGAAAGGGAAGGTTTCTACTCAATTTTCTTCTCCCAACTCCAGTCATTTTATTTTCATGTAGAGTGCTTTTCTTCCTTCCGTATGATTTTTCTTTTCTTCTGTTGTTTGATAATTCTTCCCAGATATTGTTGGTTTCTACCTTCACGTGCAGGATGCAATGCACGTTATTAGTCATGCAGAAGGGAAGTGAAAAAAAAAGGACATTTTGTGTCCTCGAGGGTTACGATTATACTAGAATCTCTGTTTCACGGTTGACATTCATTTTGAAGTATATAGTATATTTCGAATGTGTTTATTTACTTTGGCACGGATAGTACACTTACGCAATTTTATGTACCCGGTATACTGGGGTGAGAAGTTCATTCAGCAGTTATGAGTACGATGTTGTGTTCTGCGGTACAGAATATGATATAATTATACTCGATTACAAACAGTAACTGTGCTTTTCATTCTCTGTAACCACTTTCAACTCTATCTGTAAGTTAGCATACATTAGTATATACAACACGCAGTTCCCTAGCGCTTTTAGGCTTTGTCACGACGGAGAATTCATGGGTTATTATGATGACCCACCTCCTATAGCTTAAAGGTAATTCCATTATTACGTTGCTTTGTATGAAAACAATAATCCGAAAAAGGAATCTAAGTCAGTTGAAATTGTATAATGGGAAATAGACACACGAAAAAGTTAATTAAGAACTGTTAAAAAGCAATGAATTGGCAACTATTTATGTGTCACATAAAAATCTAATGCTAATTCGATCTGCAGTTCTCTATTCCGTTTGTACACAAAGAGTCACAATTTTCCTTCTTTTATTTCTCTCTAGAGAACAAAAACCTTCATATCTTTTATTGATACACAAGACTCGTCGTTTGCATGTCCTCCTCAGCGGGTAAGTTATGTCTGTACCCAAAAAGTGAGAAAAATGAAAATTAGCGAAAATTTGTGTATAAAACACTATTCAGTGAGAGCTGTTTAACACCTTCGTCACGCATTGAGTTGCCTATTGAATTGAATTGAAAATCTTTTAAGTTTATCCGTTCATAACCCTTATTGGTGGTGGAGTGTGTATGTCCATTTGAAGAGTTTGTTTGCAAGCGATAAGTCAATTTTTGAAGATTTTGAAGTACGGTCTCTGTCATTAAGTACAAAATAATACCTTTTGAATTATATATTGGTCACTACATAACATAAAGGTACATTTTTGAAGTTATGGTCAAAAGAAGCAAACATTTTCTTATTATTCTTTGTATTTTTCTTCACCCTTAATCGCAAATATCTCCGTTTGGCAAATATGGACTTTTAGGTTTTTGCGAACAAACTCTTCGTTTGCTTCTCTGATTTTTCTGTTTTCATAACTGAAGGTTGATATTCCCTTTCAGCAGAAACCTGTTCCTGATGGAGCTCTACCTAAAATTTCTCGACATTGGAACTGTACAGTGTCAATGGTGTAGTCCCTATAACAAGTAAGCCAACCCGGAGTCTTAGCTTTTTTTCCCCCTTTGGCACATTCTTGGTACGGATGACTTTCTTCTTTCCTCAGTCGGTATGGGGACACTTTATTCGTTTTCAGAGCAACATAATGCGTTAATCTTATAGGGAACTATTGTATACACATGGGGATTCATCGATCCTGTTCAAACAAAAAATGAACTTGAGTTCATCAGATGAACGACCAGAATGATCCGTCACCCGCGGTAACAACCTCTTTCTATTGA
Source organism: Diadema antillarum (assembly GCF_040938485.1). Classification (NCBI taxonomy): domain Eukaryota; kingdom Metazoa; phylum Echinodermata; class Echinoidea; order Diadematoida; family Diadematidae; genus Diadema; species Diadema antillarum. The sequence goes on along the minus strand of NW_027271244.1, from coordinate 336,521 downwards.
TATTGCCGAATACCACGTTTGTTTTCAGGTGGGATGTGCTGGAAAGTACATCATTTAAAAGGATTTTGTGAACATGATCATTACATTGATCACAGATGCTTATCCCAGTTAAACAACAACAACAACAACAACAACAACAACAACAACAACAACAACAACAACAACAACAACAACAACAACAACAACAACGAACAAGCAATGTGCCTATTCAAGGATAACTTTTTTTTCTTTCTTTTTTGCTCAAGCGCTATCGAAGGAACTCCGAACTGGTTTATTGATATCTTGTTGAAATGCCTTTAGTGAGATTTTACAGGTTGAGGACTTTCAGGTAAGAGTATTTAAAATATCAAACGAAACATTGTTTTTGTGCTGTCTTGAGATTGATAGATAAAAAATTCGAAATAGTGATTGATGTCTACCATCCGATCAAAATATCTAATATTAAAAGGACAAATTCGCTGAGATCTTCTTTGCCCCAGGCCTCCCTCTCCTCCTGTGTAAGAGAGGCCGCATACATGTTCACTTAGTCAATTAGTAGGAGCTACTTCAGGATCCACATTTTTGAAAGGGGTCCTTATTTCACTAAGAAATTAACTAATATTAAATATTACTCCACGATGATTTCGCTTTTGTTTCAGATTCCCCCATTTTGGACGGGAGATGAGACAGGGTCTATATTATAGGGATGGGGTGGGGTGTCTTTTTTGAAATACATGTAAACGTAGATCAGTGCCGTACTCATTGAGGTTGGAATATTAAGAGGAGGGGGCCCTGGATGTGGATACTGAAGAAAAAAAAGAAGAAGAAGAAGAAAAAAAAAAAAGGGGGGGGGGGACCTACAACATTACATGCGCACCAAAGAGTGCGCTCTTTATTTACTAAGCTTTTCTCGTACCACTTCCTTGATCCTGCTGCCCATCTCATAGAGGTTTGTGTGTATGAGTTCCCCACACTTATGGATGTAAAAGGCATCACTGTGCATGAGAACTCAGTATAACACATTCGGAAAGTCATCGATGATGTCGGGAGAAGAAACGGGCGATCCACTCTGTTGCTGTGAATATATAAACAACAATGGCGAAAGAAGTCACATTCTTGCAGTTTGTTGTGACTGTGACGACTTGGATGAATCCTGTGAAAGGTAAGGGCGCAATGTGAATAACGCATCCCCTTTTGGAGTACCGACCGGTAGTGATCTCTTCGCTCTTTTTCTGTCGCCTTGGTCCCATACGTTGTAATGTACGTTAGTGTACGCTGGATCAGAAGTGATCGGGCTGGATAAGCTAATGCCAATGGCAATGCATAATGGAAGAGTTCAGAATAACAAACGTTAAAGGCTAAAGCTTAAGGAATCATCATGATCATGTTGATGTAGTTAACCGCGACCAGCAGATAAAAACTGATAGGATTGGCGTCTCGTATGGCAATGGCCAATGGCAATGCCAATGGGCAATGCTGCACACTTGCATTGGTCCGATGGTCCCTGACCTGTAAAAATTAACTAAATAACTTAGGCCTACTGTCGGACCAGTAACTTTTTCAGGAATGGACCAGTAGAAGATGGAAAAACTGTGGAGTTGCACTTACTGATACTGGTCTGACAGACAGGTTGGACCAGTACTACGTAGAAAAAATGGGTTAACAAGTGAGTGTGCAGCCCTGCATATGGGGTAGCTAGTACTAGTAGTAGTAGTAAGTAGTAGGCCCTTACTATATAGCGGCTAAATTTCAAATTTAAATACTAAAAATTGTTTCAATTTGAATATATTACCTCACTGGTGTATCCTGATTATTGCTAACAGGATGCTTTCTACCCAAATGATTTTCTTTCAAGGGGGAGGGGAGCAAATGAGGATTCAGTTCGATCAATTCACTTCAATTCAATTAGTTTGGAATAGAAAAAAAAAGTCAGGGAATACATAGATTTAAGGAGTTACTAATGTTTATTTAGGATGCAAGCTTTTGAACACTGGCTGCAGGATCACTTAGCATTTTGGCATTTTTTTTTTCGCTAAATAAACGAATTATCTCTGTAAAAATTCTGGGAAAGGGAAGTGTATGCTGATACGTTGTATGCACCAGCTAATCTACTCATTGCATGGTGGTACCCTTCCCCATGTATGAAATTCAACTTTCCATAGAGTGCTCTTTGCAGGGTCCAATCTTCCCCTCATGTATGCAAGTAGTCTTGTGCTGGCATGAAACCACCACGAAGTCCGCTGAAATTGCATGATGAAAAAAAGTATTTTTTATTTTTTTGCGCATAGTTCATGCCAAATACATGTATTAAAAGATGGAGCCATGACTCCTTATGTTACATGACACATAATACAATGTAGTAATGACAGATTGATTTATGCCACACATTTCTTCCCTTCTTACCAGCAGCTAGGGAAATATTATCTATAAGCAGTTGAAGAGTTCCATATTTTCTTTTGCGATAATCATTTTCTTAGTTTTGCAAAATTTTTCCCCCCTCTCACACAGGTTCTTTCAAGGGCAGCCTATTGGCAGCGCACGGCTCAACAGAGTCACTGAAACAGTCCTTGATCGCATACGCATTCCGACCTTCCTCGGGAAAGGAGCGCGCCGCATTGATGAGCTCATGGATCTCACTGTCATTCCTCCTGCAGTGACTATTCCACTGTGGTTGATGCTGGCATCATTGCACATAGTTGTCACCCTTGTGTCTTTCGTCTGGCTGCTGTCAGCGGCAGTACTCTACTACTCTTATGTTCTCAGGCACAAGAAACGGACACAGTTTTTCATGAGCCTCACTCTCGTGTCAATCTTCTCCATGTATTACGTCTTCTCGACACGCGCCGTACCTCTTGGCCATGTATCCCCACTGGAGCACGCTGCCTTGACAATCAACCTGTTTCTCTTTTTCGGCGCATTTGCCATGGCGAAGCAAGGACCTGGGTTTGTCAGTTTGCCCGACACGAGGATTCCCGCCAGGACAGGTAACCGAACAAAACTGGATGAAGATGTGGTAAATAATGGGAGGGTATTGACCGAGCCGGGCTTGGAACTGCACAGGCGGACCAACGGAATTCCTGAGCATCTCTCCGGAGATGAGACCTCATCGAAAACAGACGAAAGTCTTGCCACCTCGGAAGAGGACGAGAACAGCGAAGAATTCCAAGAAAGACGTGCAAGGATTTCGCAGAACTGGTGCGACCTGTGTGGCCTGGTGAAACCGGCGAGGGCTGGCCACTGTCGTATATGCGGGATCTGCGTTCATAGGTTGGACCACCACTGTGTCTGGTAAAAGTGCAAACTTACCTATGTCTCAATTTCATAACGCTGATCTACATACATGTAATATACAAGCTGATCATTTAGTTAGGTATTTTCATTAGATTGCAGTGTGGGTCTGTTGCAGGTACACTGTACAGAGAGAAGTGTAACATTTGAAGTCCTTTCTTCTTCTTTTTTTTTTTGGGGGGGGGGAATGCATTTCTTTAATTGACAATAAGAAGATAAGAATCTGCACTGTCCAGCAAAATTTTGTCACTTTTCTGCTTGCCTCATCTCCTCTTCTATGTCTTCTGTCTATTTTCCATATTTTCCCTTCTATGTGCATAATTATATGTAGAAACTGTAGTTTATTTTTTTTTTGGGTGATATGTGGAGTGTAATCATATTCTACCATGTTCTGGCAGTCATCAATGTCAGTGCTAATTGTGCCTGCTATGAAGTCTTGGTCTTGGGGGATTCCATTTCAGATTTGGTTGTCTTCAAATGATTATCATATTCTCCCCACCCCCCCCCCCCCCCCCCCTCCACCCCACCCCAGTGATCCACTCTTTACAAGCTCCGTTTTTATTAGATCATTCTTTTCCATCACTTTGTGTATTCTTTGTTGCAAAGTATGCATTGTTTTTCTTGTTATTATCATAATTACTCTTACATACATTTTGTATTATACCTAATATGACTGGCACTGAAAAAACAACACTTTGCGTTTACTAGTTGATTCTGTTTAAAGTTGGCAATCCTCAGAGTAGCCTTTGTCAGTCTGAGTATGAATCTGCATGAAGATGTTGATGTCTTGAGAATGTAGACGTGTATTTCCCCTGTCTGAACCCATATTAGGACCAACTATTGTGCTTAAGAGTTTTTGCATGACAGGTCATACCCATTGTGATCAGTACAGCTGTAAATCTTCTCAATGTGAATCTTATTTCACAGGTTAGACTGCTGTATCGGGAGAGACAACCACCGGTCTTTCATCGTTGCTCTTGTGCTCTTTCTTCTGGGAGGCACTTGGGGAGCTGCAAGGGCAGCCTTCATCCTGTATTCTTTGGTGTCTGGTTCAACTCTCTCTACAGCATTAAGCATTATATACACAAAGAAAGGGTAAATTGCTATTTTAAAGTGACCTTCATTTTGGTTGAGTCTTAGGTACTTTTATTTGCTTATAATTTATTTATTTAGCTGTTTGGTTGAGTCTTGTTTAGCTTTATAGGGACTTACGCTTCAGTACTAAAATCTATAAACTTGTAATGAAGAGACAACGTAGTGAAGAAAATGTATGTCTTACATGAGAACCACAGTACAGTCAACCTTGCCTGTTGAATCTATCTGGACTTAAGAAATAGTGAAACTTAGAGAAACTTTGACTTATGAGGGATTAAAAATCAATAGAATATAAAGAGAAGAGGACTTGAAAAGACCTTCAACTTAGGCGATTATTCGACTTATGCAAGGGTGATAGCAGTATAAGAACTAGAGAGCAAGGAAGCAAAACAGTGATAACAACAGCAAAAATAGAGAAGAATATTTGCTGAAGGCAGAAGAGGCAAAACAAAATGACAAGTTGTTTTGACTTGTGGTTCTATTGTTCCTTTAGGCTAGTATGTATTTTTGAGTTGGAGCGAAAGTGCCCATCACTGCTTAATCTTGAGTGGACTTGTATGTGTAGTTCCTATGATGAAGGCTTTTTAAAGGAGACCTTCGGATGATTTTCAGACTTTTACATCTGAACTACTAAAAATTAGTTACGCTGGGAACATAGTTTCAGATTTTATAGTAACTGGGATGAGGAATAAGAATATTTTCAAAATTTATATCAAGTTGCCATGAACAAGGATTATGACATAACAGCCTCACCATAAAATGCATGAGTTGGGGCTCAAGGAAGCAGAGCAAAAGAAGAAGGCATGCATAGATTCCACACAGATGAACTTGTTAAGCAAGCGGTATTGTGATGGAATTACACTGCTACATTTCTGAAATATGTGAGCCTCCTATATCATCATCCTTGTTCAGTGTAATTTGCTTAAGATTTTTTAGAGTATTGGTTTCCCTGTTCAAGGACCACAATAAATTCCACAAATCTATACATGGAGCTGTCAATTTATGTACTACATGATGTGAAATTTTGAAAATCGTCCGCAATAATTTGTAAGTGAAATAAGATTAAATAATTTGTTTCTCTGGAAATATTATTTTGTTTTGTTAGTCAGTTCTTGTTTTATACGTATACCTTGTGAAATCACCCGATGAGAGTTTATTTTGTACCTCCGAGAAATGAAATGAAATGAAATGAAATGAATGCCCCTTTAACCCTGCTAGAGATCTGTCCTCACTTCTTTCTTCTTGGTTTCCACCAATGCTCAGGTACTCCATCATCTTTGTCTCTGTCCTCTATGCCACCTGTGCCTGTCTACCGGTCCTCGCTCTCCTTCTCCAGCAGTGCCATCTCATCACCCACAACTGGACCTACAGGGAGCGGAAGATTGCCCCCCGCCGGCCCGGCGGCCGGGAGCAACTGGCCGAGCTTGACCGAGGCTTTGTTGACAACTGGATGACCTTCCTTGTAGGGTACAGAGGGAGCAAGACATCAACCGGTGGACACGCCTCAATAACGGAGGTCTAATGGAGTGTACCTGGCATATCAGTGGCTGTAAAATTTTAGGATGTCAACAAACTTTTGAACTTTTTCATTTTTTTAAAGTCCATTATGGCGGAAATGTGTGTGCGCAGTAGTTTTGTGGTTTTGTGGAGGTACTTATGAACTCTTGATTGATTCTTCAACTCAGTGTGTGTCAGAAGCCAAATTAATTGAGCTCCAAGATTGTTACAAGTTTGCTAAAGCCTATTTAATCGGTTCTGTTTTGATTGACAGATTACTCTAAGGGCTGGGACGCTGCCATTCTGTGAACCCATTTATGAGTTCGGATAGTCCAAGGAAACAATATCTATTGAGACAAAAGCACCATCAGGAATGTCCTCTCAGAGACCTGCTCATTTTCATTTTATTCTGTATGCAGACTGCAGTTGTTTGTGTAGAGGTCTGCCGAAGACTTTGGGTGGAGAACCTGCATGAAGCTATATTTTGGGGGCTGTTTGATTATGAGAGCGGTCACATGCAAGAAAAAGAACACACACGAGAGTGATTTTCTATGTGTATGAATATATCAGTCAATACAGTTTACTCCCGTTATAATGAACACAGTAATAACCAAAATCTGGTTAAAATGAAATAAAAATCAAGATCACAGCATTATCCGCTCTATATTTTTTTTTATTATGCCTCCGCCAACGAAGTGGCCGGAGGCATTATGTTTTCGGGTCGTCCGTCCGTCCGTCCGTCCGTCCGTCCCGTTTTGTTTTTGTCGATATCTCAAGAACCGTGAGGTGATTTTACATCAAACTTGGTATGAGGGTATATCCTGGGGGGATAATACTTTGTTTGGATTTTAGGGTCACGGGGTCAAAGGTCAAAGGTCACAGGATATTTTGTGCAATAAAAGGTAGAAAATTCATGTTTTTCTCCATATCTCGCAAATGGTTCAAGGTATCTTCATGGAACTTAGTATATATGCTTGTTCCAATGGGCAGTGATTATCTGGGGAAGTTGGGGGTCATGGTTCAAAGGTCAGGGGGTCAAAGGTCAAGGTCAACTCCTCAAAATATCACTACTTTCCTTGTATTTATGCAATGCCTGAAGGTTGGTTTTTTTTAAACTTGATGTGTACATGTATTACCCAATATATATTCTGTGGGAAGTTTCTTGCCAAAAGGTCAAAGGTCAAGTGAAAGTGCTGAATTGCACTTTTTCCTCCATATCTTAAAAGTATTCTAAACTCAAGGTATCATCATGAAACTTACATATTTATGCATGTTCAACCTAACAGTGATTCTCTTTGGAACTGTGAGGTCAAAGGTCAAAGGCCAGGTTTAGATAATGCTATTTTCCCATTTGATACTGAAATTATACTTTTTCTCAATACCTTGAAAATTACTCAATGCATAAACTTATAAAAGGGTCAAAAGTCAAGTAAAAATCATCAGTTCCCCAAATACCTGCACTCTGACATTTTAATCATTTATCCAATTGAACCTAGTTCTAGGAAAGTGAACATTCAGCACATTTGTGGCAAACCTGTCATTTTAATATTTTGCCAATTGTGCAAAACTGTCATCACACATTGTCAAGACATTGTACTATAGTCCTATTAGGAGAACCATGCATTATGGCGGAGGCATATCAGTCGCCGTAGCGATATATCTAGTTGTTTATGTGTTCAGTTTTAACAGAATTTCGATATAATGGAAGAAAACTGCCAGACTTCGTTACAACGGGAGTCCAGTGTATAGTGAAATATGAATTGAAACCATTCAGGATAGGTATTTTAATATTTGTATATTCTGTGTAGGGGGATAATTCTGGTAAACTCAGCCTTGTTAGTATCCAGAAGTGTACTGATAGAATGGATAGATACTTCACATTGACAGTGAACAGTGTAGTACTGCAGTTGCTCCTGTTCGCCAAAATACTGTAGGGTTGTAAGTGGGCTCTAGCTGGGGCCAGCACGACGGTTCGGTGTAATAATGTCAGAGGTAAAAATGTTGGAGGTAAAGATGTCAGAGGTAAAAATGTCAGAAGTAAAATGTCAGAGGTAAAAATGTCAGAGGTAAAAATTCAGAGATGAAAAAGTCAGACGTAAAAATATCAGAGGTAAAAATATCAGAAGTAAAAATGTCAGAGGTGAAAATGTCAATGTAACGATGTTAAAATCTCTGACATTTTTACCTCTGACATTTTTACCTCTGACATTTTTACTTCTGACTATTTTTGCCTCTGACATTTTTACCTGGCACCAGCCGGACAGGGTGTGAGGAGCAATAGGATAAGCCTCCTACCTGAAGCTGCACAGTCACAAAGCTGAAATATGTTTGACTATTTATCATCTTTACATGATTGACCCTCATTCTGAAACTTCAGCGCAATAGGGTTTTATCATAGAGAAAATGACTACAGTGATAGTTCAATTCTCTTGCTGTTAGGAGAAAAAAGTTAAAGACTTGCATACTCAACTGAAATAGATAGTGAGAAGGCCGACTATTTTTATGACAATTTTACACTAAATTTGTCTTTCCATTATAAATTGGCAATATTGTAAGATAAAAATAATCTAATTGACATGTTGATAACATAAGGCAAGTAATGCTTTCATCCTGAGTCGATAAAGTGCACTTTGTCTACCTGCAGGCCAGCATTTTTTTCAATAGAACATGAAGCTGTGTGAGAATATGTGAAATGGAGGTTGTATCTGCCACACACTTTTATTCATAAAATAAAAGGTGATAATGTTATTAAGCGAAAAAATAACACCATATAATAGCTGAATAAATTCTCTACAAAATTTGTACAAACCCTTCTTATTTTTTAAATATTAGAACATGTTTTGTGAAGAAATGTGATAGTTATAAAGAAATACGTCAGTGCCGATAGCTGTGGGGCATAAGAGGGTGTCCAGCTTGAACTACACTGTATGAGGGCCCCCTCACCCAGGTCATTACAGTGACAAGAGAGTGTGGACGACTACTAAATTGGATGCCATGTTGTAACTCAGCATATTACGTGTTAGGGGATTAGCGTGTACCCTCATACGTAATAATGAAAGCAAGCCAAATAAGGGATAGTGAACAATGGGCACTGCATGTGAGTGCACTTTGGTAACGACATGGTTCCACGAAGTTCACAGGACCTGTTTTTACTAATCACAGGCTTCAAAACTCATAAGCTGAAAACCGAGTTGGCCAGACTGTCTTTATATGGGGCACTGGGTCATTACAAAAATTAAAGTTTATACTTCATGTACACTGTATAAGCATTACATTGATATAATAACATGGTGTATTCATGTCAATAAGGAAGATCAGAAATTATCATCAACAAATACTAGTCTGCTCACTGCAAAGTGCTCTGACATTTGGGCCTTTCCTATGTAACAGATAGGCTTAGAGTTCCTGAGGACTGACTGATTAGCCGTGACTAAGCCATGCCTTACAAATCCTATCTTTAGAAGGACTGGACTTTCGAGTTTCACAGTCTGTTCTTCGAGCAAATTTGTTGGTCTTGAAGTTCTTTCATGTATAAATCAAGGGAAAAAGTGTCAAATTGTAGCATGATTTCATCTATATACATTGTATACAAAAAAGTATGCTAATATCGCCATACAGTACTTCGTCAAAGTGATGTGAAAATTGGGAGTTCTTGCCAAACAGTAGCACTTTTTTTCCCACCCTTCCTTGAAGTGGCAAGTTGGCTAAAGTAGTGCAGTTTCTTCACATTCACAAGATTTTGAATTTATGTCTTTCATATATTATTGAACTGCCATTTTAAGAAATCTATTGTTAGAAAGCTTTGAGTACATTAAAGAAATGAACAATCCAGACATACTGGATGTTGACAGAAAGAAATACATGTACGTGTGTGTTCATGTATTATTTGAGTTTTCATTTTGTGTTCAAACATACTAAGTCATATAGATATACTAGTGATTGTAATACAGCTAAGCTTTCTGGGATGATAATCATTTGCTCGTCTGTCTGTGAAGTTTACAAGTCTCCCCATGATTCTTACACAAAGAGATAATATAAATGCATTGCAAGTATGATCTCTTATCTTAAACAACCGCTAGATAATATCATGCAAGCTCGGACCAAAATATTATGACTAGCAGGTACGCTGTAGAAGTTGGATACCTGGACATAATCAAATTTTGAAAAAAAAAAATACATATGCAAAATCCGCTGACGTGTTGTCATTTTATGGTTACAATGCATCTAAACCAGCAGTATTGGACATAGGGTAATCATAATACATCTGTATAACACAAAAAATTATGTCCGCGATAAAGTTTTGGAAAGTCACCGGAAGTGGCTAAAATTGATAAACAGGTGTAAAAGAGTGGCAATATTGGACATAGGTTAATCAGAATGACACAAAAAAATTATGTCGGCAATAAAGTTTGTGGAAAGTCACCAAAAGGGGCTGAAATTGAAACAGGTGTATAAGAGTGGTAAATGAATATGGTGATGTGGGAAGGGGCGCAATATGCCCCCCCCCCCCATCCTGCTCATAAGGTTAAAGAAAATAATGTTTGGCGCTGGACAGAATGACGAGGCCTACAACAGTACTGTACGTAGCATGACGAATGTAACAGATTTTCTTTTCTTCTTTTAATGATATGGACATGGCACGTTCAGGCCGTAACTGTTGTGCTTGCATAGATTTTCTTATTAACAGTGATGCCATGATATTGAATACTTTCTTTCTCTTTAACCTTGTCGCTCTTCATGTTTTTCGACAAGAAAGCGAATAAATCGTTATTCCCGAAAACAAGTAGACTGGTAACATTTTCTCCAAGTAAACTTCCACTTTGACTTGATTTGTGTGGTATAGGTGTAATATCTTTGGTTAGAATATATGCTGCCCTTGGGTATGTACTGACAAAGCATGTGATTTCAAAGGTATTCGCATTATATTCCCCAGTTGCAGAAAATATAATTAACGAACCGAACAGACGGGGATGAAAAAAGTCAAAATCCGAAAATTTGCCTTTGTTGAAAAAAAAAAATATTACTAGTGATTAATGACGAACAATTTAAGGAATATCTGTGTAGGCCTATACTGGCTTAAATTTATAGAGTGCAGACTATAACTGTCAATGACGTGGTTCTCATCTTAAGAAATGTCATGCGATTATAAGATTGCTGCCCATTTCTGTTGATGTCAGATTTGGCGTCACTGGGTTTAATTACATCAGTCTGATTATAAAGGTAAGGTAAGTTTACCGAGACGGAGCTATATATATATATATATATATACATGTATATATATATATATATATATATATATATATATATATATATATAGTTAACAACAAAATTATTCATACCCCTGGGAAATTTTTAGTTTTGAGCAGATTTCTTACAAGCAAAGGATGGAGTGACAGTGATTGGGTGTTATATTTCAACATTTCTATTGTTATGCAAATGAGGTGAAACTGGAATTAATGTCAATTTATAGTGGACGAATAAGAGTAAAAAGTTAACACCCAAGCACCATCACTCCATCCTTCACTTGTAAGAAATCTGCTCAAAACTAATAATTTCTCAGGAGTATGAATAATTTTGTTGTTAACTGTATATATACATATATATATATATATATATATATATATATATATATACATATATATGATTATAATGACGTGGATACTTCGTCATAGTGACATTTAAACGCTATACAATCGTGACAATTTGTTTCATGATAACCGTGTTATTTGATTTGGAATTCAGTATGGTGAGATTCAGAGGACAACCATGTCCCTGTTTTCATAAACTGATTGCAATCTGTATTAGTCAATAAGCTGCAATTATTTCAATCTACAATATCGGCAATGAAAATAGCCAGTCTGGCTATATCAAGGCTGTTTCGCACAATCCAAAAAAGAAAGATTTTCACACACACACACACACAATGTGAAGGGAGACGTCTACACATTTTTGGTTTTTTTTTTTAACCTCTATATGATCTGGTGACAATTGTATATTTATCTTTATTTTACAGTAATAAGTAAAAAGTTTTCAATAATGTTTATTACGAAGGAGATATAATCAACTCTAGGGATTTGTGATAGAATACGGTGAAATCAATGAAGGCAATCAACAATGACACATAGACACAAGTAAGTCAACATATAAGTCTCATAACGCAGTATTCATCTTTAACAGTACGTTTAAAATCAAGATATTCTCTTTACCACCCGTATTCGTAGTGCTATAAAGCATTGACTTAACAAATATAAACAAATCTAGGCAAAAAAAAAAAACACCAAACAGCAACAAGAACGACAACAACAACAAGAGCGGAAAGGGGCAATATTGTAACGGCTGCGAAAAAAGTAAATTTACCTCAGATATTAAGATAAAATCTTCACTCCGTGTATTACACAGTCAACAATTTTGAAAAAGGTTTTGTTTGTTTCTTTCTTTGTTATTTTTTATGAGGACATTCCTTTATTGTCGTAAAGTTTTCGAACACACGGACTTCAAACTGTTGTTTAATTCACATGTCGCCGACGCAATATCGCTGCTAAAACGTGAACTACATTTAACGGCGAGTATGAAATAAAGTGAACCTAGCGTTTCAGCTCACAAAGTGTTTTTCACGCACAGTGATATCACGTGTCTCATCGTATCTCTAGAATACTGTAAGAGGCAGAAGAAAGAAAATTCAGCACTGGAAGCGAAACATCGCAAAGTGAGCTACTGACAAAGGATGAAGTAAGTCGTGCCACAACATGTTATGCTCTGTGTAATACTCTCTAAATTCTTAAGATTGAGATAAAATCCCAAGTTAGATTGAAATTTCCAATGTCATATTTGATTTAGAATCATTTATTTTTTCAGTGGATTTGTCCCTAACCACAATCTTTTAGATTGATATCCAATCTATATAAGTGTGCACGAATATGAGAGCCGGGAAATGTATATAATAAGGAGAAACTATAACTAAATCCGAACTTTCTTTCATTGTCAGACCACTGAATCTTCCGAATAACAAACCCTTTGGACTGACGCCACCAAATTTCATATTCGGAATATAAACGAACCGTGTTTCATTTTCTGACTTATCAATATGTAGGTATAAAGGGAGTTTGTGTATTTCAGAGTGATGAACCAAGGTAATAACGAAAATCCTCCTACGGCAATACAAGGGTATGTCTTCAGAAATAAAAATCTATTTCATTTAAGTGGGTCTTGTCTGGGCCTACGTAATAGTTATGGTGTTCTTCAACACTACACAAAAAGTCAATAGATTCTTTTATAGCTTTAAGTGACATTTGTTAACATTGTTGTCATTTATCATTTTTTATGCGTTCTGCAGAGATATGAAGCTACAATGGCTAGCCTTGCTTTTTCCACTGAGTAAGTATTCATCAAAGAGAACTTGTCAATTATATCAACATAGTTTACAAATAGTACATTGGGGAAATAACATTTCATGGATAAGCTTCATTCCAATAACAAAATGAATCCATCCACTCACATTTATGTTGGACTGACAATTCTTGTTGTATATAAAAAAAGAAATGTCTTCAACTTTCTTTTTTGAAGCAAGAACAAACCGTCCGATGATCAAACGACAGAACTGTTTTGCTGCTGTTGTTTTATTTTATTTGTTAATGCATCGGATGATTACTATGCCTTATTTGTATAATGCCATGGTGACTATTTTACATTTTTGTCAATATTTGATTCCTTAGGTGTAATCATGTTATTCGGATGATATTCTAATGTTATGTGACATGACTGCGTAAGTTTAAAAAAGAAAACAAACAAACAAACAAACTAAAGACGTAAAATATGTTTCGATGAACCTGTATTAGGTTTTGCTATTAGCAAATGCCAAAATGTGGAATTCTATTTCGGTATATCATCAAAATACCAGGCTCTATTAATAAATACTATTACAAAATGATACACATACAACTTTCATTTGGCATGATAGCCTAACTCTACAATGCCAGCATACAACATTCATTTGGCATGATAGTCTAACTCTACAATGCCAGCATAATTATAGCCTCGCTGTTTTACAGAGGTGTCCAGGTGTGAAATATTCATGTCATGGTATACCATAAAACAAAATGAAATGTTTAAATGACATATTAACGTGCAAATTTAGGATAAACTATGTACATTTTGTCATATTCAAGGAGCGTCTTCATAAAAATCTTTTCTTCTACCCTATTTAAAAATGTATGTTATCAACTTGTATAATTTTTCATGACTTGAATCTAATATGTAATCGATACCCTCAAAAGATACAAAATTAATAGAACTGCAAACCGACTTTGAATTTGCTTTTTTCACACTCACCCACTTAGGCCGAACACTAGTTGTTAGGTTTTTGACAAACTCTTTCGATGTGTCTATTCTGAGTACAACTGAACAATATCTCAGCGTTTTATTTATACAATAAGTTGCATTGACTTGAAGTTGATTATGGCAGCACGGGTCGGTCGTATCCATACCAACGCTTTTACAGTTTAATCAGTATTCATTACCATAAGCCTGAACTTATTTCTACACAATATCCATCGAGGAACCTGTTTCAAAACTTCAATTCATTTATGTTTCAACCCGGGGTTTCAATATCAAACATTGTGTTATACAACAGCATCAGGAGATACAAACTCATATACAATATTGCACAGTAAAAAATAACGCGAGGAGCTGGGCTATTGGTATATAGTCATGTATAATGTATACCCCAAAGAACAACAGAACTAATGGGTTTGATATAATTGAAATAATGGCTCTTCGTAACAATTCGTCTTTCGAATAATTTCTTCGCTAGCTATAACAAGGATTGTATTATAAAATGGACTCCGGATGACCTCGCGTCTGGTAAAATCCGAACGCATGATGGGGGAAAAGGTTGAATTTCATCAATTTACTGGCCAATTTTATAAAATAAATGATGCACATCCCTACTTCGTGGATAGGTTAGAACTGGATGCTCTCGTTTAACTTTGGAAACAGTCTAAAACCCCAAGGTTAAACGCATGCATCTAATTCTCTCTGATCCACTCGGCCTTGTGCATAATTCGTGCACAGAGAGACACTAATACTCTTTTTAATAATCATAAATAGTTCATGGCGAATTGCAATAGTACTAGAATCAGAGTTTTTCCTTCTCTTATATTAAAGATGCTGAATCTGCTTTTGGCCAAATTTATGAATACGGCTTTGGCCATGGTATGATGAGAGATACTTTAAAAACAGAAATAACACATACTCTAGTTATCCATGATATCTACATGTGGCCTTGAAAAACAAAAATCATGAACCTCATAAAAAAAAAGTGGGGACTACTGTGTGCCCTCAGTTTGAGTGATAAAAAATATCGCAATCATGAGCATTGAATTGCCACATACATGTACTTGTCAACGGATCTCATGTGCCTGACTGCTTTATTTCATATCAAAAGCCTTCTAACAGGGGAGATGCTGAAACGAAGATATATATATATATATATATATTTTTTTTTTGGAGTTACAGATGTATCTATTCATACTGTCTCATCCTTTCTTTAATCAAGGTTTTCAGGCAGAAGTCTTAGTATAACAAACCATCCCATCTTTAAAGATGACATGAATGAGTTGAGAAGATTGATAATAGAAACGTCAAATTCAATTATTATAAGATGTGATAGTGCTCAATAATTATTATCAAAAAAATCACATTTTTTTTAAAGCTCAGCGACCGATTTCTGCTGTGACCATGGTGACTTTTCTCTTGATTTCATAGAACTTTGATGTTATTGTCTAAAACAAATAATGCTATGAACATAATAAAGTGCAATTTCAATTTCATTAAAATTTTGCTTTGTTTGTTCGGTTAATGAATTGTAATTGCTCAAATTGGAGTTTGGGCTAACTACGCCCTGTCAGAGGGAACTTATCAAAGCCACCAAGGATGGATGCGGCCATCTCCAGCGAGACATGGCGGCTGTAATGACGTCATAAAAGATGGACGACGAGTTGCGCAATTGCTGAAGCACGAGGTCGACCGAAGCAGGGCCTACATGACGCCTGAAGGACTTATTCCCGTCGTAAGACTAGTATGCAAGGTTCCAGGTAAAGTCGTGTGATGGAGGGTGCACGTCATGAAATCGAAACCCAAGAGTCATCCAGCCCACGAGTCATACGGCCCATGAGTTCGACACTCTAGCTAACAAGGCCCACGAGACCGACGCACTAAGCCCGTGGTGTATCTGTCGACCTCTGCTGTTCGACACTCTAGTGTCGAGCTCATATAGGCTGTATGACTCATGGACCTGTTTTCAGTGTCGAACTCGTGGTCTGTATATGACTCATGGGTGTCGATCTCGTGATGGAACCCATTAACCGAGGGAAGGGAATGGGAAGGCCCGGGGAGGGTGTGGAAGGAGAGGGAGGAGTCATGGCACTTGGTTTAGATTTGTTTCAAGTTTGTTACAGCCGATACTGAGCGACAGAGTTTTTGTTTTCGTTTTTTTTCCAACTGCTTGTGAGAATGCCGAGAGAAGCATATTTATGATTTTTCGTGAGTGCATACTTAAATCACTGCGTCTCCAGGAACTATATGCGACCATGTAAGGGCAGAAAAACGTATCAATATAAAGTGACAAAAACACATCGACCACTAATGGCGGAACTTATAACCTTACAAAGCCCTTCATCAGGTCGCGCCTTCTTGCAACAAGGGATGGGGGTGACAAGGAGTCATGAACTGAATTAGAAACCAACCGTTTTGGACTGGGATAGACAATTGCAGACGAAAAGTGACAAATTCTCTTATACATGTATTTGTAAGATCGCAACTGCTGATCTATGCATGTATCTTAACAAACAGATCTTTAACACACGTAGCGCATCTTCACCAATATGATTTGATACATTAGAAAAAATCTATAGGTAATAATTCTTTTCAAAGTTAAAGGAATGGTTTAGTTAAGGAAATGTAATATTGTTTAGGCAGATAAAGTCATGAGAAAATTGATATATTATACTCAGAGAGAGAGAGAGAGAGAGAGAGAGAGAGAGAGCATGCATGCACCATGCACATTTCTTTCCATTCATTATTATATCTTCATCACTTTGCCTGTAGAATTATAAAATAATATGACTGGGTAATATAACACGTCCTTATACAAAATATTCTGCTCAGCTAATAAATGGTCGTGTGTTGATTTCTGATTGGTTAGTAAAGCCAATGATGGCTTCCCCTAAGCCAATTAGGATGGACGATAGATAAAACGTAGATATAGGCCTAGGTCCTTTAGCACCACAAGAAATATATTTGGATTCAGACCCTGTTGAAATTTAGCTTTTTATAAAATGTAGTTACATCAACTTTATGAGTGCATAAAGCAACTATGTTTATGCATATTTATCAATAATTATGTAAGATAATACACACAAGTATAGGGATATACATATACGTATATAAACATATTACTATACTTATTATATCATATCCTCCGTGGTATTTTTTTAGACTGCTTTTCGTCGCCTTGCCCAGTCGATTTGGTATGTGTGGAGACAGTCTCAAGCTTTCAATGTAAGTGTCGTACCATACTTGTAGGTGCCAGTTTAACGTTAACGATGACGGTTAATACGCCTTATGCTTTTCAGTGCGTTTACACCATTTTGGAATTGAAAAGCCTTGTTAATTCAAGGGATTAAGTAATCACGTGTTTCATTATCAACATCATCATTATCTTGAGTATATTATTACTGTCATCATTGTCTACATTACATCGGAAAATAGTATGCATCCTTTTTCTCGCAATTCGCAATGCTAAATTTCAAAATTTATTCGAGAGTAGAGTCCAGTGAATAGTCAGTTTTTCTCTCAAGTAAAAAGTATAGTATAGTACTATAGTACTTGGTCATATTGCTGTATAAGTGCTATCACTTCGATATTCAAGATGGCTTGAAACAAAATGCGACAAAACATTCTCTAAAAGGGGGTTCAATGGGGAAAGGAGACTTTAAGACAAACGGGTCCAAGTGAGTTTCGTTAAATTGCCATTGATCAGAGATGATTTCAACTGGAATATACATAATTCTTATTTGAGAAAGGCATGATAACTATAGGAAATGACATTGTTGAAAATGGGAATAAAGTGAGATATCAAAATATCAAACTGTAGTTTTGGTGACTTTCATTCTGTTCATGCTTTGCCGGTCGGACTTCACTTGATAATTGAATCGGCCCAACGCGAAATACCTCATAAATCGATTGAAAACATAGGATAAAAATCTCTTGCAATTTGCAAAGTGGAGAAGTTTGTGTGATATGTTTCTGTTTATGATAATGATAATGGTTTATGGTGATATGGTTGTTGGACTTGTTAATATTTTCCCTTCGTGACGGCGTTGTTATAGTTTCCCTTTCTTTGAGTGAATTGCATGTAGGGATGACGTACCAGGTATACTAAACTCAATCATAAGATATCATAGAGCCAACATTCGTGTATCTCACCAGTTCCCATGTGTGAATGCTCATTTAATTCCTAAAAGGCGTTCCACCTGAAAAAGGCATCGTTCATGGAGGGAAAGAGAGAGATGTCCGCGTTATCGGCGGCCGTAACAAACGAGAAGGTGCAGTGGTAGTGAAGAGTGGCGCCGCTGGTCAATCTGGTTGGTCTTCTCTTCCCGCTTCAGAGTGGGACTTGTTCCAAGCCTCTGTCCTCTGTAGAGAGTTGGGTTATCCAGGCGCCCTTGCTGCCCACGCTATCGCTACGTTGGGGATTCAAAGCTCTACGTTTCGCACTTCGGTTGGACTAGCACCGTTTCATCTCAGGTGCAATGGAGACGAATTAAGAATGGATGAGTGTACCCGAGTCTCATCTTCTGTCGAAGACTTCGGCATTCAGCTAAACTCTGATGACGTTGGTGGATGGTTTGCCTACGCCTCCTGCTGTCCAAGTAAGAATACAATTGTACTTTCCTGAATATGTTTTGATAGCACTTCTGCAGTGTACATGATTCTTTTTTGGAGACATGATTATGAACTTCTATTCATTGATACAATAAAAATGATAATGATATGGAAAATTTGTGTAACGCTTAAGACAAGCATGTTTCAAAGCGCTTTGCAATTATTATAAGAAAACAAAGATACAAATCAACTACGAATATAAAAGGACAAATCAACAATACATCATCAACAGAATAACTGTTCTTGAAATAAGTGGGTCTTGAGTTCGTTCTTTTTGAAAATTGTCAGTTCAGTTCATTTATTTTCATTCTCATTTTTTCTTCCAACAAAGCATAACAGAATAGATTGGGAATAATGATTATGATAAGCATATGAATAGCCTATATTATATTAGAATGTGCGAAACGAAAATTAACAAATAGAGATATACGTTGATATGGGATATCCCGTGGTTAGCCCATAGTTCCTCTGCCTTATAAAGAGTACAATGATAATTTTTGGAATGTTTTTGGTCGTATTTCTATAATGCTCAAGATTCGTTGATCTAATAGTTACGAGACATGCAGGCCTATTCATTACCACATATCCAATGAAGAGCTATGATTAAGCCAGTTTGGACAGCCGCAGCTGGCGCCGGAAAGAGCCAACTAAAAGACTTGAGCCCTCAGGCCATCCTCCCCAACCCACCTGGTGCATCGAAAACAGTACCGATGCATTGATATCACAATTTACATGGCTTGGGCTATGAACGCTGTACGAACGATTTTTAGACAATTTCTTCAGATCTTAAGAAGGCCGTACGAAACCAGCGTTCGTACACCGTTCGTAGACCGCTCGTAAGTTCGTAGCCTGATTGATGGTCTTGTCCAAGTTTTTTTTTTTTTTAACTTCTCTCTTCGTAAGGCGGCCGTACGAAAGTCGTACGAACATCGTAAGAACTACGCAAGATTTTGTAGGGTCGAGAGACAATTCTAGAAGCTTGAATTCTTACGATGATTGTAAGAACGCTTTAAGTCGTTCACAGAGGGCTCTTACGTCTTTCGTAAGAATGCCTTACGAACGGAGATTCGTACGGTGCTTTTACGAACAATTCTTCGAGTTTGTAAGGAGTCCAGAAGGGACTGGTAAGGAATAGGTACCCAATTTGTGCAATAGCAGCGTCTTTTCAACAACCCGACAAAATATATATAACAAATTGTAAAATCTTCTAACGAATGACTTGACAGTACCGTGAGTTGCACTATCGACCATCTTAGGACAAGAGGAAATCGTAAGATTACCGTAAGTCAGACGAAAGAATAACTCAAGGCATCCTTACGAAAACGTGCGAATTCTAGGGCCATTGTATAAATGAAAATCAAATAGGTCTTAAGTTGCTCTAGCGAATTATACAGCGTTCGTACACTCTTAAAACATCCGGGTCAGAACTGACCCGGAACTGGGTCCGTTGGGGTCACACACCGTTCCGGGTCAGAAATGACAAGGAATGGGTCAGATATGACCCATTCAGAGTCATGAATTGGGTCAGGGTGACCCCATTCGGGGTCTTCATGACCAAATTCCAAGTCATTTTTGATCCGGAACGGTGTGTGACCCCAACGGACCCAGTTCCGGGTCAGTTCTGACTCGGATGTTTTAAGAGTGTACGAAATTCGTAAGAAGGCCATAAGAATCTGTGCCCCATCTACGAATCTCTACGAACTCCAGAATTCGTACGAACACTGACATTCGTACAAACACATTGTTCGTACGAACCTTTGTGACCGTAACTTTACATAAAATTCAATAAGCAATATGATAAGGGAAAAATACACTTGTTATTAGTTCAGTTCATTTCAATTCAATTTATTTCATATTTCCTCTTTCTCGATGAAACTACAAAATAACTGACAGTGATACAACTAGTAAGAATATAAGATATATAATCATACAACCATATCTTTTGATTACCCCCTGACCAATTACCCCGTCCCCTTCCCCTGACCCTAACCCTAAGCCTGATCCTGAACCTAATCTTAAGCCTAATAGGCCTTCTGTTTCCTGATCGCTACTGAATAATCAGAAACGGGGCTCTACAGGGTTGATAGTATGATTCATAAGGGTTTAATGGACGCACAATCAATGATGAAAGTAATCCATAGCCCCGTCTTTCAGGTTAATCGGTACATTGAAATACGATGCCCTTACTGTTACCCCTGGTTGAAAGAAAAGCACACGCTCAAGTGAAAAAAGGACAGTAAATATTGAATCATTTCTTTGCAAGGTATTGTCTGTTCTTATTTAAATTCATCATTCTTTTTTTTTTGCAGTAACAAACGATAAACTGATAAACGCATAGCTCTAAGCATACCATAGTCTACACTGAATTCAGTGGCGTGGAGGGTGATGATGATGACGACACCACGAGTATAAAAGAATACAGATAGTAAACACGCACAGCTTCCTTGTCTAACATTATCATTCTAAATAACAGACGCAACTGCTTGGTCATTGTCGCAGAGAGTAACATCATGGAGTAAGAGTGACGGATATTTCGGGGCGCATTATTATTGCTACAAGGGCCAGGAAAAATGCAAAGGACCGTATGTAAGAATGTTCAGCAACTGGAGAGGCACATTTCACGACACGAGGGCGATCATTGTAAGCAGGAATGGAACAACCTTTGTCTCCCCTGTGCAGAGAGAGAGAGAGAGAGAGAGAGAGAGAGAAAGAGAAGAAAAAAGACGGAGGGTTGACTTAGATTTCGAAATTGAAGGGAGGTCTAGTTGTGGTTGAGATGGGACTTTAGTTTTTTAACTTATTGTGAGATAATGATAAAGTTCTTATGAAATAATAAAGAGCATATAAATCCAAGACAACGTCAAAGTCTATGTAATGACACTCTGCTTTGAAATGGCTGACATATCCAAGAACAAATAGGTCCTGATAAAAGATGGGACCCACCCTTTATTAGGATTACTTTGCTCTCCTTCGTTTTTGACTATACTATGTCAACCGTTTCTGAGACAATTTTCATCAAATAAACTTTGAATAGAATATTATGCTCTTTAGTATAGGTTTTCCTATTCATTTTCAAATTTTTTTTCATTCAATTTCACAAATTTTTACTTCAATTTCGTCGCAGGACGTCGGGAATAGGCCAATCTCACTTTCAAATTCGTCTTTCGACGTTCATTTTCAAGTTAAGTCCATTCAGTTTAGTCATTTGGCATACATTTTCGTCATTTACAGTTCAAATTCGTCAGTCTCACTCGCAGCACTCAAAACAGCAGGATCGATTTCGTCTTTTGTCAATCATTTTCATTAAATTTTCATTCATATTCGTCTCATATCTCTAACCAGTGTGATTTTCCAGTCATTCATGTATTCTTTTCTGTAACCGTTCACATTTTACATTCAGGAGTTAACATACACATAAGTGTCCCCCCCCCCACATACACACACAGAACCACAGATACAGACACACACAAGCAATCCGAGTACACACTGATACAAACAGACGTACCGTCTCGCAAACGAAAACGCTGACAAACGATTTCTAGGCAAACCTGATTAAAGACAAAATTTAAGTGTATAATTGTAGCCTGTTTAGTGTCAGAGAATGGATATCATAATTATGTTTGCTGCTTTCCAGGGTACAAAATTTAAAGTTTGCTTCATGCATTATGATGCGAAAACCTTAACATTACGAATTAAAGTTCAAAAGGTGACACTGATATACTGTCCTGGGTTATGACTTTTGACTGTCGTTTATCCTTCAATCAAATTTGGTTGGCAGTCATGTTTTTCGTGTGTATTGTCTAAGCAAATGGTGAGGGAATAATGTGTAACGATACAATTTACTACAGAAAGTAAACATATGTCGGCTTAAAGTTGGTTCACCATCAAAATAAAGAATCGACAACATCTGACTAATTTGAATGAAAAATTCATGAAATTGTGTGGGCAAAAACGAATTTGATCTTCACATTCTGCAATCCGTCAGCGGGAGGGATGAATTTGAATGACAATTGACGATTCTGAATGCTATGTCTTCGAAAATGTTTGACGAGAAACGAATTACAATGACAATTGACGAAATTGAAGTTAGGATTTGCGTTCCACGTGCTTCTTGGGACGAAATTAAATAATAAATCTTGAAATTGAATGACAAAAGTGCGAAAATGGATGGGAAAACCTATATTTCATAAAAGGGGTTTTCTTATCATGTCGCAATAAGGTAAAACCAGCATCCCATCTCCGAAGAAACTATACCATCCCTTTATCGTTTCAATCTCATAATTTCCGTTAGGATGTTCATTGATTTGGAGGTATGATACACTTCCGGCACGTTATAGTCTTATCTTATTGTTTTGCACTTAAATTTTTTTTTTTTTTGAAGGAGCAATCACGACTTGTATTGGCTTGTTATGATTTTTTTTTACTGCAAGCAGAAGCCTGTATCAAGAATATACGGCACTGCAATAATCCGTGCTACCTAACAATTATCACATACTTGTGTGTGTGCGTGTGTGTGTTTGTGGGGGGGGGGGGTATGCATCCTACAAGCACTTTTTTTCAGCATTATTCCCATTTTCAGCATTTCCGTATACTTAAGATATTCTGTAAACTTATCCTTTATTAAGTTTTGTTATGAATGTTACTTATCTAATTTTTGTAAAATATCTATAATATGTTTCTCTTGAAAATGGAAAAAAGTGATTGAATGAATGAATAAATAAATAAATAAATAGATTAGTTTGCTATGTATTGTATTGTGCAACAATCGAAATGTCGAACGAAAAGCCAATAACAGTAACAAACGGATTATAAATATGTGCATGTATCTATTATGTAAAAATACATATAATGGACGGTATGCAATGATTCAAATGTGCAAGTTCCCATTCATGAGGATTCGTTTATAAAGCATTACTTCGTTTTAATATGTGCTCTATTGTTTTTGTCTGTATAATATCATAAATAGTTACCTACTTACATTCCATCTTTCCACGTTGATATGTGTATCAAAAATGTCGTTTTGATTGATTGATTTTCTTTTAACCGTTTTGGGAACGGCAGTTAGATGCAGAGGAGAAGGTCAAGGTAAAAGGGATCACTGTCTTTTCACATGGCCTGTGTAATGGCACCACATTTACATTGTCCTACTCAAGCAACTCGGCCAGAATTCTCCACACTCTGAAATCATCATGTAGCCATGACCGTGCAAAGGTTTGAAAGCTATATACTTTCTTCCAAAAGGCGGAAAAATGATGGATTTAGCGTGGGGCTTACACCCAAACAAGCTTGCTTTTTATGTAGGTATACTTCTCCTTGTACTATAGGTGTTTAAAAAAAAAAAACATTTCCCACTTTTGATTCTTAATAATTCAAAAACTATATCACTGTCATTGATATGAGTGATAGCTGAATTGTGTACAATTTCATTGGAGGTGGTTTAGATATGAAAGCATAAATCAGTTTCATGAAAATCATGTTTAATTTCACAGTTAGGTTCCAGATTTTGCTCTAGTTTCAACCCTCTGTACAAAACTTTCACTTTGCTCAGTGGTCAATGGGTGTGTATGGGAGTGTGTGGTTTACACGCCTGACAATGGTCCTGAACAATGGCCAGGGTTTGAATGCTTCATTATCTATTCATGAGAACTTCCACTATCACAACTAGTCTTTATTCAGCCTCTGACAGTATCTGTGTAAAGTCAAACGCCTGCCGATACCGTCGTTGAGTCGCGACAGTGCTCTCCCTACTTCTGAAAAATGAAATTACAATGAATACCTGCTGTAAACATGGTGACAGGAAGCAATTCATTTGTGTTTATGGAGCCTTGAATAAATCTACTACGAAACAAATCGCCTCAATGAAAAAATGCTGCTGAACTCTTTACCAAAAACGATCTCTTTTTATCGAAAAAGCGACAAATTTGTCAGACTATTAGTAGACAGTTGTATTAAAAAAAACAACTTTAAATCATTCATGCTTATTTATATCCCAAATTTAGTGATATGTGAAGCAAAAATTGTAAATGATTGCAGCTGGAATGAAATGTGGTGTTTGCAAGCACATGGAAGCATGTACTTACTTTTTCCATGTGCATGCATTTTACCCTTTACCGTGCATGAATTCAGACTAGCAGTGCCCAAGACAATCCATATGAATTGTTGATTAAGCATTCATGTGCCTGGGAGCGCGAAACTGACACCTAGTCATACACATCATTGGTTCCTGTGCAAAGTTCAATTTTTGTGACCAAAATCTGAAACCATACTTCAAAATCAATCTTAGATTTCAAGAAATAGATTTAAGCTTTCACATTCAAATCACCTCCAACAAAATTGTACACTATTCAGCTATTACTCATATCAATTACAGTTTTATCGGATGAATAGTTTTTGAACTATTAATGATCAAAAGTGGGATTTTTTTTAAACACCTAGTACATCCTGATTTCGACTAGTTATATAAATTAGAATATCTATGTATATTATGTTTACAATTATATTAATTTGTTTGTTTATTGTTGACAAGGTACAAGAATTAGTGTTACTATCTTTGATGTATACCATTGATATATGAGAAGCATGAAACAAATTGAATTTACTTATATAGTATTTGCCTGTTATTCACGTATACCATGATAGATCCTTGATGGCGTTGATTATAATGCAGGTATATGAAGTTTTTGTTCGGACAGTTTCGAAAAAAAAAAACAAGCAAAAAAAAAAAAACATACCTTGCTGATCAGCTGTCACATTGTTCTGTTTAGTTTTTAATGACGGGACTTGATATTCTCTTGGTGGCAAAATATAGATCTTTATCTGAAGATAATACATAACATATTCCTGGTAGAAAAATTCCACGTGGACAACTGAGCGATTCACAAAGTAGAGAGACCTGGGAGAGTGTGAGAACTAGGGCGAAAGAGAGAAATATAGGAGAAAATGAAATGATATTCGCATGGCTAGGAATTTTTCCTCCCATATCATTTCCATTTTCATCCATAGGTCTTCGTGGTTCCTGATGGAAGTGAGAAGGATTATTTGTTTCCTTACGTATTTGATCTCCGGTTTCTCTTCATATCTTTGAGACTCACCAAAAGTTGTGATCATTTGACGTTTCGACCATTAAGAGGTAATGAAGAAATATAAACCTATACAATTTTGCTCGCTGGAGATCTTAAAAACTCCGCTAATAGTACAGTCTGCTATGTCGAAATATTGGGTCCCGTGAGATTTTTGTGCCAAAATTGATTTTTTTGGCTAAATTGGTCAATTTGGGGGTGCTGAATCCAAAAAACTTTGGTTCCATTTTTTCCGACCGCGTCTTCAGCCGCCATTTTGAATTTCAAAATGGCCGCCATAGCAAACTGTATTTTGACCCAATTCTCATAATGCGAGCATCATAGAAGGCTCAAATTTGATGAAAAAAGCATGTTAATGATGTCAGACATTCTGGTACACCATTTTCTGATACTGTAGATAGTATTAACACAATTTTTAGGCAGCCATCTTGAAATTCAAAATGGCCGCCATAGCTAAATATATTTTACCCATATCTAAGGTTGTAAACATTATGGAAAGTATACATTCGGGGTAAAAAGCATGCTTGTGATGTCAGGCATACTATCATATACATTTTTTTTAATGATGGATCATTTCATTGGCGGCCATCTTGAAATTCAAAATGGCCACCATAACGAATGTAAATGGGCCTGTATCTCATATCGTATACATTGAGTAAGGTTGTAATTCGGGGCAAAGGGCATGCGTATGCTATCAGGCATCCTGAAACATCTTTTTCTGAAACGATGGTTCATTTTGATATTGAAGGTGGCCATCTTGAAATTCAAAATGGCCGCCATACCAAAACGTATATTTTGACAAATATCTCATGTTGCTAGGGGCTGTTGTAAGCAATAAAGAAAATTCACATTTCGGGCATAAACCAGGCTTATAATGTTGAACATTCAGATGCACTTTTCCCCTCCCTGAAATTGCAGATCACTTTCGAGGCGACCATCTTAACATTCAAAATGGCTGCTTTTCAGCTAATATCTCTGGTTACAAGCAATGAATGTCTATGGTGGCGTACAGTGTACATTCTTTTAAAAACACACACATAGGGCCTATACATTCTGTAATAATGGATTATTCGCATTGGCCGCCACTCTTGAAATTCAAGATGGATTTCGATCATATTTGGTGCTGTAAGATCATTAAACTGCAAACCCAAGCATGCTGGAACACTCATGTGTAAGTCGATCACTTCAGTGAATTGCGTAGGCGGGACTGCTTCCTGTCCCGTAGGTACACTGCCATGTTGAAATGCAAAATGGCTGCCATGGGATACATTCCTTTAAAAGCGTAGCGTTTAGGTAAAAATTGTGAATGGGAAATCATGTGATTCTGACGTCAAAACAAATGACTTTCAAAAGAACCTCTTAATAACTGTGTCTGAGTGACTAAATGCCCCATTTAGACGATTTGGTTGTAGAGTTTACAATATCAGCCCTATATTCTAAAAATTTGTGGGATAGTCACTTTGATAGATATAATGTCTTCTAGGCTCATTCCCTGCATGAGTTTTTGAAGTCACAACACTTTAAGGCTGTACACGGGGAGGATTGGTTCTATAAAATTCTTCCAGAAACAATAACTTTTGCATTTCTTGCTATGAGCATGATAATGAATTCTGTGGCCACCGTTGGTGAAGGAAGCTCCAAGTATTTAATTTAACAGTTTATGGATACCCTCTGGAAATAGCTACAATTATATCATATTTCCCTGTAGTAGAGGCACAAATTAGGTTGTGAGAGTTGACGAGGTTTGCTCTATCGATGTGTTGTATGAAGACTCTACTAGGGTAAAGCGGGAGATTGTCCTGGTTGAAGTCATCCATGCCAAACTTCTGGGAGGCATGGACTGTGTCATTTCACATGCTGCATGATTCCAGGTTCAGATACTTCTTGGTCCATCTGCTCTTTGAGACATCCTCAAATTTCCAACTTCAGCCAGCACCATGAAAGGCATGAAAAAGCAGACCTTTATAGTTGTTGGTTTTTTTTCACAACGAACTGCAGAACATGATCTCTCAATAATGTCAATTGTACTTTTATCATTTTAACAATTTTCCAGTGATGGAGCAGACATCATGCAATGCAGTAAGTAAAGCAAACTTACAAGATCCATCAGGAGAATTGAAATGTCAGTGTATACGTAATAATCATCAATATCTCTGATTTTCCCGTTGCTCTTGAAGTAGCATCTAATACATACAATGGAATGAGGATATCTGTTTCCTCGTTGTGAGTGACGGGTGACAGCTCCCATGGCATCTTTGATGAACCCTTTGTTTCTTTTCTTTCCGTGATGTGGTCTCTGTGTCAGATAGAAATGACTGCTCAGTATTTCAACTTTCAGGCTGATTATTTGGCTCAGTTTTGTGGATTTCTAAGGCATGGGTATGAAAAATGAACCTTTGTTAGTGAGAATGAGGAGAAGGCCACGAAATTATGAGATGAAGAGTGATTGTGAAATTGCTTAGAACTTATACCTTCCGATAATTGTATCGTCCAGCAATGAATGGATAATGACAGGTCTATTAGACTGTAGAACAAGTAGAAATGTTTTGAGAAGTTGGTGATCCTCTTTTGCTTAATGACTTTGGATCCAATCTTACATGGTGAATTTTGATTGCACGAGCTGAATGTCTGGCCTTTTCATACTATCCGAGAAATGAATATATTTTCATTCTCTTAGATACAAATTCTTAGTACAGAAGATGAAAACTGCAATTTTTCATCTCTTTCTAGAATATCCCCCTTGCATGTTTCCGATAGCTGAATGCCAAACACCACATTCATCAGCTTCAAGTGACAATTTTGAGATTACCCTCATGTGATGGTGATGGTCTTCTAAATTGCGGAGGAATTCTGATGCATGCAAAGTGCCACAGAACTGAGCTATTATTGTTCCTTTGTTGTTTTAGAATCATAGGCTGTACAGCAGTAAGCATCTTGGAAGTCTTAATAATTGAAGATGACCCACTCAAGGGCAATCAGGAAAGAGGCTACTCATTCCTTATTCATTCTGCATTATTCCAGAAATATATCTAGTGTCTAGCAAATCTTGTTTCAGTTTGTGGCCAACAAACAAGCTTGTGAATGGGATGCTTGGTAGGGTGACCGTGGCATTTCTTGCCATTGCAAGACTTTTCCTTGTTTGTCTTCAATCTCTCGAGGCAGCATCAAGTTTTTGAAGATCGCCTTCAATTGTATCAATGGTTGCTTATGTACAAATATTTTACTGACTGGGATTAAATGTAATCATTAACGAGGTTCCACGATGCAAAGTGATGTGTTCCCTGAGAGGCAAAAACAAACCGCTTTAGCGCGCAATTCGGGAACAGCATATACCCGCCTGACTATACGGGATGTAACGCTTACATGCTTGCTTGCCCACATGTATGGGACAGGGTATGCCCCCCCCCCCCCCCATGCTCAGTTTTTGCCCCTCCGCATGGCTTGATGACGTCATTGGAACCTCGTCCTTACATTTTGAATTTATGGCGACCATTTTGAGAGATGGCTGTCATTTTGAATTGAGAGATGGCTGTAATTCTGCTTGACCTGGAAATGAATTCGGTCTAACTAGAACTATTTTGGTATATTCATCTAAGACGCTTACAACAGTATTATATGTTTTCTATATAGCAGCCATCTTGAATTTCAACATGTTTACCTGTCTAATGATCCACAATTAGGAAACAGCTGTACTGGAACGTTGGACACCACAAGCATGCGCATTCTTGAAAATTTGATGCTTCTACAATAATTGCAACCTGAGATATGGGTAAAAACGCTACGGCGGCCATTTTGAAATTCAAGATGGCAGCCTACAAACTGTACAAAACAATCCACAATATTAGAAAAAGATATATCAGAGTGTCTGACATCAGAACGAGGCATTTTGAACCAAATTTGAAGCTTCTACAATGCTCACTCTGTGAGATATGGGTCAAATTACAGTTTCCCATGGCGGCCATTTTGAAATTCAAGATGACAGCCTACAAATTGTAGTAAAACAATCCACAATATCAGAAAAAGATATATCAGAGTGTCTGACATCATACTCATGCATTTTGCACCAAATTTGAAGCTTCAACAATGCTCACTTTATGAAATATGGGTCAACATACAGTTTGCTATGGCGGCCATTTTGAAATTCAAAATGGCGGCTGAAGACGTGGTTGGAAAAAATGGAACCAAAGTTTTTTGGATTCAGCACCCCCAAATTGACAATGTTAGCCAAAAAAATCAATTTTGGCACAAAACTCTCACGGGATTACATAGTAGCCTCTACTATAAGGAGGTTGTTGATGTCATACCGAATCCAAGCTGTTTAAAATCATTTCTTCCTTGATTATATTTTGTAGACGCACCCGTTTTTCAGTTATGTAAGTCGATTGTAAGTTCGAATTTGACCCCTGACATCCATCCATGTCAAGCTGCTGCTTATGGTCGCTGTCTCCTGGTCTTCTGTTATTACAATATCAAAAAATGCATAATCCTTAACTGAATTCATTTAAATCCCCCATTTTAATTTTTTCCTAAATTTCGTTTAATGTAATGACATGACATATTTTGTATGAATAATTAGTCATCACTTAGTTAATTCATAATGGTTATTTTCATGATTTTCCTCTGAACAATGTTTGTATAATATTATGATATGCGTCTTATACATAATAATAAATAATACATTACATTTGTAATGCGCTTAATACAATGTTTCTACATTGAATACTATCATGTTCATAATGTGTGCATGTATACTTCGCATTATTTTGCAGACAGGATGCTAAGCTTATGCGTCATGTAATATTATTTTCTAGATGTATGTATTCTCTTGTTATGACTGTGTGATATGAAAAAGGCAGAAATTCAGATTTTATATAGAAATGTATGATATGATTTATAATATGTCAATGTGAGTATGGTGAGCATGAAGTGGAGTTTTATTTCATAAAATAGAAAATATGGAAATAATTTTCATCGATTCTCCTTAAGTGCAAGGAAATGTCCCGTAAAAAATAAAAGATTGGAAATATATTATGACATCCTGCAATCCTCTATTATGCCGGAAATCCTTCTCTCTCTTTCTCTCTTTCTTTTGTATCATCATCAACAGCTGCAAAGCAGAACAAACAACCAACTGTATTCGGTAAGTATCGAGTACGATGACGGGTTTTGGTGGAGGCATGAACACTGCATGTAGGCCAAATGCTGCTTTTACACCGTATTTTTCTTCGTTCCAGTCCTCGCTACGAACTGCCTCCACGTTTGGTTATTAAAGGCCTGCTACGTGCTGCCATTTGTGTGTGTGTGTGTGTGTGTGTTTTTTTTTGCGTTTACCCCGTGTTATTTCCGCTTAGATTTTTTTTATTGTTAGCAGAGGAACTGCCGTGATTTTTTTTTTTTCGAGAGCTTAAAAATCTGAGAAGGTATCCACAGAAATCACGGTCCGTGCACGTTTACACATCCCGTTCTCCCGCGTTCTCATCCCGTTTTGGCCATGATGAGGTGACAGTGACTGCCTTGAATATTTATTGAATATTGCATGCATGTGAACACACACATGCGAATCAAGTACCAGTACTCATCAATGGAAACAGGCATGCACCTAACAGCCAGGACAACAAATCGGCTTTAAATGACCACAGTGATAAGTTGTCGTCACTGACGACCAAACGTCAAGTTCGTTTATGCCGTTTTGTTTTATCTATAGGTTCTGTAACATTATCCCTCACAAAATCTACCCATAATTACTCTTTAGATCTTTTCTGAAATGATGTTTCCATAACCGCTACCTGTATAAACCGTATATAAATAACATCGACGTTTTTCACTCTTATGGCATGCAAACTTACTATAAACATGGAAAGTATTTGAGAAAAGCAATTCCGTTGCGCGCAATACTAAACGTCCAATGCCCATTAGGTCGTCAGCAGCTCTATAATCCCGCCCCCGGCAAACATACAATATGTATATGAAAGGGCGCCAGACCTGTTAGTGAGGCAACAAAACACTGGGACAGCCAAAATCCTGAAAAACGTGGTAATTTCTTTGTTTTTCTCTATGGCACAAAATATCTGTGAGAGGGTTTTGAATATAATATGGGTGCATGGTGTGGTGTTCTGTTGCTTGCAGTCATGTTCTAGGTCATTAAGAGCTATATTTGTATGATAAATATCACAGTAATATGGTTGTTGCTGTGGTATCCATGATCTAAAAATAGTTTATTGGAAAAAGTTTTGTTTCTTTCCAAGGAAACGACCGAAAAACTTTTAGTGTAAAGTTCTTTGATCTTGCAGCGTGGATATGAAGGTGAAGCATCTCAACAGCAAAATTGTTTTGAGCAGACGTTCATGTCAATATTTATCGTTTCCATGACAACAGCTGAGTGTAGCATATAGGAATAATGAATGCAAATCTCTCCCCCACCCTCTCCATCCCAGGAAGACCACGCACAAGGACTCGTCTATAGCAGCATGGATCAAAGGGAAAGTCACTTTTATTCGGTGGCTGAGACGGAAAATCAATATTTTTGTTGGCTTGTTTGCTTCGTTTATTGTTTCGTCATAACATGTATTCTTCCATTTGATGAAGCAGTAAGAAATGAAAATAAACAGTTGTATCAAATTCTAGTTAGGTTTGCCGTGCTGCGAATAAAAGTCTGCTTTGGAAAAAAAAATGAATTACAAGGAATTTCTTTCCCAAGTTGTAAGACTGTTTAATAATGTAATAAGTTACGTGGTAACTCATTCCTGTTATTTCATATGTGGAAAATTGTGGAAGTACAACACAGATATTCTACACTATGTCGCAAAAGAATATTTTTATAATTGATCATCCCAAAAGCGCTAGTCTATGCTCGCTGTCAGAGTCATTGAAATGGAATCAGTGGCATCGTGGATCTCATCGACCTCCCGCATGGAGAGCAAAAGCGTTTTTATTTATGGCCGAGAGTAGCCAAAAGGCAGTCAAATCCAGTGAGAAATTCTAGTCAAAAATTTCCATCACAGGCCGGCAGCGGCGGCAAGCAACTATCGGTACGCCTCCAGGACACCACAGATATCCCACCGATCACAGCCGATCGCTTGACAGTTTCTTAAAAATCGGTCTGTGATCGGTGGGAGATCGTCAAGTTGTTGATAAGTCATCGTTCGGTCACTGCCCTGCCGGGGGAAGAGTTTCAAGATTCACCGTTTTCGACCAACGGCCGACGGAAAATCGGCAGGGCGTTGCTCGAGCATTGCTGGGGGTTTACGACCCTTCTATCAAAAAAAAAAAAAAAAAATCGTTGGGCGAATGATGCCTAAACTTGACAGACTGCAAGGGCGGTGGTTTTGATTCATTCAATAGCGCGTCTGCCTCCAGGTCCAAAAGGCCCGGGTTCGATTCTAAGTCTAACTGAGCAATGTTGTGTATACCGTTTCCCATGGTAGAGGCAAAGCACTCATGTCCCTATGTCCCTATGATCGACAGGACATACAATGGAGGTCCCGAGTGTGAAAAAGTCACAACTGTTGTGCGTGAAACCCCCCCCCCCCTTATATTTTATTCATTCATTTCGACAAGCAGGGTGATTCGAACCCTTTGAAGTGGTGCCTCCTTACATCCAACTGGACCCCATGGATGACCAGCTATTGCAGCTGAATGTGGGCTATCTATGCACCATCTTCTCACATATGGAAAATGAAACAAACAGACAAACAGATTGGTCGCCGCTCTGATTGACAATTATAGCTCCAAATTTAGGAACCACACTCTAAACGCTACAGATACAACCCCCAGCCTTGCTCAGCGGGAGGACGGCACGAGCTGTTGTCCGATATTGACCTTGCACGGCTGATTTTTAGGGTATCGCTCGGTCGTCGCTGAAGAAGAGAAGATTTCCAGTTTCCCCATTTCCTCAAGTTTTGACCAGATGTCGACCCCATCGTTCGGGCATCGTTGGGACTCTACAACCTACACGACATCTCCGAAATTAATTGTACGATGCCTAAATTCTGCGGATGTGCGTCTGTCTACTTTCACAACCCCCAAAATCAGCGTGCTCGGCGGCCCGACGCACTGGGTGCCCATCGGCGGCGACCGGCAGGGTACAGACCGAAACGAGCGTTAGCAGTCGAGTGGTTTTAGGAACAAAAAGAAAAGACAATTTCATGATGGAATAGTAGTTCAGGGGCGGATCTAGGGAGGACCGCAACCGGCGCACGCCCCCTTTATTTTTTGTTGAAACAAAAGAAATAAAAAGAAAAAAAATGGGGAGGGGGAGGGGTGCGTGCGCCCCTCATTTAATTTTGTAAACGTGTCCCCTCTTTACGGAATTCCTGGATCCGCCCCTGTAGTTTAATGTCGTTGCAACACCCCCGTCATCAATCATTCCTCTTTCTTATTGTGAGTTTTATACTCTCCATACACACATGTTTTTGCTGTTCTTATTTCGTTTCTTGCAGAAACAGAATGCATCTATTCAAGAGCAGGTTCTCTGTCGTATATACCCAATTTCCCGCCTCAACCAAATCAGTGTGAGCATTGCGACGTGACCCCGGCCTATTTCGAAATCTGTGATAATGGGAGCGCCTCAATGACTTACGTTTCCTTTAGTGAGCCGCACATGGTTTACGGGTTGCGGATGATGTCTGAAACCATATCATCTGTGTCGATATCCGCCAAGCTCGTCAAAGGGAGTAAAGTCATCAGGAAGACCCTGCGTCCCGCTGACTTTGGCTCAACTGTAAGCACAAGAGAGATGAGTTTGTAACATTCAGAGCACATGGACAGGCATTGTAGCAGTCAGAATACAGACTGAAAAAAATTGAAATTGAAAATATAATTCTCAACCCCCTTTCCAACTCTTCCCTGACTGTTTGAAAATTGCAGAGAGCGATATTCCAAGCAGATAATGGAAGTCAATAATTTGGTATAAAGAAAAAAAAAATCAATGTATTCCATTTCTGATACAGGAGTTTACTCTGCCTTGAAATACACAGTATGCTCAAACCTCGACACATTATTAAAGCAAAAAACAACAGCAACAACAATAACAACAACCCACCAACATCAATAAAGCACAGAACAAAAACAAGTCAAAACTCAATAAAATCCAAAATTCTTGAAAAAAGATTGCCAAGCCCATCCCTTTCACTTTGTAAAAATCTGAAACCACACACACTTACATTGTCTTGCTTGCATTCCTTCATTTTTTTTTAAATCATAACCCAGCAATGGCTACTGTTATAGGAGGAAAGTTTTGCTTGTGAAAATCACCGTTCATTAACATAATTTTACACACGTTTCAGCAAACAACAACAATAGCAACAAAACAACCAGGTCTGTGATTTATGATATGCATACAATGAAGTTGTTAAACAATTTCGTTACGACACGTGACACTTGCGAAACCACATCTTCTTTATCCAGTGTCCGGTACTACGCTGAAAAACCTTTAGGTACTATCTTACAAACTTCCATGAGGTGATGTGATGCATTTGACTTTGTTTAATCAAAACCAACTTTGACACGGAGAGAGCAGTGCTTGTTGAATACTCCAAATTCAAATACATACTGGAGAATTGATAGAGAACATTAATCA
This sequence comes from Diadema antillarum, assembly GCF_040938485.1. Taxonomy (NCBI): domain Eukaryota; kingdom Metazoa; phylum Echinodermata; class Echinoidea; order Diadematoida; family Diadematidae; genus Diadema; species Diadema antillarum. The sequence continues at coordinate 301,064 of NW_027271244.1, read as the reverse complement.
AAATATATGTCATTTGGCCTGAAAAATCACACAGTTTCCTTCTTTAGTCTTTTATAATCAGCTCGAAAAGAGATAGAGAAGAAAAATCAAATCATATGTATTTAATCAAACAAGTGCAGAATTACGTCAGGAACATTGAAAAGGGATTGTGTGTTAAAGTGATCAAAAAGTTTGTAATCGAACGAATGAGATGAAATTGGAAAGATGTATCATAGCTTCATCTTACTTCCAGAAATGCGTACATGACTTGTATCAGGGAGGTGACCTCCCTGCTTGTCTTCCTTGTACTGTAACATATGAAACTCAAAATGACAAGATATAAACGATTTTCATATTTCACTATAAGTCGTATTCATTTTATATTTAATTAACTTACATAAAAATGTGTTTTAGTCTGATCTTTCTTTGATCATGTTGGTGTGAACAACGCGTATTGATAATGTCCTGCCGCCTGCCTCAGTATATAACGTGTTCTCAGGTTGATTATACGATATCCGTATACTACAACAGTACATTTGTCTAACAGGCAGATGTAGGATTTGCATGGCTTGATTTCAGTGCAGCCTCGAAACAGATAACCAAATTGGAAGGGATGAAGTGTACAAAGAAGAAATCCCGAGTGGTTGCGTAAGAGTGTTTGTATGTGTATGGTGCTTGCGCGTGTGTATCTGTGTTCTGTTCATGAAAAATATTTTTTTTTTCATAAATGTAACACTGTAGCCAGGTTGGCTACAGTGTCCAATACTTGGTGTCAGTCTATGACCTTACCAGCACCCAGCAAGATGGCCCGAATTGCACTTTCTTAGATTTAAACAAAGGAAATGGATGAAAACTTAAACGGATGTTATAACATTGGTGGAGATGAATATTGGGCTTTTGACTTTTTGCTAGATACCAAGAAACCTCCTAAGAAAAAGTACAGAGCATGCCATTCTCAGAGGAATTCAATGTGTATTTGATGGAAATCGTGTTTTGAATGGCTGAAACATCCAAAAACAAAGTAAAACAAACCAATCCTATTAAAAGGTGGGTCCGACTTTTATCAGATCACTCTGTTTTGGATATCTCAGCCATTTTGAAACTAATTTTCATCATAATAAACGTCCTCTTGGAATTGCATGCTGTCCCACATTTCATAAGATGTTTTTCGTTATCTCATCAAAAACATGTTATAGAAACCTAAAGTAAGGTCTCAAACAAAACCATACGATCGCTCTTACCTCGCGGAGCATTAAAGCAACATCTTATCTAGCCCGACGGGCTCAATATCATATTACCCTCCCAACTCTACAAAATAAAAAAGCTCCTCGGACACATCTTTCTTCACGTTGGTAATGTTATAGTGGTAATGGTCAGATGGTAAACGTCCAAGCTACTCTGCATGGTTGCAAATGTTTCTCGCGAATGGTGATTTCGGGGAAAGCACCACATAAATATACTATATCATTATAACTATATGTATAAAATGTACATCATGTAATGTATGATAATATTATACGCGTGCATGTTTCATTTACGCAGTTTAATTTGACGAAGGGCCACTCCCTAAGACGCTACCACATCATACACCCACCACAGAAGATCAGCGGTCTCATCGTGAGCGATATTCAGCACAGGTCTTTGTACACTGAGCTGAGCTGCCTGTATCTTAGAGTGCAGGGTCACCCAATCGTCAAGCAACTTGGTTTGTTGTTTACAGACGCCGTTTTGTTTGTTTGTTTGTTTGTTGTGTACTAAGTTTATCTTTGGGAACAGTGATTAAAAAATCAAGATTTGGCATTTAAGATGCATATGTGCAGGTCTGTCGTACCACAAAACATCCTATCATATACAATTATTCACGATAAAGCCTAAATATGAGGAGATATCAGTATTTCTTTCAATAAAAGCCTAACTGTAGACGGTTTAGTCTGGAAATGTTTTTATTACAAATATTGTTCAAATTTTGTGTACGAAACAATACTTAGCATCGAATAGACTGATTCAAATTTTTACAGTGCTTATTTTCATCCCTAACTCACATTTTAGAACTATTCTAAAGCACTATAATGCTGGGTTTGGTTTCATGTGCAATGGTTTATCATGCCTTTAAGGAACCAGTAAACAGCATGTAGGTTATAAAAGTCGAGGCCAGTCCTTTCGAACTACAAATTACTTAAGGTATTTGCAATATTTGTATATGTATTGTTAAAATAATACTGCTGAAATTTGTATATAGGGAGGATACAGGATGTCCGTCATGTCCAGGTTACGTAAGCAAATCAGCGGCTTCATCGAGACGCTGCATTCATGTTATACGACAGCCTGTACTTTGCTTTGATGGGCTTTATTATGTTTACGTTTTAATCATATTTCCGTTTCCCGTGAAATGCAGATCCAGCTGTACAAGGCATTCCCGAATGTGATAACTAAGTCATCAGTCGGTTAGGAATGACCGGTAAAATAATACATGACAAAAACATCGTAATCTCGTCATCATCTCCGAGTTCGGACCCCTCTCACGCCCGGTTAAGCCACCACATGTGCTGGTTTCCCCACACGAATGACTGGTTCCCATGGCTGCAGGTAATTACGGGAGCCCCCCGTGCACCTTCCTATCAACTTAATGATTGAATTATAAATATTATGAAGTCTGCAATTTACCTTTGATCTGCTTTCAAAAGGGTATACTTGCTATCAATCAAACATTGCCTTTCTGCCAATGAATAGCAAATGGCTTACAGGACAAAAGCAGACAATTAAAAGTATGATTTTCCACTTACAGATGAAACAAAATACTCAGCTTTACATATAGTGCTTAAAAATAGTTCTAAAATATGAGTTAGTGTTAGGAAAAAAAGTAAGAATGTTATGTTCTTCAGTATGATCATTATTAGGTATTGTTAAATATATACAATCTGAACAATAGTTATAAACAAATTGTTTCTAAAATAACCCTTCTCACAGTTATGGTTAATTGAGAAAAACAGTAATATCACTTTATGTTTTAGACAGTATTGCAGAATTTTTATATCGTATGATGTTTTGTGATACAACTGATTTACTAATAATGCATCAAATGTGATATCTCGAACATCTTTCATCACTGCTTCCAATGATAGGCAGTAGCTTTACGTCTGAGAAATGATAACTTCGTACATCAACATTTTGCATGAGATGGCGATGTACAATCACATATCTTTTCCAACGACGAAAGCTCCTCCTCTGATAGAATAATCGACACCAATAGAATTTATGACATTCACTTGATAACATCTTTTGGGTTGATAAGGGGAGCTACCTATCAACTCCCCGTACGTCACGTCAATACATAATTCTGCAAATAGGACGACTTTGATAACAGTAAAGCGTCTCGAGGCACTTTTCTCTACCGAAATAAGTTGTTGTGTGATTGTCAATGGAGATGCCCGGAAAGGCTTCTACCTTTTATTTCAGTGTACAAAGAACAACTTGTCTTTCAATACCTGATCCCAATACAGGGGTCTGTTTCATAAAGATTGAGCATAAGGTGCGATCAATCGCAAACCCAGTCCCATAAATAACTTTGCAATGGATCGCAAGTAACCCATTAATCTACTAAAAGTTACGCTTTATTTTTCCTGAAATCTTGAATTACCTTACGACAATCGCAACTCTTTATGAAACAGGCCCCAGGACTGTTAAAATTGTCTTTCTATTCGTTTAGTACGCAAACTTTCTGATTTCTAGTCACTACTAACAATCCATGCCAGTCATATTTACCATGTATTTGGGTGCAAGATGCTTGTAAATCTTTCAACGATTTTTCTGTGGGACCCCATGTGCAAACTAGTTTAGTTATATATTCATGTAGCCCTACTTTAACCAATGTCTGAGATTTTTTTTTTTTTTTTTTGGTCTTGTTTTTCCCCGTCTTACCCAGATCAAGCTTCCTAAAGTGGCAATAGTCTACGGCTTCGTGGCTTTTTCCTATAACGTCTATAACTACACCGACATGGTTTTTCATGTGCAATATGCCGTTGATGGTAAAGGCGGGGAGTTACAATATGTAATGGACCCTTACTTCGGAGACAAAGCAGTAAGTAGCGTAACATAGTCGAATCCAAGCAGCTGAAGTGAGGTTGAAGGGAAATTAAATATCTTTTTTCTTTTATTTCACCCAGACGAGTCTGGATATCAGTTCAAACATAATCTATAACACTGCATTGTAATTCGTTTGGTGAATACACACATGAAGATACCACTACATGAAATGTTATCAAATTATGCTCTCCCATCCTATCGCTCTGACAATGTTGTATTGTCAGAGCGATTTATGTGTATTTCGATGTCCTTGTCTCCTGTGTGAGACAGTGGAACCTGCTTAAAGGGATGGTAAAGTTTTGATTGAGATGGGGCTTCAGGTTCCCATTTACTTGCGAGATTATGAGAAAGCGCTTATGAAATATTCATGAACGTATAATTCTAGGAGGAATTAAAATTTATTCCATGAAAATCAGATTTTGAAATGGCTGAGATATCCAAAGTAAAACAATCCCAATAAAAGGTGGGACCCATTTTTTATTAGGACCACTTTCTTTTGCTTTGTTTTTTTTATATCTCAGCCGTTACAAAACTGATTTTCATCTAATATAACTTTAAATTCCTCTTAGAATTGCATGCTCTTCAATATTTCATAAGTGGTTTCTAATTATCTAATTAAAAGTTAAAATCTGACTCGCTCATCTCAACCAAAACTATTACATCCCTTTAACCCTTTAGCAACCGAAGGTTCTGTACATAATGGCCTATTGTTCCCTAAAAGGTACAGCAACATTACTCTCATTTTGACAACTTTCTAGATTATGTTGAATAGCTCACTGCATCTTAACCCGTTGAGGACGGTTTGATTTTGCTACAACACGCATTTCCCATAGACGCTTGCCCGAGTATACTCGGGACTCGTCCTCAACGGGTTAATCTTTGTTTATTAGTTTATACTTATTTGAAAGCTTATTAAGACTTTACCAAGGGAATGGTGTGTCACAGAAGTCATTCTGACATACTTTTGCTAATCCTTTGTTGTTCTATAAGCAGCTTGTTAGGACATGAAGGTATTAAAGTTGTGTAATTTGTTAATGTGTGCGTGATGGAAACCGTGTGCTTGTATGCCTTATAAGAAAGAAAGAAAGAAGGGAAGAATGAAAGAAAAGATTTCAAAATGTTCTTTTGTGCCCTTGTGCAAAGTTAACTGTGTTTGTGTGCACCGTACTATGTACATATATATATATATATATATATATATATATATATATATATATACATATATATATATACTCCCAGATGGGTCATTTGGAAGACATTTCCATTTGTTTTATATGCAAATTTTAAAATACATGTTCAATGGCAATTTACGCAATGGAGACACGAAAATTGTCTCCTTAATGACCAGTTGTCTTCCTAATGAAGACACTTCCCCCCAATATGTCTCCCTAAGGTGCCAACTAGGGATATATATATATATATATATATATATATATATATATATAATATATGTATATATATATATGTATATATATATATATGTATATATATATATATATATATATATATATATATATATATATATATGAAAAGATGTCGCATGAAGCCGGCTGTTACGAAGCTTTCGACCTTGGTCTTCCTCAGCTTTATTATCTGTATATGAAGTCCTGCCTGTTGCCAATATGGTGAACGCGGTGTCGTTCGGTGCGTGGTGTTTGCTGGTGCTGGGATCTTGCCATCCATAGCGAACGGGATCAACAAGTAGTGATGCGATATGAGCGCAAGAAGCGTAGCATATAGTGTGATGATGCTGATCATATTGTATACGCCTCTGTCATCTTAGGAAGAATTATAGTTGAGACAATGTAGATGACAAAAGATGTCGCATGAAGCCGGCTGTTACGAAGCTTTTGACCTTGGTCTTCCTCAGCTTTATTATCTGTTTATGAAGTCCTGCCTGTATCAGCATCATCACACTATATGCTACACTTCTTGCGCTGATATCGCATCACTACTTGTAGATCCCGTTCGCTATGGATGGCAAGATCCCGGCACCAGCAAACACCACGCACCGAACGACACCGCGTTCACTATATTGGCAACAGGCAGGCTTCATTTGATAAGCAGATAATAAAGCTGAGGAAGACCAAGGTCGAAAGCTTCGTAACAGCCGGCTTCATGCGACATCTTTTGTCATCTACATTATCTCAACTACAATTCTTCCTAAGATGACTGAGGATTACGGTACGAGTATCAGCATCATCACACTATATATATATATATATATATATATATATATATATATATATATATGAGAGAGAGAGAGAGAGAGAGAGAGAGATTTATCATTGCTATGATTTACAAAGACGTCGGATTACACCTTCCCCTAGACATAGCGTAGCATGCATGTTTCCATGACCGTGTCCTTTGTGTCATATTAGTAACATGCAAATATACAAGTTATATACTCAGTCGACGGATAGGTACATGTAGGTCTATTTTGTTAATCATATTAATATAGAAGTCCACATAATGATAGATACTATATTTTATAAGTGTGATTACAGATGTAATATTGCTATTACGTTTTTTGCATATTTTCTTTTGTCTTATTTAGGTATTCACCCTTGTGGACTTCGAGAAGTATGTGGAGGAGGACTTCCCAGTTCCCACACAAGCTTTAATAGTGCGCATAATACTGACAAAGAGCATGGGCTTTAAGTGTGACCTGTACGGCATGTACTTGGAAAGTTCTTCTAGACCCAAACATCATCATCATGGAGGCCATTCTCACAGAAAGCAGGGAAAATAACTATATATATATATATATATATATATATATATATATATATATATATATATTATATTATTTATTGCTAAATCAATTATCTCCTATCTCATTACTTTTTGGGGGGGGGGGATTAATTAGATAGTTTTTTTTTAAATTTGACTTAATTGGGATTCATTCGCAAGGTTATCCTCATCTACATGTTTATATCTTTAAAGATGATTATTGATTTGCCTAACCTTATTGGTTCCAAAACATTGTGTTTTGGTCCTGCGAGAATTGCTCCCATAAAATAGCTGCTGGCTGTAAGCCAAACGTAAACTCTATGAAAGAAACACAAACCTAATCCTAGTCCTAATCTTTGCATCAAACTATAATGTAATTATTCCTTATCACAACCCTAGCCCTATAAAAAGTCCTTGGATAAAAAGAAGACCTTGCAATAATTGTCGCAGGAGCACATGCCGTGTTAGCCACTTGATTAATTACTATATATCCTTTACAGGGTAGCCTAAATTATTTCAGATTTTTGATTGTGACAAAATCTATTTCAGGATTCAGGGGTCTACTATAAGATTCCTGAAACAAAAGACTGAGTCCGTGTCCAAAAGTTTTTTTTTTTCTTAAACAATGTTATGACAATTTTCGGTATCGCCAATACCTAAGGTCCCGTGCGCAGAGCAGCGTTTTTTAATAGATGCATTATTGGACGGCTCAGTTGACAAACTTGCCCCTGTTTTGGCTGCATATGCACTAAGTTCACGTCTTGTCTTTTTCCAGGGGTATTTTTAGCTGAGGATTTTTTCGCTTTCCATCATAAATGACCCACACATTGAAGCCTTGCAGGAGTGAACCATGAATCTATGGTGACCGCAAATCAGTAAAATTGAGAAACTTTCAACTCAGGTTTTAAAGCTGAATTTTAAAGCTGAACAAGAGAAAGAGAGAGAGAGAGAGAGAGAGAGAGAGAGAGAAACAACGGAAAAGCAAACGAATAACTCCAGTGAATTGTATGGGAACTCCGACGAGCGCGAGATAACCGGTGACCGGAAGCGACAATGGTAAGGAGGAATCCCACAGTGCATCTGTGACAGGGCTCTTCAGCGCGCGCAGATTTTTTCTGCGCATTGGCGCTACCGACAGTTGTAATATGAGGTGTGTATTCTAGGTGAATGTCAGATGACCTGTCTTCGAGAACCAGTTGATGACTCGAATAGAAGAACCATTATTAGAGAAAGTCTGTTACGATGGTTTTGGGAGAGGGAATTGGGGTTTTAGACCTCGGTGGATCTTGAAAAAAAAAACCCCGATATTGCTACTTTTAATGGTCATGATGGAGATAATGGTGATGATAATAACTATCTACATCAATCAGGATCGCTATCAGTATGTTCGCCATAATGATTATGATAATGAGTATCATCGCTTTGATTGATCAATTTATTGATTGATTGATTGATTGATTATTTGATTGATTGATATATTTCATAATCTATTCTATTTCTGCAACACAAAGTCAGGTGAATGAAGTCATTCAGTAATATTCTTATTCCAAGATGTAGAAAGAGGTAAATGCTTTAACTAAAATGTACAAAATTCCACTATAACGAGACAGAACTACAGAATGAAGACAAGCAAGTGTCATTTAATGCATATTCAAAGTGAAGAATTACAAATATCTGCAGTTCAAAAGACACGTAACGCAAATTAACAGATAACAGAAATACAAAGTACAGGACATCATTATCCCAAGCAAACACTTGAAGAGGGAAAATGCCTAGGAAATTCTTATGCAATATTAGTATCGACACATTAAAGGGATATTGGAGTCACCACTCACTGCATAAAAGAAAAATGTAGAAGAAGAAAGAGCAAAAATATAAAGAGTTGGCCAAAGGGCGCAGGTGAGTATAGTGTGTATGTGATAACAAGCCTGAAAACATGAACATTTTACTGTCGCAAATTTTTAATTTCTGAAGTGGGCATTGTATCAAGATATAGAAGAACTTCGAGGAAATGAGTTTCCTAGATTCTATAGAATATAGGATTCCGACGCGTCTAGAAACTAGACTTGCTAGAAGCTTGTGTCAATAGAACTGCTGAGGAATTTGATAGATCTTTTCAACAGTTTGCAAAACCAGTGCAGTAATCAATACAAATGATTTTTGAAGACTCTTATCACTCTAGCCTTATAATCGTTATCTCAGAAATATTTAGTAATACATACATGATATAATGATCATTACAAGCAATCCAGAAGGAGACTTCTGAATCTAATGCAGTAATAATTTGAGTGTCACAGCTTTCATGGGAATAACCACACACAAAAAATGTATAAGATTATAAAGAAAAGAAGCAAAGATCAATTTAAGATGTAATTGATTTGAATTAGGAACAGCAGAAAACCCAAAATGGATCCTTGAGGGACACCACATATCATGATATCAACTTTGGAGGATTATGAAGACCGGTACATTACATACCATTTTCTCTTATGTGCATTGTAAATAAGTGATCCGGGATAGAGTTCCACAGCGGACACCTTATCACATCAGTTCATTCATCAAAATGTCATGGTCAGTGGTATCGTATGGCTTTCGTATTAAATTCCATAAAAATTTCGATCAGCTGTGTTTTTGATTCGCAAAACATTATTGGTCACTTTTCAATAAATTGACAACAGCATATATATATATATATTTTTTTTTTTGTCCTAAAAACCAAATTTGTAAAGAAAGGCAAATTATATAGGAAAACATATAAACGTCAATTAGTAAATTTCGACGATTTTAGATGTATGGGCTAATATAGATATACGTCGTTAATATGGAGATTTGACTCGACTCGTTTTTAATTATCGGAAACACTGTAGAAGAGTTAATTATGTTAGTAGAGACAGGTTAAAATATATCTAAGAGGTGTGATTGTAATGATAATAATTTCTCCAATGGACGCTAAGTCTGTGATGGCTGGTTGATGCGCTGGATCTATGATTCTAACAATCTGGAACATTTTTTTCAGTTGGGGTAAAAAAGAATGACTTAGGGAAGTGTGGTGGAAAAGAAGTCATTATGTAGAACTTGTATCAGAGTTGTTAACGATAGTCGACGTCAGTTTTCGACCTTTGTTGTCAAAGAAATATTGAATTGCATGTACGTAAATCATTGGGTTTTGTATTCGATCTCCTTATCATTATGAAATACAGATTTTTTTTCTTTGTCACTTTTCCTCTTAATTTCATTGACAGCTTCCTCTAAGTCATTCAATTCAATTCAACTTACATTTTTTTTTTCACATAAAAAAGCAAGGGTAACACCAATATGAAGCGAACGCTTGTCGGGTAAGGTGCACCCTATCGCAATTGTACATAACTATTATAAAGAGTATTATATAAAACAAAAAGATATTAAAATAGATACAACAAAAAATAAAAATAATAGAAATTACTTATGTGAGGCATTTTAATAAAGTGTGATGCTGACTAAAAAGTACAATGGCTAAAAAGATGTTAAATATCTGATTAGATAAATCAAACAAGGAGTCCAAGAAATTAATGAATATCATCCAATTATTCAATCAACTTTATGCAATTATGATATTAATGAAAGTCAGTGGCATGATTTCTTACATCTTCGTACAAATGATCAATAATAGTATCTATCAACTCTAACAACCAATGATAATGATTAAGCTGAACATTTAAACAGTTATAGAAAATGATAATATGGCATGAAAATTACTAAAAATGCATACTTATTTGTGCATATGAAAATTAGATAAAATGTCAATTTCATAATCAATGGTTAATATTGAAAGCATGGATGTCATACGTGTAAAAACACAAATAGTCAATATTTCAGATCATAAACTGCCGAAAAAAAACCTAGATGAAACAAACGTTGATTTTTGCTGTACAGTGTAATCAAAATAAATCATACATTCACGTTGTCTTGTTTCTAAATTTATAAGAATGTTACATGGTATGTCAGAAATGGATGAAACTATTCATATGATATACATATATCATTATTGTATCAATTTTGAATATATCGAGTAATATAATTTCATTAATGTGTTTTTTGGAGCACATGACTCTTTTGAGATTGAAGAGCATGTTCCATTTTTTTTTTTTGATAACGAAGGTTTTTTTTTATCAATGGTATATCCTCATCCAAACAATACTTAAGCTATATATTTAAGAAAACACCAAAAGCCATATCTGCATCTTATTCAAGGAAGACATCTCTTTAGTGTTTCTGGATTTAATCAACTTTTAATGATTGAACATCATCGTAATTCTGTATTACTTTGGGTTTTGCCTTACTACTTACTTAACTTACTTGAGGCAAAGATGGGGTGACAATATGTGCGCAGATGGGACCAAATTGGGGCCAAATTGGGGCCAAATTGTCTGAGTTGTTTCTTCTGGGAAACACATGGTCAAACTTGCCACCAGTTTGGCAGGCATTGTCACTATGGTGATGGTATGTATAATGTATATCTAACACAAAGAGTCCATGTAATCCCTAATTAGACAATCTTTAAAAAAAACCCCGGTATTTTGTAAAAACTTAATTTCTGTATTAAAGTAAAGACATTAGTGAATGTAATTTGAAGGATATTTATGGTGGAGAAAACCGAATTGGGGGTCAGGTTTTACATGGTGACGTAACCAGTGTGATAAAATACTAATGGACGCCGTGCTCCCCCCTCCCGGCCGTCAAAGCTGCCCCCATCAGCAAGTTTGCTGTGTTCTCAGACAATAGTCTGTAAGAATGCGTGCAAATGAGCTTGCGGCACTCACCTGAACGATAGACCCCGGGATCTCTTGTTTATTACTCTGTTCGATATAAGATGTTGCGAAATTGGAAAAATGAACAGATCATGATCAGATTCGTCATAGTTAAACTATACCATTGGTTAAAAATTGTGTGCATCAATACCGTTAGAAAAGTTTTATATTGTAGATGTCTTAATTATTCTAGTTGGGTTTCTTGTTTTCATAGATATTAGAGTGCAAAACAAATTACATACGTGTATTAAGTATAATGTCGAATTTTTACAGTTCACCAAGATGATTTACAATTATTTCGGCTATAGACTTTCGTTAACTGTAAATAAGACCAACTACTGCATTCTTATATCTGTTATCAATAATTTCTACAAATGAATCCTTAGATCCTTCAAAATAAAGGTCGGTTCTCTCTTTAAGCATGGAGGTACAAATGTCTACCTCCATGCTTAAACCTGCAACTGATAATTTTTCCAGCACTGGACATGTTTCGTCCACAGACTGACTTCATTGCTTGACAGCTGTAAATCATACGTGTATAATTTACCTCGCGGCTGTATTGATGACACCAGTGGCGGATCCAGCCCCCGTCTTATTTTTACAAAATTAAGGGGGGGGGGGGTGCGTCCCAACCCTTTATATTTTTTAAGGGTGCATCTCTTCACGGAATTCCTGGATACGCCCCTGGACACTGACCATCACGCAATGAAATGGACTTTTACTATCAACATGCTATGTTTTAGTACTTGATATTGCACTTTCAATGATTGAAGGGAAAGAAATGAATAAAGGAAACACCATTAGCAAGTAATTTCATTCACACAATGCATATTTTTTAATCAATTATCCCTTTGCATTAATACCAATAACACGTGTTACGCTGGACAATAATAATAATAATAATAATAATTGCATTTATATGGCGCTTCATACTGACGTTTCTAAGCGCACTTTGCTACTCATACAAATAGACTAGAAAACAAATAGACAAGCGGTATTGGTCTTTTGCAAATTCGCAATGTTCACTCTTTTTCCAGTGTTCATGGTTTTGCAACATTTTCAATGAACAGCTCCAGTACATAATGTGTTTTATCACGGGTTAGATCCAGGTTTTGGAAATATATATATATATATATTTTGGTAGAACATTATTCTTTTATAAATGCAATTCCTTTGAAATGCAACTGCATTTTAATTGACTGACAAAAGCAAGTGTTGTATAGTAGTATACATGTTCGATTTGAAAAGAGAATACACGTTTTATGTCTGGGTATGGATGGCTTCCTCTAGCGTAGCCAAACACATTGCTGCTCAAGTTTTTTTTTCCTCACATGTCGTCGAGATAATTGTGTTTTCATTGTACGTTTTCATGGTAAAGTGACCGTTCATTACACAACCAAGGAAACGTCGCGCTCCTCGATTTAGCGTGAGAAATCCAAATTAGGTGAAACGGGCCAGAGGATTCAATACTTACTTCTCTAATATTTTATTTATTATTTGATTTATTAATGAAGTTGAAAAATTGAAAGTGAGAAACGGGTTCATACTAACCACATGTCTAAGGTAACTTCAGAATTGCAAACCCTGTTTCATTTTCGGATTAACAAACCTTCAGAATTAAGAACCCCCGAATATTGAACTTCCACAATAACGAACATCCGGAATGAAGAACTATAAAAGTGTAATGAGAGATAATTTATAGTTCCTATGATGTTCTAATATTTGCATGAATATTTATCATCTTTTTAACATCCTCCAGTAGTGCATTATAGTGAAAGTGATACTGGTGAATGCTAACATTTACGTAAATTTTATATACCTACTTAAGTATGATTAAGAAATAGCTGGTGCTATGTCTGTCATCTGTAACTGTTATTTACATTCCGTTCTTATCCTTCTTTCTTCTCAGATCCACTGGCATTAGGGATAGGATTCACCAATGCTGTCGTATTTACCTCCTTGTTTTTGGCATTGTATTGGCTCTTTAGACGCAAGAGAAATGCCCACACTAACGATAGTGAGTGTCATTTGTCTAGCATTCAAATAATTCGAATTGCTATAATAAGAATGTTTATATAAACGCTTTAAATAGAGTAATTTTCTTAAGATGAAATAGCACGACAAGGACGGAAATAAGGACAACCCGAAAACATAATGCCTCCGACCACACTTCGTAGCGGAGGCATAAGAAGAGAAATTACTATCACTTTTTTAAATTAAATTTCAACAGCCATAGTTCTAACCTGAGCAGTTCCGCATGCGCCAGTAAGGAAGGACACAGCCACACGGTTCTACTGCAATTCATCGATAACTTTATTAGGACGTAAACCAAATCTCCAGTGGAATGAATATAACCCCATCTGACACAAGGGGGCGACATAACCAATGGCATAATTTATCTTCTTTTCTCCCCTTTTGTGTTTCTCCCACACTGAATCATAAACCACATACACAATAACTAAAATGTCTTGGTGTAAGGCTTCTCACAACAATTATCTTAACAAATAAACAACCTTACAAGGATTAGAAAGGTCTTATTGTAACGGATATTTTGAGAACTGTGCCGAATGTGTAACACAGCATATGTATACAAATAGATTTCATGGATACAGTGAATGTGACTTCATGATATTACATAATGACACCTCTATAAACTATCAAATCTATAACCTGTCCTAATAATACAGCACATCATTACTACCAATATAACTACTAACGTAGGCGGGATTAATCTTCAAAAACTAGCATACATACGATAACACAAAAATGACAGCTTACTACCAGAGCGAAGGAATACACCATACCACAAATGCGATACAATGTATTAGCTTTTGCAACTAAACCAACGACGTTCAAACATACTTTCCTTCAAAAACAACCACTGTGATGGGGTAATGCATTGTCTCACGCCATCTAAAGATACACTGGAAACATCTAAGTCACAAAAGGTATGTAACGTTAAATGCCATGGTATGCATGACCTACAAACAACCAGGTATATAACCTCGAAGTATTAATACTATTGTAATAACACTTTTATCACACAATTGTTTGAGATGACAATAATAATCATATGTGCCTTCAATAGGAACTGCGTACATACATAAGAACTAATCTCAAACACAGTGTTTACTCAAGATCAACGACATAATCATGCAGCCTCACGGGAAGACGTCGTTCACGTCTGGGGTATCTACCAGGATCAACGGGTACCTGGATAGGAGCGGGCAGAGAGTCAGAGACAGGAGAAGTGTCTGCTGGAGTGGCTAGTTCTGTTGGAACTCGAGGAAGGGCATCCAAGGGAGGGGATGGGGGAGCAGGGTCACCAGCCGGATAATGGGGTCCATCGGGAGGTGCAGGCGGAGGATCGGCGGCAGGAGGAGCGCGAGGCAAGGAACCAGGAGAGGTGGATGGGTATGGTGGGACGTCAGCGTTGTCATCTGGGTCATCATCAGATTCCACATGGTGCGGTGTGGAATGAGGAGAAAGGGTAGAAGGGACCTTCAAGCAGTCCGCCAGTCTGACACGGTAGGACGAACCGCGTGGCTGGTTGCCAACGAACTTCCGGATGTTCCACCACTCGCAGTCGATTGAGCAGACAAGGCAGCGTGGTCAGGCATGATGTTTTGACCGATCAGCATGGAGGTATACGAGGTCACCAACGAAGATACGGGGTAGAGAAAGCGTGGGGCCAGATGTAGTCTTGGTGTATGGGTGATTTTTCAGCCGCTAACATGTTGGGCAGTGATGATATCCTTGTCCGAAAAGGGGATCTGCTCGCATGTGAACTGATCACGTTGCATTAACATTTCCCTTGCCGACAAGCCACGGGATCGAAGACGACTGTTGAGACGGGCAGTGGTAACTGACAAGGTCAAAGACGTGATGGGGGCACCAGATGGGTCATGGCGGAGGAGCTCGTCCTCCAACTCGCGGACTGATTTTTCGGCAACAGGGTTCTTGTCCTTGTTCTTCGCGTGCCCAAGTTCAATGCGGATGTTGTGGGACGAAAGGAGGTCATCGTGGCATAAAGGAGCTGGGTCTGTGCGAATAACTGCTGGTGGGCCATCAAGAGGTCTCAATTCAAGGCAGAGTTGGAGAATGGCAGCATGCAGGGTCTCCTTCTTTTCATCAGTGATAAGGCGGGTGACGGTATATGAGGTGACCGTTTCGCGCAGGATGAGAATGAGTTGGCGAGAGCGTTTCAGCCATCAGCTGCAAAGGAGATACCAACTACATCAGGAGGGTCACTTGTGGACTGCGGGTGGACCAGCCAAGGGAGAGTTTGGAGAGAGACACAGTGGTGGCAGGATGAGGTGACCTGTTGGACGGCGGACTCCATGTCCAGGGCATAGAAATACCGGGATGCAACAGTCTTTAATTGGTGAGCAGTAGGGTGGTCTAATTGGACATAGATGGCCGTGAGGAGACCATGGATGACAGACCGAGGGACGACAATGGCTTCACGAGGGGACACAAAAGCTTGCTCTTGGCTGACAACCAGGAGACCATCTGGGGCAATCGTGACTGAATCCTAATCCAAGCTGGCCGTGATGTGTAACGGGGGGGGGGCGAGTCTTCCAAAGCAGGATGTCATCTGCAGAAATGCGATGCACGACAGAGTCCTCCATCTGTCTCACAAATGTGCACACTTGACACGATAAATCAATGCAGTCTGGAGCATTGCGACTTGCAAAATCGGATGGGACATTTGCAGATCCAGAGAGGTGGCGCAGAGACAATTGGTATGTGCTCACCGTTGACAGGAATGTGGACACGCGGGGGCTGGCAGAAAATTCACCCCGACACAGCTTCTCAAATGCCTGGACACATGGTTTGCTGTCCATAAGGACACATGTGCGGTGCTTGGACTGAACAATGTATGGGCTGAAGTGCTTGAGAGACGCAGCAATGGATAACGCTTCTACCTCGATGGGAGCCAGGAAACCTGTCGTCCCCTCAGCTTGGCACTGAAAAAACCAGCCACAAGAGGCTTGTGATTCCTCGTGACATAGAGAGTAGAGCCGATGCCATGCTTCTTGACTGATCCGTCTGTGACTAGCCAAAGTTGGTCAGTAGCGTGGGGGAGAGTGATCGTGCGGGGGAGGTGAGGGCATGATGGGCTTCCTGGAATGCAGAGCAGAGGTCATCAGTCCAGGAAATAGTATCCTGAGAATATCGACCCGCAACAACGCCATCTAAGGGAGAGAGAAAGGAAGAGCAGTGGGAGAAAACGCGGGCAAGCATCTTAAAAGCTCCAATGAAGGAACGCATGCCTTTGACGGTAGATGGTAGGGGGCATGCTACTAGGGCAGCAATACGATGGGGGCTAGCCTTGAGGGTGCCCTGAGACCATATCCATCCAAGAATGGTGGTAGTCTTGGGGGAGATGGTGGTCTTCGAAGCAGAGAGGTTGAGCCCTGACTTGCTCAGTGCATGAAGGACACGACCCCAGTTATGCAAGAGGTCTTCTGGTGTGTTACCACCGCAGTACAAGTCATCAGCAAGTTTGACGACAACACCTTCCACCAGGAGGTCACCCAGTACGCGACACATGAGCTCGTCCAGAGAGGTTTCCGAGCCAGGCATTCCCATAGCCGAGCGAGTGTATACACGCACTCCACGGAAGGGTGTGACAACACCACAGTACTTCAGTGACTCATGAGACAAGGGGATCTGATAAAATCCACTGGTCAGATCTGAGGCAACGATGTATTTCTACTGGCTGATCTTGCGTAGAGTGAAATCAACATCTGGCATAAGTGACGGCTGGGTTTTCGAATACCGACCTCAGCGAAGGCAGTCACAATACGGTAACCACCACTGGGTTTCTTTATCAGGAAAGAAGGATTTAGGTATTCCACAGTTACACCAACATCTTCTGGGCGAGTAAACACACCCAGTGCTTCGAGTTCATTGAACTTGGCTTGCAATTCGACCAACTTGTCTCTGGGGTATAAGGAGAGGCGACCTTTCCTCTGTGGGAGTTGAACAGGACCCATATTTACGACTGCCTTGAAGGGACCGACAGCAGCATTGTATCCCTTGAAATGGGGGTCAAAGACGTCATCCTACTCAGTGTGTAGGTCCTTGAACTGCTGTCTGATGCTCGGAGGAAGAATGTCATTAGGATCTGTCTTCACCAGAGCAGAATGGTTATTGCTAGAGGTACGACGGGAAAAGGCTGCAGGAGGAGAGATCTCATCACTTGGAGTGTATTCAACTGCCTGGGAAACTACTGGACGCACCTGACAAAAATGTTCATTACGACGCAGAACTCGTGGCTCGATGGAAAGATTCGGAATCCGGATTTTACCATCGACACTTGAAACAATGCAAGGGGTGGGCCAATACCTAGGTGACTCCAAATCAGCAGACCGGACCAAACCATGTCGAGGTTCCAGAGCAACACACTCATCAGCGTTAAGTTCAGGAGGAAGTGGTGCCTCAACAACCTGGCCAGGAAACACGGTGGTAGTTTCAGGAGGTGCACGGAGAACATATGCACGACGAACAGCAGGGGACAGGTTGGTTCGCTGAGAGGACCCATATGAGTACGCGGTGCCATCGCTTAGGGTGATTTGACGCTTGGCAGGCCGGATTGCAATATCATTGCATTCCATGAAGGGTGTACCAGCCAATACTTCAACGTCAAGATTCTCAACAACGAGGCCATCAAACAAGAAGCGTTTGTCATTGCGAGTGAATGTTAGACGAGTCTCGCCAATGACTTCGAGAGGGGAAGACCCATCAGCCTGGTGGGCAGACTGGCTGCAGTCAGCAATCTGACATCCTAGTACTTTCACAGTTGATGCACGGATCATATTTCCGGTAGCACCGCTGTCTACAGTAATGCGCACAGCATGGTCCGTGTAGAAAGCATCAAAATACGGGGACCGTCGAATCTGAATACGGCGAGTAGATGGGGAATCGGAGGAAAAGGATGGGGGAGGATCATCCTGACAGTATGAGGGTAGGGATTCGGCCGCAGTGTGCCCTTCGTCGTCTGTGAGGTCATCGGTGAGGTCGTTAACATGACCCAAGATACTTGCAACCTGTCTGACTTTGGCCATGTACCGCCTGTCGTGTTCTGGCAGGTATGTGCAGTCACTTAGAAAGTGATTGCTATTTCGCCCAGCCTGGAGACAAAGAGGACAGGACTTGACAGGGCTTCGACGCGATTGAGGCTTCACTGGAGATTGAGATTGACGACCTCCAGTGGAACGAGGGAAACCTCTACGAGGTCTGGTAGGTTACAGAGCGCAGGACTCTGGGAGATGCAGTGCAATTCAGTTCAACGAACAGGCTATCAAGTGCCTGTGATATCTCGAGCTTGAGTGACGCGAGAGTCCGCTTACGCAAGTCGGTGCCATAACGCTGCTTGACCAAGCGAGGCAGGTTGGGATGTACCAGCCGCACCCACTCGAGTACGATAAAATTCTCTATAGTAGGAGATAGCTCCTAGTCTTCAGTGATTGGGTCACCATGGTGTGTGATGCCCCCATTGACTGTTAACAGGCTATCTTCAACAAAGGCTAGCATCTGCTGGTATAAGTCTTCAGGGCGTTCATCGGGGCCCAGACTTATGTCGCAAAAATCCACAAAATGTGCGCCTGTGGACTGGAATCCATAGTGCAATCTGATTGCTGCCCATATGTCACTGAGTGAATAGGAGTTCTTAACAATGGTATTTCGGGCTGTCACGGGGCAAGAATTGGCTATCTGCCCTAGCATGAGCTCCAGCATTATGACCTTCTGTCGGGCAGTTTGTCTTTGTGTGGCAGGGATGTCTGAACCATCATCATGTAACCCACGGAGAGGTTTATTCTTTGTTTTCATTTCCCATTTGACACTATCACCAAGGAAGGGAGAGAAATTGGGGTCGAGGTTGAGGGTATAGAGTAAGTTTTGACGCCAGCTCTCAAAAGAGGTGATCGTTCAACTTTCGTGAGGCACCACTGTTTCGGCGGTGCTTTTGGGGCAGACGCCATAACGTATGTGTGGGACTGATAGGGTAGAGACTGCAGTAAAACTTCGTACAAAAACTTACTTCTTGTCCAGTAATATCCTCCTTTATAGGTAAATGGGTGATCGATGCACGGGATTCAAGTTTCCAGCTGCCACCACGCCAGTAAGGAAGGACACAGCCACACGGTTCTACTGCAATTCTTCGATAACTTTATTAGGACGTAAACCAAATCTCCAGTGGAATGAACATAGCCCCATCCGACACAAGGGGGCGACATAACCAATGGGGATTAATAGATTTGATGCCACATTTCTCTTCTCGAATAACTGAAATCGAAACTTTGGAAAGTCAGTTTGACAATGCAATTAATACGCTTTTTATTGCTGAAAATTTTACATGTCCGTCAACTTCAGTTAAGTATAGTAAACTTTGAAAATCTGGTACCATAATTATATTATGCACATTGAAGATTACTTTTTCCTACCATATATATACATATATATATATATATATATATATATATATATATAGGCCCTATAATAAGTGTATAATTTGAAGCTATTCAATGTGGATTTTTCCGTATTTGGGTTTTTTTTGTGGGTTTGGAGTGTGAGGAAAGATGCAATGAAACATAATTGATTTAAATGTCTGATACAATGTTGAAGTGAAATGGGTTGCCTGTCATGCCTATATGAAGAATTTTCTGTTGAATTGTTAGTGCGTCACGTCGTAACGCGTAACGGCGCGTTATTACAAATACGTTATTACAAGTGATATCTGCCACTGAGATGACGTAATTTACTCCAAATTGCTCAACAATAAAAATGATGATGAACATTTATAGAAGCCTGCTTTAAACAAAAACCACACAAGAACATAAAATTTTAGAGAAAAACAATGCTCTTTAAACGTAACTATGCAACACGGAAGGGTGAGACATATTATTAGAATTTGGAAAGTTACACAAAATACGCCAATATTGAGAAAATTTCTAGGCCTATTACACATTCCATTACAAGAATATGGGGTTTATCACAAAGCGTGAACTTTCTTCAATTTGTCTCTCACTACAATGAAATTTGAAAGATCGCAACTGCTGATCTGTAATTTAACAAACAAGTTATAAAAAGGAACCACGGGACTCAAACCTGTCATCTGCTGTTTTCCGGGGCAGCGACACTACCACCAGGCTATTCTTTGTTGCCGGCAGTGACAGGATAAACTTGGAATAAATACCCATGCTCCGAAATTCCGAATTTTCGATGTCGGAAGCGTTTCTTGTGGGATGACAGTAAATTAGTTTAATTGGTTTGAAAATAGTCATGACGAATTAAAAGGGTAAACACTGAGTATTGTAGTAAGGTAGCAGTCTGTAATAAAATAATTTTTGAATGTCGTCTACTTTCAAAATCTCATGTTCGGATATATTTGGTCGGTATGCTCGCTCTGTAGTAACTTCCAGCAAAGTGTCCAGCACAAATACGCACATTTTTCTTATGGAAAAAACATATTTAATTTGTACTGCTGAATGAAGTTGTCCAGACAACAGTTGCATTAAGATACGAAAAAAAAAAGAGTGAACTATACCACACACACACACACACACACACAAATACAACAGAACACAACACAACAGAAAGTGAGATGTATGTTTCTGTGGAGGAACGAAATAAATTTGAACTTGAACTTAAAAGAGACTTTTCACCGAAAATGATATCTTAATTTCCGTAAGGACACCAATATGAAGTAGATGTATTATGTTTCATAATCAGGCCGATTTGAATATTCATTCAAAATAACTGCCCCCAAATTTCATATGTGATTGATATGTAATCAAAAACTTTCAAATAAGATAAATGACTTCGAAAGAAATGAAAGTTCAATAGGCATGTAAAGGCCTAATTCTGGTAGAGACTGCCCTACAACTTGACGACCCTTTGAAGCTCTAAGAACCTTCCAAGTCCGGGTCTATGCCGTACAGGTCACACTTAAAGCCAATGGCCTTTGACAGCAGTATGCGAATTATTGTTGCTCGCAGGGGAACCGGAAAGTCCTCCTCAACCTCTCGACCACAGTCCATGTTTACGAATTTCTGTATTGGACAAAAGAAGACATGCAGAACGTAATAGAAAAGTAATACATGTACTTGTACAACTCTCTCTGTCTGTCTGTCAATATGTCTGTTTGTCTCTCCTCCTCTCAGTACACATGCACACACCCACACACATGTACATTTGCACCAAAAGTTCATAAAGACTCGAGGAATAAATGATTCAATTTTGGTATAGTGATCCAGTAATAGTTATGGATTTTCAAAGGATTCTTTGATCTATTGGCAGGGTCATGAACTTGTGGGGCATTCACACGTACCGATTTTGCTTAATATGAAACACGATTACAATCATGCAAACTAAAATTGCGTTTAACAAACATGCTTTCTCTTTCTCTAGTTGTTGTTTAAAAAGGTGTCAACCAATCTCAGGGAAGACAATCATAAGGATAAAAGAGAATAATTTTCTGTTGTCATAGTAATGGATTTAGAGTGTGTAAATTTGATATTGTTTGATTTGGGAGTATCTTTACATATGTCGTTGGCGCATTCTATATTCATCAAACAGCAGTGTCAATATCATATGCTTAGATTGATACCAAGCAGGGTGAAGAAAAAAATGTTTTGTTTCTCCCCCCCCCCCCCCTCCGTACTAAGAATAGTTTGGATTCGATACTGTCACATACTTACTGCTTTGTATGCGTAGAAAGGGTCCATTACATACTGCAATTCCTCATCTTCATTCTTGGCATATTTCACGTGAAAAGTAGCTTTGATGTACATGGTACAGTTGTATTGGAAAGCAGCAACGACCCCATAGACTAATGTCATCTTAGGAAGCTTGATCTGGGCAAGACGGGGAAAAAAGAATTACGCTTTGATATGCAACATATCCAGTTTCCACGTACCTACAGAAAACTCACGTATAGCTCTGCAAATATCTATCATCTACGCATGAACAAGAATGGAAGTGGTAATAGTGACGTCAAATAACAAAATTCACGTGATGTAGAAAGAGAAAGCAATTAAACTTGCCTCTACCAAGATTCGCGTAAAGCCATCCGTGTTTGCTAATATTGCCATACCTCTTTAAAAAGCCTTTTGATATAGCCCATACAGTAGAAAAAATGTTAAGTACAAAGTTTTTGTAGTTGATTCGTGTTCTAGAAATGAGTTAGAAGTAGCTTGGTTGCTGCCTTGGCAACCTTAGGCGACCTTTTTTATTAGCCCTATTAGCGCAGGCACAATATGAAATATACTAGTATATTGCTAATTTTAACACAGGGAGCCGGAAAACATGGAAAATACATTTTTAAGGGTTTTCTATGACAAATAATCCGTTCATAACATCAGTTTCATTTTCAAATGATGCAGGTGTCTTTAAAATCATCATGCATAAGCAAAGTTAGCTAATATGCATTATATGGTCATGATAGTCAAGCAGTTGCTACTACATACCATAATCATAACCTGAATAGGTTGTTTAGTATACGTTGTTTTTTTTTCATTTCTGTTATATTCATATTCTAGATGGACATTGAAGTAACCTTAACTTGGTTGCCACATTGGCAACTCGAAATCATTTTCATTATTATACTTCAATAGCATATTCAGATAAATAGGGCAATATGTAGGGCCTATAATGTTGTTAATTCGTCGCAGGAAGCCCGAAAATACAGATAATTCGATGACCAGAAATCGACTTATGACACTTCTTTGAACTTCTTAATGATAGAAATGTCTTAAATATTATAAGCATAATGGGCTAATTAACATATTTGTATGTAAATTGTACAATAACCCAGTTTGGCGGGTCCCATATACCGTGTATGTGACCTGGAAAAGTATATACAAGTTGTTTGTTTGATTGATTGATTGATTGATTGTTTTGGTAGATTTGTGTTTAAGATAAATACTGGCATTGCAGTAAACTAAGCTTGGTTGCCTCCTTCCCAGTCTTGGCCAATTTTGTTTGATTCGCCTAATTACCATATTTAGCTAATTAGGGAAACTGTACAGATTATATATGACTGTGCATTACAAAACCAACAAAAAGTCGCACCTCATGATTTTACGTGAGAAAAAAAAGTGAACGCGTCAACAAAGTCAATGTTTAGTTTTCTATATTTTCTGAACGAGCGGTTCTTATTCTACATTATTCTTGAGTTTGGGATCATAAATTGAATGGGAAAGTGGGTTTTCAGCAGTTTTTCTACAATCCTTGTTTGGTAGAGTAGAGTGATCAAATTTTTCTTAGGCTGTGTTTATCAACTTTCCCCAGTTTAAACGACTTTCGAAAGCCCTTTCGATAGCCCTTTCGATAGCCCTTTCCATAGCCCTTTCGAAAGCCCTTTCCATAGCCCTTTCGAAAGCCCTGTCTACTCCCTGTACTATTAATGTGCCGTTTGTTTTCGTCGGCTGCGTTTATCAACTTTCGATAGCCCTTTCCATA
Organism: Diadema antillarum; assembly: GCF_040938485.1. Lineage (NCBI taxonomy): Eukaryota > Metazoa > Echinodermata > Echinoidea > Diadematoida > Diadematidae > Diadema > Diadema antillarum. Next base: position 277,011 of record NW_027271244.1, on the reverse strand, counting down.
GCCCTTTAGTCTGGGTGCCAAAGCCACTTTTTGGGTCTAACCTTGTTTTACCGTCCACCCGATGTTTTTTGATGGTTTTACCCTATTTCGGGGGTGCTGAATCCGAATCTGGATGATGCAACTCTTGCATCCTTGAGGGTTTTGAGATATTCAAGATGGCCGCCAAAATGGCGCCAAAACCGGAAATTCCCACATATTTCCTTATAAGTGGTGAGATATTGAAAACAATTGATGGATTTCCCCTATTTCGAGGGTGCTGAATCCGAATCTGAATGATGCAACTCTTGCATTCTTGAGGATTTTGAGATATTCAAGATGACCGCCAAAATAGCCGCCAAAACCGGAAATTCCCACGTATTTCCTTCTAGAAGGTGAGATATTGAAAACAATTGATATTTTCACCCTATTTCGAGGGTGCTGAATCCGAATCTGGATGATGCAACTCCTGCATCCTTGAGGATTTTGAGATATTCAAGATGGCCGCCAAAATGGCCGCCAAAACCGGAAATTCCCACGTATTTCCTTCTAAAAGGTGAGATTTTGAAAACAATTGATGGTTTTACCCTATTTCGAGGGTGCTGAATCCGAATCTGGATGATGCAACTCTTGCATCCTTGAGGGTTTTGAGATATTCAAGATGGCCGCCAAAATGGCCGCCCAAACCGGAAATTCCCACGTATTTCCTTCTAAGTGGTGAGATATTGAAAACAATTGATGGATTTACCCTATTTCGAGGGTGCTGAATCCGAATCTGGATGATGCAACTCTTGCATCCTTGAGGATTTTGAGATATTCAAGATGGCCGCCTAAATGGCCGCCAAAACCGGAAATTCCCACGTATTTCCTTCAGCGCTTAGAAACATCGTAATAAGCGCTTTATAAATGATATTTATTATTATTATTATTATTATTATTATTATTTAAAAGGCGAGATATTGAAAACAATTGATGGTGTTACCTTATTTCGAGGGTGCTGAATCCGAATCTGAATGATGCAACTCTTGCATCCTTGAGGATTTTGAGATATTCAAGATGGCCGCCAAAATAGCCGCCAAAACCGGAATTAAATTCCCACGTATTTCCTTCTAAAAGGTGAGATATTGAAAACAATTGATGGTTTTACCCTATTTCGAGGGTGCTGAATCCGAATCTGGATAATGCAACTCTTGCATCCTTGAGGGTTTTGAGATATTCAAGATGGCCGCCAAAATGGCCGCCAAAACCGAAAATTCCCACGTATTTCCTTCTAAATGGTGTGAAATTGGAAATAATTGATGATTCTCCCTATTTGGAAGGTGCTGAATCCGAATCTGGATGAGGCAACTCATGCATCCATGAAGTTTTTGAGATATGCAAGATGGCCGCCAAAATGGCTGTCAAAATGGCCGCCAATTAAAACCGGAAATTCCCATGTATTTCCTTCTGAATGGTGAGAAATTGAAAACAATTGATGGATCTACCCTATTTCTATGGTGTTGAATCCGAGTCTGGATGATGCAAACCTTGCATCCTTGAGGGTATTGAGATATTCAAGATGGCCGCCAAAATGGCCGCCAAAATGGCCGCCAATCAAAACCGGAAATTTTTATGTATTAGCTTTTAAATGGTGAGAAATAGAAAACAGTTGATGGTTTTACCCTATTTCGAGGGTGCTGAATCCGAATCTGGATGATGCAAGATGGCCGCCAAAATGGCCGCCGAAACGGAAACTCCAATGTATTTCCTTCTTATAAATGGTGAGAAATTGATAACAATTGATGGTTTTCGTCAATGGCACAGTTTGATCTTGCTGTATATACAGTGAAACCAGCTCTACTGGATATCTTTGAGTTGGTACGATACAAGTGTGTCAGCAATTAACCCTTCAAGACTACAGATGCGGTTGAACAATTGCAAGATTACACTGTTTCCTGTAATGGATTAGTTTTGAACACTATCAATTAATGGACAAGACATGTTCATTAAATCATATTGTGATAGTGATGTAGAGAAGTGTACTGAAATTACCCAACATTACCTGCCTTTATCCATGAGCAGTTTTAATCTCTTTATGCATGAACACTCAAATTGGTTATTTGGTTTATATTGGTGGTCTTGATGACATTGTTGAAGACACGAGTGGGACATTTTTATTGTTATGCTTCAATGCTTCAACATTATGTATGTGTATATATATATATATGTACACTGTATATATAATCTATTACAAACACACACAAGGAGACGGACAAATCACAGGTAACGCGCCGTGAAAAAAAAAAACTAAATAAAAATCAAACGACAACATGGAAGGTAATCTGTTGATAATCCAGTACTTACGAATATCATAATCGCGCAGAGTGCTTTTGATATTACACTTATTGATATCTACTATAGTGGTCATGGATGCATCCATTTCCAATGACCTAATCAGAATATGCGACAAGTTTCACAAGAATACGAGGCGAGACTCGTCAGAATACAAGAAAAGTTTCAACACCAAATACCAACATGCCATAATTTAATTTTACTCTATTGATAGCCGAAAAGGATTAACTTTACATCTATGGAGCCATATTATTGGCGGCCACAAGCATTATTTCATAACAATTATGCATAAAGACATTTTCAGTCGTATCTTTCTTTGCGTTTATACGTTTCAGTATGATGTCAATATCACTTCTTTTTTTTCCAGAACGTATTAAAGTTCCGTTTGAGACATATCGGAATATCTCAGTATATTACAATACCATTGTGACAGTCATTTTGACTGTCAATAAATGTTGGCTGATTTGACAAATTCGCTCAACTGCGTTGAATTCAAGAATACGAATTATTGCTTTTCACCCTGCATGGGTTTAATCTCCCGCTTCGCGTTGGAGCACAATACTTCACCATTTCAGTATAAGAACATGTTAAGGAGTTTCCGTTCATACAGGACATTTATAGATGTCCGAAAACCTTCAAAGACCTTCAGCACCCTCGAAATAGGGTAAGACCATCAATTTATTTTAAAATTTTTAACATTAAGAAAAAATATATTAACATTGGCATTTCTGCCACTTATTTTGGCTGTCATCTTGGACGTCTAAAAACCCTAAAGAATGGACGAATTTCAACAACCAAGTTTCGAGGGTGCTGAATAGGGCCTAAAATTTACCAATTTTTGACAGTTATTTTGGCGGTCATCTTGGACATCTCAAAACCCTTAAAAAAGAGCACGAAAGTTGCGTCAACCAGATTCGGATTCAGCACCCTCGAAATAGAGTAAAACCGCCAATTGTTTTCAATTTTACACCATTTAGAAGGTAATATAGGGCTTACATAGAAATTTTCGTTTTTGACGGCCATTTAGGAGCCATTCTGGTGGCCATCTTTATTATCTCAAAACCCTCAAGGAAGTAAGAGCTGTATACTGGAGCTTCAAATTCAGCAAACTCAAAATAGTGTAAAATTACCAACTGTTTTATATTTTACACCATTTAGAAGGAAATAGGGGATCTACATATGAATTTCCGTTTTTCGCGGTCATTTTTGACGACCATCTTTATCATCTCAAAACCCCTAAGGGTGCAAGAGTTGTATCCTGAGCTTCGGATTCAGCACACTCAAAATAAGATAAAAACCACCAATTGCTTTCAAATTGTCAACATTTAGAAGGAAATACATGGGAACTTCCGTTTTGGGCAGCCATTTTAACGGCCATATTGAATATCTCAAAATCTCCAACAATGCAGGACTCACGTGAGTTGCACCATCTAGCTTCTGATTCAGCACCCTCGAAATAGGGTAAAACCATCAATTGTTTTCAATTTCTCACCATTTGGAAGGAAATACGTGGGAATTTTCGGTTTTGGGGGCCATTTTGGCGGCCATATTAAATATCTCAAAATCTTCAAGGAAGCAAGAGTTGCATCATCCAGATTCGGATTCAGCACCCTCGAAATAGGGTAAAACCATCAATTGTTTTCAACGTCCTACCATTTAGAAGGAAATACGTGGGAATTTCCGGTTTTAATTCGCGGCCATTTTGGCGGCCATCTTGAATATCTCTAAAACTTCATGGATGCAAGAGTTGCATCATCCAGATTCGGATTCAGTACCCTCGAAATAGGGTAAAACCATCAATTGTTTTTAATTTCTCAACATTTAGAAGGAAATACATGGGAATTTCCGGTTTTAATTGGCGGCCATTTTGGCGGCCATCTTAAATATCTCAAAAACTTCATGGATGCAAGAGTTGCATCATCCAGATTCGGATTCAGCACCTTCCAAACAGGGAGAATCATCAATTCTTTTCAATTTCACACCATTTGGAAAGAAATACGTGGGAAATTTCGGATTTGGCGGCCATTTTGGCAGCCATCTTGAATATCTTAACACCCTCAAGGATGCAATAGTTGCATCATCCAGATTCGGATTCAGCACCCTCAACATAGGGTAAAAACCATCACTTGTTTTGAATATCTCACCATTTAGAAGGAAATACGTGGGAATTTCCGGTTTTGGCGGCCATCTTGGCGACCATCTTGAATATCTCAAAACCCTCAAGGATGCAAGAGTTGCATCATCCGGATTCGGATTCAGCACCCCCGAAATAGAGTAAAACCGTCAAAAAACATTGGGTGGACGGTAAAACAAGGTTCAGCCTCTGGCACCCAGACTACTTTCCATAGCCCTTTCGAGAGCCCTTTTCTAAAGCCCTGACTGCCTGTACTATTAATGTGCCGCTTGTTTTCTAAGATGGGACGGCGAAAAGCAATTACCATCATAAAGACATATCTTCCTTTGAGAGCGACGAGTCATGATACAATGCCACATGAATCAATTGTCTTCCTATCTGTGAGGCAGCTCCAGTTTAGCACATACTTCAAATATTTCTGAGTGGCGGCATGAGACATGGGATCAAAGGGAATGAGACTGTTGTTACTCTATTTCTCAAACCTTGTTGGTGAGAGAAACACCTCCTTGTTCCAAGCATATGCGTGCATTACACACAGCTGTATGTATACACCTGTGTACACGTACTCGTGAGCACTTTACGTGGCGCGCGTCTTTTCAGAAACTGGAAACGCATGGTTGCGTAACCGCAGTTAGGGCGACCTAAAGGGCTTTCAAAACAGCTTTGCGTTTATCAACTTGAAAGGCTTTTACAAACAGGTTTCTGATAACCTGTTTAGGAAACCTGTTTGGATCGTCACAAATTTCGGGCTTTCGAAAAGGCTTTCCTAAAGGGCTTTCAAAACAGCTTTGCGTTTATCAACTCGTGAAAATTCCTTGAAAGCTGTTTGGATAACCTGTTTCTGCCGAGAAAGGAGAGTTGATAAACGCACCCTTTCGTAAAAGGCTTTCCTAAAGGGCTTTCAAAACAGCTTTGCGTTTATCAACTCGTAAAAATTCCTTGAAAGCTGTTTGGATAACCTTAGGGCCTTAGAGGCCCCTTTTCATTTCTTGAAAATCCTTTGCACACTCTTTACTTTCAACTGTGATAACTTTTGAAAGGATGATGCTACTGCTTCGAAAGTTATCATTCTAATGTATCACCTTAAAAAAACAAGTTTATGAAAGGAATAATGTCATATGATCGTTATTTGATTCGAGGAAGAACTCCTGCTAACCTGCAGCCACGGTGACAAATCAGCTATGTCGGGAAACCAGGCACTTGAATGGTCTACCCGGGCGAAATAGGGGGCTGAGTTGTAAGCTGATGACGAGGCTTCGATTCTGTCACTGGTCATTCGTAACTGACTGATGACGTACTTGTTACATTCGGGAATGTCTCGCACGATTGGATCTATACTCATCATGGGGAAAGAGAGGTACAGTCAGAATGAAACACAGTTTAACAAGACATGAACAAGTACATATGAGATAATAGGACATAGCATTTTCTTTTCTTGATGGAAAAGCAGCTTTACAGCGTAACCTGAACATGGGCAGTGGAAACTTGAATTCTTCATACACGAAGCGGATAATCACCAAACGAGGGTTGCACCTCTTTAAGCCTGCATGGACATTAATCCAGAAATGCCTATTGCATTTATCTTGTAACAGACTTTAAAAAAGTGAAGATTCCTTTGCAGGAAAGAGAGGTCATAACATGATTCATCATCACTAATGCGATGTGCATGAGTGATCATCGGCCAGGTATCTATATTCCATTAAAACATGTAAAAAAGGCCGGTAGCCAGCCCGGGGTGGGGGTGGGGGGGGGGGGGGTGGGGGAGGGATACGTTAGATGTGTATATACCGACCCCCCCCCCCCCCCGTCTGAAAGGTCCATTAAAAAGTCTTTTCATGATAAGCTTCATCACACGAAAAGGTGTTTGAATAATTATATGAAGGGTCTTTGTTATCGAATACGCTGAATTGCACGCATCAGTCGAGACCCCACCATTATATGTTGCATGATTAAGCTGTTCTCTTAGGGAGAATGATTTGTGGACTAAAAGGAATACCCTTCTTTAGGAAGAATGAATTAATGAATGAATAAGTAAATGAATATGTAAATATGTAAATGAGTACAGAAGAAATAAACCTAAAATAACAAACTGGTTGACTGCCATGTAAGCATGTCTACAACGACTTCTGTGCTAGTTTGAAAGAAGTGGAGGGACCCTCTGCAGAATAAAACACGTACGTGTGAATTCAAAGCGTTCGCATTAAACTTAAGAAATTTTTTTAAACTGGAATAAAACTGTTCATATAGATTTTCCTTTATGATAAAACAAACCAAAGTGTTTGACGATGGGATGGCTGTGCACTCCGAGGCTCATGCAGAGCAATTGAGCTTTAGAATGGTAAGACAACGCTTTTAGGACGAGACCAATGGCTTTCAGTGGTGGATGTATGACGTGGTAGCGTCTCAGACCACGGTTCTCTGCAATGTGAAACTGTGTCAACAGAGCATTGTTAATAGAACAATGAAATAATTGTGTCTTCATTTGTTGCTATTGTGTTACTCTGTATACATGTGAACATGAAATATAACATGATACAGTAAAATATATTATAGCAAAATATGATATAATAAAATGTAATATAAGATATATAATATACAATATATATTATATACATCCATACATACAACAATAGAAGAGCAGAAAAAGGGGAAATCTCCGCAAGAAATCCATTATTTTACAAAGTATGTCAATAGACAACTGTGGTTTGTTTCTTTCAACACGTGGACTACGGTTTACTTAACATAATTATAGATCATTATACAATATGTCCAAACAAAAAAATACAACGGGAACCTCCGCAGCGATAACTTTGCAAATGGGAATAAATTATAATAAAACTACAGGGTGCGAAACTATAACTTATCACCCACATCAAACAGAAAAACTCATCCGATTTGCTTCAGTGGTCAAAGAGAAATGAAGATCTTTGTAGAACGTGTCTGGAATCTTCACTCCAACTTTTGTCCATTTTGTTCACACATTTATTATAGTTAAAAGAGCATCCAAGTGCTTTAATAAACAGACCCAAAACATGCTTTACAAAAAAAATCACATTTCTCTGTAACAACTTAACCCAACTGAATGGGATTTTTGTTTTCTACGGAAATCCGGTTGTATTTCTTTTTTCTTTCTTTTTGGAGGGGGGGGGGTAATATATATCACACCCCCCATCATCATCAAAATGAGGTAAGTGTCTTAATAAAAAAGGTTTTAAGAAAAATAAGAACAAACTAGTATTGCAGGATTATTCTAGAAGTTCTTATCAAACTTCTGTGTGCAAAAGTAATTAATGCGTTCAAGACAAAAACGAAATATTTGATGATTAAAAATAAATTGTAAGTAATATTTAAGGGTCTATGAAAAATTCTCTTCTTAATGTATTTTTACTAGCTGTTCTTTATGCTAACACATGGTGGTTGTCCTCCTTTAATATACAACCTAGACACTTTTATACTATTGTGCGGTAATGTTAACAGAATCATGTGGGAAATAAATATGTTAACCCCAAATTGAGAAAGGACATAATTATAAGAACACTTTTATGTAATTCTATTAAAAAAGGTATAGTTGTGTCGTGTCTTGCGTTAAGCACCACACTTTGAAGATACAGGTATATTACACTCTAAGAAAATAGGTACAAATTTGCACCTTTACCAATGTCACAACAGTTGATTTAAAGGGTAGCTTCCAAATGACTTTCTTGTCTGGAAAACGTTTAACCTATATATATATATATATATAAACAACAACAAAAAGAGGACAAATCTTAAAGGGGAGAGTGCCCAAAATATATTTGCATGTGGATTGAGAAAATGTAGTGATATTAGAACACATCAATGAAAGTGTAATGAGAATCGAACAATCCGTTCAAAAGTTATGAATTTTTGAAAGTTCGGTGATGACTCAACTGCCCATTGCAGAATACTGTTACAGATCAGAGCATCACATACTTCCCAAGAACTATATACGATATCAAAAAAAGTGTAAAGAAAATTCCACAAAATATCATTTCATACGAACGCACTATTTCCGTATAAACGTCTTATTTCAGTGTGTTATTGTTTAAACCTCTGGAAAGGGTATCAGGGGTTTTCGGGGTAACTAGATGTCAATTTATATAAATTAAGATTGTTGCTGTTTATGCTTATGTGCTTTGATTGTTATATATTAATAACTTTTGTACAGGCTCACTTACACTCGTGTTAGAAAGGTAAACAGGTTTTAGACGCTTCGTGGAATGTCTGCCCTCCTCGACGAAAATGGCGCTGATTGAAAGAACTCGTATTGTTTCCGATGACATCCGTAATCCGTAGACCATATGCGGGGCATGGAAAGTAAAATTGATAGTCTGATGCTCAGCACATACACGATAGAAAGGAAAACCGCATTGACTGTGAGTCCGATGCGCGCAATGGGGTAGGTACGACTCAGGACCTGTTTTGGAATAGACGCACTCTTTATCTGCAGTGAACGAAATGAGAACAAGGTACACTTTATATAGAACCTAGAGTGAGAAGATTAAAGGTTGTTGCTGAAGGCTGTGTAGAAAGTGCACCACTTTAGAGTCAGCCACTGTGAGAATGCTGGTTGTTATTGTTTGCTTCTTTGTAGTGAAAGTTGGACTAACTTCTCACTCCTGATTGCCTCATCAAAATCCGTTTTACGCCTCCCAAATCGCTGACGATAATAATTGAGTATATGAATATAAGAACGACCCAAGTCCAATTTTTGGCCAAATTCAGTTTGACATGGGAAATTGTAGCTTATGCATGGACTCATCATGTGTATAAATGATAAATCCTAATTACCCCCCGGAAGTGCCTGAAATAAATTAGTTAAATCTTATATGAATGTAAGAATGAAGTACATGGGTCATTCTTACATTCAGAATATAGCGCCCTCTCTCGTCCTCTCATCTCTATAGCAGAATATCATGTATATGAATCAAAGAACGACCCAAGTCCATATGAATCAAAGAACGACCCAAGTCCATCACACAAAATGGCCTCTCCACAATTAATGTTAATGTTAATTGCCATAATAATATATGTTCTAATTTATATATACAATGTTGCCTTCCCATCACAGTTGAATAGAATATTATTGGACAAACAAAAAAGATATGAAGTTTTTTTTTTTTTAGTTTACTCGAAATGGTCTTCCATGGACTTGGGTCGTTCTTATATATATATATAATCAATTGTACCTGGTGTTTTTTGTATTTTTCTTAATGAGGCAACAAAGAAAACACTTTTATTCATTTCTTTGTCTTATGCAACTAAAATTAAAGATATTCAAACGAATCATTTTTACTTCTTTGATTAAAAAATATCAAAATGTTCCTGCCGAGGGGGCATCACGTTAAACAAAACAAAACAAAACAAAACAAAACAAAAGCTCACTCGTGTGGAACGTGGATCTCCTTTCACACGCTCCTTTCTCTCTATTTATTTATTATTCATTCATTTCATTTTGAAGCCCTCCAAATGCATATCTCACAATCATCAAAACAACAGTTTATTTCATTTAACATAAAAATCACATGAAAACGCACCTTCTTTCATTAAAAACTGCAACATAGATGAAAATGAGGGCTGCTGAGACTGAACTTGTATAATGCAGTCACCTCACCGATAGTAAAGTACTTTATAGTACCACCATTTTACAGCATAAATAAATCAAATAAAAACAAATTAACCACTGCAATAAGAGACATGTCATTATAGCAATATGAATGTATCGTCGTACACTACGAGTACACACACACACACACACACACACACACACACACACATACACCGCACATACACACATATTAGCTCAGAACGCAGCAAAAGAAAGTAACAAGTGTGCGGTCATCCAGTAAAGAACAATCTAACTGTTCATCTCTCCGTTCAACTTCAGTTCAGTTCAGTTATTTTCTTCCATCAGGCAAGGAGTGAAACAAAGTAGGGGTCCTATAGTATGCTAAAACATTTGTAAAACAATCACATAGATTAATTTCAATGAAGGTAAAAAAAGAAAGAAATACAAAACGAAAAGTGATAAGAGTAGTACTGAGAACACTTAGGCATGCGTTGATGGATAGCTATAAAGGTGTTTATAGGTATGGAAAATAATGGTCCAGTAAAGAAATTTAGTGAGAATTCAATTTGGGGAGAATCTCAAATGACGTCAATACATGGTCACCCTAAAAAGTATTGACAGGGACAAGAACATAATTATCGGGAGCCTTGTTACAAAACTTGCTTTTGAATTGGTAAGATATTAGTTGTTTTTTAAATCAGTTTTTATTTGACGAATATCCTTACACAGTCTTTATCGAAATCTGAAATGGAATATGGGTGGCTATCATGACAACAGTTCTTGGAAATACGACGTATCAGCAGAAAATTATTATATTAGTGTGTATACAAGTGTAAAACTTCGACTGGAAGGAGAAGCCCGAGAAAGGCAGCTGTTTATTTTTCCATACTTTGCCCAGCTTTTGACGGTTAAACTGGTCTTTGCCAGGATCTTTAAAACACAACATAAGAAATGTAAACCTATTACAACCAAACTTGCACAACCACGCTTGCACTCCCCAAAATGGAAATGAACTAGAAAAGCACAGACCTCCGCCAAGCAGCTCATTTGCACCCACACGCCATGCTGAAAATCCCCAATTTCCCAATATTGAAGCCTTTCCTTTACGTCATCAGCTTCCAGCTGCTCGTCGCCTCGCCCGAGCAGAGCTACCTTTCCAAGCTGTTTACCTTTTCAGATGACCCACATATTACCTGATTAGTATCTGTGACATGTTTCATTTTTATTCGTATCAACTCTTCGGAGATATAGAGGAAACATGAAGAAAATGTATAGAGATGAAAAAAAAAAATCATCTCAGGAAACAAAATGTTACAAAAACGAGTAACCAAACACACACACACACACACACACACACACATACACACAAAGACATACACAATGTACATCACATCAGTGCTAAAAATTGTTACGAAAGGTGCTGAAGCAATGGATTTTTGTCTTATAGTTCTTGAAAAGTTAGTGAAATGAGAAAATTGTTCGGAGGCACATTTCTTTATCCTACCAAGAAATTTTACTGCGAGAGATAAAGTGAGTGGATAAAAACACCTAGAAGCACTTGAAATGAGAAAACGAAGCTTTATGAATGTTTTAACATCAAAAGTGGATTAATTCACTGTCATATCCAGATGCCACTACAACTTGACACGGAAAGTTTTCCCGCTGTTTATTGAGGAAAAATTGACACTTTTGCTCTTAGACTGTCTTTCTATCACTATTGCCATAGCAACAGTGATGTTACTGTGATATTTATGATATTACCACAGCTCTACAAGTGCCGGAACATGACTGCAAGCAACAAACCAGCACGCAATAACTCATCCAGACATTTTAAAATGCTCCTATGTAAAGTGAAAAAAAAAACAGCAACAACAATGCATTACCAATAACTTTTGACAGTTCCAATGTTATGTTGCCATAGTGACTGGTGTCCTTTCATCAAAACAAATTTCGCTGTTCAAGGAACTTGATTTTGATGCTGAATACCTAGAATTACCTCGGACTGTGTATTTATACTTCAGTGCAACCATTTATTTTTCTCAAACATATAATTTCACAATCACACATATAAAAATTTATTTTGTGGCACCCTACCATTCTGAAAAAGCAGTATCTGATTTTTTTTATCATATGTATATTTATACCGGGTGTCCCCAAAAAAGCGGAACGGTGGATTTTCAGTGCCTTGCGTTCTAAATGTGATATATTTTTTGACATCATTAGAAAGAGCATTTTCTGCCAAAGACAATGATACCAAAATCATTAAATTTGGTTCAGTACTTTTTATTCTACGCTAATTTCTGAAAACGCAGTCATTTTCAAATTTCGCCGGATTTTTGAGATATTATGAGATAATAATTTTAGTGCGACACGCGATCCATAACGGTGAATATTAAAGCTCGGTGATCCATGTCAACAAAAGATACAGCTTTCACATTGGGCACGGGCTAGGAAAACTAACAGTGTGTGTGTGTGTGTGTGTCTGTGTGTTTGTGTGCGCGCCCAATATGAAAGCGTTATCTTTTGTTGACATGGATCAAAGAGCTTACACAATTCACCATATGGAACGCGTGTCGCACCCAAATTATTATCTCATAAGTCGCAAAAAATTGAAAATGACTGCATTTACAGAAATTGGCGTAGAATAAAAAGTACTGGACCAAATTTAATGATTTTGGTATCATGGTCTTTTGCGGAAGATGTTCTTTCTAATGATGTCAAAAAATATATCACTGGTATCACAGGTACTGAAAATCCACCGTTCCGCTTTTTTGGGGGGACACCCGGTATATATATATATATATATATATATATATATACATATATATATATATATATATTATTTATAGTGTGTGTGTCTGTGTCTGTGTGTATGAATTTAACAGTATTCAATGAATAATCTTTTTCATATATTTTCAGTTTTATGAAAAAGATGTAAGAAACCAATCTTTATCTTATCTGGAAAAAGCAGTACATGTGTATTTTCAGCCTGGTTTGAGTTTACCCTATATATAGGGAAAATGGAAGAGAAAAAACCCCAGTATCTACCAAGCTATTTCAATCCAGCCGCAAAGGGAAGCAATTGTTCAAATTTGTCTAAAAGAACCAAATTCGACACACGTGTAAACGGATAAGCAGATTTAGAAATTGTGCCCTCAAGAATTCCGACGCCTTCTCCGCTGTCATGGTAGCGTTTAAATGGCAACTTATTTTTAATCATATACCACACCTAAATGAGAGAAAAATAGCTTAATATACAAATTTAAACTTAATTGTTCAATTGCTTTAAAAGTCTAAGTCATATATTGTGTTCTCCCACTGCCATGGTAACGAATTACTTTTGAAAAAAAAAAGTATGTATTCAAGTGATGAAATGTATAAATCCAGGATTACTTATTTAATCGCAGTATTCAGGTCATTCTCTGACGTCTTTTCGGATGTCATGGTAAAAAAATTATTTGAAGAAAAAGAAAACATATTTCTTATGAAACAGTTTCAAATGTGACACTTAAAATTGCATATTTAACAAACTTGCTGTGCTTACAACGAAATAATGTAAAAGTACCTGAGAAGGTCTATTTCACTTTGATTTTCGTTTGCCATCAAATCTTGGTCATCCAGGCTCACATTAACTGTGGTTTCAATGGCAGCGACTCTGCAGTATTGCAGTTGGAAATAAGAGCATTTTATTTTTCACAATATAACACAAATTACTAGGCAGGTAAAGCTTTAACTCTGGCTGCTTACAATATAGATGGATATTTTCAAGGTAAAAGTCACTCCCGTTAGGACAGTTGCCATAGCAACACAATGATGGACGAGTTTTAGTAAGTATCAATCAATGAATATTGTATGTGCTGATGTAAAAATTGTAAACGTAACACCTCTCTGACACAGTATCATTGAACGCTCTGACAAATTCACGGAATGTCTCAGACGTATTTCTATGGTAGCGTATCAATTGAATAACAAAATTACATAGAAAAAAAATGCATTTGAGCTTGTGTGGAACCAACGACAAGACAGAATCATTATACTCGGGCGTACAATACACAAACGCCGTATACGGGTCCATTCTTTTTTTTTCTTTCAAGTAACTAGTCTTATTGCAAGCCCAAAATGAGTTTTTCCTGTTCAATCATTCTCAGTTAAACTTAAGCCTCATTTGACCTTTGACCTAATTACGTGGCTTTGGACATGGATAAAACATCGAGTTCAATATAAGATAATTATTTCTTATTTAAGGTGGTTTACAAGTTGTCATTCGGATGTAAAGCTATGAACCTAAGAAGGAATTTTCTGTAAATTCACCTATCAATTTCATTGTTTGTTTGACCTTTGACCTACTCACGTGACTTTTTAACTAAAAAACTGAAGTAATTACAGGACGTTTATCATTTTAATCTATTACCAACATAAATGTTTTAGCATAGTTAGCCAACGTAGAAACCTCCAAATAGGTTTTAGCATTCTACCTCATTTGACCTTTGACCCAATTAAACGTCACCCTTGATAATAATGGGGTAAGGGAAACCGACCACGGACTGTGGACTTTTCCTAGGTATCTACATTTGTATCTGAATGGCCTGTGCCAGAAAATAAACATAGAATTTCATAACGAAGTGAAATTCATTATTTTCGAGCGGCTTGGGTATTAAACATAAAATGTTTGATATCTCTGTCCATGAAAAATGCAGAAATTGCGATTTTTCCAGGGAGCAGTTAGAGTAGCCTAAATTATATAAAAGTTCAGAATTTGTTATGTTAGTGTGGTAAGACAACCGGGTAACAAGGGATGCTTTTAGGCAACCGTTTTTGAGCAGGATTCCAAGAGAGAGAGAGAGAGAGAGAGAGAGAGAGAGAGAGAGAATTTATGTAGATTACTGTCAGGACTTGTACTTAAAAAAAAAAGATCTGCCTGTATATGACAATCAAAATTTGATTACATCTCAGCTACTTCATGGCTATCAACTGTTGACCTGTGCGTGTGTGTTATGTTTTTGTGAGTACGTAGTACACATGCTTGCGTGTTTGTGTGTGTGTGTGTGTGTGTGTGTGATCATTTTTGTGCAGGCGGACAAATAGAGCCATTCTTTACATGCTATGGTCATTCCTCGTTACTTACCGAATACTGTTTGTTGTCTGCTTTGCTTGTCGGCTGTTGATAAAACACAGAACTTTAAGGCGTCATAATAATTTGATATCTGTGTCAGACTTCGAAAATGTACGTGAAAATGACTGCAGATCTCGATGAACTTCCGGATGCACAACCAAACAAAGAGAAGATATACAATCTTACTGACCCAAGAATAACAACCGGTGTCATTCAGACAAACTTCAAAAAAGTTATACATGTATAATTATGTTAGAAATCAGTCACCTTCATTGGTTCCTGTACGCTTGGTACATCAATTCGTTCATCATCAGATGCATTGTTACTCAAAACACCCAGGATGGGACCAAAATTGTGGAATCATTTACCTATTCAGGTAAGGCAACTATCATCTGCAGAAACTTTCAAATCCAAACTTGCAACGTATCTGTTCCTCTCACACTGAGGATTATAATGCTTTATATAATGTTCGAAACAATTGTATTCTTTATCTGGTATGTGTTTGTTTTTTTGTTTGCCATTTTCTTCACTGTTGTCATGTTTGAAAATACATGTATATATCTATCTTTTCATTTTTGAAGCGCCATGAGCACTGAAAGGTGGACCTGTTTTCTATACAAGTAGCCGCTATTATTATTATTATTATTATTATCATTATTATTATTATTAGCATTCTTATTATTACTATTATTATTATCATTATTAGTATTACTATTATTATCATTATTACTATTATAAAGAGTAGTATTGAAAAGGGGCAAGTCAAATAATGCTCCAAGGAATATGGACCAGCAATATCCATCTATAGAAAAAATAGAAATTATCATTTACATTATCTTCTCTCTTTTTTTCTCTCTCTCATTCTACAACACTGAATTGTTTCTTCGAGCTTATTCCGACATCACTATACCCTGCTTGGAACAGTTATATACTTACAGAAGGCAGTTATAGCAGGTTCATTTTGATTTACCTCGCTTTGGCTTGAAAAACAGCTTACTACAGCCGTTAAAAAGTTGCACTGACATGGAGAGAAACCGGGCTTCCAAGACGTATGGAAAGCGAAACAATATCCTTTCGTCATTTTCATGATGAGTCATCACAAAGACCTATGTAGAGAAAAATGCCGGGGAAAAAAATAAATCCTCAGTATTCGAAAATGACGGATTTTTCTAATATTCCTCTCCATCTCTGTCTTTCTCTCCGTCTTCCTCTATTTAAATATTTCTCTCAGAAGTAAGCATTTGATTTGATTTAATTTGATTAATTCATTCCTGTATTATCGTTGTACATGTACATGCATATAAATTTTATATACACACATTGTTGGAGCTATGTATAAACATCGGTTGTTGACAAAATATTTTTTTCTTCATTACCTTTACACAAAGTACAGCGGAAACGTATCAGAAATACAACCGTACAATGAATAATACAGTAGCGCTACAGTTTGAGCGTGGCTTGATTTGCGTGCAGCCTTCATACATAATACACATAGAAAATATATATAACAGGGAGGGATGACTTGCATAGAGAGAGGATAGTAGAAAGGAGAGGTCTGTCTGCGTTTACTTTCTAAGGCTTACACAAAGTTAGTTCATCTCATTGAGCTCTTTGCACACGTAAAAATATTCAGGCATCGAGACAACAATGACAAAGCTTTCAATATACATGTAATATGTATATAAATATAATGTTTATCATGTATATTTACGTAAATGACATTTGGGTTAAAAATATTATGCATTTAATCTGGCACCTTGATTGCACTGTCATGGCCACATGACGATTTCAAAGTGTGGAGAATTCTGGCAGAGTTGCTCGAGTAAGTCAGTGTAAATGTGGAACCGTTGCACAGCCCTTGTGCCAAGACAGTGATTCCTTCTAACTTGATCTTCTTGCCTGCATCCATCTCCGGTAGACGAAGCATTAAAAGAAACAAAACAAACAAACAAGCACTAACTGATCGACTTTTTAATGCCGTAGAAACACAAACAGGATGCATACTCCCTGCAAATATAAAGAGAAATTGCATATTAAAAGATCATAATGTAGAAACATGAATATCATTACATGCTGTGAACATGATTATTTTAAAATAATAAGTATGTTTATGTGACTCTGTTTTTGTTTATGTGTGTGTCTGCATTTGTATTTTTACAGTATTGAGCAGACAAACATTGTTTCTTTGAAGGAGGATGTTAAATTGGTCTGCATGTCAATTTAACACGTTCTTCATTTAATTCTTTTAATCGGTCGATTCCGCGATTGTAGAGCAAAATCAGAACATAAAGTAACTAGAGAAGCACTCTGAGAGAGCAGACCTCCGCTAAGCATGCAGCTCATTTCCATCACTGATCTTGTTCTTCCATAGAGATATCAGTGATTTCCACCCATGTATGCTGAAAGTGTTTACTCGAGTAGAGTGTGCTGAAAGTCCCCCGATTTTGCAATATAGAAGCATTTGTTACCTCATAAACCATCAGCTCCACGGCGCTCCTCGCCCTAACAGAAACTAGAGCACGCACTTTAGAGCGTGCAGGCAAACCTCAAATATATACGCGCAGCCTGAACTCCCAAGTTCATTTACCCTTCCTGCCAAAAGATAAAAAATCCTTTATAAATTCCCCCAAAACTCTGGGATCACTACCAAAAAATAATCGTTTGTTACTTGTGTCATTCTTAACCATTCCTGCAAGTTTCATCTCAACCCGTTAACTACTTTTAGAGTTATTTTGCACACGGACAAACTAACTAATAATATAAGTAATAATAAGTACAGCATTTGTAATGCGCCTTCGATCTAGTATCCTATTCTGAGGCGCAGAGGGACGTAATTATGAAAAGAATAGCATACATCGTAGTCATAATTATACATAAGAAGGTTGAAAAAGAAGAAAGAGATAGGTAGAGATATACACACCAATGAACAATTCGTTGAAAATTCAATCGAAACAAGATACGAACATATGTGATTTCAAAAGCTTTTTAAATGTTTCAATGGTCTCTGCTGATCGGATCCTTAGTGGAAGAGCGTTCCAGAGAGATGGGGCTGCAGAAACAAAGGCTTCCTCTCCGAGAGTCGAGATTGTTCTTTTAACTGTTAATTGTTTACTATTACATGAACGGAGATTTCTGCCAGGGACGTATTCTGAAACAAGGTTTTGCAAATATTTTGGAGCTGAAGAATGTACTGCTTTCCATGTATGAAGAAGAATTTTAAACTCTATCCTCTTGGATACTGGTAGCCAGTGAAGATTTTTTAGAACTGGGGTAATGCTGGAGAAGCGAGATGTTCCACTGAGGACCCGAGCAGCAGAGTTCTGAGCACGCTGTAGTTTGGCCAGTTGGTAAGATGAAGCCTTGAACAATAATACATTTCCATAATCAATACGAGACAAAACATACGAATGAATAACAGAGGCTGCAACTTTGTTTGATAAGGATTTTCTGATACTGTGAATATTGCGTAACTAACTAACTAACTAATTAACTAACCAGCTAACTAACTGTCATATGTTGATAAATTCCTTGAATTTCTCCTTACAAAATGGAGTTTTGTCCCCCTCACAAAGGAATGGCATAATCACTCTTCTCCCTATTAAGAAAGATAAAGACCCTCTTCTTATGCAAAATTACCGTCCTATTACACCGTTGCACTGTTGACAACCGATTATAAAGTTGTGGCCAAGTGCTATGCGAGCCGTCTTAAGAGCTATTTACATGATATCATTCATCCGCATCAATCTGGATTTATGAAAGGTAGGAGCATTAGCCACAACATTCGTTTGATTTTGGACATCATTGAAAACACTGAAAAAAAAATGACCTTCCAGGTTCTATTTTGTTACTTAAAGGGATAGCACAGTATTGGTGGAGATGAGAATTGGGCTTTTAACTTTTTGCGAGATACCAAGAAAACACTTATGATATAGTACAGAGCATACCATTTTAAGAGGAATTCAAAGTTTATTTGATGAAAATCGGGTTTGGAATGACAGAAACATCCAAAAACAAAGTAAAACAAAGCGATCGTGATAAAGTGTGGGTCCCACACTTTAGTAGAATCGCTCTTTTTGGATATCTCAGCCATTTCAAAACCAATTTTCATCAAATAAACGTTGAATTCCTCATAGAATTACATGCTCTTTCATATTTCATAAGAGGTTTCTCATTATCTCACCAAAAAATGTTAGAAACTTGAAATTAGGTCTCAACCAAAACTGTACGATCCCTTTAACATTGAAAAAGCTTTCGATAGTGTCTCCCACAATTTTTTATTCCTAACCCTAGAAAATTTTAATTTTAATAAAGATTTTATTGATTCAATCAAGACCTGGTCGACAGTCATATGTGTTCTTACAGACGGCATTCCAATGAAAAGAGGAATTTTTCAGGGATGTCCAGTCTCCCCATATTTGTTCTTAAGAGATAATGACCCTTTCCATAAGACAAAAAACTTACTTAAATGTATCCCTGTTAAAAATCAAGAAGTTAAGATCTCTTTGTTTGCGGACGATTCCGTGTGTCTTTAGATGGTACAGATAATTCTTTTTCTCAACATTTTAAAACCTTACTCATATTTGGTCAGTTTTCTGGGTGTAAAATCAATTTCAGTAAAACTGAAGCCATTTGGATTGGCTCGAAGAAAGGAAACCAGGTTTTTCCATATATGAGTCGTGGTGTTTCATGGAAATAAAATCTCAATTCAAGTGTCTGGGAGTTGTTTTTTTTTTGTATGTTGCTTTAATTTTTGATTTAAATTATAAAGAGAAATTGGAAAAAAAATAGAACAAACTATAAATTCCTGCAAAATAAGAAATCTTTCATTAATTGGCAGAGTTTGTGTTATCAAAACCCTTGTGTTGCCCCAACTTATATATCTCTTCTCTGTACTTTCTATCAAATTACCTTCTTCCTTTTTTTTAAAAAGAATTTTGAACAAATTATGCTTTAGATCTATTTGGAACGGTGGTAAAGACAGGGTAATAATCATATTCAGGCAGGTTTAAAAAAAATAGTGGACCCCTTTTCTTTTGCAACTGCCCAAAAGATGATGTGGGTAAGATGGTTATTGGATGATGATTTTGATGCTTCATGAAAATGTATTGAGCTACCCTTTTTGGAAAGCTTTAATCAAGACGTTCAATTTTTTGGGAATCCCATGCTTCCGAGAGTGTTTTAAATTCTCTTGGTAATACACAACTAGCTGAAGCATTACGAAATTGGTACTTATTTAGAGAAGAACCTACTATTCAATTTTATGGTACATTGTAATAAATTTTCAGAGCTAAGTGCATGTCAAGTTCTGTGGTATAATAGATCCATTCGCTCGAAATCTAAACCTTTCTTTTTCATCCATCTTGAAACAGTGAAAATATAATGACTTAATCTGATTTAATCAATCCACCTTTTTCTGGCCATAAACTTTTTGATGAACTTATGTTGGATTTTGGTATCCCTGTTACAGACAGGAGGAAATATATATATATTTTTTGATTAAGAATATACCACAAGAATGGATGAAGAATTTCGATCCTGATATAGTGGGAGTTCATGAAACAATTTTTCATAAACTAGTGAACACTAAAAAAGTCCCTAAAAGTACGTACAACTTATTACTCGGTTCCCACACCCCAAACAAAAGATATGCATTTTGGAGTGAAAATTTGCCTGTACCAGTAGCTACTGATTGGGAAAAGGTACACAATACCAATTCTTTTTTTGTACTATTGATACCAAACTAAGGTCTTTTTATTTTAAGATTTTTCACAAAGCTATTGCATTGAATGATTTTCTATTTAAGATTAAACGAAAGGAATCTCCTAACTGCTCCATATGTGATAAAAGGGAGGAAACAATGGTTCATCTATTTTATGAATGTGAAAAGGTTACCCCGATTTGGCAGGACCTCCTTGTCATAATTTCAAAGTATAACAGTTTATCATTAATGTAACCAATTTTGAAAATCCTTTTGGATTTTGTAATGATAAATTTGTCTCATATTTATTTCTGTTAATGAAATATCATATCTACTGATGCAAGTTTCGTAAGAGTCTCCCCAATACTGTGGCATTCAAGTCTTTTGTTTAAAAAACAGAAGGAAATTGAATATTATATAGCAAAAAAGAAAAAATATAAGCTAACTTCCCACTTTCAAGAAATGGCGTTTTGAGATTTGACTCCTCCATGTTATCATCAGGCCATTGTAATGGACCAAGTACTCGGAAAGCTTATTGGTGCCATATTTTGTTTTTCTGTATATACAAGGCCATAATACGTTATTCATCATATTCTGTAGGCGCATGTAGTGCATGGAGTACAATATACATTATACCAGTAACACTGCCATCTGTTGTCGACGCTGGCTCTTCAGGGGCGAATTCTGAGATGGTAGCCTTCTTTGGCATCGACTTGACCTGACCTCCCGTGAACTGGTTTGCAGGACATCTTACGGAGTAGCTGGATTGGGCCAGGTCGGGTGGCGGGGTGATTTACATCTACATTTAAATTTACAGGGTATGTGTGTGGGGTGTGAGTTTATGTGTGTTGGGATGAGGATGTTTGGGGTGTGTGTGTGGGCGGGGGGGGGGGGGGGGGGGGAGGGGGGCGGGGAGTGTAGTTGGTGTGGAAGTTCAAGTTATGTTTGGGTAATGTGGATCTCCTCGCCCCCTGGTTTTGCTTGTTCCAGTCTCTGTAATGCACACACTTTTTTCAGTTGCAGGGGAGGATGAAATTGTTAATTAGTCACTCATTAGTTTGTTTGTTTGTTTGTTTGTTTGTTTGTTTGTTTGTTTGTTTGTTATATTCTCCTTTCCCATCTCGGAATTTCGCCCTTGAACAAGATCTGATTTGTATAGCTTAATGTTCAGGTTCCCCCCCCCCCTTTTTTTACAAATACTTTACATTGTTCAGTGATTGTGTTATTTTAATCATGTTAATTGTTGTAAATTGTGTGATTCTGTATAATTCTTCAATAAAACATAAATAAAAAAGAAAACCAACTAACTAACTAACGAATGAACGAACGAACAAACGGTAACGAAAACATAACCTCCTCCCTTGTCGGAGGTATTAATCGACATGGAAATATTGCAGGGTAAAAAATCACCGTTTTCCTTGACACAGACTCCTGTGTAATGGGAAAAAAGAGAAAAAACTCATACAATTTATGATTGATGGTAACACAGGATTTGCCAACAACGCCGATCGAAGCAGTGCGTAATACGCAAAAACATTACTCACGACATATATATTCAAACAGCACACACTGAAACATGCAGATGTTGCGTTTACCATTCTGTTCTTTAACATGAGGCACATGGCACCGGAATAAAGGTTGCTGCATTGCATGCTTACAATAACCGTCCTCCACACTCTGCTGTCAAAGATGCCAATAGTGGTTGAGAATGGTCGCCTGCACGTTTTACGGCCCTTGTCGCAATACATCATGATGTATTCAGTCTTCCAATCCAAAAATGTTTTCATCTTCTCAGGCGATGGCCAAACTGTTTTGTCTAGTATTTGTAATAAATGTAATGACATAAGAGATGTTCAAGTGTGTGTGTGTGTGTGTGTGTGTGTGTGTGTGTGTGTATGTTTTTCTTAACTTTTATTTCTTTTGCTGAAATTCTGAAGAAAAAAAATCACCCAGCAATAAACATTTTTGTCATTAAAATGGAAAACGACACATAATAAACATCATTTTGAAACATCTGTTTGATAAGGACTCTAAGCATGATAAGACCAATCGCTTATTCCAAAGTTGGGATAAGTGACAATAATGAATACATCTGGTACCTCTGTGATTCTATTTGAAAAATAGTAGAAAATATGATAATATCACATCGAACTGGCATGATGTGAAGTAACATGAATGTTTACAGTGATATATTTACAAAGAATTGTGGGCACGATATATCATTAAAAAAGGGGCAAACATGGAACATTTATGAACAGTTTGTGTCTGTTTTACAAATTCATACATTTTGGAATCACAGATGGCAATCACAATTGAGATTTATCTGAAAAAAGTTTAAGTGGGGTATTTTTCTCAGGCCTTGATCTTTAACACTTTAGGGAGATCTTACAGAATGTCGATATAAATTACTTCACGAGGCGGTTGATACTAAGGAGCAGTTTTTATATTCAGAAACGTATACACGTTTATTTTGTAATAAATTTAATGAAATTAAATAATTTTGGCATGATACAATTTAGCATTTTGATAACTAAACTTGAAACGTAGATAGACATGCACGCAGTGGCGTATTTAGGGAAAACGGCGCCCGGGCAAGCGCGAAAATTGCCCCCCTAATTTCTGAAAATGTGTTTAACCCCTACCCATCCCGCCAGGGACTTTAGACAAAGTCCATGATATGATATGCTTTTTCAAGCACTTAAAAGGGGTCTTTTGAGGGTGATTTAAATGTAATGAATTTTGATAAATTTTGGCGAGCGAGTCGAAAATTTTTGTATTTCAGCTTACAAAACATGGAATTCTTGTCTTTTTTGCTTATCAAATCTTACAATTCTAATCAAGATATAGTGACGGCCTTATAGATAACGATTTATACCAACAAACTGAGGATTTAAAAAGTACTCTAAATTAGTACGCGCGAGTGCGCCGAATATTGTATATTTCCGCGTCATCATCACGTTCTGTTCTCATCTCTCTCTTCTTTTTTTTTGATAAATTTGGCGAGCGAGCGCAGCGAGCAAGCCGAATTTTTTTTTTATTTCAGCTTACAAAACATGGAATTCTTTTTATTTTTTGCTTATAAATCTTACAAATCTACTCAAGATATAGTGACGACCTTACAGATAACGATTTATACCAACAAACTGAGGACTTATAGTACTCTTAATTAGCACGAGCGAGTGAGCCAAAATATGTGTATTTCCGCGTCATGATTACGTTTTGTTCTTATCTTTTTTGATTTGTTTTTTTTTTTGCCTCCCCCCTCCGTATGTTCGAAACCGTTGGCGTCCTGTTGATCCAATCGGCGATCGCTTCAGCACGAATAAAATTGCATCCGCTGCTCCGTGTAACATTTTTCCTGCTAAATATGAAATGACATGTGTGAACACAATTGACATTGTCATTATGTCTGCGTCATCGTCACGTTTTGTTCTTATCTTCTTTTTTGGATAAATTTTGGCGAGCGACCGCAGCGAGCGAGCCGAAAATTTTTGTGTTTCAGCTTACAAAACATGGAATTCTTGTCATTTTTTGCTTACCAAACCTTACAGTTCTACTCAAGATATAGTGACGGCCTTATAGATAACGATTTATACTAACAAACTGTGGACTTGACAAAGTACTCTAAATTGTACGAGCGAGTAAGCCGAAATTTGTATATTTCCGCGTTTTCATTACGTTTTGGTCTTATCTTGCTTGATTTTTTTTTGCGCCCCCCCCCCCGTATGTTCGAAACCGTTGACGCCTTTTTTTTTTTTTGATCCAATGGGCGATCGCTTCAGAACGAAAGAAATTGCAGCCGCTGCTCCGTGAAACATTTTGCCTGCTAAATATAGAATGACATGTGTGAACATAATAGACATTGTCATTTTATCCGCGTCATCATCACGTTTTGTTCTTACCTTCTTTTTTATATAAATTTTGGCGAGCGAGCGCGGCAGTGAGCGAGCCGAAATTTTTTGTATTTCAGCTGACAGAACATGAAATTCTTGTGTGAACACAATAAATTTGTAATTTTGTCCACGTCATCATCATGTTTTGTTTTTATCTTGTTTGATTTGGTTTTCTACCCTCTCCCCCCCCCCCCCCCCCCCATTCTCCCCCCCCCCCCCTTTCCGGGCGAGTTTTCTTCTTCTTCTTCTTCTTCTTTTCTTTTTTTTTCTTCTTCTTCCTTTTTTTTTTTCTTCTTCTTCTTCGTTTTTTTTTTTTGCGCCCCCAAGGAGTGGCGCCGGGGGCACGTGACCCCCTTGCCCCCCCCCCCGGATACGCCACTGCATGCACGTGAGCAAAGAAGAAACTTCACATTAAGTCATATTGTGTAATGCGGTTATTTTCATAGTTAAATTCATTAATGTGTGTGCAATATTCCGAGATTGCAATAAACAATACCGTCATCGGCAGTACCAAAGAAATGCTAATTACATGTAGGAATTCTGAGTATATTGCCTAATATCTAGTTCTATCCCCCGCCCCACTGATTGTGTTTGTGCATGTCTCTTTCTTGTCAAACTACGGTTGTTGCGACATAAATTGTCGCCCCGTCAAAGATTGTCGCCCCCTGAAACAGGCGACAATTTTTGACGGAGTTGGCGGCATGGATTGTCGCCCCGTCATAAATTGACGTCTGGCGACATTTTATGATGAGAGCTGGCAGCAAAAAATGTCGCCCGCCCTCGAAGCACATTTGGGTGGATAATATCATTCTTGACATAGTCATTGAAATACCAAAACATAAATCACATGGCTACATACATGCCAACATGCCATGTAAAAAGTCACGGTGAGGTCTTAAGGAAGTATGTGTCTACAAAAGACCCTATCTACAAAGGACCCTATCAAGAAATATAGGCGTACTCTGGAAGTTGAAAGATCTCTTATCAGAACGATCCCTGATTATTTTATATAATTCTTTAATTTTGCCTCATATATTGTATTCAAATATTGTATGGGGAAATTGTAGTTTTATTAAACTGAATTCATTGTATTAACTCAAAAAGCGTGCTATTCGCATTATTACTAATTCCACATATTTATCTCATACAGATCCTTTATTTCATCGTTTGAATACTTTGAAGCTTCAGGACATCCACATTTTACAAACAGGAATGTACAAGTATGCAGCAAATCAACTTCCCTCTTTATTTCATAATATTTTTCTCTTAAATTCGAATATACACACATATCCAACTCACCGTTCGACAGACTTTCACCTTGTAAACCCCAAAACTGTTTTAGCTCCGAAATCAATTAGACATTACGGTCCCGATGTCTGGAATAACCTACCTGATCAATTAAAGCAGTGTACTTCACTTTTTCCTTTAAAGGTCATTTTAAAAAGTATTTATTATTGAAATATTTTTCCAGTTAGTAGTCTTTGATCAATGTATTTTTTCTTTCTTTTTTTTCCTTAAGTCTCAGTCAACCCTGATCCATGCAAAGTGTTTTTTTTTTTCGATTTTTTTTTCATTCCCTCCCGTTCCTTTTTTTGATAATGATATTGCATGCATTCAGTAAAGCGTATACCTTACCCCAAAAATAGGCATGCTCTACAGCCTTTATTCTCTCTTGCACTGTCACCTGCACACCCGACGCACTGTCACTCGCACACACCTACAATTTTATTGTCTACTATACCATGCAGTAGTCAATGGTGCTGCATGCTGTTTTTTTTTTGTTTTAAAGCGCCAAGTCACTATTTTTCTTTTCTGTTTTTTTTTCTTGCTTTCAAGCGCCAAGTCACTTTTTTTCTTTTCTGCTTTTTTTTTTCTCTAGGAAAATGTGTTTCGTGTATTAAGATTAAGAGTTTTATGAGTACATTGGTATCACATATTCAGATAGGGCCTCATCCACGTCAAGCTCTGCTTATGATGACGGTCCCCTGTATTGATTTCTCCTTTGTTAATAGATAAAGTATGCCTTAATATGTTATTTTAATTCATATGTCACTTCAGACTGATGTTGTTACGCAAATGATATATGTATTTTTGTATTGATTTGTATATGTATCTGTATCATTTTGTTTTCATTTGCAATTGTATTCGGAGAAAGAAAATGCAGAAATAAACCAACCAAAGAAACAAACAAGCAAATGTGTGTGTGCGCGCACATGATAATTGAGTGTCCGTTTGTGCGTGTGTGTGTGTGTGTGTGTGTGCGTGTGTGTTAGTGAAAATAGGGGAGGTTGTTGTAAGAAGCCAGAAATTTGAGGGAAATATATATGATTTTTATTCTGCTGATAAAGAGGAATATGATAATTTTTGAAAATGTAATTTCATTGAGATGTTTCATTTATAAAGGTGTATGAACTCTTAGTTACAAATTTACAGCAATCGTATATTTTACGAATGAAAGATGGCCAAAATGATTATTTGTTTTCGAAAAAGGATATTACACATACATTTTTAAGCCCAAGAATGACAACACTTCTAACAAAAATCACTGAATTTCAGTGTGAATTATTACATGGAGTTGTTTATACAAAGGAAAATCTTTTTGAGTTTGGTTTCGTTGCAAATAACCGGTGTTCTTTTTGTGAGCAATCGGTAGAAACATATAAATATTTATTTTGGGATTGTGTGTATGTTAAGAATTTGTGGCAGAAAGTGATACATAGGTTTGAGATGGCAGATCTTCGAAATGTAGAGTGTAGAGATGTTCACTTTTATGGGAAGGGATCCAAAAATGAAATTTTGTAATACAATACTTTTTATTTTGAAATATATTATTTTTAGATCTAGGTCGGAGGGAAAAATTCCTACTTTTGAGGAAATTTGTAACAGAAAAGTAAGATTTCGGGATGAAGAAAAAGGCATTGCTCTAAAAAGAAATAAGTTGGGATTACATTAATTTTGCTGGAAAGGATAATTGTTTCTGAAACAAGAACTTAAGTATTGTTTTGTTTTGTTTTTCTTTTTAGTACAGTGTAGTTATCAGTGGTGAAGGGAATATAATGTGTTATTGGCCGCACGCGGGGAGGGGTAAGTTTTTGTTGGTATAAAGGTTATAGGATTTTATCAGCAGTTAGGATTTTGATGAGTTTTGTTTGATGGATTTGAATGTGAATTTGGAGCGGTGCTTGGGTGCGGGCAGATGATGCTTTTCCGCATACGGTTCATTACACGCCTGTATGATTACGTATTAATCAACATTTGGAAGTCGTTTTCATTAGGAAGGAAGGTGGTATCGCTTAGGGTGTGTTTGTGTGTGGGTGTGTATGCTTGTATGTGTGTTGGTGTTTGGTGTGTATGTGTGGGTGTCTGTGGGTTGGTGGTTGTGGGTGTGGTAGTGGTGTAGGTTTTAGTGAATTGGGGTTGGTGGGGATAGGGATATGATTTGAAGAAGGATAGTTATAAATTGTATGAAAGATATTCCTTTGGTAGAATTTATTATTTAGGATAGATGTAGATTTGTTTTGGTGGATAGGAGAAGGGTTGGTTGGTTTTCTTTTTCTTTTTTGTTTTTTTCAATGAAATGATTTCATTCTAGTTCTGTGTAACGTATTTTTGTAACTTTTTATGTATATACCCTTGTGAGTGTGAGTAACATGATACAGTATAGTAAAGAAATATGTTTTTGTAAATGTCAATACTTTCTCGTGAAGAAATTGTCAGTAGGATTTATTCATAATCGAGTTTTGAATGGCATTTTGATACCGTTTATGTTCATGTTACCCCCAGAATGGGTTGATTTATGAATGATTTGAATGAAATCAATAAAATATCACGGAAAAACAAAAACAAAGTATATGATAGAAAATGTATTTATCATGTGTTTTGGCTGCTCGTGGGGAGGGTTAAGCTGTTGCTGGCATAAACGTTATATTGATTTTAGCAGCAGCTTTGAGTTTGATGAATTTGTTTGACGGATTTGTATATGAATTCGAAGTGGTGGTTGGGTGCGGGCGAATGCTGCTTTTATGCAAACGGCCTATCTTGTCTTACGTATCAACATTGGGAAGTCGTTTCATCAGGAAGGAAGGTAGTATCGGTTCCGGTGTGTCATGTGTGTGTGTGTGTGTGGGGGGGGGGTGTATGTATGTGGGTTGGTGAATGTGGGTGTGGGATGATTTAGGTTTTGGTTAATCGGGGGTTGGTGGGATGGGGATTTGATTTGAAGAAGGATAGATATAAATGGTATGACAGATTTTGGTAGGATTTTATATTTAGGATAGATGTAGATTTGTTTCTGTTGGGGGGGGGGGGGGGGGGGAGGGGAGGGTTGGTCAGGTTTTTTATGAATAATTTCATTCTAGACTTGTATAATGTATTTGTTTTTTTTATGTATATGCCCTTGTAAGTAAGAAGGAGTTACATGATCCAAACCAATATATTCAAGGGATATAGGATTGGTACATGTCAAAACTTTCTCGTGAAGAAATTGTTAGTAGGTTTCATTTATATTCGAGTTATCTATGTTGAAGTGAGATTATTTGTAGCATAAATTGACAAACGGAATGTTTGTGTTTTGGTCATGTTAAACCCAGAATGGGTTGATTTATGAATGATTTGACTGAAATCAATAAATATTAAGGAAAAAAAGTGTTTAGGTGGTTTATTTGCATTTTGAGGATTTGTTTGAGTGTTGGTTGGTGTTTATTTATAATACGTATGTATTGGCGGTGTGCATATATGACAAGGAATAGTGATATGGAAGTTGTAAAAAATGATGAAAATTGAAAAAAAAAATGGACAAAGAGAGATAATATTTAGGGAGGGTACCTCCCTCGTATGCCTTTTCTATCGTTCTCTCTCTCCTAGCCCGCCTCACCGCTGAAATTGACACACCCAATCAACGCTGCTGTGAAACCTCAAACACGTGCTCATACACGTTGAAGGCATTTTCATCGCCAAAGTAGTGCCTGCTGCTCAAAAAATCAAAACACAAACACAAACAGACACACGTACGCATACGTAGGCATTAGTACACACACAGACAAACAAACCACTACCACTATACAACCACCACACATGCACAGAGTTTCCACATATTGTATTATTATAATCCAAACACACACACACACACACACACACGCGTGCACACACAGCTATACACAAACGCATACACAAGTCACATAATTATTATACGCACCTATACATAGGCCTATTATACAGAGCAAATACCATGCAGCCCATCCCCCCCCCCCCCCACAAACACATACGCATAACGTACCAATCATACCCACCCCACCAAAGCATAACACCGGAGCAACCACCACAACCACATAATTCACAGTGCATGGCCGGCGACATTTTTTTACGGGGCGACAATTAATGTCGCAACATTGTTTTTTGCCATCACAATTGTTGTCATCGAGGTCAAAAATTGGGAACTGCATTAGCGACAAAAATTGTCGCCACAGGACAATTTTTTATGGGGCGACAATTTATGCAGCCAACTCCGTAAAAAATTGTCGGTCCGAGCCGGGGGGCGCCAATTTTTGACGGGGCGACAATTTATGTCCCAACATACGGTCATACTTGACTGTTAATTCTTCCGGGGGAGGGGGGGGGGGGGGGGGGGTAGAATTCTTACTACAGTTCTTAAGACCGTGTCACACCTTTCCGGGCAAGCCTTGCGTGCGACTTGCAAAGAATAATTTTTGCTACCCGGAGGTCCCCGTAGATGAGCCGCACATGACAGAACCTAGCACGTATCTCACCCGTAGTCACCCGCAGGTGTGCACGCAAATCTTTTTACCCGCAAACATGTTTAGTACACACCTTTCCGGGCATGCTACGCGGGCTTGTTGTGTGTGGGGATTTTCCAGCATACCGGACAATTTCTGAGGGCGAACAAGGATTTGGGCGAGTCAGTGCCTGTGTCTTACTTGCTGGACGCGTTCTACTCAAATTCTACTAGCGGGTAGCGTTTTGTTGTTTGTTTGTTTTGTTTGTTTTTTTTTTCAGACGTCACAGATTGGGGCATAGCGCGTATTAAACCTATGGGAAACACGCTGGGTTAGGGTTAGGGTTAGGGTTATGGTTATGGTTACGGTTAGGGTTAGGGTCCCCAATCTGTGCCGTCTAAAAAAAAAAAAAAACACGCGGGCATACTGTGTGACCTTTGTACGAGTCTTGCGGGGGATGACAACTCAGTCCAGAAAGGAATGGCAAAAGTCCTACGGAATGTCATTATCGTGGCTGCATACCGGGACTGCGAAGTACCTGGGTGGGAGTTGCCTGCGAGGTGCTGCGGCTACGGGCCTCCTACTGGCGTTCTGCGTGGACCTCTCCGGGCATCCCCACGACTCACCCGGAAAAAGTTTGGTAATGCTCAAAACCTGGCTGCGGTTAAATCGGGCTTGCGTGAGCACCTCCGGGCAATTACAGACGAGATACGCGCTAGGTACTGTCAGGTGCGGACCAACTGCGGAGAACTCTGGGTAGCAAATTTGTTTCCCCGCGAGTCAAGCCGCAAAACTTCCCCAGATATGGTATGACAAGGCCTTGAGCATGCTCAAAACGCAGAGGTACACGCAGAACACCAGTAGGAGACCCTTACAGGCATTACCTCGCAGGCAACTCCAACGCAGGTACTTCTCAGTACCCATAAGTCACTCGTAACAGAAAACGGATCGTTTTCAAAGCTCTCACGCAGGTCACTTGTAATGCACGCAAGTAGAAGCTAAGTAGCACTCGTCTAGCAGGTAAGAAACAAGTGCGAAACATGCAAACATTCTTGTTCGCCCGCGGAAAATCTTCTGTGTGCTGGCAACTACCTCCTCGCCACAAGCCCACGTTACTTGCAGGAAAGGTGTGACACGGCCTAATTTAATTGTGTTTTCGATGATATTTCAATGCAAGTAAAGAAGATGGTACCGAAAAAAGAAGAAATGACTCATGGTTATTCTAGCATAAAAGGGAAGCTACGAAAGCAGCAAATTTACGATCACATACGGAATATAGAGGCTGCTTTCACCATAAGTTCTGCCTCTACATAAGTTTACTGCTTGTTTTAAAGTGATGAACCTCAATACCAGACTTATTTAGCCCAGTTGCTAATTAATTAGTTCCAATCAACATACTGAAATGTCTCATTTTACCATTGACAGTTCGTGGGCTTGTAATTCCAAGTCATCAGGAGAACTATCAAAAACAATATATTGTCATTATTCGCATTGGAAAAGATCCATCATTGTACATGTGTGTAAGTGCTAAGAAGGTTAGAGGATTAATGCGTTAGAGTTAAAAGGGCATCATCCCCGCCACACACACACACAAACACACTCACGCACGCATGCACGCACACACAAATACATATAATATACATTTCGTTTTGAATGAATAAGGCCATATCGATAAAAGCCCATATGCCTCGGAGGTACCAACGAATCGTGTAAAGTGAGATCCAAAATATTCACGAAAGAATCGTATTCTTACTTGTACAGCAGGAGGCATGGGCAAACCACGGGACGTCATCGGAGCTTGGCTGATCGCCGAAGACCTCGACAAAAGACGAGACTCGGGAACACTCATCCAGTCTTAATTCGTCACCATTGCACCGGAAATGAAACGGTAGTGATGTCACAGCCAAAGATCGGGACGTAGAATTCGGATTTCCCTCCGTAGCGTAGGCAGCAAGGGCGCCTGGATAGCCCAACTCTCTGCAGAGGACCGATGCTTGGAATATGTCCCAGTGTGAAGCGGAAAGAGGAAACCAATCCACATTACCAGTGGCGCCGTTTTTCACTGCTACATTACCATCCCGTGCGACATGGCCGCCGATTAGGCGGACAGTTTGTTCTGTCTCTCCATGAACGTTACCTTTTTCGGGTTGAACGCCTTTTGGGAATATGACAAATCGCATGTGGAGCAGGTGAGACACATGGATACAGGCTTAACAATATCCTATGATGAAGTTTGGTATACCTGGTACGCCATCTCAACATGCAATTCACTCAAGGTGATAACTATGATAACATATCGTCATTGCGAAGGGAAAAGAAAACATGTCCAACAAGCATATCATAATACTGTTCAAACAGTTCACATGAATTTCGCCATAACATCGTCCTTACAATTTCATATCGGAAGATTTGACTGGAGGAGGTCATTCCACGTAAGGCCTAGTGAGAATTTCAAAAAAGCATTCAGCAGATTGTCATTTAACAAGATAGTATTCCAATATTGTATAATTATAGTATCATCAAAAAACTAACTTTCTTAATGCCTTTCCAGCACGAAACAAAAATTGGAATATCGTTGAAGTCATTCCTGGCCAATCGCAATTTCAATTTGTCATGAAACACTGCATAACATCAAGTGTTTTACACGTGCTGTTTACCATTGGCAGCACTGATAGGTGATTAAAACAGAATATTCCAGTTGTGACATTCAATAGAAATGTGTAGGTCACTTGGATCATTTGGTATAATTAGTATATTCAACAACACTAAACACTGATTATACTGATTAACATCTTTTCATTTTTTTTTTCGATTCCTAACTCATACTTAAAAACTCTCTTGAAATACAAAATCTGAATTTTTGTTTCATCTGTAAATGGTAAATAATATTTATCGCAATCGCTATATATAGCTTAGGTAAGAACACCTACACTGAAAACTTGATAAGGTTTCCACGCATAACAAATTGGCTGGACATGGCGATGAGAGGCAATCTGAGGAATAGATCAAAAAAGGATGTAAATAGATTTATATCTGTTTACATTCTTGTCAAACACACACACACACATACACACACACAAGTACATCCTCAGTCTGTCGGCATTCGCATACAGTTGAAAACAACAATAATGATGATAATAACAACAACTAGACTTGGAATTTGTCAACACTGACAAATTGGGTGATCCGATCGAAAATCAATGATTCGAGTCCTCATCCCAATAGGCATGACCATACAGGTTTCATCTGTGTTTAGGGACATAACTTGGCCATGTGATGTTTGGATTCTCATTTAGAAAAGGGAGTCAGACCTGCCATCTTTGGCACCGAATTCCGTATACACTAACGAAGATCAGTATCAAAATTAAGATATAGAATGAAGTATATTTGACCTAAGGCCCCACTTTGCACAGACAAGATGGCATCTGAACAAAAAGTGCTTATTTTGCGAAATGATTCTTGTAACATGGTCTTTGCGTGAGCAAAAAATGGGAAAGATAGGACATGTATTCACCAAGATACAGGATAAAACATTTATGACCTTTGACCCTAATCTATATACCCAAGATGATGTCCGATCAAGTAGTTGTTATTTTATAAAAATATACGTGACATGAACTAAACATGTGGAAAATATTGGGCTGACAGGGCCTGTTTTTCTTGAGTTATTGCAAAAAAAGTTGCAGAAAGAGAGAAATATCTCAATACATCGAAGATAAGTTTTAATTTCAACCAAGTTTTACGACGTGATGCCGACGTTGTAAGAATAAACGGAGAGCATCCTAACGATAGCGCAAAGTCTCGGCTATACAACGTATTAAAATCTGGAAGAAATTCACCGAAGGGTAAGTGAGCTATAAAAGTGCTCGATAAAGACAGTCATGTCAATTTTAATTTCAAGAAAAACTGCACTCCCATAGAGATAACACACAAACCATGCAAACTGGTCAGATTTGACCAGGTTAACAATTGGTTAAGTTCAATCAATCTATTTAGGTGATGCCGTCATCCAATCAAGATTTTATAATTACACTTATGAAAGAGCATTTAATTTCATTTCATTTCATTTATTTCATTTCCAACAACATTTTCATACACAAAATAACACAACATCAATACAATGTCGTAACAAAGAAAAATACATGAAGTTAACAATAATACGCATGAAAAAAAGCAAGAGAATATTGAATCAAAACTAAAGTTGCAGGAAATGGAGGAGACATGCTAAAAAGCTAAGCTTGTATTTTGCAGTCTCCTCGTGGACAAAAAGACTAAATAACATCGAAAGGCAATTAGCTGGACATAAACGGTGCGCAACACATACAATCCTATACAAATAAACAAACAACAAACAAACAAACAAACAGACGGACAAACAAACACAAGCAACCTCTCTTGTAAAGAGAAAGATAGAGAGAGAAAAACAAAACACAGTGAAGGAAAAGGAGGAGAAGAGGAAATTATTTTGAAGGAAGAAACAGAAAGAGACAAGAGGACAGGAAAAGGCGAGAAAGGAGAAGAGATGAAGATGATGAAGGGTCTATACCAGCACACGCGAGGTACATGGTGCGATGGATCACCGAGGTATATGTACATAATGTAGGAAGGAATAGATTAAAGAAAAGAATGAGTACAACGAATAAAAAAGGAAGCTCAAAATTAAGGGTAACTAAGATATAACTCATTCAACTATATAGGAATTTATGAACAACTTCTTCAATTTGAATGTAAATGTATTTAAACTTAGAACTTGTTTCATACTATCATCGAGAGAGTTCCAGAATTTGGGGCCAGTAAAAGAAAATATAGATTTAGCAAACATAGTCCTAGTTAATGGCAAATGAAATGAGTTGGATTGCCGAGTAGGATAAAGATGAACAGTTCTATTTTTAGTGAACATGGACTCAAACACAAATGGGAGAGAATTATTGATAAATTTGTACATGAATTGTCCGAGGTGTAGAAAATACAAATCCTTTACCTTTAAGATTTTGTTTTCTTGAAATAACACATCAGTGTGACTTCTCCACGATTCATTGCAAATAATACGAAGAGCTTTCTTCTGTAACAAAAGTAGTCTTTCCAAATGAGAAGAATGTGTGTTTCCCCAGGCGAGTATACCATAATTCAAATAAGGTAAAATCAAAGATGAATATAACATTAAAAGAGCGTTTTTGGGTAAATAGAATTTAACTTTATTTATAACACCTATATTTCTTGAAATAATACGGCTTATGGAATCAATATGTAAATTCCAAGTGAGTTTACGGTCAATAGTCAAACCTAAAAATTTGATTGAAAAAACTTCTTCAATAACTGTGTCATTCAGATAAACATTCCTTGGCACATTTTCCAAAGAGTTACTAAAAATCATACATTTAGTTTTTTTGATATTTATTGACAATTTATTTGCTCTTATCCATTGAAGTAATTTATCCAATTCAACATTTAAAACATCAATTAACATGTTAGGATCAGAATGTGATAAAAAAACATTAGAATCATCAGCAAATAATAGAAAAGAAAGAATACTTGATGAATTCGGCATGTCGTTAATGTAAAGGATAAATAAAAGAGGGCCAAGCAAACTTCCTTGAGGCACTCCACAATTGACATTTTGCATGACTGATGTATGTCCGTTAACATACACAAATTGCTTTCGGCTAGAAAGGTAACTCCTGAACCACTCCAAGGCCTTTCCTCGGATACCATAATGTGATAAATTATAAAGGAGTATATTATGGTCAATGGTATCAAAGGCCTTGGAGTAGTCCAGGAAAACGCCGATTGTATGATGAAACTGATCAATAGCTTTTGAAACTTTATCTAGAAAGGTAAGTATTGCACGGGATGTATTGTGGTTTTGTCGAAAACGAAACTGATAATCAGAAATTATTTTATAGATATCCAAAAACTTTAATAATCTAGAATGAACAACTTTTTCAAGTAATTTCGATATAGAAGTCAACAAAGATATAGGTCGATAGTTACGAACATCTTCCCTATCCCCATTTTTATAAATGGGAATTACTTTAGAAATTTTCATATCCTCAGGGACAACTCCATTACACAAAGACAAATTAAAAACGTGTACCAATGGATCAACAATAAAATTGATAATATTTTTCAAAAGAACATTGTCAATACTGTCGTGCCCGGCACTTTTCTTGTTTTTCAAATTCTGAGCAATATCTAACAATTCATTTCTCTCTAAAGGAACAAAAAACAATGAGTTGGGATTTCGAGTTTGTAAAAAATCAGAAAAATTCTTTTGACTATCCGGAATATTGCGAGCAAGATTATTGCCAATTTGTGAGAAATACTGATTAAAAATGTTTGAAATGGATGTGGCATCATTAATAGTCAAATTATTATGTTTGATTGTGGTAATACGTGGTTTCTCCGTATTTTTATTAATAGCTGTATTAATAGTTTTCCACGTATTTTGAATATCATGTTTAAACAAAGATAACTGATTAATAAAATATTTACGTTTCTCACACCGTATTACTTGCGTGAGAACATTCTTATATAAAGTATATTTATGATGAGATTGCTGGGTGCGTTTAATTTTATCAACATAATACAAATTATTCTTACCGTTAACCGATCGCAACAAAGATTTAGATATCCAAGGCAACCTAGGATATCTTTTGTAATTGTTACATTTTTTTCTAATAATGGGAACATGTTTATCCAAAATAGAAATTAACGTTTGCATGAACAAATCATAAGCTACAGTGGGATCCTCATTATCATATACATCGGTCCAGTCCACTCTGTTTAACTCGTCTTGTAACCTAACTATATTGTCAGGTGTCATTTTCCGGAAACTTACCATAGGAGGCTTTAAAGAAATTCTACGGTTAATGGGAATACAAGAAAAGATGGGATAATGGTCAGATAAATCTGATAAAATAATTCCGGAGGCAGGTAAAGGGCTGATGTTACAGAATATATTGTCGATAAGTGTTGCAGAATGATTGGTAACACGAGTTGGTTTTGTTAAAAGCAGTAAAAAAGACGAGGAAGTCATTATATCCAAAAAAATTTGGGCAGTGTTTAAAGTCTGAAACTTTAACAAATCAACATTAAAATCTCCCATGATAAAACAATCTTTATTATTAAAAGTTCGGTTTGATAATAAGGATTGTACATATTCAAAAAAATCATAAATATTAGAATTAGGAGGTCTATATAATACTGACACAATTATATTCTTTGAATAAGGGACCTTAATTTCAATAACAAGTGATTCAACAATTTCACTCATACAATTCAATTCATCATGAATAACATAATCCAGATTTTGTTTTACATAAAAAGCAACGCCTCCGCCCATTCTCTGATTTCTGCTATTGTGTATGAAATCATAACCTGGGAGTGAGAACATAGAAGTGGAACCCTGAGTGGTCCATGTTTCACTAAGACCTATTACATTGTAAAAGGATCCATGAGTGCCATCCATAAATAAGCGAAAATTATCAAAATTATGATTCAAACTCCTTATATTCAGATGCATGAAAGACAAATTATTGTCGCAATCGTTACTTTCAATCAAAGATTTGATATTGTTAATTGAGAAATATTCTGAACTTGGATATTGCTCATTGTTATTCTGACAGAAATTAACGCTATCCTCATAAAAATTAAAAGGTAACTGATAATCTTTACTACAGGGGTCATTAGTTGTCTGTGTTTCCGTGTTTTGTCTGAACATTTCAAAAAACTCATCACTGTTTAATGAATGAAAAGCAAAGTCTTCGACTCGCATCATCTAGGAGTCAGAAGGAAATAGGACGTACTCGGTGCCATCGAGCACCAGTGTGCGTTCGAGCATGCATGGCATAGACCCCAGGAGGATGAGATAAGAGAGAGCATGAAAGAATGTAAGAGGACGAGAAGGAGGAGGAAGGAACAGAAAACGTGGTAGAAGTAGAAATAAGAAAGAAAACGTAAATACCGGAGAATTACAAGAGAGCAAAGGACAAACAGTAGACAAGAACAAGACAAACACCACAAAAAACACATACCTATCGAATCATGACTAAGGTACATTTCCGAAAGGCTAAACCCAGACATTGCTCTCCCTGCCCCCCCCCCCCCCCCCCCTCCCCGAGAAAAGTATGTCAAAACTGGTCAGGCAAGATAGACTCCGAATAATGCATTTACAATTCTTTTTGTGAGTACAGTAAGTAAGAGCACTGGATGAAAGTTGCCAGTGAACCCATGATACACTTGTTCGTATGGGCTAGGCTGAGAGCCTCGTCGCTCCTCCGTCACCCAACACACAAACTTGACGAGAATGCGTTCACTGGTGCATGTATTGTAAACCTTCGGTATGTGACAGTTATTGTTCCATCTCAAACTGAACGACATCAGAGCGATTGTTACCATATCGTTATACAGTGCATCTGTGCAGGGGTTCACCGCACCACGCCCCTCTGTCATTTAAATGTCAGTTCACACATCAAATTAACAAATTCTCATTACGAACACACACTATACAGAGACCTGTCCACTTGTTAATTTCTGAGTTCAATGCCTGTACCAGAGTAACAATGATGTACATTTGTATTTCAGGGGCGGATCCAGAAATTTGCAATATTCAAATGGGGCGCATGCGCCCCTCCCCAGTTTTCTTTTTATGTCTTTTGTTTTAACAGAAATTATAAGGGGGGGGGGGTGGCGTGCGCCTGGTGCAGTCTTCTCTGGATCCGCCATTGTATCCGGAAGTCATCTTGCCCGTGACATGAGTTGCCCAGTGCTCCTATGGAGCATAGTCAATTAAGATTACATTGTTATAGAAGACAAGAACAAAATTGACAAGCTATTCTCAAGGACCTCGTAATACTATGGAAGACTATTTTCCACAAATGTACATAACATTTTGGTAAAGATGTACAACTCGAAGCACAACCAACCGACACAACCGACTGAAATCAAACATTAACGAGTATTTTAAATTCAAATCCACAGTTGTTTTATAACGTAAAAAGTTGCTGAATATAACTTATTTATGTTCAAACTACCGAACAGTGTGTGAAAAAACAGCTTTCTCAAAAATCCTTTCAAAGCCTTACTGTATGTCTAGCAATAACAATAATCAAAAAGAAAATAGAGTGCGTTGACATGTCAATCCTTACGTAATAATTCAGAATTAGATGTAGTATATATGCAATGAACGAGTAAAATGAACTGAACCAAGCCTGGAAGTCTCGAGCGCTTGGAGGAAGAATGCTCGGTGCGCCAGGGATATATACACATAAGCATATTTAGAGTTGTTGTGTCAGGTACATAGAGGTAAGAAGGGAAAAAGCACAAAGTAAGTCCCTTTGCATATTTGCCATGGAACTCATAGGGCAGTGAACTCTCGAATACCGCCTTAACCAAGAAGAAGAAGAAAACAAAATCCAGTGCATTGATCTGAACTAAAAGGCGGTCAGTCTTACGTAATAAGTCGAAATGAGATGTTGAACATAATATGGAGCAATTCGAGACGTCGTTGGGGTGGCAAGACCTCGCATCAACAAAATGTCAAATGTTCAGGAGAGCCAAAATAACATGGCGGCCACAGCATTATGGATAGAGTGAATGGGAAAACCCTTCATGGTGACACGCCCTGATGTCTTCGTTTTCGGAGCAAGACAGTTGGAACTTAGACCGGACATCCCTTAGCCCATGCATTATCCGACCATCAATCCATAAAGCCCCCGTTCCACTATGCCGTTCTCGCTACGATTTGACAATTTTCTCAGGTCGGGAAGGATCGGGTAAAACCTGAGCCGATCTGGACACAGTACGATGTTAGAACGCTCTAAGTACGCTGCAGTTACGACTTCCAAGTGCTTGCTACGCTCTTACTACGATGATCGGGAATTAGACATTGCGATCTCTGCCGCTGCCGGTACGCTTTAGAACGATGTAGCTACGCTGTTAGTGCGATGTTGCCGATGTTATCCGATCAATGCACGCTGTATCTACGCTCTGAACGATCTATACGATCTTATCACGCTGTTACCCCGTTCAGAGAGCTGAAAAGTGCCTGATGTGCCCCGATGTACCCCGATTCGACTGTGGGTCAGCAGTCAGTCAACTTATTAGCATGCAGAACCGAAGAAATATACTGTGGACCTCGAAGATTCATTCTTTTTTTTTTACTTTTGATTTTCAAAGTTGTTGTTGCTTCGTTATTCTCACTACTCTTTCTTCGTCAGCGAGCCCGTGCTTCTGTGCCTCCAGTGCCCTGGTTATGACCCACCATTTCCCTCTCCTCTCCCCTCCCCCCCCCCCCCTTGTCCACTTCGGACTTACTACCTTCTTCACTACTATATCTTTCTATCCTCTCATCAATTTTTTCCTTACAAGAGAGCCGCCATGTGTTTGTTAATGTGCGTCCGTATGTGTGCATGTATGTGTGTATTACTCTGTCTGTCTGGTTTTTTTTTTTGCTACCGCTTAGGGAAATTTGTTGTTGTTGTTTTTTGCAATTATATATTTTTCTCTATGAGGGGACTGCATTCTAATACTACAAGCTCTGCTTTTTAGCAGTCCCCTCCATTTCCAGCAATATTTTGTATGCATTTACCACAGTGACGTAACTGTTATTTGTATCTCTGTTGATAATTTGCCTGTATCTCTTTTACAATGTTATTCTGTTCATCGCATTGTGGTACTAATTTCATGACGTCTGTGTATATGAGCGTTTCTTTGTATTTTTTATTATTTGTTTGTTGGAAGTGAAATAAATCAACTTGAACTTGAACTTGAAGAGCCTGCTCAACACACGGTTCTTTTGCAGCAATGCATTATATAAACAAAGACGTGCTGATTTTTCAAAGGATTTTTCTTGATGTCCTTGCTTTTATAGTCCGTCTTCCTCCAGTTGTAGATGATTTCATATTCTTCAAAATTCTGCTATGTCCTCTTCCTCCTCTTTCAGCATCACGTGCAGTCTCTCTTTCTTCGCCTTTTGGGTAGCTGCTTCGCTGCTTTCTTCTCTTCTTTTTCTTCATCTCTTCTTCTTCTTCGAAAATTACAGCTAAAATTACTTCCCGTTCTTGTGCCGATGTTACTACGCTCAGAAAGACCTTGTTACGCTCATCCCGCTGCGTTTACGCCGTCATTACGCTCTCCCCGCTGCGTTTACGCTGTCACTACGCTCTCTCCGCTTGCCGTACGATTAAAAATATGTCAATTTTGATCGGGGAGATCGGGAAGAAATTTTGAACCGGTTCAAAATTTCTTCCCGATCTGAAAAACTGCCCACTCCAACCCCGACCTCCACACGCTGCTGCTACGATGCTTCCGATCCCCGTACGCTTTTGCTGCTCTCTCCCGATCTGCTAGATCGGGACAGATCGGGGTCCAAATCGTGATAGTGGAACGGGGGCTTTAGAGTCATTTTCACCAAAATTTCAGATGCAAGGTCCCGCCATCCCAGCGACAACCCCCCCCCCCCCCAAGTCTAAGGCGCATGGAAAGAAAATGCTCAAGCTCGAATCGTCAATATAATACACATTAACCAAATTGGGAATCTATAGTTGTTTTGAATAAAGGCCTATAGAGAGAAAAAAGAGCGATTGTTTTCACGAGTACTCGAAAACCACCTTAACCACGACACCCAGTGCACTGTAATGAAAGGCTAAAGCCCCCGTTCCACTATCACGATTTGGACCCCGATCTGTCCCGATCCAGCAGATCGGGAGAGAGCGGCAAAAGCGTACGGGGATCGGAAGCATCGTAGCAGCAGCGTGTGGAAGTCGGCGTTGGAGCGGGCAGTTTTTCAGATCGGGAAGAAATTTTGAACCGGTTCAAAATTTCTTCCCGATCTCCCCGATCAAAATTGACATATTTTTAATCGTACGGCAAGCGGGGAGAGCGTAGTGACAGCGTAAACGCAGCGGGGAGAGCGTAATGACGGCGTAAACGCAGCGGGATGAGCGTAACAAGGTCTTTCTGAGCGTAGTAACATCGGCACAAGAACGGGAAGTAATTTTAGCTGTAATTTTCGAAGAAGAAGAAGAGATGAAGAAAAAGAAGAGAAGAAATCAGCGAAGCAGCTACCCAAAAGGCGAAGAAAGAAAGACTGCACGTGATGCTGAAAGAGGAGGAAAAGGACATAGCAGAATTTTGAAGAATATGATATCATCTACAACTGGAGGAAGACGGACTAGAAAAGCAAGGACATCAAAAAAAAAATCCTTTGAAAAATCAGCACGTCTTTGTTTATACAATGCATTGCTGCAAAAGAACCGTGAGTTGAGGAGGCTCTTCAAGTTCAAGGTCAAGTTGATTTATTTCACTTCCAACAAACAAATAATAAAAAATACAAAGAAACGCTCATATACACAGACGTCATGAAATCAGTACCACAATGCGATGAACAGAATAACATTGTAAAAGAGATACAGGCAAATTATCAACAGAGATACAAATAACAGTTACGTCACTGTGGTAAATGCATACAAAATATTGCTGGAAATGGAGGGGACTGCTAAAAAGCAGAGCTTGTAGTATTAGATCAATGCAGTCCCCTCATAGAGAAAAATATGTAATTGCAAAAAACAACAACAACAAATTTCCCTAAGCGGTAGCAAAAACAAAAAAAAAAAGACAGACAGAGTAATACACACATACATGCACACATACGGACGCACATTAACAAACACATGGCGGCTCTCTTGTAAGGAAAAAATTGATGAGAGGATAGAAAGATGTAGTAGTGAAGAAGGTAGTAAGTCCGAGATGGACAAGGGGGGGGGGGAGGAGGGGAGAGGAGAGGGAAATGGTGGGTCATAACCAGGGCACTGGAGGCACAGAAGCACGGGCTCGCTGATGAAGAAAGAGTAGTGAGAATAACGAAGCAACAACTTTGAAAATCAAAAGTAAAAAAAGAAGAATGAATCTTCGAGGTCCACAGTATATTTCCTCGGTTCTGCATGCTAATAAGTTGACTGACTGCTGACCCCCAGTCGAATCGGGGATACATCGGGGCACATCGGGCACTTTTCAGCTCTCTGAACGGGGTAACAGCGTGATAAGGTCGTATAGATCGTTCAGAGCCGCTGCGTAGATACAGCGTGCATTGATCGGATAATATCGGCAACATCGCACTGACAGCGTAGCTACATCGTTCTAAAGCGTACCGGCAGCGGCAGAGATCGCAATGTCTAATTCCCGATCATCGTAGTAAGAGCGTAGCAAGCACTTGGTAGTCGTAACTGCAGCGTACTTAGAGCGTTCTAACATCGTACTGTGTCCAGATCGGCTCAGGTTTTACCCGATCCTTCCCGACCTGAGAGAATTGTCAAATCGTAGCGAGAACGGCATAGTGGAACGGGGGCTTGCCGTAATAAGGGTTTGAACATGAACATCAATGGAAAAAAGGAATAAAGCAGCCATGCCTGAAAATCTCAGGCGAACAAAAAGTGAATACTCGAAGGGCTAAGAATACTCATAAACAGGGAATTACGTATATAAAGAAGAAAAAAAAAACAACGTGAGGGATTCCTATCTACAATTGCCATGTGGCTTATAGAGCAACGAACTCTCGATTACCACCTTGACCTGGAATAATAATGATAATAATAAAAAGTCTAGGGCACTGATCTGTAATGCGGTTAATCTTACGTAATAAGTAAGAATTAGACCTAGTACATGGGCAATGAACCAATGAAATGTATAGAACCAAGCCTGGAAGTCTCCAGTTCTTGTACAAAGAATGTTTGGAGCGCGAGGAATACACATAAACACATTGGATTTGTTGCTGCAGGTATATAAAGAGTAGAAAGGAAGAGACTAGGCAAATTCCTTTCGCTAATTACTATGGAACCTATGGGGCAGCGAACTCTCGAAAACCGCTTTAACCAAATAGAAGATTGTTGGCAAGAAAAAGAAAATGTC
Source organism: Diadema antillarum (assembly GCF_040938485.1). NCBI lineage: Eukaryota > Metazoa > Echinodermata > Echinoidea > Diadematoida > Diadematidae > Diadema > Diadema antillarum. The sequence continues at coordinate 232,642 of NW_027271244.1, read as the reverse complement.
AATCCACTGAACGGAAAGGTGGTCAGTCGTACGTGATAAATCACAATTAGATAATGAACATGTGCTTGGAGTTCTTTTGAAGAAAAAATCCTTGAAAGAAGAAGAAGAAAAAGAAAGAAAAAGAAAAAGAAAGAAAAAAGGAAAGGTTCTTTTCTAAAATCTATTCAGTGAAATTACATACAGTAATGTGTGGTCACATAGTTGCAGGCAACGTCAAAAACATGACCTGAATTCTATTAGAATAACAATTATGCCAATATGCATTTGAAAATCAGAATCCATTGGGCTAATAATCGAATAACTTTTTCCCCAATATGTTTTACAAGAAATCTTATCAAAAGATGGCACTTCTTTACAGAAAAATTTCGAAGAAGAAGAAAAAGAAAAAGAAAAGACCCAAAAAAGCAAATCAAATTCCTCGATGTTACATTACCGGAACAGTACAAAGGAATCAAGGCAACAGTTAAAAGGAGGAGAAGTTTAGTACCAAAAGCCGATATGTCATAAATTATCAGAGTATGATTATGGCTTGGGCCGATATGTAAAAAAAGGACAAATAATCAGAAGTCCAATTAAACATACATTTTGCTGGGAGGAAGTTATATATTTTGTGTCGAAATGAACTTTGGTGGTCAGAACACATTCAAAAAAGTTATCAATTATTTTCATGTATATTTTAAAACTCATTACTGTCAACACTAAAACCGTGGTACTGACAGTTATCTTGGTGAATTACGATAACATGACTATTTGCTCCATAACGTATCAATACATGAGCCAATTTTTCACAGATCAAACAATAATCCAGATGAAATTATGCAGCGTTAGCAAAGTAAATAGTTACCTGAGCAACACCATTCGATTATCTGTTAAACTCACAATAGAGCAGAACATGGCGTCCGTCGACTATCTTCACTCCGCTTAAATAGTTGGCGTTGGCGTTGGACTTACTGAGGGCTACTAAATCCTCCTAGACAGTTTGGCGGGTGATGATATTGTAGATGTTCCTCAATCTATGATCCTCAAAATTTATGCTTCCATTCAATGCACAGCGAAGAACAACGAAAAATAAAGAAGAAAGCATGAGAATCGCACAGAAATCCATGGTACCATTCTCCGCGGCTTACACACTTCCAAATAATTCCCGAAAATTAATGTAGCTGAAGTAGGACTTTAGTTGTTTCCGCTTCCATCGACTTCCATCCCTCCACTGGCGCTGGCTCCAGCGTTGTTGGTTGTGCTGGCGGACGGCCTGCCGAACGGTCGGCCTGTGGCGATGGATGATTCCTTCCTCTGGCTGCCCTATCTCTCGACGAATTCCTTTTGGTCGGATACTGGTAGGTGGATCCGGTCCACCAGAAGTTTCCATGGCTCTGATTTGGAGAAATACGCCAGCTTGCCGGCCGAGCGAGCCGTTCTCAGGGCTTCTAGCTGTGGTTGCCTCTCACGTCTAATGCGCAAAGGAAGATCTTCCGCAATATACATTGCAGTACCCTTGAGATGTTTGGCGTTTTTCAACACTGTTTATCTTTCCTGGTAACGTAGGAAGCGAGCTTTGATGGGTCGCGGTCTCGTCGACGCAGGCAGGCGGTGTGCTCTTTGGTACTCGATTTTGTTCACGACCTCGGTGGGGATTTTCAACTTCTCCACGTAGAACTTGGCCAGCACACTCTCGATGTTTTCGTTTTCTGACTCGGCTAAGCCGAAAAACACCAAATTTTCCCGGCAGATGTATGCATTCAGTTTGTCAATTTCGTTTTGTAGTAGCTTACTCTCCTCCTTCATTTTGCCTTGAATTTGTGGAATTACTTTTTTTTGCAGCGTTTCCAAGTTCTCGGAGTTGAAATTCACCGCCTTGGTTAGTTCCGTCAGCTTCTTGTCGACCTGGCGAATTTCTGATTCCATCTTTCGTTCAAGATCTTTAACTGCATCCTTAATTTTGTCCGTTTGGTTATCGAACAGTCTTTGAATGGATGGGAGAAGTTGTGGACTATCCGGAGTACTAAACACAGGGCTAGAGGCCTTGGTACTAGAGCGTTGACGGGGGCGCTTCCCGGCAATTGACGCCATTGTCCTCGTAAAGGCTCGGGAAACACGGAGCAGTTTATGGAACCTGTAGTTATCTATTGACAACTTGCGGGAGGGGGAGAGAGCAGGGCAAAGACGTCCTTACGCTTCGACGGTCATCAGTCTAATTAGCTACAACAACAGTAATTAGCTACAACAGCACCGCCAACCAATGAGATGACATGTACAGCTCATCAGCTTTCAGAATATGTAAAGAAAATAAGGGGTCACTGTCCATCCTGACGAGTAAAATCGGATTTAAAATTGGCGGTTTTTTTTTTGGCATAGTTGCACTGTATATCCCCATTGACGCGTGCGCGGAATTTCAACTTTGACGGGCCCGTATGGCGTCCTATTGAGTCGAATTGATTTGAAACTTGGTAGAAATATTTCTTGACATTACAGAAATTCGATCCATGTGAAAAAATGGGAAATTTCTATTGCATATGAGCTTTGCATGCTATATGTGCGCGCGCGTACGCGTCCGTCCAATTTTTTAATTTTTTTTTTCAAAAAATGCTCCGAATGGTCTGAAACGTATGCAAAAAAAAAAAATTGAACTCATTTGGAGCATGTAAATATTTCGTACGCGCACGTTTTAAGAGTAGATATGAATTTTGAGAATATGACTAAAATGTGCTTGACTTGAAATATATGTGACGTAAATTTCATTGAAAAATTCCATTAATGAGATATGAATGAAAATGTGTTTTCATATAATGACGTCATAGTGACGTCACGGTCGACTGATCACTATGACTTTAATAGATCTGTCGTCTTTGGGACATGATACATATATGGTATAATTTTGAAAATGATAGGAAAAGGACTTTCTGAGTTAACCTCTGCACAACTTTTGAGGAGAAATGAATAAAGAAAGAAAGAAAGAAAGAAGAAGAAAGAATCAGTACAGACACAGAAGCTGATCCGAGAGGATACTCGGATCACCTAATACCAACAACTTAACTTCTGGCACTGTATATCAGGTGTACAAATCTGAAATCGATTGTCTATTCTTTTCTCTCCGTTTACCTGGGTCCCTGCACACTATCCTCACAACCGGAATACGTTCCAGTGCAGGCGTCAAGTAGGCCCTGCTTCGGTCGATTTCGTGCTTTAGTAATTGCCGAACTCGTCTTCCATCTTTCATGACGTAATCGCAACCGTCATGTCTGGCTGGAGCTGGTCGCGTCGGTCCACGACGACCTTGATAAGTTCCCACTGAGTAGGCTTTATTAGCCCAAACTCATTTTTTTTTTTTTTTTTTTTTTTTTTTAGGAATGAGAATTCATTAAGCGAACAAACAAAGGCATTTTAATAGTGTATTGAAACTACGCTTCAGTTAGTAGTGGAAAAATTCCTTAGACCAGGAAAAGTTGTTAATTACAAGGCTTTGTGTTGATTTTTGTTCTAGAAGGGCAATGAAGTAAATTTAGCTTGGTTGCCACATTGGCAACCTTGTGTATCTTTTTTTGTTTAGCCTAATTACCATAATCATATAATTATTATGTGTGTAACATGTAATAAATTGCTAAACTTTAAAGGAAGACGCCTGAAATCATGAGTAATGCAACTTTTCGATGGTTTCCTATGATGGAGAATCCATTGATCACAAACGTTAAAATTTTGAAGTGATGTAAGTGTATTAAACATGTAAATCAGCATAATGATCTAATTTGCATATGGTATTATACATTCACCGTCTAGTAAATGGTACCATTTTACTATATATGTTATATGACGTGGAGAAGTTGTTGAGTGGAAAGATTTTTGTTGAATCGTGTATAGGAGGTTTTGATATGAATTAAGCTCGGCTGCCACGTTGGCATCCTTGGACAATTATCTCCGATGGTCTAATAAGCATATTTGGCTAATTAGCTGCTTAATATGTTGCCTGTGCATGTTCACAGTCATCCAGGTAAAGTATCACATGAACAATATCGGTAAATCTAGTCAACTGGACTTACTTGTAATTTGGAGTAGCGACGTTTCGCCTCCACTCCGGGACGCTTCATCAGGCCGACTGATCAGGGAAGACCAGCTGGATTCCTTCTTTGACCACATCAACAAGGTGAATAAATACATCAAGTTCACACAAGAGAGAGCAAAGGAGGGAAAAACTCGCTTTTCTGGATTGCCTTGTCAATATTCAGAGTGACGGTACGCTGCACACATCAGTCTATAGGAAAGAAACACACACGGATCAGTACCTTTCCTTTGATTCGCATCACCCCCTGGTCCACAAGCTAGGGGTAATCAAAACCCTACTCCACCGGGCAGATATCATCTGTTCTGATGAGGACACGAAAATCAAGGAAAACAGGCACGTTAAAGAGGCACTCAGCGCATGTGGATACAGCGGTTGGACATTCCAGAAGGCAGTTCAGAAATCCACACCAAGAAACAAGGACAAACCGAACCAAAGCAAGACAACGACAGAAAAGCGGAGGTACAACGTGACGGTTCCCTATGTCTTCGGACTTTCAGAGAAAATCCGTAGAATCTTCAGCAAACATCATATTCCTGTCTCTTTCAAGCCTACCAACACACTGAGACAGAAGTTAGTCCATCCTAAGGACAAGACCCCGAAGGACCAACAAAACAACGTGGTCTATGCTATCCAATGCAAGGATGATGAGTATGATGAGCTGTACATAGGAGAGACAAAGCAGACCTTAGCCAAACGTATGTACCAGCACAGACGAGCTAGCTCGTCTGGATGTGGAGACTCTGCCGTATACTCCCATCTGAACAGCAGTAACCACACCTTTGACAACAAGGACGTAGTCATCTTAGATCGCGAGCCAGGGTGGTTCGAGAGGGGAGTCAAAGAGTCCATCTACGTTAAAAGGGAGGAGCCATCCCTAAACCGAGGAGGGGGCCTGAGACACAACCTAGCCGGAGCCTACAACCCGGCGGTTCGGAAGATTCCTCGGCGCTTTCCGAAATTCCCCGACCCTGTTACGGGTCAACAACCAATTGCTGCCAAAGATCAGTCGGCCTGATGAAGCGTCCCGAAGCGGACGCGAAATGTCGCTACTCCAAATTACAAGTAAGTCCAGTTGACTAGATTTACCGATATTGTTCATGTGCTTAATATGTTGCTGATTCTAATCCAAGATACCCTTTAAACACGGATTATACATCTTTTCAAGGGTTTTCTATTTTCTATTACTAGGAATGTGTTCATACCAACAGTATCCATTTTGAAATGATTTATCAAAGTTTCTTGAATATGCAAAAGAGAACAACGGGCTATAATTTGCATATTCATCTATACGGTTTAGTAGATTGCGCCATATTCTATGAATGCGACATAAAAAAGTTGTTAAGCAGATTATTTCTGGTTGATTTGTGTGCTAGGTGGGTACGTGTTGAATTAAATCAAGCTCGGTTTCACCTTGGCAAACCTTGGGCAATTGGTTTAGTAGGCATGTTCAGTTAGTTTGCGTAATATGTTATATGTCCATAATTTAGTGTTTAATGACAAGGAAAAAGTGGACCTTTCTGAGGGAGTGAAACGAAAAAAGGGGGGTATATGAGGGGTTTGAATCTGGACCTATTACAAAAATTGTACAATTTTATTGTTGCATTACTATTTCTTGATCAAATTATTTGACATGTAAGAGCAGCGATAAAGAAGAGAGAGGGAGCTTTTTGTTTATCGTTGGAAATTAAACTCTGACAGCTTAAATCTTCATTCTAATTGACATCAATACCCATCTAAGAGTCGAAGCAGCAAAAAAGAAACAAACAAATAAAGAAAAGAAAGAACACACCTTGTACTAAACAACTTTTCAGCTCAACTATGTGCCATATTGTGTCTACCGTTTACTTGATCATCATACATACGCAAATTCGCTCGTTATGTCAATTATGATATTCAACATTTGCATCCTTTGCAAATGGAAGTTTTTGTTACAAATTCATATCTCTACCTTGTGAATCTCGAAACGTCCTATTATTCCTGCTTTCAGGCTCCCTAGATTTAAAACAGCATCATGTTACATAATTATTATTCTAATTATCAAAATGCTCTAACTAGATGGGAAAGATAATTGCCCCAGGTTGCAAGTAAGGTTGCTACCAAGCTTAATTTACTTCAATAATCATTTAGAGGACAAATCATCAGTGCAACAACAACAAGAACAACAAGAACAACAACAAAAACAACAACCTTTCGCTAGCAGCTTTTCTGTGGTACATTGTACCAACCATCGAACTATTAAACGTATTTTGCATATTAGCTCATTCTGTGAAAATGATATATAAGATATGATAATAATGGTCTTGGATAGAATCAAGTTTTGCTAATAAAACTTATGAAACTTACTGATAAGCAAAAGCCACACTATCCAATGTATATCCATATCTCTGAAAGAAAAAAAAAAGACACATAATGAATATATTTGCTTGCATCTTTTTTTTAATGTTAACAAGCCTATTGTGACCGTAACTACCAACCATGACTTGCTTAAAGCGAATATGGATAACAGTCATGTCGACTTGCATATTGTTTTATTTTCAGAAGACCTATATCAACGTCCTTGAATTACTAATGGTACTTAAGGTGATGAAATGAATAAGTAATTGTTATATTACTGTAATGTAGGCCTATAAAGAACATTTGGAACATCGAAATCGTGTGGCTGATCATAACAAAGTAAACTTGAACAAAGTCGATTTTTACTCTCAAACATATAAGTACCCCTCCAATTGGCCATACGCAACCGGGAGTGCAAATGTTCCGAATAGCTTCCCTAGATGCCAATAAAAATGAAAATGAACATTTTGTTCATGAATTCCGTGGAATACATTTGGCGTTATTCTAAAAGGTTTGTTATTCCGAATGTTCGTTGGTCACAAAATCAAGCGAAATGTTTGATGATTTGTTCATACGGGGTTCACCCGAAATTAAAACTGGGTTTGATTTTCCCAAGGTCCGAGAACAGTTCGAAAAATGACATGAAGTTCGTGACAACAAACATGTTTCCCCTTGTATATTATGTGTAGCATCTTACGACAGCTGTGTTGTTGAGACTTACCTAACTTGTTGTATAGCCCACTTTGCGATGTGTCGCTTCCTTGGCTGAAGTCTCTGTCTGCTCCCTCCAGTATCCAGGAATAGATATAAATGAAGATGCGAAACTAAATTGCGTGCCACTTTGTGCGTTGAAACGTTGGTTAACTGCGATATAATCGACGTGCAGAGTAGTTCTTAATTATTGAGTAGCGATGACGCTTCATAAAGAAGAACACTCTTTCGAAAACTTTACGACGTGAAAAGATATATACCTAACCGAGTAATAGTCATGTTTTTACGATTGTTGCCTCTTTTATACAGTTTACAGCTTCTTTATGTTTGGGTAAACCAAATATATGAGAATTCTTTGCAGCCTTCGTCAAGACTGCCTTTCTTTTTTCCGTTTTATATGCTGCATTTCTTATTTTTGTTCAGTCGGAAAGTAAATACTTCGTACGAATATGGGGGATTGAGTGCGTCAGGTATGTTTACGACACGCCGTACATGCCCCTTTGCAATCGCTATCAATTTCACAATATATTACCTGTGACGCAGAGTTACTGTATCTCCTCCACTATATTAGAGATCTTTTACTTACTTCTGTGAAATAATGATCAACACTCAATGTTAGATAAAGTGTAGTATACAGCCTGATTAATTGTTCCCATGTTGGTATCGTACATGAGAACTTTGCACATCATTATTTTTTTTATATACTGGTCGCAATCGTCTTTATGAAGGAGGAATACAACGTGAATTTGCTCACTGAATCTTACTAAATACCTACAATCACTAAATAAACATTATATAGTTTCCATGGCAAAATGTTGACTAAATTTTGTTGTGGTTGTTGTTGTTTTTGTTAAAGGGATGAATTACGTTATTCCTATATATAATGTTAGGATTAAATGACGGCCATTTTTTATCACGTCATTAAATTCCTGTAAGGTACATGACCGCAGTGGAAATACGGAGAAATGCAAGAAACTTAATTTTTTTTTTATTTTATGAAATCTTATGTAAGAAGAGCGAAAAAAAAGTTTAAATTCAGAGAAAACGTATTGCACATTGTGCCTGGTTGAGATTGTTTTTTTTTAACTATTTGCTATAGTTACCAGCTGCTTAAGGGGCGAACCAGGGGGTATCATCATTTTGCCCGTTTTCTTGTGTGGGTATGGGTCGGGAACCACTTCACAGGCTAACCACCCGGCTATTTGAGATGGATGTATGAAGGGAGATGTTTTAAGTGCGTATGTCGTGGGCAGGTCACGCACAGGAACCTCCATTATATCCTATCATAGGGACACACATAGCGAGAGAGACAGAGAGAGAGAGAAGGGGGGAGAGAGTAAAAAAGTGATCTTTGCTTTATTCTTGTGAGTACAGTTATCATGAATTATTCACTAGCGTAAGGTAATTTTATGTACAATTGTAATCTTATGGACATTTTACTGCTTTTCTTCCTTTTTTTAATTGCACCAATTACCTTCCTTCGCGTATACACTAATTGGCTTTTACAGCATCGTAAATCCAGTGGGATAAAATAACTTGGACACAGCTTATACACACTAAGAAAAAAAGGTTCAATAAGGGAGCTAGAAGGGTTCGAAGTCGCGAAAATGGGTGCAAACTACACGATTTGAGAAAATGGTGGAACTTTGCTTCTTATATGGTTCATTTTGGGTTCGATCTTGCCACGGTCATTGACGGTGCAATATTACGCCCCAAACTAGTCTCAAAACAAAGGCCATCCTATGGTGTTGCTCGGCACTAAAATGCAATAGTACATATCCTTGTGCTGATATTATGAACATATATTTTTAGATATCAGGAAACTTAAATATCTTTCACATTCTATAATCATTCATCGAGAGTATATTTTCAAATTAAGTTGAGTCCATGATGAAAGGGGTCTACTAAAAAAACAAAAGTAGAATACCTGATTGCTTGTCTGGTATTGACCAATCACATTGTACACATAACCTAGGAGGTTTAACAGATGAAGTTCCAACTGGATGTAATTATTCAAATAGTCGTCAGATTTCTATTGCTGTACAAAACAATTCCACAGGTGCATTTGTGCCTTCGCTGATCGGGATTCGATGCCGCCGTCTCACTGAGCAATCTGAAGATTCATTTTGGACGTTTACATAATTTTGGCTATATTTTGCTTCAAATGAAATGCTATACTTTAAGATAAAAACATATAAAACAAAAGTCAATTCTGAACAGAAATATTATTGTGCAAAAGTGTTAATCAGAGCTGTTTCATGTGAAAGTGTTTAAACTGTACCCTGGATAGCCGGTTTATTTTATCACTTTTCCTCATGATTCTGACAAAGCAAACTGATATGAATCTTCAAATAGAATTCTCTATCAATAGAAACATCAGATTACTGCCCAGGCATGCCTATTAGAATAATGTTCGTTTTATTTCATTTTTTTTTTGAGCAATTTCTATTCGTGTATCTCCGTGTCTTTAACATTCACCTAACTTATCTCTTATTGGTTGGGATGTCGAAACGTAATTACCATTACAAAGACATATCTTCCTGTTTGTGGTTCATTCTTGCTAAGGTGCAATATTGAGCCCATAACAAGTCTCAAAGAAAGACCCATATGGTGTTGATTGACACTCGAATACAATATTGCATACCGTCGTGGTGCTACTATGTACATGTTTTTTTAAAGACATCATAAAACTTGATGTTCTCCCATAATTTCATAATCATTCATCGGAGCATCTTTAAATGAAGTTGAGTCTTTGATGAAAGGGTCTGCGAACAAGCTAACGAAGAATACTTGACTGCTCGTCTGGTATTGACCAATCGAAATGGAATATGTCACAGCATTCCCTGCATACTTACTGTGCGATGATGGAATCAAACCCTACTACACGCTAAAGATTTTCGTTGCGACTCGATCTCGGGACAGAAAAAAAAAGTCAATATTTTTTCAAGGCCCTCAAATCTGGAATTCCATCCACTCTGATGTGAAATGTAAGAAATGGTACAAAGTTTTCTTCTTCTTCTTCTTCTGATTAAGTCTGCCTCCTTCAATAGACTGAAGATTCTTGCAGACTGGTGCTATTTACATTATAATACAATTTATTTACAGATATTTACAAGCACATAGAAAATTTGACGAAAATACTAGCCACTGTGATCTACCGTTAGACGGTTTCGAAATGATCCCACAGATGGCGCTGAAACAATTTCTGACGACAGGGAATTCCAGTTCCTTACAGTTCTTGGGAAGAACGAATGGCGATGCGATTCAGTTCTCGAATATGGTACCTGATAGGAGTGTGGTTGCGAGGCTCTCGTTAACTGAGTAGCCTGTTTGATGATATAGTCCTGTGCTGAAAGAGGAGTGAGATTATTGTGTATTTTGTACATCATAATTAGCCTGTCATTTTCTCTGCGCTGTTCCAGAGTGGTCCAATTAAGTTCTTGTAGCATTTTGGTGACACTCGAGGTGTTATGGTAGCGATTTAAAGTGAATCGCGCAGCTCTTCTCTGGACCATTTCCACTTGGTGGATTAGGTTCTTGGTAGATGGGTCCCAAACTGTGGAAGCATACTCAACAATTGGTCGAACCAATGTTTTGTAAGCTGTGGCTTTAACATCAGAAGATTTTATGCGAAGATTGCGTTTTAGAAATGCAAGCACGTTATTGGCTTTATTGACAGTATTGTTGATGTGTTGGGTCCACTTCAAATCAGAAGTGATGGTTACACCCAAGTACTTCACGGATTCAACAGATTCAAGAGGGGCGTTATTTAGATGATACACGTGTTGCACCTTACTTCTTTTCCTGGATATCGTCAAAACCTTACATTTATCTGTGTTCAAATCCATCATCCATTTTTTCGCCCAGTCACCAATTTTGTTTAGGTCCTCTTGAAGATTTTGCGTATGATGTTGATTGTCGATAGTCATGTAAGAAATTGCATCATCAGCAAAAAGGCGAACCTTTGACGCGAGACCATCAGGCAAGTCATTGATGTAAAGTAGAAAGAGGCAAGGCCCAAGAACCGACCCCTGAGGCACTCCAGATCCTACCGCTACTGAAGAAGATTTAATACCATCCAAAACGACCCTCTGACTTCTTCCATTGAGAAAACTTTGAATCCATTTCAGATTTTTCCCCCTGATACCGTAGTAGTCCAGTTTACGTAAAAGCCGCTCATGCCCAACCTTGTCAAAAGCTTTTGAAAAATCCATGACTATAACATCCGTTTGACGTCCTGCTTCCAAGTTCCTATGTAAATCGCTTGTGAAACCAAGTAATTGTTTTAAGGAAGCTTTAAAACGTATTTTACTTGAAAGGTTTTCTGGAAGTTACCAATATCATTTTACGAATTTATAAGAGACTAGCAAGATAGGGTGTGTTTGTGAAAATGACATCTTGTGTATTGCTGATATGCGCTGGTCCATGTTTTTGTCTGTGTATGCATGTGTGTGTATGTGTGAGTGTGTGTGTGTTTGTGTGTGTGTGTGTGCCAATATTTTTCTCTGTATATACAATGTATTTACTTTTCCGGGATTAGTTTTAAATAAGGCCAATTGCCTTCTCACTCACCCCTTCACTTGATATCTTTTGCTGTTTGTTTGCTTTGTTTGTTTGTTTGTCACATTGTCACTTTATTCATACCATTGTCACATTTTATGTATGCATATTTTATTAAGTGAACGTAAAGGAAATGATAAACTAAAATCATTTAGAGAGCAAACTCGCGGATATATAAGGGTGCAAACTACACGATTTATTTGTAAGGGTTGATTTTTTCCCCTTTTTTTCATGGATTCATGCACGGTAAAGCCTAAGGGTAAAATGCATGCACATGAAAAATGTAAGCACATGTTTCCGTGTGCTTGCAAACACCACATTTTAGAATGAATAAAGACTAGCTGTGAAAGTGGAATTTCTCATGAATAAATAATAAAGCATTAAAACCCTGGCTATTGTTCAACACCAATGTCAGGGTGTTAACCACATACTCCCATACACACCCATTGACCCCTGTGCAAAGTGAAAATTTTGTACAGAGGGTTGGAAATAGAGCAAAATCTGTAACCTAACTGTGAAATTGATCATGGATTTCATGAAACTGATTTGTGTTTTAAACCACCTCCAACGAAATTGTACACTATACAACTATCTCCCATATCAATGATAGTGTTATCTGATTTATAGTTACTGAATTATTAAGAATCAAAAGTGGAATTTTTTTTAAACGCCTATTAATCCATAAAATACATTCGATGCAAAATAATGACATGGATGTTTCCTAGAATGTCAATTCACGGACCCAGTAGTTTGGTCACCTGGTGTGGGCATGTTCATTCTTTTCTTGAACATGATTTATGAATTCAATGAATTGTTGAGTCGTGCAAACTTATGTGCACATAAGTTGACTCCCAGATGGCTCATTGTACAGCTCGTTCATGCGTGTTTGAGCTGAGCATCTAGCGCAAATTCCATTTCCATAGCAGATCAGCTCTTCTGAGGCTTTTCGTAGCGGCTTACTGCAACTCTGACTTCAAAATTATTTTGTCCACTTCATAATATCAAGACCCTGCAGATTCCTACCACATGGAAAATGGTGAGTTAAAACATCATCGTAAAGCATGATTTGAAATATCCACAATGTTCTCGACCAAGGCCTTACTCTCGATACTACCCTTCATCAAATTTCTTGTATCTGTTATGTTTTTGGTTGTATAGCCATGTCTTATAATGTAGGCTTGCATGCAGTAATATTAAAATGTTCATTTTAGAGTTCTGTTAAAACTGGCTAGTTTTATGCGTGCTGTTTTCTGTTCTATTTTGTTTTGTTTCGTAACCATTCTGTGGAATTAGAGCAGCTTTAGCGATAAAATGTCTTGCTAAAGACGTCATGGCATTCCGATTTCAGATTTCAGATTCATTTATTGTTCATTTAGAAAATTCTTTTTGTTGGTACATGGGCGTGCACATAGGAATATCTACATACATGCATAAACTCACATATATTCATGTACATGTACACATTATAAATGATACAATTTTTACTACATATACACAATTATACAAGCATAATTTATACTCACAATACAGTGAACACATACATAATCACAAATTTCAAGTAATTCTTTATTGCCGATCAACAACAAAACAAAATAGTTAAGAAAACGTGGAATCGGATATTCCTATAGGAAATGTATCCTTAACATAACCTTTACGCCACCTCCCCCCCCCCCCCCCACACACACACAAACACACATCCCCAAGGATAATACATCGGGTCGTGCCATACCACATTTGATTAATAACGAATAAAAGGAACGGAACTGAAGTTGATGAATAATTGTTATGTTATGTTAAACTTATGGATAAATAGACTAGTGTACTAACTAAACTTATAATGGCAAACATTGCACGCTTATCTTTATGCTGGGATAATTCTCTGTAGTCAGGTAGTGTTAGTGGTAGACTTAAGTTCACCCTGTATGCAGCAAGGCAGTGCATGAAAATTGAACTATACATTAAGCTGCCATGGAGAGAGTTATGTAGTCACATTTACATAAGTTAGCTCTTCTGCAAAATTATTACACACGCATGAACAGTGGCCTTGAACTCATGACACTTGATTTTCCTTTTCAGGTATTCAAGCAAGATACAATAATTTGCGCGCATTCTCCTGATCACGTAAACTGATATGCAATTCTGAAGGACAGAGTGATTCCTCAACAGAATATGTAAGTTTCATTAATGGATTAATCCGTAATACATGTACACTTGTATATGTATTTTCAGGTTATTGATTCATCTAGATTTTCAGCATGTGATATCCGTGAAGTATATCATATTAAAGCGTATTATTACACATGAACGCAGTTTTATCAGTTACTATAACGTAGCCACCGTTTAGTGGGTTGCGGAAAATTTGATAAGACTATAGTGCAATTTTTGATACCATCTATAATCGAGAGATATGTTACTCAAGTGGACCATTGCGATCATTCATTCTTGCCTTTTCCGTTCTACTTCTTCTCAGTTTTTTTGGACTTTTCCTGAAAACTCCATGATGGATTGTAACTCATACAGACAGCATCTCTACCCCGCAAGAATCTTCATTTTTTTTTATTTTTTATTTATTTATTTATTTATTTATTTATTTATTTATTTATTTATTTATTATTTATTTTATTCTATATTATTTTATTTATTATTATTATTATTATTATTTATTCATTTTTTTTTGGGGGGGGGGAGGGTAATCTTCTTTTCTGTAACCAGTATTATCAAAGTAAATCAAATCAATGTTATGAATAAGTAGAGGGGGCTATATTTTCACTTTTTTGTGTGTGTGGTAGCAGGATTACAGGTGTCAACCATAATGAGCATCATTACACCCTTTGCCATGGCCAGCACCCGGACCATCATCTGTGGCAAGCTCAGCAACGGCTGAATGGCTGAGGTCTATAAGTCTTACTCCTTTCCTAACTGTGTAAAATATACAGCAAACTGATGTTAAATTGGCATGTAATTTGATGTTGTCTTACTTTGTTATTTTATGTTATGAAGACTTTGAGTTGGTCAGGAAAAATGTGGGAATATTTGAATATGCCCTATGTCATAAATGTATGCAGGCCTACATAAAAGGTGTGTATTTTCATCTCAGTCCAAATTCGCGACATTTTTCTTTTCAACATGACTTTACTCAGGCTATTCCACATTTATTCTTTTTTTTTCAGCTCTAACTTAGTGATGTCGGCATGCTGTCTCCTAATTCCCCGTCTGCCTGGAGAGGACATGCTGTATGTCTGTGACAAAGTAAGTGCTGCACTTTTATTTTTTTTTATGGGAGACGGGAATTCCATCTGCTTTGTGACTAGAAATATAAGAGGAATATTTCTTTGCAACATTATCATGTTTTACTTATATGACAAAGAGCTGAAATAAATCTATCCGACCGGATTTGTTTAGAAACCAATATCAAAGCTTAAAGGGTATAGTATTGGTGGAGGTGAGGATTTGGGCTTTTAACTTTTTGTGATATACCAAGAACCTACTTATGAAATAATAGAGAGTATGCCATTCTAAAGAGGAATTCTAAAGATTATTGATGAAAATTGGTTTTGAAATGGATGAGCCATCCAAAAACAAAATAAAACGCAACGATCGTGATAAAAGGTGAGTCCTATATTATATTATTATTGCTCTGTTTTGGATATCGCAGCTATTTCAAAACCATTTCTCATTATTTCAGCAAAAGACGTTAGAAACCTGAAGTAGATCTATGCAATCAATTTAATTTTCCATTTTCTGGTCAATGGTCATAGTTGCAACCTGTTAGTTTATATAAGCAACAAAACCGCCTATAGTGTAAACGACCTATTTCCTTCGAAATTTTATTCAGTCATTATTTATTCATGCCAAAATCTCTTTCAGAACCTGGCAGGACTAAATCCCACAATCTTCACTGTGAATGCTGCGCACTATTTGGCTGGATGGTTGTGAAATCTGCCCGAATTCCTGTATACAATCGTGTCTTCCTTCGCTACAATGTTTCCGGCCTGCTGTGCTCTGTGGCTTTCAGTATCCCAGACAAGGCAGAAACACCCGATGCATACTTCAGCAGTACATTGCAAGCCTTGATCTGAACAGGCAACTATCACGAAGAAAAACATACGGCATTTCATTAACAATATTGTTCAATAATTGTCTTGATATAGTTTACCAGCCTAAAGTTTTCATGGTGTATACTTTTACAAGGAATTGTCACCAGAGAAATGATGTTGTTCAGCTTGTCCCTCCGTTCGTACATCAGTCTGTTATCGATTATGGCAACGTTGTATCACGAAGGGAAATGAAACGAAAAGTACAAGTGGACAAATTAATGCAGGGAGATTACTTTAGCAGTTGAACACATCGTCACAAATTGAGGAATATCGGAAAATCCGTTGAAGAGCTATATATACACATATGTTTAGAGTTTCAGTGCCGCCATTACGAGATGAGAAAGCTACATCTTTGACGTCAACCATGGAAAATTATATAAAGAAATGTAAAGAAAATAGGCATAGTTTCACGTTTCTAGCATTACTAAAGGAGCACTTGATTTACTTCTTCCAGAAGGGGGTGGGGGTAATATTACCCTTAACATTATGGCAACGACAAATAAGTGGAGGCAATTTGTACTTTTCATTTAGAATCAGATTTTATGGAATTCCCTTGATATTTTCGTCATATACGTTTCCATACATGAAAGTGACACTGAAACTTTAAAAAATGCATAACTTCCACTGGATCATACGATTTTCCATGTTCACTTATGTGTTCTTATGATATTGCTCCAATCCACGGGTACATTTGGGTTTCATTCCCCTTTAAGTACTGTTTGAGGTATCCAAATGAAACTTTGCATATGTATGTACGATTGGATGAAGTTACTTCTACCACCTTGTGGGTGCCAGCGTTCAAGGTCAAATATTGTAGGTCATTGTCAAATTCTACAATGTCATTTCGTGCTCTTTCTTTGTATCTCACCTTGTAAGCACTGTCGACATAGTATTGTGGTGTTCTTTTAATAACTTTCCACACTTTTGAGCTATATGACCACCTAATTCACTCCCCAGAACATCTAAAGATGGCTGTCAAGTGTTGATATTGGTGAAGTCCGACTCCGTCAACAGTCAAAAAGTCAATGAGCTTACATTTGAAAATCAGTGTAATCACAAATTCGATATGTGGGCAAGACATCACTTCGCTTTTACCTTGTTAGATGGTGAATATTTGTGAAGCTTACGTTTCTAATTCATACAGCATCAGCATACCTTATGTCTGAGAATAGTGGTAAAGAAGATTAGATACTTTGGCAACAGCGTGTAAAATTCGCAAAATTTTATTTTGTGCCTTATTTGCTGAACAAACGTCGTAGGAGGACTACAACCTGCCAGGCAGTATGGCGGAACAATTACTCTATTATCAGCGTCATAGAATAAATGACAATGATGTAGTTCTGAAGCATGCTATTCATTAGATACTTTTGCAATGACTCCATGTATACTTTTAATCGAACTAGGTATATAATCATCAATGTCTTGTACTTGAATAACGACAGAATGATTTCGGTGAGGAAAGTTTTCTGTCACGTCATTTAGGAATAAGGGAACGTGTCAATATTATGCTATTTGTTCCATAGTTATTTCTGAAGTGGTTAAATGTATTTTCCTTTAAAAAAAAATCATTTTATACATACCTACGTTGCATCCAGATGCTTATTCGTTGAAAAATATGGGCAATGTATTCAAAGGACAAAGATCATACACTAATGGGCTTAGGGTATACAACATTTCACTCGTTGTTGTTGTTTTGCTTTGTTTTGTTTTGTGTGTGTTTTTTTTTTTTTTTTGGGGGGGGGGGGGGGGACACGGTTCAAAGTGTCCTGAAACCTTGTATAATACATGCATTTAGTCATGTATGATGCCAAACTGTTCCCGCTCATACAAATGCAGCCGTTTCAAGGAAATAACATAAGATTATTCTTATACTCCATGATTTGGTAATGCTTAAGTGGTTCATAAGAGTCCAGTGAAACTGTGTACAGAACAAAAAGTGGATTTGACAATGGTATACGATATCCGCAATTTACTCTTTGACGGGGTCTATCATCCGATTAATATGTATAAGCACGGTAGTCCCCTATTCGGAAACTACAAGTTAGATAAGCTGCAATCATTTTGCACGCGACCATGGCGTTATAGCCAAAGGTGATCTGCAAATCCCTGTGTGCCTACAGAGGATTGGAAAACGTAACAACTTTCTATGTATAGAACAACGAAACAGAAACTGGTGCATGTATTATTCTCAGTCACTTTGTTAGTCATTATGATGATTTGCTCATTGCAGTTCCGGAATCTCAGCTCGAGGGACTCGAATTGATCACCCAAAACAAAATCTGAATACATAACCATGATAACTGCGATTCTGCCTAGTCTCCATTGGTAGCCCATAAGGGCTGGTATCAAGTTCGATTTTCATATTATGATTATACCTTGTATTTAGATGTTTTCATCGAAATGCCCGTATATCTGAATATGGTATGCGTATGTCAGTTAAGTATCTAAACCATAATAAATTGTAGTCGTAATCTAAGTGCCAAGAATCTCATGATTTGAATAAGTGTGAACACCAAGACATGTCGTGGTAAGTACTTTAAGACAATTGGCATCGTCATTATAAAACAAACTCCTAATTGTAAGACATGTTTTAAATTTTAGATAAATTCATGTCTATGCTGGAAACATATCTTTTTGATGATTCATGATGACGTCACTGTTACATGAATATTGCACGCATGGAAATATGTAGGCCTATTCGTTTAAATGCATACAAACAACTTGTTAAATCCTCTTACATTTTTTTTATAGATATGGTGCATACTTAAGAAATGTACGTAGCATGCTTTTGTTTTTTGAGGCTTTGTGTACTGGCAAAAAGCATATCTTATTCTTATAGATTATGTGAATAAGTACGTATTCAAGTACGTTTTGAATAAAACGTATCCAGATAAATGTATATCATATTTTTACCTCTTCCTTCATGCAGATGTATGCTCTTGCCTAGAGGGTTTGTTTGATAGATAGTGATAGTGCTCACCTCATTGGAAAGGTAATTGGGTAAATATTTGGTTTTAGTATGTCATTCAAACACAACTATAAGTTAACTTCTACATTAAAATTTCAAAACTCACAAATTCCACGCACACATTTCATGATTCACAGGATCCAAATTACACCAATCTTATTTACTTTGCAGAGTGCAACAACAGCATAAGTTTGATATACTGAGCAAACTGGCTTGCATTAGTTCGCACTATTCAAGGTTTAAAGTAGTTAAGTAACCAAATTGTACCTTGTTATGTGATGCTAAGTATATTTACCTTATAGGTATAATGTTGCAAATATGTGGTGCTTATTTCATCCATAACTGCTGCAAAATTGCTTCTTTAAAGGAGCCAATCAGTGTCACTGCCTGTTCCTCTAGAGACGCAATATTGCCCAGTAATCTCAAGGTTCACTTGAGGTTATACTGGGCAACATTGCGCCTCTAAAGGCGTAGACAGTGACACTGACTGGCTCCTTTAAAGAAGCAATTTTGCTGCAGTCATGGATCAAATAAGCACCACATAGGTGCAACATTATACCTATATATATGGCACAAAATCGCACCCTCAAAAGAGGCTACAATCTTGGAACTTAGGGTGCTTCTTTGCACCCTCACGAAAGGTGTAAAGTTGCACCAAAAGTAGAGGCAAGAGAGGGTGCAAAGTTGCGCCGAAAATTACAGGGAGAAAGATCGCACCCTCAAGAAAGGTGCATCTCAGCACCAATTAGTGTGGGTGGAAAGATGCACCCTCAAGAAAAGGGTGCAACTTAGCACCACTTAGTGTGGGTGGAAATATGCACCCAAGGGAACCACTTCGCACCCTCAATAAAGGGTGCAATGTTGCACCTTCTTTGGCGGTGCAAAGGTGCACCCACAGGTTGGAAGGTTATACCCTTGCGCAAGGTACCACTTTTGCACCCATTTCTCGAGGGTGCAAGATAACACCCATAGGGAGCCACCAGTGTGACATCACTTTGCACCCTTAAAAGGTGCAAGAATGAATCATTTTTTCTTAGTGTGTACTATGCAGTGTATAGGCCTACATAATCACTAGGTTAATTTTCCAGCACGCAGGAGAATTTTCTGCGGGTGGAGAAGAATGTTTGTGAGTTTTGCATTTGTGTGTTACCTGCTAGACGTGTGCTAGATACCTTCTACTTGCGTGTATTCCGTATGGCCTGCGTGAGAGCTTTGATACCGAGCGACTAAGGGGTACTGCAAAGTACCTGCGTTGGAGTTGCCTGCGAGGTGCTGCCGGTAAGGGTCTCCTACTGGTGTTCTGCTTGTACCTCTGCGGGCAACCCCCCCCCCCCCCCCCCACGACTCAATAGGAACAAGTTTTGTAATACATAATAATGACATTCTGTGGGACTTCTGCCGTTCCTTCAGGCGAATTCCTTCACTGAGTTGTCAGCCCCCACGAGCCTGGCACGCGGGTCACACAGAATACCCTCTAGTAGAACTTAAGTAGAATGCGTCCAGCAAGTAAGACACATGCAAAACTGTCCGGGATGTGTCCGGTATGCTGGAAAATCCCCACACGCAACAAGGACGCGTAGCGCGCCCGGAAAGGTGTGACAGGACCTAAACATGGTAGCGGGTAAAAAGAATTTTGCATGCGCACTCCGGGTGACTAGATACGTGCTAGTTACTGTTATGTGCGGGTAATCTGCGGGGATCTCCGGGTAGTTAAGAATTGATCTCTGCAAGTCCAAAGCTTGACCGGAAAGGTGTGACACGGCCTTTAGAAGTTGATAGTATACAAATATCGACTGCTGCAGAGGGAGATGGTAAAACTATTTGCACCGAGGTGATGTCTCAACAGTGCTATGTCCCGAGACGAAGTCGAGGGACATGGCACTGTTGAGACATCACCGAGGTCAAATAGTTTTACC
This sequence comes from Diadema antillarum, assembly GCF_040938485.1. Lineage (NCBI taxonomy): Eukaryota > Metazoa > Echinodermata > Echinoidea > Diadematoida > Diadematidae > Diadema > Diadema antillarum. Next base: position 211,999 of record NW_027271244.1, on the reverse strand, counting down.
ATGGCCCGAAAGAAAGCAGTCGATATTTGTTTTATATCCCTCTCGAGCATTTTACTAGAGTAATGACGGTTCCCTTTTGGAAAAGTGTGCAGGTTTCGTGAACGATAAATCTAACGTTAGATTAGGCCGTAGCAGTGCAGCAGCAGAGCGTGCAGCGCGTATGAGTACCGAACGACACCGCTGCGCTGTTGTTGATTCCTACACACGAGCTACACTACAGCGTGCATAACTCCGAAAGATCGAGGAGGTCCAGCACTACGTTAGATTTCAGAAGTAGGCCTAATTAAGCGGCTTCGTTACCCAGATCATCTTCAAAATCGGTATAATTCGTACCTGATATGGTGTCCTCCTGCGATCATTCTTTCGTTACTTGAAGCAGTCACTTTGTCAATTGGGCTGAATGCATTGATCACGCGTCCACTAACGTTACACACACCCACCACGCCATCGCACCACAGATTTCTGTAATGCTGTCGCACACCGCGCGCTCCGCGCTCTCTAGCTAGCTCTTAGCGCTAGCTAGCTACATGCAGGACGGTCGCTCAAAAGTATCGCTACTACGCGCACTGCGTACATTCTTAAGTGAGAAATGTAGATATCGATCACACGATCACGATTGGGTGCAAATCGTGGATTCCCAAAAGTACTATATCACGCTGGCTAGTAACCAATTGCACCGCATCCAGCTGCTCGTAGCTAGCTAGTAAAACTACACCATGTTCGTGCTCTGTACAGTCCTATGGCAAGAAGCTTTACATGAGGGATATAATAATGGATAGGCACAGTAGTAGTATCAGTATCATTGCACACTTAAAAAAGGAGTGTTTTCTTGAGTTGATGGCACAGTAACTCTCGGTTGATGTGGGGCTTCAGGTTTCCAACGTTTTTTGATGATTCTGTTGTTGTTGTTGAGATGAAATAGGAAAGAGCACGCTGATCAATAAAAAAATTCTAATGTTATTTGATGAAAATATTATCGGTTTTGAAAACGCCGTCCCTTTAGATATTACATGATAATGAAGAATAATAAATTCTCCAATGTAGTTACTGGGGCGCTAAAGCCTGCTTTTAATACCAGGGAAAGTCCATCCAATAAGCACAAAATCCATGCCCACATATTTCTGAACATTACTAAATTTAACCGCAATTACGGGAAAGTAAAACTCGTCATATTGTTTGTTCTGTTTGTATGCAAGTGCAAATGATTTTGCTTCATAATTCAAGGTAATGACAAAAATGTGAACATGTTATTACAATGGCAGGGCTTTGAAATACATCCGACGAAGACAACATTTGGGTCATCAATAAGCTGGAAAGCTGTGCATCAGAGATCGGCGTGAGACACTCAGGCCCATAGCAACCAGGCCGTTTTTGTTTTTGTTTTTGTTTTTGTTTTTGTTTTTTTTTGGGGGGGGGGGCTGTTTGTGCAGGGGGAGGGGGAGCGGGTGCACTTAAGTAGTGAAGCGAGAAAGACAAGTTCGAAAAAGAAAATAAATTCTGTGTACCGTCTGGCTAGATATTGGGAAAGCGTATTAAAAAAAGCTTATAAAAAAGCACGATGGCATCTAAAATTAAACTATACATCGTTCTTGTTCTCTATTATTTTCATACTTTTTTGGAGGGGAGGGGGTCCCATGAAGAGGAAAATCTTAAATTAAAAAGGAAACAATGATAACAATGCCGCTCCCCGTAGCGTGATACAACTGCCCCCTAAAAGACACACGTGTAGAAATACATACTTGATGTCGTTGCTATGTAGATGGTGCTGTTCAAGTAGTTACAATCTTTTGCTCGATAGCGTAAACTTGCACACACCAGTATGTAATTTTCCCCTTCATGGAACACCCTGTACAGATATACATACGTGTAATTGACAAGTAAATGGTGCTATCATCCTGTCGGTCTCGTGGGCCTTTTTTGCCCAGTGTCGGTCACGTGAGCCTATTTTGCGTACTGTCGTTCTCGTGAGCCTTTATTGTGTAGTGTCGGTCTTGTGAGCATTTCTATATAGTGTCGAACTCATAGGCTGTATGACTCGTGGGCCGTATAACTCATGGGCTGTATGACTCCTGGGCCTATTTTTGATGTCGGTCTCGTGGACCGTAATGACTCGTGGGTGTCAAACAGCAGGGTGCTATTAAACCCCGTGAAGTGCTTCGCGTCCTATACCCAGACACGAAAAAAGGGTGAATGATGCGACCCCTCCCAGTTCGTCCCTCAGTCATCTAATGACTATAGCAAGTAGTTGGCAAACGGTCTCAGGATGTACTCTGTCACCTATATTCGAATGAACGTCTGGAAAAAAAAAGAAAAAAAAATCCAGCAAAGAAAACCGAAAAATGAAAAGCAGTGTTGATGATTCAGAAGGCTGCAAAGAATTCTTATGTGTATTATTTGGTTCAGCCAAACATGAAGAAGCTCTAACCTGTGTAAGAGAGTGAACGATCGTAAAAACATGAATTTCTCTCAGTTAAGTACATTTCCTTTAACGTCGTAAAGTTTTCGAACAAGTCTTGTAAATTTTGAAGCGACATCACTACTCAATAATTGAGAACTATGTTGAGTACATCGCAGTGAATCCAGCGTCTCCACGCACAACGTGCTACGCAATCAAGTTAGTGTATCATCTTATCTCTCTTCCTGGATACTGAAGGGAGGTGCAGAAAGAGACTTCAGCGCAGGAAGCGACACATCGCAAAGTGGGCTATACAGCACGTTAACTAAGTCTCAACAACACAGCTGTCGTATGATGTTTTATCTACATATACACCTATGATATACGAGGAAAAACGTGTAACGCAATGAGATGTTTGTCTTGTTTATCGTCACGAACTTTATTTATTTTCCGAACTGTTATCTGACCTTGGGAATACCAAACCCTGTTTCAATTTCGGGTGAACCAGGTATGAACGAATCGGCAAACATTTTGCTTTATTTTGTGACCAACGAACATTCGGAATAACAAAGCTTTTGGAATAACGCCGAATATATTCCGATTCACGACCAGAATTTCATTTTCGCTTTTACTAACATCTAGGGAAGCGGAATTGTGTGTATTTCGGAAAGGCGAACATTTGCACTTTCGGACCGGGTTGTGTATGGCCATTGGGAGGGGTACGTATATGTTTGACAGTAAAAATGTACTTTGTTCAAGAAGACCTTGTTATGATCAGCCACAAATTTCGATGTTCTAAATATTCTTCTAGGCCTACATTGTACTTATGTAAAGACTGCTTCATCAAGTGCCATTTGTTAAGTAATTCAAGGACATTGACACGGGTCCCCTAAAAATAAAACAATACACAAGCCGACATACTGTTTTCCATATTCGCTTTAAGTCATGGTTGGTAGTTACGGTCACAATAGGATTGTTAACGGATCGTAAAGATATTCAGATTATTTCCTACATAAAAAAAAAACGATATGAAAGATGCAGTGTACATGGTTATTCTGCAGCCACAAATATACATACTATAATATGTACATGTAGGGCTCAGTGTTGGGCCCAATTCTGTTCACAATGTACTTATCTTTAGTTTAAGGCCTGATAACTTCCTTTGGTTTCTGTCATGGAATCTATGCAGATGATTCTCAACTCTATGCGACAAGAAAACAGGGGGGATTGGCCAATGATTATCCCAAAAGTGGAGGAATGTTTACGTGTTATAGCTGATTGGTCTTAAAAACATCCTCTCAATCAACGAAGGAAAAAACTGAATAACCTCATAATTATGAAGAGCTTGTCCGCAAAAACCGATAAGTCCATATTTGAAGATTTTGAAGTACGGTCTCTGTCATAGGCCTAAAGTACAAAGTAATACCTTTTAAATGATATATTGGTCACTTCATATGAGGATACATGGTTGAAGTTATGTCGAAAGTAGCAAAACATTTCTTATTATGCTCTTCATTTTTCTTGACCTTTAATCCAATCATCAAATATTTCCATTTGGCAAATATGGACTTATCGGTTTTTGCGAACAAACTCTTCATATGTTCACGTTTTAAGGCAAGGAGTTTACTTCCTCCGATAACTTCAACAAGTTTATTCTTCATCCCACTACCATGTGCACGTAACCTAGGAGTTTTTATTGACTTTGACTGATCATATTAACTGTTGATGTCGTACAGCATCATTCGGACTACATAAAATTGGTTCATTTAGACGTTGTCTTGATCAAAGTGCGACTGAAGGGCTGATACATGCTTTTGTAATGAGGAGAATTGACAATTGTAATGGATTGTAATACGGTTTGTCAGATTCAATGTTAGGCAGACTGCAGCGAATTCAAAATTAGGCTGCAAGACTTGTTAGTCGAACTCACACATATCAATCCATTTCTTCAATATTGCACACGTTGCACTGGTTGCCAGTCAAAGATGGATTAGTTTATAAGCTACTTATGATTGCGCATAAATGTCAACATCAGTTAGCTCCTCATTATTTTGCAACAGCTCCTCCACAAATTTCAACTTTCAAGACAACTTCGATCAAGCACCAAACAATTGTTAAAACCGTATAATGCATAGCAACTAAGTCATATTAAGGTCAATAATCTTTTCAATACCAGTATTCAATACCTCAACAGTTACTTTGGAATCAGCTCCCTCATGATATCAGAGAATGTTGATTATTAGATCAGTTCAAGCCTTTATTGAAGTCTCATTTGTTTGTAAATCAACTGTCGCATGTATTCTCGGCTGATATATATTATGCAATTTTCTTTTGTGTTTGTGTGTTGTTATACATGTATCTGTCTTTTTTCGTTTTCAAAAAAAACCCAAAAAACAAAAACAAAACAAAACACACACACACACACTTAGAGACTTAAATGTAATTTGCACTCTATGACCATCGTTTATTATCATTATAGGTTTTCCCGGCCAATTTCGCACTTTTGTGAGTCCAATTGATAAAAGGTTCATTCAATTTAGCGAAAATCCTCGTCACTGCACATTTTGTCATTCAAAATTGCAACTTGTTCGTTCAATTTAGCATTTCGATCAATGAAATTTCGAATTGCCTTTCGAATTCGTAAAACGGGCATTCAAATTGGCACGTGCTCTTCAGTCATTCAAATTCGCCAGCACTGATGGAAAATGGTATTTCAGTCATTCAATTTCGCGTATGGGCAGTCAAATTCCAAATATGTTCATTTAAATTGGCGTAATGTTATTTCTATTTTGAAAAAGTGAGAACCGTGATTAATACGTATTTAAATGTGAATTTTTGTTTCATCCACACACTGTTGAGTATAATTATAGTAAAGGTGTCTTTGACCCTAAATAACTCGAGGTTGTTCTGTAACGCCCCTATTCTTTCATACATGTTATCAGAACTACACATGCACCAGTATCATAGATTCACTTCACTTTCTTATGTCATTGTATGTCCAGCCATGGCAGCACAAGTTAGATACAGGCGTATCTCTCACGAAGACAGGGAAAGAATCATAGAGGCATAATTGAGGGTATTAGCCTTGAGAAATTGATGGCTAGAGCTGATCCAAGAACTTTATTCAAATTGATGATTAACGTAATACAGCACCCACCGAATGAAAATAATGAAACATGCCGATGAATGAACTAATCACGATGTGAATTGAAACCTCCATCTCCCAATTAATGTCAAAACAAATTTAAGATTGATGTATCTGTGAACGAAATAATGTTATCGAACATTACAAAGACATACACATATTTTGAAAGTATTGTTGCAAAGATGATATCACAATAAAGAATGAATACGAAAATATGAAATGTCATGATTCTTGCAAACAATACCTTTGATGAATGAAAATGAAAAAAAGAGGAATATTAGCATAAACGTGTCTGCTATTGACTGCCTAAATTGGATGCCCAAGAATGAATTCGAATGAACGAGCGCAGCGTATACGTGATCACGTGACTATATTATGCTAAATTGAATGAACGATTTGCGAAAGGTGCTTGTCTTACGAATTTTGAACTGAAAAAGTGCTGATTCGAATGATGTTAAAGGTAATTTGAATACTCCAAAATAAATTTTAATGAAAAGATTATAAAATTGAAATACCGAACAGGCCATCTAGGCTAAATTGTGCTAAATTGAATGCTGCAATTAGGAATTGGACAAAAAAAAAGTGCGAAATTGGCCGGGAAAACCTATATTATTATTATTATCATTATTTTTTTTTTCTTTGATGCATTTTCAGAGACATGGAGCTACATTGGCTAGTGTTGCTTTTGCTTATCAGTAAGTTTTATGAAAGAGAACCTGCCAATTCCATCTACATTTTCTGTCTATAAGTGTTACCTACCGGTAATAGTTTTCTACGCAAAAACTTGATTCCATTGAGGAACATAATATATGTATTTTTTTGGTATATTTCTATTGAAATAATGACATATGGCCCGGTTGCGTGATGATAGATAATCCTTGTACTGTTCTTTCTTAGGCCATAATTGCATTCTAAGAGATTTGTAATTTCATATGGCGATAAGCAGGAGAACACGAAGGATGTATAATGTTATAAGGAAATTCTATGAAATACGAAAAAAAATCCACTGCTGAAAGGACAAACCTGATTCTTGTGATTTTTTTTTTTTTGGTTAACCTGAAGATAATAACATAGTCAGACAAGTCTATAGTGAGCATCGCTTATATAGCAGCCACCTGTCGCATGCCACCGCTAAATACACTTCACCCACAAGAGAAAAGCCCTGTCTATAGCGACCATCTGTGTACAATGACCCCGGCCCGTTTACGTCTATCTTGGGTGGCCGCTTTGGACAGGTTTAACTGTATATTTTGTCTTCTTTAATTTCATGACGATTATTTTACGATTCTTGTTTCCTTAGTTGCAATCATGCATTTCAGACACTGTTACAATGTTTTATGAAATCGTTATTATGTAGCTCAGAAGCAAAATAACCTTTAATGCCATACACGTAGTTTCAGTAAAGTCCATACACGTAGTTTCAGTAAAGTCCATCATAAAATATGCATCAACAGGAATATCAAGTGCATTTGTATTAAGAATATTTCTATTGTGAGGAATCCATGTATAGCAACAGTTTCTATCTTTTTATGTTATAAGTGTCTTAAAATGCAAATGACATTATGAGTTAATCTGCGTAGGTGCAATAGTCTATTATAGACGATTGTATTACACAATGTATATGACGTGGAAAAGTTGAAGAGTTTGTTCGCAAAAACCGATAAGTCCATATTTGCCAAATGGAGATATTTGCGATTAAAGGTCAAGAAAAATAAAGACAATAATAAGACAATTTTTGCTTCTTTTGACCATAACTTCAAAAATGTACCTTTATATGTAGTGACCAATATATCATTTAAAAGGTATTATTTTGTACTTTATGACAGAGACGTACTTCAAAATCTTCAAAAATGGACTTGTCGGTTTTTGCGAAGTAACGCTTCAGTTATTGGTGAAAGTTTTTTTGTCGATTCGTATTTTAGATGAGTATTGAAGTAAATTAAGCTCGGTTGCCACCTTGGTAGCCTTGAAAAATTAACTTTCATAATATGTCTAATTAGCATACTCAGCTAATTAACATAATATTATGTAATACATTGCTATTTTTAAACCAAGAAGCCAGAAAACACAGACAACACAACTCTTCAATGGTTCTCTATATTGAGGAATCAATTTATAGCAGCAGTTCCCCCTTTTTTTATTATATGCAACTGTCTTTGATATCACAATTAGCCCAAAAGGTTAATTTGCATAACTATGTAGAGTTGTGTGGTAGATGGTACAATTATATACCAAATACATGGAGTGGAAAAGTTTGTTTCTGTTGTTGTCGTTGATGTTGTTGTTATTGGTAATTCATGCTGTAGGTAAGCATTAAAGAAAATGAAACTTGACTGCCACCTTGGTATAACCTTGTACAATATATTGTAATATGTTAAATCCAGCAAGCCTCGAAACACCAATGATGCATCTTTTCAAGGGTTTTCTATGAAGAGGAAACCATTTATAAAGGCATGCATCACAGTTTCAATCTTTAAATGATGCAAGTATCTTAATATATCATAAGTAACGGAATGAGCTTATGTGTGATGAATGAGCTTGCATGTGTGCAATAGTTCCATGAAGGTACAATGTACCACAGAAAAGCTGTTTTAATAGTGAAAGGTTTTTGTTGTTGCGGTTGTAACTGTGGATTAGTGCTGTAGATGAGGTATCTGAGTAAACTAAGCTCGGTTGCCACCTTATATGCACCCTGGGCAATTATCTTTACTATCTAATTCGCATATTCATTATAAAATGATAATTATTCAACATGTCGCTGTTTTATACCAAAGAAGCCTGAATGCAGGTGCGGAATGATACGACTTTCTGAGGTTTTCAAGGACGAGAAATCCATTTATAACACCAATTTCCATTTGTAATGTCTGAAATGTCATAATCATCATAATGAGCTAATTTGCATATGCATTATAATCCAGCAGAGGGTATAGACTATATATTATGACACGGGAATGAGCTGAAAAGTTGTTCAGTACAAGGTATGTGTTTTTCCTTTATTTATTTGATTCTTTTTTTTTTTTGCTGCTTCGACTTTTAGATGGGTTTTGATGTCAATTAGATTGAAGATTTAAGCTTTCGGAATTCAAATTCCAACGATATACAAGAAGCTCCCTCCCTCTACATTGTCGCTGATCTTATATGTTAAATAATTCGATCAAGAAATTAAACGGTAATGCAACAATTGTAGAATTTAATTGATTTTTCCAGGCTCAGGCCACGGGAGGGGAATATTCCCCCTCATACTCCTTGGTTTTGGTTTTTTTTTTCGTTTCACTCCCTCAGAAAGGTCCACTTTTTCCTTGTAATTAAAACCTTCAAAGAAGTCGTTTTCAGGCTGCCTGGAACAAAATTTGAGACATTTATCATTATAATATATTACACTAATTAGCTGAATATGCCTACTAGACTAGCATTGACTAAGATACCAATTGCCCAAGGCGCCCTGGTGATAACCAAGCTTTATTTACCTTAACACTTACCCATCAAGCACACATATCAACAGGAAATCGTATACTAAACAAATTTTCCAGATAAATTTGCAAATTGGCCCAAATTTGCATGTTCAAGACACTTATTACATTCTAAAATGGAGACTGTTGTTATGAATAGATTCCTCGTAATTGAAAACCTTTGAAAAGTTGTATTATCCGTGTTTTAAGGCTTCCTGGATTAGAATTAGCAACATGACAAGTCCCTACATATTATGCCTATTAGCTAAATATGCTAATTAGACTATTGAAGATACTTGCCCAAGGAAGCCAAAGTGGCAGTCGAGCTTAATTCATATCAAAACCACCTTTAGCACGATTCAACAAAAATCTTTCCACTCAACAACTTCTCCACGTCATAGTATTTCATTTTCTTCCCTGCAGCTCTGAATGGCAATGCTATATTGTGTTCCTCTGTAGATGGTTTCAGCAACCTGGCGTACCCATCACGCGCAATTACCACATGATGATCCTCATAAGAAGTCTACCGCAGATAGAATGGTGTAGAAAATGTACAAAGATGGTTGTTAGTTATCTCGACGTCAGGATAAAATTCACAAGTCTCCTCGCTCGGTATTAGAGAGTGAAAATCTCTCACCCAAGAAAGGAAGGAGCAATAGATGAATGTTCGTTTCAATGAACTTCAACAGATAGAATAATTTGATTGCCATTACATTTATTCTGAGGATGAAGCACATGGTGCCATGGAAATTTTCGTGCAGCATTACATAAAAACAAAATAGCGAATATGATAAAATCGGCATGATCCATCTCTTAATAATATGCAGACCATCAACCACTAGTATTCGTTGAATAGCTGGGTATATTGCTTTAGGCCGTTACCATGCATGTCTAGAAGTTATCAACGGGTTGACTACCAGACTATAGTCTATTTTGTATTACAGCCTGTCCTCTACCACGAAATGGCTGGTTATGTGTAGATGTGTGTCTTCTTCCACCTGGTATTAGCATCTTTCCCAAACTGGACACACAAGTTTCCAAAGACTCGAGACAAGAGTTTCCACAGACTCGACTGTTCCTTTGTCTTTGCTAACATTAGTTTGAGGAGATAAAAACCAGCTAAAATTTCGAAGGACTTTCACAATAATATGTTTGGCCAATGTGAGAGACAGGTTGTTTTTGTTTTGTTTTGTTTTAATATTTGTTTGTTTGTTTGTTATTTTGCTAAATCATCGCTTCTTATAACACAGAGCGTTTATGGCGACTACTATATGATTTGACTTTTGATTTTTTTTTTTTTAGAATTCTGTGATTATCTTGCTTAGTAGGCCTATTATCGAAAGTTCGAAATTGCATATTGTTCAATACCATGTGACATTATGATTGATTGATACAATCGCTTTATCACATTCCCAACATCTTGATTTCATGGGGGCATGTACAAGTACTAGATCATGTAGATATCGATACTGTCCACACCATGCTGTGGATTAGTCACTCGCATTTTATCAATGATAAACTTCATTAGTAATTCTCAAACTGTACGAGATTTTCATTTGTCCAGCGTAAGTATTGCACCATATAATGTTATTCCCAGCTTGTCCAAGAGCCATTGTGAAGTGCTGGGTCGCCCTCAGGATCAAGAGGCGGCCAGAAAACAGGCGCGGATGAATCGAGATAAAACTGAAGTCGGTCGAGGAGGAAATTCACCATTGCAGGGTTCTCATCTGACAAGTCGGTCTTCTCTAGTGGGTCGTCTTTGATGTTGAAAAGCCAAGTTTTCTTGGTAGGCGGAGTGGAAGGATTGATGGGAGCGATTCCCGAGCCAGGGACGGGAATCCAGCTGCTGTTGTCTGTCAACGTGATGAACATATTTAACTATAGGTTAGAATGGAGCCGTGGAAGTGTGTCTTGTAGTACAGTATTACAGATATTCTCTACAATTGATTGTGATGAAATATAAATTTGTAATGATTTCTTCTGATTCAGTCACATTTTGCCCATGTATTTCTTCAACTAGTACGTTTATTGATACATGTAAACAAATGACGTGTATCTTAATTTCATTTGGAAATGTATAAAAGTTACATTGTAGTTAATTTGTTTATATGAAATTGTCATATTATATGCTTTGGCCGGAAATGAAATAAAAATGAAATGAAATGAAGTGTGTTTACTGTATTGTGAGTATAAATTATGCTTGTATGATTGTGTATATATTGAAAATTGTATTCATTCATTATGTGTACATGTACATGAATGTACGTATGTATGTCTGTATGTATGTATGCAGATATTCCTATGTGTACACCCATATGCCAACAAGAAGAATTTCCTTTATGGACAATAAATGAATCTGAATCTGAATCTGAATCTGAATCTGACTTTAATGCTCCATCATTTCGCATTTGTTTTCACGAATTATCAACATATCTATATATTGTACGTATACTCTCTTTCATGTATATGCAGGTGTGCATTTAATGCGTACATCTAATTATCTTACGATTCTTTGATATGTATTTAATGTTCTCTTTTGCCTTTACTTAATTCTAACCCGTTTTAATGATCCCAACTCCTCCCCCCCCCCCTTCGCTGGAAAGAAGGGTCTGATAGTTAATCGCATTTCTTGTAAGCATATTGTGAGAATACATATTTATGCATATCGGGATATTTGTTGTGTGACCACTCCATTCACCGACGCGATAACCCATGATTATTTTTCCCAAGTTTTGACTGAACCCCCCCCCCAAAAAAAAAAAAAAATAATAATAATATTTACACCTAAATTCCATCCTCTTGGAAGGTGTGCCCCTCTCCCACGACCTCATTATTCTGTGTCGCTGCGCCTATAATTACGAAATCTAGTTTATTTCTCGGTCTTTCCTGCATCTTACGTAGCCTAACTTAAAAGGGAAATCTAAGACAAATTAGAGTTGTTCTTAAAAGAAAAAAAAAGGAAGGTACTGTACGATGATGTGAACGTTCCCTGGTTTTCATTAATATAGTTCTTGAACAGTCAATATAAATACACAAAATAATAGTATATTTATGATGCAATTCTCTCACAATTTGCCCTACCAGTGTGTACATAAAGTCATGAAATTTCATTTTCCCCCGATCTTTCACAGTTATGCCCGAGTCTCAAATTCAGATAGGCCTTTGTAACTGATCGTTACTTTGCGTGAATGAACTCGTGCTCCAAAATCTTCCTTGACTTGGTAGGCGCCTTAAAAGCACTAAATAGGTCCGCCGCGAGTAGTAACCGCAGAATGGAAACGAGCCATAGCCTCTACAAAGGACATTCATTCCGTTGAAGATCAGCTGGATTTGAAGAGACCGAATTGATACCCAAATTCCAATTATTTATTCCAGACACTACATAAGCATTATTACTTATCATACTGGCGCAAGATGATTTTCGCACTCTCTTAAAAAATGTCTCCTGTTAAAGGACAAGTCCACCTTTATATACGTGTGGATTGAATTAATGCAGCAGTGTTAGTAGAACACATCAGTGAAAGTTTGGGGAAAATCGGACAATCCGTTCAAAAGTTATGAATTTTTAAAGTATCTGCGTAGTCACTGCTGGATGAGAAGACTACTACAGTGTATGATGTCACATGCGTACAACCATAATTTTATAAAGAAAATAAAAAGAGAATTTCACAAAACTTTACTTTTTGAACAAAGTGCACATTTCTTCGACTTGTTACTGACATAGGGTAATATCATTCCCCCTGCCTTCTGAAAGAGAGAATTCAAGTGTTCTTTTGTTATGCGAGAAAAGTGAAAAAATGTTGAATTTTCTTTATTCTTTCTTTACATCGTTGTTCTCATGTGACATCACAAGCGATAGTAGTCTTCTCATTCAGCCTTGAGTGAGCAGAAACTTCAAAAATTCATGACTTTTGAACGGATTGTCCAATTTTCCTCAAACTTTCAATGATGTGCTCTACTAATATTGCTGCATTCACTCAACCCACATGTCTATGAAGGTGAACTTGTCCTTTAATATCCATGCGCGGATATAATCCCTATACCACACCATAAAATCCTTACTAACTGATCTGATTGTATACTGTCCGCTTACATTGCCTGCCTGTCAGTAGTTTCCAGTCCATGTATCTGAGTGCTGCAGTAATATCTTTAGTGAAGACAGGTGGCATGGCGATTGGTTCTTCTGATCCCTTATGCGGGATCCCGGGAGGGTCGATGTTATACAGCATTTCATGGCGAGGAGAGGCGCTTCCTTCCCTGAAAGTAATAACACGTAGAACAGTTTCTATCAAATCTTCGTTACATTTTATGATAATCTATATAATGTAACTACCATACAACGTCCTGACTGAAATATTTGATTTTTTTCATGTATTAGGTTAACGGCCTACTTTTTTTCACTGACTAATCTTGTATTCAACCGAATGGCTTATACTTTTCTTTGAATATAGCTTTTATTTGCATTGCGATACCCATTTTTTCCACTCAACACATTCATAGATTCATAAATTATGTATATATATTTATATGTTATACAAAATATACACTACTGATGATATGATACTAATAATACAATATTTAATTCTAATAATAATAATAATGATAATAATAATAATGATAATAATGATAACAATGATAGAGTCTGTTTACAAAGTTTTTACCACAGACAGGATATTCTCTTGCGAAAGCTCTCAATCAAGGCTCATGTTCAGAGCTTTCAAAACCAAGGTTATCGAGAAACACACATGTTTGCACAGCACATAACTTCTGTCAGACTTACTTGATACTACTCCACTGGTTAAATCCGTCCAGTTCAGATCGGTTTACCACGCCACCAGCCACGCCTTGCACTAACGTTGGATACCAATCGCTGACATGAATCAGTTCGTTGCTCACCGAACCCCTAACAGAGGGGTCGAGAAGGGGACTCGCCACGAACCCAATGCCGCGTGTTCCTCCCTCCCAGAGGGATCCTTTCCATCCTCGAAGAGGCCAGTTGTAGCCTCCTGCTGATACCTGTCCACCATTGTCTAGCATGAAAAGATTGACCAACAACGTAACTATTGTATTTTCATTTGGCAAATGGTGTGAGTTCCATTTCACACATAGACACACACAAAAAGATGTGATAGCAACTCTTGATGGAATGGCAATTATTGTAACGACAAGAATCCAGCTTCCTGATTGGCTGTTGTTAGGGAGGTTTTCATTCCATCATGAGTTACAATCCTAGGATCTTATGTATGAAATGGGGCCCAGGTTAGCAAACACTGAAACGGAGACAAACCAATAAGGTACCTCCGGGGACAAACTGAAAAAAGCCTGTCCTTATATTGCTCTTTGAGCAATTTGAAAATTAATGGCAATTTCGCCACTTCTAAATTGTATTAACAATATGTTTGCTCACCTGATTTCGTACGTTTCTTTCATGTTAACAAGTGTCTAGACCTAACAATGCGCAAATGCTGAATAGGCGTCATTTTGGACTTGATTATTTTGGTTTGACATGCAGTTGTCGACTTCTTTTAGATCTGCTACCACCATCCATCCAGTCTACACCTATTGTAGTTCGTCTGAGGATAACTCTCAGGCCAATCATTCTTAAAACATACAGGAAAAGGAATACATGTATGGAAATGAAAGTCTTCTTTCATCGAACCCACCCCCCCCCCCTCCACACACACAATCATTTCAACTAAACATCTCCTCGGTTGATACAAACCACATTACAAACGAGAAAAGGAAAAAAAAACTACGACCTAACCATTGTTAGACTCATATGTAATCATTTAAAGAACTTCGTCGATTATTCGATTGTATGGAGGCACTTAAAGAAATCCGACGAATATGAATTCCTTTTGCATGTTTTGAATCATGGTCATTATTTGAACGGGAACTCAACGGTTGCATCGTTATGGGGAACAAAAGAGGAAAAGGAATTTGACGATATGATTTCGTGCAGTGCTTAAAGGACAAGTTCACCTTCATAAACATAAGGATTGAGAGAATGTAGCAATATTAGTAGAACACATCATTGAAAGTTTGAGGAAAATCAGACAATCCGTTCAAAAGTTATGAATTTTTGAAGTTTTTGTGCAGTACTCGCTGGATGAGAAGACTACTTCAGTGTATGAATAACTTAGATGTCACATGCGTACAACAATATAAGGAAAATATAAAGAGAATTTCACAAAATTCCATCTTTTGAAAAAAGTACACATTCCTCTGACTCGTTACCGACAAATGTTATGGGTAATATTATTCCCCCTGCCTTTAGAAAGAGGCAAGTCAAGTGCTCTTTTCTTATGCGAAAAAAGTGAAAACATGTTGAATTTTCTTTTACATTTTCTTTATACTGTTGTACGCATATGACTCACAAGCTGCAGTAGTCTCCTCATCCAGCGGTTCCAACACAAAAAATTAAAAAATTCATAACTTTTGCATCCATTGTCCAAATTTCCTCAAACTTTCACTGATGTGTTCTACTAATATTGTTGCATCTTATCAATCCTTATGTTTATGAAGGTGAACTTGTCCTTTAATACAATGTGGACTTCAAAATCATTCCCTATAATGAGCTTTGTAGATGCCGATCAAGATCTTTTAATAATTACACATATTCACTTTGCCACACAGATTTATTCCGAGTGCGTTGCGATTTGTTTCTCCACATCGAGCTATTGCTAATATAAATAGATAAGTGAATACCTGTAGAAAAGACCAAAACAGTATTTTCCCACAGATTATTTGCTTTCAGGGCTTTTGTGATATTGCCCACTGCTTCGTCCATACACGCCACCATGGCAGCATAGTATCTTCGGTGATAGTCCTCAACAGACCGATACGGATAGAGATAATGGTCGAGAGCCTGAAGAGGGCCATGGACGGCTTGGAATGGTACGTAGAGAAATAAAGGCTGGGAGGGAGAGAAAAAGAAATAGGAAGAGAATACAATAAATAAATCACAATATAAATACATACAAATTACAACACTTGTGAAGAGAATTAATTTCATTCTTTTATGTGGTCTGTGACTGTGGTTAGGGACATGATTTCGATGCGGTTTTTTTTTTTTTACTTCAGCTTATAAACAAGCTTTTTCGAGCAAAGTTGCACTTGGAAAACTTCGAGCCAATCACTTGAGATGACGGATTATCCTTCAAGCGAGCAATAATGTCATAGCTGTGGCATAGTGGATAAGACTTCAGGCTCTCCGGATTGGAGAACTTGAGTTTGAATACCTCCCAGTGCTTACGTGCTTAGAGAAGATATTTTACCTACCATGTCCCTCTTGACCAGGGTGGATAAATGGGTACTTGGCAACGCTAGACTAATAATAATGGCAGGGCCCTCTGGTAGAGCAGGAGTCCCTGGGTAAGTAAGATCTTATCATTTTTTATTATCATTATCAATACAATCAAAAGGACCTATGCACTGTATTCTTCTTTTTTTCTTCTTTTTTTTTTTTTTTTTGCTGTCTATCGTCTCATATAATCTTGCCGATTTTCGAAGAAGATTATATCGGTTTGAACTGAATAAGTGACGAAGTATGTGCATCTCCTTTCCCTACGTCGACCTAAATAAGCACTGAATTGATCAGTGTTTAAGTAGCAGCCATGATAAAAAAAAAAAAAAAAATCATGGACGTACATACTCTAGCAGAATTCGAACCAGTTCAGGATTCAGTTCCAGTGAAAACACCTCGACGGAAGAATTTCATGAATTTGAATAATTACGCAGTACAGCTGCATGCTATAAGAATTAGAACCAACACTTGCTGTCGGGCGAAAGCTCGGTGGTCTAGTGGATATGACGCCTGTCCGGTAATCCATAGGTTGTAGGTTCGAATCCTGCTCGAGTGTGCAGGCCCATGATTTTTTATTATGGCTACTACTAAAATACTGATCAATTCAGTGCTTATTAACGTCAATAGGCGTTTTCACATCAGCCCGATAAAAATCCAAGCTCGAGATATTTTTTAATGTCCCAAGTCAGAAAAATAGCGCGCTATTTCGAAACATCGGGCTGACGTGAAAACTCCTCATGTAGGGTAATATGTCAATCAGTTTCTATGTGCATCTCATTGTTAGCAGGCAATTTGGACACATTTTGATTATCTATAAGACTGGCAATACTTATATCGTCCACTCCCCCCTGAACGGTGGTGCAGTTTGGACAAAGTTTATAACTTATTACTTGAAATTAAAAAAAAGCTAACTTCTAAACATGAAAGGGATATAGATCCTGCAGCCTGAGGATTTTCCTGGACTGCAGCGCATATAAGAGTTACAATGATCTCATTAAATCAGTAGAAATTCCAATACTGATTAACGAACAAAATGGGCGAATATGCGAGATCCGTTATTCATTTGACTCATTAAATAGATATTTGAAGATGATAACTGACCATGGGGTAATCCAATCAACGAAGCCACAATCAACAATCGTTCTTGAATATTTCTGTGATATTAGACAAACATTGAAATGGTTGTGACTTTCAAATTGGAGGAATGTTTACCTTAGATGCATCGTGATTGCGGATGATTTGCTCAGCTCTCTGAGTAAAGATTAGCGTGGAGTACTGTCCCGTGTATTGATCGGCTACCTGCTCTTCGTTATCCCGAAGGTCTTTTCTATGAAGCCATCTTCAGATGTTGTGTGTTGAAAGTAATCCCTATGACCTCCCAGGACCCTGCAAGGAAAACAATAACAACAGCAATTAATTTCTCTCAAATCAAAATGCACACGTTTGAGCGTCAGAACTTAAGACATAATGGACATACGCTCCTGAAGAGCTAATGTTGGACAAGTTGGTACGTGTAGGGATTACTGTTGAGGAAGGGCTAAAATGGAAAGGACGGAAGCATGACTATGTAATCATGCATTGTGACTGATAAAGGAACTGTTTACTATATTTCGGTCTTATTTGGCTAAAGGCCGTATCACACCTTTCTGGGCAAGCCTTGCGACTTGCGTGCGACTTGCAAAGAACAATTGGAGGTCCCCGTAGATGATCCGCATATGACAATACCTAGCACGTATCTCGGCCGTAGTCGCCCGGAGGTGCGCAAGCAATTTCTTTTTACCCGCAACCATGTTTAGGCTCTATCACACCTTTCCAGGGCACTCTACTCCGGCTTGTTGCCTGTAGGGATTTTTCACCATACGGGACAAAGGATTTTGGCGAGTCATTGCATGTGTCTTACTTGTTGGACGCGTTCTACTTAAATTCTACTCGCGAGTTAACTGTGTGACCTTTGCACTAGTCGCGTGGGGGCTGACAACTCAGTGAAGGAATTCCTTTGAAATTATGGCAGAAGTCCCACAGATGTTATTATCTTGACTGCACACGGGACTGCGAATTACCTGCTTGAGAGTTGCCTGGGAGTACTGCCGCTAAGGCCCTCTATCCCTGGCATTCTGCGTGGATTTCTCCGGGCATCCCCGCGTCTCGCCCGGAAAAGGAAAAAAATGGTCATGCTCAAAACTTGGCTGCGGTTAAATCGGACTTGCGTGCGCACTTCCGGGCAACTACAGGGAGATACGCGCTGGGTACTGTTAGGTGCGGACCAACTGCGGAGAGCTCCGGGTAGCAAATTCGTTTCCCCGCAAGTCAAGCCGTAAAACATACATTATGACAAGGCCACGAGCATTCTCAAAACTTGTTCCGAGTGAGTCGTGGGGGTTCGTTCGCAGAGGTACACGCAGAACACCAATATGAGACCCTTACCAGCAGCACCTCGCAGGAAACTTCAACGCAGGTACATACCTGTAAGTCGCTCATAACAGAAAACGGATTGGTTTCAAAGCTCTCACGTAGGTCACACGGAATACACGCAAGTAGAAGGTAAGTAGTACGTGTCTAGTAAGTAAGAAACAGGTACGAAACTAGCAAACATTCTTGTTCCCCCCCCCCCCCCCCCGCGGAAAATTCTCCCGCGTGCGGAAAATCCCTCCTCGCAACAAGCCCGGTTACCTTGCCCGGAAAGGTGTGAGCCTTTTGAGACTCAACTGCCTTTAAAGAAACAGTATATGTGCATTTAATTTTTGCATATGAAACTGCTTAAGCGATGATTCCCAATGTACACTACATTGCACAAGCATTTGTTCGTGATGTAGACTATATGATTCTAGAGTGTTATCATCTTCTTGAATAGCTTTCTAGTTTTCCTGAGGGCTGTCTTCATTTTATTCTGGACTGCTCTCAGCGGTTTATGATGAGATCAAAACAGGGTAGATTGTTTAGAATTGCAAATGTGATCTTTTTGACAAAAAAAAAAATGGGTGCAAGAATCAACGAACGATGAGCATCCATGTGTATAGTAGGCATTACTAACATTCGTATAAACTTGTTATTGCTGTCATAAAATGAATATAGCAGTTGATAAAAATCTTACCGAAGAAAGTTTGAAAACCCCTGTGAGTTGGCCAACAGTCTTTTTTGTAGAAGCCGAGATGCCACTTTCCCACCATGTGCGTAGAGTAGCCAAGCTCCAACAATTTTTCGGCAAGGGTGGGTACTTCCAAAGGCAAGCAACTTCGCTGAGCGCTTCTTATGATACTGTGCTGCATGCCAGTGTGAATCTGTAAAAGTGAAAAATATCTAAAGATGTCCAGCTTTTCTTTCACCTAAGAGGAATGCCTTCATTAGCTGCTTAATTTGGTTGCTTTTTGGTGTCTTTGGTAAAGAATGGAAGTTTGACGTATTTTCTTCATGGCTGCTCCCTCTCCTATTACTTCTGTATTGTCCGTAACATGAAACAGAACTGTAAGATCATAATCCTTACCAACAGCTAGACCCCGTTTACAGTGCGGGGCTGGGCCGAGCCCGGCCTCAATTGCGGGACCGAACCCGGGCTTTTAATTCAAACCTTTCAATATTTTGTCGTAGTAGCGCTCTGCTTGTAAACAAACGCAATTTGGTGTATTCTGGTGTCCAGACCCTTTGCCAACTGGATTCCGTGCTTCGTCGATCGCCGTTCGGCAAAGCCTTTTGCCGAAGGAAAAATCCTTAGCAGGACAAAACCACCTTAAACTATCGACGCTGAGGGGGTTAATATCCTGAATAACGAAATAGTTCCGCATTTGGGCCAGTTTGCGTTTACAGTGAAAAAAAAAAAGCCGGGCTCGATGGGCCGCGGCCGAGACTACCTCCACAGATAGGCCAAATGCGCTGCTGATATTGGTCCCGCATTTTGGCCTTTTGCGGGTTTACAGTGAAATGAAGGTCGGTGAGCCCGGCCTTTTCACTCACAGTAAACGGGGTCCCCTTCTTGTGAGTCTTTTTTTTTCATAAGACGAAAGAGCAATCCTACAGAAGATACGTTACATGTGTCCATAGGATACTATGCGTTGTACTATGTAGACGGTATCAGTTATCCTATCATGTATTTGGTTAAATAAATCCTATTCCACATCCTTCAGTCAAGAAAGTTGAACGTTTCGAAACAATACCTGCATATATGTTTACCTGATATCTTCCGCTCAGAAGCTGGCTACGTGTAGGAGTGCAGATTGGTTGTACATAGTAATTCTCCAGTTTTACGCCCCCAGCGGCCAGACGATCTAAGTTGGGTGTCCTTATCTCGGAGTCATGGTAACCGATGTCGCTGAAACCCAAGTCGTCTGCGAGAACGAAGACAATGTGTGGTCTGGGTGATGACCGAAACCGTGACATCAGATTGAGGAGGAGCAGACAGCAGCAGAAGAGGAGTGAAGAGGGACCCGCGGAAGCCATGCCGAGCGATTAGCGTCCAGCTGTAAAGAATTTGGAGAGCTTTACCTAGCTGCTTCAAATAGCACATCCATGGTATCAATGCTTCCACGACTATGAGTGGTGGGCCACGAAAGATACTTAAAGGGATCGTATAGTTTTGGTCTTTGGCGAGATAATGAACAACCTCCTATAAAATATGAAAGAGCATGAAATTCTGAAAGAAATAACCGACATTTAATTGACGAAAACTGGTTATGAAATATCCTGAATTTAAAAAGAGCATTCCTAATAAAAGGTTGGTCCTACTATGATAGCTTTGTTTTACTCTGTTTTTGGATATTTCAGCCATTTAAAAACAGATTTTCATCAAATAAATTTTGAATTCCACTTAGAATGGTAATATGCTCTGTACTCTTTCATAAGTGGTTTATCGGTATCTTGCAAAACGTTAAAAGCTCAATCTTCATATCAACCAATACTGTACCATCCCGTTAATGGGGTATGATTACATTCTACATCATTCACTGTGTTTACGTGTTTATGTACACTGCCATCCCGATACACTGCCGATGGTTTCATTTTGTGTATGTATGTATGTTCGTGTGTGTGTGTGTGTGTGTGTGTGTGTGCTTTATACACAAAGTAAAGTTATTGCAGCAATTTCACCCATTGATTCCAGAAAAGAGTGATGTCATAGAAAAGGAGAGTAATCGAGGAAAACACAGTGCATGTGACCACATTGAAAACACATAGTCTGACATGTATACACTTGTTGAATTCGAGCATTTGTTTTTAATATCGTGAGCACATTATGAATAATCGATTCAAAGTGTAAACCAGAACATGTAGGCATTCGATTCATAAAATTAGTGTCCTAGACTATTGAATCTAGCTGCAACAGATTCTACTAAGAACTGTTTCTGCCAAAAATCCAACATAAACACACACGCGCGCGCGTGCACGCGCACGCACACACACACCCTCACCTGTACTACACAAAAACACAAAAACATAAACAGCATGCGCACGTTCATCTATAAGCTTAATCATACAATCAAACATAATATATGATTATTCAATTACAAACACAACAATCGTGCCAATGCTTGTATGAAGGAATGTACAGTTCACAGAATTATTACCACACTGATTCGAGCTAACAAAACTTGTCAATAGACCGGCTTATTCTATAAAGTATTCAGATTTTAAGCATGTTTTGTTTTCAGAAGTTTTCCCCAAAAGCTTGCCTATGATACATGGGAGAGATCAGGTGAATGAATTGCTTCGTTACCAGGTTGTAGGAAAAGAAACGGCCAGAAGTTGGAATACATTACAGAAACGGTATATTATGCAGGTGAAGAATCTCCACTCTGGCACAGTACCATGCACCCACCTGTGATCGATCGACGAAATTGCACTATCGACACGATGTCAAAGAAAAAATGGTTTACATCAACCACCTCTTGTTTTAATACTGTGTGCTATGGCCGTACGGTAGAGCAGACTCTCGAACAATTTTCTTGTATGAACTCGTCAAAACGCACTACGCAAAGTCATGTATGCCACTACAGATCTGATAAAACGCGAGTATGACCACCATCAAGCCATTGGGGACATTTTTCACCTTACGAAAACATGGATGAAGCTTCCAGCAGCGAAGAGACGTTATTATCATTGATTATGGCATGAAACGCGAGCTGAGTGGTTGACACAGCGTATTCGTAACAGTGTGGCCATTGCTGAATTTCATCCGCAATCTCGGAATTGATTGACCTTGCTCACAGAACTCTCGCTGGTGGCTGACTGACTCCATTTCGATAATTCAGTGTGGCGATGACACTCTCGCTATCAGCAAGCATAATAATTACGTTTCACACTGGGAGCTACCTATGGCTTAACGGAGTATTAGAATTTGTAATGAGGATATACATGTATGGCAACAACAGATTTGGTGAATACTCCTGTAGGCCTGAGTTTAGCGATGTCTAATTTTTCTCACTTGAGGATCGCGTTTAGAACGCGACTGCTATTATCAATATAGAGTCACTAGTGAACCCTAATTGTGACGGGACCAGAAACTAAGGCCTAACCAAATCAACCCTACGTGCAAATGAAATGTCTTCAACTGTCTGAATCAAGACTTCTGCATTCACAGTACTATCACGTGGGAAAACAGATAGAGGGCTTACACTTCCTACCAACCGACTGCGTGAAATGGGTAATTGCTGCCCTGCATTCCAGCATGAATAGATGGAGAATGCCCAACCTGAACCGCAAATAAAAAAGAAAAAATACGTCAGCTTTCACCTCATTTAAAGCTAAAGATATCTACCCCTTGGTCTTTGTGATAGTTTAAAGGACATAGCCTTCAAATAAGATCATCTCTTGCATAACGAATCCGTGTCTCCTTTCCTTGATTTGCTAGTCTGTTCGTTCGTTTGTTTGTTTTTTTTTCACATGCCTTTTCTCAATAAAGGAAAGCGAAAGAATTTAGACTCTGTGAACTGGACGGTTTGTGAGGCTGTCTTGGACTTTCACAAAGAAGTATCAATACTCCAACCTTCACCCGGAACTTCCTTTCCAGAATCAGATTTCTTCAGAGCCTCATCTTGTCTCCTGCCACTTTTACAGAAATGCTTAAGATAATGGTCTGATGTAGCTCACTGTGAATCAGAACATCCCTGTAAGTGGGAGGGGAGGGAAGAGAAAAGAGGGAGCGGGGTCCATTATGTTCACATGAGGAACTAAAGTCAATAGTGGGTATTTTATATTGCACTGTTTTGAAGTATTTTGTCTCTTCTAACATGCTCTGTTATGAGGAGAATCTAAAGCGATTTAAAAATAATGAAACAGTGTAAATAAAAACCACTGTCATACCAGAGAGATGGGAAGCCACCTCTCTGGTCATAAACATGTGGACTTATCGGCATCTATTGTAACTACCGCATTACAGATTTTTGATAAGAAGTGATCGACGAACGAAGTCTACCTCAAGCCGGCGAGCCCTCAGAAGAACTTCTGACTATTCAACGATTAAAATGTGAAGGTGTAATATGGTATTCATGTACACAGAACATCGGGACTTGTCAATACAATCTTGCGAGGCACATTGAGAGGAAGGCAAGACCAAGGGAAGACCAAAGAGGGCATTATGAGAAGACATTCTGAGATGGCTGCATGGGGGAGGCACTGAGAGAGGCCGGGGAAAGAGAGGGATGGCGGAAGCTGGCCACGAGGTCTTTGGTGGCACCCCAACGGTCTCCTCGACTTCGGGATATGTCAAATATTGTATAACAATGTAGCCGAAAAGTATACAAGGCACAATCTCTGGCGTAATAGAGACAGTGGGCAATGTAAAATCAAAACGTGAAGTGAATAGTAAGACCTGTCTAACCTCATTCCCTCACAGGTGAAACAAACACGATTGAACATGACCCTGTCGGGTGGGCCCCTACTTAGGGGTGTTGGACAGTAATGAAGAAGAAGAAGAAAAAGAAGAAGACCCCCTTCCACCCTCCATCTGATAAGCAGTGACCCCAAACAACACGCTGTGACTGTAGGAGCAGCAGCCTTCTATACATGCATCGATTATGGGAAGCATATAGCATATAAAAGATTATGGAAAAACTAAATATAGCTCTGTTCTGCCAGAGATCACTTCCATGCAAATAAACTCCATAACATATTACATGAACATGATGAATAAGTTTTGCCTTTCTCAACTGATCTGCTGAAAGTTGTAAATGTGAAATGTTGTAAATGTAACGTGATACGATAATGTTTTTCGATGTCTAATGTCATTTTGTATCCTACTTTATAGCAGAATAGAAGCTACCAAATTCTATGACTGTTATATTTTAACACGTACATGACGCATGTTTACTGTAGTATAGACCTTTTTCCTTTCCTAAGAATAGAAAAGCTTGGAAACTGAGCTGTTGTAGAGTAGGGTGCACAACAATAAATGTTGAGAAAGAGAGCAGCTACTCGGTAAACACTATTATACAGAAAGTGTGGTGTAGGCCTACAAAATGCGTGATAACGAATCCCGCGAAGCGCTTGCAGCTCTTTGCTCGACTGCGTTTCAGACAATAAATTCTAAGGCTGTTTCCCCCTCCCCCCTTCAGGCTTTTCGATTTTTCTTTTATGGACAGCATAATTGGGTTTGTATCTATTCACAAGTAAAGTATACAAGTGCCAAAATAAGTCAGCTTAACGGCATAGAAGAATGTCCGATCTGGTAAAAGTAGGGCCCCCGAAGGTTGCTGTTGTTATTCTTTCAATTCTTAAGGCGCGTGTCATTCAGTTGTGAATATTTGCGCATACTGGGAGTCAGTAAGGGAGTCTGTAAACTTCAGTCTTTGTTAAAGTCTGTAATCAATATTCATGGCTGGTCTTGACACATGCTACATGCGTAAATTGATATAGTTTGAAAGTATGGAGAGGAGGGATGAGTGAGGGATTAAAAGGGGCAGATTTCATCTTTAACATTGTTGTCTATTCGCCTCTTTTCCA
Organism: Diadema antillarum; assembly: GCF_040938485.1. NCBI lineage: Eukaryota > Metazoa > Echinodermata > Echinoidea > Diadematoida > Diadematidae > Diadema > Diadema antillarum. The sequence continues at coordinate 186,779 of NW_027271244.1, read as the reverse complement.
TCCTTTTATTCTCAGGGGGTATCAATGAGCATTCCTTTGTTCTAAATAAAAAATAACAACAACAACCAGGGTCACGTAACATTTATGTGCAACAAGTTGAGATAGGCACTAGGTTATTGCAAAAGGTACTTCACCGACACTGTCTTAAGAAGTACACTTGCAGCTGCAACAATGCAAAGATTGTGGCGTGTTATGATAAAGTCTTAAAGTGACAAAATTAATGAAGTTAAAAAACTGATTATCGTATATTAAGTTTAACCTGCTTGAAGTCATTTTCCATTGAGAAGACAACTCCAGAACACTAACGAAAAACACATGAATGAATGTAAAGGACAATTTTGATAGTTGCGTTCGCACATTTAAGGATGTTTGTTTTTAAACAGGCTCTGATCTACACCATCGTTCCGGAAAAGTAAAGTTTGTTTGTTTTTTGTTTGGTTTTAGTCACGGGATTGAAAGATAGGTAAAGTAAGGTAAAGTAAAATATTACGCTTCCAGACTTTTTATGTTCTTGAATGATCATTACGTACAAATGAGTGATGACGTAGGAAGGGACCATATTCTAAGTGTCTTTTTTTTTTGCTGTAATAAGATCAAAATCTCAATTCTACTTCTTAAGTGAATTGCTATACATTGTAGCAGATTTTCATAGCCACTGCTCTGTCGGCAATATAGGCTGGACTCGGCAGAGAATCACAGCTGAATAGTATTGAATGTTGGCTGAAGAAGGTATGTTGGATGTACATTTTTGTTTGGAACTTTTAAAAGACCAGACAGTGGATTCTAAATCGAAGTGAAAATAGGTTGAATCTATAATACCGTGATCCTGTTTCCTCTTTCACCCATCCAGTTTCATTTCATTTCAATTCATTCGTTATGATGATTTGTACCCCGTAAAGAAGGCCCGTGTTTATTTTCATGAAGTCATCACGTGGAAGAGCAAACGAGGACTTTTTATCCTGACAATATTATAGTGATGAAACAAAGAAAAATGATGAGATGTTGCACAAATTTTAATTTGATCCAGAAAACTCAACAAAATCTAGATTATTCGCAGTAACGCTTTTATTCATCTGCCCATCACACTACTAACCTGGCTTCCAGCAACATGATATGTGCAAAAAAAAAAAAATGCGTTATCATTGATTATAGTAAATATCAACTTTCCTTTATCTCAATGGCTAATTTCAAATCGCAGATGAGAAATCATTCTGAATACACATTCATATCAAGATCTGTTATATTGGTTCTAAAACAGAAACTCTAAAACAGAAAGGTACAAATAAAATCATCAAAAAGTCAGCAGATGCTGTGATATCATTTTTACTTGGATGGCATAAATGTCTTTTCACGCTTTAAAAGACACAGTTTCGGGGTTTTCTCAGTGCCTTCACAAACATTTCAAAAGCGAATATGGAAGGCGTTGGTTAAAAGGGCCTCTTAGCACGGAGACGATTTGAAGAAGTAGCTGCGGCGAGAAAATTGGGATTTAAAAAAGAAATCCTCGTCAGCCCTCTTTAGGCGTAGCCGCAGGAAGCTAATAATAATAATAATAATAATAATAATAATGTATACTTTTATAGCGCAACAGTCCATCAAAAGATGCTCATGGCGCTTTTAGTCTTAAGGTTAGGAGAAGAAAGAAGAAAGAAAAGAGAGAAGAAGAAGAAGACGAAGAAGAAAAAAAATGAATTATGTGACATCTTCACTTTTTTGTTTTGTTTCTTATAACATATTAAACAGGTATGTTTTTAGGGATGTTTTAAATGATTCCACAGAGGATGACTGGCGAACAGTGACAGGGATATCTTTCCAAACTTTTGGTCCAATGTGGGAGAAAGAACGAGTTCCCCATGAATGCTTAACCTTAGGTATCTGAAATAAAAAGGAAGTAGATGATCGCAGTCTGCGAGGAGGGTTATAACAATATAAAGAATTCTGGAGATACTCAGGTGCAGTTGAGTGAACCACATGATACACAAGAAGAGCAATTTTGAAAATAATTCGCTTTTCAACAGGAAGCCAATGGAGAGAACGTAACACTGGCGTAATGTGAGCAGTTTTCCTACTATAGGTCAGTAATCTTGCGGCAGAGTTTTGAAGACGTTGTAGAGCGTTGATTTGTTGTTGTGACATGCCGAAAAACAAAGAGTTACAATAATCTATACGAGAGAAAATAAGAGCATGTACAAGCTGTTCCGCTGCTGTTTTAGTGAGATATTTCCGAATAAAACCAAGATTACGCAACTGGAATCTTACAGATTGTGATACATGCGCAACATGATATTTGAAGGACATAGTACTATCAAAAACAACACCAAGATTGCGTGCCTTTTCAGAAGAGCTAATGACACTGTTACCAATTCTCAATTGACATTTCTTCATGTTAGCCTTTGTCAGCATTTGTCTTGACCCAAGTACCAAAAACTCTGTTTTATTGTCGTTCAACTTTAGCTGATTTTTGCTCATCCAGCCTTTGATTTCATCAACACAGATTTCAAGTTGTTTTAACACTGTTGCTGCTACAGTTTCAGATGGCGGGCAGGAAACAAACAATTGAATATCATCAGCATAGCAGTGATAATGAACATTGTGCTTCCGAATGATCTGACTAATGGGCTGAAGATAGAGTGAGAAGAGGAGTGGGCCGCCAACCGATCCTTGTGGAACTCCAAACTCGGTGGCTACAGGTTTTGACGCTGCGTCATCAATCTTGACGTACTGGAGACGGCCAGATAGATAGGAGGTGAACCAGCGCAATGCATTACCAGAGACCCCGACAGATCTTAGTCGTTGAATGAGGATTCGGTGATCGACAGTGTCGAAGGCGGCAGACATATCAAGGAGGACAAGCGCTGTGATGTTTCCACTATCCATCTGCTTCAAAATATGATCACTAAGGTTTGCAAGAAGCGTTTCAACGCTATGATGAGGCCTATACGCTGACTGGAAGCAATCCAAGAGATTGTTGTCTTGTAGATGCCCAAGAAGCCGTGAGAAAGCAACACGTTCCATTATCTTACTGAGGTAAGGTAGGTTGGATATAGGACGATAGTTCATCAGGATTAATGTACCGAGACGCCTAATAATGACCTAAGCTTCCTGATGCTAGGCTTGTCAAAACCTTTTAAAGTGATAGAAGTGACACTGATAATAACGTTTCCATAAGACCTATCACCTTTGAAACTATTGTTAATCTGGTCCGAAATTACTTCTCTCTGCTTAGAATTCGTGTTTGAACGAATCGCGTACACTGGTCATAACTTTAGTTACTCTGTACCAGTGAATATACTTATTATTATTATTGTTTTATTATGATTATTATTATTATAATCATTACTATTATCATTTACCATTATTATCATCATGGTCATCATTATTGTTTATCTTTACCTCTTTTCTTTCTTTTTTACCCCTATCCCGGACTATTAAAAACACCGAGCACAAGAGAAGTGTTTTTACCGGAGAGGAAGGTGAAAAACGATTCGTATATCAGCTTAACTCCTCCGTGATATGAAATTAGACATGCTCTCCATGGACTACATCAAAATATGACAGTTGGATGCATGGGCAGATGGGGTTGATGCGTACTTTAAGGTTAAATACGACGTCAAAAGAATCACTTTTCTTTCTGTTTCCACTCAACTGCTCGCAGGAAGATTTGCCATTTTTACTGTGTGCGTCGACTTTAATTCTACAGTTATAATGGTCTAATAATTACACACTTGTATTCACTTACCTAATATTACTCCAGACGCGATGCTTAACGAACCTTCCGCTGTGTACATTGAATCGTAATGCCACGTTGAGATATGCGATGGGTACGACATAGGAACTCCTTAGGGCTCTTCTGCTTACACACTGTATGATAACGTCCTTCGGTTGTGAGAAACGCCTGAATGCAGACTGGCTTGGAGCATGACGTCTTCACCGAATAAAACAGACAGGTCAGAAATAAGCAGCAGGGACATAATAGTACTAGAACTCCTATTGAAATGAGAGTGAAAGTGGACCTACAACAATCATTAAACTCCTTTGCTGTGTGCAAGGGTGCGTGTGGTGTGGAGGGGGAAGTAGTGCTCGTGAATACTGGCGTTAAAGATTCAATGCTTCCCCTTTCTATAGGCGAAGCTCTGGGAAAGACATGCTCTCCCTCATTTTGTGAATTTTTGATAGTTTTTCTTTAAGCCGGTGGGGGGGGGGGGGGCAGGGAGAGTTCTCTCCTCTAGGTACTGTCTCGCGTCTTACAGTGTATATACGTGTGGGTAATTGAATGTATGTACGAATGTGTTGTCCTTGTCATATTTTCCCGGTACACGTGGTTCAGTGAGCAGTGTCCGGGCACTAGCATTGGTATTCTATATTTTTTTCCCAATCGGTGTATCTCAAAATAATTACATGTATATTGTTATAGAATAGTATATCATTTACTCATTATTTTTCTAGCGATCCACGTCCGACAAGCTTTGCTTTTTAGTGGATCACTATTTACCATAATCGAATTTATTTTCCGCTCGCCCACGAAGTATTTATACAGTGTTTTTCCTAAATATTGTACATGTTATATGTTGTTCTATAATTTGTCTCGTATATATATTATTACATGAATCTTTTGCAAACGTTTGAACAATATTATTTCATCACATGTATACTTTGTACTATGTTTTTTGATTTTCGATGATTGGAAACAAACTATGATTGAATTGAATTGAATTGAATTGAGTAACAGTCCCTTCACCCCCCCCCCTTCCCCCACCCCCCCCCCCCCCTCCCCCGGCCCCTGGAAATAATGTCAATACGGCGTATGATTATACCGTGGCATCCTCCGGCATTATTGTAAACCGAAGATGTCTATTTCTTGATTTATTTCATTTTATTTCATTTTATTTTATTTTATTTTATTTATTTATTTCATTTCATTTCATTTCATTTCATTTCATTTCATTTCATTTCATTTTATTTATTTTATTTTATTTCATTTTATTTTATTTTATTTTATTTTATTTTATTTTATTTTATTTTATTTTATTTTATTTTATTTTATTTTATTTTATTTTATTTTATTTTATTTCATTTTATTTTATTTTGTTTTATGTATAGGTCTCCATAGATGAACATGTTGGTCTTGTTTAACAAACAACCTAGTAACGAAAACTATGAAAGGAAGGAAAGGGACATAAAGGAAAAGAAAACAAAAAAAAACTAGAGAAACAAATAAAATACACCAGAACATAACGAAATAGCCACCAGTACTGCGTTTGCAAGATTCCACGTCACCCGAGCAACATGGTTACGCAACAGTAGGAATGCACAAAAATGCACATGAAGCATGATTCATTAAACATTCAAGAATAGTCTTGACATGAACGACTCAGTAAAAAAAAAAAAGAACAAACACGAAAAGCAAACCCGTAATACCTAATAAACAACAAATCTGATAAAGAAGAGGAAGTTCGAATGAAATTCCATGCTTTATGACTATCACAACATAAAGCCTGCACGAGGATTTTTTTTTCTTTGGTTTACAATTTAGTGACAGCGATTGAGTGGTGTAAGAGTCAAGGCTATTCGAGAATGTCGGACCTGTGTGTACTATTGTTTTAAGCGCAAAATGCAGTTCTCACTGGGCAAATTGGAAAGAGTTTTCCTGTCTTGTAGGGTAGGAATATATAACTTTATTTTTTACAAACATGGGAGTAAAAGCATAAGGTAGTTCGCCTTTAATTAACTGGTACATAAATATCGCAAGGGAGTGAAAATATATATCAAAAAATCTTTCATAGGTTATAACTTTTGAAAAGTGGACAAGTCGGTGGTAAATATATATATATATATATTCATATATTTATATATCAATATATATATATATATATTTATATATATATATATGTTTCAATATACAATTGTTCATCCTTACAGCTCGCTTTTGTATTCTGAAGGTAGGCTCCATGCGTATTTTTGAACAATTCCCCCATGCAAGTATGCTGTAATGGTGATACGGAAGGAATAAAGTCGAATATAAGGTAATTAAAAAATAAATGGGGAAAACATGCTTAAGCTTCTGTATATTTAAACACCTACATCTCTCGACAGTAACTTACATAGACGACTTGTTTGTTCCTGCCTAGATAATTTGCAATTAATTAAAAGGCTAAGAAATTTAACTGACTTTGTTGTAAGTGTACCCCTTTGATTGAAATTGGACCAGGTAAACAAGTGACTGTATTACTAATTACAATACAATTAACCTTGTTTGGATTCAGGGATAATTTGTTGGTTTAAATCAAATCTCTAACGTGATTCAACTCAGAGTTAAGCATATCAATTAACACAGTGGGATTTTGATGCGTCAAAAAAAAAAAAAAAGACTTTCAATCGTCCGCAAACAAGAGGAAAGAAAGGAGTGCGAACCGCCTGGGCAAATCATTTATGTACTCAATAATTCGGAAACATCTTGAAAGATACCAACTTCTGAGCGATGCGCAATATGGGTTCCGGGAGGACAGAACCACTGTTGACGTGCTTTCATATATCCCCCAATGGTGGAACGTTTCCTTAGACTCTCGGAAGTCAGGATCATAGCTCTAGACATCAGAAAGCTTTTGACTGTGTATGGCACTGTGGCCTTTTAACGAAATTGTCATCCTTTGGCATACATAGAGATATATATGGATGGATTTCATCATTCTTGGCTAATAGGCATCAGGCTGTTGTTGTAGATGACTAAACTTCAACATCCAAGACCCTAGCTATCTGCTGGTGTGCCACAGGGAAGTGTGCTGGGGCACCTGCTCTTCCGTACGTATATCGACGACTTGAATTCCCTAATGGAAAATGATCTCCACCTCTTTGCTGATGACTCAACTCTGCACATTGTTATAAAAATTCTTGTGACAGAACCATCTGTACTGAGAGCCTCCAGTGTGACTTGTTGACTATTGAGATATGGGCAACAGATTGGTGCGTCACCTTCAATGCAAGCAAGACAGAAGAGATGATCATCAGCAGGAGGCGGAACAAGAACCCCCTTCCTCTCTACTTCATGAATTCTGCCCTAAATCCAATCAGATGTATCACCCTTCTTGGTGTTATCATCACCAACACTTTGACTTGGCTTCCTTATGTCACCTGCCTTACCAAAAGGGTTGCAAAGAGGCTTTATATTCTTAGCCGTTCAAGAGATCTCCTTCCATTCAAGGCAAGGGTCACCATCTACAAAGCTTGGCCCTTAATGGAGTACGCATGTCCGATATGGGCTGGAGCTGGTTCCACCGCACTTGGGCTACTGGACAGGCTACAGAGAAAAGCCCTTCGCCTCCTAAAAATTGATGACCCAATCAAAGTTGGAATTTATCCACTGGAGCCTCGGACAAATGTGGCATCTCTTTGTAGGCCCTACCTTCTACCGCCACTTCTTCTTGAGACCGTTCCTTGAGCTGTCTGGAATTCTTCCCCCATTGTTCTCCAATGTTCGATTGACACGCTCTTCTGCAACTGCTCACCCCTACAGAGTTACTGTACCAAAGTCGAACACGTATCTCCATAGTCTTCCTACATACCAAGGACGACTCGGCTGTGGAACTCACTTCCCTACAACATATTTCCGCTAGCTCCAAACATAGACAGATTTAAGAATTGTGTTAATTCGTAATTAATTAGCTTGTTGTAGGAAAGGATTTTTGTTATTTTGTATATGCATACAGTGTATAAGTTATTAGTGAGGTTCACCTAGGTCCCTTTACCTTAAGGTTTTCTAAACCTCGAGGTTTTGTAAACTACGAGGCACTAAACTCCAAGTTAGCGTAGATGTAGACGCATGTAGTTTTGAAAACCACGACAAAACCTTAAAGCCCAAACAAAGTTCTAGTAGGCCTGCAAAAGTTGTCAAATTTCGCTCCCACATGTGAACGTATGCTTAGGAAATGTGCAGGATAACGATGTTATTACAAGATATTCGATGGGTAACGACGAAAATGCGAAATATTAACCAAAAAGGTTCAGTCTCAGAACTTACCCGAACGGGGTCAGGCTAAACTCGGACTCGGGGATAACTCGGCTTCGCTTTGACGGCGGGATGAGTTGTAATGGTTGTCCCTCTGATTGTACAGTGTTGTCCTATGGTAGCCGCCTGTATAAACTAGCGCTTCGTGTTCTGGCTACTCGCAGTAATGGTCCGAGTTGCTACAACGCGCGCATCAAAAACCTCTTTTGCGCGCAAGCAAAATTAGTGTGCGCCTATCAAGCACCTCTAAAACAATCAAAGGCCCTTGATAAACAACAACAAAAACTCCAAAGACCGCGCGTCTCAGCAACTGAGGACCGCGCGCTGTCATTTTTGTTTCAAGTGTGTACAGGATTACGTTAGCACGCACTTTCCTGTCCATTCAGTTATATAGGCCTCATTTGGTACTTTGCAGTGGCCAGTTATGTGGCGATCACTTACTGCGTGTGAATTGTCTGAAGTAGGGTCGAATTTTTCCCCGAGACCGAGTTAGTCTGGAGCCTTCTGGAATAAAAGTCGGTTTTCCTACTCTTATTATTTTTCTCAAAATACTCCAAATCGACTCATCATTCCGGCAAACCGCGTCAGCCAGGTAAGTTTCTTAGTGGACTCTTTCGATATATTGCAAGCAAAAATTAAATGGTGCTAGACGGGTTCTCAAGCACTTACCGAAACTTAGTTTTCACTTTAAGGCGAAGACACCACGACAACACCACAAGATTTCTTAGGTGTTGTCGTGGTTTAAGCGCGTAGTTTAAGCGCGCTGTGGCAGCGCGCTTAAACTATGACAGATGTGAACGGAGTTTTGTTAACCACGACGCTCCAGTTTCTTCCACAATAGTGCGCAACCCTATGTGCAAACTAGGCTCCCTTTATTTTCTATCGTAGTTAGCTTTACCTCGAGGTTTTGCTAACTGCATGTAGGTGTGAACGGCATCGAAGTTTTGTCGTGGTTAGGGGAAGGAATTATTGCGCTCGTAGTTAGTATAACTACAAGTTTTTGGATAGGTGTAGACATGGCTATTACCTCCGCCAAGGGAGGAGGTTATGTTTTCGTTACCGTTGGTTTGTTAGTTAGTTAGTTTACCGTGTGCAAAATAACTCAAAAAGTGGTTAACGGATTTGGATGAAACTTGCAGGAAAGGTTTAGAATGATACAAGTAATAAACGATTAACTTTTGGTAGTGATCCGACAATTCTTGGGGAATTCATGAAGGATTTTTGATATTTTGGCAGGTAGGGTCAATGAACTTGGGAGTTCAGGCTGCGCGTATTTGAGGTTTGCATGCGCGCACTAAAGTGCGTGCTCTAGTTTCTGCTAGGGCTAGGCGCACCGTGCAGCTGAGGGTTTATGACGTAACAAAGGCTTCTATATTGGGGAAATCGGGCGACTTTCAGCACACAATGCTATACGTATGGGTGGAAATCACTGATATCTCTAATGGAAGAACAAGATCAGTGGTGGAAATGAGCTGCATGCTTGGCGGAGGTCTGCATTCTCAGAGTGCTTCTCTAGTTTTGATTATGGTTTACAATTTGGTAATCTAGGGCCACCTCTCATCATATTATGATGGTAACATCAGGCCCAAAAGACCAATAATGTAAAAAAATAAAAATAAAAAGAAGTGGTCCCAAAAGGGAGCCTTGTGGAACACCATATGTTACATTTGCTGTGCTTGAATTGGAATCACTAACGTGAACAAACTGTGGTCGATTTGTGAGGTAATCTCTGAACCACTCCAAGACGCTGCCACGAATTCCGTAATGAGACAGTTTGTACAGTAATATTTCATGATCAATTGTGTCAAATGCCTTGGAGTGGTCCAGAAAAATTGTCTAAATATATTAGCAACAAAATGGCGTGAGTAGTAGAGTGTTTTTTCCTAAAACCAAATTGTGTGTCTACTAAAATATTATGATCATTTAAAAACTTAATAGTTTGGGAGTAGACAACTTTATCAAGTACTTTGGAAGATGATGATGGAGATAAAAAAAGTCTGTAATTGTCCAGGTCATCCTGACTGCCCTTCTTAAAAACAGGAATAATCTTGGCAACTTTCATTTTACTTGGAAAAGCACCAGACATTAAATAAAAATTGAATACATGGGTCAACGGCGCGGCTACATCATAACATTTTGTTTCAGAAGAAACATTGAAATACCGTCATAACGTGAGCTTTTTGTTTTTCGCTTTAAAATTGTTTACAATATCAATAACATCCAATTTATTTACGAGCATAAAAATCATAGAACTAGGCTTGGGATTCGCTAGAAATGAATGAAATGTTGTTCTTTTTTCCGTTACTGGAATATTTCGGGCCAAATTTGACCCAATATTTACAAGATATCTGTTAAAAGCGTCAGCAATTCCATGTGAGTCATCGATTATCGTCTCTTTTTGTACTATTTCATCAATTCGCAGTTTCTTTCCATCCTTCTTTTTAATACGTCTTTTATAACATTCCAAGTAGACTTAATATCATTTTCGTGGATTTGAAATTGAGAAGAAAAATATTTTTTTAAGCTTTACGTACCACTGAAGTCAAAGCATTTCGGTAAACTGAGTATTTGCGTTTGCTTCTTCAGTGCCACTAGTCTTTTATTTATAAAATGAATTATCTTTACGATTGATAGATTTCAAAATGGATTTGGTGATCCAAGGACTTGTTGGGATCTTTTTGTAATATGATTTTGCCACAGAAACTGGGAAACGAGCATCAGAAACGCAAAATAATTTTGTAGATTAATTGGAAGCTATATCAGCGTCATTCGTATTATAAACAACAGACTAGTCAGTATGGTCAAGACTCGATTTAAAACTTTCTTTACATTGTTGTGATATTCCTCTAAATGCCTTTTTATCATAATTTGTCTTATTTTTTCATAAATATTATGTAATGTCACAAAAAAGGGAAGTGATCCGATGTATCAGAAACAATGATTCCTTGATCGGAAAAGTGCGATAAGTTTGTAAATATGTTGTCAATATTAATGACGATGTTGTATCAGAAACCCGTGTTGATTTAGTGATACAAGGTAAAAATGAATTATACATTATTGTACCTAGAAATTGCTGCCACAGGAGCTTTTCATTATTATGAAATAAATTAATATTAAAGTCTCCCATCAGTATACATTCATGAGAGAGGGAGAGTCAAGTATAGTTTGCAATACATCAACAAAATCGTTAAAATTACTATTTGAATGCCTGTAGACCTAACCAACTATAATGTTTTTCGCATCTGGTATAGCAATTTCTATAAAAAAAAAATACACATTCAATTATGTCAGTGATTTGGCAAAAATTTTCCATAATATCGACATCATCTTTAACAAACATGGCCACACCACCACCATGTTTACGTGTTCTATATCCTTTGAACTATAGGGTATAACCTTCAATACAGACAAGCGAATGAAGCGGATCAGATAACCAAGTTTCGCAAAGACCAATGACTGAAAAAGTAACAGATGGAATCTAAGAGTAATATTAATTGATCGAGACTTTTACTTAGACTTCTCACATTATGATGCATTACAGAAAAACAATTATTTCGTGAAGTAAAGGTCTTGCGGTGTACAAGCTGTTGTGGTAATACATAATATTATTCAGTGGTTATATGAGGTCCAGCTGCATCATTCTCGTCAGGCATTTGCTCATGTAAACGATGAATACCATCAGATTCAAAATACACCTTTTTTGTTTTGGGAGACGTAGTACAACTACTGGCAAGAACTGCTTGTATAAAATCGTCGTTATAGAGTGACTGCATTGGAAGACTATCCATTATGATGAACTATTTAGACATCACCACAACGGATTGAAAAAGCGTAGAGAATTTCATCTCCATGACTACCACGCAATGCACGAATAGCAACGTACACTACCAACATGTATTCAATATGCATAAGTAATATCAATGTTTGTTTACAATCAGAGTTACGTAATCTAATGATGATGAAAAGCAAAGTAGGTTGCTCGGGTGACTCGGGCTTGACATGAATACATTAATTTTGATTACGGCGCATAACAATCACATATCGTATTAGTGGTACTACAGGTGCAAGTAATGAGAAGAATTCACACATTATAAAGTAAATTACTATCACTAAAAGGATAAAGGGAGTGGAACATTTTCATATCGGCACCCTATGTACGAGATAAAACTCCAGGTACAAACTCGAAATTTTATACGACAACGGGATTCACAAAATGAAATAAGAAATATTACCGGCACGATATGAACACACAATACCATGGCTTTAACAGGTACTGACTGAACTAAAAAAACAACAACAACAACAATAGAGTTTCAATCCACCTACATCGGGATATTATGCTGTTACATTTTTTAAACAAAAAACCACATACGATAAAATATATGAGTTATATGCTGCTATATTAGGAAAATGAAATAACTGTGCCTACTTTACATCATGTATCAGTAACTTTCAATGAACCTATAACATTAAACGGATGCAGTTATCAGTTATTCAATTTTCTCGAAATATGACGTTTATAGGGCTCACACCTGTAGACATAATGGAGTGTCCCTGACCCCATTCACAAAATCTTACCAAATATACCAAAATAAATGAAGAAAAAATTAATTACATATCAGAAAGGCAGTTTGGCAGAAAACTGAATAGCTGCAGATATTGAGTATGAATGATTCGTCTACAAACCGCATTTTGGTTGGAAGATGAAAGCTTTTCTCATGAAATTTGAAGGGACTACAATTTGTTGGGTGCTAGAACAGAAAATGTATGTATATATGCATGTACAGAGTTTTAGCTGAAGAACCTGCCTTGTAAATTTGATGGATGAAAGGGTATATCTCACTTTCACGGTTATTGAAGATGAAACACGTCATTTCTCCAAGCTATTTTACAGATTATTTTATCTTTTTATTTTTTTTTTTTTGGAATTTCGAATTTGGAATTTCAACACACGTCTCTATTCGGAATTATTTACCCGTGTGAGCCCTATAACTGGTTTTTGGTGGTAGCGCCCTCGCTTGTTTCGTCTGTACGTACACACACACACACACACACACACACACAAGTACACATTTCTTCAGTCTGCTTGAATGAGCAATGGTGGCTGTGCTTTAGACCGATTTCGGTCGCGTGCGTCACCCTGCTGGACGCGCCTGCTACTTACGTTCTACTAACGTTCTAGTTACGGACGACATGCGGGCATTGCGATGTATCTGCGCTACAACTCCGTGTTACCTGCGTGAACCTCTGTGGGCAATTCCGCGACTGACCTGCAACAGTTTTGACCATGTCCAAGGGCCTGTCACAAATTTCCAGGCAAAAGAATTGACCAGATGCACGGATATTGGCATATTCGACACCGTTCCTTGCCAGTAAAACACCCGTATTACGCTTGTGGAATGCCCGCAGATCACACGCGCTTCCGGAGCATAGGCATAGATCCACGGGTAACTTACGTTCTTCAAGCTGGTCAACTGCTTTGTGACTTGCGCGAGCTAGGGCATCCTACTTGTGTTCTGCGTGGACCTCTGCTGGCAATACCCGCGACTCACCCGGAAAAGGTTTTGACCATGCTCAAAACCTTGCTGCGGGTAAATTGGACTTGCGTGCGCAACTCCGGACAACTACGGGTGAGATACGTGCTAAGTACTGTCAGGTGCGCGCCAATTACGGAGAGCTAAAACCTTCCCATACGGTATGACAAGGCCTTGGGCATGCTCAAAACTTGTTCTGGGTGAGTCTCGTGGGTTTGCCCTCAGAGGTACACGCAGAACATCAGTAGGAGAACCTTACCGGCAGCACCTCACAGGCAACTCCAACGCAGGTACCTCGTAGTAACGTAAGTCGCTCGTGACAGAAAACATATCGGTTTCAAAGCTCTCACGCAGGTCACACGTAATACACGCAAGTAGAAGGTAAGTACCACGCGTCTAGCAGGTAAGAAACTCGCAAACATTCTTGTCCGGCCGCAGAAAATTCTCCTGCGTGCTGGGAAATCCCTACTCGCAACAAGCCCGAGTAGCTTGCCCGGAAAGGTGTGACACGGCCTTTAGTATGAAAACTGCGTATTTGTGTGAGGGTTTCATGCAGCAAAATATTGAAACTATGCCACAGACAGCCACACATGAACTTCTTCATCTATTCAGAGGCTAGATTAGAAATGAGTGGCGCAGCGGCTCACTTCGTAGCGGACAACTTGCTCACACACTCAATGTATTGTAATGGTAATTAGGTGGTATTAGGTAATGCTATTAGGTAATGTATTCGCACTGATCTCATGTAGGTCCTAATGTATACAATATGGAGTCGCCATTGACCGCAGCTACCAAAAAGTAATATCGAAAAAGATACTTCCTTAGAAATTCGTCGAACAAAACTATACTGTGCTTGTTAAAAGGAGGAGGTAAAGTGTTTTTTTATACATCTACAACCATTGAGGTCAAAAATTGCAGCACAATTGTACAGCACAATTTGCTGTCAGGCGACAAATTATGCAGGTGCGACAATTTGTACCGGAACAGTCGTGATTATTTAATTGAAATCGTTATTTTACTCATCTTATTGGTATAAGAAGCCTCGTGCCACCGCACAACCGATATTATTCGACTATTGTATTCGTCAATAGCAGTTGGCGGACAGAAAGCCGCCCTCTGTTGTCACTCGACTAGTACAAGCATGGTATTATTGACGTATGACCAGAGCGGAACCCATACACCTCTCGCTCCTATCGCGTGTCTTCCACTACCCACCCAAAGCAATAAGTCCACCAAATACACGGCGAAAGTATATTGCTATCATCCATGCAGTAGAAGAGCATTCACCCTATCAAACCATCAGACTTTTGGAAACGAGCCCTAAGTGAGAAATTCTTCTGTAGATTTCTTTCAAATGACATATGGACTATTAGAGGTTGATAATTCTAAAGGATGGCTTCGACTAGTAGTATTCGCAGAGGAGGCGGTGTCCGGATAGATCACGCGGGTAAAACACCTCTAATCGGATGGAGTGACAGAGAGAAGGGCTTGCCCGCTGCAGTAGTGTTAGCGACCGTTCTGACTGGCCTGTGGCGTCCTGTACAATGCAAGAAAAAGAACATCTCGTCTCGAGCAACGGTCTCACGGGCCGATGCCGAAAACCCGCGTAGCGAGAATCGTGACCGTCTTGGACAAACGCCCGATCTTACCGACTGGGAAGTCCTTGTCGACGACGTTGAAGGCGGTGAATTGATATACGAGGACGACGTCATGGCTCAAGCAGAGCATTGGAGCCTTACAACTGAAAAAGGCAGTAAAGGTAAAATTGTTAAATCGATAATTCAGACAGATCGTTTTAACCTGGAGCTATGCATGGTTATCAACAATGTGAGCTTGCTATTAGAAAACAGCCAATTATTTCTTTCAACCCAAGGAACTTACTTTACCTTAGATGGAATAATGTATCCAATACCCTGTGATGATTATTATGAAAATGGAAATCATGTTCACCATGGTTTGGGAGCTTGCGTTTGAAAGTTCATTGTTAAAGAATTTCCATGGCATAGGGCCTACATCTTTATCAACCGAGCTTCTTTGTTTTTAACCACTTCTTGTCATCTGGAAAGGAAACATCCCATTTTGTGTGTTGAGAACATGCGTCCTTCATCCTTATTTTCTCTTCAGGGATGGGTATTGCCTAATATAAATCACTCTGCTAATTTCTTTCCTCAATCAATATGAAAATTAAGGTATGAATACATAAGCTCTAGAATCGCAAAATAAATCAATGAATAAAATGCGTGGAACGATTTTCGGATCATTTTTGTTTCTATCTCATTTCACGTATTACAGAGAAACCATCGATATTATTCCTTGTCAGCGAGGTGGTTTTCGTCGTAAGTCTATCGTTGGTCAACATCTGGTTTTGTACCTGCTTGTTCAAATTCATCTACAACACGTGGGGCGAAGAGAGCTACGTGCTTGATTCACTAGCCTACGTTTGTTTCCTGTTCCAAACGTTCGCTGTTGTAGCGTTTACGTTATGGAATCGGATGAATTTCTGTGTGGGGGCTCTTGCGACAAGGCCTATTGACAGTTCTATAAAACCATTCGAGATGCAGTTTATTAGAAAACGCGTTGCAGTCATCGTGGACATTGGTTCGGGAGGGACGACGCACTTGTCAGTCCTCCGTCTGCGAGCTTTTTTGCTTTTTCTCGCTTTGCCGATAGTAAACAGCATATTGAAGATCACTTTTGTTCTGGTTGTGTTGCCGTTATCGTGTGAGATTGAACTGGAACATTTCAACGACGTGGTCTCTGCTCTCTCCTTCATCCCCTACGGCTGCTTCTGGTATTTGGTGTACGTGGAGCGCGTCTCACTTCACTGCCAACTCAATCGCGCCGTACGAGAGTTGAGACGCGCGGCGCGTCGTGATGATATTGACGGAGCGCGTAGGCTGATCGACCGTACATACTCGGAATTCCACGCCATTCGGAAGACAACCGGCAGGTGGTCAGCGGTCACTTTGTTGACTGTTACAGTCGTGGTGGTTTGCTTTATCGCGTTCAGCTATGGAGACGAGACATTACGACTCAACCGGAAGGACAACGTAGTAACGTGGACCTTTGCCATCTTCTTCCTGCAGAACGTGATGTTCTCCACTCTACCATTTTTCGCTATGGGTGGCGTTAACCTGAGCTATCTCTGGCGTCATTTTTGCCACGTGATCTGCAAGGCGAAGCTCCAGAACGAAAGACCATTTTGGTCGGAGATAGACGAGCACCTTTCCCGGATAGATACCTTAGGTGGTCTGGAGCTAAAACTAACCCTTCTATTTCCCGTTCTTGGTCTCATAGTTTCACGGGCCCTCGCAGAGAACGGCTTGTGCAGTTACATTATGTATTGGAACCACCCATATCAGTGTTTTAACATAACGACAGAATTCGTGAACATCACTTTCTGATACACACTATTAAACCCCTGACTAATGTCAACGTTGGTTGAGTGTGTACAAGTATTAATGCATGTGTGTGTGTGTGTGTGTGTGTGCGTGAGTGTGAATGTATTTGAATGTGTTTCGTGTTTATTTTCTGTCTATCAACATAACGCTGTGTTGAAGTCACGAAGACCGAACACCTTCAGCGTGAAAGTTAATGAACGTGAATTTGATTTGATTTGATTTATCACCGTAGGCCTACACTTCTTGCGCGATAACAAATGAAAATAATTATCATGTAAACTGTCATTGGAAATACTTCAAGTAGAATGATCCCAAATTATGTTATGTAACGACTATGATACATTTGATTTAGTGGTCCACATATGCTACTAAGCTCGATATGCATATGTACATTGTTATATTGTGTGCAACAATTTTTCTATGAATATTGTGTAATACCAGTGGGCTTTTTCATGTGCAGCTTCTGTACAGCCCTAAGAAAGGTCGGAAGAATAAAAGACAGAAGGCTTGGCAATAAACCACGTTGGATTCGCTATGTCAATTGATTTTTTTTTTCACTATATGTAGGCCTGATATCAATATTCAAATAGAAACAAATACAAAGAAAGCAATACAATGTAAAATGTGACCGTGAATCACAAATCCAACGTCCAGCTTTAATTTCCTTGAGCACTTAAAATAGGAGAAGTGGGTCAACCTATTAAATTGTTTACGTAATTTCTACACTGTAATTGGGTTTTTCTCTATTTTCTGAAAAATAGTATTTCTCTTCGGGCTGTTTCTAAAGTTTGTAATCATAACAAAAATGGAACACTTACTTTAGCGCTTTTTGTTTAGTCTGCAGGATTTTTTCTTTTCAGATTTACTGATCAGGAGCATGAAAAACCCTTTAACGATTTTTCACTCTCAATTGGGGTAACTTTTGAAAGAATTATTCTATTGCGTTGAGAGTTAGTGTCGGTCACGAAGAGAATGTACTTAAAGAACCTGGGAACTTGTGGTTTAGTGTAATACTCTCTTCATAGGGGTGTTGTTGTGGAGTTTCATATCCTGTTTTTTGTTTCATTCATTGCACAGTGCAACGCAGGGTGAGAGCTTGTCCTTGAGTAGACCCTTAAACTTCAAAACGTACTTCCTCATATAAACATACTTTTCCAGAGTACTATACTTTCTTGCCATTATGTGGATGGGTTTATATTGTATTGTATATGTATGGTATTCGAACGCAAAGAGCATGAAGCTATAATTGTATCTCAATTCTTAGTCTGGTTTCCAGAACGTTTGCCAACTGTACTCCGCGGCGGCATAGTCGTTATCTTTGCCAAACAGGACCATCCAGCTGAACCTGCTACTTCTTTTGACGGTAGAGGGCATTGATATTCCGGAAAGGAAATTAGTACGAGCAGACGGTCTGGAAGCCAAACTAATCCATGTTTTAGAGTCTCCTCTGAAGACTATTTTGAGTAGCTTTGTCGTCTTACAACGAATAATACCACATGTAGAAACGGATTCATTTAACTCTTTCATAAAAGATTAATTCGTTTCTGAAGTGTAGTTTTTGTACACTCCTTCGAAAGAGATGTTTTTATAATTAGTTAACCGGTGCCTTTTAAACAATGTTTTTAATACTTCAGATGTTTGTTTGTTTGTTTGGTCTGTATATTGACCAAAGACCCCACTCCCCTTCAGCTCTCCATAGCTGCCCCTCTTATATGTATTTTATGACTACACACACACACGCACACCACACATACACACCCGCACACACACACACACACACACACACACACACACATCCAGGTAGCCTGCAGATATAATAATGTTGTCAATAATGTTATCGTAAATGTGCGTCTCGAAATAAAAGATTAACAACTATTCAAAGCGAGCTTCAACAATAAGAGGCCTTGAAATTGGACTTGCCCCCATTCAACGTTTAAGAGCAATAGAGAATTTCAGATTTGGATTCCAGGTTGCTCTTCCGGTCAAGGAGAAACCAAACGTTGATCAGATCAAAGGGAAATCTGGACGAATTAGGGCCTATAAGTTAGGCTGAAAGAAACAATAAAATCTTGTAATCACAACAGTAACAATTTGATCAAAATCTGGTAATGATTGTTAAGGAAGTCATGAAATTACAAAATGATATTTTACATAACAGTTCTCGAACAGTTGATTATATGTGCAAATGAGTGAGCTGATGATGTCATCACCAAACAATTTTTCCTTGATCGTGCACTGAAAAAAAATTAAATAAATCAAGTTTTCTGCCGTTAAAGTGTTACACAAGACTTCACATTTTCATAACTTCGTAATTTCCATCCGAATTTCGTCAAACTATCGTTGTTGTGCTTATAAACTTTCTTTGTTTTTTCCTTCCAGACTGATCTTTAACAGGTTAGGAAATTCCCCACAGATTTTGGTGGGGACCCTGAGGAGGGATCCAGCGATAATATACGTTTCTCTGCTCCTGGGGGTGTTTCATAAAGCTGCTCGTAAAGTTACGAACAACTTACGAGCGACTGGTGATCAGTTCTTGTGCTGAATTATGGAAATTCTGCTATTGTATAGCACATCAGAACTGATCTCCAGTCGCTCGTAAGTTGTTTGTAACTTTACGAACAGCTTTATGAAACAGGGCCCTGGTGTTTAAAACGCTGAATACAAACAAGGAGCGTCTCAGGCGTAATCGTAAGAATATAACTGGTTTCAACGCTTTGGCAAGAAGTGCGTGTGTGTGTGTGTGTGTGTGTGTGTGTGTGTGTGTGTGTGTGTAGTTTGATTGGGTGTACAAGTCTTAGTGTTTGAGAGTGCGCACTTGTGGGTATGTTTCTTGTTTTTTTGTTGATGTTTAGTGTATATATGGGTGTGTGTGTTGAGGGAAAGTTACCAGGAAGGGGGGGGGGGGGGGTATGTTAGTAGGGAAATAAGTGGGGATGATCGGGGTTAGGTAGATGTAGTGAGGTAATAGTAGAGTAATGGTTAAGGGGTTAGGCAGGAATATGGTTTATTTTGATAAAATACACATATGATTATTTTGTTTTTTGTACGGGGGGGGGGGGTAGGTTGATAGGTTAAATAAAAATGATGAGTTTTGTTCGGTTAATTTAAGCATGCTTTTTTATGACACGTTTTGGGAAATGCTGTATTCTCAAGAGAGTGTAAGAGAATCTATGTAATGATGCGGATATTGAGTAATCTGATCAAGACAATAGGGATCTTCTTGGACTTCTCAAAGGCCTTTGGCACGATTAAGTACGGAATACTTCTCGCCAAACTATCCCATTATGGAATACGTGGAAAGGCCTTGGAGTGGTTCACGAGTTACCTACCAAAAAGATCCCAATTTGTACATGTCAACGGCTTTGACTCTCAAAGTAAAACAATGGCATGTGGTGTTCCACAAGGGAGTTTATTAGGCCCATTGTTATTCATTATTTATATTAATGATTTTCATAGATCCTCGGAGAAACCATCCTTCATATTATTCGCGGATGACTCTAACCTTTTCTTTTCCCACCCTGACCCAAATATCTTAACAAGAACAGTCAATGAAGAATTGAAAAAGGTCATACAATGGATATACGCAAATAAATTGCCATTAAATATTCAAAAAACAAAAGTTATGCTTTTTAGTAACTCTTTAAGACAGCCTCCCAGGCAATATAACATTTTGATACTACTCCCCTAGAAGAAGTTTCTTCCTTTCAACTTCTTGGTGTTTGCGTTGATAATAAGCTTTCATGGAGGAATCATGATTGATAACATATGTAAAATTGTTTCACGTTACATTGGCGTAATGAACAAATTAAAATATCATCTTCCTTCATCTGCATTATTAACTCTTTATTCTAGTTTGATACTACCTTATTTAAACTACGGGATCCTTGCTTGGGGTAATACATATCAGATATTACTTGATAAACTTTTTTTTATTGCAAAAGAAAGCGCTTAGAATTGTTTTTAACTTATACACCCGAGAACATACAGATGTTTTGTTTTTTGACCATAAAATACTAAAAATAAAAGATTTGCATGTGTTTCAACTTGGCCAGTTCATGTAACAGTAACTTTTTACCTTTTAACCTAGTACCTTTTTACCAGTAACTTTTTACCTAAAATATTCCACGATTCATTTCATCGAAACAGTCATGTACATAACTATCCCACGCGACGATCCGACGAATTCCATCTTCCATTAAAGGGAAGATAAACCCCAAGAACAATGTGGATTGAGTGAAAGCAGCAACATTATTAGAACACATCATTGAAAGTTTGAAGAAAATCGGACAATCGATGCAAAAGTTATGAATTTTTAAAGTTTTGATGTTGGAACCGCTGGATGAGGAGACTACTGGAGGTTATGACGTATGAGTGGACAACAATACCAAGAAAATATAAAGAAAATACTACAAAAATCCATTTTTCATGAAAAATACAAATTCCATCAACTTGATATTGACATATGTTAAGGGTAGCAATTATTCCCCCTGCTTTCTGAAAGCGGTAGGTCCACTGCTCTTTCATAATTTAGTAGGGGCTACTATGTAATCCCGTGAGATTTTTGTGCCAAAATTAATTTTTTTGGCTAACTTTGTCAATTTGGGGGTGCTGAATCCAAAAAACTTTGGTTCCATTTTTTCTGACCACGTCTTCAGCCGCCATTTTGAATTTCAAAATGGCCGCCATAGCAAACTGTATTTTTATCCATATCTCATTAAGTGAGCATTGTAGAAGCTTCAAATTTGGTGCAAAATGCATGGTTGTGATGTCAGACACTCTGGTATATCTTTTTCTGATATCGTGGATTTATTTGATACAATTTGTAGGCTGCCATCTTGAATTTCAAAATGGCCGCCATAGCAAACAGTATTTTGAACCACATCTCATACACGAGCATTGTAGAAGCTTCATATTTGGTGCAAAATGCATGGTAGTGATGTCAGACACTCCGATATATCATTTTCTGATATTGTGGATTGTTTTGATACAATTACTAGGCTGCCATCTTGAAATTCAAAATGGCCGCCGTAGCGTTTTTATGCATATCTCATGTTGCACTTACTGTAGGAGCATCAAATTTTCAGTAATGCACATGCTTGTGGTGTCTAACGTTCCAGTACAGCTGTTTCCTATTGTAGATCATTAGATAGGCCACCATCTTGAAATTCAAGATGGTGGCCAAAGAAAAACATAATACATGTAATATTGTTAATGTGGTAAGAGCCATAGATGAATTTGCCAAAATTGTCCTAGTTAGACCGAATTCATTTTCAGGTCACGCAGAACGACAGCCATTTCTTAATTCAAAATGGCCGCCATAAATTCAGACTGTAAGGACGAGGTTCCAATGACGTCGTCAAGCCATCCTGAGGGGCAAAGACTGCGTAAGGAGGGGGGGGGGGGGAGGGGAAGGGTCCTATACCACTTCCCATAAGTGTGGGCAAGTGTGTAAGCGTTACATCCCACGTCCCATAATAGCCAAGCGGGTATGTGGTTCGCGTACACGTGATCTGTTTTGCCTCTCAGGCAAGACATTATTTGTTGTCATGGAACCTCACTGATATTTATTTTTAATCCCATTTGTTAAATAGTTGAACAAAACCAAGCATTAATACGATTAAAGGTCATCTTCAAAAACTTGATACCGCCTCGAGAGAATAAAGACAAACAAGGAAAAGTCTCGCAATGGCAAAAAATGCCATAGTCACCCTACCAGGCATCCCACTCACAAGCGTGTTTGTTGACCACAAAATGAAACAACTCATCAGGGAGCTCATAGTTGCTGGATGTATTTCTGGAATAACACAGAATGAGAATGGAATGCCAATGAGTAGATTTTACCTGATTGCCCTTGTGTGGGTCATCCTCAATTATCAAGACTTCCAAGATGATTACTGATGTACCGCCAATGATTCTAGAACTACAAATGAGCAATAATAGCTCAGTTCTGTGGCACTTTTGATGCATCAGAATTCCTCAACAATTTAGAACACAATCTCACGAGGGCAATCTCAAAAATTTTCACTGCATTGAAACTTATGAATATGGTGCTTGGCAATCAGATATCGGAAACATTCAAGGAGGATATTCTAGAAAGCGATGAAAAGGGAAGTTTTCATGTTCTGTACTAAGAATTTGTATCTGAAAGAATTTAAACAAGAAACCCCCCTCCCCCCCCCCCCAAATAAAAAAAAAAAAAAAAAAACCTGTCTGGGATAATATGAGAAAAGATCTGTGTGGGATAATATGAGAAAGGCCAGACATTCAGCTCTTGCAATTGAAATACATTGTGTACGATTGGATCAAAAAGTCATTAAGCTTAAGAGGACCACTATCTTCTTATAACGCTTCTACCGGTACAACAATCTGATAGACTTGTCATTATCGAGTCATTACTGGACGATACAATTATCGGAAGTTATATGAGTTCTACTGTTCTAAGTAATTCCACAGTGACTCTTCATCTAACAATTTCATGGCCTTCTCTTCCATCTGACACAGAACGGGAAAAAAAGAAAAGGGTTCATCAAAGATACCATGGGAGTTGTCACCCGTCACAACGAGGAAGCGGATATCCTCATTCCATTGCATATATTAGATGCTACTTCAAGAGCAACAGAGAATTTCAGAGATATTGATGATTATTACGTATTAGACACTGACATTTTCATTCTCCCAATGGATCTTTGCTTTACTTTTAAAACTGCATCGTACGTTGTCCGCTCCATCACTGGAAAAGGAGATGATAAAGTACAATTGACACTGTTGAGAGATTATGTTCTGCAAATTGTTGCGAAAAACAAAGGTCTGCTCGGTCATGCCTTTCGTGGCACAGGCTGAAGTTGGAAATTTGAGGATGTCTCAAAGAGCAGATGGATCAAGAATTCTCTAAGCCTTGAATCATGCAGAATGTGCAATGAAACAGTCCATGCCTTCCAGAAGTTGGGCGTGGATGACTACAACCTGGACAATTTGCTCTCGTAGAATCTTGATACAATACATCCAGAGAACAAAACTCGTAAACCTTCACAACCTAATTAGTGCCTCTACTTCAGGGGAATATAATATGGTACATTGAACATTGTCATTATTTCCAGCGGATATACATAAACTGTGCAATTAAATTCTTTGAGCTCCCTACACCAACGGTATAGCCACGGAATTCATTATCATGTTCATAAGGCAAGAAATGCAAAAGTCATTGTTTCTGGAAGAATTTAGAACCAATTCTCCCCTGTGTACAGCCCTATACAAGTGTGACTTCAAAAACACATGCAGGGAACGAGCCTAGAAGACATTAACTAAGTAAATTTCCGATACACGGCTAATATTGTTTATTTGAACTCCACAACCAAATCGTCTAAATGGGGGCATTTAGTCACTCAGACACAGTATTTTATTGAGGCGCTTTTGAAAGAGTCATTTGCTTTGACACCAGAATCACATGATTTCCCATTCACAAGTTTTACCCAAATGTAATGCTCTTGAAGGATTGTTTCCCATGGCAGCCATTTTGCATTTCAACGTGGCAGTGTATCTGCAGGAAACAATCCCGCCTATGCAATGATAATACTATTCATTGAAGTGATTGACTTCCACATATTTGTAGGTCCTATACATGAAAGTGCTCCAGTATGCTTGAGTTTGCAGGATAAAGATCTTACAGCACCAAATATGGGTAGAAATCCATCTTGAATTTCAAGATTGGCAGCCAATGCGAATAATCCATTACAGAATGTATAATTATGTGTGTGTATGTTTGTAAAAGAATGTACAATGTACACCTCCATAAACTTAATATGCATAAAAGTTGCTTGTAACCACAGATATTAGCTGAAAAGCAGCCATTTTGAAAGATAAAATGGCAGCCTCAAAAATGATCTGCAATTTTAGGGACAGGGATCAAAGTGCATCTGAATGTTCAACATCATGAGCCGGATTTATGCCCGGAATGTGAACTTTCTGTATTGTTTACAACATGAAATATGGGTCAAAATATGCATTCTGATATGGCGGCCATTTTGAATTTCAAGATGGCCACCTACTAGTATAATATCAAAATGGACAGAAAAAGATGTTTCAGAAAGTCTGATAGCATACGCATGCTCTTTGCCCCTAGTTAGAACCTTACACACTGCATACGATATGAGATATAGGCCCAATTACATATGCTATGGTGGCCATTTTGAATTTCAAGATGGC
This sequence comes from Diadema antillarum, assembly GCF_040938485.1. NCBI lineage: Eukaryota > Metazoa > Echinodermata > Echinoidea > Diadematoida > Diadematidae > Diadema > Diadema antillarum. The sequence goes on along the minus strand of NW_027271244.1, from coordinate 161,640 downwards.
CGCTAACCAAAATGATCCATCATTTAAAACAAAAATGTATGTGTTAGTATGTCTGAACATCATAAGCATGCTTTTTGCCTCAAATTTATACTTTCCTTAATGCTTACAACCTGAGATACAGGTAAAAACACAGTTAGCTATGGCGGCCATTTTGAATTTCAAGATGGCAGCCCTCAAATTGTATTAAACACTCTACAATATCAGGAAATGGTGTATCAGAATGTCTGATGTCATATACATGCTTTTTGCGTCAAATTTTAACCTTCATTGATGCTCACATTATGAGAACTGGGTCAAAATACAGTCATTGCTATGGCGGCCATTTGGAAATTCAAAATGGCGGCTGAAGACGTGGTCGAAAAAAATGGAACCAAAGTTTTTTGGATTCAGCACCCCAAAATTGACAAAGTTAGCTAAAAATATCAATTTTGGCACGAAAATCTCACGGGATCCAATATTTCGACATAGCAGACCGTACTAATTGTAGAAAAGTGAATTTTTGTTGAATTTCCTTTATATTTTCTTTGTATTGTTGTCCACTCATACGTCATATCCTCTAGTAGTCTCCTCATCCAGCGGTTCCAACACTAAAACTTTAAAAATTCATAACTTTTGCATCAATTGTCCGATTTTCCTCAAACTTTCACTGATGTGTTCGACTAATGTTGCTGCTTTCACTCAATCCACATTGCTCTTTGGGTTTACCTTCCCTTTAATGAGAACCGCACATGCCCAAAATACATTTCTTTATACCGGACCCAGACTTTGGAATAATCTAGATAATAGTTTAAAAGTTTCCCCCAAATTTGTCACATTTAAATACAAACTCAGAAAACATTTACTCTCTATTTATAATTCTAGATAATTGAAATTGCTTTAATTCATGCTTGAGCTTTCACCTGTCCTGATGTCGCAGCACTTGGCGTGTTCTGTATGCAGACCTCTCTTCGTTCTTCTCTCCTCTTCCTTTCCTGTCTTTTGTTCTTCGTAGACTTGTATTGTTACCGTCTTCTCTCCTCTCGGTACTGTCTCGCGTCTTACAGTATATGCGTGTGGGTAATTGAATGTGTGTACGAATGACGGATTGTGTTGTCCTTGTCATTTTCCCGGTACACGTGGTTTAGTGAACAGTGTCCTGGCATTAGCATTGGTATTCTATTTTTTTTTCCCGACCTGTGTATCTCAAAATAACTACATGTATATTGTTATAAATGATTTAAATAACTTAGATTAAATACTTGAATAGTATATCATTTACTCATTATTTATCTAGCGATCCACGTCCGACAAGCTTTGCTTTTTAGTGGATCACTATTTTCCATAATCGAATTTATTTTCCGCTCGCCCACGAAGTATCTATACATTGTTCCTCCTAATTATTGTATATATGTTGTTCTGAAATTTATCTCGTATACTACATGAATCTTTTGCAAACATTTGAACAATATTATTTCATGACATGTATACTTTGTACTAGACCACTATGTTTTTGATTTTCGTTGACTGGAAATAAACTATGATTGAATTGAATTGAATTGAATTGAAGTTGATTAGGACTTTTTTCCCCTTTTAAGAGTTATACTTAATCTGATATATTTATGTATATAGCGTATGCTCTGCAAAAAAAAAAAGAAAAAAAGAAGAAAGTTATGTTAAAAAGTGATTTAGTTGCACAATTTTCTTTTTTTTTGGTATGTGTGTAGTAAGGCACATTTGGATAGGCTTGATTAGGCTGATCAAAGTACCTTTTTCTGAGAGTTATGCAGAATTTCATGTCATTTTTCTTATAAAAACATGGTATGATTTGGAAAAAACCCAAATATATTGTACTCTATGCTTAAAAAATGATTCAGCAGCACAAGAAAGAAGAACACAGCTGCTTTTTTGTTGTTGGTAATATTAATTTCATTGTTAATATGGATTTGATATTGAATGAAACTCAAACAAAGAATGTTATAAAACAAAAAAAAAGTGTGTGTGTGTTAGGAATCTGCATTTATCAGCATTATGGTGGTCACATTTTGTCCCACGTCAGACGTTTGGTCAGTTTTGGTTTTTGGTGTGTGTCTACTTTCTAGGTAACAGGTAACCCTGATACGACATGTGTAGTGTGATCGACATGTATAGTGTGATTTGGTGTGTGAGTGCTTGTGTTTGTGAGTGTGCGCGTTTTAGTAGACGGCGAGTTGTCACAATATTGGGGTGTTCTTAAAATTTTCTGTAGATTTTGGCTTTTTTTGTGTGTGTGCTATTTCCCCTATTTTGGGGGTGCTGAACACGAATCCACCTGTTGCCACTTTTCTAACCAACGTCGTCAGCCGTTGTCATGGCAACGACTGATTTTTCTTTAAAAGAACATGTATTCTTTATCAAACATCATAAAACATGCTGTAAAAACCATACTACGTTAATTTAAAATATCTCTTTAATGAAATCAAAATTCACAATTCTTATAATGCCATGGTTACCTTATAGCAACGATGGTTGCCATGGTAACAACTATTTTTAAAGAAAACAGTGATATTTTTATGAAAAAGCAAGAAAATATGACAAGATCGAGTGGTTTATTGATTACTAACTACTATCATGATAATCAGCATTTTTCCCTCTATGTCCATTTCATTTCCTGTTTGTTGCTATAGCAACAACTTGACAAAAGGTTTCTTTTAAAGAAAAAATAGGTATTTCAATTAAAAGGAAAGCAAGAATGAAATAAATTGGTAGATAATACATTTCTGAAGAGTTAGATTTTTGTGCTCTTTCCCTTATTTTGGGGGTGCCGTACATGAATTAGTGACCTGTTGCCATATTTCTAAATGACATCTTTAGTCGTTGCCATGGCACCAAATTATTTTCTTTGAAAGAACATATATTCTTCATTAAACATTATAAAACATACTTTAATTTCCACCAGATGTCAATATAAACATATTTGATTGAAAATCACATTTTCCGAATGCCACAGCTGGCTCATAGCGATGACGGTTGCCATAGTAACAGCTATTTCAAAAAGAAAAAAAATGAATTTTTTAAACAAAAAAAGCATGAAAACATGAAAAGATTGAGTAGTTATTCATTAACTGTTAGGGGCTTATTATGATTATCATCTTTTTTTTTTCATTATGCTCATCCCACATTTTTGTCGTTGCTATGGCAACAACATGAGGAAAAGTTTGTTTTATAGAAAGAAGAACTGTTTCATTAAAAAAAGCAAGAAAGAATAAAATAAACAATGATCAATTTCGGTAAAGTTAAAATCTTTTGTGCTTTTTCTCTATTTTTTGGGATGCTGAACAGGAATGTACCTCGGGTAATTTTTCTCAATGACGTCTTCAGCCGTTGCTATGGCCACGAATTATTTTCTTTAAAAGAACACGTGCTCTTTTTTAAACATCATGAAAACGTGCTGTTAACAAATCGTGTCAAGATAAACATGTCTTTTTGATTTAGTAGAACATCACAATTTTCCAAGGTCATGGTTACCTCATAGCAATGACAATTGCCATGGTAACAACAATTCATTACAAATAATATTTTCGTGAAAAAAAACATGAAAAATGACAAGATTGAGTAGCACATTCATTACAAATTACTATCAGTTCTTTTTTCATTATATTCATCCCACATCGTCTTTTCTTGCTATAGCAATAACATGAGAAACACTGCTTTTTAAAGAAGAAAAAGAAACAACGTTAATCATTAGATAAAGAAGGAAAAAAATAACTAAACACAAAAATAAGTACAAACGCAAAAGTTTAGACAGCTTCCTGAATTTCTGATCAAATTGCACCTTCAAAACCTTAAATATCCGTACTAATGGTTAATATTTAACATAGTTGCAATGGAAATGCAGAATTTTTTTTTAGAAAAAAAAATCTTCAAGAATAAAATCTTGAAATTATGGCCTAAATTTTGAAGTATTACAAATGAGCAAGACTATTAGCCATACATATTTCTGTTCATGGAAAATCATTTCTGTTCCTATTCGCAACAACATGTCAAGGAATATATATATTTTTTTGTTTTACCATAGAAATACCTAGGGAACATATTGCTTTAGCAACGAAAATGAAGTGAAATGAACATTGTGGAAAAATAAGCTGATAATCAAGATAGCAATTTGTGATAAATATTCCAATCAATCTTGTCATTTGTCTTGCTTTTTCACGAAAATATCATTTTTTCTTTATAAATAGCTGTTGCCATAGTAACCGTCATTGCTATGAGGTAACCATGGCATTATAAAAATTGAATTTTTTTTTATTTGATCAAAGAGGGTTTATAATGACATATTTTTGTGTTTACAACATGTTTGTATGATGTTTAATGAAGGATATATGTTCTTTTAAGGAAAATAACCCATGGCAACGGCTGAAGACGTCTGTTAGAAAAATGGCAACAAGTAGATTCCTGTTCAGCACCCCAAAATAGGGGAAAGAGCACGAAAAATCAAAAAAAAATAAGAGCATTATAACTCGACGTCTTCTATTTGGGTATGTTTGTTGTTGTTGATGATGTCTTGTGTTTGCATAGGTGTGTGTTGAGGGTAAGTTTATTGGAGGGGGGTGTATGTCTGTGTAAGTAAGTGGGGATGGTCGGGGTTAGGTAGATATTGTGAGGTAATAGAAGAGTAATGGTGTGCAAGTTAAGAGCGTTTAAGCAGGAATACGGTTTGTTTTGATGATAATGAATATGCACATATGGTTATTTTATGTTGTACACGTGGTAGGCTGATAGGATAAAAATTATAAGTTTTGTTCGGTATATTTAAGCGTGATTTTTTTTTTTCAGTTTATGGCAAGTTTTGGGAAACGCTGTATTCTCAAGGGAGTGTAAAGGAGCTTATCGTTGGTGGGGTGACAAAACCTCGTATCTCAAAAAATGTCAAATGTTCAGGAGAGCTAAAATACATAGCTGCCATAACATGTAAGTCAATGGAAACAGCCAACTTTTATTTATCATTTGTGACCTTATTTTTGCAGATGGGCATATAAGGATTGGGAATTACATAGTACAGTATGTCCCAAAAAAAATTACAACGGGACCCCCCGCAGTGATATCTTTAAAGATAGTGAATCAATCTAAATACAAATTTAGGGTATGAAACTATAACTCATTGCCAACATCTTACAGAAAACCCCATTCGATTTGCTTCAGTGGTCAAAGAGAAATGAGGAATTTTGTAGAGGATGTCGGGAATCTCTTTTGTCCAAGTTCTGCCTATTATTCACGCACAAGATCATCGAAGTGCTAAAATTGGAAAAATTAGACACATGACATGCTTTACAACAATCTACATTTCTCTGTGACCGCTTAACCAAATTGAATGAGATTTTCTGCAAAATAGAGCTAAGATGTTATATTTTAAGAGCCCGAAGTAGCACTTAGACAGGTCGATCATTTTGGATGTTATCAATTCGAAAATTTGATTGTAATTTTTGAGGGACATACTGCAGTATGTCCCACAAAAGTTACAATCAGATTTTCGCATTGATAATATCCAATAATATTATTTTTTTCAATGCCACTTCAGGAACTTAAAACTATTTTGCAGAAATCCACATTCGATTTGGTTAAGCGGTCACAGAGAAATGGGGATTGTAGTAAAGCATGTCATGAGTCTGATTCTTCCAAGTTTAGCACTTCGATGATTTTGTGTGTGAACAATAGACAGAACTATGACAAAAGAGATTCCCGACATCCTCTACAAAATTCCTCATTTCTCTTTGACCACTGAAGCAAATCAATTGGGGTTTTCTGTAAGATGTGGGCAATGAGTTATAGTTTCATACCCTGAATTTGTATTTGGATTGATGCAATACTTTTAAAGATATCATTGCGTAGGGCCTCGTTGTAATTTTTTTGGGACATACGGTAATGGTTCCTAGCTTCAATATAATGAAGAAAACTCATTTTCACCAAATACTGAGATACGAGGTTTTTTGTCACCCCACCAACGTTATGTAATGAAGCGGATATTGATTGATTTGACCAAGTTGATCAAGATATTTTTTTTCTTTAAGCGTTATGCTTAATTTGATATAAATATTGTATATAGCGTGTGTTTTGCAAGAAAAAAAGTATGTTAAAAAATGGTGATTTAGCAAGACATTAGTGTGTGTGTGTAATAAAGTAGATATGGTTTTGGCTTGATTAGGTTTTCTAAGAGTTATGCAGAATTTCATGTCATTTCTCTTATGTTAACAATATGGTATGATTTGAAAAAAAAAACCAACAACAACCAAAATACATTGTAATGTATGTTACAAAATTATTTAGCAGCACAAAACAGAAGAATACAGGTGCTTTTTGTTGTTGTTCATATCAATTTCACTGTCAGCATGGACCTGATATTGAATAAGGAATATCATAAAAAATGAGTGTGTGTGTGTGTGAGAGAGAGAGAGAGAGAGAGAAAGAGAGTGTTTGTGTGTGTCTGTGTGTGTGTGTGTGTGTGCAATGTGTGTATACAGTAAGTGTGCGTGTGTTTTTTTTTTTTTTTTTTTGTGCAGAGGTGTTTGCGAACAGGTCTCTGACCACGTCCTTTGTCACTGTCGCACAAAAGCTGTTTTACACCGTCGGATGAGGGAGGCTACCATGCAGGCTATAGTACCGCCATGGCCACGATCCATAAACACACAAAGGGGGAAAACCACTCTCATTCACACTCGTAACACCCTTTTATGCGTGTCCCCAAAACATACACATACACACACACACACACACACACACACACACACACACACACACACACACACACACACATACACACACACACACAAAGGAGAAAAAGAAGATTAAAACGGTGTGAAAAGCCATTTCACAGCTCATAAAGCAGAGGGTCTCATTGCGCAATACCCTTGGCATGATTGGGCAACATACGAAAAGCTAGGGAAATTCCCAACATGATACTTGCCACCCCTCCCCCCGCCCCACCCCCGAAAGGCAAGGAACTCTCACGCCACGGAATATTTGCCGCCATTCCTTTTCTTACGCATATTATAACTTCTCTGATTTCCAAAGTATATACAAAAAAGCCTAGATGTGCACTCAGTTGTATGAAAGAGCAATAATAAAGGCTTCACTGCTGTCTAGCAATAGGAGCGAAGAATTATCTCAACTTCCTAGTTTCGACACTTCCTCTTAATAGGAGAATGCCGGTTGGTTATTGGATCTCTTGTGTGGAATTATTGAATGATTCCAGAACTGAGAGACGATCTCTTAGCACCAACCATGAGAGAGAAACTATGGATCTTGTCGCAACCAAGGTCATTTCCTTGTTTGTTAAGCACACGGGATCGAGCAGCTTGAATGGCAGGGTGCCGAATCTTTCGCCATATCAAATGACAGTGTGACAAAAATCAATATGTGACCCTGCACCTCAAAACAAACAAGAAGTCGCCAGACATGAATTTTTAGTTAAGACCATATTTTGAAAGAGCAGACTTTAAGCTTTAAAATGATGTATAACTCAAATCAAATGGACTCTCCTTACCTATCTAAATATTGGAAAGAAAGCACAAACTCAGGAAAAGTGTGAACTGAGAAAAGAGGCTCTGAAGTACAGTGTCTATTCAAGCGCTTAATTTTTACCAAACCGTGCTGGCTGTGCGATGAATGGGACAAAAAACAGGAAGTAAACCACCAGAGTAACAACAATGAAGGGATTATCAAATTAAATTGAAATTAAGCGTGCCTCATTAACACATTCTGTCCATAATTAATGCCAACTTTCAAAGCAGTAGCATTATCCTTTCAAAAGTTATTAGAGTTGAAAGTGAAGAGTGTGGACAAGGTTTTTCAGAAATGAAAAAGGGATTCTAAAGACACACCTAATCACACTATTCTACCAAAAATGTTCAAGATAAACTGCTAAAAAAAAAACAAATCCAACCAAATCTTAGCATAATGTAAAGGAAGACCCGCTCTTTCAGAAAATATGAAAAAGTCAAGTTCGGCCAGGTTGACCCATTTCACTTATTTTCAGTCCTCACGCAACATCAGAGTGTGCGACTTTATGTTTGTTTTGAGGTGCACAGTCACATATAGTGGAATTTACGACATCACTGCGAACAGAGACCGCGTGAAACCAACGGAAGCAAACATTTTTCTTTTTAAAACTACTTCATGTAAGAAACAATCTACAATGTACTAAACTCTCCTAGTTGTACTTAATAACAGCAACCTGCAACCCTGCAGTACTCAACTGAGCTGTTTTAATTTGGGATTTCTCTCTTGCTATCGCAAATAATGCCGTGCAGCACGCTCGATCAGGGGCAAGCTGATGATGTCGGCCGCCAGTTGCTTGATGGAAGTCAAAATGGTCTTCATTCCGTACTGCTCGAAGACGCGGCAAGGGCTTCGGGGGAAGAAAGGCGAGAAAGCAAAGCAAACCTGCCTTTTACAGTCTTGCTGGCGACCATCCTGACCGGTCTGTGGCGTCCCGTGTGTAGCAGTGAAGCAGAGAATGAAGACGATCTACTGGCCGATGCTGATGGTCGACGTCGGAATCTCGGCAGCATGACAACAAACGATTGCGACGCCGATGACATTGAAGAGGAAGACGTCATTGCCCACGTAGAACACTGAAGTGTGGAGAAACCTGAGCCTACAAGACGTATGTATTATCATCCAGGGTACATTGTCGACATTGTTAGAAATCCTAAATGTAGCAAATTGGGAGGGGTACGGGAAAACAACATCAACAATAAAAATGATCGCTCTGGAGTAGAGTGACGTGTAATATGTAAAACTCTATGAAGAAATCCATGCAATCAATCTCTGCCGATTCTTTCTAGACAGCACTGAAAACACACATATTTGATTTAGCATAGATTTTGATAAAGTAACGATTTTATAATTTATTCACTCTGTCTTTTCTTCCTTTTTTTTTTTTGGTTTATATGTTGCGTGAGGACTTTCTTGTGTCCTTTAAGCACTCAGACCGAGGGGTGATGGACAATACAAATACCCTGAGTTACTTGTATTATTATTTTCATACTGCTACTGCTACTACTACTACTACTACTTCTACTACTACTACTACTACTACTACTACTACTACTAACTAGTAGTAATAGTAGTAGTAGTAGTAGTAGTAGTGGTAGTAGTAGTCGTAGTAGTAGTATATCAATAACAGTAATTATTATAATTATTATTACCATTATTGTTATCACTATTATTATTATCATCATCATCGTCATCATTACTATTATTATGCCTACTGATACTACTGTTACTACATCTACTAGTATTACTATTTCTATAAAAAAATACAAAGGCGTACAAAATACGAATGCTGTTCGTAATTCCGAAGGTTCGTTAATCAGAAACACACAAATTCCCTATACCTAGAGGTTCGTTTATCCGAAAATGAAAAAGGGTTCGTTAATCCGAACATTTGTGGCGTTATTCCGAAGGTACGTTTTTCCGAAGATTCGCTAATCCAAAAATGAAATTCGGAATAACGAACCTTCGGAATAACGAATCTTCGGACTAAGCCCCTGTCACACTTTACCGGATAGGCCCTCCGTAAAAGAAACGGGCGATATTTTACTCATCCGTTGTTCAATCGTCAATCCGGTGGACAGAGTGCAAGGTTTCCGTTTTAGAGGAGCGTACATGCACGGTTTAGGGGCCGGACAAAACGAAGAAACAACGCACCTAGGGTGATTGTGTACAGGACAGTGAAACGTGCGCAAACGCATGAGAAACGAATATGAACTGGACAAAGCGCAAGAGGAACAAATGGGTGACGTATGAGGCGTATATCGAACGTTAGAGATCCATTGACGTGACGGCTGTTGGGATATAAATTTATTGCATTATCTTGTAGTGTCCGCCACTCGGCCAGTTCTGCCTCTACTACCTGTACACTTCACTTCACATCTCATATCACCTCCCATCACTATGCCAAAGGGATCGAAGGCCAAGACTTAGTCTCTCCTCAGTATGGTGGCTACTTAGTTGCTAGACCTTTGACACCATTTTCTTCATTGTGGTCCTAAATACAACTATCACTTACATGCAGATTTTCCTAAAAGTGTTTTACTTGCATACATATTTTCTTACATGCCCGATGTTACTTCTAAAATTTAACCTTCTTTTTTCTGATCTAGGTTGCCTATTTTGGTGGTAAAACCTACAACCAGTGTTTTATAGGTGATAATGATGCTTCCTTGAATTTGTTCAGATCTCTGTAGTTCCTCATTATTTACAACGATCTTGCAACAGGCATATAATAGTAAACTGACTGAAAATCTTGGTTTCCCGAAAGACTTGGTTTCCTGTCACAGAGGGGTGAGAAGTTTGTTTATTTTTTTTCCCGAGAAGATAATGGTCTTTCCGACTTTGAGAAATATTATGATGCATGTTGCTTTCTTTTTGAATGTCCCTCTCAACTTTCCACCAGAAACACAACATTTGCATGGTAAATTCGGGGAGACTTAGCAAAATTAGTTCGAATTTGTTTCATCTTTCTGTCTATTATGACAAGTAGTCATACAAACCAATTGCCTGGGTCTCTCAGGACCAATTTGCCACTTCTTGAACCGCATCTGCCTTCTCTGTTGCTTGCATTGCCTCCTCCAGGCGGCAATATACCCTTGGACATTACAGCAGGCCTAGCGGATCGAAACGCGTGGAAAACGACAAAGTGCAGTAGTGATACAGGAGAAATGTGCAACTATAGGACAAGGGTCGGATCGCGCTATCCGTTTTTGGCGAGGAAAAACTTTGTGCATGCACAAAGTTTTCTGGCCGCTCTGACGGAAATCACCGGAAGATAAATGTCCATCCGCAGGGTAAAAATGACATGAAGCGCATTTTAACGGATGTCAAGGATGCCAAAAATTGACCTTTGTTCCGCGTGCGTTTGCCTTATCCGGCAAAGTGTGACAGGGGCATAAAGAGCCTTCGGAATAACGAACCTTCGGAATAACGAACTGTAACCCAAAATACATATGCGCCATAATCCACAAGATCAGTGCAGGGTACATGATTAATATTGATTGTGCTGTAACCAATATGTATCTTACGTACACTTTTGTATGTTGTCTGTGGTTAGAATAAAGGGTCTATCAATCTGAAGAAATGAGAAATTGATCCTGTAGACTATATAAACAAATTTTGTAGCAGAATTAACTTTTTACATTGGCTAAGAAAATAAATTCGACCATAATAATTTGAGTTTGTCGTCTAGTTGAAAACTTTCGCATTCTTCTTGTTCGACAGCAGTGAAACCAACACTCGCTTTCTTCTGCAATGAGGTAATTTTCTTGGCGATTCTGTTGGTTTACAACGCCTTTCTTGTGAGCAACCTGCAGACCTACGTCCTCGAAACATGGGGCAAGCAGGAATACGCCCTGGATACGGTTGCATATTGTTGTTACATATGCCAGATATTAATGGTTGTGGCCTACGCTCTGATGGATCGCCGGGTCTCCGTTTCTGTACAAGGATGCTCGTGGGAGGGAAAGGCGGAGGCTCTATCTACCCGTTCGATATGGGGTTCATTCGGAATCGCGTCTCAATCATCTTGGCAGACGCTATAATAGCGCGGACGTACGTGTCAACACTGAGCCTGAGACGATTTGTCAGTTTTCTCTTTTTGCCCCTAGCGAATGCTGTGCTGAAGATTGTCTTTTCTCTCGTTATATTGCATTACCTGTGTGAAGATAAATTGGCACACTCCAGGGACGTTATCTCGGCCCTCTTTTTCATCCCCTACGGCTGCTTTTGGTATTTGGTCTACATAGAGCGCTTCTCGCTCCAAGTGCACTTTAATCGCACAGTGCGGGAGTTGAGGTGCGCAGCGCGTCGTGATGATGTATACAGAGCGCGTAGACTGATCGATCGCATTTACGCGGAATTCCACGCCATTCGGAAGACCACTGGCAGATGGTCTGCGGTAACCATGGTAACAGTGCCAATTTTGCTCGTCTATTTTGTGATCGTCACTTATATAGACGACTGGAACCACTCTCCGATAAGGATGAAAGTGCACTGGATCTTCAGCGTTCTTTTTGTGCAGAATGTGATGTACTCCACCCTGCCTTTTCTCGCTTTAGGAGGCGCCAACCTGAAGTATCTGTGGCGTAACTTTTGCCATGTCATCTGCAAGGCCAAGCTCCAACAACATAAATCGTTCTGGTCAGAGACGGAGCAGTATGCTTCCCAGATAGACACACTAGGAGGCTTGGAACTCAAGCTGACTGTCCTTTTCCCAATACTCGGTGTATAGTCTCTCAGGCTCTTGCAGCAAACCACAATTTTTTGGTGTATTGGACCTACCCGTACGACTGCCCAAACGTAACGACCGTGTTACCAAGTGTCATTACATTTGATTGACATTGGTTTCCAGCGGCCTTTGCTTGGTGTTGTCATTTTTTTTCCAAGGACATAGGGTTACAGGGTTAGGATTTTGGCTAGGTTTATGTTTCGGGGTAGAATAAAGGTTTTTCTTAGCGTGTGATATTTCCTAGGAGTAACTGTCGCAGGTGCAAATATCATGGAACCTCCAACACATTCCCCGTGCAGTCCATCATTATGTAAGTGAAACTGGACAAATGATGACACTTTGATGTTGATAGCTAATATAAAAAAGTAACAGTAAGTGGTTGTACATCTATCTATGTGCAAGAAGTATGAGTTCTACGTTTCTCATCCGATGCACTGACTGCTTTTGGCTACGCAATCAGAACCAAAAAGTCCCTGACTTCTTCTTCTTCCAGGATTTTGATATTGCTGTCAATGATGAATGAAAGAGCATGCCAAATTTGCACTCAGGAATAAAAAAAAAATATCTTGTAGTATTTGAGAATAAAGAGGTAGTGGTGGTCAAAACAAGCCTAATAAAGCAATTTGAATACACACCAATTCAGATTTTTTCCTGTTTACCTTCGAAATTTAGAGAATTTGTTACGCTTTATTATTTCACATTACCATAAATACTATCTAGAACCTTTCTTCCAGATGAATACGTGTTCATTGGCAAAGCATCAAATCTTTCGCGATAGAGCCCCTACCAGTTACCGTGTCAGCTGGTAATGAAAAAAAAAGTATCATGGGTCGTCGGTCTTTCTCCTTCCCAGTTTAAGTTATTAGTCGACAAAAGGTAGACCAATGATTATTGCTCTTTTGTCTATTTCAAGCAAGTAATGCTATATCCTAAGCACAAAATTTAATAAAATCATTTTTAAAAAGTAATGCAGGGCTATAACACAACAAGACAAATGCTGCATGTAAACCGCTCTTTCAGTCTAAACTGTCCATGTTCATTGCTTTTACATCATTATACTTATGTCACAAATGGACGAATGTTCAAATTTAATGCTTCATATTCGTTAATGCACAGTGAAAAAGCATACTGGTAGACACATCTAACGTTTGAGGAATCTGAGTTAAGGAGTTTGCGAAGCAAAGATATGGCCATAGTTAATTTTGTTGTCTACAAGTAGGATGCATCTAGGCTCCTTTTGGTAGTTTCAATGTCCTTTGAAGTTCAATGTCAAAAATAATGACTTTAAAAAGTCAGCTGGTTTATGAAGAGAAATGATACTATGCACTGTATGTACGACGTGGTCTGTTATCATAAGTATCCGAAACTGTTTTACGTATTAGATTATAACATTTTTGTAGTAAATTAGATACATCATGCTTACACTACCAACGTTACAAGCACGTGTCTCCTGTTATGAGTTTTTATGTTCCTATTCGTTGTTTCTTTTTTGAACTTATTTTTTCTCTATTCGGGGTTATTTTTGGCCAATTTCATCGCTCCTTATCTGTTTTTTTTTTTTAATGAGAGTCTGCAATAATATGTACACATGAAGAGTTTGTTTGCAAAAACCGATAAGTCCATATTTGTCAAATGGAGATATTTGCGATGAAAGGTAAAGAAAAATAAAGAGAATGATAAGAAAATGTTTGCTTCTTTTGACCATAACTTCAAAAATGTACCTTTATACATTGTATGTAGTGACCAATACATCATTTAAAAGGTATTATTTTGTACTTCATGATAGAGACCGTACTTCAAAATCTTCAAAAATGGACTTATCCGTTTTTGCAAACAAACTCTTCACATGTATATTATGTACATATGTGTGTGTGTGTGTGTGTGTGTGTGTGTGTGTATGTGTGCGTGTGTGTAGTATTTCAATACAGTTATGTCTGTCGTACCATAGATTAACTTCGAAGAACGCAACATAGGAGAAGAAAACAAAACCAAGGCCGAGGGCTCGTCATTGCTTCGCATTACCTACATATAGGCGAGAGGAAAGCGGGAATTCCCCCCATGGGATCCCAGTCCGCGACCCTTTATTCATTTCTATTGTCTATTCCCGTCACAAAAGGGAAAATTGGTAAGCCCCTATTGGGAGTCATCGCGCACTGCGGATGAAAAGAATTCCGATCCGCATGACTTACCACCTTGTGTCGAAATTTCTGTGGCAGAACCATAGAGGTACTCACTGACTTGAGAGTTTGCAGCACTTTTGAAACGTGGCTCATTTTCATTTCATGTAAAGAAAAAAAAAACACCTAGAAAGCAAAGAGGGAGCTGAATTTGGGTGTTGAAGAAGGGATGGTGTATGTGGCCTAAACCTTTGACGTTTACCACTAATAGGCAGCACCAAGGTGACGATGATGATATTTCAGAAATATTTATAATGTATATATATATATATATATATATATATATATATATATATATATTATCCGTTGGGTATATATCCGTCGGGAATATATGGTTTGTTGAGGGTCGAAAAGTGCTCAATGCTGTAAAGCAGAGCATATTAGGCGTACCTGTGTTTTGGTGCACTCAACAAAAGGTCCGAACTTATATCCAAATGCAGACACCGGAAAAGAAAAACCATCCATGCGTCAAACCGATCCACCGCGCCACATGAGCACATGCAGAAACACACCACTTTGTCAGTCTGCCTGATGCCCCAGTCACACAGTGCTTTACGATGGATTACGTCCGCCGCGGATAGATACGAATGAGTGGACGCAGGGGGACGCAGCGTGGACGCAGGCATCCGCAGGGACGTATGTAGACGTAACTGCCCGTAACTCATCCGTAAAGAAACGCAAAATGACGTCGCCGAACCTGCGAAATTTTGAAATGTTCAAAATTTCGCAGAGGGACGCCACGGACGCAAACTTACGCAAGTAACCGTAACCAAACGTAACTATCCGTAATTGAACGTAACTACCCGTGGCTTGGACGCAGAACATCCGCAAAAAAATTTACCTCCCGTCCGTTTGCGTTCGCTTACGTCCACCGTAAGTATCCGAAATTAACCGCAAGTTAACGTATCACAACAGTTTCGTCCGCTTACGGATATTTACGGACAGCTACGGATGTTGCGGACAATTACGTCCTTCGACGTTTTCCGTTTTCCACTCGCATGGGAACACAGAGACTCGTGGGAAGGCACACTACACCTGTTGCCAAGCTGCAGCGCCTTTACCTGAAGGAATGCTACAACACAGTCGGAGCGGTGGAGAGGCAGAACTGCATGGTCAAATTATGAAATTTCTCCCACAATTAATGGTCATTTTAAGTGGCACCCATATACTATGTATACTCATGACATCGGTTGACTCTTGGTGCTGAACTTTTTTTCTTGTACTCTTCGAATGTATATTTTTCGGGAAAAAAAGCAATATTTTGGGTAGGGGATGGGGTGACAGCATTTTATTAACTTTTCTGGCCGGGGAAGGTGTGGGACAGGGGCAACTACATAAAATGAGAACAAATTTAGTATTTCTCTATAGTCTTACCCATGCACTTTACGCTCCATCGAATGTGTATTACTTTTTTTTTTAAATACTGCTACTACTACTACTACTAATGATAATAATAATAATAATAATAAATGACATTCATATTGCGCAGCTACTATAATAATATACTCTACTGCGCAGTACAAAATGACATGCATACAAGAAATTCAAACAGAAAATACATTACTTCAAGAGATGACTTGATGACTTGATATATCTAAGTCATCGAAAACAATATGTTGTATTTAAATCCACTCACTCAACATATTCTAACGTGTCATGCGGTGTCCCTCAGGGATCTATCCTTGGGCCCCTACTCTTTTTGATTTATATCAATGATATTATCAACTCCTCTCCTCGTTTAAATTTCATTTTATTTGCAGACGACACCAATGTTTTTTATTCCCACAAGGACATTGTAACACTGGTTGACACATTAAATACGGAATTAAGCAACATCTCGAAGTGGTTTAGAAGTAATAAGCTTTCATTGAATATTGATAAGACATGTTTTATACACTTTCATACGTTGCAATCCCAACCCACCCACCCTCAAAGTATTTTTTATTGATGATATAAACATTGCTGAGAAACATTCAACCAAGTTCCTAGGAGTAACCCTAGATAGCAATCTAACTTGGAATACTCATGTTCAGAATATTACAACAGCAATATCTAAAGCAACTGGTGTTTTAAGAAGAATAAAATATTTAATTAATGATCAAACTTTAATTATGTTATATAACACTTTATTTTTACCATATGTAATGTACTGTAATATTGTATGGGGTAACAGTAGCAAAACAAAATTGAACACAATTTTTCTTCTCCAGAAAAAGGCTCTTCGTATATGCACACATTCACATTTTTTGGCTCACACTGACCCCATATTTTATCGCCTAAAAACTTTGAAGGCCCATGATATACATTTATACCTAACTGTCATATTTATGTATAAACACACTTGAAATGCATTACCATTTTTTCATAATACCCTAGTAACCAATGACCATATTCACTCATACCCTACCCGTCGTTCCCATGATTTTCACTTAAGTAATCCGAAGCTTTTACTTGCTCAAAAGTCGACTAGACATCAAGGTCCGGATACATGGAACACTCTTCCTGAGGAGTTGAAACAGTGTGCCTCCTTGTTTTCATTTAAAGCAAACTTAAAGAAGTACATTTTATTACAGTATATTTCAAATATGAACTAAAAACAAATAAATTATATAACTAATGTTGGTCTCTTCATAGCAACAGCGCACATCGTCCCCTCTTTCAGTAAACCAATTTCACTATTCTAAATTCCAGCCTATCTGCTATTGTGCACCCTCAAGCACCTGCACACACATTCACCACCACCACCATCACACACCAGAGTTTATTTTCCCCTGCTACCTTCACAGCAGAATTTATATTGTTACGAATTTAGTACGTCCTTATCTTTTCCTCGGGCCGGCCATCTTTTCAAGCAATGCTTATAATGGCGGCCCTCTGCATAATCGTTTCTTAACTATAAATGTTATTCTTATCACTGCTGCATAGACATGCATACTGTATATTAAATTTCTTTCATATCGTTGTTTATGCAAGTCAAAAGACTGTGTTAAATTTACTTTACATATGTCCTACATGTTCATGATTATGTACTTAATATGTATCGTGGTTTATGCAAGTCAAACGACTTTGCGTTGAATTTACTTTGTATATTTCCTGCATTTTCATGATTATGTAACTTATGTATATTGATTTGCAGAAAATAAAGTATCTATCAAATATTGTACTTGGGTGTGGGAGAGGTGTTTGAAGGTTTTGATGTCTTTTTTTCTGTAAATTTTATAAGCATTGCTTTATCATAAATATCTCCTTAACATAACCCAGAAAGTCATGAATATCGCTGAACAACGACAGCGTAACCACAGTTTGTCTATTCCATGACTGCAAGTAATATTTTCTTACTCTAATGTTTAACGTTTCGATCTATATTGTATTTTATTTGTGGTATAGTGATATAAATGTGACCCTGCACCACAAAACACACAAAAAGTCGCCACACATAAAAATTTTAGTTGGGAGCATGTTCTGAAAGAGCAGACTTTAAGCTTTAAAAATAATGATGTATTACTCAAATCAAATGGACTCTCTTAACCTATCTAAATATTCGAAAGAATGCACACACTCAGAAAAAGTGTGAACTGAGAAAAGAGGCTCTGAAGTAGAATGTCTATTCAAGCGCTTAATCTTTATCAAGCCGTGCTGGTTGTGCGATGAATGGGACAAAAAACAGGATGGAAACCACCGGAGTAACAACAATGAGTGGATTATCAGATTAAACTGAAATTAATAATAACAATAATAATAATAATAATAATAATAATAATAATAATAATAATATTATCATTATTACTAATAATGATAATAATAATAATAATAATAATAATAATAATAATATAGTAATAATAATAATAATAATAATAATAATAATGATAAAGCCTTATTTACCCAGGGTAGCCAAGTCAAGATCGGCTCGGTTGACCCATTTCACCTATTTTCAGTCCTCACACAAAATCAGTGTGTGCGACTTTTTGTTCGTTTTGTGATGCACGGTCACATACATTCTTTACATTTATAACGTTTATTCATATTTGAGTTGCACAAACAAAATTCAAACTTCAAGTTCAAAATTTCATATATCTTTTATTATTGTAAAGTAAATTAAAGGATTACGATTTTTTTCACAACTTGTACGTAGCTCAATTTCAGTTTTCCCCAGTGTACAATGTAAGACAGTCCAAAATGTGATAACCTTGCTGTCATAATACACTGACTTAGCAGGGATCGTAAGAGAAAACCAAATTGTCCATAGTTATTCATAGCAATCTGTAACTATCCGTAATTATCCGAAAAATGCGCAACTCTCCGCAAGTGTTCAGAACTATTATGTGCCAATTCGTAAGAATATCCGCAAGTGGACGCAAGTATTCGCATCTGGTCGTATCTGTCCGTATCGCCTGTATTTTTTGCCCGCATGTTTTGTACAAATTTCTGGTGACGGCAAAGGATCCGCGGGGGTCCGTGGAAAAAATGATTTTTTTGGACGTAACGCCGGACGCAGAGCATTATGTGACTGGGGCTTGAAGATCGCGACAGCGTGAAACCGCCGGTAGCAGACAAGGCACCAAAACACAGGTACGCCTATATATATATATGTATATATATATATATATATATATATATATATATATATATATCTTATCATTATTTCTATTACTATTGTCATTATTGTTATTATTATTATTATTATCATTATAATTGTTATGATGAACATATCTGATTAACAATATGAACTCAAATGAGTTAACAGGGAGAAAATTTTACGGAATAACTGGACTTCGCATAGAAAATGTGAAATTTGGTAGATCAATGATTTTTGCAATCTGTATTTTACTGCTTCAGTTTTAGTACCAGTGTTCCAAGTGAGACAACGAGTATACTTTTTCATTGTAACACTGTGCATTGTGTCAGTGGAATCATTTCATCATTCCTGCATAATTTTAAAATTTCATATGATTTTGTTGCAAAGTTACATATGCCCACAGACCTCGAAATGCCGTGAAACATTGGTTTCACTCAACTTCCGCCATTCATTTCTATTTGAACGTTTACACGCCTGCCACACACCCCCGGTGAGACGTTTTTACACTTCCCGGCGTTTTCACAAATCCCAGCTCTACAGACCCTCCCCCATCGGATCGCTATAAAGTCATCAATCAGTGGTGTAATCACATGTACCTTTGTACTATGGAAATGTACGCTATTATAATGCAATCATTTAGTTTTGGCATTTGCGGGTAATTCTGTGATCAATCTTCATCAACCCAACAAGTTTCATCCCATTTTTTTTTTCAGACAGTCAGACAGATAGACAGACCAGGGAGGTTGGAAAAAACGTCTCCCACCTCCCTGGACAGACAGACGTTCATCAAACTACAGTACAATTAACTATTTTTCATTATTTTAATGGGCGCAATGAGTTTTGACATTTCTGGTTGACGCGTTATGACATTTGTGGTCGACATGTTATGACATTAGTGGTAATTTTAGCATTTACTTTTTGTCGATGACGTGTTATGACATTTGTGGCAATTTTGACATTAGAGGTCGATTTTGACATTATTGTATACGCTCTACACACCCCATTCTACTCTTTCCACTTGAATAGACTTGTCATCTACTGTACTTTTTTCTTTATTTCATGTGTAATGTATCTCTATATTCATTTTCCTGTTTAAAGCAACCTTGGTTTTAGTAAATTTTCCTTTCGGTTTTATCCTCCATTCATTTATCTTCGCCACTCTGTAATCATAACAGACACAATAGATAAAGATTTCAAACAATATATTATATACATCATTATATATGTTATATTGTATAAAGGCTAATCACCCGTGAAAGCATTTTTCTCTATATTAATTTCGATTCAGTTTACTTTAATATCTTTCAACATGTAATAATGATAATATTGATAATAATGATAATAATAATAATGATAATAATAATAATAATAATAATAATAATAATAATAATAGTAATAACAATAACCCAGCAAACACATAACGTTTTCAGAACGTGTCCCAAACGTTGTTTTTTTTTTTCAGGTTCCGTACGTCTTCGTATTAAAAGAACATATTATTAACGTATTATACAAACAACGTCAAAGTTGGGTCTTCAGCTTTTACCGGAAAACACAGTTTTTTTTGGAAAACGTTTTAAAAACGTCAATTGATATTACGAGACGTTTTTGATATGTCTGCAACGCCTTCGTCCATTTATAAACGTCGACAAAACGTTTTTATTACGTCTGCTAAGTCGATTTCGTCGATTTGATCCTCTTTGTTCGTCATTTGTTTCTTTATCATGAATATTCATGCCTATTTATGAATATTCAAATCAAGGTGTGTGTGATCTAATTTTAGTAAGCATGTCTTCATGCATACAACATTTTGGGGGTATATAAAAGAATGTGACACCGATTCATCAATTGGGATAGGGTGTAGTATGGTAGGGTGAAGTATGGTAGGGTGAAGGTGGTAGGACATAATAAACAGGTTAGGATAGGGTTATATAGGATAAGGATTAGGGTACATTGAAATAATATTGTGCCTGTATAATATTATCATAGCTATATTTCTTTTAAATATCCTATAAAAAGAAACATTGGACATTCTTAAAAAGGTTCTCTGGACGTTCTAACAGTTCTAGACGGTTCTAAACGTTCTGGAACTGGTCATGAAACTTTTTCAACGTTCTTAAAACACGTTTTTTGAACGTTCTAGACGGTTTGCAAAGGTTTTCTGGACGTCCGCAGAATTTCCACAGAACGTTTTGAATATTCTTAAAAGGTTTTACTGACGTCTAAAACGTCCAAAATGTTGTCTGCAGGCCCTTAAAAATTCCGAAAGGTTTTTATTGGTTTTTTAAACGTTTCAAAAGCATTTTTATAACGTCCATTAGAAAAGTTTTAAATACGTCGGGAACCTTCCACAAAAAGACTTTCTGAAAACGTTTCAGTTTGACAAAACGTCCATATAAACGAACTTGGAACATTTCAAGAACGTTCAGAAAACTCCCAAATGTTAGCTGGTAATACAGGGTAAAAAAAATGAGTTCTGAAGAACAAAAATCATTACACACACACATCTATATATATACATGTATTTGAATATATGTATGTATATATATATATATATACATATATATATATGTATATATATATGTGTTTGTGTGTGTGTGTTTGTGTGTGTGTGTGTGTGTGTGTGTGTGTGTGTGTGTGTGTGTTTTAGGGCGATGGTGGAAGTGTCGGGAGTGGGGGTAGTTCTGGATATGAAAGTTCGGTAGGGAAGTCTCGCGGTTATCTATCATTTGGTCTACTCCCACTTCTTCTAATAGCCATTTAGTTTCAACTGACATGGTCTACCCTCGCTTCGTTTACAACAAGTTCGTCTCAGGACTATTTAGTCCAATTGCCACTTAGCCACATTACCAGTTGGTCTACTTCCAGATGGGCTATGCCCATTTCATCTAATATCCACAGTTTATTAGACCAAATGGGAAAAAAATCAAAGGGGTCAGAATTGCAATTATACCATCTTGTCATTAGACGAAATAATAATTAGCCAAACTGGACATATTACATGAACTGAGGATTAGACCAAACGGCCAAAAGACGAAATTGATAGTGGACCAAATTTAGTTTAGCCATAGTGGTGTCAAACAAATTGGGAAATAGACAGTCTGATATTATACCAAGTGGCAAAAAACCACCCGTGCAGCCAAAAAGGGCAAGAACTTAACAGGAATCCTGTAAAGAGCAAGCAGAGATGTTTTATTTATCAACGCATACTCTTTGTCGCAATACATTTCGTTTCATTTTTCATGTCAGTCTTTATTGTCCATATCATGGATATTTGTTTTCTTCACATGCTTTTTACAAAACAGAAAAAAAACAATACACAGTTACATAAACAACATTCAAAAGACATATTAAACATAAGAGAGGCACCTTTTTGTCAACATTATAAAACAGAAAGACATCATACATCAACATCAATTTTCAAACATATCTTTATCTTTAACTATGAATACAACCAGAACTGATATGGACGATTTATTTCCGTATCTTTCTGGCACAATTTACAAAATCCTGCAAATTATTCATCCATTGTCACCGGATGAAATAAAATACACAAACAAAAAATTCTTACTGTAATCTATTTCAATCTCCTCTCACTTCTCAACATCTTTCAATCATAAAACAAACGAACATTATCAGCTACACTAATCCAAAACCTTCCGTACAACCTCCAGCCCCGTGTTTACATACCTCAAAACTTTTCTAAACCATACCACATTATCAATTAAGCCAATCAGTCAATTAAAAATTTCATACATACAAAAATACATACAAAAATGTTGTAGACAGTCCCACATTTGTGGGCGGAAAGTGTTGGGGCCGATGCTCATAGTTCTGGTTATAGTTCGGTAGGGAAGTCATGTAGCCACAAATGGCAACCACTCAACAGGAATCCTGTAAACAACAAGTATAGACAAATGTCACACTATACTAATGTTACCAATTATACTGATTATACTAATATCAAGGTACATAAAAAGTCATAATGGTTATCCTCTTCCCACGTTGCCGTGAGAAAATGAAAGTCTTTCAAGCATGAAAAAAAAAAACAAATCCAAACACACACAGACAAACACACTGAGATATTGCTTATTATATTTTGGATCAAAAATTTGTCTATCATTGATTGGTTAAAAGAGCTTCACGTGATTATAGGTATTTTGAACTATTTTAGAGTGTTGGTGTGTTTGACACTCCATGAAGTACTATTTGCAAAATGACGTCACTTTTATGACGACATTTTGCAAATAGTATACTACTGTATTTGCAAAATGATGTCACAGTCACCCTTCTTTACAATCAAGTGTACCCATCCGCGTCCGGTCCCGAATTCTAGTGTTCAGGTTTGCAGCGGCCATACGAGCGCTTGGATACATGCGACGGGCAACTCTGGTGGTGCCACGGCTACTACGTTTTTCAATTTCCGATCTCTCGCACTGTTGCGTATTGCAGGCGCTGCGCTGCCGCCGCAGTGCGGCTATTAAGCCTATAGACGGTCTATAATGATTTTCACTTTTTATTCAAATTTTTGATCCAAAATATAAAACAAATATACTTTGCCTCGTTTCGAGTTACTTGTTAAAACTATGGGCCTCGGTGACTCCAAACTAGTACTATTCACTTCGGGGCTGTGCCCCTCAGTGAATAGTACTAGTTTGGAGTCACCTCTGCCCATAGTTTTAACAAGAAACTCTCAAGGCCAAGTATATTTGTATACTATTGACGGTGCAATATAAGATATGAACTCGTTTATTTGATGTGAATAAACATGTAAATCGAAATTCCAATAAAACATTTGTCCATAAATCAAAGAGTAAACGTTGCACTCTTCTTAAAATAATTCTAACCACTTCATGGTGAAGCTAAGAAATTCTGCATTCAACCAACACCCGTTAGACAATGTTAGAAGAGGTCACCTATACCGTATAGTGTGACTCTAATGCCTTTTACCCCTCATTTATTTTACAATATATTGTAGAAATTGTGATATTCAACAGTTCTAAATAATACTCAAGCAGCACAATTAATAAATTGTGAAGCAAAAATGCAACAATGCAAATCTGACTTCGCAGATACTTTTGACAGTATCAAGTTGTATAAGGTATACTGTCAGACAATTGTCTATAATAGCTATTAAAGAGAAAACAACCAACGAAACTAAAGTTTCCAATATTAAACTTAATTATCACACCCATGAATCACAGATATGTATCAATTCTCACATATTTTCAATACGTTGAAATTCCTTACCCCTCATAAGTATATCTTCCCCCTGAATCTTTCCAGAAGGCTACTAGTATATAATTATTAAAACCTGCCTGCTGGGGCATTAATCAGGGCTCGACACTAACGGTGGCCCGGTGGCCCGGGGCCACCAAAAACGCAAGTCGGGCCACCAACATTTCAGAAATGAAGATTTTGGTGGCCCCATCGGGCCACCAAAAAATGGATGTTTGCCTTTACTTTTAGAAATGGACAGCGGCAACCATCGGCTCCATACAATGATAAAATAAAAAGTCTGATGTTTTCTTTTATGCTCGAACGTAAATAAACAACAATATTTAGCTCAGGAAGATGCTATAGAATAATATTAATGTCAGATATTTGCTTTGACGTTCGGAAATGAATAACAATAATATTCAACTCCGTGCGATTATTGAATAAATGTCGGATGTTTGCTTTTACTTTCGAAAGATAATAGCAATAACAATTGGCTCCGAAAGATGCTAAAATAAATGTCAGATGATTGTTTTTACGAATGGAAGTGAATGGCAGTAATATTCTGCTCCATACGATGCTAGAATAAATGTCGGATATTTGCTATTACATTTCGAAATGAATAACAGCAACATTCAGCTGCGTTTGATGGTAAAGTAATGTCGGGTGTCTGCCTTGACGTTCAAAAATTAAAAACAGTAACATTCGGCTCCGTACGATGATGAAATAATTGTCAGATGATTCATTTCACTTTCGGAAGTGGACATCAATAATATCTCCGACGATAATGAAATAAATGTCGGTTGCTTGCTTTTAAATTTGGAAATAGATACTGTAATATTCTGCTCCGTACGATGCTAAAATGAATAATAGATTGTTGCTTTTACATTTGGAAATGATAAACGGTATCAATCCGATCAGTTAGACGCTAAAATAAATAGCGGATGTTTGCTTTCACGTTCGGAAATGAAAACGGATAACATTCAGCTCCGTAAGATGCTAAAATGAATGTCAGTTGTTTGCTTTTACATTTGAAAATGATTAACAGTAATATCAGGCTCCGTAAGGTGTTAAATGCTAGTAAGTGTTGGAAGATTGCTTTTACAATCAGAAATGAATAACGGTAATAACGGTAATAACTTTCAGCTCTTTATAATGCCAAAACATTTGTCGGATGTTTACAATGTCCACAAATGCTCCCACTTTATCATTTCAAACGTAAGTTTTTGACCGCCTAAATAGGCATCAACTTTTATAATAATCTATAAGCCTATATTTGCTAAATCTTAGAACTCAGAATAACGGTAATATGATTGAATTTTCTATTAATTTATTTTAGACATGGTATACCTGTATCACTGCAGCAATACTTTATATTTATTTTCTACGTTTAGTAGGACCGATTAAGTTTTTCTTATGTTTTTCTTGATTTTTTTTCGGGCCACCAGATTTTACTCTCGGGCCACCAAAAATTAAAAATCAATGATTTTGGTGGCCCGATCGGGCCACCAAAAATAAAAGTAAGTGTGGAGCCCTGCATTAATGGTTATATATTTCATGTCAAGCGCATAGGGCATTATGTAGATTCGGTGCGCTTTGTATACTCATGCACTATATGATAATGTTGTCGTTGCTGTTGTTATTAGATGCTCTATGTTTCAGAGGGTATATCTGGCTGGATTTCTCGCTGGCGGAGACTTTTCAAATCAAAGTGATTTGATGTAGAGAAAGGTTTGCGGCTGTTATGTCTGGGAAGCATTGGCATAACTTGTATCTCTGCTAAAAAGAAAAAGAAGAAGAAGCAAAAACAAAGACAGAAACAAAAACAAAACAAAACAAATTGGACGGTCGTGAGGTTTCTAGGCTATTGCCGCCTTGTCCAGGACGGATTAAAACCAAGGGCATAAGATTGTATTGTATGCATGTAGGGCCTATGCACGACTGTCCCGCTTTCGCATTCACAAACAGACGATAAACAGTGGTGCATGAATAAAGAATCTGGCGCGAATAAAGCAAGAGATACCCATCACAAGGACCATACAATATTATTGCGCAAACTGGCACAGGAAAAGGGAAACTCCCAGCAGGGAATATTGAACGGCCCTCCTCTCCAAACAAGCGAGGCAATCTTAGAGGCAGGGGAATATTGGCACCTCTTATGTTCTTCTCAGTGAATCCTTACCTTGTCTGCTTTTCATTGCACGCTCTAAACGTAAGAACGTAAAAACAAAACAAAACAAAAGATCGGTGTACTTTCGGATGAGCAGGGTTGTGATAAAGGGTTCGCTGCTGACTATTAACAAGTACGGAGCAACTTTGCAGCACCTCTCTTGATTCGAGAAAGATAATTGATTTCTCTCCACCAACCAGAAGTTAGAAATCTCGTACCACTGTCCAGAAATTTAATCATGTCGCAACCAATGCCATTTCTCTGTTTGTTATGAAACAGACATGCCCAAGTAGCTTGAGTGGTACCTAGTATGCAGAGGCGTTGCCGTTTTAAAAAGACTGTGACATAAACCATTTTTCGTGAGTTTCATAACATCATTGCGTAATCAAAAGAGGCCTCATAAAACTCAAAGCACCAGACGTTTCATGCACTTGTTTCTTTAAAAATTACTTCACGCTAGAAGAATCCTGCAATCTTCGCCTAGGTGTCCTCGTGCCAAAATAACAGCAGCCTGCATACCCTGCAGTATTCACTTCAGCTGTTATCATTTGGGATTTCACTCTTGTCATCGCAAATAATGCCGTGCAGCATGCTCGAACAGGGGCGAGCTAGTGCTGATGACCGGTCCTTGCTAGATGCAGGTGAGAATGGTCTTCATTCTGTGCTTATTGAAGACATCGCAAAATCTCCGGGAGAAGAAAAGGGAGAAAGTAAGGCAAGCCTCCCTGTCGCAGTTCTCCTGGCGACAATGCTGACAGGTTTGTGGCGTCCCGTTTGCACTTCGACTGACGTAGATAACAGCAAACATACTGATGCTGATGGTCGACGGCGGAACTTTGGCGGATTTACAGCAGACGATGGCGGAGAGGTCGATGACATCGAAGAGGAAGATGTAATCGCTAACGCAGAACACTGGAGTGTGGAGAAGACTAAAGTCACCGGAGGTATGCATGACGATCAAGGGTACGGGAAATGGGTTTGATACAGTTCGTAATTCCGAAGGTACGCACCGTCTTTACATTTTTCTGGACTTAATAATGAACCTTCAAAATAACGAAGGCAAAGCTTAATTCATTTTTGGATTGATGAACTTTCCGAATGAGGGACCATCTTACATTTTTGGAATTACAAACCTTCGCACTAACGAGCCTTCGCAATAACGCCACAAATGTTCTGATTAACGAACCTCTAGGTATACGGAATTCGTGTGTTTTGTTTTTCTTTAGATAAAGAAATTTCGGAACAGCGAAACTTACTCCATTTTCGAATAAATGGACGTTTTTGATAACGAACATCACCAGGGATAGGGTCGCATTTGGTATTACTCTGTGACTTTGTCGCCGGGCAGAGTATAGCAAGAAAAGTGCATTGTTAACTTACAACTAAACAACAACAACAACAACAACATTAATAACGAAGAAGGTAGTTGTCATATCTTGTATTGAAAAATGAAATTCGAAATATACAAATCTCTGCAGAGACCAAGTCACCAGTCTCAGTGGTGTGGATCCAAGAGAGAGAGAGAGAGAGAGAGAGAGAGTGAAGCCTTATACCTGTCATCATTAGATCCGTGGAGCACATTGAACTGATTATTATTATTATTGTAACGTATTATTGTATAAATATAGAACCTTCGTTTTCTTCATGTTCTATATACAGCACTGGAACCAAGGCTCGCTCTCTGCTGCAATGAGGTAATTTTCTTTGCTATTCTGGTGTTTTTCAACGCCTGGCTTGTGAACAACTTGCAGACCTACGTCGTCGAAACTTGGGGCCAGCAGAAGTATGCCCTGGACGCGGTTGCATACTGCTGTTACACGTGTCAGATATTAATGGTTGTAGCTTACGCTTTGATGGAACGCCTCCGTTTCTGCCTAAGGGTGTTCAAGGGAGGGCAAGGTGGAGGTTCTATCAATCCTTTTGACATGGGGTTCATTCGAAATCGCATCACATTCATCCTGGGAGACGCCACAACAGAACAAATGTATGGGTCAACCCTAAACATGCGTCGACTTGTCATTTTTCTCTCTTTGCCCTTAGCGAATGCCGTTATAAAGATTGTCTTTTCTGTCGTCGTATTGCATTCCTCGTGTGATGTTGGATTGGACCACTTCAGCGACATTATCGCCTCCTTCCTCTTCTTCCCCTACGGCTCCTTCTGGTACTTGGTGTACGTGGAACGCGTTTCGCTCCACTGCCAGCTCAATCGCGCCTTCCGAGAGCTGAGACGCGCTGCGCGTCGTAACGACATCGACAGAGCGCGTAGACTGATTGACAGTACATACGCGGAATTCCACGCCATCCAGAAGACAGTCGCCAGGTGGTCAGCGGTAACCATGGCAACGGTGCCTATTATGCTCACCTATCTGGCAATCTTCACTTATAAATACGACTGGAGCCGCTCTCCGGCGAAGGCCAAAGCCCATTGGATCTTCAGCGTTCTTTTCGTGCAGGACTTTATGTTCTGCATCCTGCCGTTTATCTCTTTGGGTGGCGTCAACCTCAAGAACTTGTGGCGTCACTTTTGCCATGTCATCTCCAAGGCAAAGATCCAGCAACATGTATCCTTCTGGTCGGAGACAGAGCAATATGCTTCCCAGATAGACACATTAGGAGGCTTGGAGCTCCAGCTGGCCGTCCTTTCTCCAGTGCTCGGTGTAGTAGTCTCTCAGTCTCTTGCATCAAACCACAATTTGTTTCAGTATTGGTCCTACCAGTACGACTGTTTCAACGTAACGACAGTGTCACCAAGTGTCACTACAATCCAGTGACGAGAAGATATTAAAAACCCATTCCACTTGCAGCGATGTATGCATGTTTATTTACTCTAGATTTAACATCAACGATATCTACGCTCAAGACTGTCTGCAGTCACATTACAAAAACATAAAAAGGAAATTGTACCAACATTAAGATTTCTGTGACTTATTTCATCATCATCCCATAAGAGGAAAGATACTTATGATGGCACTTTGATGTTTACAGGCGACTTGAAATAAAGAAATAACATTAAAGGACAAGTTCACCTTCATTAACATAAGGATTGAGAGAATGTAGCAATATTAGTAGAACACATCATTGAAAGTTTGACGAAAATCGGACAATCCGTTCAAAAGTTATGAATTTTTGAAGTTTTTGTGCAGTAACCGCTGGATGAGAAGACTACTGCAGTGTGTGAATAACTTAGATGTCACATGCGTACAACAATGTAAGGAAAATATAAAGAGAATTTCACAAAATTTCATCTTTTGAAAAAAATACACATTCCCCCAACTCGTTACCGACAAATGTTATGGGTAATATTATTCCCCCTGCCTTTAGAAAGAGGCAAGTCAAGTGCTCTTTTATTATGCGAAAAAAGTGAAAATATGTTGAATTTTCTTTACATTTTCTTTATACTGTTGTACGCATATGACTCACAAGCTGTAGTAGTCTCCTCATCCAGCGGTTCCAACACAAAAATTTTAAAAATTCATAACTTTTGCATCGATTGTCCAATTTCCCTCAAACTTTCACTGATGTGTTCTACTAATATTGCTGCATTCTCTCAATCCTTATGTTTATGAAGGTGAACTTGTCCTTTAAGGCTTTTATGGTGTTCTACATCTATGGAGAAGTGGTATAGTTTGTAATTATGCATGGATTGTAGATTATACTCCATCACATCCATTTTTCTAATTAAAGAGGAAATATTTCTGTGTGTATTAGAATTTCCGTCGTACTGTACAGCTATAGATTATTAAATATGCAAGTGTTTACTAACTGCATCTACATTAATATGTTTTGATGTAATATGGGCGAAGTAAATGTGACATATATACTGGTACTCGTGATTATTCGTAGCTAGGGTATTTCAGACACAGTAACGTCTTAAGAATCAAATAAAGGATTATGCGAAGTACAAGGATGTTATAATTATGACCTATTCAACTTTTCATGTTAGGATTCTTTTGGTCCTTTCGATGTTAAAGGCATAATTTACCATTTGCAGATGAAACAAACATCCAGCATTAACGCTTTAAAATAGCTCTAAAATGTTAGCTAGGGATAGAAACAACCACTGTGAAAATTTAATCTGTATTATCGATTTTAAGTATTGTTAAATACACAAAATGGGAACAGTAGTTATAATAAAACTGTTTCAAGACTAAACCGTCTACAGTTATGGTTTATTGAGAAAAATACTGATATCTCTTTTTATATTCCACATACAAAGAATGTTGCAATAGGATTGGTCCAGAACTGATCACGTGATGAAGCGTAATTTTGCCCATCACATCACCTGAGAAGAAAAAAGTTCGTTACACTCTATGTTGATAGTCCCTTTTGTTTCGCTGATCTCCACACAGTCCACACAGTCCTTACGCAAGATGAGTACGCGCGAAATAAAAGTGCGTTGCACTGTGGACTATCATGTGACCTAGGTCACTTAATAGTACACAGTGCAACGCACTTTTACTTCGGTGCCGCGCGGTGCGCACAGCAAATTCATTGTTTTGTCATCTACGCGCACACGAAGCCCAATTAAGGATACCTAAAGACAGCTAAAATTGTTTCAGATGTGGAATAAAATGGGAATTTCTAGGACCCTAGATGTGGAATATAAAGCAAATAATCAACTTGTAGTTTCAGGCAATGAGACATAATATCACTTCCTCGGCAATCTTAATGTGTACTCTATCTTTCCTCAGCTGCGCTTCGGAAATATAGCTACATCCAGATCGTCTCGGAAGTGATAGTTTGTCCCATCACCTTCACCAACGTTGATTATTTGCTTGATATCTTAGGCTTTATTGCGCAAATGTCATATGGTAGGATGTTTTGTGATACAACAGACCTACACATATGCATCAAATGTGATGTCTTGAAAATGTTCTAAATCACTGCTCCCAAAGGTAAACTGGACCTTTAAAGTGCAATGTAAAAATAGTTACTGAAAGGCGGCTGTTATTTAATTATATAGACTTTTATGATTCTATGTATTGTATGTATGGCGTACCTTCTTATCATAAAATTTTATATCATTTTATTGTAAAATATAATTTTATCATAGAATTGTTATTATGTATATAATTATATTATCATAACGTTGATGAAAGTTATTATATAGTTTATATATATATATCTATGTTTGATAGCACATATAACATTTTCACTATACCAGCGTTATGTGTCGTGTTATGTGTCATATCTTTTTGTTTGGGGAGTGGTGTGGTTGTTTTTTAGTGTTGCATTTTTTTCCTGTGTCAGGATGCCTGTTTTCATATAACAAATAACCTTTACAATATAGCCACTCTCTATATGCATCAACGTAGAAATTGAGTGGACACACAATAACTCTCAATTAATGTTGGTTCGTAACATCAACTGCTGGAAACTAGTTCGGAAGGTCCAGGATCACAATCTATGACTTTTTGCATTTTGGCCATCATGAAAGAAGTACCGAGCGCCTACTAGAGGAACAGTGGAAACAATTCGTTAGAAAGTAAATTGAAAGAGCATCGTCATCATCAGGTGATAATCATAATTATCATGTGACCTGCTCGTTGACCTTTCCCGGGTCATTAGTCGTAAAGTGTCGCATAGATTTACATATTTCACTTGATTTTGATTTTTGCATTTTTTCACAAAATATTACAACGTGACAAGCAATTTTCCAATACTAATCACATTATATCCAACAGAAAAATGATATAAATGTAATTATATAAAATTCATCAATAATGAAGTATTGCATAGGTGAATTACAATCATACAAAACCAATGTGCATTTTTGTTGTTTTATTATTGTTAATGCCAATTTTAAAAAAATGTAGATTAATTGTCATGCAAAAATAATGTACATAATGTTTATGTATGCATATTGTACATGGACACGAGTCATATAAAATAACACTGTGGTGGAAAGAATAAAGTATATCTTGACAATTATAAACTGTGTCCGCAGGCTATATTTATTGTCATGATACTAGGATATTTAAGAGAGTGTAAAATGCATGTTGGATGACATTTCTAGAACTTTGAGGATCGAAGTCCTTTAATGTGCATATCCATAACATAATTATAATAACATATCATATGTGTATATTATGTGTGTGTATGTGCACGCGCGCGTGTGTGTGTGCGTGTGTGTTTTTGTGCAAGTGTATAGAAATGTTTGTCGTTTCCATGACAAGAAAGAAACTTCAAAGAACATTTAAGATTTACAAAATGATTTCCAATAGGGCGTAGCGATATAAGAAACAAGTAACAACCCCCAACTGAAAGCTCTTCACCCGTTTCGCAACATAAGAGATATATTATATCTATATTCTATAGACATGTATTCTATAATATACTATATTAAAGGCTGGAATTTCCAAATGGGAATACAACCTGCAGCCTTTTCTCCCACTTCCAACTAATACGCTCTGAATGTCACCTTTTAAGTCATCTCGCACGATATTAGGTGAAAAGATATTGGATCCGCATGACTGACTTGCCACTGTTGTCAAGATTTGAATGGGAAGAATAACCAAAAAAGAAAACAAATACTCATTGAAATGGGGTTCTAGAGTGGAAAGCGAGCACTGTCACTGCTGGTTGAAAATAATGCATGCGATATTGTGTAAAGCGCATCAATCTTTGGCGTACTTAACAGGTCTAAAAATGTTCTGTGTAAAAACTGGCTGCTATTATTATTTTTTTATTATTTTAGACATGTTGAAAGAACGGAAGATAACAAATAAGGTGTTGAGAGATTGGGCGGGATCTGTACGATGTGCTCTGCTCTGCTGGAAAGATCACAGTGTCCCACAGTGTGTTTACACCGTGTTCACATAGTTGGCAATTAAATATGAAAACGCTCGAATTTAACAGTGTCAATTTTTTTTTTTTCATACTGAACGTCATTTCACTCTGTGGTGTAGTTTTTCACTGGATATTCACATTGTAATGTTCTGTTTCACACTGTGAATTGATGATTCACAGTGTTCACACTGTTAAAAAAGCTCGAATTTAACAGCGTGAAGAAATTTCACATTCTGTTTCTCATTATGTTTTCTATTGTGGGCCACTGTGTTCTTTCATGCAGGAAAACTTTCCACAAAAACCTTTTTTTTTTAAATTTCCTCGAAAAGGGGAAAAAGGGAGAGGTTATGATGATATCTAAACCATTTCGGTGAGCTATGAAATTTGATGTAAAAGATGCAATAGTAGATTCGGGTGAATTCAACCGAATGAACAGGAAGACGGTTTCACATCGTTACTGGAATACAGACGGAAAGTGAAAACATTTAAGGGTCAATATTTGTAATTTGTATTGTGCGTCTGTGTATATCCAGTACCAGTGTTCCCGGTAAATCATCACATTCATCTTTCCAGTATGTATTGTGCCAATGGAAGTGGTTCGTTCATCTTGCTTGGATTTCAAGATTGCATTCAATCTTGTATGACTGTGTGTCTGTCTGAAGTTAGATATACCAACAGAGCAAGAGCTGCCGTGAAACATTGCATTCACTCAGCTTCCGTCATTCACTCGAAGGTTAACACGGCTTCAACACTTTACCTGGAATAGATCTGTGGAAAGAGCTAGTGAGAGCTCAGATGCGTCATGTGTGAATTAATTTAGAATTTGGAGTGACTATCCAATCTATGGCGCAGGTTAATTGTTTTAATAATTTATGCCTAATTGCAGGTAAACAAAAAAGAAAAAACCGAATAAAATATACGAGTGAATGTGGGCTTACCAATCCAATACGACTCAGGAGATCCCCGTTTTACTCATTTGAATATACACCTCTCATCTATGCACTCTCCTCTATATACTTCAAATCAGGTGTCTATAGAACTTTTTTCTTTTCTTTACTTTTCACAGTTTCAAACCATCAATGTTTTGCTGTTGGTGCAATTGTTGTTTTTGAAAAAATACAAATAAAAGAAAACCCTATTGTATTGTATTGTATTCTATTGTATTGTAAAATTTGCCCCAGGTAATACTAATATCGCATGAAACAATTTTATAAACAGATCAAACGTTGTTACCTAGAAGCTCATTAATATAAATCTTTCTACCCGGGGTAACAGACAAGTACGATTATTAAACAGTTTCCACATAGGAGCTCATGACACACTATTCTGCAGTTTTGTTTATTTATCTCATAGGTATAATCATATGAATCTATCTTTCGTCACTTTGTAATTGGTATTTTGCCATTCGTAGCACACGAAACAGAATCGCATGTAAACAGACGCATGTTTTGTTTGGTTCCCTTATACGCTCTGTACACCAACTTCAGAGACTGATAGCGGACTCGTACATTGTGAAACACACAAAATGAAATAAAGTTTGAAAACACACAAATAACGAACATTTGAATAGGTCATCCGGTCACTTTCTGCCGTTACGTCCGTTTAAGTATTACGGCGAATCAAACTCTGTGAGCGCACCAAGATCGACATGCGCAAGAATGGTAAATTCGGCTATTCATATCTCGTGTATGTTTATGTAACGTAGCTGCAATAAGGACACGTAAAACACAACAAAAATTCATTCATCTAAGCACCTGTTTAATCTATTTCTCAAATTGCCGGCAATCACGTGAACCTATAGGTCTAATGATTGTACTGTGATGGTCATGAGGCGGATTATAACACGACTGGATTATTGCACCCTATCCGGTCTACCTGGGCCACCTCCTCCCCCATCCCCTGTATTCTTCCACGGGACATTCTGCAATAAGCCCTTAAAGAACAATTCATTCGTGTACATTCATTCAAAAACCTTCAATCCCTTTCGAAATGATGGTAGCCCAAGTCACTGCTTTTATCAAAATTGTATGCAATGACATCGCCTCCTCCCCCTCCCCCCACTCTATTTTGCCGCAGGATATTCTGCAATAAGCCCTTCTCCAAGAATTCAATTGTTGACATTCATCCCCAAACCTTCAATCACTGTCGAAATTATGATTGACCAAGTCACTGCTTTCATCAAGATTGTAT
The DNA here is from genome assembly GCF_040938485.1 of Diadema antillarum. Lineage (NCBI taxonomy): Eukaryota > Metazoa > Echinodermata > Echinoidea > Diadematoida > Diadematidae > Diadema > Diadema antillarum. The sequence continues at coordinate 126,286 of NW_027271244.1, read as the reverse complement.
GCAATCCCCCCCCCCCCCTCCCCTGCCCCGCCCAGATCATCACAGCTGGGCGACAAGTCCCATGAGTTCCTCCAACTTCAGTCTTTGGTGTGGTTCACGACATAGACACCTCTTTCCAATGTCCAAGAGCGGTCTTTGGTGGAGGTCCTCTCCTATTAGGTAGACGAGTCGACCCAGCTGATAGACATCGGTAGCCGTAGTCGTTCGGGCTCCATCAAAAATCAGTTCGGGAGCGTAGTGGACGTTGATGGGGTCTCTGCTGTAGGCTTCTCTCTGACAGCGCTCGAAGCTGTAGAAGGCCGGGAGGTATATCGTGGTGGCGTTGCCCAGGTCGATCACGTAGCCCTTGTATGTGTCGACGCCGGTCTTCTTGACAATGATATTATCCCCCTTGATGTCGTTATGCAGAATGTCGATGTCGTAAAAGGCTTTCACACCATTGAGGACGTCAATGATGACCGACTTGGCCTGGCAAAGCGAAATTTGAGTCCTGCTCGATGATGACGTCCACTTCATTACCGTCGTCACACCGCAGTTGGCATCGTCTCCCAGGAACTCCATGACGATGGCCGTTCTGTCGACAGGGAGTGTTCCACTTCCGAGGACTCGTGGGAACACGCATGTTCCACTAAGGAGTTGAGAATTTAAAACAGGATATGCAAGGTGTTATAGACAGGTTTTTTAGTACAAGGAAGCTGTCCCCAAAGTAAAACAGTATGTAGTAATGAACTTCTTTGTTTTATTTTGTTTTGTTTTATTTTGTTTTCTTTTTTTTTACCCTTAATAGTTCAAGCCAGAGATAGGTTCGGAATAGGAATCAGTCTAATTGCTTGAAATATGTAACCTGGTGTAGTTTTAAAGAGAATGTAGTATCTTGATAGATTTCAGAGAAACTCGGAAATTATGATATTATCATAATTCAACTGGAGATTGTTCTCCTTTCATTAATTATTGGAATACTTTATAGACAATTTTGTCCCTAATTGTTAAGTTGTTACAAAATCAATTTTTCGAACTGTGATATGGCTATGCATTTAACGGTGATTCTATCAGCTGTCTGTTCGAACCATCGTGTGAAAATTCTGTTCAACAGTACGTACAGCCGTCTTCCGGTCAGGCGTGTGACTGCAGAATTGATTTAAAAGATCTCCTCTCTCACCTTCAAGAGCCTAGCCTCAAGGATGACCTCTTGTCTCTTGATATCGTGGTCGTCATCATTAGGATCCACGTCCTTAAGGACTTTGATGGCCACTGTCGTTCCAGCCACGCCCTTTTCCTTGAAGGCGTACACCGTTCCGAAGACTCGGCTGCCAAGAGTGACAGCCTTGTTGTGGCTGTCGACTACGGGATCATAGTTACTCTCGATGTCGACTGGAGAGCACGAAGTCGTCTTCCGTAGTAAGGCGAGATGGAAAGCTCTCAGATCCTTGAAATCTCGATCAGCAGTTTCTGTCAGTACTCTGAAATGGAAATTGGGGCAACAGACTCATATATTAATAAAAAGGGGAATAGTATGTAAAAGGTTACCGCGATCTGGTGCTCTTCACCACAAGACAACTTCTTTTGTGTCGTAGGCAAGACAGGAAATTATCGCATACATGATTATCATACTTTGTTGTGAATGGTTTAGGAATTCTCGGACAGCTCTTCAACTAACATTTAATTGTATACAAGAGGCCTTAGGAAAACACTATACTTTTCGCTATACTATCATGGAAATGAAAAAGCATCCTAAAAGAGATATTGAGATATTTGGGCATCAAAGGAACTGTTCTTGATTGGTTTATATCCTACTTATGTGATCGATCTCATTATGTTAGAATTGGTGATTCTACCTCTTGTAAAACTATGACAAAGTTTGGTGTACCTCAAGGTTCTGTTGGAGGCCCGATGCTGTTTTCTCTGTATATGCAACCAATTAGTGAAGTATTTCGCAAGCATTGTATTAGTTATCATTGTTATGCGGATGATATACAACTATATTAGTCTTTTAAACCCACTGTGTCTTCATTGTCATCCGCCATTGCAAAACTCGAAGCATGTTTGCAAGACCTGAAAATCTGGCTTACATCCAATGGCCTTAAACTAAATGATGATAAATCTGAGTTTCTGTTATTGGGATCAAAGCATATGTTAAGCAAAGTTGATTATCAGTCATGTCATGTCAACATCGGTAGCACTTGCATTATTCCGTCGAAAACAGCCCGTAATCTAGGTGTCATATTTGATCAGGAAATGTCATTTCGAAGTCATGTAACTCATATTCAGCGGAATGTTCGATATCAGTTGCGTAATTTAAGTTTCATAAGGAAATATTTGTCTAAATCTGCAGCTGAGATACTTATTCATGCTTTGATTTCTTCTCGGTTGGATTTTTCGAATTCATTGTTGTGTAATCTTTCAAAAAAAGATGTCACAAAACTTCAACGGTTGCAAAATTCTGCTGCCCGATTGTTAACTTTTACTAATAAGTTTGATTCCATGTCACCAGTTCTCCGTTCCTTACATTGGTTACCCGTAGAAAAAAGGATTATTTTCAAGATTCTGTTATTAGTACATCATTCAGTTCATTCTTTTTCCCCAATATACATAAGTAATTCTGTTCAAAAATACATTCCGGCACGAAGGCTACGTTCATCATCAGATGCATTTTTACTCCAAACACCCAGAGTAAAACATGGGTATGGTGATCGTGCTTTTTCCGTTATGGGACCGAAATTGTGGAATCAGTTACCTCTTCAGTTAAGGGAACTGTCATCTACAGAGTCATTCAAATCCAAACTTAAAACTTATCTGTTCCTTTCATACTGAGGACTGTAATTGCTGTATGTCATTAATATTGGATCAATATTGTATTTTTGATTGGTATACGTTTTATTCTATATTTGGTATATATTTGTTTTTGTTTACCATTTTCTTATTTGTTGAAATGTTTGAATATGTATATGCATGTAAATATATGATATCTTTTCATTTTGAAGCGCCATGAGCACTGAAAAGTGGACCTGTGCGCTATACAAGTAGCCACTATTATTATTATTATTATTAAAAAAGAAAAAGCAAACGACGCTTTATTATGATAACGAGAAAATATCTCTCGTTACTTACACGTGAGAGTGTTTTCATCATTCTGTTAATACTTGTTAGATGATGAAATCACAATAGTCGACAAAAAAAAAATAACATAAAGGAATTAATAAGTATATCTAGCTCGGATACGATGTAGTCTCGAGAGAATAGCTGAGATTGCCGCTTCCAATTTACCTCCTGTATTTTGTCTCGATCTTTCTCCTCATTTCAGTAGCCTCTCGCAGTGACGTCACAAGTGAGCTACACACAAATATGAGGAATGGACAGGAAAATCAAACATAATGTTTTGCAACCACGCAGTGTTATAGGACGGTGTAATGACGGATTGTGTATACGTAGATACAGGCACAAATAACAATATTTAGCAATTAGTATATAATTCATAAACAAGACAAAGAACGTCTGGAAGAGAATATAAATATGGAAAGTCTAAATAAAACGGAGAGAGAAGAAAAGAGAGGAATACGGTCACAAGCAAGATAATTCTGATACTCAGCGGATATTGTTATCCCTGATTTTATCTAAGACACTCTGGCATCCAGTCAGTTGAGCCTGTTGATTTAAGTGAAGGTAAAATTGAGTAATGCATTTCATGAGTTTAATCAGCAAATCAAAGATGAAATATATATATATATATATATATATATATATATATATATATATTGTATATACAAATTTATGTACATTATATGCATAATTTTACACACATGGTTTTGGTATTATATTACTGAAAAATGTACAATGATTAGGAAACTTAAACTATAGTAGTATTTTGTTTTAATTATTTCATATATTTTATTACCATGAAAAAAAAAAATAAAGCTTACCTTGAGCGTAATGATCTCAGCATCGCGTTGACCAATTTTGTCTTTTGCTTGCCTCAGTTCTGTCTGCAAGGTGATAGTCAGAGATTGGACATGATGAAATGAGTGGAATGTTATTGTCATTTGCCATACTTTTTCAAGTTTAACCTCTTCTCGACAAGTAAATCGCAGAGCAAATACAAGGGTGAGAAGATGTTACAATATGGAAGGTGGCAGTGCAAATGACAGACCTTTATTCGAAATGTGAAAATATTACGTTTGAAATAAATAACAGTATCTGCATAAGCGTGACGAAAAGTTTTATCATCAACCATTTCCTCCCTGGGGCGACAAGACCTCGTATTTATAGAATGTCGAATGTTCAGGAGAGAGAAAAAACTATGTCAGCCAAAACATATGAAATGGGATAGCTTTTCCCCTGACATGCCGTGGCGGCTTCATTTTCTGGGGCAAGACATCTGGGATTTGAACAGGACATAATCAACTGCTTATCTGACCATTAAACCCAAAATGCCCTTTTTACCAAAAATGCAGGTACAAGTACATTCTTACCGAAAACTTCCTTATATCTTCGTCACGTAGCTTCACCAGCTCGCGTGTCATTCTCAGGTCTGCTCTAGATCTGGTAGTCTGCATCTAAAAAAAGTTATAAACTTTAACAGTTTTATGAAAAATGCAAGATTCAAGATTAAAAGCATTCCGCACCCTCTGAATCCGCAAAAGTATATAATATACCTAACAGCAAAATATTTCCCTCGAATGAATGTCATATTTTGACACGTTACGTTAAAGTATTACAATGACATTATGTTGTTTTGTTTCGTTGGGGTTTCGTTGTTCTCATTGAGGGTCATGATTAAGACACGTACTGGTATGAATGTGTCTTAACACGACATCACAATTCTTCAGAGAAACAATATCGAATGTATTGTCCTCACATCCCGCTGGAACCCATTACATGGGAGACCAGCTATAGTACAGATGAATATAAGGAATATAACGTGCTATCCGATCATCCTTTCAAATGAAAAAAAAAAAATGAAATAAACAAATTATGTATACAGTGCACTCCCGGTAAAACGAAAATGGCTATAACGAAATTCCAGTTACAACGAAGTAAAATTCAGACAGCAACATTATCCGCTCTTTGTTTTGTATTGTTTATTGGTTCGGTTACAACGAAATTTCGATATAACGAAAGAAAGCTGCCGGTCCCGACTGCCCGAGGACTTCGTTATAGTGAGAGTCTACTGTATGGGTACCACAGAATGGAGTTAATGTGCCAGAACTTGGTGCTGGTATTCATTCCTTACCATTAGATTCTTGATCTTTGCCTCCCCTGCGTTCAGCTGTTCGTTGACATTCATCACTTCTGCTGTGGAACTCTCAGTCTGTGCCTGGATATAACATTCGTAAGATTGATCAATTGTGTCTGATAAGAGGTTAGGACATTTTTTAAGGCATTTTACAAATATATTAATGACGGGACTGCAAATTACAAGTGACGCTTATCAGTAGTCCCCTCAATTTCGAAAAAAACAAATCTGTCACACTGTAAATTTCACCTAATTTATTATTGTATTTCATACACTATATTTTTTTTATCATTATACACAAGTTTCTTTGATTTTGTATAAGTATGTATTAGCAGATGTCATGTTGTGTTCATACTTTAATGAAAATGAAATAAATGAAATAAATGAAATGAACGAATGATATAGGCAAAAGTGTAATCAATCATTATTTTCAAGTCAAAAAAAAAATCCAGTGATATTCAGTTCTCAAAGTGAGCTTTTCTTTGCGTTTCACAATTTGAAATACCACCACTACCACCCAATGAAGGACAATAAGGACAATACCTTTGTCAGGGTTAAGTCAACAAAATGGGTTGTACAGTATAACAACGTCTATCCAAGTTCAGAAACAAGAGGATGATAATAGTATTCTTGCATCATGATACTCTCCAACCAGTATTAACATTTGTTTCCTGAGGAAAAATAGCAATTCAGCATTCCTCACAATCTCATCGTCAGACAAAATGACAAAATGCGCAGCAATGCTTTAGTCTCACCCTTAGATTCTGAATTTCTGCGTCCCTTGTGGTCGGTTGTTTCTTGACCCTTTTCACTTCCGCTTCGCAGCTGTCAGCCTTGGCCTTAGGTTAGTGGGCAAAACATGGGAATATAACACCAAATTGCATCGTGGAATGAATTAAAAGGAAAGTAAAACAAATGTTACACGTGCAACATATTTTGAATATAAAGAAGAAGATCTTGCGAACGTGACTCATTCAGAATGCAGATTGGGATACATACGGGACTATAGTATTAAGTCTGAAAATATTGATAGGTTTTAATTTCATTTTAATTACATAACTTTGTATTTTCCGGTAAGTATGCATAATTTTCCGGTATGTATGCACAATTTATCTTTATTAGTTTGTTAACTACCGTTTATTTTTCGTATACTTTGTAATGTAAATTATGCTTATGAATTCCTGATTTACTTTGTGTTATGGTGTTTTTTTTTAAGAAGAAGAATGAGAATGAAATAAACGACTTGAATTGGAAATTGAAATTGAAATTGAATAAAAGGTAATAATTATTTTCTTTATCACCTATGTAGATAAAATTATATCTAGAATTAAAGAACGACTTGTATGCGTGAGTATAAAGACTGCAGGGGTGAAATGTGCAATGTATAATTTCATGTAACCAATCATAATTGCAATTATTCAGAGTTTCGAAATGATATCAAAAGAATAATGCTTGATATGTTATCATCTATGCAATGCATTCTAATAGTTTCCATTGATGGACGCAAATTACTCTCGCAGCTCGGCGGTCGTGCGCGGTGTGGGCGAGTCCATCGCTCTCTGCATGCGTGTGCTGAAATAATAGCGAGCTGCCTTTCCGGGAGGCTATATCATTTCATACATGTTTTTAAATTTCAACTACTCCTAATATCAACAACAGTACTACCGCCAATTGATGAAATTTAAAGTGCGGAAGAAAGGCCTTAAAACCTTACCTTTGTGGTCCTAATTTCTGCCTCCTTTTGCGGAGATGATTCTTGGCCTTGGTCAGTTCATATTTGAAACTGCCAGTCTTGGCCTATGACAAAATAGATATTCCCGCTGATATGATAGGATGGTCAAGAATAAGAGGCCTTAGCAAAAATAACACACTGAAGTGTAGTCGCTACGAATGAATTCCTTTGAAAACAAGGGAATTCCCATTCTAAAAAAACAATGAATGAATAAATGAATAAATGAATAAATAAATACGCGGCATAGTGCATGTACATTATATCTATCTTTTCATTTTTTTATAAACACCAAGAGCATCGAAAGGTGGACCTGTGTCCTACACAAGTATCCACTATTATTATTATTATTATTATTATTACTACTACTACTAATATTATTATTACTATTATTATCATTTGTGTGATGATAACACAATTCTCGTGTGGGATTCTTAATAACCGCTTACCTTGATTTTCTTGATCTCAGCCTCTTGTAGGATTAGTTGTTTTTTTGGCTTGAGTCAGATGCTCCTCCAAGCTCCTGGTATGTGTAGCCTGTGCAGCCTGTGGCAAGTACGTAATAATTATTACAAATATACTACTGAGAAAGAGACAATTATAATAACACAACATACAATAATATCTCCTCCTAGATATGCTCAACGTTATGCATATAAGTCCAGACTGTGTTTTTTTTTTTTTTACATCTTTTGTGTGTTCACTTGTTTGAGGGCCTGTGTTTGCTTGAGGAAATTTTTAGTGTTTTGTGAATTTATAACAAATCATACATAGGTAGAGTTTTAAACTTCCAAAGGATGAAATGAAACAAAAAACCCCGACATATCATCTTTAGTTCTTCAACGCAATAAAAAATACGTTTGCTGAAAATAAAGAGCATAGATATCGCGAATAAGATGACGACGAGAATATTTGAGAAATAGATTTTCATCATGATGATATCACAATATCATGATTATATCATGGGATTATTCAAATGATTATCTACAACCTTTTTAACCAGTGGCCCGTTGCATAAAACTTACCGTTGAATTTCAATGGTAACTACCGTCAAAATTAGGCGTCACAGCCAATCAGCATCAAGGATTATAAAATTTACCGCTAATTTGAAGACTTACCGCTAGAAAGGAGCGGTAAGTCCAGCGGTAAGGGTTTTATGCAACAGGGCACAGGTCCCCTTTCTTCGAAGACCTTCGCGATATCATGACAAACAACATAAAACAACTTCAATATTTCACCTTCACTCTTTGTCGGGGCCGTGATAATCTTAACATAATTATAATATTTGTATATTACGTGCGTTCATATTTTGTGCATGAAGTTGCAGGTTGTATGTATTCTACTTTTGTTATGCTATTGCTTGTATTTAATTTTTGACACTCCCACCTTCTTGTACAAAATGTTAATCCTACGCAGCAATAATTTTTATTATTTGGATACGGAAAAAATAGATGAAAGATAAAAAAGAAAGATATTCTGACCAAATTCATAAACCTGGCGATATCACTAACCTGTCTTCTCTCGAGTTCTTCCCCTCGCTGCTTCTCCTGCTGCCACTTGTCATGAAGAAGTTTGTTCTTCTCTCTCTCCTCGATTAGTCTGTGTTTCAGACTGGTCAGTGATCTCCGCTGTCTCTTGTCCAGTCTGCGTCCCCGCCTTTTCTCACGGCGGGCTTCCGACCCGAGCAAATCTTCGACGATTCGCCTCTCGTCGAAGATCTTCTGACGGATACCTTGCTCGAATTTCTCAAGCTCATTGGCCTAAAGTATTCACACCAAGACAATAATTCTTATTATGATGTCATTCAGATCAATTTTCTTGAATCTTGCGTTGAGTCGTATGGAGGTGATTTCCTTAAATGCGGTCTTGAGGACAGTTAAGACATACATCATTCTTACATTTCATATTGATATCTTTGAAGTAAAGATCTAAGTAAGATGAAGTAAGGTAGGAGCAGATATAGCAGTTCATCTTACTTTTCTTTATTTGTGAATACATAATGCCTTGACTGTCTCAATTGCTTGCACGTGATCCAATTAAACTACTGCAAACATTAATCAAGAAAGAATAATTGAAGCACCAGTAATGGAGGATGCGGTTTGAGCGATACGCAATGATTTCTGCCCATGTTGGTTTCGTATCTAGGCCTACTTCAAACTGGAAAAAGAGAGCAATAAATTATCAAGAATATTGAGTTGTTTTTACTGCAAGCATGACTCATTGGTACAATAAGATATTTGAGATCATCGCTGTCTTTCAAATCGCATGGCAAATTATGGCTTGGGTGTACCTTGATGGTCAAGATATCTTTGTCCGTCAGGAAGTGGACTTCACCTCGGGCGAGTGTTCCGTCCAGGGATGTAAAGCTGATGACCTGTCGGAGGTACTCCTGGGCAGGGACGTAATATTAAGTTATGTCATTGAAATACAATCAAAAAAGAAAAGAAAATACATATTCCTGAGACGTGAAAGCAACACATCATAACAAAAGATTATGCAAATGATGATGATGACTAGCAACGATTTCTGTAAACGACATGTAGGGCCTATTTACATCCTTGAATAGTTTAAAACTATATATACATCGGTGAATACTTAAAAACAAAAATTATTACTACTTCAGATCATGAGAAAAATAGTAATTTAAGTTCATGCATTTAATTTCGAGTGTTGTAGTCTTTGAAACTCCTTGATATTAAAATTGGTTGAATATGATACTTTTTTTCTTTTTCCGTGTTTTCTTTTTTTAATCTTCTATGGCTTTCTATTTTGAAACTTATAGACACCGTACCTTTTTCCTGTCCAAGATGTTTTGGAGGGAAGTGGTGTACACATCCTCGAGGTAAGATGCACTGGTGACATGATCTTGAGTCTGCCTAAAGAGGGCGCTGTCAACCAGGCTTCCCTTCGGAAGCAAATGTTCCACGAGTTCTGGAATCAGACTGCATATGATATGAAATTTAGAAATTGAAAGAAACAAAACCAAGGGTTTGTTTTCTTTTCCCTTTCTTCGGTGTAAGGTTTAACATGTTAATTTTAAGACTCAGCAGCTTTATTTTTAACATTTAGTCGGGCTAATATGGGAAGAATAATGAATAAAAGAGCAAAGCCATCCGGAAGAAGTGCCTGTGGAGGAAAAGCATTTTATCACATAGCACATAGATGAAAGTAAATATGTACTTGCAAAAACATTCCTCAAAATATCACTGTTTGCGCAGAACACATGACATCGTATAAAATAATATTGTGCAACTTATTTTTCACCATGGCAACGTAAAGTTATGTGATGACATCAAATTATTATTACCTCATTGTGGAATGTTTCCGTGAAGGAAGATGATAGCATTGACAAATTAACGCTGAATTCAACGAAAAGTTGTCAATGGAATAACTTGATCGCACAGCAGCAAGTCTACACTCGTCAGCTATAAAGAGCGAAAAAGCAAGTGATAGTAACCGTTCAATACAGCCTGTAATATGAATAATGTTGCAGCAGACACGTTTGTGAGTCATAGCAACGCGTACGCAAATTCATTGACATCACAGTGAAGAGAGCGCATTGCGCGTCATATTCATTGTTGCGTACATTGTATTACAACGCATTTCTGCAGTGTCAACTCAAAGTGCACATGAATATAATCAAGATAGTAAGCGTCTTTGAATATGATGATGATGATGATGATGATGATGATGATGTTTGATCGTCCTTCGCTGGCGAAGACGACCACAACTTCTAGTATTCACTACATTCCGTGAGTGACATGAGGGAAGTTGTGACTTGCGCAATACACATAACAAGTCATGCAAATATGCATCACTCAAATACGCGCAAAATGAGATGGCTAACCTTAGGTTCAGACTGTTGCCAGATGAGAGAGACGCCCGTTGCATTATACATCGCGAAGAATGTCTTTATCATATTATTATTCATGAGCGACATGCAATTCATCGTCGTAGTAACCTCGATGATTTGACTTATAATATACGTGAATGATTAGAAATAAGCTATATTGGCGAAATTTGACTTAAAGATTTAGATATCTAAATGGATAGGCAATTACATCAGCTCCAAAACTGGTTTATTCACTCGAACTGGTGAAGTAACCTGAAAAACTATTCTATTGCACTTTTAAAAATAATTTTGTCTTTAGTTTGGGTCTTTTTTTCTGTTTTTTTTTTTATAATTCGAATGAACAAGCCAACACTCATTTTTTGCCTGCTTGGAAATGGTTGTAGATGACACAATTTAAAGTAAAAGTAGATCAAGGCCACCTGTCAATTTTGATGTTGTAGAATGAGTGGCAGGGCACCACTGTACCAGGGGCGGATCTAGCTTTTTATAAAGGGGGGGGGGGTTGGGGCGGTATGCGAGGGAGCGTAGCGACCGAGCCCGAGCGAGCGGAGCGAGCGAGGGGGGGGGGGGGGGGGGGGGAGGGTGTGGGAGGGGGTGTCCCCCCTCCCACAGTAGGGAGAATTTTTGAAAATCTATGTGTGAAAATGGCGTTTTCTTGCATCTAAAACACCACTATTTTTGGTATAGAGGTCATTGCCATGTGCAATACATAAATAGAAAAAAATAAAATTACAAATTAAAAAAAAAAAGATAAGATTAAGAAAAATTGGTCCCCGGATTTTTTTTTTTTAAATTTATTTATTTATTTTTTTTTGATTTTATTTATTTATTTTTTTTTTGGGGGGGGGGGGTTGCAACCCCCCAACCCCCCCCCCCCCCTCTAGATCCGCTTCTGTGTACATAGGTAAATCCCCTTTAATTGCTAGACCTGTCAATACTTCAAGGTTCAATTCTATGGTTACATAACATACCACTGTATAGTCTGTTCATATGATATAATTTGATGTGATATATGGTTGGCATCCATTCGTATCGAGAAAGGATGGCGTAGCACTAGGCAAGAAGCTTGCATGGCCTTGAGTGGTCGAATAGTCCCACTCTTGAATGACAGTCTCTGGAGCTTCGCGGGGGTTTTATTTTCGCGAATTTCGCGAGTCGGGAGCTATTCGCGAAATTAACAACACGCGAAAATATTACCTTCCAAAATGAATCCCTTGCCTTGATGATACGAACATTTCAGTACTAGTATACCATGTCACGGCTTACCGAACAAACCATACTGGCTAAGCTTGTTTACGCACGTCCACGTCTACTTACGAATACTGTAGAGAGCCAATCCATTATCGCAAGGGGACCACTCGTCAGAAATCTAGGGGACCACTCGTCAGAAATCTAGCGCCATGGACTTAACCACTTCAAAAATGTCGAATTCTAACTTACTAGTTCGCAGAGTTTGGCAAGTCTTTTCCATGCAGTGTATAACTATAGTATCATTCTTATTTGCTAGTAAGTTGAAAATTCACACTTTCTTTACCACTTCATATTTTCTCTGGTCCCCCGATCGCAAATTTAACCACTCGCGAAAATGTGTGACAGCGGCAATTCGCGAAAATTTATGTACGAGAAAATTATAGCGTATACAGTAAGTGCTACTTCTCACGCTCTGTCGATGTCTTGCGACGTTGCTAGAGTGTCTGTTTCAGAGTGCATGCTACGGATCTGGGCTAGTAGCGTCACACATTCCAAGCTTCTACTCTATGTCTAATTTAAAAAAGCGCAAAAATATAATCGTAAGATTGCCCATGGATATAAAGAGGTCAGAAAGGTATATAGCAGATCTTCAAAACATGAGTGACAGTAAAGTATTTGAACATAAAGGGAGCGTTTTCCCGATGATTCAGAAGTACAAGTATAAAAAAAGTTCACGGTAGCAACATTTATATGAACATCTACGTCTGAAAATAAAGCAAAATGCTTTTTGAATACATTAAACTATTTTAATACATTCATAAGATAAGAAAATTTTAAGTGTTCATCAATATGCGCTGTTGTAGGGGAAACGGCATGGTTCTTAAAGCCTGACTTTGGTTACACTAATAATACAAAATACCGTAACAGTGTGCTGATGGTTGGACACCACTTCATTGATCTTACCGAATGATGTATGATCTGCCATGCAGTACTCTATATAATACGCACTTAATCACAGGTTTATGCGGAGATTTCAGATTTGTATGTAGAGATAATACGTCTTTGAGTATAAGGTGTGGACCCTACTTACAAACATGCAAACTTTGAACAGGGGAATAAACTTCTTATACTATCCCGCATCAGTACCCCTGCACTAAGCAAACATAGCATAGCAATTAAAATTCATTGAGAAAATACTGCATAACACACTTTGCATGGATAAAACAGATTCGAATTTATCTTGATGTCATTTCATGTTTTTATAACGCCTCATTATGTGCTGTACCATGTGTATGAGTAGTCCGTATTTTAATAATAAACAACTATGTCAACTGTACTTTGTATGTCACATGCTCATGATAAAGGTACTTTGATTGCCAATAGTAATCAAACGGATATGTTTTAAGTAAAGATTGAGCAGCGCTACACGGCGTTTAATCCTCAGGGCCCTGTTGGATAAAGATAAGATCAAACGTGAATCAGTTATCAACCAATCGTTATCGAGTATTCAAAGATTTATGTTCTGATTTCTGCTTAATCTTTGATCCTATAACATTAATGTAGCAGGGCTGTCTGCTCCCCTTATAGAATAGAGTCCTGACTGTCTCGAAAGAGGATAGACCAACATTGCATGCATGGGTGTGTTCGACTATTGCCCCTCTTGGAAAACTGTGATTTGACAGGCTGGCTGATATCACTAACAAAAAAGTATAGGTCGTTCACTTTCTTCTCTGTGTAAGCTGTCTCTTTTTTTGGCTATCTGCGATGGATAGAGGGTACAACTTCTTTCTGCACCTATCATTGATTGTTTCTGTGTTTTGTGGCCCTGCTGTAGAAGGTTAGTAAAACTATCCAATCAATATAACCCACATCCGTGTCAGTTGAGCGTAGTTGAGTCCTATAACCTACAACTGACAATGTTATAACTGCAAGATGTAGGCCTATATTTTTTTATTAGTAATCCTTAGCGGAAATTGAGTCCAAGTAAAAATGGCTCCGACTTCTTTTGTCTTTGTGAGAATAAGTTCATCACACTAAACCTGAGCATTTTCCAGTTTATACACACTAAGAAAAAATGATTCATTCTTGCACCTTTTAAGGGTGCAAAGTGATGTCACACTGGTGGCTCCCTATGGGTGTTATCTTGCACCCTCAAGAAATTGGTGCAAAAGTAGCACCATGATGCAATGGTATAATTTTGCACCCTGTGGGTGCACCTTTGCCCCTCCATAGAGGGTGCAACATTGCACACTTTATTGAGGGTGCGAAGTTCTTCCCTTGGGTGCATATTTCCACCCACACTAAGTGGTGCTAAGTTTCACCCTTTTCTTGAGGGTGCATCTTTCCACCCACACTAATTGGTGCCGAGTTGCACCTTTCTTGAGGGTGCGATCTTTCTCCCTTTAATTTTCGGCGCAACTTTGCACCCTCTCTTGCCTCTACTTTTGGTGCAACTTTACACCTTTCGTGAGGGGGCAAAGAAGCACCCTAAGTTCCAAGATTGTAGCCTCTCTTGAGGGTGCGATTTTGTGCCATATATATAGGTATAATGTTGCACCTATGTGGTGCTTATTTGATCCATGACTGCAGCAAAATTGCTTCTTTAAAGGAGCCAGTCAGTGTCACTGTCTACGCCTTTAGAGGCGCAATGTTGCCCAGTATAACCTCAGGTGCACCTTGAGATTACTGGGCAATATTGAGTCTCTCGAGGAACAGGCAGTGACACTGATTGGCTCCTTTAAAGAAGCAATTTTGCAGCAGTTATGGATGAAATAAGCACCACATATTTGCAACATTATACCTATAAGGTAAATATACTTAGCATCACATAACAGGGTGCAATTTGGTTACTTAACTACTTTAAACCTTGAATAGTGCGAACTAATGCAAGCCTGTTTGCTCAGTATATCAAACTTATGCTGTTGTTGCACTCTGCAAAGTAAATAAGATTGGTGTAATTTGGATGCTGTGAATCATGAAATGTGTGTGTGGAATTTGTGAGTTTTGAAATGTTAATGTAGAAGTTAACTTATAGTTGTGTTTGAATGACATACTAAAACCAAATATTTACCCAATTACCTTTCCAATGAGGTGAGCACTATCACTATCTATCAAACAAACCCTCTAGGCAAGAGCATGCATCTGCATGAAGGAAGAGGTAAAAATATGATATACACTTGTCTGGATACGTTTTATTCAAAACGTACTTGAATACGTACTTATTCACACAATCTATAAGAATAAGATATGCTTTTTACTAGTACACAAAGCCTCAAAAAACAAGAGCATGCTACGTACATCTCTAAAGTATGCACCAAAATGTAAGAGGATTTAACAAGTTATTTGTATGCATTTAAACGAATAGGCCTACATATTTCCATGCGTACAATATTCATGTAACAGTGACGTCATCATGAATCATCAAAGCGATATGTTTCCACCATAGACATGAATTTATCTAAAATTTAAAACATGTCTTACAATTAGGAGGTTTTTTTTATAATGACGATGCCAATTGTCTTAAAGTCCTTATCACGACATGTCTTGGTGTTCACACGTATTCAAATCATGAGATTCTTGGCACTTAGATTACGACTACAATTTATTATGGTTTAGATACTTAACTGACATACGCATACCATATACAGGTATACGGGCATTTCGATGAAAACATCTAAATACAAGGTATAATTATAATATGAAAATCGAACTTGATACCAGCCCTTATGGGCTACCAATGGAGACTAGGCAGAATCGCAGTTATCATAGTTATGTATTCAGATTTTGTTTTGGGTGATACACGCATTCCGACTGATTTGGGATCAATTCGAATCCCTCGAGCTGAGATTCCGGAACTGCAATGAGCAAATCATCATAATGACTAACAAAGTGACTGAGAATAATACATGCACCAGTTTCTTCGTTGTTGTATACATAGAAAGTTGTTACGTTTTCCAATCCTCTGTAGGCACACAGGGATTTGCAGATCACCTTTGGCTATAACGCCATGGTCGCGTGCAAAATGATTGCAGCTTATCTAACTTGTAGTTTCCGAATAGGGGACTACCGTGCTTTTACATATTAATCTGATGATAGACCCCGTCAAAGAGTAAATTGGGGATATCGTATACCATTGTCAAATTCACTTTTTGTTCTGTACACAGTTTCACTGGACTCTTATGAACCACTTAAGCATTACCAAATCATGGAGTATAAGAATAATCTTATGTTATTTCCTTGAAACGGCTGCATTTGTATGAGCGGGAACAGTTTGGCATCACACATGACTAAATGCATGTATTATACAAGGTTTCAGGACACTTTGAACCGTGTCCCCCCCCCCCCCAAAAAAAAAAAAACAAAAACAAAAACAAAACAAAAACAAAAACAAAAACAAAAACAAAAAAACAAACACACAAAACAAAACAAAACAAAACAACAACAACTAGTGAAATGTTGTATACCCTAGGCTCATTAATGTATGATCTTTGACCTTTGAATACATTGCCCATATTTTTCAACGAATAAGCATCTGGATGCAACGTAGGTATATATAAAATGATTTTTTTTAAAGGAAAATACATTTAACCACTTCAGAAAAAACTATGGAACAAATAGCATAATATTGACACATTCCCTTATTCCTAAATGACGTGACAGAAAACTTTCCTCACCGAAATCATTCTGTCGTTATTCAAGTACAAGACATTGATGATTATATACCTAGTTCGATTAAAAGTATACATGGAGTCATTGCAAAAGTATCTAATGAATAGCATGCTTCAGAACTACATTATTGTCATTTATTCTATGACGCTAATGATAGAGTAATTGTTCCGCCATACTGCCTGGCAGGTTGTAGTCCTCCTACGACGTTTGTTCAGCAAATTTTACGCGCTGTTGCGAAAGTATCTAATCTTCTTTACCACTATTCTCAGACATAAGGTATGCTGATGCTGTATGAATTAGAAACGGAAGCTTCACAAATATTCACCATCTAACAAGGTAAAAGCGAAGTAATGCCTTGCCCACATATCGAATTTGTGATTACACTGATTTTCAAATGTAAGCTCATTGACATTTTGACTGTTGACGGAGTCGCACTTCACCAATATCAACACTTGACAGCCATCTTTAGATGATCTGAGGAGTGAATTTGGTGGTCATATAGCTCAAAAGTGTGGAAAGTTATTAAAAGAACACCACAATACTATGTCGACAGTGCTTACAAGGTGAGATAAAAAGAAAGAGCACGAAATGACATTGTAGAATTTGACAATGACCTACAATATTTGACCTTGAACGCTGGCACCCAAAAGGTGGTAGAAGTAACTTCGTCCAATCGTACATACATATGCAAAGTTTCATTTGGATACCTCAAACAGTACTTAAAGGGGAATGAAACCCAAATGTACCCGTGGATTGGAGCAATATCATAAGAACACATAAGTGAACATGGAAAATCGTATGATCCAGTGGAAGTTATGCATTTTTTAAAGTTTCAGTGTCACTTTCATGTATGGAAACGTATATGAAGAAAATATCAAGGGAATTCCATAAAATCTGATTCTAAATGAAAAGTACAAATAATTGCCTCCACTTATTTGTCGCTGCCATAATGTTATGGGTAATATTACCCCCCCCCCCCCCCTTCTGGAAGAAGTAAATCAAGTGCTCCTTTTGTAATGCTAGAAACGTGAAACTGTGCCTATTTTCTTTACATTTCTTTATATAATTTTCCATGGTTGACGTCAAAGATGTAGCTTTCTCATCTCGTAATGGCGGCACTGAAACTCTAAATATATGTGTATATATAACTCTTCGACGGATTTTCCGATATTCCTCAATTTGTGACGATGTGTTCAACTGCTAAAGTAATCTCCCTACATTAACTTGTCCACTTGTACTTTTCGTTTCATTTCCCTTCGTGATACAACGTTGCCATAATCGATAACAGACTGATGTACGAACGGAGGGACAAGCTGAACAACATCATTTCTCTGGTGACAATTCCTTGTAAAAGTATACACCATGAAAACTTTAGGCTGGTAAACTATATCAAGACAATTATTGAACAATATTGTTAATGAAATGCCGTAGATTTTTCTTCGTGATAGTTGCCTGTTCAGATCAAGGCTTGCAATGTACTGCTGAAGTATGCATCGGGTGTTTCTGCCTTGTCTGGGATACTGAAAGCCACAGAACACAGAAGGCCGGAAACATTGTAGCGAAGGAAGACACGATTGTATACAGGAATTCGGGCAGATTTCACAACCATCCAGCCAAATAGTGATGTCACTAGTGCGCAGCATTCACAGTGAAGATTGTGGGATTTAGTCCTGTGAGGTTCTGAAAGAGATTTTGGCATGAATAAATAATGACTGAATAAAATTTCGAAGGAAATAGGTCGTTTACACTACGCAGTTTTGTTGCTTACATAAACTAACAGGTTGCAACTACGACCATCGACCAGAAAATGGAAAATTAAATTGATTGCATAGATCTACTTCAGGTTTCTAACGTCTTTTGCTGAAATAATGAGAAATGGTTTTGAAATAGCTGCGATATCCAAAACAGAGCAATAATAATATAATATAGGACTCACTTTTTATCACGATCGCTGCGTTTTATTTTGTTTTTGGATGGCTCATCCATTTCAAAACCAATTTTCATCAAATAATCTTTAGAATTCCTCTTAGAATGGCATACTCTCTATTATTTCATAAGTAGGTTCTTGGTATATCACAAAAAGTTAAAAGCCCAAATCCTCACCTCCACCAATACTATAACATCCCTTTAAGCTTTGATATTGGTTTCTAAACAAATCCGGTCGGATAGATTTATTTCAGCTCTTTGTCATATAAGTAGAACATGATAATGTTGCAAAGAAATATTCCTCTTATATTTCTAGTCACAAAGCAGATGTAATTCCCGTCTCCCATAAAAAATAAAAGTGCAGCACTTACTTTGTCACAGAACATACAGCATGTCCTCTCCAGGCAGACGGGGAATTAGGAGACAGCATGCCGACATCACTAAGTTAGAGCTGAAAAAAAAATAGATGTGGAATAGCCTGAGTAAAGTCATCTTGAAAAGAAAAATGTGGCGAATTTGGACTGAGATGAAAATACACACCTTTTATGTAGGCCTGCATACATTTATCACATAGGGCATATTCAAATATTCCCACATTTTTCCTGACCAACTCAAAGTCTTCATAACATAAAATAACAAAGTAAGACAACATCAAATTACATGCCAATTTAACATCAGTTTGCTGTATATTTTACACAGTTAGGAAAGGAGTAAGACTTATAGACCTCAGCCATTCAGCCGTTGCTGAGCTTGCCACAGATGATGGTCCGGGTGCTGGCCATGGCAATGGGTGTAATGATGCCCATTATGGTTGACACCTCTAATCCTGCTACCACACACACACAAAAGTGAAAAAATAGCCCCCTCTACTTATTCATAACATTGATTTGATTTACTTTGATAATACTGGTTACAGAAAAGAAGATTACCCCCCCCCCCCCAAAAAAAAAAAAAATAATAATAATAATAAATAAAATAAAATAAAATAACATAACATAAATAATAAATACATAAATAAAAGTGAAAAAATGAAGATTCTTGCGGGGTAGAGATGCTGCCTGTATGAGTTACAATCCATAGTGGAGTTTTCAGGAAAAAGTCCAAAAAAAAAACAACAAAAAAACAAAACTGAGAAGACGTAGAACGGAAAAGGCAAGAATGAATGATCGCAATGCCAATGGTCCACTTGAGTAACATATCTCTCGATTATAGATGGTATCAAAAATTGCACTATAGTCTTATCAAATTTTCCGCAAACCACTAAACGGTGGCTATACGTTATAGTAACTGATAAAACTGCGTTCACGTGTAATAATAAGCTTTAATATAATATACTTCACGGATATCACATGCTGAAAATCTAGATGAATCAATAACCTGAAAATACATATACATGTATTACGGATTAATCCATTAATGAAACTTACATATTCTGTTGAGGAATCACTCTGTCCTTCAGAATTGCATATAAGTTTACGTGATCAGGAGAATGCGCGCAACTTCATCATATTGTATCTTGCTTGAATACCTGAAAAGGAAAATCAAGTGTCATGAGTTCAAGGCCACTGTTCATGCGTGTGTAATAATTTTGCAGAAGAGCTAACTTATGTAAATGTGATTACATAACTCTCTCCATGGCAGCTTAATGTATAGTTCAATTCTTATGCACCGCCTTGCTGCATCAGGGTGAACTTAAGTCCACCACTAACACTACCTGACTACAGAGAATTATCCCAGCATAAAGATAAGCGTGCAATGTTTGCCATTATAAGTTTAGTTAGTACACTGGTCTATTTATCCATAAGTTTATCAACAATATTATTCATCAACTTCCGTTCCTTTTATTCGTTATTAATCAAATGTGGTATGGCACGACGCGATGTATTATCCTGGGGGATGTGTGTGTGTGTGGGGGGGGGGGGGTGGCGTAAAGGTTATGTTAAGGATACACTTCCTATAATCCGATTCCATGTTTTCTTAACTATTTTGTTTTGTTGTTGATCGGTAAATATAAAGAATTACTTGAAATTTGAGATTATGTATGTGTTCACTGTATTGTGAGTATAAATTATGCTTGTATAATTGTGTATATGTAGTGAAAATTGTATCATTTATAATGTGTACATGTACATGAATATATGTGAGTTTATGCATGTATGTAGATATTCCTATGTGCACGCCCATGTACCAACAAAAAGAATTTCCTAAATGAACAATAAATGAATCTGAAATCTGAAATCGGAATGCCATGACGTCTTTAGCAAGACATTTTATCGCTAAAGCTGCTCTAATTCCACAGAATGGTTACGAAACAAAACAAAATAGAACAGAAAACAGCACGCATAAAAATAGCCAGTTTTAATACAACTCTAAAATGAACATTTCAATATTACTGCCTGCAAGCCCACATTATAAGACATGGCTTTACAACTAAAAACATAATAGCAGATACAAGAAGTTTGATAAAGGGTAATATCGAGAGTAAGGCCTTGGTCGAGAACATTGTGGATATTTCAAATCATGCTTTACGATGATGTTTTAACTCACCATTTTCCACGTAGTAGGAATCTGCGGGGTCTTGATGTTATGAAGTGGACAAAATAATTTTGAAGTCAGAGTTGCAGTAAGCCGCTACGAAAAGCCTCAGAAGAGCTGATCTGCTGTGGAACTGGAATTTGCGCTAGATGCTCAGCTCAAACACGCATGAACGAGCTGTACAGTGAGCCATCTGGGAGTCAACTTATGTGCACATAAGTTCGCCCGACTCAACAATTCATTGAATTCATAAATCATGTTCAAGAAAAGAATGAACATGCCCACACCAGGTGACCAAACTACTGGGTCCGTGAATTGACACTTTAGGAAACATCCTTGTCATTATTTTGCATCGAATGTATTCTATGGATTAATAGGCGTTTAAAAAAAAACATTTTCCACGTTTGATTCTTAATAATTCAGTAACTATATATCAGATAACACTATCATTGATATGGGAGATAGTTGTATAGTGTACAATTTCGTTGGAGGTGGTTTAAATTACAAATCAGTTTCATGAAATCCATGATCAATTTCACAGATGGGTTACAGATTTTGCTCTATTTCCAACCCTCTGTACAAAATTTTCACTTTGCACAGGGGTCAATGTGTGTGTATGGGAGTATGTGGTTAACACCCTGACAATGGTGTTGAACAATGGCCAGGGTTTGAATGCTTTATTATTTATTCATGAGAAATTCCACTATCACAGCTAGTCTTTATTCATTCTAAAATGTGGTGTTTGCAAGCACACGGAAACATGTGCTTACATTTTTCATGTGCATGCATTTTATCCTTAGGCTTTACCGTGCATGAATCCATGAAAAAAGGGGGGAAAATCAACCCTTACAAATAAATCGTGTAGTTTGCACCCTTATATATCCGCGAGTTTGCGCTCTAAAAGATTTTAGTTTATCATTTCCTTTATATGCATACATAAAATGTGACAATGGTATGAATAAAATGACAATGTGACAAACAAACAAACAAAGCAAACAAACAGCAAAAGATATCAAGTGAAGGGGTGAGTGAGAAGGCAATTTGCCTTATTTGAAACTAATCCCGGAAAAGTAAATACATTGTATATACAGAGAAAAACATTGGCACACACACACACACACACACACACACACTCACACATGCACACACATGCATACACAGACAAAAACATGGACCAGCGCATATTAGCAATACAGTACACAAGATGTCATTTTCACAAACACACCCTATCTTGCTAGTCTCTTATAAATTCGTAAAATGATATTGGTAACTTCCAGAAAACCTTTCAAGTAAAATACGTTTGAAAGCTTTCTTAAAACTTTGTACCGTTTTCTTACATTTCACATTAGAGTGGATGGAATTCCAGATTTGAGGGCCTTGAAAAAATATTGACTTTTTTTTCCTTTCCCGAGATCGAGTCGCAACAAAAATCTTTAGCGTGTAGTAGGGTTTGACTCCATCATCGCACAGTAGGCATGCAGGGAATGCTGTGACATATTCTATTTCGATTGGTCAATACCAGACGAGCAGTCAAGTATTCTTCGTTAGCTTGTTCGCAGACCCTTTCATCAAAGACTCAACTTCATTTAAAAATGCTCCGATGAATGATTATGAAATTATGGGAGAACATCAAGTTTTATGATGTCTTAAAAAAAAAAAACATGTACATAGTAGCACCACGACGGTATGCAATATTATATTCAAGTGTCGATCAACACCATAGGGGTCTTTCTTTGAGACTTGTTATGGGCTCAATATTGCACCTTAGCAAGAATGAACCACAAACAGGAAGATATGTCTCTGTAATGGTAATTACGTTTCGACATCCCAACCAATAAGAGATAGATTAGGTGAATGTTAAACATACGGGGATACACGAATAGAAATTGCTCAAAAAAATGAAATAAAACGAACATTATTCTAATAGGCATGCCTGGGCAGTAATCTGATGTTTCTATTGATAAAGAATTCTATTTGAAGATTCATATCAGTTTGCTTTGTCAGAATCATAAGGAAAAGTGATAAAATAAACCGGCTATCCAGGGTATAGTTTAAACACTTTCACATGAAACAGCTCTGATTAACACTTTTGCACAATAATATTTCTGTTCAGAATTGACTTTTGTTTTATATGTTTTTATCTTAAAGTATAGGATTTAATTTGAAGCAAAATATAGCCAAAATTATGTAAACGTCCAAAATGAATCTTCAGATTGCTCAGCGAGACGGCGGCATCGAATCCCGATCAGCGAAGGCACAAATGCACCTGTGGAATTGTTTTGTAAAGCAATAGAAATCTGACGACTATTTGAATAATAAACATCCAGTTGGAACTTCATCTGTTAAACCTCCAATGTTATGTGTACAATGTGATTGGTCAATACCAGACAAGCAATCAGGTATTCTACGTTTGTTTTTTGGTAGACCCCTTTCATCATGGACTCAACTTAATTTGAAAATATACTCTCGATGAATGATTATAGAATATGAAAGAAACTTAAGTTTCCTGATATAAAAAATATATGTTCATAATATCAGCACAAGGAAATGTAATATTGCATTTTAGTGCCGAGCAACACCATAGGATGACCTTTGTTTTGAGACTAGTTTGTGGCGTAATATTGCACCGTCAATGACCGTGGCAAGATCGAACCCAAAATGAACCATATAAGAAGCAAAGTTCCACCATTTTCTCAAATCGTGTAGTTTGCACCCATTTTCGCGACTTCGAACCCTTCTAGCTCCCTTATTGAACCTTTTTTTCTTAGTGTGTATAGTGCGAACTTCGTAGCATTCCGGACTTTCGTTGTATAGGCGAAAATGGAATTAAAATGGACCAGCCTACTTTGACTCTTCATAATTATTACTTTAATAAAATGTTTACCACGAGATTTCTTTCTTTCTTTGGTAACACAGGAAAGCGTTTTAAACTTCGAAGTTCCTTTCATCGTTACTCTGTTCTATCCCCTAGTTATTTTTACAAGCATATTTCTCTCCTTTTTTTTCTCCTTGCTGGACTAAATTGATAGTCGACGATGACCCTGATCGGACATGTTGTCAAAAATAAAGATAGTTGTAACGTTAATGTTACAGTGCGATCCTCACATTCGATTTTATAGTAAACTTTGTGAAGAACGCGTGTGTTCACTTATTGATAACTAAGGAGGAAAAAAAAGCTTTCCTGAGAGCGAGATTAAGAAAGATGGTGACACGAAAGCAACGGAAATAATCCGCTCTTTAGATTATCTCCACTCTTCTGTGATTTGTTGGAGTCAGCAAAAGGATCTCTCACAAAGATTTCTTTCTATTCAATCTTCATAAAGTGAGTTTGCTTTAATGTGTGCATCTGCCTTTGAGAAAAATATGTGAGAGTTTGTCATAAATGCATCAGTTCCTGTGATTGTGTGATACTTATCAGACTTTCAACTCCGAAACAACATTCTGTGTATAAAGGGCGATGCTTTAATAGGTAAAAAGAAATCCTCCTTCAGCGTTGAACTTACCGCATCTGAAGCAGAATCCTGCTTCAAACTATACGAATAGGTCTGGTATAGGAACCGTATGACAATCACTGATAAGGGCTGGAAATGATCTTGAATGAATAGAATGTGGTTGCAAAATGCTTGACATCCATACTTAAAAGTGATAGAGTAAAAAAAAAATACAAAATCTCATGTACCATTAAGCGATCTCCGGCCCCTGATAGGAAGTTGTACGTGACAAGATAGGCATAAATCTTGCAGTCAATGGGCATCTAGCCGTGCTGCACTGTTGAGACAGTATGTCAGCAAAATGACTATCATGTCATTCAGTAGATACGTTATCTTCTAGTCATGATTTTTTTTTCTTCCAAGAGGGATGATAAAAATGAGGTTCTATAGAATGTGCAGTGATTGGCTATTCAATCTATGTGCATCTTTAAGGGTCCTTGTGGGATATACATTGCGTGAGTTTATGTGTGTGTGTGTGTGTGTGTGTGTGTGTGTGTGTGCAGTTTATGAGTATTGATACAGGGGCGGATCCAGGAATTCTGTAAAGGGGGGGGGGGGGCGTGACTAATATTTCTGGTGGCACTTCGGGGTTTAATTTCATTTTTTCTTTTTATTTCTTTTGTTTTTCACGAAAAATAAAGGGGGGGGGGGGCCTGCGCCGGTTGCGCCCCCTCTGGATCCGCCACTGTTGATATACCAGTGTTTACGGACATATTGTGTGTATTGGTATTATTATAATAGGTCCCTTTATGAAAAGTACGAACATGCTTCTTTAAAAAGAACCAAAAAAATGACATTTTGCTGTCCTAGCTTTGAGCTCGTTTTTTGATAAAACTTTTCATATTGAAACTGCAATTTTTTCGCCCTCTGGCAATGTAATTGCAGGTGAACAAAAAAAAAAAAAATCAGTTGAAGTAGAAGCGTTGTTTTATCCCAATTCAAGCACATTTACTGCAGCTCACTGAAACAATGCATTGATGTCCAGATTATGGTATCTGTCCAGGGACCTATTCCATGCATCCAAATTAGTGCATCCAAATTGTTCCATCCAAATCCTACAAATTCCGATGCATCCAAATTGTTGGAAAATGAAGAAAGGGAATAATTGAATTGAATGGAATGGAATAGTGCATGTAAATATTCATCGGAGTTTATAAGGCGAAGACTATGAAAATGTCAGTTGAATGAATAGGAGGGTAACCTTATGTTCTTATTGATATGATAAACGTCATCTTCATATTTCTGTTATTTTTCTTTCATGGTGAATTATTGATACAGAGAATGATTATCATTGCCTCGTTAGGGTTTTCAGATCAGCATTGGTTACGTGGTTATATATAGCTACATAAATCTTTTATAACAATTTCTCTCAGATGAAAAAAAAAATGCTTGAGGATTTTAAAACCTATGTATGTGCAAATGAGCTCCCTCAAAGCTTTTCGCTACGAGATCGCACTTGAAAGATATTGTTCATTTCATAGCGTAGCCCTACTCTTGTATGCTGATGGGGGGGGGGGGGTTCAAACAGCAGGTCCCTAAACATTTAAACCCGCAGAATATATTGTGATCCCTCTGATGTCCTAACAGCTTGCCCGTGCCCTGGCGTCGTTGAGATAGCATACAAACGACGATACAAATATAGATACAATCATTGACATTCATACACTGGGACGAAATTAACTACTAGTACTCACCATGCTCACATTTCTATCGTCTAGCCTCTGTGGTAAGCACTGCCCCCAGCGTTCGAGGATGGAAAGGGGAAGACATTCGACTGCAATGTGACATCCAGGAGGAGCCTTTCGCTGTGTTCTGGGTCAAGGAGAGCATCTCAGATCACCAAGTGAGGGAAAACAAAGCCGGATTCTTAGATGGAAACTTCCAGACCGCGGAGAAACGGTTTGACATCGACAAGAACTTCAGCCTCGTAATCGCTGACCTACAGGTGGCAGATGAGGGTCGATACTTTTGCCAGGTTGTAAGGCAGGATCTTGAGAATCTTGAAAATTCCACCTTCGTGATGATTAACTGTGAGTAATAATTTATGTTTTCACAATTTTACTGTCAATGAGGAGTAGGAGCTAATCTTAGGGAGGAAATAAAATATCAATTAATTTTGTGAAATAACAAAGTTTGCTGGAAGTACAAGTTAAAAGAATTACGAAGCACCGAAAAAATGACTTGTCAATCAATCGTTTGACATGCGGACATAGGCTAAATTCCGCTAAAAGGCAATTGAATTGGCTTGAAATGTTGTTTGTATCTATTTATCATTATTTATCTGACTACGTATTCCTATTTGAACGATTTGTATATATATTATAGAATGCATAGGTTATAGAAATCATAAATGATATAATAATGTTAATAACGCACCATAAGCAAAGATTTCATAGAAATAAATGTGCACAAATTATCTTGAAGAACAGTTGTATACAATTATATTTGAGTATGTGCTTTTGCCCATGAGTTTTTGTTTTGTTTTTTTTTTCTGTTTTCGATTTTTTTTTCGGGCAATTTGCCTCAGTTTCATTAATTCACTACATTTGTTTGTAATTATTTGCACATGAGGGGACTGCAAATTACAAAGAAAGCTGTTTAACCGTCTCCTCCATTTTTATCTTTTTTTATTTACTTTTCTACTGTAAATTACACATAATGTGAATGTATTTTGCTTTATCACTAAAAATGGATTCTTTTATCTTGTGTATTATTTGTAAGATTTTTTTTAACTTTTTACCAAACAAGGTATGAGCTCATAAGTGTATTATAAATACACCTACCGTACACATAAAATGAAAGATTCCTATACACTCGTAATGTCTGTAATCTTTTGAACATTTCAACGTTTTAATAGACTCACTTTAGATTAGCAAACAATAATCAATACATAAGTATAGTAAAAAGGAAAATTGTTTGTACGAAAGATAAAAGAATTATCCATGAATATTTCATTGCTTATCTAGTGATTGAAGCTTTTTAATCACAATATGAAATATGTATAATTCAACATATATTATGTTATGATTATAATTTCCTGTTTCTCTAGCAATGGCATCAAAACATGAAATCGAAGAGTGCACCGACTATAAGAGTGAATCCCACCAAAGCCTGTGTACATACCAACCTCCCTCAAGCGATCCTTCCTTTAATATTGACCTTACGTGTGTCTTGAGTGGATTCAAACCAAACGTTTCCATGCTATGGACCGATGAGTCTGGAAAGAGACTGGATTCGACGGTTTCACAACAGTCAACACTACCTGATGATACATACGAGAGGTTCGAGACAATCTCTATTCAAGCTAAACATGGGACACAGCAAACCTTCACATGCATGGCTAGCGGTGACGCCGTGAATGGAACGTCGACGACAGGAATCATTGTTCTGCCTATACCAGGTTTCGAAATACGTTTTCACTTTTGTTTTTAGTCGAGCCCACCGGAGGTGCGGGGAGACTAGAGATCCCCTGCGGCGTCTGTCCGACCGTCGTCCGTCCGTCTGTCCGTCCGTCCGTAACGCTACAAAAACTTTAATAACTCTCTACTGGGGACTTCATTTTCAATCAAACTTGGAGGAAAGAGTGGTTATGCAAAGTTACACGTTATACCAAACTTGAAGTACACCTTAAGGTCAAAGGTCACAGGCAGGGGCCAATGCACTTAAGGGCCCAATGTTAAGTTTTTACGGTGTGTTTCGATTATGGCTCATAACTTTTGAAGTATGTGTCTGTCTGTGACCAAACTTGGATAGTAAATGTCCCTTGTAGAGTTGAAGACCACCATAAGTTCAAAGGTCACTAACAGGGGTCAATGAACTTTTAGGGCCCAATGGATAAGTTTCATGGTGCGTTTTGATTATGGCGGATTACTGTTGTTCCCTATGTCCGTTTGTGACCAAACTTGGATGGTAGATGTCCATTGGGAATTTGAAGGTCACCACAAGGTCAAAGGTCACATACAGTTGTCAACGAACTTTTCGGGCCAATGTTAAGTTTTTACGGTGCGTTTCGATTATGGCTTATATCTTTTGACCCCTATGTCCGCTTGTGACCAAACTTGGCTGGTAAATGTCCCTTGTGGAATTGAAGTTTATCGCAAGTTTAAATGTCGTAGGAGGGGTCAATGAACTTCCGGCAGTTAGAAATATTAATTTCTTCTACGCTAATGGGCGAGATATATTTTGGCAATTGCCTTGGTCATCATGACAGCTGGTGACTTGTCTTCTTCAAAATGCTAATAACAGCAAAAATCCAACAAATGTTTCGAGTGAGATTTGCAACGATCAAATCAAACATGATTCTGCCGAATTACGTTATTTTATTGTTGAACAAAATTTTATTCACGATTTTATAAATATGCATACAGGAAAAATCCTTAAGTGTACTTCATAGTGATATCGACATGTCACTACTATCTTTCACCAGAATACTGTAATGGTGTCAAAATGTTTGTTAATGTTCAACTCTCAACATGTCATCGATTAGAAAAAGAAATATAAGGGAGGATTTCTTTCTCATTATTTCACTTGATATATCACGTAGGCCTTTACATACACACACACACACACACACATATATATATATATATATATATATATATATATATATTTATTTATATATATACATGAAGAGTTTGTTTGCAAAAACCGAATAGTCCATATTTGCCAAATGGAGATATTTGCGATTAAAGGTCAAGAAAAATAAAGAGAAGAATAAGAAAAATTTTGCTTCTTTTGATCATAACTTCAAAAGTGTACCTTTACAAGCAGTGACCAATATATCATTTAAAAGGTATTATTTTGTACTCTATGACAGAGATCGTACTTCAAACTCTTTAAAAATGGACTTACCGGTTTTTGCAAACAAACTCTTCATATATATTATGCATATATCATATATGATATATTGAATTCAACTCAATTCAACATGATTTTATTTCCATATAAAGCAATACAATTACTCAGATTGCATATATTATGCAATCTTAGTAATTTCTTTTGCCTTTGTGTATATTAAGTTTCAGGAAAACGCACTAAGTTCGGTCTCATCATTGGACCAGTCGTCGGTATACTTGCTGCCATAGTTATCTTTGCTCTTGTTGGGAAGTTCATGCAGGAATTGTACCCGGATTCCCTACCGCGAAAAGGTGTGAACATTTGACTCTTTTGGACAATCCTAACTGTTTTCTGTTGACAAAGGGAAGATTTGTATTCAAGTTACACCCATTGAAAACAAAAGAATGTTCTACGATGATGTCGCCTACCCTTCGAATAATTTGATGAGATAATTTTGCAAATTTTACTATTAAACCAGTTTTAAATGATTTTCAGGCAACGTACAATCAAAATCAAAACAATAAGATCAATGGAAAAATCATAGCACTGCAACAGTGAATTCTCATATGCCTAATGATACTGAGTTAAATCTGGTAGACAGTCAGATAAGACCAGTCCAGTGTCTATTATAGCTATAAAGAAACCATATTTTCCACGACTGAAATAACCTACACACATAGGCATTATTCATTCTCATAATCTTTTAATACTGAACACGTTCGTGGCTGTTGTTGTGATATTGCACAGGATGTGGGTGGAATCCCTGCTGGCGGAGACCTCCCGTCAAACCAGGGCAATCTGATGTGGAAGAACAAGTGCCGCTAACGAACACTGGTAGGAGAAACATTGGCATAGATACTAACTTTGCTTACCCCCCCCCCCCCCAAAAAAAAAAAAAAAAAAAAAATCCTAAAAATAAAAGTGACTGTCATTGGGTGTCCAATGACATCCACATAGAGTTCTCATTCTCAGCGTTATATTCTACCAAATTTTGGTTGTCGATTTATTATGCCTTTGTTTACGGAAGAAGATAGACATAGATATCATTATCATCACAAGAAATCTGAACGCAAATTTTCGGGGAAAAATCTTAATTTTAATCAGAAGAGATTTCGAAGTGGTCTCAGGGGCCTTTTAAGTTGAAAGAATTTTTCCGTCGTTGTAATGTGTTTAACAGTGTATGGGATCAGTGCAAATCAGGGCCTGAAATATGCTGCAACACTAGTGTTGTATAATACTTATGTTGCTTAAAGGTAGATTGCATCGCCCAGGTTGTCCACACAGAGTGCATAGAATGGTTATAGTCCAAAGTGATTACCAGGGCCGGCGGAGCGTTTTGAAAAGTGTGGGGGCCCACTTCCGGGTTTCTTCAGCTGACAAGCAAAAAAAAAGAAAACCAAAACACGTCCTAAGCCCATCTCTCCCCTTCCATTACCTGGTTTCTTCAGCTGACAAGCAAAAAAAGGTCTTCAGCGGAAAAACATAACCTCACCGCGCTCACTTCAAGATCTGTATCTATTTCTATTGTAATAGCGCCACTTACGTACTTCCGGGTTAAAACAAAAAGTGTGGGGGCCCAAAGTGATGACACCTTATATATTCCTTTGTATGGAGCACAAAAAATGTGGGGGCCCGAGCCCCCATGGTTCCCAGGGATTGCTTGACTTTTTCGAGATAATATTGATTATTTCTTTCTTTCTCCCTCCCTCCCTCCCTCTTTCTTTCTCTCTCTCTCTCTCTCTCTCTCTCTCTCTCCACACACACACCCTCACACACACACACACACACACACCAAATATATATATATGTATATATGGGACAGTGCACCTCAAAACAAACAAAAAGTCGCCAGACATGAATTTTTAGTTAAGTCCATATTCTGAAAGAGCAGACTTTAAGCTTTAAAATGATGTATAACTCAAATCAAATGGACTCTCCTAACCTATCTAAATATTGGAAAGAAAGCACAAACTCAGGAAAAGTGTGAACTGAGAAAAGAGGCTCTGAAGTACAGTGTCTATTCAAGCGCTTAATCTTTACTAAACCGTGCTGGCTGTGCGATGAATGGGACAAAAAACAGGAAGTAAACCACCAGAGTAACAACAATGAAGGGATTATCAGATTGAACTGAAATTGAGCATGCCTCATTAACACATTCTGTCCATAATCAATGCCAACTTTCAAAGCAGTAGCACTATCCTTTCAAAAGTTACCATAGTTGAAAGTGAAGAGTGTGGACAAGGTTTTTCAGAAATAAAAAAAGGATTCTTAAGACACACATAACCACACTATTCTACCAAAAATTTTCGAGATAAACTGCTAAAAAACACACTTTCCTGCCCGTTTTATGATACCAAATTTTAGCACAATGTAAAAGAAGACCCGCTCTTTCAGAAAATATGAAAAAGTCAAGTTCGGCTAGGTTGACCCATTTCACTTATTTTCAGTCCTCACGCAAAATCAGTGTGTGCGACTTTATGTTCGTTTTGAGGTGCACGGTCACATATGGTAATATATTGAATTTCTTTCTCTTCACTAACAAGGAGACCCACGGGGCTCATTGCCTCTCACACTGGAACAAGTACAGCAGTGCAAAGAAGAACTGAAGGAGTATTACAAGGAGTCACGACGCAACGTCGCAGTGAGTCCCCTGGACTTCAAGGAAAGTGTAAGATTAGAAGACATTTACACCACTTTGCGACTAACACATGAAAAGGCCATGCGTCAAAAATCAATTACTTACGAAGATCTTTTGACCGACAAGGAAATTGGAATTGATGCAACGCGCCTTCTTGTCCAGGGTGAGGGAGGTGTCGGCAAGACAACGCTTTGCTCCAAAATCGCATGGGACTGGTGCCAGCAAACGATTCTCCAGGATCTGGACATGGTTCTAGTAATTCCTCTTCGAGATGTCACCAACGGCATTAGTATAAGTAGTATTGTGAAGAGATATCTCTCAAATTCAAATGCAGCAACTCCAAACCAGATACGCCACTATATCTCAACTAATCAAGAAAAAGTCCTTCTTATGTTTGACGGGTTCGACGAGTTTAAGGGTAAATTGAATGAAACGAACAGCAGTGAGGTCATTCGCATCCTGGGATTAAAGCAATATGTGTCATGCAAGGTACTTGTGACAACACGGCAGTGGAGAACAGATGAATTTAGAAAGGACAAGAGTCTAGCCAAAGCTTACACTTTGATCACTATCGAAGGATTTAACAAGGATAATTTAACAACTTATATCAAACGGTATTTTAGGATCAAACGGAAAGAGGCACTTGCAGACAACTTAATCAGTTTCATAAAAGAAAATGATGTCATCCGGTTAAACATGGCCCCGTTTCCAATTTACTGTGCGATGCTTTGCTTCAGTGAAGAGAAACGTACGAAAATGCAAAGATTACAAACTTTCTCCGAGGTATTTGGAGATATGATCGTTTTTTTGAATGAACACTACGCATCAAAAATGTGTTTGAAATATGAGAACGCTTTTGAGTTTGTAGGAAAAGCTGAAAGTGCAATACAAGGCATAAGCGAGCTGGCACTGGTCGGTTTAATGGATAAGATGCTTTCATTTCCTCAAGAAAAATTTAAACACTGCCGGAATGCAATGGAAACATGCTGTCAAGTCGGAGTTTTGACGAAAGAGACGGATGGAAAGAGTGAATCTCCTGATAAGTCAAGGGTTTCGTTTCCCCACAAATTGTTCCAAGAATATATTGGAGGAGTTTATGTGAAGAATTTATTCATCAATGATCGTGCTAGGTACCACAACCTGAAGCACCAACTCTTTTCCCGATATAAGGAGTTCCGTTACCTACTCTATTTCAGCTCAGCTTTAGAGAAAGACATTGGTCTTGATATCCTTGACGGTTTGATAGACCATGCTGACCAACATTTTTGTGTCGACGTTGCGTTTGAGTGCCATACTGAGGAGGCCGCTCGAGCAGTGGGAACACGATGGAAAGAATTCAATTTCTCTCATAGTATGTCAGCACATACAAAGTCGGGAGTTGCTTTCATGGTGCACCATAACAAAGTTGTGAGTTATACAGCTTAATCAGTTTGAATGACCTAAATTATTATCATGAATAATGGAGATGCAATTCTGAGGGTGTGTGATATCTGCAATTGGATTTTCACCTTGTGAGCACAAATTCCTTATATTCACAGCCGTGGTAAAAACCAACAAGGAGTAAGGGACACATTCTTAATTAAAAAATCATGCAAAAGAGAAATACTTAATTCAAAGTTATTTTGCAAAGTTTTACAAGCGGATTTTTTCTCAAAATATCGTAAGATAAAGTAAGTGAGAGTTAAAGGGACTGTCATGCCATTACTTTTGCTATATACCGTGTTTTGCGAAACAAAAATTAAGAGCTGCGTTGAGTAAAATCAGCTTAGTGTATCTGAATATGTGGGCTATCCAGCCATCTTCTCAGATGGAAATGAACAAACAAATTTGATTCAGTCAAGTAATGTGTATTATGCCATCATGACTGGACAATGACATTTCATAGGAAGAGAATTGCATGTCTACCTTACGTTCTGATAATGTAATCACACCGATCTGCGAAAAATTTCAGTTGCCAAACACTCTTAAAACATCCGGGTCAGAACTGACCGGGAACTGGGTCCGTTAGGGTGACACAACGTTCCGGGTCAGAAATGACAAGGAATGGGGTCAGATATGACCCATTCAGAGTCGTGAATTGGGTCAGGGTGACCCCATTCGGGGTCTTCATGACCAAATTCCAAGTCATTTTTTACACGGAACGGTGTGTGACCCCAACGGACCCAGTTCCGGGTCAGTTCTGACTCTGATTTTTTTAGAGTGAACGGCTATTGTTAGTGTGAAAAAAAAGTCAAGTTTGGCCATGACGCGGCGGTAGAAAGTCCTGTAGCTTTGTATGGGTATAGGTAATGTGTAACGGACGCTGATGAAATAATATTACCTTTCTGCCGCGGCTCACCAAAGAAGAAGAAAGAAAGAAAAGTAATTGACCACACACTCTATTCTTGTCAAACTTTTATCCTATTTTTAATCAGGAAATGATTTCAATGTGTCGAATTTATTGCATTTGCCTTGTTTTTCACTACTCCAAACATATGCAAACATCACGCATTTGCTTGTTGAATTACTGTTCATTGCTGACGATCACCGTTCGTTCTAACTATAGGAATCGTTACATATCAACTTTGCAAACTGCGGGAAAACTGTGTCACGTGAGTTGGCGGATGGTATGTGTTCCAGCTGGGTGCTTCGCAAAGTGGAAATAAGTGACTCAAAATTTCACACCGACTTTTATTTGAACCTCAGCTCAAATGCTGTGAAGTGTCAGGTAAGACCTTATTACAATATTTCAACATCACGTATTATGATCATGCAGACTGGGAATGAAGATGTTTCGCAGTATGTTGCAAAGAAGTGTAACAATAATTACTTGAGTGTTTAATCACTGATGAGTGTGGCATGTGCATAGAGCTTTTGTATCCTGAACAGGGCAATTTTAATGTAGCTAAAGTAAGCGATGTGTGAATTCAGTGTTGTGCATGGCAGTAGAATGATATGGAACAACAGAACATTGACGAATACGTCACCATGGATTTTTGTTTTTGAAGTGAACCCTCTTGCTCTCTTTTTTTTTATCCAGATGTCCCTATATCAGAGAATTAAAAAAAGAAATCTTCATGGAAAGCCCAGCCCCTCCATAATCATGTTTATCCAAGATCAATGTTAGGCCCTATAGGAGACCAAATTAGGGGCCAGTTTCCATATTATGATCTCTCGTGCATTGTCATTTTTAAACAAACTTTACAGGCATTGAAATCGTCAGATTGAAGAGGTAGAGTGGTATTAAAAAAAAAAAAAAAAACTTTACAGGCATTGAAATCGTCAGTGTGCCCCCAAAACATTCACCGCCAAGTTTGCTGTGTCTTTAAATATTAGTAATCGTTTGATATACCGATAAAATTACTGAAATCGTCAGTGTGCCCCCCAAAGCATCTCCCCCCCCCCAAAAAAAAAAAAAAAAAAATGCTATGTAAAACTGCGATACTCACGAGAGCCCTAGAACTCTTGCATACGAAGGTGGCAGATGTTTTCGCCAGTGTAATATAATAATAATACAATGGACACCAAATGCATGGAAAATGAATTTGAAATTCTCACGCGAGTGTAGTGGGCCTCTTGTTATGAATTGAAATTCAATCTAGTAACCTCTTCGGATGGAATATTTTGAAAATTGACTACAGACATTTACTTCTCTTTAGATATACTGTAATGGTACTCTGGAATTGGAATAGGGATTAAGGTGGTGCCTCGGTCTCATCAAATCTTAATCTTAATTTCATTTGGTATTAAACCAGTGGTAATAAACATGGTTCAATACACTGTGCAAGATTCTATGTGTTAAAACATTCGTCTTATGTGCTCATTTCATCATCTCTGTCTACTCGATATTTTGGTTCGTTCGTTTGTTTGTTTGTTTTTCCACAGATTGAAGAGGTAGAGTGGTATTTTCAAATAAACTTTACATGCATTGAAATCGTCAGTGTGTCCCCAAAACATTCACCGCCAAGTTTGCTGTGTCTTTATATTAGTAATCGTTTGATATGCCGATACAATTACTGAAATCGTCAGTGTGCCCCCCAAAGCATCTCCCACCCCCCCCCCCCAAAAAAAATGCTATGTGAAACTGCGATACTCACGAGAGCCCTAGAACTCTTGCATACGAAGGTGGCAGATGTTTTCGCCAGTGTAATATAATAATAATACAATGGACACCAAATGCATGGAAAGTGAATTTGAAATTCTCACGAGAGTGTAGTGGGCCTCTTGTTATGAATTGAAATTCAATCTGGTAACCATTTCGGATGGAATATTTTGAAAATTATCAATTGAGCAACAACAACAAAACATCGAAAAAAATCGGAGAGAGATTAGCATGAGATTTGAGGATGTGGAAATTTACGAAACATGCCTTTTCAATGCTTAGTGACCAAGGTGGTGACAATGTCTTACATTCAAAAGTTTTAGAAAGTTAAGTCAAGCCATTTTCAAGAATTGTGAATTAGTCAGTAGATACACTTGTGGGAGTGAAGAAAAAATTGTTTTCACTGGCATAAGATAATATTTAGAAGAGGAGATGAGTTACTAATCCCATTATGGAACAAGAATGGATTCCAATAGAGACACTTCAATGCATGGTCAAGTACTAAGATTTAGTAATTTTGGGAGTGCTTACTTACCATGCTTACTGGTGGCTGTTGATACCATGAAACAGAGTGATCAATACCATTTAGAAAAAGTCCATTTTATAGGGTACTCACTGATTACCATGACGAAAGCAGGCAATTAAATAATCATTTCCACTATCACTCGCTTCAAGGGCATCGAGCCATTAAATAGGGCGATACCATCCTTTTCAACTGTAGACATCTACTTCTCTTTAAATATACTGTAATAGTACTCTGGAATAGGGACTAAGGTGGTGCCTCGGTCTCATCAAATCTTAATCTTAATTTCATTTGGTATCAAACCACTGGTAATAAACATTGTTCAATACACTGGGCAAGATTATTATGTTAAAGCATTCGTCTTATGTGCTCATTTCATCATCTCTGTCTACTCGATATTTTGGTTCGTTTGTTTGTTTGTTTGTTTGTTTGTTTCCACAGATTGAAGAGGTAGAGTGGTATTTTTACAGCAGCCGTGGCAAATCTCAGCTTCAGTCCTCAATGGGAGATATCTTAGCCAGATGGTTGTGCACTGTGCCACGTCTTTCGAGCTTCAGTCTGACATGCTATTACTTGCCTGATAGTTTCTTCTCAACAACCGCAACCTCAGCATCATCCTGCCAGGTGTGTAACTTTGGGGGTGATGTTTATTATTTCGAAGGGTTCATTAATCCGAGAATGAAATAAGGTTAGGAGTGATTATTCCGAAACACGAATTCCGTATACCTAGATGTTCGTTATTAAATCCTAGAACGAACAAAAGTGGCGATATTCCAAAGGTACGTAGTTCCGAAAATGAAATAATGTTCGATTTTTCGAAGGTTCGTTAATCTGAAGTCGAATCAAAAGGTTCGGTATTAAATCCGAAAATGTAAAGACGGTGCGAACTGACGACCCTTCGGACTTACAAACCTTATTTTGTTTACAGACTAACGAACCTCTTGAATAGCGAACGTTGTTTTCATTATGAGATTAATGAATCTCTGAATAACGCACCTTCAGAATAATGAATTGTAACCTTAATCTTTACAATATACTTTCACTGTCAATATTGCTGAATCGATATCCTATAAGGGGAATGGTCTAAACAAACCTATAAAATATTTTGATATGATAAAACTGATTGTACAGAGTTAGAAACAAAAACTCATGTTCTGGCGTGAATGAAAATATTAAAGTCAATATGAATGTCCATATTAAAGCTAAATGATTCTGCCCAGTTATATTCAGAACATTGGTAAATGTCACTGTGGTGTCAGCTGTCGAGGGTCTATGGAAACATTGTTGCTTTGTTTGATTGCATGTCAATGGCAACAAATACTGTTCAATACATAGTTCAGGATTCTACATTTACATTATTCTCATGTTGTTGTGTTCAATTTGTATTGTCATTTTTGTTTACTGGATGTGCACGTTTGTTTGTTTGTTTGTTTGTTTTTTCTACAGATTCAAAATCTGAAGTTGACACTTTACAGTGAGAATGATTGTCGACATCAGTCTTCAATGGAAAAACACCTGGCCCAATGGGTGTGTAATATGCAACGTCTTTCGAGCCTTGGTCTAACATGGCACTACTTGCCCGATACTTTCTTCACAAGAGCCGCCAACTCAGCATCGCCCTGTAAGGTATGTCATCATTTCCAGTAGGGAGCATGACACACCTTCTTCTTAGTAATTTTCTGCAAATAGATACAATAACGTAAAACAAGTTTACAGGTGTTACTATTTATTATTGCGTCTTATCATACAATGTTTGATCACATCCTTGAACCAATGATGAATTTAAGGAAATCAGCTAAAAAGCTAAAATCGTCATAAAAGTCCATGACTACGAATGAGGTTTAATGCGGGGTCTCATCCCACGAGACCGACACCCACGAGTCATACGGTCCACGAGACCGACATCAAATATAGGTCCATGAGTCATACTGCCCATGAGTTATACGGCTCACGAGTCTTACCATGCTTACAGCCCATAAGTTCGACACTACACACAAAAGGCTCACGAGACCGACAATAGTAAACAAAGAAATCCCACGAGACCGACACTACACAATAAATGTTCACAAGACCGACAGTACGCAAACGAGGCTCACGACCACAAGACCGACAATAGACAAAGAAAGCCCACGAGACCGACACTAAGCAAAGAATACTCACGAGACCAACACAAGGCAAAGAAGGCTCATGAGACTGACAGGATGAACAGCGCCATCTACATGTCAATTACAAATATGTACCTGTACAGGGCGCTCCATGAAGGGGAAAATTACATACTGGCTGGTGCAATTTCGTCACGCTGTCGAGCGAGAGATAATTGAACAGCACCATCTACATATCAACTTTTCTACACGCGTGGCTTTGTGATCATTTTTTCTTTTTTTTCATAAGATTGTCCTCTTCATGGGACCCCCCCCCCCAAAAAAAAAAGAAGAAAAAAAAAAAAGGATGAAAAGATAATAGAGGACAAGAACGATGTATGGTTGAATTTTCGATGCCATTGTGCTATTTTTAAAAGGCTTTCCTAATTTCTAGCTTGACGGTGGACAGGATCTAAGTTTTTTTCCGTCCTTTTCT
Source organism: Diadema antillarum (assembly GCF_040938485.1). NCBI lineage: Eukaryota > Metazoa > Echinodermata > Echinoidea > Diadematoida > Diadematidae > Diadema > Diadema antillarum. The sequence continues at coordinate 87,008 of NW_027271244.1, read as the reverse complement.
CTCTCGTTTTACAAGTTAAGTAGGCCTTATTAGATATCCTATCGGATTGCTTACACCCGCCTGCTTAGAGTAATACATTTGCAATTTTCTCTGTAACTATAATGTATGAAGGTCAACGGATGAAAACGTTTTATATCGCAGCGATTCACCTCTATTTGTGGCTTGTTTTTGTAAAATTACTCTCAAAAAGTAAATTTTTCATGAAATAGAATAGTTGTTTTCATGGATGCAACTTCTTTTTCCAAATTCTTCACCCTACCATAATAGACGATTACATTATTTTCTGTAAATTTATACTAAATCAACACCTTCGCAGATGACTACCCTCCCCCCTCCCCATAATCATGTAAAGCAGGTGTGCAATGCAACATTGACCATTTTGTGAACAATTTTCTTGTAGTGAACTTCATTTCATACCTGGGTATTTTTCTAGTTGCCTGATCTGAATGTCCACATCATTTTTGTTTCTAAGTAGGTGTATACCGGTATGGGCTTTGCGAAAAGGGAAACGGAGGTGCTTTGGCATTTTCGAAATTAATATTGAAACATCTTGTGCACTTTTACATTCAGATAGCCTATACACAATGAAAGATCTTGAACCGTCTAGGGGGTGAAGGAGGGCAATTGACGGGGTAATACCCTAACAACTCTGCTTTTCCATCTCTTATATCTTCCTCGTGCCATTATCTGGACACCCTATACAATTAATTGGTCTATAGGTGGCGCTGTTCATTCTGTCGGTCTCATGTGCTTTCTTTGCTTAGTGCCAGTCTCGTGAGCCTTTTGTGCGTAGTGTCGGTCTCGTGAGCCTTTTAAGCGTAGTGTCGGTCTCGTGGGCTTTCTTTGCATAGTGTCGGTCTCGTGAACCTTTTGTGCTTAGTGTCAAACCCATGGGCTGTATAACTCGTGGGCTTATTTTACTTGATGTCGAGCTTGTGGGCTTTACTTACTCAGTGTCGAACTCGTGGGCTGTATGACTTGTGGGCTGTATGACTTGTGAGCTGTATGACTCGTGGGCTGTATGACTTGTGGGCTGTATGACTCGTGGGTGTCGATCTCGTGACGTGCACCTGTTTAATGCTGCGTTTACACCACGTTCCCGGCGGCCACGGCAGTCACGTTTCAGGCCATCTTGGACAAAACTCAATTGACGCAATGGGACGGGATGAGCAAACGTAAGAGCCGTGCTTGCCGTCGATGCGTGGAAGATTTTTTAACTGTCGAAAAAAAAAAAATGCCACGGCAGTTCCGGTGCTAGTGAGAAACCTTGTTGGCCGTAATAAAACGAGGTTCACGAGCGTTACAAGACTTGATAGCAGCTAGAAAGCCATAACAAAACTTGGATGCGGTCTGTCGTATTACGCGAGTGAAAATATTGTGCAGTCTAGACTGACCAGATGGCGTGAGAACGATGTCTCATAGCTACACGTTCACCTTAGCGAGGACTGGAACGAAAAAGACAAAAAAAAAAAAAAAAAAAAAAAAACCGGAGGGGAAAAATCAGGAGAATATCCCATCTACCCACGGCACACTACGTTTCGGGCAAACGGCTGGGGCTGCCGTGGTCGCCTGGAACATGGTGTAAACAGCATTAAAGAAAATAATGAATCGTTATAGCTTCCTTGAACCACTTACTCAGCTGAATGTCTGAAGACTCCTTTGCCGTTAAAATTAGAGTGCGTGTTCATTTGTTTATATTTTTTCATTTATTTATTTATCTATTTATTTATTTATTTATTTATCAATTTGTTTATTTATTTATTTATTTATTTATTCATTTATTTATTCATTTATTTATCAATTTGTTTATTTATTTATTTATTTATTTATTCATTTATTTATTCATTTAGATTCAGTAACTGTTTAGTTATTCAATAATCAGGATTTTCCTTGCGTTCACTGCGTGCTTATCATATCGATGGCAGACAAAATGGCGAAAATCGTATGTAATATCACACGCATCAAAAATATTTTACCATCGAAATTGAGATTGTCAACCTCTCCTAATGAATTATATTGCATCTTGTTAAACTGAAAGCCTTATTGCAAAGTTAATGTGGAAGAGGGCAGAGAACAGAAATGCATTTACATTCGTTTTATATCCTTCATTTTCAATCGCTTTATCATTGATTTTCATTATTATTGATTTTTTTTCTTTAGTATAGGTTTTTTTTTCTAACAGAGAATGAATATTTCAATAATTTGTAAGATCGCAAATAGTCTCTTTTTACATATTTCATTTTATTTTTCACAGATTCAAAACCTCCAGTTGTGGTTTTACAGCGGGGATGAAGATTCTCAGCGAAGTTCTGAACATCAATCCTCAATGGAAGAATCTATGTCTCAGTGGGTGTGTACTATGCCACGTCTTTCGAGCTTCAGTCTCACATGCTACTATTTACCTGGTACTTTCTTCTCAACTGCCGCCAACTCAGCATTATCTTGGCAGGTATATAAAACTGTATCTTATGGGACCAAAGAAGGTCTTCTAATGAATTTCCACTTGTCGTGTAGATTTTTTTTTTCATGAAAAATAATTCCTTTGAGATGGACTTCAGTGCAAGCTAACTTCAACTAGATTGAACACATCAGTAAAGCATTTTCATGAAATGAAAGATATTTTGCAGAATAAGAACACATTTTGTGTGTGTTCTCGTATTACGAAACACTATTAAGCTATGATAAACAATTATGATCATTATAATGAGATTGCAGGTTAGCTGTTATGGATTGATTACCATGGTAGAAGAGTTGCGTAACTGAGAGTAACCTGTCGAGTGGGTATTTAACTATGAATTGTTTGTTTGCTTTTTTTTTTGGTCGTTTTGTTTTTTAGTAATATCAGTTAGGATGACTTTGACTAAAAAGCTCCATATCTGAGCACATCGCAGTTAAAACCCAACGGGTAGTTATTCACTCACAGGAATACGGGATTGCGTCTTTGTTTTGTTACTGTTTTCTTTTCTTTATGGAAGCAAGTGCGTTACTTACCATTCCTTCATATTTAGGTTGTTTCCTTGACATATTCGCAAATGATGCCTTCCATCTATGTTCTACATTTTCAAATTGAGAGTCATTCCTGACATTTTAATTTCGGACGTGTTGATATAAAACAGGGTGAGAGAAACATCTGGATGATTCTCAATTTCCTTTGGCCGTATAGGGTCTTATGCTCATACACGTACTGTATTTAACCAATATTAATTTGTGCTCACTCAATGTCCTGATTTTGTTTGTTTGTTCTGTCTTATAGATTCAAGATTTGAAGTTGTCTTTTGATAGCTTGGATGACGATGCAAAAAATAGTTCTTCGATGGGAGAAAACCTGGTTCGATGGGTGTTCACAATGCCACGTCTTTCCAGCCTCAGTCTAAGATGGCGCTACGGGAGCTTGCCCGATGATTTCCTCTTAAAAGCCGTCAAATTAGCGCCATCATGTCAGGTACGACTTCACTATAAAATGTGCGTACATTCGGTCGCGAATGTAGACTTGTGTGTTGTAATTCAGCTAACTGACTGGAAATAGACATTGTCTTTGAAAAATGGATAACCATTTGTCATGTTTTTCTATTGAGTGGTAATTCGTTAACACAGCGACATTAATCTGAAGCTGGTTAACATTTTCTTCAACATTACGTATACTTCATTGTGTGGAGGAATAGGTCAGCAAGTACATTTTTGCTGCAGTGGACATTGAATTATTTGTTACGATGTCTTGGCAGATGCTAAATATCTTATATTATGGTAATCATGAAGAGACTGAAATTGATGTTTACAAATCTTCACGATCTGGCATCAAACTTTATTCTCTCTGCGCAACCTTTTCAGACTTTCAATCTTCTTTGTCGTCGCAGATCACATTGTATTTCATGTTTGGTCCTCGCTATAAGTTTTGATTATTGTCATTACTCAACGCTGTACCCAACCATTATCTTGTAACATGGCATTACTGATGCCCCGATCGTAATACCAGAGGGTCTTTTCATCAATCGTGTTGTTGTTGTTGTTGTTGTTGTTGTTGTTGTTGTTGTTGTTGTTGTTTTTCTTGTCAAGACTACTTCTTGTTCATTAGTGTGTGTGTCATATTTATATTTTCCTCTGTCAGTGTTTTTATCTTATTACTTTTGAATAATTTTCTAATGGAACAGTCCTAAATATATAGTGGTCAGGAAGTGATGTGGGCCTACATGATATTTTATTGACAACTACACCAGAAACCCTTCAGTAGAACGCATCCAGCATTTGTGAAGAATATATTAAAGATGATTACAAAGTCAGTTAGATATTGCGGCATATCGGTTGTCACTAAATCTTTCATGTCTTGTTAAGTCGAAATTTCTTACGTCGTCACCACTTTTGTGATATAGACGTGGATATATCATGGACAATTTGACAGTGGGATCGAAGAATTTGAAAATTGATCAAATTTTCAAATTAGAATTTAGCAAGTGATTAGAGACAAATGATGATATTGTGTAAACTGTATAACTGGGCAGAGCCGTCCAGACACGAGGGAATAGGACAAACCTATGCAAACATAATATCTTTTTTCCTTTGGACTTTGTTTCGTTTTATTTTATTTTTCTTTGGGGTAAATGATAAAATACAATGGTGTACATTCAACTTCGGATGAGGTTTAGATCATATTTTCGTTTTTTTTTTTCTTCAATACTGAAAATAGATGGTGATAAGGTTTAAGAGGGCAAGAACCCGTGTAAGCAGGCAGCTGAGAAAAAAAACCCCAGACAAACACTGATGTGCATGCGACTGTAATAAACATCCATCTTATAAATGTTAGGAATGCCTAATGTAATACCATTTGGCTATACCACTCCTATATCTTCAGAAGATGTTTGAAATTTTCCCGGTTTGTCTCTTCTGGTCGTTGTCCATCGTCCTGATATAGGAAAGTTTGGATCTTACTGTACTTTCGGGGAAAAGATATGTTGATTTCTCCGATGATATACTGCAGCATGTATAATCAAAAATTTACAGTTAGATCTGTTAGAAAGGAATATGATTTTGTTGAAAAGTTTATGCACCTCAGAAGATGGCAGAATCTCATATCCTGCTTTTCATCTGACAACTGGGTATAATTCCGGTTATTACATTTTAGTCTAGAGTAAGACAATCCAGGTGCCTTAAACCATGAGTATTATTAAGCAATTACTTTCTACGATAGGAAATAGCACACTGCAGTTACATTTTTTAAGCTGCAGTATCCCTGAGTAACAGGAAGAAATAAAACAAAATCTAGTTCTGTCTTATCATATTGAAATTATCTCAATCTCAGAATCATGCTTGCTCACTGGCCAGTGCCATGTTCAAGTTATATTTTCAGCTTTCGTATTTCCAGTGTAATTTTTATCAGTGGAAAATGAGCAAAGAAAATTGGATTCCATAATCACTTTTTTTCACTCTATATTTTCAGGGTTTTTCGCCATGACATTGCTTTTGTTTCTTTGTTTGTTTTCCCAGATTCAAAATCTGACGTTGCGTTGGTACGTACTGGAGTGTGATCCTGATCGTCTGCCATGGATTGGAGAATGTTTGGCGCGATGGATGTGTACCATGCCAAATCTTTGGAGCCTCAGTGTGCAATGCGTTCTCCTTCCCGATAATTTCCTCTCGACAGCCGCCGCGTTAGCATCGTCGTGCAAGGTGTGTCACATTTGACTTTAATAACCTGTTTCTGTAAGAGTTCGTAATTTTCTCTATTCAGTGATTGGTGTTTATTGTCAATTATGTCCTTGTTTGGAGCCAATGTACTCATTTCGTCATAGACACAAGATTCATGTTGCTGAGTTCAAGACATAGAAATCTATATCCAACACGAATGCAATAATAGTACCAGACGCCGCACAGTGGGCCAGAGAGATACCAAAGTGCGCCAAAAGTCACTTTGGGCACTTGGGATTTTTTGATTTTTGACATGCGCTCTTGAGAGGCAATACTTTTGAAGAATATATCATTGAAATATTCAAATCAGGTATGTACATTAAAGGGGTATATTTCCTACCTGAAGTAGCAAAATACAATATTTTAGAGTTTCAAAGCAAATTGTAACCTCTTTAAGAAATAAGTAATTTCAACATGTAGTTTTTGAGATATCAACCTGTATTTTCTCACACATATTTCGCAGAGTTCATGTTACGTTATGAATGCCGTAAAAACTCAAAGAAACTTAATGTTCATGAATATTTTACGCTAAACATCCTGGAAAAGAGGCTAATTATTTGTCTTTTTAATATACCCTATTGAAAAGTTTAGATTGCCACGGATTTCCAACTAAATTCTATTACCACCACATTCCCTGATGTCTCAGCTTTAAGCTGATACCAGATTTGGCTGCCACCTTTTGCCACTTTTTGTGTTAGAGCCGATTTTCCGCGACACATTACGTCTATTTTGGACCTTGCAGCCGCTTAGGAATGCTGTTATATCATACGGGGCCGCATGAGGGCGGCATTTTTTTTTATTTTTTTTTCTCGCACGTTAAAGGCACAGAAACATGAATAACACTGAATAAGAGGCAAACAGAGTTATGAAATACATGTATAGGGCTAGTCCGGCACCTAAAAGACCCCTCCTCCGAAGATAAAAGAGTACAAATTGCTCATAGCCAAGGCCATAGCCATAATTGTAAATAATTGTCATAGCCATTACTGTAAACATACCTATACCCACTGCGATACATATTGTATGGACACCTAACTACTTCGATCCTACTCTTGACATATGCAGATCTGCAGATAGAACGTTATGCACCAAAACACAGAGATTTTATTCTCATCGATTACTCGTTGGAAGCCGCAGTCTGTTGCTTTCCGGCCGCTCAGTAAAGTGTATAGGATCGCAGTTTGTGAATCCGATTGCAGGTCAATGTCAGACATTGCTCGCGTGATCCTCATCGGACGATCTTGCCTCATCGGATCATGCCTGGCATGTCTGACATTGACCTGATAGGCGACCAATACAAGTCGGATTCATCAGACTGTGATCCCACACACTTTGTGGGTTGTCGGAAGCCAAAAAAACTTTGCTTCCGACGACTGATGAGAAAAAAAAAATCATTGTGGAACGTGGATGAATTTATAATTTCATATGATAGTGATTCCGATAAATTCATTTAAAAAAAAATATTTTAGCTTTTCCAAGTAAACTTACATACACAGCAGACTCATTCTTAGCTGCTCAGTCATAACCTTTCATTTTCCTGATTACTGACTTCACAATTTGTTATCTTTCCATTAAAATTAGACAATATGGTTTTTGCGCTTGTATGAATTGATATGGCATAGACCCTAGGCCTAAGGTTGTGAAGTAGAGAGATAAGAACTATATCGGAGATTGACATTACATCGCACATTTATGTCCTGCTAGAATAAAGTGAATAAATTCACCCAAACGTACAGCGTACATTATAAACTTATATTCTAACTAGTTAATTACACGGACACCAGTATCATTTTGCAGTACGTGTGTAATATGGAACTTTCAGCATAAATTCGATTCTTATAACAAAACCCGAATGTTTATACACTTTCTGTGACATGTAAGCATCGTGTATTCAATGGTATTATATAAGCAGTGTCAGTGAATGTGGAAAGATAAATTAATCTTTAAAGAAAAAAAAAATAACAGCCTAAGATTTGCATTGCTTTATTCGTCATTTACAGACAGATTTTTGGTAGCCAATGAAAAAACAGCATTACAGTGACGTCATATGAGTTTGAAATTGTGTTCAATCAATTCTACGCCCCCAATAACCCTTAGACACCAAATTTGGGTAAAAAGAAACCTCGGAATATAATTTTGGCGCACTTTGAGCTCATTCTGGCCCACTGTGCGCCGCTGCATTGTATCAGTTATGTAATAATCGTATATGTGTAATATGTAGCAATAACAGCTCAAAGAAATATAATGGCTAATATTTATTTTGCACAATAAATTACCCTTCAGCCCAAAGCCCGTAATCTACTTTCAAACAATGCATATTTCATTGAAATAGGGATTCTATTAATGTACATGTACTTATGAATAAGTATAATACTTATTGATTTAACGAAGAGTTCATTTCCAAAAAAAAAAAAATAATAATAATAATGTCCTAAATCCGCTTTCAGATGTAAGGATAAAAAACGGATTTGTATTTCTCATGCTTGTAAGTGTTGTCACACAATTACTTTAACTCCCAAACTAGCACCCACAATGGGGAAAAGAAAGCTTTCGTGTTTACACTAATTTTTAAAAGAATTAATATGTTTTACATAGGATGTTGTGAGTTTAGCACCTTTTGGAAGAAAATCTTAGCACGGTAATGTTCAATACGTTACTTTCGTCTGGTGATACTACAAGAGCAGAATGAGAATTTACCCCCTTCATGATGTATATCCCGTCATCCATTATGATTATATGCGGCCTTGCAGAATGCGGCACACTCATGCGCTTCGATGATTACTTTGTGCTGGACATGAAATAGCTATACTATGATAAACATGTGAAGTGTTAGATTAGTAAATGGGAAGGCAGAATAATTACTCAGATAGCGCCACCAATACATCTTCTCTCTCTCTCTCTCTCTCTCTCTCTCGCTTACACTGTTCCCTTTTTCACGAAAGAGCCGTTGAAAACTTTCTCAGCTGCCTTTGATCAGTCATAGAGGAAGTAACGTACGCAATGGTGCCAAGTATGTCTATACTTCAGTTGATTATTCATGTCAAATCGATTGTTTTTCAAGGTAATCATTGATTTTCCGTTAGGTTATAAAGATAGAGACTGTTTCATTGCTTCGATGTGTTTTTTCCATGCACTTAGGCCTATAACAGAACAAGTATTAAGATAAAGATGAAAACAAGTACTCTTGTGCGTTACATTTTCTTTGTTCTTCAGGTCGGCAAACTTTTCTTGGAGATTAACGACGTTCGGCTTTCAAAGCGACACGAAGCTGGATCAAAGTTGGCTGAATTTCTGTGCCGTATGCCTCATCTTGTACACGCCGAGATCAAATGCTACGAGCTACCCAGGACATTCTACACGACAATTGCTCCACATGCTGCACGTTTTAAAGTAAACACCAGACACTTTGAGTTATTTCTTCATGGGTAAAACAGTTAAACATCGGTTGATGTTGAGGGTTTTATCACAGTGCAATTACATATTAAAGTGCGGTATTTTGGGGGTTTTGTTTCCGACATCATGCTTTTTTTACTAGTATAGATGATGACAATTCTCTAGAACCGTCACGCTTTCGTTGTCACTATACGTCAGTAAATCTGTCAATACTCTTTTATTCCTCTTCAAGATTACGATGGCTTGGTGGATAAGGCTTCTGACGTCTAATCCGTGAATCCCGTCAAGAGTCTACGTCCTTGAATAAGATGTTTGAACCCATCATGCCCCTCTTGACCCAGAGGTGTCAATGGGTACTTAGCAACGCTAACGTAATAATTAGGCCAGGTCCATTCTGGTAGAACAGTGGTAAAACGCGATAGGCTACCTTGGATAAAAGTGATGTTATGTTGATGATAATGATGATTATTATCATAATAATAATAACAATCAAAATTAATATCAGTATTATCACTACTACTATTACTATTATTAATATAATTATTGATATTATCATCATGATTATTATGATCATTATTTTCATCATTTCTGTTAGCAAGAACATATATGATGCAAACTATTCACTGCATGATGCAAAAGCATCTACGAGAAACAAAAATATTGACATTACGTCTGTACATACTGTCTACTGACATCTAAATTTCAGTCTGTATTTATTGAATTTTCCAAAAATATTATTTTTGTTACTATTCACTGATCCGTCCATGAATGATACAAATGTAATTAATGTGCACAACTAATGATAACTGAAATGACATGAAATGTAAGTTTGTTACGTAGCTTCAGTTGTTGCTTTTTCGTTCTCTACTGTATTCTTCATGCTTCAGCTGGACAGCATTTCCATCAATAAAAAGCCGTTAAACGACTTGCTGGATGCTAATCGATGATGCATGACTGAGGTATTTTTTTTCTTCTAGTATTTTGTTTTTACCTATTCTAATAATGAAGAATCGTGGATCTGCTTGCAAAAATGATGAAATTCACGTGTCTGCTCTGATGCCATCAAATGCTATAAGAAAACCTACTGCAACCAGTGAGAAGGGAAATCCTCTCCTTGGTTTAGTATACACTGCAAATGAGCAGCAAAGATGAAGTGTCTTTCTTGTCAACCTCAGTGACAGCATAAACAATGTCACGTATTTCACTAACAATGTTTTTTTTTTGGGGGGGGGGGGGCACGCGACCGATTTGTAGAGCAGAAAGGAGGCTCTATAATGCATTATATTGTGATAGCCACATAACTCTTGCACTAATCATTATGTCTTTACTTATTATCATTCTTCTGCCACACAAACCCTGCTTTCCTACTTTTGTCATGTGCTGCAAGGTACATGTACACGTGTATAATTTGTAGGGTTCTTCCTTTCCGATCACCAATGAGTACTTGAAGTTATTCTTATATGTCGTAGTACAAATGAATACAATGTCTAGATTCAGTCCATGACTTTTCCGGGGAATATCATGTAAAAGCATACTTGCAATACTCGGCCTGGACACAACTCTGAAGTTGTCCAAATGACATTATATTTAACACTTTTATAGCAGTAAAAATTATTTTTGTTTGCACATGGCCGACGGAAAAACTATGAAGTGATGGCATCATAAGCTCACTTATCTGCATATTCACATTAACTGTTCTAGAACTGTTTTGCAAAAAAAAAAACAACAACAAACAAACAAACAAACAAAAACAAACAAATAAGTGTCCTCTGCACAGGCATAAACCAATTAAAAAGCTATCGAATGGTACATGTGCATGGGCGTACAAAGAAAGGAACACCGTTATCTGAGAAAAAAAGATAAGATACTTCCATAATTACTTCTACACATAAAGATATCACACTTAATACGTTTATAACTCATGTCATTTTTGCCACTCTCCCGCACAGACATGTAGTGACTGCAGCAGCTCGGAATATGAGATGGGACACGGACCAGGCCATGCACCGCTTTTGGTACGAAAACTCCGAACCCAGAACGAGTACTTGAGAATGAAATACCTAGTTTCAAGAGAATCCTTTGTTTGTTTTGTTTTGATTTGTTCGAGAGGACCAAAAAAGAACGCGAGGCATGCCCTCGGAAGTGGGGAGAGGCAATATGGGCAATATTTAAGATAATGAGGTCATGACATTGAGTGAGAACAATAACCCAGGCCGTAAAGGAGAGTCACAAGAAACGGAAGAGGGGGAAGAACGGGTGAGGGTGTGGAGCAGATGAGAACATGGGAAAACATGCCACAGGCAGGAGACATTGAATGAATAAAGGAATGAGAGTGGACTGGCATAGGAAGAGGAGAACATGGAAAAATATGAAAAGGAAACCACCTAATAAGCGAGTGTCGCAGAGCCTCAACCTCTTGGACTAGCAAACTGAGAGCTCCCATTGATTTGACATATAGATGTGTTTAGATATCAAGAAAAATATTTTAAAACACGTAATAAAACACACACTTATACTTTTAATGCAAGAAGTACCATGTAGGGAGACACTGAGCCAAAGTTGTGAAAGTGCCTTAAACGTTGAAACATTTTCATACCTGGTACATGTGTATATCTTTGTTGTTTTTTTTAATAAGTATTGTACACATACCTTCTTATTTCCGTTTCTTATCTCCTTGTAGGTTTTTTTTTTCATCATCATCATTATTATTATGTTGTATTTTCTTTAGTCGATTGTATTGACTGATACCCAGCCTTCAATTTTTGCTTAGTTATATCTACTTGTGATTGTAGGATTGCCAACAGCAAACAAAATTTGTTTCCCGGGAAAAAAAAACACATAATATTTTTATATCATATATTGTAATATGATATAATAATGATGTAATATAATACATTATAATATAATGGCATCATATTATGTTATGTAATATAATAATGATGCAATGTGATATTACAATGAAATTGAAATCGAAATTGAAATAATGATACCATTATGATAATTATAATATATGATGGAAATGTGCTTATATGGGAGAAATCTTTTGTAACACCTGATAAAACACGTTACTACATCACATTGGGAAGAAGGAGCACACTGTTTGAATGAAGATTACAATGTGTCATGAGTTGGATTAACTTGGGGGAGTTCATATCTTGTATCAATACAGATATTCGCAAGTATCCATTCATTCGTGTAAGACGTTGACGTTCTGGAAATTGTCACTGACACTTTTCTACCATAATTAGCATTCAATGAATCAATGAAAGTGATTGATTGTAAAAAAAAAAAGATATTCAGGTTTTTATGACTTTCATGACAGAGCACTGTTTTCCATAGGAAATGCGCACAAAATCACAAAATTGTGCCCGTTTTGGGGCGACATGCCGTTACAAAAATGGGCGTGGCTTCGAAAAAGTATGCGCAGAAGTTGCAAATTTGGTCTCAAAAGTTGAACGAAAAAAATTCAAGAAGCCTCGCGACGAGGCCTTCTCGCGTATTCTCGGAATTATAGCGTGAAACGTCGAGGGGTGGGGCGGATTCTGCCCCCCCCCCCCCCCGGCCCTGTTAGGGTTAAGAAAAATAAGTAATACAACTTAAGATTTGATAAAACGGTGTCAACAGTTAACCCTAAGACAGGGCGGTCATCATTTATTTCATTTTTCTGATATATGAAACGCTGAAATTTCATTATGGTACACTATTAAATGATATCAACGAGTTTACTGGCGTGCATTAGTTTTGTACAGTCTCGACAAAAAGAGTTTATTAATACGAAAGTAGAATACGATTGTCTTATTACAGTACAATGCCGAAATTTAAACTCTACTTCAAATTGAATTTTGCTTGTACGAAAATACATCAAAAGTGAAACTATGGACAAATATTACCATGTGACTTCGTTGCTCCTTTAGACTTGTACAATGAGTGTAATTCCTTAGTTGCTTCTTGCATTGTTTAAACTACTTTTTATGCGTTATGCATAGTCAACTATGGCCGACAAGTTTTCGTTACTGCTAACTATAAAGACACGTTGAAACAGGTGCATGAAAATTGTAATTCGTGAAAGTTCTTCATGAATTCAATGCTTTTATACTTACAAAATGAATGAAAAATTTATAATGTTTTGCTGATTTCTTTCCTCTAAGATGACTGTTAATTTTGGTAACTGTAGTGATGTGATATTGCCCTATTAACCGAGTACATTTTTCTTGACTTTTCTTGTGCATGTATACCGTAATGTATTTGGAGGGAAAGTTGTCATATAATCACCACATGCAGATTTTGCCAGGGTGTTCAATTTGTAGTGTATATAAGTACACACTGGCAATACCCTGCTCCACTTATCCTTATGTACAAATTCTTTTAAAAAAAATCAAAACCTCCTTGACGGTTCACACACGCCAATCCTCACGGGTAACGAAGAGAATGACGGCTAACATGTTTTTTACCAGTAAGTAGAATGATGTACAAACAAATAAACAAATCTAACTTCTATCTCAGCAAAAGAATACGACCTGGGCATTACATTGCGACCGGAGAAATATTTCTATGTCAGTATTAGTGGGAAAGTAAATTATTAGACATCGAGGCCATAACCGACGGAGGAGGGAACATGAAAATGTAAGATATGCTCAGTCTTCATGGCATCCAAATTGCATTTCAAAAGTGATGGAGACGAAAATCTGGCTTTCATATTCGTTTAACAGGGGCGTCACCAGCTTTTTTTCAAGGGGGGTGCGTTTTGACAGTAAATGTAAACTGTGAGATTTTTTTTTAATTGATTTATTAGCTCCTGTGTCATCATGTACATTTACAACTCTATGTACACATGTGATTGTATACATACACGAATCTTTCGCTATGAAGGACTGATATACAGGGGCACATTATGTGACGGTGTGAGATCCTCGGCGATGATCCATTCCTCTCCTTCAGTGCGGAGGGTGTGGGAGGGGGATACCCCCTCTCACGGTAGGAACTTTTTGTAAAAACAAGAGTGTAAAAGTCGCGTTTATAGAGCATAGTGAAAATAAAAATACTCTGAAGGACTATTACGGAGGTCCATTATATGACGGTGTGAGATCCTCGGCGAGGGAGCGAAGCAACCGAGCGGGAGAGGGTGTAGGAGGGGGAAACCCCTCCCACGGAGGGACTTTTTGTAAAAAGAAAAAAAAAGGAGAATTGCATAACAATTAAATGCGAGCGAGCGGAGCGAGCGAGCTTGAAAATTTTGATATTTTACAATCCCAAACTGTGGTTTGTAGCTATTTTTTTTTCGCTTTGGAAATGAAGGGGGGCGCATCGGGCGCAACTGCTTACAATTACTAGCAGCAACATGAGGATAATGGCATAACGATTAAATGCGAGCAAGAGGAGCGAGCGAGATTGAAAAATGTGACATTTTACAGTCCAAAAACTGCCGTTTTAAGCTCTATCTTTTCGCTTTGGAGATTAATGGAGGGGGGGGGGGGGGGTGGCGCACCGGACGCAATCTTACTGCTCGCAATTACTGGCAGCAACGTCAGGAGAATGGCACAACGATTAAATGCGAGCGAGCGAAGCGAGCGAGCTCGAAAAGTTTGGCATTTAACAGTTTTAAAAATGCCGTTTTCAGCTATATTTTTTCGCTTTGAAATTTTAAGGGGGGGGGGGGCGCACCGGGCGCAACTGTTGGCAATTACTGGCAGTAACATCAGGAGAATGGCAAAGCGATTAAATGCGAGCGAGCTTGAAAATGTTGACATTTTACATTTAAAAAAATTACCGTTTGTAGCTATATTTTTTTCGCTTTGGAAATTAAGCAGGGCGCATTGCCGGGCGCAATTGCTGGCAATTATTGGCAACAACATCAGGAGAATGGAATAAAGATTCAAATGCGCGCGAGCGGAGCGAGCGACCTTGAAAAATTTGACATTTTACAGTCAAAAAAACTTCCGTTTGTAGCTATATTTCTTCGCTGTGGAAATTAAGGGGGCGCACAGGGCGCAACTGCTGGCAATTGCGGGCAGTAACATCAGGAGAATGGCATAAAATTAAATGCGAGCGAGCAGAACTAGTGAGCTTGAAAATTTTGACACAGTCGAAAAACTGCTGTTTGTAACTATATTTTTCGTTTTCGAAATCAAGGGGGGGGGGTGGCGCACCGGGCACAACTGCTGGCAATTACTGGCAGCAACATCAGGAGAATGGCATAACGATTATATCGTCTGTATCACTTCAGTCAATCAATTTTCCTTACAACGTTTTTGTTACCCAAGGTTCCGCAGTTATGTTGTTTTTTTTTCAATTTACTTTGTTTTGATTATGCAACCTTATTCTATGTTACCAAGGAAAGTGAAATGTTTATGTTCTTTTCGAAAAATGAAATAAAATTTGAATTGAATTGAATTGATTCGAATGCGAGCGAGCGGAGCGAGCGAGCTTGAAAATTTTTACATTTTACAGTCTAAAAACTGCCGTTTATAGCTATTCCTTTTCGCTTTGGAAATCAAGGAGGGGTGGCGCACCGGGCGCAACTGCTGGCATTATTGAATACTGGCAGCAACATCAGGAGAATGGCAAAGCGTTAAAATACGAGCGAGCGGAGCGAGCGAGCGTGAAAATTTTGACATTTTACAGTCCAAAAACTGCCGTTTGTAGCTATGTTTTTTCGCTTTGGAAATTAAGGGGGGGCGGTGCGCCACTGGTAGTCAAGGATGTCGGTTTATGTTCATGATTGGGGGAGGTATGACCAGCGAGGGGGCGTCGAAGTGACCAAGCGGGGGAAGGATGTCCAAAATCTGCACTTTAGAGCATCCCCTAGTTGTTTGTGTTTGTGTGTGTGTGTATGTTTTATACATGGAAAAGTTGGGAAATAGCCCAGGTCAAGTCTTATTATTGGCAATGCAAGGCATTTTTATATAGACTATATTATGTATACAGCAACACTCAGTGATCTAGTTTTGATATAACAAAGTGTAAGGTACAGAGGTGTACATTCTACATCACATTGCGCAACATTGCAGCGACTCTTTGCCGTTCGGATGTTCTGAGTACACTGCTCCATCCTGCTTATCATTCAGAATGCCAACCAGGAATCACGCTGAATCACAATCTTTTATTCGGTTTCGGACTTTTTGAACAGTGTTTCACACTATTGATGCCTCTTTAATTATGGTTAAAAGAAATTAGAGAAAAAAAAATAATTTCTTGCTCACCCTTCAAAAGCAGTTTACCAACCCTTGAATTACCATTTTGATTTTTTTTAAAACCAGCGGATTGGGGGGAGGGGGTATACGTGCCCCCCCCCCCCCCCCCCCCAGTTACGCCACTGATTGGAGACCTATAACGGGGGAGGGTGTGGGCGGATTATCTCCCTTCCATGCGACGGAGCTTTTGTATTTTCTGAATTGATAATCCGTTGCACAATGAATGAAATATACCTTACGTATACAGTACGGGCGATAGATAGTAAACACGTGATGTATGTATAGTATCAGTACTGCCAGAGCCGGGGTGCGATTGTTTTTGTTTTTGTTTTGTTTTTGTTTTTTCCTCCTGGTGCAAAAAAAAAAAAAAGAAATAAGAAGAAAAATTAAAGAAAAGAACAATTATCTAGCGTCCGGCGTTGACGTCGCTCGCAGACTGAAGCGTTTTTTTTTTTTTTTTTTTTTTAAAGGTTCTGAAGGGGGGTGCGTTCGCACCCAGCGCACCCCCCCCCCACCCCCCCCCCCCCCCCCCCCCTGGTGACGCCCATGTTTAATAACAGAACAGAGTGAATTAATTAAATGGTTATTTGAATGCATTAAATGAGAGAGCACTGTAATGTAAATAGTGGCTACATAGTATATGTATTTTTTTCACCAAAACTTTTCCTTTCCATAGTACGTTGCATTCCTTAAATGCCGTTTTCATGATTTTCCAGAGTTAAGGAAATAAAATGAGACGTTAGGTATTGACAAATTACAAAATGTGTCTCTGTGTAGTCACTTGCTTTTGCGTTAGTAATCACGACAGCAAATGTCATTAAAAAAAGTAATTTGTGATCACATTGGGAATTACGATTATGCCTATTCTGCAATTATCTTTCTTGGGTTAGAAGTGCACCGAGATAACATTCTGCTTGAAGAGAAATTTAATGTGCCTTGTACTTGAAAGTATTGCATAATTGCCTCTGGGCTTTCTGTGGAACTGAGAATTAACTATTAAAACGTATAACTGATTTAGGTGCTAAAAAGACACCGTCGAATTTTGTAATGCAACTCACCTCTAGGACGTGCCAAACTTTTGTTTTTGCAGCGCATAAAAGAATACCGTTAACAATATTGTCACTATACAGAGATCTATACACACAATATGGCAACATACTATTAAATGTTTTGACGTGAAATTACTGCTTACGAAAAAATCGTGTATAGCGAATCCGGTCATGAGCAAATTTTAACCTATCTAAAGCATTTAGTGTTTATTGGCAAATCTTATTTTTCTATTGCGTCATATTTCAACAAAAACGCCGTTAACATGTAAAACAATTCAGCTCATATTTTTCTCTGAACGCAATAACATTTTGCTTAGGCTTGAACTGATGATTCTGTGTACTTAGATTTGATGGTCTGCTCAGTAAAGCTAAACAATGATTTCTTTTCCACCCTACCGCGTTTGAAGAGATCCCTCAGTGCGACGCGAAACGCGGAATGACGAGCGGTGTATATGAACGGGTTGACGCACGGGTTGCAAAAGGCAAGCAGAGTCAGGAGTCGGTGTAGGGGCGTGTCGAAGTGAGCGAAGGAGATCAGACCGAGATTAAGTCCAAAGAAGAAGATTTGATTTGGGCCCCAGCAAATGACATAGACGACAACGACGATGGACATCATCTTCAGGATACGGTCTCTCGCGGCGAGATGGGAAGATGACGGCCGGGCTCCGGACGAGCTGGCCTCGTCGCTGAAGCGCTTGGACTGTCGGTAGAGTGTACCAGCGATGAGAGACTGGGACACGAGCATGGTGACGGCCGGGAACACGAAACGGTAGCCGAACACGTATACGCCATAGGCAAGTTGGGTCTCTGGCGAAAGGTAGCTGTAAACGCAAGCGTGGGACGACGCGTCGTAGTAAATGATGAACCCGCTTTCGCAGAGAGCGATAAACAGTATTAGCGTCCAAATGAGCACAATACACACGTTCACTCTCATCCTAGTGACCCAGCGGGAGAACTGGAACGGGAAAACGAGGGCGATATAGCGGTCCAGAGAAATGGCGACCAGGATGTAGCTTGAAGCAGTGATGGCCGTCCACTTGCACACGCTGCCAAACATGAGTTTGCAGTACACCACACCCAGCCAGGTGTCGGGAACAAAACTCGCCTCGGGCCACGGCAGGATGAGGAATGACGACAGGGCGTCGGCCGTGGCAAGTGCTCCGATGAGTACGTCAGTGGAGCGACGCGCGTTTCTGCCCCGAAGAAGAACCAAGACGACAAGCACGTTTCCTACGATTCCGACACCAGCGCAAACGATCTCCGCAATGGTCCACCAAGACCAAGACGCATCGAACCACTGCCAGGTGTCAAAATCATTTCTTGAAACCTCTTCAATGTCTGATTCCAAAGAAAACTCTGAGATCTCTCCCACTGTGTCCGACCATCTGCTACTCTGGCTGTCAAACTCCACGCGACAAGTGCCTAGAAGTTGTGGCAGCCAGACGGTGGAAGCATCCTCGCTACCATGAGTCGCAGGCTCCAGTCCAGTCGCAATGATAGGCTTGCTTCGGACAGAAAACAACAGCAGCAATGACAAAAGAATGTTGAAGATGTGTTTCTCCATGGTTCGTCCTGCGGAGATGAACCCCCAAAAACGAAGCGGAATGTAACGAAATATATTAATATTAAAGTATTTGAATAGCAAATCAGCCATGTTTTGAATAAGAAATTTTGCGGATTAGTTCGTTTACATTGTTTGTTGTTATCATCATTGCTATTATTGTTATGGCCATAATTACTTCATAGATTGACTCATATGACATAAGGCGGAAAGCCTTGGAGTTCATAAGTTACATGCAAAACTAACAAAAAAATACGTACCTCTGAATGAGGACAACTCATTAAATTTTGCGTCCCACAGGGTAGCTTCATAATTAGGATCTTTACTTTTCATTATCAATATTAATGACTTTTGCAGTTTATCTGACAAACTCTCATTAATGCTTTTTTGTAGATATTCAAGTGTTTTCTTTTCCCACCGAAACGTATACTTCTCGTACACACGTCTGGAGTGAAAAAAGTGACTCAGTGGATAAGAGCTAATATATGATCCGTCAAATCTTAAGAAAATTAAGTATTTAATTTTTAGAAGATCCAAAGAACCTCTGCGCGCAGATATTGATTTTGACGATACTCAACTTTTCGTGAAGGCCTCATATAATTATCATTTGTAAAATAATTGAACGTAATATTGGTTGGTATCATTAACAGACTTTCATATTACAGTGTCCTCTTTGTTGTAGTTGTATTTTCATTAAAATTTTCTTTATCTTAATCACAGATTTTTTTGCAAGAGGTAGCGACCATTAAAGGGATCGTATAGTTTTGGTTGCGACCTAATTTCAGGTTTCTAACATTTTGGGTGAGATAATGAGAAACCTCTTATGGAATCTGAAAGAGCATGTAATTCCACGAGGAATTCAACGTTTATTTCAGTAATGAAAATTGGTTTTAGAATGGTTGAGATATCCAAAACAGAGCGATTCTAATAAAGTGTGGGACCCACATTTTATTACGATCACTTTGTTTTACTCTGTTTCTTGATGTTTGAGTCATTCCAAACCTGATTTTTATCAGATAAACTTTGAATTCCTCTTAAAGTGGTATGCTCTGTACTATTTTATAAATGTTTTCTTGGCATCTCGTAAAAAGTTGAAAGCCCAATTCTCATCTCCACTAATACTGTACTGTCCCTTTAAACTTTGATTTGATTTGATCTATTGTTCAACATGTCAAAATACAGATAACATGACACAATCGATTTTACATAATACTGAACATAGCGTCGTAATTATAAAAAATACAAGAGAGGACAATTTTACAAACATGAAATGTGGGGACCTACTAAAAAGCAAAGCTTGTAATGTAGTAGTCCCTGTATAGATGAAAATGTTGGTCTTCTTAAACAACCTAGTAACGAAAACTATGAAAGGAAGGAAAGGAACGTATAAAAGAAAAGAGAGCAAAAAGAGCAAGAGAAGGAAGTAAAATATACGAGAGCATAGCGAAATACAATAGCCGCCTGTAATGCGCTTACAAGATTCCTTGTCACCCGAGCAACATAGTTACGTAACTGCATGTAAAAATGCCCCAAAATGCACATGATACATAATAATTAAGAATAGCCTTGACATAAATGACTCAGTACAAAGAACGAAAAGCAAACCTGGAAACCTAATAAACGATGAATCTGAAAAAGAAGAGGGATTTCGAATAAAATGTGACCGTGCACCTCAAAACGAACATAAAGTCGCACACACTGATTTTGTGTGAGGACTGAAAATAAGTGAAATGGGTCAACCCAGCCGAACTTGACTTTTTCATATTTTCTGAAAGAGCGGGTCTTCTTTTACATTATGCTAAAATTTGGTATCATAAAACGGGCAGGAAAGTGTGTTTTTTAGCAGTTTATCTCGAACATTTTTGGTAGAATGTGTGATTAGGTGTGTCTTTAGAATCCATTTTTCATTTCTGAAAAGCCTTGTCCACACTCTTCACTCTCAACTCTAATAACTGTTGAAAGGATAGTGCTACTGCTTTGAAAGTTGGTATGAATCATGGACAGAATGTGTTAATGAGGCATGCTTAATTTCAGTTTAATCTAATAATCCCTTCATTGTTGTTACACTGGTGGTTTACTTCCTGTTTTTTTTTCCCATTCATCGCACAGCCAGCACAGTTTGGCAAAGATTAAGCGCTTGAATAGACTTTGTACTTCAGAGCCTCTTTTCTCAGTTCACACTATTCCTAAGTTTGTGCTTTCTTTCCAATATTCAGATAGGTTAGGAGAATCCATTTGATTTGAATTATACATCATTTTAAAGCTTAAAATCTGCTCTTTCAGAATATGGTCTTAACTAAAAATTCATGTCTGGCGACATTTTGTTTGTTTTGAGGTGCAGGGTCACAAATTGCATGTTGTATGATTAGACAAATGCCTGCACGAGGGATTTTTTAGTTTACGTTTAAAACAATTCAGTGACAACGATTCAGTGATGTTAGAGTCAAGGCTATTCCAGAATGTCGGACCTGTATGTACTATTGTTTTAAGAGCAAATGCAGTTCTTACGAGAGAAAAGTGAAATGAATTTTCCTGTCTTGTAGGGTAGGAATGTATAACTTTATTTTTTGCAAACATGGGAGTGAAATCATAAGGTAATTCGTCTTTAGTTAACTGGTACATAAATATCCCAAGGGAGTAAGAATATGTCAAAAATCCTTAAGAGGTTATTACTTTTGAAAAGTGGGCTTGTCGGTGCTAAATAATTTGTACAATTGATAATTCTTATAGCTCGCTTTTGTATTCTGAAGATAGACTCCAGGCGTATTTTGGAACAATTCCCCGAGGCCAGTATGCTATAATGAAGATACGAAAGTAACAAAGTCGAATATAAGGTACGTAATATATGGGGAAGGTAAAACATGCTTGAGCTTCTGTATAACACCCACATTTCTTGATAGTAACTTACATAAATGATTTGTTTGTTCCTGCCAAGATAATTTACAATGATTTAAAAAGCCAAGAAATTTAACTGAATTTGTCTGTTGTAAATTTACCTCTTTGATTGAAATTGAGCCAGGTAAACAAGTAATTGTATAACTAAACTCCATAAAACTAGTTTTGTTTAGATTTAGGGATAATTTGTTACTTTGAATCCAATCATTAACTCAAAGTTATGCATATCAAGTAACTCAGTAGGATTTTTGTGCCTCAAAAAAAGACTTGAATCGTCCGCAAACAAGAGGAAACAAAGTAGTGCTGACGACCTGGGCAAATCATTTATGTACACAATAGAAAGAAGTGGTCCCAAAAGGGAGCCTTGTGGAACACCACATGTTATATTTGCTGTGCTTGAATCAGAATCATTAATGTGTACAAATTGTGATCGATTTGTGAGGTAATCTCTGAACCACTCCAAGGTGCTGCCACGAATCCCGTAATGAGGCAGTTTGTACTGTAATATTTCATGATCAATTGTGTCAAACGCCTTGGAGTGGTCCAGAAAAACTCCAACAGTGTGAGATTTAGTTTAGATAGCTTGAACTACTTTATCTATTAGCACTTTATTGGAGAAACTATCGTTACTTTTAACATATATATATATATATATATATATATATATATATGAAAAAATCAGATTACACTATTTGCGGTGTCCCGCCACGTTCTTGTTCAGATCCATCATTTACTAAATATAAGATTTCAAAAATCAAATATTTGTTCTTTCAAGAGGATTATGGGTCAGTTTATGCTTAATCGTAATGCAAGTGCACTCCCCAGTATTTTCAATCCAATGTTCCCATGAAACCAATATTTTTATAATTTAAAGCGATCTAATGAGTTTCATTTACCCTTCCTGCAAACTTTATCAGATGAGAAAACAGAAAACAGTCATGTAAAGCGGCCTTTGATTTTGGGGTCATTATGCTGTGAAATAAAAATATAAAAGATATATACATCTTAGTATTCTTTAAAGGGATAATACAGTTTTGGTTGAGTTGATAATTAGGCTTTTAAATTTTTTGCAAGATACCAAGAAAACACTTATGATATAGTACAGAGCCTACCGTTTTAAGAGGAATTCAAAGTTTATTTGATGAAAATCGGGTTTGGAATAACTGAAACATCCAAAAACAAAGTAAAACAAAGCGGTCGTTACAAGTGTGGAGACCCACACTTTACTAGAATCGTTCTTTATTGGATATCTTGGCCATTTCAATACCAATTTTTATCAAATAAACATTGAATTCCTCATAAAATTGCATGCTCTTTCATATTTCATGTGAGATTTCTAATTATCTCACTTTAAAATGTTAGAAACCTGAAATTAGGTCTCAACCAGAACTGTACGATCCCTTTAAAGCACAAGTTGATATTCTTTCTGTTACACTCTCACCGAGATATTCATTATACATTAACAACATCAGGGTTCTTCATTAGTCATTAAATGCATCTTGTTGCATAATCCTCGTTCACCTGCTTGCAGCCACCAGTTGTAAGAAGCACCCCAATTCCGTCTAACTTTTTCCTTGTTCTGTAGCCAGGCATTCTCTTTCTTTCTTTTTCTTTCATTCCATTTATTCTATTTTACCCCATTCTCTTCAATAGTATACCCGTCAGTCAAGTCATGTCATGTTATGTTATGTTTTTCCTGTTTTGTTCCGTCCTGCCCTTTACTGGTTTTGTGCTCATGAATTTGTTAGTAAATATTTTCATTACAATCTTTGGAATGCCTTACAATACACTGAATACACAAACATGCTTTTTAGTGGACTATTTCCCCTCCAAACATAACCTTGTACTTTGCCAGTATGCATTTATATCTTTATTTGTTCACTAACCATTTATCCTTCGCGCAGTCGAATGTATGCCTAACATAGTATCGTCGGTCTTATGCCAAAAGGGCCTTAAACCACTTCCACTGTTATGCCAAAAGGCCCTTAGCGCTATAGACTTTGTACACTATTAGTGCCCTTTTGGTATAACAGGGGAAATTCTTTAAGGTCCTTTTGGCATTAGGCTGACGTTATGATTCCTGATTTATTCTGTGTTATGTTTTGTTTGGAGAAAGACGACTCAAATGAAAATAACTGAATTGAATTGAATTGAATTGAAATACATCATTATTTCTTTTTAAGTAAACAAGTATAGCACTGCCCTCCTATAACAATAAATAATGCGTTAGTTCTGTGTTCTTGTCTTTCATTCCGTTATATCACATTGTTACACATTTTGTCTTTGAGCTATAAATGGCATAATTGTTGAAAGCAGAAGATAAGCAGAGGGATGAAGATATGGAGTGTGAGTTTTCTACTATTTGTCTACCTCTGTAGAAATAAAATGTGTGAGATCGCAACTGTTGGTCTTACATTTTTAACAATCATTTCGGAAAAAGAAACCAGTGGGACTCGCACCGTTCATGTTAGGGAGGAAGACTTGAAGTTCAGATCTACCTTCAAATTAAACGCACACCTTGTAAACAGGTGCTACGTGCATTCTCATAACTTGACAGACATGGCCGTGAAATAGTGAGTATATTAGAGTAAACGTTGAAAAATGGGCGATTCTTTGACATAAATCTAGTAATCAATTAAAATGTTGTCAGGGGAAAAAGTGTGACAACATCGTAGTAAAAAACAGACAAAATGATATGCATATGAATACGAACTAGTATAATTATTCCTATTGCAGAAGATAAAACGTTAATAGGGAAAAACAGATGAGAACATGCTTCAAAATCGAAATCCCTGTAAAGATTCCAACGTAAAGGGGATTCAGCTACTAAAACAAAAGGATTTAATTTACTATTGACCATTCGCCTTAATATTAGATGTAGTTTTAATTCTTATCTATTGATGTTCACAATCAAAGCATAATTTTCACGTACATTTATTACAAGTATCTAATCAATCATTTCGAGATAAAGCACAATAGACCAATCGGTGCTTATCAAACAAAAATAGTTATGCAAAGACAATTCAGAAGAAATTACTCACGTTAACATCTGTCCTCACTTCTCACCATGCAGGAGAACCAGTGGAAAATGACAAAATAAAAGAGAAGTCAACTCCTTTTAAATGCCTGTCACTTTTCCTCTTAATAATAAGTAGACCTGTGGTAAAAACTCACGAGGAGTCAGTTCGTCCTATATTACTTCTCATTTTTCCCTAGCACTCTTTCCTTTTCTTTTTCCAACTCTTGACTCTGCACCTTCGGGACAACAAAGAGATGATCGATTTTTTTTTTTTTTTTTTGCGTTGATTCGTTTGAGTTTTAGACTCGAATGATGGATGCTTCTCATTTGTTGTTATCGTAGATTCTTAGAAAAGAGAGTTACTAAATGCGCAGATTTAGCCCATCTTCAATTCACAGCCTTTATAACGGGTTGTCAATCTCTATTCACTTGTCAACTCACTTGACCACTCGATATCTTTTCCTTATCCAGTGCGTAACTTGCGAAACCGAGAAAACAGAATAGAATGATCCAGTGGCACTATTCATAATCATTGCCTCCGAATTGGTATTCTTATCTTCTTCTTTTCATAAAATTTATGAATAATGGGCAGAGTCTTTGGGAATATGGCATTCCCGTCACTGTCGGTGAAGGACAATACATGTTGTGGCAATCTATACAATGTTAGTTCTATCGCGAGCTCTCTGCACCCTTTGCACAATTGTTTGGGAGTGAAAGCTCTTTTCAAGCAGCGGGAAATGGCAGCGTGTTATATATCACAAGATTCCTCTATTAATAAAAAAGAAGAGAACATGTGGCCCTGGGTTTCTTGTCATTTTCTCCTTTCAGAATCTTCGAGAGAAAATGCCGGTAATAAAAGAAAATATAAGAAAGTTCCTCTAGGAAGCCTATAGGTATTTTAGTACCGCATACAACACTTGAAATATACATGTGCATGTATATAACTTACTGTAACGTAGAATATAAATATTATACATAGTGCTGACTATAATTCGTAAGGGGCTCAAAGCACTGCATAATCGCACGTTGTATGTGTTACCATTTGTAGGCTGATCGGTTTTCCTTGAAACTGATGATGGCACTGCTTAAGGAGAGATTATCAAATGCATTTAAAGATCATGAATTTTTGGTTGTATTTTTTTTTTAAATTTTAATAAAAGACTTCCATTGGTGTCAAACAAATTTTACTCATTATGATTTTTTTGATATCATTGAATAAGATGGGATGTTGTGAACTGGCAGGGCCCTGTTTTATGAAGAGTTAAAATTGATTATCTAATTGATTTCATCTGTATGTCTACGACAGACTGTGTGGTAAGAAAATTTAAAATCTATTTCATCTTTTGATAAAACGGGGCCCAGATCTCACACAACATAAAGTTATGAATAATACAAAATCAGAATTGTGTCATGTAAAAACGGACGTTCCACAACTTTCTGTACTGGTTCCCCTTCTCATTTTGCTATTTATTAATGGTTTGCAATTGTCAAGCCCTAATTTGTTTTCTATATCATATGCAAGTGATACAAACCTATTTTCCCCGGCCGGGATCTTAATGATATTAATCACATGATTAGTTCAGAAATGAAAAAAAAAAAAATGTGTTCTTGGTTTGATTGCAAATTGTGTGGTCTTAAATATAGACAAAATTATGTTGTTATAGTTACATGTAGTTATAATTACTCGATTGACCTTACAAAAGCGTGCAAGAAGAACACTCTGCAATGTAGGTAGAAATCTTTTTACGTATATAGCGGTATTGTGTAAGGAATTGAAAGTTTAACAAATGATGAAATAGTGCAATTAAAAGTGCTACATTGATGTTCTCATATTTCAATGGTGTCCTACCTATCAGGGTGCATAATTCGATTTCCCCAAATAGTGCAGTCCATACTAACAAAACCAGATGTTCTAATATATACGATATGTTTACCTTTTTAAAGATATAAGTTCTCGATGACCACAACTTGATACATTGGAGCGAAATGTTTAAATGATTTGCCAATACGACCTCCTTTAAATAGTGGGTCCAACTCTGTCATCTTCTAAATGTAAATATAAGCAAATCAGGCTCGATAGGGTTCATGTGCTCTTTTCTGATAGCTTATGTGGTGATATGTGTATTTTTTCTCTCTTCTGCTGGTCTTGTAAACTTAATGTATGTTTTTACCATGTGGAATAGGATGAATTGAATTAAATGGTGGAATTGACATGAATTGCATTAATCTATAAAGAAGCTGAATCAATAGATACATTTATTTTATATATATATTTTTTTTTTGGGGGGGTCTTTGTTTCCT
This sequence comes from Diadema antillarum, assembly GCF_040938485.1. Taxonomy (NCBI): domain Eukaryota; kingdom Metazoa; phylum Echinodermata; class Echinoidea; order Diadematoida; family Diadematidae; genus Diadema; species Diadema antillarum. The sequence goes on along the minus strand of NW_027271244.1, from coordinate 59,921 downwards.
TTACCTTTAAGGTTAAATCGAAATTCATTATGATTTTTTCGTTTTGGAAATGAAGTACACATTTCACAATTCCATATGTAGTCTTATCTAAATTACCACAAACTCAGCTCTCCAAGCTACAGAGGCTTTAAAATGCGGCAGAACACATCATTACACTATCCAAGAAGTACACTCACATCACCCCTATTTTGAGATCACTTCATTGGTTACCAGTCAAAGATCGCATTATTTTTAAGAAATTTACTTCTGACTTTTTATTGCATTCAGGGCGCTGCTCCTCAGTATAACATTAACTTACTCCATAATTACATCCCTGCTAGATCTCTACGCTCATCCAACTCCGGTTCTCTAATAATTCCAAGATTCATTACAATATGGGGCACACGTGCCTTTGGCCATGCTGCTCCCACCACATGGAATAACTTACCTTCAGCCATTTGTCAGCCATAAAAAATTGTTCTTCATCAGACTCCTTTAAAAGCAGTCTAAAAACTCACCTGTTTAAAGGCCTCCATTTGATTACTCATTACATGTATTTGATATTTGTATGTCATTTATCTCCTTCACTTTCACTTCCTTCCGCGCCTAGAGCACTCTGCAGAGTGGATTTGGCGCTATATAAATCATATCAATTATTATTATTATTATCATTATTCCCGGAATCGTTACTGGCGTTTGTTAAGGGAAATATTATTATGATTTTAGTTTTTGAAATGAAGTACACATTCCCGCGAATCGTCACTGGGGTTTGTTATTACTTAAAAAAGGAATATTATTCCCCTCGCGTTTTGAAAGAAGCAAGTGTGTTTTTTTTTCTTTATATCATTATTTTGTGAGAAAGTGGAAATCAAGTTAAACATTCTTCCATCTTCCCCCAACCTTCTATGCGTGTAATATCACATGCTGCAGTATTCTTCTCATTCAGCGATTGCGGCACAGATAGTTCAATTCATAACTTTTAAACGAATTTCAAGGTTAACTTAGCCAGATGAGAACATTAAGCCATGTGATGCAATCGAATTTTTTTTTCCTGAACAACCAGTGAACAATGTCGAACTCGTCGGATTTGTTTTTGCCTAGTGTGGAGCTCGTGTGCCTTGTTTACAAGATAAGTGCGTGTTTAAAAGTGTAATGAGTACAGTGAATTTATTACAACTAGGTCGCATGAGCCTGTCCCCATAACGTGCGAGTTTGGTATGAACATATCCAGAGTGCAGGGCGAGGGTACTGTAACATGGCAGCTGGCCTTTAACCGATTAGTGATTTCGTTTCCTAAGCTCACACTTATTCGATGGGCTACTCAGTTTGACTGGCAACACAGTCGTCTTCGTGTCCCCCTCTTGGAAACTCGTATAACACCCGTATATACCTGAAGGTATCGAGTTATTGCAAGTTAGAGTTCATCTCAAGCTTGTTACGAGTAATGCAAGTGTATTACGTGTTTAGCACAAGTTACAGGGAGTTGCTACCGTTTAATAAAATTTTTGAACACGTCCAAAAATTGAAAAATTTCTCGTAACATCAAGAGATGTACACAGCCGTGTTGAGTTTTCTGGCGAGTTATCCGGAGCTTGATGGACGAAGAGCTTTTCATGCGAATTATCATGAGTACCCCCAGCTCCCAACAACTCGCCATAACTCGACAACACTCGAAATAACCTCGTGTACGATTCATCTACATATTTGGAAAAAGGGCATTTTTTCCTTTCTCATCCTAGACAAGGGGCCAAGGTGAGTGTTTGCAAATTATCTCCGTGATCTTTTCAAAACAGAACAACATACATCTATACCGTGTACAAAAACAAACAAACAAATAAACGAATAACGGCTGCAGTAGAAACACCAAACATAGAGTCACTTTTGGATCCATAAACGACCAATACACGCGCTCAGAAGTAAGCAAGTATAGATCCATTCGTTTTACTTTGATGCGTTCTTCGAACTGCAAAGTTATAAACAAGTATAAATAGCAGATACCCATCAACAAAATCTAAAGACGCTTGATCTGAATTCAATCTTCGAAGATTTTGCGATTAATGGCGCTTCCGATTTCCAAAGCAGCATCCCAACCCAAGGTGGGATGTCATTTTGTACCAAACATTAAAACATCTAAATCTGAAATTATTACAGATTTCTAAATTTGCTGTAACCCAATAATTTCTCATGCATATTGCGAAAGTAGGTTAAAATTATGAAGTGATGTGACTCTGTGCTTTGGACAGCCCAGTGATTCTTTAAGCCCAAAGCGTGTAAACATCTCTGCGGTGGATTCTACATGCCCCCCTCCCCCCCCCCCAAAAAGAAATACATTTTTAATAATATTAATAATCAACCAGAGGGACTGGTTTCGCCATGGCATTGCGCAAACACCTGGTAAAGTGAGGGAAATTCCTATATGGACTATTTGCCAGAACCTTCTGTTTTTCTGTATCTGCACTAAGCTGTCTGCTTTTTATAGCCATCTGTTAACAATAAAGCCAGGTTTGCCTTCCGTACCAATCATAAAAAGGTTCACTTTCGGCTCCCAATGTGATGTGTATTCCTAGTATAAAAAAGTATTATCTCCAGTACCTTATTACGTACTCACTCACTCACTCAAAGTAATAAAATTGGCTAGAAAGTTCATTTCTCTTGCAATATTGTGATTATCTTTTGCAGATGTGTTTATATACCTAAGCACACTTTCGTGCCCAGGCAAATGAAAGAACTCATCTTCATTTCACAAGTTAAAAACGTCAAAATGTCCTTGTCTGTCCAATGATTACTTCCAGGGTTTGTGTACTGTAACATTGGCATAACATATTATGTACAAATAATCATTCGAGAAATAGGGAGGTTTGCACTCATAAATCAACATGGACACAACTGAAAGCTGAAGTGGTTCCCTGTGCAAATTTACCCTGATAAAGCAATTATATGAATAAATATTATATGTATAAATCTATACTGAAAAAAAAAATACAAACTGTCCCTCTGAACTTTGGACAACATTCGAATCCCTGTTTTTTTATTCATTTCTAAATACATTTAAATTTAATAGAATTTTAACGTTAAATTTCACAAGAGCATGAATCACTAATGCGGATGTTTATTTATTGATCTTCCCACAACGGTCACGGTTCAACAAATGATGCAAATTTGTGGGGGGGGGGGGAGAGGAGTGGATGTTGAATTTTTCCTTTCCAATGTAAATTGTTTATCTTTAAAAGAAAAAATATATATATATATAAATATATATATATATGTGAGGGTCACAGTAATATCAGCACTCACCCCCCCCCCTTTCCTGTGATGATTACACTCGCTCATTATATTATGTAGTATTTATATGTATGTTTATCTATATTTGATTCTCTATCCACACATGTAGGTGCATGATATATCACAGTACTCTAGTTGTATAGTAGAGGTACATACACGGTGGTGTAAGGTCAGGAGGTAATTTACATAATCATGGGAAACACCCCCCCCCCCCATAAGTGGAATCTCCCTGTGAGGGGTAAAGCGTGTCCTAAAGTTATTCAGAAGGGGCACCTCCTTTGATCATTCTTGAGAAGGCGTCCAAGCAGGCAACGTCACTTTAATCAACCTGCTCCTGTGGCTGTAGCATAGTCCCGTCCCTCATCCTTTGTACAAAGGTAAGAACATCTGTATGATGTGTCTTTAATATTTTGTATTTATTAACATCATAATGTATGTGGTGTTCATTATGAATTATTACACATGATAATTTGAGAGTGTTTGGTTCTGCCAAAATAATTAATGGATGAGGTTTTATTCACAAATGAGTTGTTAGTGAGGACGGCATTTCAGTTGTCCATGAAGTGCATTAGCAACTAAGAATTTGTAGTTTTGTTTGTACCGTATATCTATGCTTTAGTGTTATTATTATGAAGTGAGATTGGTAGGGAACATCACTTACAGCAAGCTTGATGAAGGACTGTAGATGTTTCTTATTTCATTCATTTCATTCATTTATTGTGACTTTGAGAAGCGTGCTTGATGCAGAGGGTAGCATAGAATATAGCACTGTGGTATATGGAGATAAAAAGCTAAGCGTTCACACACCCCGATGTACGCTGTAGTTGATTTTGGTAGGCACGCTGGAGGATTAAAAACAAAGGGGAATGAACTTGGCCCCAGTACAGGGGATGATACAATATGCTGGTAGGTGCCTCGGCTTACAAAGGGTGACTGCCTATGCAGGGGATTAAAGCAGTGGCTACATTCAAAAGACTGTTCTTTTTATGTTTACTGCTCGGCAAACTTCCTCTCTAACTATTTCAAAGACTTGGGCTGATGTGTACTATGCACTGTGCACCCCTATTGATGAAGATGTAGGCAAGCTGCTCTTTGTTTCTATTATGAGCGAAGGAGGTAGCTAGTAAGATTGAGTTCAGGCAGGAAAGCCTCTACGCCCATTGACGCATGTACAATATATTTCAAGTTGCTAGATATAGGAAATAGGAATATATATCCCTTGTACATATGTATCTATCTTTTGTATATAATTATGTCTATTACTGTGCTATCCTAGCGAAGGCAACTGATCAGTCCTTTGAGTATAGCTTTCATACCGCTGTATGATATATTATTTTATCAGTTAATATAGTTAGCACTGGTTTATTAGTAGAGTGAACGATGCTTGGGTCGAATAATTCGATTTGTTCATCATAAACACAAACACATGTTTGATTTCATTCATAGATTCCTAACATGGGGAAAGATTTAAGAAAGTATATTCATTTGCATTGTCAATTTTAGAAGACACCAAGACTTCTGTCAAGTGGATGGACCCCAGCGCACTGCACATGCTGTAATGTCAGAGGTGAATAGTTTTTCTCAATGTTGTGTCTCATATCTTGTATGGTAATGAAATCAACAGGCGGAATATTACTATGACATAATAATTATTATGTTTTGCATTTTTGGAGTTTACTTTTCAGATGGCTTTGCCTCCTTGAATCAAATAATGTTGTTACTGTTGTTGATAGAAGATATAGAGTTTGCCTGTCATGGAAGTTTGACGATAGTGCATTAACGCTATTGAGTCCGTGTGACATACAGCTCTGTATGTATTTGGTTGCAGGCGACAATCATATCGTACATTCAAAACTGTATGGTTTTACAGATGAATTGCGTATCAACGAAAGCTTGAATAATCAAATATTACCAGCTTTAATTCAGATAATACAATGTATTGTAATGTTCACATATTGGAAAATATGTATTGTAAATACACATGTCGCTGCGTTATGTAAATCTGAGTGTGTAAAGTAAAATAATATGATTGGTTCATCCCCTGTATTATGTAGCTTCTGTGGGAAAGGGACACGGACTTGCTGTATTCTGCGTCGGACAGTGTTGCGTTGCCTCTTGTTATTCTTTAACCGTTGGTTTCCGTTGTTTAAGTTTGCTTTTAACCGTTGTTATTCGTTGCTTGTTGCGTTGCATTTTGTTATTTTTAAATGTTGCTCTGTTATTAGCCACTTTTAACCGTTTGCTTTAGATTCGTTGCGTTGCTTTTAAGAGCTGTTGTTGCATTGCCTCTTGTTGCTTTTAGTGTTGTTTTGTTATTAGTTGTTTTAAATTTGCTGTAAAGTTGTTCAAGTTGTTTTAAGTTTGTTGTTTAAGTTTGCTTTTAACTTTTGTTATTCGTTGCTTTTGCGTTGCCTTTTTGGTAGTTTATTTCAGTGCTGCGTTTGCGTTGTTTAAATTTGCTTTTAGTGTTGTTTTGTTATTAGTTTAAAATTTGATGTAAGTTGCTTTTCGTTGTTTTAAACTCGTTTGTTTTGCGTTCAGTCTAATGTTACAATTTTGGAGTTATTTGAGTTTTGGCTTAGTTTGAAATACTGCAACAAAGTGAAGTAATAAAGACACCTTTTTTTTGTAACAGAAACGGAAAAATTATCTTCGAGCATTCCTTCTTTTCCCAGTCCTTATTAAATAGAACCAGGTGATTGATTTTGTCTAATGGAGTCCGAGCTACTGTAGGTCAACACTGACTGGACGTGTCCAGCCGGTCACATATATATATATATAGTTGTTGGGAATCGCAAGATAAAGAGAAAACAAACATAATATCATACTTAGTCTAGGAGGACCAATGTAAATTTTGATTGAACAAAAATGTAGGTAAGAGGTAAACGTGTTAATATGGAGTGGAGTTCGTACAATGGGAACGACTTCTTTTTTTCCTGACAGATAAATAATCTGCATTGATTTGTTATTGAGTCAGGACCATAATGTTGCCAGTAAAATATCATATCATCAGTGATATTGATGAGTCACGAAAAATGTTGCTGTCTTACAACCTAATGAGAACGCACGCAGGATAACAAGTCGGGACAAAATATTGCATTCCGTTTGTAAGCACCCTTTTAAGTACATGATACATTCTAGTTGTCTGAAGAAGTAGCTATGATTCAATTTTACATATTATCAAAGGGCACTACAAGGAAGTCACATGAAGGTTGAATTTATTTTGTGTTCGTAGGTTTGAGATACCTCACTGCCCCATCTGGTCGCACTGAATTCTGCAATGTACTTCAACTGGAGATTTCCTTTTTAACTTCCTTTTTCTTTTTAATGGGATTGTCTCGAATATGATAACCGAAACCAATGATTAGATAAAGTTCTCCTGGCAGGAAATATGTTGACATTGAAGCCAACAAGAGATGCTGAGCCATTGGAAATGTGTCATTGTAGTGTTGCCCTTCCTTTACCCTTTTTTCTGCTTTTAGGAACAACGCAAGGTGCGCATTCGGGTGAAAATCCGGAAGGCGTATTTACTTATTTTAGTTTCTTTTGATTGGGGAGCTGTAATACACTCTTTTAACACCAACTAGAAGTGAGCTATCACAGGCAACCAGGAAGTTTATCTTATCTCAGGCAATGTAATTTCTTTGTTTGAGAAGCAGGCATGCGCAAAAGCGTCAATCAGGCATTTTTATGACATCACAGCAGAATAGAAACCTCATAAAAGAAGCAGCAAATATGTAAGGCGTCTGTGTCTTTAAGTACAGAATGATCATGCTAGAAAAAGCCAGCAATCTTGGCCGATGTGGAGCTGACGTGCCAACATAAAAACAGTCTGCAATAGCAACAGGTGCTATTTTCATTTGATCTCTTTTCTTCTCGTCGCAAATGATGTCCTGTAGCATGCTTGATCAGGGGCGAGCGGATGCTGATGGCCGTCCATTGCTTGATGGAGGTCAAAATAGTGTTTATTCCGTGCAGCTCGAAGACAAAGACCCAGGGGAATTAAAGCGAGAAAGCAAGGCAAGCTTGCCGTTTGCAGTCTTGCTGGCAACCATTCTGACAGGTCTGTGGCGTCCCGTCTGCACTTCGACTGATGTAGACAGCAAAGATACTAATGCTGATGATCGGAATTCCAGCGGGATGAAGGCAGACGATGACGACAGCCGCGAAAAAGTCGATGACATCAAAGAGGAGGACGTTATGGCCAACGCAGAACACTGGAGTGTGGAGAAAATTGAGATCCCCAGATGTAAGTATGGGGTTCCAAGGTGGGATATTATGTGGTGTCGCACTGTGACAATTGTCGCCATTCATGTAATGTAGCAAAAGAATGCATAAATTTATTACTTGCAGGAATAAAAAAAGATCAACAAACGGTTATTGATGCGTTATGTTGTAAGATGACTTCAAAAGAGCACGAGTCTCCGCAGCGACCTATGTCGTCGATCTCTGCTGATGAAAAAAAAGGGAGGGAAGCCATAAGCAGTCCTTTTCCAGCATTACTAAGGATTAAGGACATTGCACAGATCATACTGTAACCGCCATGTCGCCTACTGTATACAATCGAAGAGTTTCTTTGCAAAAACCGATAAGTCCATATTTGCCAAATGGAGATATTTGCGATTAAAGGGCAAGAAAAATAAAAAGAATAATAAGAAAAATTTTGCTTCTTTTGACCATAACTTTAAAAATGTACCTTTATATGTAGTGACCAATATATCATTTAAAAGGTATTTAAAAGGTATTTAAAAGGTATGACCGTACTTCAAAATCTTCAAAAATGGACTTATCGGTTTTTGGGAACAAACTCTTCAATAATATGATGTGAGTGGTTCGATGGAATGAATTAAAAACTGTATTAATCTCTATTGAATGCAATATGTGCCTAATTCCCAAATCTTTACTGGCATAAAGATCACCCCTTTTACTGTCATGTAATCAATTTCATTATTATTTATTTCTTTTTTTCACTGTGGCTAAGGAGATCATAATTTCTTTTTCTTTCTGTTAGTCTTGCAGTTTCATTGAGAACGTTCTTTTTTTTCATGTTCCGCAGCAGTGAAACCAACGCTTGCTTTATGCTGCAACGAGGTAATTTTCTTGGTCATTCTGGCGTTTTTCACCTCCTGGCTGGTGTACAACCTGCAGACCTACCTCTCCGAAACGTGGGGCAAACAGGAATACGCCTTGGACGTGGTTACATACTGTTGCTTCATTTGTCAGATGATAATGGTTGTGGCCTACGCTCTAATGGATCACCTCCGTTTCTGCCTAAGAATGCTTGAGGGAGGGAAAGGCGGAGGCTGTATCTACCCGTTCGATATGGGTTTCATTCGCAATCGCGTCTCAATCATCCTGGCAGACTCCACGACATCGAGGACGTACGTGTCAACACTGAACCTGCGACGTTTTGCCATTTTTCTCCTTTTACCCCTGGCAAATACTGTGATAAAGACCACCTTTTCTCTCCTCATATGGCATTCTCTGTGTGAAGTTGGATTGGCCCATTTCAACGACTTTATCTCCGCCGCCTCCTTCATCCCCTACGGCTGCTTTTGGTATTTGGTCTACGTGGAACGCGTCTCGCTCCACTGCCAGCTCAATCGCGCCGTTCGAGAGTTGAGATGCGCTGCGCGTCGTGATGATATTGACGGAGCGCGTAGACTGATCGATCGCATTTACGCAGAATACCACGCCATTCGGAAGACAACCAGCAGGTGGATAGCGGTAACCATGGTTACGGTGCCAGTTATGCTCACCTACCTTGCAACATTCACTTATGCATACGACTGGAGCCACTCTCAGATGAAGACAAAAGTGCATTGGATCTTCGGCCTTCTCTTCGTCCAGGGCATGATGTTTTCAACTCTGCCGTTTTTCTCTTTGCGTGGCGTCAATCTCAAGTACATGTGGCGTGAATTTTGCCATGTCATCTGCAAGGCGAAATGCCAGCAGCAGATATCATTCTGGTTGGAGACGGAGCACTATGCTATCGAGATAGACACATTGGAAGGTCTGGAGCTAAAGCTGAGTATAATTTTTCCAATATTTGGAATAGTGGTCTCCCGGGCTCTGGCATCGAACCACAATTTGTTTGAGTATTGGTCCAACCAGTACGAATGTTTCAACGCAACGGCAGTTTCCCCAAGTGTCCCAATAGGTTAACTTTGAGGAATCTGTTTCAAAGCATTTGTATATTCCTATTTCTTCATGGCCATCTGTAGCAATGTTATAAAGGTGCATACATATGTATATATGAAGAGCTCAGTTGCAAAAGGTACTACATCCATTTTCAATCAAAATCCACTTTTTGGTCTTGATGTATTTTTAGGACCTCTTTACACCTATACAAACGAAAAGCTAAATTACATTTAGAAATCAGTTTGGTTTCAAAAGGTACTACATCCACTCCAATGACATCATTGGGAAATTGACCAATCAGAGAGCAGCATTGACTTGACTCTATAGCATAGTCTACTGACTTAATCTGTAAAGAATAGAAGTTGGCCTTGGGCTTTTTGGATTTCTGTTAAATCTCCACGCAAATCTGACATATCTTTAAGAACTCATCACATTTTCATCAATCAATGGAGGGGTATGAAAGAATTCCAATTGACAGTACAATCATGTACATTCATGTAGTCCCACGTACTGCATTTACTGTTAGTTACAGGTATTGAGCGTAACTGTTAGGGTGTTGAGTTTGAGCCATAAAGTGTTCCCAGAATTAAGTATTAGCACTTTGTAGGTATGGACTATGCCTTATAATAAATGGCTTCACAGCTAATCAAAATGTGTGACAACTAGTCTGAAAGCAAAGTTACTTTGTTAAATGTGTACAATGGCATGACATCTGACTTCCCTACCAACAGTGCTTTATTAATGAGTATGCTGTCTTATTCTATACGTACATAATGTAAAATATGAGGGCTGGAAAGTACGTAGTGGCATAAAGCTTTGAACACTAGATTCATATTCATTCTTGTAAATGACACCTTTTACTTTAATACAAGTCACAAAGGTAATACCGAATGTGTGTTTAGTATAGGTGGCCATATTACTCATCGACGGCCTTGATTTTATCAGCTTTTAGATTGTCAGATTCATCTTACCTGATAAAGAACATAAAAGAATGAAATTCATGTAATGAATTTGATTACAGCATTGAGAAAGTACAGCACATTCAGATGCTGCTTTTCCATCTTTTCCTTTCGAAGTTCCATTGAAAAAATATAAAGAAAAAATGATAATGAATACAGTATTCGGGAGACACGTGATGGGAGATTTCACAGAGAGACAAATAGCCAAAGAATTTAATACAAAGAAGAAAAAGAAAAGAAATAATGAGATAAAGCTTGTGACAAAAAACAAACAAACAAACAAACAAAAGGAGAAAATGGAAGAGAGATATCACCTGGTGAGATATTGTGACCCCTCCCCATCTATTGTAATGTAACGGGTGGTGTTACATTTGGAATGTTATTATGAAGCAGAAATGAAGGAGCTCAGGTACAGTTTGGTACATTTCATCGATGCTAAGTGTTTATTCACAATCGTTCAGAAATATCACGATGAAGTTCAATGACAAGTTAAATGACGAGTATGTACATCAGAGTAAAATATAGAAGTATCAAGATGCAGGAGAGAGAGCAATATCAAGTAGAGGTTGACTCTCTGATGTCGAAATCATGATCTCTCTTTGGGCCTTGGAAAGAACACCAAACTTGGAAATGTTGAATTGGTGATGGGTGAGAATTTTGGTAAGACAACCAATCAAAAAGGGATAACTAAAAAGAGTGACCAAAGGGGTTTTCCTAAGGAGTGATGTTTGACCAATCAAAAGAGGGGGATTCTTTTGTGGAGGAGGAAGTATTATAAGATAAGGGGCAGACAAAGAGTCTGGTGGTTCACAAGGTGTGTGTATATAATCTTTGGGTAATTAAACCAGGGACAAAGAAGGGTTGTTACAAGGGTGATTGAATGACTCCTTGATGTAAACATCAAACAAGGGTAATTAACGACAGGAAATTAATAGTAAATAATCTTGGTGTTATATTCTGAGGTGAGTTTACAAAAACAAGGGAATTTAAGTTGAGTTGTTAATGAGCAGGAAGTTATCCCCAAAATATCCTAAATATACATTACATCCCCTCTTGTTTGGAAATTAAGACTCCTCTCTTATTTCCTTTTTTTTTTTAAGGGGGAATGGGTTTACACACAATAATTCAGTATATACTGGGTGACAAAATTAAAGGCGATTGACCATGTACAAAACATGCTTGTGAAACCGTTTATCATTGTTCCAGACTCTTTCATACTTTCTCTCTTGCTCAAATCCCTACAAAAATTTTTTTCAATTAAATCAATTAAACCACTTACTGTAAATGAAATGCAGGATGAAGAAATTTACCTTCTGCCTAAATAACTCAGTCGTACCAAGGGGGTATGATACATATATGATTTTACCACTGAGTGAACTTTCCTTGTCTGGTATGTATTTTTTTTCTTTTTTGGAGCTATTCAAGTTACCAAGTCAAAGAACACTTCATATTCAATAATGCCTATACCCCTTTTTAAGTTATAGAATAAAACAAGACAAATTAAATTGTGCAGACTTATGGACTATAATAATACATGTATTTACACAATGTTGTGCAGACTTATGCACTGTAAACTAAGCATTAATGTGATTTTGCCTATTAAACAAAGGCAATTCTGGTAACACAAAATAAAGTATTCGAACAATTCGCTAATCATTACTCTGTGCAGATAGATAGAACATTCGAGCTAAATAACAACCTTGAATGCTTGCATATAATGCACTATCCATGCATATATCTTTATAATAAAATCATTGGGAAGATATTAGGAACGCTCAAAGAATGAAAGTCAAGTCTATGATACAGGCAAAATGTCATTCAATTTTGAAAGACTGTCATAGAATATCATGGCTTACAAACCTTTCCTATTTAAGCATAAATGCAAATTTCCCAATTGATAAAAAATAAAATATGAAATGAACGAGGGAACAAACACTTTCAAGCTTGCTTTACTTCTAACAAGTATAGTCTCAACTTGCAAGTAAATGAATGTTCACTTAATGAAACAATAATCTTTCATGACAAGTACTTTCAAACTTGTATGTATTCATGTCACATGCAGATTACTAGAAACAATCATATTGAGTCAAATGTCATCCATCCATCCATCTACGTTTAACTATTTGGCCAAATCTTTCTCAAAAGAGTATGCGGAAATAACTTCAAATTTAATGGAACATAATTATTACTAAACATCTCATCAATATGGTGGAAGGTCAACAGGGTACTCAAGGTATTCATAGCGTCTATGTTAAAAGGGGCCCATATACTTCATATTGAAGTATCAACATAGAATAAATTCACTATTAATCCTATCCTGTTAAGCAAAGGTTTCCTTCCATACTCTTTCATACTAATGTCAAATTGATGAACGATTGAACAAGTACTTTCAAACTTGTTAGTATCATAAACGAGTCCACATTCAAGCTCGTTAAACATCAAATTGATGCCGTATATGATTAATATCGTTCAAAACTGAGCATACTGTCTTGCAAAAGATTATCATACTTCATAGTCGACAATAAATGGATAGAATGACTACATCCTAACATGGCCTTTGTTCCACACTACATTTGTAAAAGGATCAAGTTACGTAACGTAAGAATATAACTGGTAACATAACATAACATAGCATGGTCACATAATAATATGATTTTTTTTTTTTAGTTCGCCTGGAACTCTATGCTACTTGAAAATAAAAGAGATACATGAGACTGTTTACATGTTATACAATCATCACGAGAATTGGTCAGTCTTCTATTGTTTTCTCTAATTAGGTCTGTATAGTTAGTACTCATGTACTATCTTATGTCCAACTTGTAGGTTAAGTCATGTTGTTATTATTGCCTGAGGAGGCTGTCGTGAACTGGTCAACTTTATTTTGTGTGAGCTGTCCAGCTACAATATCATGTTATTTATGGTCAAGGTTGTTAGGGGTGAACAGTTCAAGTAGTTATTCGCTGGGCGGTAGTCATTGGGGGCACATTGCACTTCATTCTGTCTGTCGTCAAGTCTGGGTTCAGTGGAAGCGTAATTGGGTCTGTTAGTGTTATGGTAGGACACATTTTACGTCATTGTTACATGGTGAAAATGAAAGGATATTAGTTGTGCATGTTGTTGAACCACGCTGGTAGTGATTATTTTTTTATTTTTTTATTTTTTTTAATAATAACAGAATGAGAAACTCTTGATTGTTGAAAAAGAGAGTAAAATTATACCATTGACTTTATCTCTAGTGAGTGCAGCATCCAATAGTACAGCCTATCTTAAAAATTAGTGCAGACTGCCAATAACATAGCCAAATTCTAGATAATGTACCCCATATTCTACGCTCACGCTCGCTCTCTTTCAAATTGGAACAATGAAAGTGTGTTTCACTTACCGATCACGATGAAGGGTTTCACAAATATGTTGATACATAAGATGCCAAGGATGTGTCGAAACAAGGTAACATTCACACAAATAAACAAAAGAATAAGTGCATGTGTCCAAATTGAAGTGTCACTGTTCGGAAAATCAATTTCATGGATTAATTATCAATTTCAAGTGTCTATAATGTCTTCTACAAATTTTCTGTGGGTCCCGGTTGTCCTCGTGGGTTGTTGGGGTTGAGTTGATTATGTCGTGTGTCGATGCTAGTTGACGATGTCCGTGTCGTACAGCTGTGGTCGCGGTAACATACATCATGGGCGTCGTCCGTCTGGAAAGTCTGACTGTCATCAGCGGTGGGGTGATCAGTCTGTCAATCCTGTAGTAATAAGGGTAGTTCGTCGTCTGGGTCGTCGGTATCAATCATCTTCAGTTCTGGTGGATGGTTCGTCATTGAATGGCAATGTTTGGTTGAAATTCAAATTCAGTCAGGCAAAAAATGGTTGCTAAATGTGAATGCAGCGGTTCTAGTGAAGAGTTGTCACAGAGCTGGCAAATTGTGCAATGATAAGTTTCGTCAATTAGTCTTTGACATCCACAGTACAGCAAGACAAAAATTTACTGGTCCTGGGAGATGAACTTTGCTCCCTTTATTGGTTATAGATGGCAGTTCTCCACAACTTTGTTTTGCTTTGTGGTGTTACATTTGGAATGTTATTATGAAGCAGAAATGAAGGAGCTCAGGTACAGTTTGGTATTCACAATCGTTCAGAAATATCATGATGAAGTTCAATGACAAGTTAAATGACGAGTATGTACATCAGAGTAAAATATAGAAGTATCAAGATGCAGGAGAGAGAGCAATATCAAGTAGAGGTTGACTCTCTGATGTCGAAATCATGATCTCTCTTTGGGCCTTGGAAAGAACACCAAACTTGGAAATGTTGAATTGGTGATGGGTGAGAATTTTGGTAAGACAACCAATCAAAAAGGGATAACTAAAAAGAGTGACCAAAGGGGTTTTCCTAAGGAGTGATGTTTGACCAATCAAAAGAGAGGGATTCTTTTGTGGAGGAGGAAGTATTATAAGATAAGGGGCAGACAAAGAGTCTGGTGGTTCACAAGGTGTGTGTATATAATCTTTGGGTAATTAAACCAGGGACAAAGAAGGGTTGTTACAAGGGTGATTGAATGACTCCTTGATGTAAACATCAAACAAGGGTAATTAACGACAGGAAATTAATAGTAAATAATCTTGGTGTTATATTCTGAGGTGAGTTTACAAAAACAAGGGAATTTAAGTTGAGTTGTTAATGAACAGGAAGTTATCCCCAAACTATCCTAAATATACATTTATATAAATATACTAAATATACCCCCCCCCCCGTTCGATGGATCCAGAACATTTGAAGCATGTGAAAATTGATTGAATGCTTATGACCAATGACAATCTTTCATTCAAAATATTGGTCAGCAAGGGAGAAGTGGGGCATTAGTTGTACACATTGGTTTGCTATTTTTGCTGCTAAATAGGGCAGGGCATTGTCAATTACCTAGGCCCCCTTGACATCGTATCCCATTTCGATCAACGCCATTGTTGGAAAAAAAAATAAATCCGCGAAACATGTCATACCATCAGAAATATATCTCTGGCATGTGAACTTTCGGTCTCAAAAGGTACTACATCCAGTTTCGGTTTCAAAACGTACTACATCCACAAAAAAATCCAGTTTCGGTTTCAAAAGGTACTACATCCTCAAAAATATCCAGATTCAGTTTCAAAAGGTACTACATCCACAAAAAATATAAAAATGATTAATTCATTAAAAATAAATGTGTGGACCTGAATTTTCTTAGAGAATGGTTGTAGTGTTGCATCATGTCGAAGTATAATAGGTGGAAATATCATTCCAGTCTGAGCTTGCTAAATATGATGATGAAAAAAATCACGTTTTTCTCAGAACTTGAAATTATGGATGTAGTACCTTTTGAAACCGAACTCTTCATATATAATATTACATTATATATATACACATAAATATGTGTGTGTGGGTGGGTGTGCGTGTGCGTTGGTGTGTGTGTGCTTGCCTAGTCAGATTTGTATCACAATCGAATCATTTTTGGCAAAGATATTTCCTTTCGTCTTGTATTAACGGCTGACTTTAAAGAAAACGAAAATTCATTGTATCTTTGTATAAATGCATATTATATACTGCAATTCTTTGTTAACAGAAAATGAATTTCTACCTTGCACAAATTTGCACACTGCTGTGATATAAGACATTACAACCAAACAACTTACACTACGGTTAATTTCACAGAATATCATAATTTCTAATACACCTGATGGAAAAGCTGACATATTTTAGAAGTCGTTTGTATTATCATCCATGTGTTTTTGTTATTTTCAAATACATTATATTATGTTGATATAGATAGTATTATATTGAGTATATTGATTTCTCTCTCCTTTCTCTCTCTCTCTCTAAGTATATATATATATATATATATATATATGTATATATACTCGCACTGATTGTAATTATCACATATATCTATAATGTTAAAATGATGGCAAAGTATAATTATCATATTTCAGAGGTTTGATAAAGAAAATCAATTTATGTTTTCATTTTTTGTATGATACACGATACGTTTCTGTCGATGAGATGTTAGAATGCATTTCTGTGCTGAAGTGAATGATTGATTTGTGCAAAAGTAATATCACAGAAGATTGATATCATTATTATATCATAGAATTGAGCTTTATAATGCACCTATTACATCGCGATACGTTCTAATGCCATCTAGACAACCACTAGTGGTATGTGTTCTGTTGGTATAGATCCTGATGAAGGCCACGACAGGCCGAAAGCTTGATTAAAGGGAAGAGTGGAAAGCAACGTCTGCCTCAAATTTGATTCCTTGCAAGATAGGTTAGGTTAGGAGAGTCCATTTGCTTTGAGTTATACATCATTTTAAGCTTAAAGTCTGCTCTTTCAGAATATGGTCTTAACAAAAAATTCATGTCTGGCGACTTTTTGTTTGTTTTGAGGTGCAGGGTCACATATATATATCCAGTCTTCTTAAATAAATGATTCATCAGCAAGTTCTGGAGGTGCCAGGCTTCTCCCTTTGATCTTTGACCTCACAACATCTAACCGCCCTTGTTAGATTGACACTGAGCTGTGATTTATTCCACGTTTGCACATCAAAATGCAGGCATATCAGTATAATAATTGCCCTCGTGAGTGAACCAGAATTTTGTCATTTTTTTACGATCCTGACGAGGTAACATGGGCAGAACAAGCCCTATTAAGCAATTTATATAGATTCAGATGATTCTAAACACTGTAAAAACATCGGTGTTAGATTTAACACCATGGGTGTTAAATCTAATACTGATCAAACTTCAATAGAGGACCACACCCACAGGTGTAGAAAATGCACTGTGATGGTGTTGAAAAGTGTTCACCTGACATTTCGTGGTGTTAATTTGACACTGTAGCTGGTGTTATTTTGACACTGTGCTGGTGTTAATTTAAAAATGACACCACATGGTGTTGATTTGATATTTGTTGGTGTTAATATCAATGGTTTAACACCCGTCCAGCTTCAATAAGAGACCACACCAGCTGGTGTTACTGTGGTGTAAATTTATTTTCACATTTTTTCAAAAATCTAGTATTTTAATGTAAAATTCTTGATCGTCTTGTTTAAATTAAAAATCAACAAGAAGTGCAGTTACTAAGAAACTCTTCAAAAAACAGTTTTATATTTGGAAATGACACCCGGAGGTGTTAATTTAACACCATAAATGAGCACCGAAAATTTAACACCAGCTCGGTGTTCACTATTTAACACCGGACTTTTTGCAGTGAATGTACTTTTAAACTTAGGACAATGTTACAGTCCTTGTTTTGTTATTACTATTAAAATCTCTTTTGTGATTCAATACACACTACCGAGCGAAATGTATGTGTGCGTTTGTGCGTGTGTGCGGAGGGTGATGGCGGGGCGGGGAGAAGGGGGAGTTGGGGCAGTCTTTATGGCACTGTAATGAAAGATCTATAATCACCATCTCCACAAGCCCATCCCCTTCTAATATGCCAAAATTTAATGTTGATTCTCAGGCTTTTAGAATTTGATTTTTCCAATTTTTTCCCCTGTTTTCCCCGTTTACGTTTGTTTGATTTATTTTTCTTCCAACACAATTTCATACATAAATCAAGATTACATTGTACATGATTCAAAGAAGGAAAATTATGTGAAATTTAATCAATTCCACATACAAACATAACTCGTATTAACGAATTTCCCAATAATTACCCATGAAATTATGCGGAAGAAGGACTGCCACTGTAAGTAAAAGCTTGACCACGTGGCAGCCCAGGGACCTATCTACATAATACACATAATATTGTTTTCGGAATGGGGAAACGCTACAAAATATGATATACTGTAGATACATTGTGTTTTATATTCTAGTGCATAGATACGAATAGAAATAAAGTGAATTATGATTATGATGATGATGATGATGATGACAACAGGGTAATGAGAGGGGAAAATGTGATAATGAAGATAAAGTGATGGTGGTGATGATGAAGATAATGGGAATGAAATGAAATGATAGACACAGAAACATTGCGCATATATGTTGTAACTTTAAATCCAATTTACAGGAAAAGAAATGTGATCAAACAAAACAAAATATATATTCAGATGCTATGTTCATAGATTGTAATCTGACACAAACGTATGTAAAACCTCATTCCAAAACACAAACAATACAAACTCTTGAAACTATTATTCTACCCTATTGAATGATGACATTGACTTTTTTAATTGATGTCATTATGTACCATTGTTAATTAATGGCAATCAATGCCAATTAATGACTTCCTTGATAGAGTTGTGCTCTGACAATACATGGTGTAGCTTTCTGTCATCTTTCTTCTCCATGAAAATCTTACGCAAAGGTGACGAGATCCAGGGATGTAGTAGTCTTTAGGAGGCAAAGGGAAGGAGGACTCTTGGTTAGAGAACATACGTTAACATCCAGGTGAAGTGCAAAGGGGAACACGAATTATTCCCTCTAGGTCATGACACCAGTAACCCTGAAAATGTAATCCCTCTCTCGTACGGTAGGGGCCGCGGCGGGAGACCACTCATAAACCTCCCTCTCCCTCCTTATGAAGGTTGCTCTGCTTTCGCGAATATCTTCAAAGTTTACCCCCCCCCCCCCCAACACACACAATATCAAATGCTACAAAGAAAGAATATTGAGAGTCACAATTTCGTTATTTACTCATGTACTTCCCTGAAATATTTCACAAAATCTACAAGTAATGAGGTTTGATTGGCAGAAATTCCCAGTTTGGCGAAGAAAGCAATTTTTATGATATTCTTTTATTTGGATTTCGCTCTAATATCAGGTTCATTTTTACAATGAAATAAATATGGACAAAAGTAAGCCGCTGTATTCTCCTCACATGTACGGAGCCCGGGAAGGGCAATGTCATATATCATTTCATTAAAGTGAAATAACTATCTCATTTAAACGAGATAACATCTCATTAAAACAATATAATTATCTCATTAGAGTAAGATAATTATCTCATTAAAACAAGATAGTTCCCTATTCTCACAACACATATAGGGGGGCATATATGTATTTAAAATGGTTGAGATGCTTGTATCCGGTGGAGAGTATGAACTTTTGCATATATACAAATTTGATAAAAAATTCTGCATTAATCTTTGAAAACGTGATCCTGATAGACTTGATCAAATTATTCAATATCTGCCTCCCTACTTAAACAATGTCAAACCACTCACTTGAGAATGCAGCATTTCACCAAAGCCTGTCGTAAACGAAAAACTCATAGTTTGATTAACCGAATGAAATTTGTCTCTTTGTCGTTAAAATGGATCCCTCCGTATTTTTTTTTTCACACAATCCACACTGACAATATTGCCATACTGACAATTATTTTACTTTCGTTACCTCAGCAACCATTGCAATTTGTCAGTACTGTTAGTTTCCATTTATTGTTGTTTTCTCTGTACAAATTTACATGCATTATTTCTGTCACTGAAGAAAGTGAAATTTACGTTTACATCTATCATTTTACTGTGAAAGAAACGAAATGAAACTGAACTTGAAGTTGAATTTAATCGTGTGTTTTGTTTTTTCGTTACCTATTACCCTCCTATCTCCCTATTCTTGTTATATTCAACTTGATCAAAATGAATTATTTCGTCCAAGTTATTTTGTTATACATTTGACACCCTTTTTTGCAATTCATACCATACATAATATTATTGTTATACAATATTCTGCATAAATCTTCGAAAAAAAAACTACTGTATCTTTATCAACTTCATCAAATTAATCGAAATCTGCTTCATTACCCAAACCGCTCACTCGAGTATGCAGCATTTTACCAGAACCTGCAGTGAACTTAGCACTCATAATTAATTTTTTTCTTAACCTATCACCATCTTTAAATATCCCTTTGTCGTGGTACTTCCAACTTGATCGGATTTGGATTAAACTTACAAGAAAGGCTGAGAATGATGACACAAGTAATAAATTATAATATTTTGTTAGCTGAAAGTTGACGGTGTAACAAAAGCTTCTATATTGGAACAGTGGGCTGTTTTCATGCATGATTGAGTGGAAATCATGACTGATCTCTTATAGAAAAACAGGATCAGAGGTGGAAAAACCTGCTTGGCAGCAGTCTGCGCTCTCAAAGTGCTGTACGTTCTAATTTTATTTCATAACACCTTAGATAATATCCTATAATCCACATTTAACAATGTGACTGGTCGGTAATTTTGGTATGCAACGTATCCCTCATTTCTTGTTCTAATAAAGTAACAACACCTTGCTTTCTGATCTTAATAATTCCCCTTCATGTTTCATTTAGAATATCTACGGCTATTTGCCCCCAAAGCGGCCAAAAGGTCGGACGGAATTTCGCTGTGAAACCATTATTTCCAGGAGCTTTATTACATTTCATATCTTTCAAACCCAAAAAAAAAAAATTGTTCACGTTTACTTTACCTTCAAAATTTTCTCGATTCTATTTGCTTAATTTTGGAATATCACGAAAAATACAGAATTTCTGTAACAAATATTGTCATCATAATCATCATTACAAAAATACACCTTTTCATCAAGTTACCTAATCATTTTCAATATTCCAATTACAATGTTTAATATTTTGTTAATAACAATAATCACATATTTTCATAATAGGCCTAACACTTTTCTGTTCATAAAAGTTAACAATGGTTCAAAATATTGAGATTTTGTGTTTCTTTCTCGAACCATTCAGCCCTAGAGCGAACTCTCAAATCTTGTCGAGAGTAGTCATACATTTTTCGCAATTCATACCTTTTCTCCTCTACATCATCTACTACCATATTCCGAGGTGCTGATTCTCCAATTCCCACATCTCAATTTCTAATTCCTCTATTCTACTTTTTCTTAATCTTGCGTTTTTCTTCCAAATAACTTATAACTTGTGTGCATATAGAGAATAGGTCAGTGAAAATAGAACAATGATAAAATAGAGAAATGCAAAGAAGGAATGGCTACCTCTCATACAAAGTAAAAGGGAGAAAAATTTGTGCATACATTTTTTTTTTTTTTGCCAAAGACAGCGTTAAAGACAGCGTAAAGCGCACTCACATTTTATAAATTTGTATATAACGTATTAAACATCTTCCAAACAACGAAGTGTACTACCGTCTTGAGAGAAATGTAATTTACTTCTGGAAATACCTCATGGTTAACGATCATACAATCAAATGCAAACAATCATACTACAATACATTAGTGACAAAATTTAGTTAAGATAAGCAAACTTCTTTGCTATTTTTGATAACCAGCTGGAAGCTGGAATTGCAACTTAAGACACAAAGTCAAAATGGCATCGTAACATAAGATATACATATATATATATAGTGTGTGTGTGTGTGTGTGTGTGTGTTGATTAGCTACAAAGAGATTCTACATGCATACAGAGTGAAAAATGTATAAATTTTGCCTCCCCCCCCCCCCCACAAGAGAACAGGAAACAAAACATGATAACAGAAATGATTCCATATCACGTTCAAACTCGTAACTATGCATCTCCAATGAGGAAAACATATATTAACATATGGAGAAGCGGGAGGGAATGGGGAGCAGAATACACATTGGAAAATCCTGAATATTCCAGGAAATCGTCTCAATGAGGGATGTATAAAAGTTGAAGATGAAACAAAACAAAATAAAATTCTCTTAAACATACTTCTTTGCATATTCGTTATATGCTCCTTAAGGACTGAATTAAATGTCTGTGCTTACATAAAGAATTGATTTATCCCTTGATCGCTAAGGTTATGATTGTAACCTTCATTAATACAGAGAGAATGCATTTTCGATAACATCGTAATTTCTAGTGTCATAATTGAGTATATGAATATAAGAACGACGCAAGTCCATGGAAGACCATTTCGAGTAAACTAAAAAAAAACTTCATATTTTTTTGTTTGTCCAATAATATTCTATTTAACTGTGATGGGAAGGCAACATTGTATATACAAATTAGAACATATATTATTATGACAATTAACATTAACATTAATTGTGGAGACGCCATTTTGTGTGATGGACTTGGGTCGTTCTTTGATTCATATGGACTTGGGTCGTTCTTTGATTAATAGACATGATATTCTGCTATAGAGATGAGAGAAGGACGAGAGAGGGCGCTATAATATGAATGTAAGAATGACCCAAGTCCTTCATTCTTACATTCATATAAGATTTAACTCATTTATTTCTGGCACTTCCGGGGGTAATTAGGACTTATCATTTACACACAAGATGAGTCCATGCATAAGCTACAATATCCCATGTCAAACTGAATTTGACCAAAAATTGGACTTGGGTCGTTCTTATATTCATATACTCAATTATATTCTGAAGCACTGACATCTTCCTCGAGGTCACATGATTAATTATATACAATCTGTACAGATTATGCTTTGGTTTCTTTTGTTTTGTCTTTCATTCATACCTATTCGAATGACAGATGGAAACACCCCCCACAAAAAAACTAACGACAACAACAATAAGAACAAAAAGAAGAGATAGAAATAAAAGCATGAGTTATCTTTTCCATTAGATTACTGGGTAACGACCCAACAATAGTGGGATATTATCGACGTAACATGGCAATCATATACTCAATATGTGTATTTGAGAGCTTGAGTTGATAAACCAGTAATTTTACTCTGAAAGAAAATTACACTAATTGCAGAATATGAAGGAAACACCCCCAATTTCACATATGTCTGAACGTGAAGGGTAAAGCTTTTATAATATCTATCTATATTATATATATGACTTTTCTCAATCAATCAAGCTGATGACGCATTGTGATATTTTCTCAAACAGTGTAATCTTCACGCAGAACCGTGGATTATGATCTGGCCATCCCAGTGTCTTCTTTCACACTCTGAGCTGCTGCAATCAGAGGTTGGAGAGACAAATAAAAGAGGAGTTACAAACATACAAAATGTGATCAGGTTATGTCTTGAAGTGTATACAAGTCCATAGAAGTAAGATCTCTTTTTTTCCAGATGGAGGTGTCTCTTTGATATTGAAGCGACATTGCGTATTAAGTAACATGATCGCAAGCTTGCACGTAATTCATCAGCCATGTTCACTGAACATGCGTAGACCAAGAGACCAGAATATAGTTTGTCCATTTTCACTCGGAAAAGCATCTATTTTGGTATTTTGGATTGACTGTATCTACAACATTGTTCTATGTTATTGCATAGTACAACTTTTGCCGTCATGTGTAAGGGTTAGGAGCACCGTTTGTAGGGAATATTTGAGGAATAATTCCTCAGTAATTCCTTACAGATGCTTATCCCAGTGAATTAAAAACAAACGCGCCCGTCTAGTACAAAATATTTAAATGACTTTTTTTCTGCCCGTGCGCAAAGTTGGACCCTTAACTGGTTTCAAAAGGCAAATGAAAGCACGAACTATTTGGTGATCGAACAGAGAGGATCCTCATATTCCAGATAACATTATATGAAGGGATTCCTGAGGCTATTGCAGGAGAAATGGAACTAATGCAAAATACATGGCATCATCACAATTGTTATGAGACAGTACTGCCTCCTCTCTGGTAATCACCCGCATTGCAAAAATATGGCTATACAATTGCGCAAAATTGCAAATAATGTTATAATAGCTATAGATGTTGCAGGAGAAAGAGCTATAGATGTTGCAGGAGAAAGACATTTTCATTTATATGCGACGTCTAAGCGTGGATAGGATTTTCTTCTTTTTTATTCCCACCTATTGCTATCGCAAAAGGGATTTATAAGCACATTGATAAGACCAACAGACCAGAAGATCGAATAGGCTTATGTTACAAACAGATCGATTCGCAAATAGTCTGAAACATCTTAATGCCAAGGGTAATACGATATTTGGATATCCAATAACAAAAATGTTCACGAGTACCTGAGTCAGGCTTCATTTACCGTCACTGAGCAACTCGGTTAATGCCTCTCCATTGATGGTGATGCCATCCAGCTGTATATAAAAGAAGGTAGCAAAGCAAATCAACTGAAACCTGCTTATTAAACTGCTCGGAGCGCACATTATCATCATAATCTTTTCTATCTCTAGGATACTTCCAAGCAACATACAGCAGATGAATTGCATCTTGTTCTTGCTTGTTAGGAATGGAACAATATTTTGTCGCTGTGCTATAGTTCTTCAAACATATTTCGATTGATTTCCTAACTTCGAGGCAACAAAGAAGTGAATGTTTCCAATATTTGAAATAGGATGGAATGCTTGAATATAGACATCAGTCCGACAAAAAAAAAGAATATCTCCGTACCAACATCATTATAATGCAGTTAGGCTTTGATATGAGACCCCCAAAATTAACCAATATTTTACTTGTTTTCTATTTCGTTACAAGAAGTGAAAAAAATAATCTTATTTTAATGTATATTTACTTTGCTGCGTGTGGCCGTTTGAGCAACTGTCGTGAAGAATGTCCTAGGTATCTTATTCCATTTGATATCGGCATGTGAGAGATGAGGCATACGAGTGAGAAATTCAGCCAAGTTTGTTCCTTCTTCATCTCGATTTGAAAACCCATCGTCGCCAATGTCCATGGAAAGTTTGGCGATCTGAAAAAGAAAAAAATGAAGCACACTTCCACAGACACTTAATTTATCCCTGCTCTCGGTATTATGTTCTGTCATATTATACGTGACATCCTGCAATATCCTAAGAGTGATTTTTTTTTGGGGGGGGGTGGGGTTATATCGGCAAAAAAGAAAGTTATATGCTTGCTACAGAAAACAAAAACAACAAAACAAAACAAAAAACAAAAGATCACGACTTCAGGCGATACTATTGGACAAAATGAATAATTAAAGCAGGGTAATTTCCCATTATTGCAGTGACATTATCGAGGAAATACGCCCGTACTAGGCAAGTGTCACATCACCTGTTTTATGTCTGATTACTGTCAACTAAGAGTCATCAATGTTAACAACAAAAACAATTACTTACAATCAAAGTGATGATTAAAAATGCAATGACCACAATAAAACAAACATAGAAGAACATACCGAATGAAAATAGCAACACGATAGAAACGTTATGGTCACTCAGAAATAACATCGATAACGTTGAGAAAGTGTGTCACGTACTTGGGAGCATACCTATATAGTTACGGATAATTTCCCTAAAGCTGCCAATTTCTATTTCAACCTTAAAAAGGACCCTTTTTAACTCATATCTTTTCTTCTAACTCGTTATCCTGCAAGGATAATTACCCCTACGAACGTGCATGATATCCCTTCTCGGGGATACACGTGTTGTCTTAAAGTTATATCAAAGCAGATGCCTGTATATTGCAATCAAATTTACAGTACAGTTTACACTGCACTCGTCCCAAAACGAACTAGATATCATAGCTATAAGTCACTTTATAAGAACAATATCAAAGTGTAAAGTAGAATCATTTACAGCTTCATGTTTTGCCATCATTTAACTCGGACTAGAGATTTTGACCCTACAATCATTATCTTTGATTAAAGCAATGGTGTCATTCAAAGAAATATGTATGCCTTGAATTTAACAACATTAATCTTGTGTTTTATAAGAAAAGTGTATTGACTTAAGGCACTCACTAAAGGGAGAAATGTACGAACTAAGAAGCTTTGTTTTTTTTTTTCAGACAGTAACAATGTGTAGCCCAAGATCACACATGCTTTCATTAAAAAGTTATAATGTTCTGGCAGGACAGGCGTTCGGTGATTTTCGGGGAAATAAAGTAGGCCTACTTGACATGAAGTTAACATTCGTCGAAGACACATGTCAAAGATTACCTACCTGACAGGATGATGCTGAATCAGCGGCTGTTGAAAAGAAATTATCGGGAAAGTAGGGGCATGTCAGACTGAAGCTCGAAAGACGTGGCATATTACACACCCATTGGGCCACGTCACCTCCCATTGAGAACTGACATTGAGAATCGTCATCTTCCATGTACAAAAGCAATGTAAGATCTTGAATCTGTACAAAAAATAACAAAACAAAGCAAAACCAACAAACACATTTTGGATAATCTCTGCCACAATCACTGGAAGGATATAGCACGTACATCAGTCCTGTCATAATCTATCTTGCACTGTTTGTCGAGGTTGGACTAGTCTGGATAGGCTGTAATCCTTACAGTTGATGACATTGACTTTGTCCTTTATCGTTTTGTACAGGAAGGTGACTCATGCTCTGGCCCTTTCTTTCGGAGTGGGACCATTCCTATAGTGATACCTTGGGAACTGTGATACTTGTATCTTTTTCCACTGGTGTTTTTAATGAATCTTGCAGCAGCATTTTGAACACTCTGTAAGTCAGATATGTTTTCATCGCTATTGGGTCCCAATTCACATATGTCATAACTTTCCTTGGTTCTGGCTGAAGTCTGGTAGAATTTTTTCTTTATGAAACCAAGTGTCTTCATTGCCTTGCTTTTTACGTACAATACTTGCTTGTGTCATCTTATGTCGTTCTGAAAATCTGAAATAACTAGTTTCTGATAATAATTATAGTAGTACACTGTACCCATCATTTCATACGTTCTTTTTGACCGATTCCCTTTCCTAGATTTTATTCCCCATGTGTTTGCCCAGTCAGTCATTCTGTTTGGGTAAAGTGGATGTAGTTCTTTATCTTGAACTAAGTTCATTGGTTTATACACCAATCAGTCTTCTGCAAATAATCTGACTGCGCTTGATTTACCATTGCCGATGTTAATGAGAAGCAGGAAAAGGTGGAGGCCAATGATTGTGCCTTCTGGTCCCCTGTTATAAGGGGAAGCCAGTCAGAGAACTTTCCAATCACAATGACTCTTTGCATTCTTTTAGTTGAGAATGATGCGATCCATCTCTTGGAATAGGAACGTATCTCCTATAGAAGTCTAACTTCGCAAATAAGCTGCAGTGCGGTCTCACATCAAAGGCTTTAGAAAAGTATTGCAATGATGACAGATATAAGTCGCTTATTGCTATTCTTTGAGATGTCATAAGAAGAAAGGAGAAATCTACTTTCGCAGGATCATGCTTTCCGGAATGTATGTTGATTTTCTGCCAGTATGTTCCACCTAGCTAGGTGAGTCATGAGGTTTGAGTCAATGATATTTTCCATAGATTTAAAGCAAGCGCTGTAGAGAAAAATTAAATGATAGTTTGCTGGATATGTTTTGTGCCCTTAAAATTGTGAGCTTTCGTCCAGTCCTTGGGGAATTCACCAGAGTCCACAGACCATTGATATACTGATGTGTCGCAAAACCAGGGCTATTTCATTGGTTGCAAGTTTTCATTGCTTGGTTTGGGATTCGATCTCATCCCTTGACTTTTAACGTGTTAATAACCGACAGTACCTTCTTGATCAAACTCTTCCAGAATTTCTCAGGCCCTTTTTTGTTTTCACTCTGATACAGATTTTAAATAGTTTGACCAGTTATTCTGAATATCAAGCAACATTTGAATAATTCATTTGCTTTTTCTTTACTTTTTATGTTTGTGAATATCATTTCTCGCTATGCTTATGTGACACATTTAGATTGCATTTTCGTAATATCTGTCATCATTCCCTGTCGCTTACTTCGTCATTGTCGGTAAGCGCTGTGTATCTCTATAGACTGAATGGTACACAGCGAAGATACACACGGGGAACAAAAAGACGTGACAGCAAAAAAAACAAAATCAAAAACAGAGCGTCCCACAATGTGTTCACAATGCGTTCACATACAATGTGTTCACATAGTCAACTATGTGAGGCTCGAATTCAACAGTGTGAAGATGATTTTATTGTGTTTCACACTGTGGAACACTGTTCTTTTCAGCAGGGAGATACTATGCTTTAGCCGTTCAAATCATTTCTCAATATCAATTTAGTATTTCTTACTTTTGATAGAATTTCTTACTCCTAATCCCGCCAAAGTGTGCATCAGATCGATTTTTTTTTCTCGCCTCCTTTCTTTGCCCCAAATATGGAAGCAAACCTTGCACCGTAGACACTAATGTAAAAGTAAAAGCAAAGTAAATTAGTAAATATATTCAATAAGTAAAAATATGTCTGCCTGCTATAAAACTAAGTGATATTTTTACTGGCAATGAGTAGTTTGCACTGACTCCATTTCACCAAAAAAAAATATAGTAAAAAAAGAAATGAAGCGAAACCTTAAAACATATAATCAAACTCATTTGTTACTAAACCAACGTTCTTCTTATGTTCGTATTCAGATTGAGTTCTATTTCCAATAGTTCAATCATTATATCTCCATAATGTTGGGGGATTCTAGATCCCTGAAGGGTAGCGTTTCTTTTCGGATACAGAGCTTGCTTCGAGTTCGCGGTGCCAGGTAAAAATGGCAGAGGTAAAAATGGCAGGGGTAAAAATGGCAGAGGTAAAAATGGCATGGGTAAAAATGGCAGGGGTAAAAATGGCAGAGGTAAAAATGGCAGGGGTAAAAATGGCAGAGGTAAAAATGGCAGAGGTAAAAATGGCAGAGGTAAAAATGGCAGGGGTAAAAATGGCAGAGGTAAAAATGGCAGGGGTAAAAATGGCAGGGGTAAAAATGGCAGAGGTAAAACTGGCAGGGGTAAAACTGGCAGGGGTAAAAATGGCAGGGGTAAAAATGGCAAGGGTAAAAATGGCAGAGGTAAAAATGGAAGAGGTAAAAATGGCAGAGGTGAAAAAGGCAGAGGTAAAAATGGCAGAGGTAATAATGTCAGAGGTAAAAATGTCACAGGTAAATAATTATCATGTCAGAGGTAAAAATGTCAGAGGTAAAGTTGTCAGTGGTCGTAATGTCAGTGGTCAAAATGCCACAGATAAAAATAGAAATTTAGTGGTAGAAATGCAAGAGGACGAGGTAAAAGTGACAGGGTTTTTTTTTTCTTCATGTTTCTGACACTTTTCTCGCAATACGCGCTTTTCGTGCCTTCTCCTGAAATAAAGCACGGAGGAGACCGGGAAGAAATATGGCACACTCATGTAACTTAAAAAATGCTCAGCCAGTCAACAATCAAATTATATCAGTGAAAAGATGAGCCTCGGTACACCTGAAAATGGACATATTAACCACTATACAGCTCTACAGGTATCTTGTCAGTAAAATATCAAACTTACTATAGATCTGGTAGGTCCTATAGGTATTTTAATAAGTGTGCAAACTTCTGAAAATAAAATTGCTTGATAACAGACATGCAGGTATGAAAAATTCGCAGGGATCTGTTTCCGTTACCACTGGGAGAAATTTAATAGGGCATTGTCCTCCCCGCGGCACATGTAAATCCTAATTTGGTCATGATGGTTATCCAATTTCTCTCCAGGTTGTCTCATTTCTCCCCGCTTGATGTCCCAGTT
Source organism: Diadema antillarum (assembly GCF_040938485.1). Lineage (NCBI taxonomy): Eukaryota > Metazoa > Echinodermata > Echinoidea > Diadematoida > Diadematidae > Diadema > Diadema antillarum. Next base: position 30,212 of record NW_027271244.1, on the reverse strand, counting down.
CCCCCAAAATTAGGGGTTAAACAAATCATTAATTACACGGAAATGTTTATTCTACTATAAATTTTAGAACCTATACTACATAATTATGATTATGACCTACTTTGACAAAATATTTTAAAAGTTACAAGGAATCTTTCATGATGATGGAAAAATGTCCCATTTCTTCCCGGTCTCCCCTATACTTTCCTGCATTTTTTTTTTCTCACGGATAACCTCTGCGTTTTCCGATGTTATTTCAATGAGGAATGGATGCTCCACCCAACAAGCTAAAATACTATCGCATTTTGTCCCAGCAAAGTCCTAAAAACCTGCAGTTCAAATTTTGGGGGCCACCCTGTATAGTGTAAGCTCACCGTAATATTGTTGTTTATCTATTAATTTGCATCTAATCATCAAAGTGCCACAGTTTTCGTGGCATTGTAGTCTTTCCAAGCAAGTGTAAATGGCCCGATATAATGTATCGTACAAACTCTGCCAAATTTAGCGACTTCCCATGAAAACGAGTAGCATTAGTTCTCACCTTTAAACTGACATGGTGCAATCTGTATAGTCACTGTAAACAGTTTTTGAATGCATACATTATAAATCAAAATCTGGAAGTCAATCACGAGCCCCAAATGTTCTTACACTCCTGTGCTACATACTACTTAACCCCCCCCCCCCCCCGAAAAAAATATGTTTGTGAATCTAATGAAATGTTTTTAACGATCAGAATGGTAAAATCTTCGTTTGACACCAGGATATATCCATATTTGTGCTCAAAATATTAACGAATTTTGAGCCTGCATATTTTTGTTATTCTCCTTTTGTAATTTCAGCTGAAAGATTCGTTTTACTTTTTAGTGAAGTTTTCTTACTGTTGTTGTGTAACGAGGGAACAACGTCATTTTAGGAGGTTGAATCTACCAATCTTCACCAACACACCATGTTGATAAATTTACTACGTTAATCATAATGGAATCTGACTTTGGAGCAACAGCTAAGTTTGAAAAGCATCAAACAGTTATTTTTTATTTTCGCCTGCGGATTCGTTCAACAATAATTGAAAGAAATCCCATGGCAAACTATCGGTTTTTACTCTCACTAGAACAGTTTATTGCTAATGTTCGTCTCCAGTTTTAATAGGCATATATTTGTTTTTGAGATATTTGTTTTTGCGCAATGTGATACCTGAACAATGTAATCAAATATTTTGCAAGAGCTTACTTATGTCTGCCGTTACATCTGCTGTAGTTTGTTTTGTTTTTTTTTACGTTTTGTATGTTTGCTTCTACACTATGTCGTGATCAGGCCTTGTGAGATAAATAGGCTCCTACGAAACCTGAATGTGAGAAATTAACATAGAACAGGTGAAAAATTAGCGGTTTGCTTCGACTATGTCTCCTTCGTTTCTTTACACTAAACAGTTAAAAAATGGAAAATAATGACAATATACTAGCCTGGACGTGAGCGGAATTCGTTTGTGTAAGAGTGTGTATGTGAGAGTATGTATATCTACGTTATGTTTATACCAAAAGAAAGGTTCTTGCGTGTGTGTGTGTGTGTGTGTGTGTGTACGTATGTGATTTCTTTATTGGGCGAAATAACGTAGGATTATACTGTTTAAGGGGTTTGCAGCATTGTTGGAACCTCCCTTATAATGATAAATAATAGTAGTAGTAGTAGTAGTAGTACAGTACTCTCCGCGTAATCGGGTATCGCTTAATCGGGTACTCCGTTTAATTGGGTAGTAATGTCAAAATCAGTTCCAATGCACATTAAAATTACCTGATAATCGGGTTGCCTCTCCGCATAAATGGGTAAAAATTCTCTTCTAACCTAATTTCTAAGCACATTTTGTCGCAGATATAACACTTTACGAAACCATGAATGTCAAAATTTCCACGGCTAATCGCATTCTCTGCTTCATTTTGCAAAGAAGACCGATCATTTGGGGAGTGATTAAACATGAAAACACATGTGCCAGTCCGACTTGCCACACGTAAACGAACATTACACATGTAGCTGGCACTCACAACTGCATAGACAGACAGTAGAAGTTAAACACACTTGCGCTCTTCCCTTACTCCGCAACAACATTCACAATTACGAGTTATAACCGGGGGGCCAAAAGCTAAAAACAGAGGTCGAGTTGCACTCTCTCTACAAACTAAGTAGACCATGCTTATTTTCAAGTTTTTATTGTAACAAACAACATTCCACTGGTCTACCTCAAAAAAATTTGTTGCGAAAGCCTCCAAATCCAAGATGGCGTCCAAGATGGCCGCCATATTTACTGAATTTGTTATTTGAAAGATAGAATTTGATTGAAACTTCAGACTTCAACAAATTTGATGTCATATGAAAGAGAATAAAATTTTCTACAAGTTGATACCATTTTTGTGGGTTATTGTGATAATTGGATTGAGATTTTAAGGAAAAAACACTCATTTTTTGATATTTTTCTGAAAAAGGGAAAATCAAGAAAATGCTTGATTCAGCATAAATCACAGATTATCTTGAAACGTTTCAAGAATTTTGTTTGACATATAATTAATATTTGGAGAAAAATAGGGGTCAGTACCATTTTCGGTTCAGGAGCTATAATGTCTCAAACTTGAAAACTCACTATGTAAAAATGGCCACTTTAGTTGTGACAAGACCTTGTTGGTCGTAACAAAAGCCTGCGCGCGCCAAGACTACTACCACTGGCATTGGCGCTTGTAGCAGTGCCAGTGGTGCGTGTAGTAGTCTTGGCAAACGCAGACTTTTTCTTTGACAAACAAGGGTTTGTGCCTGCAAACTAAATTTTCATGCCAAGTGGTAACTCAGGTGACGCTGATTGCTATCATTTGACAGTAGATTGTTCTGAAGCAGACGAGATGAAGCAAAAAATATCTTTCAAATAGAGGTAGAAGCTTGAAACACTAACCTTGCTACAGAAAGTTTAAAACAAAATTTGGATCAATCAGTCAAAAAATTCAAAATTGCAGGCCATCGAAGCTGACATAGTGTATTGCGCCAAAGTAAATGTATCATTTCGATTTTGATACAATTTTGTCTGTATCGCTGTCTATTTATATGGTTTTTATATATTTTGAATATTTTAATGGTATTTCAAACCATCTTAGGTTTTTATGGAGACATTTTTCAGAATGCACCATGAATATTTCTCTAAAAAGTAAAAAAGAAATAAAATTAGAAATGTTTATGAAAACCCTGCAGAAATTAACATGTTTCCCATAATATAATCAATATTTGGAGAAAATTAAGGGTCAGTTTTGTATTTGGTTCAGGAGTTATAATGTCTAAAACTTGAAATCGAACCACCGAACCACCGTTAGTGTCGAGCTCTGCCTTAGGGATCACTCGTCACTCTTCGAGTGATCCCCGAGGTCACTCTAAAATGAATGAAAATGAACATTTTCACTCTCGAGTGATCCTGATATCTATATTATGGGAAAGTATCTACCAATGGCATAAGTTCAGATCAATTGTGACACTATAACCCACATGAGATCAGCCTAAAAACAATGTAAGAAAAATCTGATAACAGTAAAATACAGTTTCAGCATGCTTATTTGTGAATGTGAATATACAGCACGACTAATCAATTTGGACAATTTTATTCGAACAATATACTGAAAAAAGTAATTTCGCACAACACATTTAAGAGCAAAGTTGAGAAATTGCCGCCATGTCGGATTTTTTATTTTATTTATTTATTTTTTTTTGGGGGGGGGGGGGTTCGGATCAGAAGGGCTTTCAAGGACATCTGCGCATCAGAAATTATTACACATAATTATTATACCATCATCATTCACGTTTCTACAATAGAAGAGTAACATACAAGTAAAAAAGCATATCTTTGATACAGAAGCATTTCTTTTTTATCAAAGATTGGGCCTTACCCAAACACTGGAATGAGCTCACCCCCCCCCCCCAAAAAAAAAAAAAAAACCCTCAATATGGTTTACACTAGTACAATATCGTTCGGATGTATAGAAACATGTAATAGACAGCAATATAAGAAGATTGAACAAAATATATCAAATTATAAGTTATAAGTTGAGATTTAACTTTCACGCAACACACTAAAGGTATTGTTTACCACTGGGAGAGATATCATATTCGATTTATATGTGCAGGTTAGTTGTATCACAAAACATTGTACCATGTAAAAAAATTATAATAAAGCCTAAAACATACGGAGATAACACCATTTCTTTTCAAGAAACCATAACCTAAACCATGATAACTGTTAACAATTTAGTATATAAAAGACATTCTTATCAGATCGATTTAGTATATCTAACAATATTTAGCATTAATTATACTGATTTAAGTTTGTACATTAGTTGTTCTATCCCTAACTCACAGTTTAGAACTACTTTGAGGAATTAACTAAAGTTGGGTTTTTGTTTTACGTGCACTAATGGTAAATAATGCCTGAACGACAACCTCGATTGATTACCGCCATCTTGAATTTTGTGTGGATACTATTTTTATCGCTAAATATTACACATTGGCAAAATTTGTGCCAAATTCCAAGCTCCTATCTCTTTTTGGAAAATACTTTCTGTTCAATCTTATCTGCCACAGAACAATCTACTATGATGAAATGCTACAGTAATAGCGATCAGCGTCACCTACCACTTGGCATGAAAAGTTAGTTTGCAGGTACTTGCAAGTCACTAGACGATAACAATATTACATGTGACCATGTAAACACATTGTATGCAAAATTTATAATGCATAAATATAATTTTTTCAAGTTTTAGATGTTAACTTGTCAACAGTGTATGATATTGCCTATAATTCCAGAAATATGAATTATGTCTCAATCTCAGTAAATCTCAATCTCAATCGCAGGTTTCAAAACAATTCTTCAGTTCTTCTTTGATAAATATGAAATCATGCATTTTTACATTTCTTCCTTTTTTTCAAAACAATATAAAAATATGTATCCCCCCCCCCCCAAAAAAAAAAGAGAAGCAAACAACACCCCCCCCCCAATTTATCACAATACACAGCTAAAGTGGTATCAACTTTTAGGAAGTTTTGCTCTCCTTCATAATCAATGACATCAAATTTGTTGCAATCCAATGTCTCTATCAAATTTTATGTTTGAAATGTTAAATTCAATAAAAACGGCGGCCCTATTGGACCGCATCTGTACTTTGGAGGTTTTTGCAACAAATCTACTAAGGTGTACTTACGGAACATTGCTTAGTATACTTAATATTATGTATGGTCTTGTTTATAGAGAGAGTGGAACTCGAGAAGTAAGCACGATCCTGGATTTGACCCTCCGTGACGTCTTTGGGAAAAGATGCGTGCAAATATATATTATGTAAAATTGGATTTCAAGTTTTAGACATTATAACTCCTGAAGCAAATACAAAACTGACCCTTAATTTTCTCCAAATATTGAATATATTATGGGAAAGATGTTAATTTCTGCATGGTTTTCATAAACATTTTTAATTTAATTTAATTTTTACTTTTTAGAGAAATATTCATGGTGCATTCTGAAAAATGTCTCCATAAAAACCTAAGATGGTGTGAAATACCATTAAAATATTCAGAATATATAAAAACCATATAAATAGACAGCAATACAGACAAAATTGTATCAAAATCGAAATGATACATTTACTTTGGCGCAATACACTATGTCAGCTTCGATGGCCTGCAATTTTGAATTTTTTGACTGATTGATCCAAATCTTATTTTAAACTTTCTGTAGCAAGGTTAGTGTTTCAAGCTTCTACCTCTATTTGAAAGATATTTTTTGCTTCATCTCGTCTGCTTCAGAAAAATCTACTTTCAAATGATAGCAATCAGCGTCACCTGAGTTACCACTTGGCATGAAAATTTAGTTTGCAGGCACAAACCCTTGTTTGTCAAAGAAAAAGTCTGCGTTTGCCAAGACTACTACACGCACCACTGGCACTGCTACAAGCGCCAGTGCCAGTGGTGCGTGTAGTAGTCTTGGCGCGCGCAGGCTTTTTTTTACGACCAACAAGGTCTTGTCACAACTAAAGTGGCCTTTTTACATAGTGAGTTTTCAAGTTTGAGACATTATAACTCCTGAACCGAAAATGGTACTGACCCCTATTTTTCTCCAAATATTAATTATATGTCAAACAAAATTCTTGAAACGTTTCAAGATAATCCTCTAGTTTTCCTGTGATTTATGCTGAATCAAGCATTTTCTTGATTTTCCTTTTTTCAGAAAAATATCAAAAAATGAGTGTTTTTTCCTTAAAATCTCAATCCAATTATCACAATAACCCACAAAAATGGTATCAACTTGTAGAAAATTTTATTCTCTTTCATATGACATCAAATTTGTTGAAGTCTGAAGTTTCAATCAAATTCTATCTTTCAAATAACAAATTCAGTAAATATGGCGGCCATCTTGGACGCCATCTTGGATTTGGAGGCTTTCGCAACAAATTTTTTGAGGTAGACCAGTAGAATGTTGTTTGTTACAATAAAAACTTGAAAATAAGCATGGTCTACTTAGTTTGTAGAGAGAGTGCAACTCACTCGTTAAGTAAGCGACTTTTTGGGGTTTGGCCCTCCGGTTATTAAGTTTGCAACGAAAATGAGGCCATGCACCAGATCCATAATTTTGCTTTTACCCAGTCACTTCTCGAAAAGCAACCCAATGTTCTACGTGACTAGTGCACGCAAAGAAACGTGTTCATTTCAGAAAACGCCTGCGTGTTATCGAGGAGTCCATAGTCAAACGACAACGCTTTCTGAAGTCATATTTGTCCATAAAAAGAGTGTGAATTATTGCTTGTGACTGAGCAAGTGTAAGGTATGAATGATGTGCCGTGCAAGCACGCGTGTTAAGCATACAGTGTAGTTGTTTGGTGCAGTGTACAATGCATGTACATACACATTGTGTGTGTGTCAATTGTGAATGAGACGTGTTCTTCTGTTAATCGGGTACTCCGCTTAATCGGGTAAGAAACACTCTGCCCGAGCCTACCCGATTATGCGGAGAGTACTGTAATAATAATAATAGATTTCTCTGTCCTATTAAATTTCTCCCAGTGGTAACAGAAACAGTAAAAGATCCCTGCGAATTTTTCATACCTGCATGTCTGTTATCAAGCAATTTTATTTTCAGAAGTTTGCACACTTATTAAAATACCTATAGGACCTACCAGATCTATAGTAAGTTTGATATTTTACTGACAAGATACCTGTAGAGCTGTATAGTGGTTAATATGTCCATTTTCAGGTGTACCGAGGCTCATCTTTTCACTGATATAATTTGATTGTTGACTGGCTGATTTTTTTTTAAGTTACATGAGTGTGCCATATTTCTTCCCGGTCTCCTCCGTGCTTTATTTCAGGAGAAGGCGCGAAAAGCGCGTATTGCGAGAAAAGTGTCAGAAACATGAAGAAAAAAAAAAAAACCCTGTCACTTTTACCTCGTCCTCTTGCATTTCTACCACTAAATTTTTATTTTTATCTCTGGCATTTTGACCACTGACATTACGACCACTGACAACTTTACCTCTGACATTTTTACCACTGGCATGATAATTATTTACCTCTGACATTTTTACCTCTGACATTATTACCTCTGCCATTTTTACCTCTGCCTTTTTCACCTCTGCCATTTTTACCTCTGCCATTTTTACCTCTGCCATTTTTACCCTTGCCATTTTTACCCCTGCCATTTTTACCCCTGTCAGTTTTACCCCTGCCATTTTTACCTCTGCCATTTTTACCTCTGCCATTTTTACCTCTGCCATTTTTACCCCTGCCATTTTTACCTCTGCCATTTTTACCTCTGCCATTTTTACCTCTGCCATTTTTACCTCTGCCATTTTTACCTCTGCCATTTTTACCCCTGCCATTTTTACCTCTGCCATTTTTACACCGAACCGAGTTCGCAAGGGCCAAAATGATATAATCTCTACAATCGGAGCACACACTTAATTGGGGTTAACCATGAGGACCAACAGCACTTTTCAAATGTCGGTAGGAGCTTACTTGTATTCGCATTTTTGATGCCATTGGCTGTTGCAGCTGCTACACTTTGGAATATGATCAGCGTATCAGTTTGAATATTTCCTATCACAGAGTTCAACTTTGTAGGGGTTTGGCCATGACTGAGTCATACTTTTTTGCGTGTTTGATGGCTTCTTGATAAGCTTTTTCTCTTTTTTTTAACTCAGTTCATCAGGCCAACAACTTCTTACGAACCTTAAGTAGGTCCAGGTCCGGACAATTCGCTTTGAAATGAGGAAACAAGATTTAACTGTTTCATGGAACAGGACTGTCTCTGCTGAACATTGACCTAGAGCACAAAAAATGAACTCATGTGGCAAGAGTTAATATCCCCTTCATACACAAAGTTGGGCGCATGATTTGATCCCAACCCCAACCCTAACCCTTGATACTGATTGCTTTGTGTCATGTACCATTCAATCTTGACACAATACAGAGAAATCTAGCAGTTTTTTCGTTGATGTGTCAGCTACTCATGTATGTGTTTTAACAAGAAAACGAAAACAATTATATTATCATGATACTAGGTCATGGTTATTCATAATCATAAGTTTTGGGGTATAAAACATGAATTTGCTATTACTTGTACAAAATCGACAAAAAAAAATCGCACTCTAGAAAAATGTGTAGTTTAAAAAATACATTTTGAAGTACAGGGTCAATTTATTAAAGCACTTAGTAGCATTAGTGCTCTGTGCAATGAGACAAGTTGTAAACAGGATGTTAAACTCCAATGCAACGACGATAAAGAGATTATCAGTTTACTAAAGCCGAAATTAACCACGTTCTATCAACACATTTCATCCATGCCCAATACCAACTTTCAATGTATATCCTTTCAATATTTCAGTTGAAAGTGAAGTGTGTGTAAAGATTTTCGAAAAAATGAAAAGGAGCCTTCAAGAAAAACGTATTCACACTATTCTACCAAAAAAGTGATCTAGAAATCTGCTAAAAGCACAATTTCCAATTCGTCTTATGAATCCAAACTTTAGAATAACGTAGAAGTATTGTTCTTTTCAGAAAATATGAAAAAATCAAGATTGAGTAGGTTGACCTATTTGAATCCTCGCGTAAAATCGTGGCATGCGAGTTTTTGTTGGTTTTGTGATACACAGTCACAAATTATGTGACCTTGCATCACAAAACTACCACAAAGTCGTCAGCCATGGATTTTCAGATAAGGGCAGGTTCCAAAAGAACATATTCTAGACTGCAGCATTATGTATGATTCAATACAAATGGATATGTTCCTATAATCTACCTTAATAATGAAACGAATGTACTTTTATCGATAGCTGTTACTGAGAAATGGGGGTTTGAAGTTCAGGGCGTATTCAATGGCTTAATCAAGAAGCTGTGCTCCGTGCAGTGAATGAGATAAAAACAACATTAATATCAATAGCAAACACAATGAAATTGAATATTAAGTTATACTGAAATTTTGCACACGCTAGTGACACATCTATTTATGCCAATTAACAAAAAAACTAAAATTCTAATGCAGCAGCATTATCTTTTAAAACGTTATTAGATTTGAAAATTGAAAAGTGTGTATAATGTTTATAAACTAAAATGGAGCCTTTATAACAAACCTAATCGCGCTATTCTACAAAAAAAAAGTTTAATGCTAATTAGATGGCGATTATTAACATTATTTTTATTTTGAATTTAATTAAATGACAGGGCCCTATGGTACAGCAGTGGCAACATTGAAGAGGCTACCCTGGATAGATAAGACCTTATTCTTCTTATTATTGTTATTATTGTAATTATTATTATTATTATTATTATTATTATCATTATTATCATAAATGTTCTTAAAAAATGCAAAAGCGCACTAGTTTCCATTCGTTTCATAATTCAAAACTTGAAAATAACAATAGAAGAAACTTTGGTCTTTTAGAAACTACAAACAGCTTAAATTTACTTGGCTGCACCATTTTACACTGTATGTATTTTGTGTCCTCAAGTAAAATCTTGGCATGGGACTTTTTGATGGTTTTGCGATTCACGGTCATATTATGATAAAGCTTAAAACACTGGATACCACTAGACTGAGATTTATTTGCAAGGGGCTACCTCTCAACACCTGGAAATATAGAGAGGTTGCAAAATGACCTCGGTAATGTGGATTGGTCTTTTGTATATACAATGTAATACCAAATATACAAATGAGGCTTATGATTTGTTTATGAGTACTTTAATTTCGGTTATGGATAAGCATGTTCCTGTCGTTAAAAAGAAATCCAGAAATTATAAAAGATCCCCTAGACTTCCATGGGTATCTAAGTCCTTACTGCGATCAATCAATCGAAAGGATAATTTGTATTATGCTGACAAAATTAAACGTACCCAGCAATCTCATGATAAATACACTTCATATAAAAACGTCCTCACACAAAATATATTACGTTATGAGAAACGGAAATATTTCACTAATCAGATAAGTTTGTTTAAACATGATATTCAAAATACTTGGAAAGTTATCAATATGGCTATCAACAAAAATAAGGACAAACCCCGTATTACATCAATCAAACATGGTAATGTATTTGTTGATGATGTTTCCTCAATAGTTGATATTTTCAACCAGTATTTTTCACAAATAGGAAGTAATCTTGCCCAAAATATTCCACATAGTCATCTAAATTTTCAAGATTATTTAGAAGTCCCCAATCCGAGTTCATTGTTTTTCGTGCCTTTGCATAGAAATGAATTATTAGATATAGTTCAGCATTTGAAAAATAAAAAAAAAAGCTCTGCATATGACGGCATTGATAATGTCCTTTTAAAAAGTATTATTGATTATATTGTCGATCCACTTGTATATGTATTTAATTTGTCTACAAGTAATGGTGTTGTCCCTGAGGCTATGAAAGTCTCCAAAGTAATTCCTGTCCATAAAAAAGGGGAAAGGGAAGATGTCTCCAATTATAGACCAATATCAATGCTAACCTCTGTTTCGAAAATATTAGAAAGGGTTGTTTACACCAGGCTTTTGAAGTTCTTAGACACCCATAAAACAATTTCTGATCATCAATTCGGATTTCGGCAAAAGCATTGCACATCTCATGCAATCCTTACCTTCCTTGATAGGGTTTCAAAAGCGATAGATACATTTCATCATACTATTGGAGTCTTCCTGGACCTCTCCAAGGCCTTTGACACCATAGACCACATCATACTACTTCACAAATTATCACATCATGGTATCAGAGGAAAGACCTTGGAGTGGTTCAGGAGTTACCTTCCTAATCGAAAACAATTTGTACTTATCAACGGACATGCATCGACTACGCAAAATGTTAACTGTGATGTTCCTCAAGGAAGCTTATTAGGTCCCCTTTTATTTATTCTCTATGTTAATGATATGTCAAATTCTTCAAACATCCTCTCTTTCTTATTATTTGCGGATGATACTAATGTGTTTTTATCTGATTCTGATTTCTGATAGATTGATTGATATTTTAAATAGTGAATTAATGAAGTTACTCCAGTGGATAAGAGCGAACAAAATATCAATAAATTTGCAAAAAACTAAATGCATGCTGTCCAGTAATTCGCTGGAAAATTTACTGAGAAATACTTTCCTGGAAGACACTTTCATAGAGGAAGTTTCTTCCATAAAATTTTAAGGTTTGATTCTGGAAAATAAATTTACCTGGGGTTCGCATATTGATTCTGTATGTCGTGTTATTTCAAGGAATATAGGTGTTATAAACAAAGTTACATTTTATCTTCCCAAGATGTACCTTTTATGTTATATTCTACTTTGATACTGCCTTACTGAAATTATGGGATACTCGCATGGGGAAACACTTTTTCTACTTATACAGAAAGAATATTTTTATTACAGAAAAAAGTTCGTCGTATCATTTGTCACGAATCGTGGAGAAGTCATAGTAATAATTCATTCCACTAAAATAATATTTTGAAAATTTATAACCTCTATCGTTTGCAATTAGGACAATTAATGTATAAACTCACCAACCATTCTCCCCCCCCCCCCTTGTGTTTGATTCCATGTTTTTAAAGAATGAAATTGTTCATGCATATCCAACCCGTCAATCCCATGAATATCATTTGCCTTTGACTAGGACGTTTTTTGCAAAATCTTTATTCTCCTTTTCTGGACCAAAATTCTGGAATTCTTTTTATAATAATATAAAAGAAGCTTTAAGTTTTTATACATTTTCTTTGAAGTTAAAGAATCATTTAAAAACTTCGTATGCAGCATAATAATTCATTCTTCTTTTTTTACTTATAATTTTTCAAAGATGTCGTTGCTTCGTTAATCTCACTACTCTTTGTTCATCAGCGAGCTCGTGCTTCTGTGCCTCCAGTGCCCTGGTTATGACCGACCATTTCCCTCTCCTCCCCCCCCCCCCCCTTGTCCACCTCGGACTTACTACCTTCTTCACTACTGTATCTTTCTATCCTCTCATCAATCTTTCCTTATACAAGAGAGCCGCCATGTGTTTGTTAATGTGCGTCCGTATATGTGTGCATGTATGTGTGTATTACTCTGCCTGTCTTTTTTTTTTTGCTACCGCTTAGGGAAATTTGTTGTTGTTGTTGTTGTTGTTGTTGTTTTGCAATTATATTTTTTTCTCTATGAGGGGACTGCATTCTACAAGCTCTGCTTTTTAGCAGTCCCCTCCATTTCCAGCAACATTGTGTAAGCATTTACCACAGTGACGTAACAGTTATTTGTATCTCTGTTGATAATTTACCTGTATCTCTTTTACAATGTTATTCTGTTCATCGCATTATGGTACTGATTTCATGACGTCTGTGTATTTCTAATTATTTGTTTGTTGGAAGTGAAATAAATCAACTTGAACTTGAACAAGAAAATCGTGCGCGACAAGAACCTATTCATTTTCCAGGAAGAAACATGTTATGCTTCCCATTGGAATAACAACATAAGATTACTACGTACCTGACAGGGTGATGCTGAAGCGGCGGCTGCTGGGAAGAAAGTATCAGGTAAGTAATGCCACGTCAGTTTGAATTTCGAAAGTCTTGGCATTGTACACACCCATTGGGCCAAGTATCCTCCCAGTGAGGAATGATGGTGAGAATCATCATCCTTGATGTCAAAACAAACTTTCAGATCTTGAGCCTATTACAAAAAAAAACAAAAAAAAAGACAGATAAATCATATCATCGTACAAACTTAAAGTTATGAAAGACATTAAAGATGTCAAAGATGTGCTCAGTAAAGAATAGGTTGAACACATTCAATTTCTTTTGCTAATTAGCAGTGAGTGCCAAACGGGTCTAGGGCAATTACCCCCTGGGCAATTACCCCACACTCTTCTCCTTACTCTAAACCTAAACCTAATCCTGCACCTAATCATAACCATAACACAAACTCTATTCCCTAAACCTAACCCTTACCCTTAATCCAACCCTAACCCTAATCTTTACTCTAACCTTATCACTAACCAGTATGTAGCCGGGGGGGGGGGGGGGGGGGGGGTAATTCCCCGATACGTGACAAGAAATCATATCATCCACAAATTCTGTATTTGGAATTGTGTGTGTGTTTGTTTGTGTGTGCTTTTGAGAGTGAGTCCAAGTAATCTTGAGCAAAGACATTATCTTTGACACATGGATGGTGACCAGGGTTTAAAAAAAAAAAATCAACACAAGATACAGAAGACTCGTTGACATAACAATCTAGACTTTCTACTACTTTCAGAAAGACAGGCATCACCGTTAGAATAAAAAAAAGGTTCCTACTGTTTCAGACATAGCAATGCCATTATAAAGCGTTTATCCATACGGAAAGGGTTCATTATTACAAGGTGATAAACATGTAGGGCCGACCAATATTTAACAGCCATTACGTAATCTTAATATCCAACTTTATTCTATTATGTTTTCTATAAAACAATTCAAGATTATTGCGTTTAGGATTCCTTCCGTTTTAGAGTAATATTCTGATATCCATGGATTATAGCACCTTCGAAGCAAGGTAAAACTACACGTATATTGTTATCAATTTTCGAAATTTGAAAGGGAATACATGGAAATTTTCGTTTTACGCGGTCATTTCGACGGCTATCTTAAATATATCAAAACCCTTAAAAATGCAAAAGTTGCATCATGCAGATTAGAATTCAACATGGGTAAAACATTTTCTTTTTCTATTTTCGCCATTTGGAAGGAAATACATTGGAATATCAGTTTTTGGCGGCCATTGGTGGTTATCTTGAAAATCTCAAAATCTTCAAGGGCGCAAGACTGTTGCATTATGGAGATTCGGAATCACCAACCTTGAAATAGGGTAAAGCAATTCGCAATTAGCTCATAATGACTTTATCTAGTGGTAAAGTTCCTTGTAAAATGAAAGTAGCCAGAGTCGTTCCCATTTTTAAAAAAGGGCGAAAAGATTTTGTTAGTAATTATCGTCCTATTTCCCTTTTAACTTCCTTTTCAAAGATACTCGAAAGACTTGTGTATAAACGTACCCTTAATTTTCTTCTTCAGTCAAAAATATTTACTGATTCTCAATTTGGATTTCGCAAAAAACATAGTACAACTCACGCATTACTCAAGTTTATTGATAAGATAGCTCATGCTATAGATGATGTATCTCATACTGTTGGTGTTTTTCTTGACTTTTCAAAGGCGTTTGATACAATAGATCATGATATTTTACTTTATAAATTAAATCATTACGGAATTCGGGGTAAGGCGCTAGAATGGTTTTCTGATTATCTGACAAATAGAAAACAATTTGTAAGTATCCACGGTCACGATTCCCAACCTAAGTTAATTTCTTGCGGGGTTCCTCAGGGTTCCCTGTTAGGTCCACTTCTTTTCATTTTGTATATCAACGATATTCAGAACTCATCTAAGATCCTTTCCTTCGTTTGTTTTGCAGACGATACAAATTTGTTCTTTTCTCATCCAAATCCTGATGAACTTATAAACATAATAAATGAAGAACTTGTTTCTGTTCAATCTTGGATTTTTGCAAACAAACTTTCCTTAAACCTTGAAAAAACTCATTATATTTTGTTTAGTAATTCCCCACCTGTACTACCTATTTCTGTCAAGATCAACAACATTGATTTGTCACAGGTCAACAGCACAAAATTCTTGGGTCTTTACATTGATAGTGATTTATCTTGGAGAACCCATGTTGGTTATGTAAGTAGAATTATTGCTAGAAATACAGGGGTTCTAAACAAACTTAGTTATTATTTTCCATGTAATATTCTACAGAGTATATATTCAACTTTGATATCTCCCTATCTTAATTATGGGATTCTGGCGTGGGGAAATGCTTCTAAAAATCTTATCGATTTGTTATTTATTGTGCAAAAACGCGCTATTAGAATTGTAAACCACGCTGGATACTTATCGCATACGAATGAACTTTTTATAAGCAATAACATTTTGAAAATTCCTGAGTTATTTTCTTACAACGTTTGCCTGTTTATGTTTCAATTCTCAACTGGCCAATTACCAGATGCATTTTCCAAAATGTTCACAAGAAACTATACAGTTCATGATTATCCAACCCGCCAACGTTATGCGTATCACCTTCCACGTACCCGAACAATTTTTGCGAAAAAAACTATCATGTTCACTGGACCTAAGTACTGGAATGAACTCCCTACGGAACTTACAAACTGCACCACTTTAACCTCATTCAAACGAAAATTAAAACAATATCTTTTGAGCAGCTACGGCATGCATATTGTATAGTACTTGTTGCTCAGTATTTCCTCCCTTGTCTATCTCATTTATCTTCTAGTAGTAGTCCGACGGGATCCTAACCATGTACATTATTATTCTTCGATCAGTCTGCCTGTTGCGCTCTCTAAGTTTTTATTGTTACACTCGATTGTTGGAATTCTTGCGCGTGGCAGCTGTCTGTTACCATGGTCACACGGCCTGCATGGTTTAGGACCCCGCTGGAATTTGACACCTGAGCTCCATTGTCCTTGTGTGTATATTTTATATTCACGACAAAATTCTTTTAGCCCACCTTCCATTTATGTATTTATGCCAATTGTTACGTCATCATCTATACCTCCACACCCACTTAAATCCTTACAATCTCAGTCGTTGTTCTCTCAATGTCCTTACTTGTAGTAGGTTATAGTTGCAACATGTGACCTTTCAGTGTTTTATTCTGTATTTTATATAGCAACATTTGATTTGATCTTGTTCGTTTTAATCGGATCCCCCAATTATAGTATGGTCTAAAAATATCTGTACTTATGCTTCCCCTAATCTGATTTTACCACGGGACCTGCGGCTCTATACAAGCTTGCTTTTACGCAGGCCCCATCATATTTTTTCGCATTATGATCTCAGTTTAACTCGCATGTATACAGACCTTGTGTATACCAAGACAAACTTTTGAACATTCCGGTGAAGTTCTATTTTGAATTATGTTCTGTATAGATTTCGTATCAATTTATTTTATATTGTGATATATGTGAGAAATATGAAAATAAATTGAAATGAAATGAAATGAAATGAAATGACCTTTATGTTTTCTCCAAAAAAAAAAAACTTTCACTCGTTTTTTAAACGAAATAATGCATGAGATTGCCTGACGTAAAGGTGTATATAGGCCCTATGGGATTCATGGATCACGTTCAAACTAAGAATAAATTTGCGGCGACCAAGTGTTCAGAATGATCCGTCGATTTACACTCGGGAAAGCATTCATCTTATTGTACTTTACTGACTGTATTAATAGATTCGCTCAATATTCATTGTGAATACTAAGTGGTTTACAACATAAAGATCACAAAGTTCAACACAAATTTGCACAGCATACCACAAAATTACCACAGTATTGTAATTATTCAGTACATGATGTGTAAACCATAATAATAAACCGTTTGTGTAATGACTTTTGTACTTCATAACTCGCTTTTTCTACTGCGCCCTGAGAACGTTAGTTATGTGGATTTGGCGCATTATAAGAACCCTGTGTTATTATTATCATTATTACTGATATTATTATAATTATCATTACAATTATTATTAAGACTGAGGAAAATATACAAAGGAAGTACATCTCTTGAAGAATATACTAAGGAACAAGTGCATGGATGTTTGTCTTCACAAGAAAGGGGTCTATACTAAAAATTAATTAATACTAAAACTATACTAAAAATTGATTAATCTCGAATTCGGCTCTTCAAATACCTGACAGGATGTGGCTAAAGTCACGGCCGTTGAGAAGAAACTAGAGGGAAAATAGCACCATGTCAAAATGAAGTTTGTAAGACGTGGCATAGCACACACCCATCTGGCCAAGCCATCCTCCATCAAGGACTGATATTGAGAGTCGCTATTGATACTGTGATACAATTCCAGATCTTGAATCTGTAAGAGAGCAAAAAAAAAACAAAAAAACAAACCCAAACATAAAAAAAAACCAGCAACATAATATGGCCAAATCTACTGAACAGTGTACGGTGCACGAGCATTTGGGCCGAATGCATAAAACAAGCAAAAGCACAAGTTCGTCTAGCAAAAGGTCTAGCTCAAGCAATTGCTTAAATCCATATGCATAATCTTTTGCTTATGCCAGATACCTTTTGCTCGTCCCGCACAAGGAATTGCTTGCGTTTTCAACAAAAGGGACGTCACGCCTGTGCGAACACAAGAACAAAGGCGAGTGTGGCAGCATGTACTTGAAAGGGCATGTGTGTGTGGAAACATTTCCTGACATAGCAGAAGAGCTATGAAATGCACACACAGACACATACACACACATCTATACACACACACGTATTACTAGCTGATTCCCATCACTGCAGCTTACAGCAGCCCGGATCTGCCAGATCGCACGTGGAGAGCGGTCTCCTCGCTCTCCACCGAAGTCAAACATCCTACCTGTTTTTCATCACATTTTGCGTGCTAACCACTGGACATTCCCGTTGTTGAAATGAAAACGTTTCTTACACTACTTAGGAGTAATTTCTTGTAGATCTATACCACTCCTTCACATGTGTGTTTTTTCTTTCATAAATATGAAAATGATACTTAAAAGGGAACGTTCCGGTTAAGCAAAAGCTCAAGCTCATTTTACAGAGCTTTGAAAATCGTAAGCAATTGCTAGTGTCACAGAATTTGCCCGATTTCCATCCTTATATATGGAAATACACGGACCAAAGAAATTTTCATAACCTCTGAGAACTGTTGGCAGGCTGTAACTCATACAAGATGAAACGGAGGAAACAATGTGGATTCAGTTAACTCAAATATTTTAATTGTCTATAACTGAATCTTGGTTTTACAGCAAATTATAAAAAGAGAAAAAAACGAACATAAATTATTCCTGCTCAGTGGCTTTCTGGCTCTTAGGACTTTATTATGTTTATCTTAAATTGGACTTATTTCACCTCGAATGGCTGTCACGGGTGTACGTTGCGTGACGATGGCTTATGACGACGATGTATGACGATGACAATGCAGGTCGATGACGATGTCGGTCGACGACGGGGCCCCGTTACGCTGGTGCTGGGATGGACTGTCGCGTGGTCTGTCGTAGCAACTCTTCGCGATTGCCGTTCGCGTGGTCGCTCTCCCGACGGACGTCTTAGCGGTGTCTCCTCAGCATCCAGGTATGAAGTCCGGTCGACAGTCTATGCTCCCTTACTGCCTCGGAGCTGGTCGACAGTCTACGCCCTTATGCACCTGCCTCTTGCAGTGTCAGTGGGCCCTTGACCCTTCGGGAAACCCGGAAACCCACTATCTGTGGGTATCTCTAGTTAATACTGACTGGGGTGGCGGCCCCTGTCACCGTTACCGAGTGGCCATTCTCATACCATGTGTCACGGAGACAGCACCACAGCGTGATGTCCCCTTCAAGGCCTGATGTCATACTGCCGCTCCTTGCCACACATAGCACTACCGTGGCTCTACCGAGAGCGGTCTGGAATTTCTTCTATTGAAATGCTAAACAGTTTGCATCAATTTACATGCTTAAGTGCTTATTTACAAGTTCCATGCAAATTGACCTCAGTGGAGGAGAGCGTCTGTCACTCCACTCGTGACAAATAACCCCCCATTTAAGATGACAGTCGCTCTGAAACAATAGCCTCATCTCTCTAATAAAAATCCAATGTCTGTAGCAGGTAAGTACTTTCTCACCATTACTCTTCTAAATCAAAAGCATTATACTCCTGATAACAATTCACTGCTTCATAACTTCACTTGTCGTGATACATGACAGACTACTGTTCCAAATGTCGGCTGCTGTCCATGGAGATAGTTTATATGTGTATTCTATCGAACCAACAAACTCCACAGTATACTATACAATCTGATTTACTCAGTCAATTGGATAACATTATAAGCTTCATCACATCTCTTTTAACACTCTTTTGCGTTATTATACCAGCCACAGTTCAATAATAAAATTACCTTTTTTGCACCGCACAATACAAAATTGACATTTTCGGCACAATTTCAACAGACTCTTCTTGTTGGTCGGTATAACATTGGAGAATATTATGATACCTGTGCTAATCGCATATTATGTGCATTAGCTGTTGCTACAAAATTAATTGTAGTGTGCAAAACCTTCTTATGCACGGTATTATACCGGGGTGTCTGATTCAGAGCAGTCAAATAATTTCAGAGATGTATGATTCAACTGCCTATCTTACCTCATACTCAGCATACATAATTTGTGTAATGCTGTAGCTTTCCAATATACCTCCTAGCATACAATGTATATAACAGTAACAATAAATTCATTGCAAAATTACGTTGTGATTAAACTCACATATAGCAGTGATGACATGGGCTGTTTACACCTCTATTTCTACTCAGTAGGGCATCTGCTGAGGTAATCAGCCCCAACATTCTCTGAGCCCTTGATTACCTGTACACGATACTGATATGCCTGCAGTGCAAGCGCCCAGCGCATGACTCTTGGATTTTGCATTCGCGCGTGTGTTAGATGAGCAAGCGGGTAGTGGTCAGTTTGCAGCTGGAATGCTCGGCCATACAAAAAGTAAGAGAACTTTTTGACCGCCCACGCAAGAGCTAGACACTCGCGCTCTACGATTGGGTATACGCGCTCGCGCTGCAGCAGTTTTCGAGAAGCGTAGCTGATGGGGAAGTATTTCCCCTCGCTTTCCTGCATCAGCACAGCGCCGAGTCCCACATCGGATGCATCGGTCCGTAGAACGAACTCCTTGTCGTCATCGGGTAGTCTTAGAATTGGGAAGTCGACTAGTCTGTCTCGTAGTGTGCAAAATGCTTGCTCATGGGATTCGTCCCATCTTATCTTGTCAGGCTCATTCTTCTTCGTCGCGTCTGTGAGGGGAGCAGCGATCGTGGACATGTTTGGAATAAACTTCCGATAATATCCCACGAGCCCCAAGAATGCTCTCACCTCCTTCTTGGTTGTCGGTCGCGTTGTCGCCATCACCTTCTGGATCTGTTCTGGGGTAGGTTTCATCTTTCCTTGTCCTACGATGTGTCCTAGGAACTCCACGGACTTACACGCGACATGACACTTTGTCGGTCTCGCTGTAAGGTGAGCCTGTCGTAGTCGGAGGCAGACTTGTCGGATGTCGTTCAGGTGCTCCTCCCATGAGGAACTGTAGATCAGAATGTCGTCGATGTAATGGACGACATGGGGCCCCGTTACGCTGGTGCTGGGATGGACTGTCGCGTGGTCTGTCGTAGCAACTCTTCGCGATTGCCGTTCGCGTGGTCGCTCTCCCGACGGACGTCTTAGCGGTGTCTCCTCAGCATCCAGGTATGAAGTCCGGTCGACAGTCTATGCTCCCTTACTGCCTCGGAGCTGGTCGACAGTCTACGCCCTTATGCACCTGCCTCTTGCAGTGTCAGTGGGCCCTTGACCCTTCGGGAAACCCGGAAACCCACTATCTGTGGGTATCTCTAGTTAATACTGACTGGGGTGGCGGCCCCTGTCACCGTTACCGAGTGGCCATTCTCATACCATGTGTCACGGAGACAGCACCACAGCGTGATGTCCCCTTCAAGGCCTGATGTCATACTGCCGCTCCTTGCCACACATAGCACTACCGTGGCTCTACCGAGAGCGGTCTGGAATTTCTTCTATTGAAATGCTAAACAGTTTGCATCAATTTACATGCTTAAGTGCTTATTTACAAGTTCCATGCAAATTGACCTCAGTGGAGGAGAGCGTCTGTCACTCCACTCGTGACAGCTAGCAAGAACTAGCAAATGGTATGTTTTATGCATACGTTTTTAAGCAAATGCTTGGTCTCTAAGCAATTGCTTGCAGGCAGCAAGCAATAGCTTGTGCTTGCTAGCAAAAGCTTCTTCTTGCAAGCAGTTGCTTGTTTTTATGCATACGGATTCGAGTAAAAGGCTAGCACAAGCAATTGCTAGCGTTTATGCATTCGGCCCATTGTCACTGCATGACATAATATGATGCAAGTTAAAGTTGTTGTTGTTGTTTTGGTTTTAATGACGTGTTTCACTCAAGATTGAGTATTTACGCCAAAAAGATTAAGGTTTTATGAAGTTTGCCTTCCAGACCCTCTGCTCGTAGTATTTTGTTGTACAGGATATTGACGTCCTCAACGTCGAAAATTGGATCAGGTTTAAGTGGATTTGTCCTAACCTACTTTTATTTCACCTTAGGATGTTCTATGACAATAAAAACTGAAAGGATAGTATCATTTCTGAGTTAATCTGGTCGGAAATAGGTTGGTAACTGGTTGCTGACCAAAAATGTTCATGCCGAGGACCAGAAATCAATGAAGGTCGTAAAGGGTTGGCGAACCCTTCCAGGACCAATTAAAGGCAAAGAAAAAAAACCGCACACACACACACACACACACACTTTGCCTACCAGTTTTACAACTTCAGTTCAATTTGTGATATCACGTATTGAATTTCTGATATCACAAATTTGATTTCGTGATGTCAGAATTTTGGCGCACGTTAAGAATAATTGGGCATTAATGTTTGATTTTTACAAATTGAATTCTAAATAACTGGGACTGGAATTCTTAATATCCGGAATTCGGATTCGTCATTCAGACATCAAAATTACATAAGATCACTGAGAAGTCATCACCAAAGCATTCAGTGACAAAAAATGAAAGTGCTCTTAACACACAAAGGCTCACCCAAACTAATTTATGTAGAATGGGTGCCAGAGGCTTAAACTTGTTTGACCATCCACGTGATGCTTTGTGTTGGATTTATCCTTAGTTCAAGGGTGTTGACCGTAAATCTGGATGACGCAACTCTTAAGCCCCAGTCACATAATGCTCTGCGTCCGGCGTTACGTCCAAAAAAGTCATTTTTTCCGCGGACCCCCGCGGATCCTTTGCCGTCACCAGAAATTTGTACAAAATATGCGGGCAAATAATGCGAGCGATACGCATAGATACGACCAGATGCGAATACTTGCGTCCACTTACGGATATTCTTACGAATCGGCACATAATAGTTCTGAACACTTGCGGAGAGTTGCGCATTTTTTCGGATAGTTACGGATAGTTACAGATTGTTATGAATAATTATGGACAATTTGGTTTTCCCTTACGATCCCTGCTAAGTCAGTGTATTATGACAGCAAATTTATTACATTTTGGACTGTCTTAGATTGTACACTGGGGAAAACTGAAATTGAATTACCTACAAGTTGTGAAAAGTCGTAAACCTTTAATTTACTTTACAATAATAAAAGATATATGAAATTTTGAACTTGAAGTTTGAATTTTGTTTGTGCAACTCAAATATGAATAAACGTCATAAATGTAAAGAATGTATGTGACCGTGCGTCACAAAACGAACAAAAAGTCGCACACACTGATTTTGTGTGAGGACTGAAAATAGGTGAAATGGGTTAACCGAGCTGATCTTGACTTGGCTACCCTGGGTAAATGAGGCCTTATTATTATTATTATTATTATTATTATTATTATTATTATTATTATTATTATTATTATCATTATCAATTTCAGTTTAATCTGATAATCTCCCCATTGTTGTTACTCCGGTGGTTTCCATCCTGTTTTTTGTCCCATTCATCGCACAACCAGCACGGCTTGACAAAGATTAAGCTCTTGAATAGACACTGTACTTCTGAGCCTCTTTTCTCAGTTTACACTTTTTCTGAGTGTGTGCATTCTTTCCAATATTTAGATAGGTTAGGAGAGTCCATTTAATTTGAGTAATACATCATTTTAAAGCTTAAAGTCTGCTCTTTCAGAACATGCTCCCAACTAAAATTTCATGTGTGGCAACTTTTTTTGTGTGTTTTGTGGTGCAGGGTCACATATAACATCACTATACCACAAATAAAATACAATATAGATCGAAAAGTTAAACATTAGAGTAAGAAAATATTACTTGCAGTCATGGAATAGACAAACTGTGGTTACGCTGTCGTTGTTCAGCGATATTCATGACTTACTGGGTTATGTTAAGGAGATATTTACGATAAAGCAATGCTTATTAAATTTACAGAAAAAAAAAACAAAACCTTCAAACACCCCTCCCACACCCAAGTACAATATCAAGTCATCTCTTGAAGTAATGTATTTTCTGTTTGAATTTCTTGTATGCATGTCATTTTGTAATGCGCAGTAGAGTATATTATTATAGTAGCTGCGCAATATAAGTGTCCTTTATTATTATTATTATTATTATCATTACTATTATTATTATTATTATTATTATTATCATCATCATTATCATTATTATAAAAAAATGTAATACACATTCGATGGAGCGTAAAGTGCATGGGTAAGACTATAAAGAAATACTAAATTCGTTCTCATTTTATACAGTTGCCCCTGTCCCACACCTTCCCCGGCCAGAAAAGTTAATAAAATGCTGTCACCCCATCCCCTACCCAAAATATTGCTTTTACCGAAAAATATACGTTCGAAGAGTACAAGAAAAAAAGTTCAGCACCAAGAGTCAACCGATGTCATGAGTATACATGGTATATGGGTGCCACTTGAAATGACCTTTAATTGTGGGAGAAATTTCATAATTTGACCATGCAGTTCTGCCTCTCCACCGCTCCGACTGCGTTGTAGCATTCCTTCAGGTAAAGGCGCTACAGCTTGGCAACAGGACTAGTGTGCCTTCCCACGAGTCTCTCTGTTCCCATGCGAGTGGAAAACGGAAAACATCGAAGGACGTAATTGTCCGCAACATCCGTAGATGTCCGTAAATATCCGTAAGCGGACGAAACTGTTGTGATACGTTAACTTGCGGTTAATTTCGGATACTTACGGTGGACGTAAGCGAACGCAAACGGACGGGAGGTAAATTTTTTTTTGCGGATTGTCTGCGTCCAAGCCACGGGTAGTTACGTTCAGTTACGGATAGTTACGTTTGGTTACGGTTACTTGCGTAAGTTTGCGTCCGTGGCGTCCCTCTGCGAAATTTTGAACATTTCAAAATTTCGCAGGTACGGCGACGTCATTTTGCGTTTCTTTACGGATGAGTTACGGGCAGTTACGTCTACATACGTCCCTGCGGATGCCTGCGTCCACGCTGCGTCCCCCTGCGTCCACTCATTCGTATCTATCCGCGGCGGACGTAATCCATCGTAAAGCACTGTGTGACTGGGGCATAACGCCTTTTCGGAGCCCAAATGGAATAAAAAATTAATATTTCCATACATTTACTTAAAAGTTTTGAAAAAATGGTATAACTTTTAGTCGGGGGAGCTGAATCCGAATCTGGATTATGCTCCTCTTGCGTTCTTGAGTATTATGAAATACACAGGATTATTGCCGCAGAAAAAAAAAAATGAAAATCCTTTTTACTTTTCTTCATTGATTGTGTGAATTGCTGGGTGATGATGAGAGTTTTATCTTATTTCAAGGGTGCTGGAGCTGATCTGGTTTATGCACCTCTTGCATCCCTGATGGTTTTGAGATATCCAAGATGACCGCAAAAATGGCCACCAAAAATGAAATTCTACTCTAAATATTTCCTTGCAGATGGTGAAAATTGAGATTACAATTGATGGTTTTACCCAATTTTGAGAGTGCTGAATCCGACTTTGGATCTTGCAACGTATGCACCCTTAAAGATGTTGAGATATAGATAAAACAGCAACACAAATGGCCATTACCAAATGCTGAAAAGTTAATACATAAAGTGTCTGCTTGAAAATGTGAACAAAAGATATTAATAGTTTGAGCTTACTCTGACAATGTTTAAGAACACTTAGTTTGAATCTAGTGGGTGCAACTCTTGCATCCTCGAGGGATGTGCAATGATTATTAAAATTCGCTTCAATTACCAAAATCCCTCGAGATCATTGGAAATGGTTAAAAATCATGCTCTAAACTTATTCCAGGGATTTCAAGGATATTCCAAGGATAGAAAAAACCAATAGATGGTAGGCCCATCGTAATGCACACTTCAATTAAGCGAATTCTCAAAATCGGTCAGAATGATATCCTAATGATCGCCATAGCATACTATGATATTCCAATATCACTATATCATAATTACTTATATGATGTTTACATTCGTACTGAAAAGATCCTTATTGGTACCTTCTCAAAGATATGAATTTCTGACGCTGGCGAACACGAGGTGTGACTGATATGATATTTTTCCCATAATACCATACAAGAATAAAAAGGAAAAACTAGTTTTAAATTTGCTTTCAATATGGCCCCTGAGATGTGCAGTTACTCTATTCCGGCTTGAGTAAACTGTGTGACCTGTTGGTATAATAATGTTAAAACTTGTATTCTTATGAATCTTATTGGATGTTCTGATTGCGTTATTAGAAATGCATCCATGACCAATACACTATAGAAATTAGTATGCATGCTTATAATCAATGTAAAAAAAATATTGTTTCAAAATAAATTATTATAGATACATTTGTGATATCACGAATTCGAAATATCAGAAGAAAAAAAAATATCATGTCATGTCATGTCATGAACCAATAATGGGCAATCATGATTTTACAACTTAGATTCTTGATATCAGAAATAAATTATACTTCTTTATATCAGGAAATCGATTTCGTGATATTAGATATAACACTTAGATAATAAGATGGCCTGCCATGTGCAAGTGTTTTCACTGGCGGGTGTTGCACGAGTTGATTGCTTGTGGCTTGACTCCAGTCACAGAAATAATGTTATTTGTTAATTAATTTCGTTTTTCAAGTTACACATCTTATTTCCTTGTGTGGTCAATAAAGCTCATTTTCTTTTTGAATTAAGAAACCACATTTCATTTTCAGATTTACGAAGTGTTATCTATACTTCCCTGCACAAAATATACAGAAAATAATTCGTATTGTTCTCGTTGGCGATTCTACATATGCCTGGATCAAGCTCTTTTTCTGAAAGCGTATAGGCATTTCTAAGTGATCGTGTACAAACAACATGCACTGAAGCAATGTACAACATAATTATCTATAGTGTAGGCCTACATTATATTACATGATTCCCATTCAACATTTTCAGGTTGAACTTGTTGACAGTCAAAAGAATGTCCACAGCGTATTGATGGGTCTTTTCACCCATTAATCAGATAAATTTCCAAGTGATGTAACACTGGGGATTTTGAAGATCATTTGTGCGTGTGTGTGTGTGGGGGGGGGGGGGGGGGTAACATGCCTACATTGTACGGTGAAAATAGTTACATCATTCTGATCTTCAGTCTGTCCTACATACGTGTTGTGGAATTATCGTAATAAAATCTTACCTGACAGGTGGAAGCCTTTGTGCCGAGGATCTTGTAGAAGTCGGTGTGAAACTGTGAGTAGAGTAGTGTCACATCGCACATCACACAGCTGGAGCAAATACCATCCGCCAAGTCACATGAAACAGTTCTTCCGCAGTTCACACCGTGGCTATATAACGTTTGCTAATTAGAACAAATAATAGACGCATGGTAGGGAACAGTAATGATAATAAAAAAAAAGATCGTGGTATTCTAAAATGCACATAATTCTTTGTTAGTCTGTTTGTTTGTTTGTTTTAGTTGTAAAAATCACAGCAATGAGATAAATCAGAAACATTAAATTCACACCCTGTTTCATGCCTTACACAAATAGAAAAAAAATACTTATGAAGGGAGGTCATGGTCAGTCTGTTCTTTGGGAGTCTGAGGTAATATAATAGTAAAGTCTCTTTCAGCACTTTTGCGCACGATCATTTACCTGAATGTTTATTGTCAATAGTAGTTTATAGCAAAATGTAACCTCATATAGACCCGTCTTTCTATTTTTTTTAAGTTCTCTGTGAATAAAATTGTAAGCTCTATCTTTAATTATGATGAATGTCAGGTAAAAGAAGAAGGAGGAGGAGGAGGGGGAGAGGAAGAAGAAGAAAGAAAGAACTATTAAACCTTAGATTCACTTCTTTCTTTTTCATTTAGCGTTACCAATAGTTCCAGATCAAGTATGATACCAGAAGTTATTCAAGAAGAGTAACAAGAAAAAGAAAACATATGTATACACTACATTCTTTTCCCCAACTAAAACCCCCCCAAAACACACACACAAAAACAAAGGCTCTCTATAATCTTAATAGTGCTAATTTTTTCTCCTGATGAAATGAATTATTCTTAAGTGGCAAAATATTCCCTGATGAAATTGAGGCTTCAAAGCATGCAAAGAAAGATTAGTGAACATACATTTCACACAATTTGTCATTGCATCCTGCTTTAACCCTAACAGGGCGGGGGGGGGGGGGATCCGCCCCCCCCCCCCCCCCCCCCCCCCGACGTTTTGCGCTATAATTCTGTAATGCGAGGCTTCTTGACTTTCTTCGCTCAAGTCTCGCGCAAGTTTTGAGACCAAATTTGCAACGTCCGCGCATACTTTTTCGAAGCCACGTCCATTTTTGTTACGGCATGTCGCCCCAAAACGGGCACAATTTTTTGATTTTGTGTACATTTCAAATGGAAAACAGTGCTCTGTTATGAAAGTCATAAAAACCTGGGTTTTTTTACAATTTATCACTTTCACTGATTAATTCTACGATGATTATGTTAGAAAAGTGGTCAGTGACAATTTCCAATAAAAAACAAAGAAAAAAAATCAAAAGTTGAAAAACAAAGAAATACATAAGAAATTCTGAAAACAATAAAATGCATAACAATTGAAATGCGGTTTGGGATTTTTGTGTATGTGTGTGTTGTACAATTGTTGGATATGCTAAAACAGATTTACAGACCAAAAGTAGACTCTCAATGCTTTTAATTGGGCCAAAATGATCTTAGGCTTAATTTGCATAATTACCTTATTGAAGACCTGAATATACGAACGACCCAAGTCCAATTTTTGGCCAAATTCACTTTGACATGGGAAATTGTAGCTTATGCAGGGACTCATCTTGTGTATAAATGATAAATCCTAATTACCCCCGGAAGTGCCTGAAATGAATGAGTTAAATCTTATATCAATGTAAGAATAAAGGACTTGGGGTCATTCTTACATTCATGTAATAGCGCCCTCTCTCATCCTTCTCTCATCTCTATAGCAGAATATCATGTATATGAATCAAAGAACGACCCAAGTCATGGGCGTCACGGGGGGGGGGGGGGGGGGGTGGGGGTGCGTTGGGTGCGAACGCACCCCCATTCAGACAAAAACAAAACAAAACAAAACAAAACATCAGTCTACAAGCGACCTCAACGCCGGACGATATTCTATTATTTTTTTTAGATTTTGCACCAGGGACAAAAAAATAAAAATAAAATCGTGGGCACCACTGATTTTATACATAATATAGCTACAAACAGCAGTTTTGTGACTGTAAAATGTAGCAATTTTCAAGCTCACTCGCTCCGCTCGCTCGCATTTAAATTCTCCTGATATTGCTGCCAGTAATTGCCAGCAGTTGTGCCCGGTGCGCCCCACTTAATTTCAAAAGGGAAAAAATTTAATATATCTACAAACGGGAGGGTTTTTTTTTTTACTGTAAAATGTCAAAATTTTCAAGCTCGCTCTCTTCGCTCGCTCGCATTAAATCGTTATGCAATTCACCTGATGATGCTGCCAGTAATTGCCAGCAGTTGCGCCCGGTGCGCTCCACCCCCCCCCCCCCTAATTTCCAAAGTGAAGAAATGGCTAAGAACGGCAGTTTTTGGGACTGTAAAATGTAACATTTTCAAGCTCGCTCTCTTCGATCGCTCGCATTTAATCGTTATGCAATTCACCTGATGTTGCTGCCAGTAATTGCCAGCAGTTGCGCAAGGTGCGCTCCACCCCCCCCCCCTAATTTCCAAAGTGAAGAAATGGCTAAGAACGGCAGTTTTTTGGGACTGTAAAATGTAACATTTTCAAGCTCGCTCTCTTCGATCGCTCGCATTTAATCGTTATGCAATTCACCTGAGGTTGCTGCCAGTAATTGCCAGCAGTTCCGCCCGGTGCGCCCCCCCCCCCCCCCCTCCCTTAATTTCCAAAGCGAAAAAAATTTGGCTAAGAACGGCAGTTTTGGAACTGTAAAGTGTAACATTTTCAAGCTCGCTCGCTCCACTCGCTCGCATGTCATCGTTATGCTCTCCTGATATTGCTGTCATTAGTAATTGCCAACAGTTGCGCCCGATGCGCCCCCTTTAAATTCCAAAGCGAAAAAAATATAGCAACAAACGGCAGTTCTTTTTTTTTTACAGTTAAAATGACTTTTTCACGCTCGCTCGCTCCGCATTTAATTGTTCTGCCTTTCTCCTGATGTTGCTGCCAGTAATTGCCGGCAGTTGCGCCCGATGCGCCCCCCCCCCCCCCCTGTATTTCCAAAGCGTACAAAGAGACTGTAAAATGTCAAAATTTTCAAGCTCGCTCTCTTCGCTCGCTCGCGGTAAATCGTTGTGCAATTCACCTGATGTTGCTGCCAGTAATTGCCAGCAGTTGCGCCCGGTGCGCTCACCCCCCCCCCCCTTAATTTCCAAAGCGAAAAAATGGCTAAGAACGGCAGTCAACATTTTCAAGCTCGCTCGCTCCGCATATAATCGTTATGCCATTCACCTGATGTTGCTGCCAGGAATTGCCAGCAGTAATTGCGCCCGGTGCGCCCCCCCCCCCCCCTTAATTTCCAAAGCAAAAAAAAAAAAAAAAAATATGGCTATAAAACGGCAGTTTTGGGATTGTACAACGTCAAAATTTTAAAGCTCGCTTGCTCCGCTCGCTCGCAAGTAATCGTTATGCCATTCTCCCGATATTGCTGCCAGTAATTTGTCGTTTC